>NW_027526385.1:133750744-135211994 GCF_048455015.1 Haemaphysalis longicornis | reverse complement strand
AGACCGGAAATTTGATACCCTACACGCCCTAGCGGGGTCACTTCAAATTTTACCCCAATATAAGACTCCCCGTGACAATCTGATGGTTATAACCAGGAAGCATTTTTGTATTTCTCCCACGTGATTCCGCTCATCAAGACCATTAATTTTATACCCTTCACATCCTAGCCGAATCAATTTGAATGTTAAACCAATCAATGACGACTATCTCATATTATAGCCCTACCACACTTTTGTCCCACATGATTTCCCTTTTCGGAACCTTCAATTTGATGGCCCGGACACCAAGTGGCATCATTGCGAATTTTAACCTAATTTATGACCCATTTTGACTATGTCATGATAATAATCAGGAAGCACGTGATTACTCTCATTGAGACCTTTAATTTGATAAGCCACACGCCCTAGCGTCATGAACTTGAATTTTAACCAAATCTATAACTTAATATGAGTACGTCATGATATATTCATAACGCATTTTTGTCCCGGATGATTCCCCACATCGAAACCGTGAATTTGATTCCCCACATGCCGTCGCAGCGTTATTTTGAATTTTAACCCAATATATGACTCATTATAACTGCCTGATGACTACAATCAGGAAGCATTTTTTAGTTATCCTGCGTGATTCCGTTAATCCGGACCTTTCGTTTGATACCTTACACGCCTTAGCCTCATCAGTTTCACTTTTCAACCAATCTAATATGGTCATTATTCTATCTTAAGGGGCTCTGCCCAGTCAATTCAGCTAATTCATTTAAAAGAGTAGAAAGGACAGCCCCCTCCCCAATTTCCCCCCAGCTCTCACCTCTTCCTTTGTGACCCCTAGTATAAAAAGCCGTTAACAGTATCAGGTGAACAACCAGCCCGCCAGCGCCGCCGTGTGCTTCCCCACCACCCTTTCCCACGCTCTTAGTGGATCCGTCAGGAGGAAAAGTTAAGACAACCCTTTTTTAAGTGCGAATGCACTTCTTAAGCGACCCTGAATCACGCGTCCACCGCCGTCCGTCCATCCGCACCACATACCCACTTAGGGCGATTGGCCAAGAAGAGTTTTTAAGTGCGAAAGCGACCCCACCACATACCCACTTAGGGCGATTGGCCAAGAAGAGTTCCTTCGCTACCCGTTCGGCATATCTTCGTGATACTAACCACTTCCTACGGGAAATTAACAACATAAAAATCCCTGATGGCGCCTTCCTTGTAACTATAGATGTAACTTCTCTGTACACAAATATACTTCAACGAGATAGGATTGAAGCCCTGGTTGAATCCTATAGCATACATCGGGATCACGAGGCGCCAAGCCCACAAGTCATTGAAACTTTGACCAGGCTAGTGTGGAATTAAATAGCTTTTAATTCCGCAATCAGTATTATCTTAACCGACCCTGAATCACGCGTCCACCGCCGTCCGTCCATCCGCACCACATACCCACTTAGGGCGATTGGCCAAGAAGAGTTTTTAAGTGCGAAAGCGACCCCACCACATACCCACTTAGGGCGATTGGCCAAGAAGAGTTCCTTCGCATCACCCGTGCATTCGCACTTCCCCATGCTCCCCTTCGGGGAAATACGGGTGAATTTTTATGACCTCACCAGTCAATTATCTCTCACGCGCCCAGCCGCGAAAATTAGGTATACAGCAACTGCATATGGCCATGAAAATTCACCAAGAAACTAAAAAAAATCAGACACTCCCTCCCTCCCAACCGATCATGCAGATCGCGATTGGTGCCGTACCCGCAGGTAACCTAAATTCCGAACCCACAGTGACGCATGAAACTTAACAGCCTACCATACCTGCCTGCTAGGCTACTCATATGTACTCAAACTCCAAATGGACTAAAAACTCATATGTACTCAGAACTCAAAATGTACTCAAACTCAAGATGTACTCAGAACTCAAAATGGACTCAAACTCAAAATGTACTCAGAACTCAAAATGGACTCAAACTCGAAATGTACACAGAACTCAAAATGGACTCAAACTCCATTTGTACCCAGAACTCAAAATGGACTCAAACTCAAAATGTACTCAGAACTCAAAATGGACTCAAACTCTAAGTGTACTCAGAACACAAAATGACCTCAAACTCAAAATGTAGTCAGAACTCAAAATGGACTCAAACTGAAAATTTACTGAGAACTCAAAATGAACTCAAACTCAAAATATACTCAGAACTCAAAATGAACTTAGAATTCACTAGGTCTCAGGCGTACTCAAACTCAATCGGACTCCAAATCAGTCGGGATCACTCGGCTCAAACTTACTCAAGCTCAAACTCACCATGCCACACTAGCCACGCGCTCATTTAAACTTAAACTCACGCGTGAGTTTGAGTCCAAATGAGTCTGAGTGAGTGGACTCATGAGTGAGTTCGCTGACCTCTGGTGGTGGCACAGCCGCAAAGCCCACCTTGCTGCTATTGTTCGACGTGACTTGGTTGAAGACGGGTGTTTGACTGGAAAAATAACGTGCGTCGTCCCTTCTAGACGGCTTTAGTAAAGAACTAGCAGAGGCAAAGGTCCAGGTCGACACTCCCTACTTCGTAGGCGAAATCATTCTATGCTGTATGAACCGGCCTATCTATGGCCTTGTGCTGGGAAATCTACCAGGTGTCAGAGCGGTGGGCATTCTGGATCCTCAGTGGAAATGTCCCGATGGACTTTCATTCAACCCAGCAACGGATATCCCCAAGGATCTTGGCTACCCGAGCAAGAATGTTTTTGGGTCGGCCATTGCAATGGTGACCCCATCGAACATCAAGCCCTGGAAAGCGCTTGATTCCTACCACCGGCCCCGAAAGAGAACAGCTCGGCCAAGAGCAGCAAAGCGATCCTTGGCTAAGAAGCTGTTTCCGCAAGATTGGACAAACAGTCCCATCAGGAAAAGGTGACACCTACCGTTTCGTCAAAACAAGCGACGCCTTATATCGGCACTTCCAACTATCAACTGGTAGAAGATTCCAATAGGTCGTTCTGCCCAAGCCAAAAAGGGAACCAATCCTTCAATTTGCATTCAATGGCTTCGGAGCAATTCATCAGGGGCTACGAAAAACCGACTACCGCATTATAGACGAGTTTTACTTCCCTGTCTGCGTGGAGACGTCAAACGCTTCTTCAGATGGTCCGCCTGCTGCCGTAGAACCTGTACGCATAGGATTGCGATACCACCACGGCATACCGCTGAGATGCAGACATCGCATCGCGTTGCAGTGTGCAAGAATAGAGAGTGCGACATTATGAAAAAGCATGTTCAATCCCTACGCCACGGCATGAGTGGCTGGAAAGTACCTCCTCGACGGACCTTAGAGAAGATCGTGGAGTTTAAGAGACCTACTACCAAGAAGGGCATCTACTACTTTCTCAACTGGACTGGATGCTACCGGAAGTTCATTCCGACCTACGCTTCCATCGCGAGACCTTTAACTGACTGGATGGAAACAACAAAGAGAAAGAGTGTTGCTTGGAGTACATCTCAGGAGGCCGCATTCAACACTATGAAGCAAAAGTTCTCCCAACACCTGACAGTACTAAGCCATTTGTCAGTACCAGGAACCGATACATAGGGCATCAAATGTGGTGCCTCTCGTGTCAGCCACAGTAGGGACAATCTTTTGGAACCTGTCTCCGGGCTCTTGCCAAAACAAAAGATCGGGAATAACCTATTTTGACAATACCTACAATCGGCTAAGCATGTCCACAGTTTTGCACTGTAGCTTGCCATTGTACGGGAATATTTTGTGCTGATTTTTTCAGGAGCACTCCTACTCTAGGAGCTTACCGTATTATTTTCTTTTACGTGCCGTAGTAACTTGGATGGATACGTCCGTGAAACACATTTTTTTGTGAGGACAGTGTTGTTTTGTGTGTTGGACTGTTTTGGACTCTTTCTTGGACTGTAGAATAGTTGTTCCTCTAACAACTTTCCTGAGCCTGGGTAATGTCATGGAATGTACCCGTGAGGAAGAATGGCCAGACATTCTACACCGAAAAAAAGCTTCCAAGACCAAACGGTTGCCCCTGAGGTGGAGGAAGTGAAGGTGTGAACGAGGCACGGGCAGAGAGCGAGCGAGACCGAACCAGGAGACAATGCGGATCGAACGGGGCACGGCACTGTGAGAACTCGCGTATGACGTTCGGTCTACGCGCCACAGTGAGGCAACGCTGTCGCCAGTCTCCGACACTGTTCCGGGCGTCGCCGCCAAGTCCCGGGTCATCGTCGCTGGCACGGACTACCATCTACTGGACTCCGGCGTGCCGGGCTACGCGTGACCGTGCTCGAGGTGGGATGAAGCCTTGAACTGATTCGGATGAAATTCTTTCCGGCGTCTCAACCTGCGGAGTGAACCCCGACGACGCAAGCACCGGAACGAGGGCGACGTGGGTACCCGCGCCCTCATACGTCCGACCGTGGGCGGGTTCTGTTCTCGGGACATTTACGCGGGGAGGGTCGCGGCGTTTGCAGTTTTGGGCAGTGGAGCGGGCCACTTGGTTTGTTTCCCTGAGCTGAGTGTCTGTTCTAACGTTTCGTTTACAACCTTTCGTCGTTGATTTGAAACCTCTGTCCTGTGACGCATGTAAATATAATATTTTCTTCTCGTTCGCACCAAGAGAATTCCCTTCGTTTCGCGTGATCTGGCCCATTCTTTGCACAATGTTTCGCAACAATCCTAAACATCTGGTCACACCACATGTGTTCTTATTGAACAAGCAGAAATTGACGTTCTCGCTCCGTTTCCGCGCACTTCCAATGGTAATCGATGGGCCATCTTTGCGATATGCCTAAACCACTGTTTGGCGTCCTTTCCCACGCTGCTTACATTCCCCTACGGAAGTTTCTCATTCCTGGCCACGGTGCTCCTCGGGTGGTAATCAGTGGCCGCTTTCGCCAATTTGTCAAAAACGTCACTGAATAACTTTTCCGTCTCTGTACTTCCCGTGTCGGTTATTAAACGCCTTATCATCCTCAGACAAACAGCTTTACTGAAAGCACCAACAGAACGCTCACTAATATGTTCGCCATGTACGTAGATTCGGAACAAACGGGTTTAGATGAGCTGCTGTCTCTAATTACGTACGCGTACCACGCGGCGACGCATTAAACCATAGTCTGTCCGTGCTGTACTCTCGTATTGCGTGTAGTACTCTGGAAACCACCTTGCCGTTGTCGCTGCATAGCGAACCCTCTGTTCCCAAGACGGTGTCCCTTGCCGAAGATGCTGATCACCGTGAACGAATTTGAATTGTAGCATCGGAGTCGCATACCAAGCAGTGCGACAACACTAGACACCTGTCTGTCGCTTATGCCAAACGTGATTTATTCATACTCTGGACTCCGCTACAAAATTGCGGCTGGCGCACTAAGTCTCTGTCACGCCAGATACGCTTATTTTTAATCGGTGATGGCTGGAGATAATTCACGTATGTTCTTTATCGGCTCCCTACGACTGGATGCTGGAGCAGCAAGACGCAACAGGCCCACATCGCGCACTAGAAGCCAATTCGCGCTGAAATCAGAACTCACCCTATCGGCTTCGTCTGTGAAGGGCAAATTGTAACTGTTAACAAAGCTTAGACATGTAAATTATAGGTGGGCAATTCCTGTACCAGTTTAAGACGAGGAACCCCCGCTGATAGGGTAGTCTTTTGAGCGGCGTGTGTTCCTGTGCGGGATTAAGGTGTGCTCAAGAAACGAACGCCCATTTAACCTGAACAATATGATGGCGACTGAAAGCAAGACAGGCGCACGTTTTTTTTAACTTTTCTGTTCAAAGCTGTGCTTAAGTGAACAATGATGTTCCTTTTTCAAGAACGTCATTTAACCCGTGTTAAAAGACGATAAAAAACTATACTAAAAATACTTGCTCAGCAATCCTAATTTCTTTTATTTCCAGCGAAGCTTTGTATTGCCTCTTAACAATATACATAATGCACCACTGCGCCCAATATTGCACAAATGACGGCTCCGATTTTCAGGTCGGTTGTTCTACCTATTTTTTCTTAGCAACATCAAAACTTTGGCGAGTTGGTGATGCATGTGTAACGCGCCATATATCACATGAATTAGCTCTTATCTGGGTCAGCATGAGCTTAAGTTTTACAGCTGACAAGAAGAGAGGGTTTCCAGTCTTGCCTAGTAATGTGCATGACAGAAAAGCTATGGATGCAATTAACGACATTTTCTTCCGCCCCAACGATATCTCATTGGGCCGTGTGAATGCTGAAGCTCAGAAACTATGCAACAGGCTTAAACTGGGTCAACTAGCTCATAAAATTGACTAGAACAAGAATTCTACCCTCAGCTTGTTCTGTCTGTGAACACGCTCAAGATCGATTTACTGTTTCAAGCTATTGTTTCGGAAAATAACACCTGGCAGAAAGCCCTCGCCATGTTTTTACAGGAAAAGTTGAGCTTGCTTCGCGTAGACGACCATTTCCTTATCAGGAATTCTTTTCGAGTGATGGAATACTTGAACTGCCGCTCGGACATGTCCTACAGGGCCTCTTTGATCAAGAAAAACAATTTGCCTTATTCCTTGCCAAAAGGAAAAATACTAACACGAACTTATGACTGCATAGACCAGTTTAGAGCAGTGGAGTTTTAAAACGAGCCAGGAATGATTGTTGGTGGGTCTTTTGAGTTGTTGTAGCTTACCTGAGATCAACGGTTGTGGCATGGGAAGATAGAAATATTCTCCAGAAAGAAGGAATTTTCATAGGATCATGTATTGCCCCTGTACTGAGCGATTTGGTATTAGCCCATTATGGTAAAGCACTGTCTAGTTGCCTTTCAGAATGCAATGTGCTAAAGATCTTCCGGTACGTGGATGATTTTTGAGTTATACCTAATTGTAGCCTCGAATGTCTCAATCAGCAGGTATCGAGTGTGTTGTCAATTTTTCTAGCTTTCATGAAACATTTGACACTCACGCATGAGACACCTGTTTCCAACTGAGTCAGGGGTGTAGATCTTCGCATGTTTTTTTCTTTTGGTCTTGTCTGCTGGGCTTACGAACTGAGGGGTTCAAAAGCGCTGTTTCCGTTTTCTTCAGCACATTCAAAATTGGTGAAGAGCGGCATTTTCGGACTCCGTTTTTCAAATGCTCTCGGAAAGTCTTGTAGCCGCAATGCTGAAGCCAGCTTCAGAGCGCAGACGATGCACCTTTTAGGTTCAGGCTCAGAAGGTACAGAAGGTATGCTAAAGCCAAAAAGCGGTAGTTATAGGGTCTCGTAACCACAAGACCAACAACAAAGGCCTAAGGGAAAAGTGGCTCCGAACTCTTTCTTTAAGGCGTGTCGCACAACTTGAGAACGATAGCTAACAGAGCGAGCACACATGTGTGCTTTTCTGCCCCAAATAAACTGTCGGCCCTCTGATGCATAAACCACGTTTCAGGGAGGAAAAAATCCTCGTGTCACGTAAAGCACAGAACGCCTTTCGTTGATTGCGTCGAAGGCGTAGTTTATGACCTGCCTTTAAATTGGGGAAAAAGGTATATCGGTCATACCGGAAGATGCCTGAATGACCGCCTGCGGGAGCACCTTAATAATGTTAAAAATAAAACCGGTAGTCCTCTCGCCACTAACTCTGACACATGCGTCTGCAAACCACTGTTTAAAGATTGCCGCGTTATCGGCAGAAACGTGAATACACTTACTCGGGAAATTATAGAGGCCGTTGAGATTGAACGCCTGGGTGAGAATTGCGTCAGTATAGCCTCAATTGCACTCACGAAGAAGAAGATAGACTATCTCAAAAGGACACGTTTCGGTAATGGTTTACTCTGTGTTTGGGTCTTTGCTTTTTATGTCGGTTTTTTATGTGTTTTTTATGCTTTGTTTCCTTCAATTTCGTTTATATTCGGCGTCAATGTAGAAAATAAAATCTAGTTGTAAGTCAGCGATTCGTGTGTCGTCTTGCTATTGTCCTTTGTCTCGTCGTTTGCGTTGTGGTTCAATAACTATTTTACCTCTCGTTTCACTCTTTTCAAAAGGCACCTGAAAATGTCATTCCTCTCCACGAAATTTCAAGAAGTGTACTGCGATTAACGTTTGGGAAAAAGAATACACTTGCGCAAGTCCAGTCTCTAGAAAATGGCTCCGTATTATGTATGCCACTTATAACGAACTCGTCTGAAGGATTGGTCGACGAGGTAAAAAAAGCATTCGAGTGTGTTATGTTGTTAGGTTGCATCAAGAGCATTTCGCGGCATATAGCCCTGGTCACTATTATGCGTTCTTGGTGAGTTTTCAGTTCGGAATATCTTAAATTTTGTGAGGCGAGAAAGCCTCTGAAGCCAAACGCCTTACGGTGCGTACAGGTGTCTTTACGCTCTGTTCAAACTTAGTCTTTATTGTTTTTATAAACTAAGGCACTTGGAGGCACGTGAAGACAACCTGTTCAAAAAGGTTATGTGGGTGGAGGTACACAAAGTGAGATGATAATTGCCGCTTTCACCACCCCAAGTTGAGTAATTGGGTATGTTTGTATTAAGCATTTCGGGGAAGTCGTGTTTTTATACAGTTTCACTTGGATGAACTCTTCTAGCATGCCGGCTCCTTTCCTGTATTGGCTGCCGAAATCAAGATAGGATAGCGCAGCCTCCGGAACGCAGCATCCTTTGAGGTAGCAGCTTTATCCCAATCCTCTCTTGCCTGCGTAATCGTGACAACGATTGAAACTTCGGGTCGCCTATTCTGGAGCAGGCACTCCTGAAGAATTATTCCAACTGATACTTTGCCAAAACACCACTGCTCCGAACTTTTAGATGCGACGCATCCCTTGCTCAGAAGCCTGTCCCTCCTGCGTCATTGTCACCGCGTCCGTCCGTATCCCTCCTCCGTTCTTCCCTGCCACAGTTGTGTGCAACACTCTCACTCCGGCTCATTAGCATACCACAGCTGGCGCGCTTGTTTGGGCGCGCTTCGCTGCGTAACGCTGCATTAACAACTGCTCCGGCGCGTGCAAGTGCGCGCATGCGCGACGCACATCACCTGTGCATGTGCAACTCTACCCCGTTCCTCTCTCCGACAGCTGTGTGCAACGCTCTCACTCCGTCGCATTAGCATAACAGCTGCGTGCGCGCTTCGCTCCGCTCGCGTCTGTCCGCTGCGCAAGTGCGCGCATGCGCGACTCTCCTCCGCTGTCTCCTCTCCTTCAGGCGCTGTGAAAGAAAGCAGGTAGCGCACTGCAGCGGTTCAGTCAGCGCTCGCTCTCTTTCGACTCCGCGTGACTTTGCTTGACGACTCCGTGCTTGACTTGATTCTTCCGATGAAGACGTAATAGAAGCGACGGTCCCTTCAGCGAGTGGGCTGACACAATCCAATACCAGCGTCAGCGCAAACGCTCAAGGCAACGTTACGACCAATTGAACCCCCCGATGCGTCGCATCACATCAGGGTTCCCTCGCGAGAAGATGGGCGTAATTTTTTAATTTCAAACATACCAACTTACTGCCGTTAACAAAAGGTCATTATTCATTTTTACGTAATTCGGCTGCTGGCAGCGATAACTATTATATCCCTTTGTGTCCCCTTAGCAACATAACTTCTGTGCACAGGTGGTTTAGGAAAACCATGAAGCTTAAAGGGACCCTGCAACACTTGCCATCGACTACTAGTAATGTATTTTGAGAGAAAGTCAATTGTCCCAGAAATCTCCTCCAGCAAGAATTATGAAAATCCGTTCACATATAACGAAACTACGCGCGATGAGAAATTGCGCATAATCGTTCCCTCTCAACTCGACCGCGGACAACGCGACGAAAGCTGCGCGCTCTCTCCCGGAGAGGGGGGCGGATCGCGGCGTTCTCTTCGGCGGCCTTCGATATATCACATGCCGGGTAGTTTTCTCTTTTCCTCCGCAACGCGGAAGGGCCTATTTCCGGTCTGGTGCCACAAAAAAGCAGGCATGGGTGCCTGCTCGCAAGTGCGCGCTCGGGCTGGCTGGGCGTTTTTGAAGCAATAAACGTTTGTAGTCGAGTGGTCCCGTGGAAAGGGAAGTATTGAGCTCATCACGCAAGCTCCGCGCGCACTCAAAACACAAAAGAAACGGCAAAACTGTGCCTACAGGTTCAGGCATAGAAGAGGTTCGTACACAGCGATGACGATGACGGAAATGGGAGAATCTAGCCGCGAATATTACCAGTGACAGCCGATTGGGCAGCGATGGCCTATGTGACATCCCTTAGGCCATGCCAGGGGTTGCATAATGAGGACAACTGAAGAGAGCGGTTGGTTTTTCCGCGTCTTTCACATCGATTTGCGTGGTCACCATTTCACGTGCACGTGTAATATTTTGCTCAGGTATTCCTAGCAGTGCAATCTAAACGTGGCGCAGGTTTACTTGCACTGCTCAAAGAGTGGTGCAGGGTCTCTTTAATGTTGAATCCCGTAAATGTAGTGTTTCAGTACGTGCAATCTAGATTCAACACTTCATAAATCCTATCTGTAGTTTCTCGTGAGAACGTTGGTGTCAAGCCAGAGTACTTATAAGAAGGAAGCAGACGTTATCAATTCCTCTTGTCCGGAACAAACGTTCTTTAAAGATTCTGTAATAAACTTTTACGAAAATGTGGCGTCCATTAGGTACCTTCCTGAAGTATAGTGGCAAAGAGCTACTTTAAAACAAATAACAAATCCTCTGAATTCACTGTATTTACTGAAATTATCGAAATAAACCGAACAACTTTTACCCTGCAAATATCTTAACTGACCACAATGAACCTTATTTCGTCAGCATGGCGTCCTCATAAAATATCATGTAAAAAACACACTCCTAAAGATTTACTTTGCATGACCACGTCTCGTAATACTGGAGACCAAATGTTTCAGCAATTACCCAAAACCCAAGAGAACATTTTGCCGTAATCTACACTCTTCCTCAATATCTTATGACTGGTTTCTGCGTCGTCAGCTTTCGGTGACATGTAATACAAAAACAGCTATTCCACCAGAATATTAGAGAGTTTTATGATAGTGATGATACGGTGTCGCACCCGACTCACGTGGTATTGATTGCTAGATGTGGTCAATTTTAGGCCGAACATTATTTACCGCATGTCGCTAGGTTGTTCTTTTTCTAATTTATTTACAAAACTAGCGTGCTACCTAAACAAAGTACCACGATAAATATTATAAGAAATATTTAGTAAACGGGAATGGGTCGGCTTAAGCATTCCAATAATTTTCTTATAAGAGTGGTGTGACTTTTATTTCCAGCAGGTATTGCCTTGGAATACCGCTTCGCTAGGCTATTTGCGTGCTTTTCCTTATATATTATCTACCACATTATTTTGTGACAGGTAATATCTTAAATGGGCGGTGTACAACTTACGAAAAACATGGAGGAAATTATTAGAAAAATAGGCAAGCGCCATACGAATGTAAACAGGCTCGTTGTGTACATTCGTGTACATACGAATGTAAAGAGTTGAATGTTGCGAAAGCAAATGCTCACCAGCCATCCACAAAACTTATTCATATTGTGAACCTCTTGGTGCCTAATTTCACCTTTCTTTGAGAATATTTTTTTACTATGGGTCTGCACTTAACAACTCCTGCACTGAGCTCACTGGAATCCAAAATAATTGTGTAGTGGTTACCAGCGAAGGATATTGCCCGTAAATCGCTGGTTTACTCCGAGAGTAGTATTATGTAATTCGATATGTTTACGTAATGAATTCTCTATTGTGTTTTTAGCACGTTCAGCCGACCAAGTAGAAGTCAATTTGTTTTGGCTCCTACCAAGTTTCATAGACCAAACTATGGTTGGGTCGATCAATTTTCCTGGGAAAAATAAATCAGGCTATTTGGTAGTCATTGATAAAGCCAATTAGTTCAATATCCTGGAAGTTATTTCATTCTCCTCTTTTAGTGAAGCCATCTAGATGAGCGCATCAATGCATAATAGGGGAACATAGGTTCGTCCATGACAGGAAGCGTCCTATGACAAGCGTTTGCGGTGCATTTCAAGGCAGAAACGTGGTTGGAAAAATTTTATAAACTGAGGTACCGTAGAGACTGACACTCGCGTAAAGCGAATACCGCCGAGAATGTTTCACGGAAATTGTTCTGGAGAGAGCCGAGGGGTTTTTACTCAAGCTCAAAATTTTAGGATATTTATTTGGAAATAAACATGCGATAGGGACAATAGTTTTACCCTAAGAAACTCCATAGCTTCTCTAGGAGGCTGACTCGGTTGGTGGGCTCCTACATTTATTCAGGTCGCGTTGGCCCGGCCAGGAGTGGGAGCGGTGCTGACGTGCGGCCGCCCAGCTGCTGACTCGATGTTCGATCTGTAGCGCGTGGAACTGATGACGCTGGCCGGTCACCGTGATGATGATTGTGACGCTGAAGATTACGATTACGATGGTGTCGCTACAGGGCTCCCCCCTAGCGTGAAGCGCGGTAAATTGACAAATGTAAATAACAACGCACGAAAATGGACTATGCACTATGTACAGGTATGTACAGAAGGGGCCATAAGTAATGTATGTCCGCGTTCCATGTCCTTGGGTGGTCGTGATCAGTCCCGTGAGAGCGTCCGGTGAGTTGAAGCCGTCGGGTGGTCTGGGCTGGGAGTGGCGGAGGGGACGAAATAGCCGGCGGTTTTGAAGTCCCGAAGTGAAAGAAGCTAGAGCTGCGGCCATGGTGTAGAAGAAATGGCAATGATCCGAGAATCGGCGCTCCACGAGCAGCCTCTTGTGATGCGTGCACATCGGCGTTCGGCTGCTGGTTCGAGTGGGCTGATGTCCTTGACATGGAAGTTTCGAGCGCGGTTTCGGGCTGAGAACTGTTCCGCAGGTTCGTAGCGCGTCCGTGGAATGACACCTTTGCTGAGCGCGTGTACAGCAAGGCACGCGAGTGCCGGAGTGCCGACGAGTGTTTGCACGGATCCGAAGCCCCCGTCGATTGGGCCCGTGCCAAGGGCGTTGGGCAAGACGCCATTGACGGCTTGGGTGCGTGCACCGAAGGAGCCCCTGCGACGAAACTCGCTTCGGCGACTGCTGCTTAGGACGCCGGTGGCGACGTCGGCGGCGCCGAATAATAGACTTTGTCTGGTGGGAAGATTGTGTGGCCGTGGTATGGTCATCCAAGTCACTAGCGGTAGCCCGGTTTCGCGGTGTTGGGGCCTTGGGTGTGCTGTCAACGTGCGCTTGTGCATAGATTTGTGGGCGTTGCGCTGGTAGCCGGAGCGACGGGATGTAGTCGTCACTGGTGGCATTTTCACGTCCTTGAGAATCCAGGTGCGGTATTGACTGCAGCCGGACGGCAGACGCGAATTCATTGTCGTTGGCGTTGGGAGCGACAACGTGCATCGTGGTGAACTTACCGTGCAATTCTGGCGGAGCAGGAGACGAGGTTTTGAATGATTGGCCGCTCACGGAGCAAAGTTGCTCACCGGAGCCCTTGCATGGCGTGGTAGAAATAGGTGTGGCGGGGTGTGACTGGTGGGCATCCGTGACGTCGTCGGCTGCAGGTTCCGTCCGCATGGGTGAGGCTGCCTTGCTGGAGATGAGGTCCAGGGGGGCGACACTACCGGCAGGAGACGACGCGGATGGTGCAGAGGGTACAATGCCCTGCGGCGAAGCGTGCGTGGGCTGCGCGGGTACCTCCTCTGCTGGCGGTCGAGAGCGGTTGTCGCTGAAGCCGTAGTGTGTGAGCACGGCAGCACGAAGGTCAACGTAGGGGGTGGCGCTGGGCGGTGGTAGGACGAGGACGCGGCGGAGCTCTAGCGGAAGCGTCTCCCAGAGGATGGAGTGCTTCAGAGGTTGTACGCTGACGTGGTTGAGCCCGAGGGCAGCCTCGAACTTGAAGAACCATCCTCTTGGGTAGCGTGGCTTGAACGCCGGTATTGGCGGGTCCCCCCACGTCGCCATGTCGGTGTGCCGCTGGCCGAGGGACAGGCGTGGAACTCCCTGGTCCCCACATGTAGGGAACGTCCGGGTCACCACTTGTAGGAGGCTGACTCGGTTGGTGGGCTCCTACATTTATTCAGGTCGCGTTGGCCCGGCCAGGAGTGGGAGCGGTGCTGACGTGCGGCCGCCCAGCTGATGACTCGACGTTCGATCTGTAGCGCGTGGAACTGATGACGCTGGCCGGTCACCGTAATGATGATTGTGACGCTGATGATTACGATGACGGTGGTGTCGCTACACTTCTAAGAATCAATTTGATTTCAACCTATCAATAAATTGTGGAATATATAAACACAAATATAAAATTGATTAAAATATTTTGCAACGCGGGGCACCATCTGCGAAGCATTGTTGATTTGTTCCTTTGCTGTATTCAAACGTATTGGGTCAGAATGAGTTGCGGAGATGAAAAGGGCTGGTAAGCTTATAGTTACCGATATTATGTTAATTATGAGTTTACGATACATTTCTAAATTTGGCACAGTTAGTGCAGTTCTCGCGTGTGGTGGAATTTGGATGTTCTTGCAACTTGGCGTTTTTGCAGTCAATGCGAGCGCCCACATTGTCTGCAGTGGAATGCGAGATTCCAGCCTGTACCAGTTATGACTGCATTTGTGTGCTAACCTAAACAACCATTCAGGAAGCGGTTGATTTTTCCTAGAGAGTTCTTTCCACGTAGGAGCAGAATCTGCATACGTCATTTTTGTTTGTTTTGATTTTGCTTTTCGTCAATTTTCTTTGTATATTGCGCTACCAGTGGTTTGAATTGCCGTTCCAATTTAGTCCTGCGTCTTGGGATGTTGTGTGCCACTGAGAAGCGCCCTTTCGACTCTGGTGATGGTGTACCACAGTTGAGATAGCAGGGACACGTTGCGGAGTTTGGCGCAGCTGCCTTACATTAATTCGTGTAAGATAGCTTCCTAATACATTAACAGAGCTTATGACCTAATTTCTAATCTTCTAATTTCTAATTAGAAAACAACCTAATTTCTAATAAATTTCTAATCTTCGTTAAATAAAAACTGCCGCCTCGTGGCTGCTCCCTTAATACTGATCAGTCTCAGCACCTTGCACAACTTTGTTTCCATATCGCCGGTGTAAACTGCGCGCTTTAGGAGATTTGAGCGCTCTAGTTATCATTTGACAGGCAGAGAAAAGCTGCGTACACAGCCTCGATGACGGGTGCAACTTCTGCACGTTCCAACGGTGGAATACTGGAATTGCTGAAAAAGTGATTAGACTGCTTTATTGGAGAGCTGTAAAAGTGGTGGAGCTGCAGGGGATCGAATATTACACCTTGCATATATTGGAAAAGCGATGAGTAGACTTTTGACAGGAAACGGTGGCGTCTGCTTCGAAAGCCTTTTATCATTCAGGGGACTGAAAGAATTTCCTTACCCGTGTCCCGGGATATTTAAGCGCTGGATAAACTTCTGAGAAAAAGTACATGGAAGGCGCACAGGTGCTTGTTTCTCTTAAGAAACCAGCCAGACATGCTGCTCTTCGAGGCGTTATATTTCTCGGCTCCTTAGTCCCAGTGATTTTGAGGAAGAGCAGATTGGCTCGTCCAGCACAATCACACATTTTCTAAAACAATATTACAAAACTCCACAACCTCGCCAAAGATCAAAATTATAGCAGGAGCAAGCGATGCTAAGGTGTTGTTTATTGATGGCGTGTTGACAACTTTAATAAATGCTTAGGCGTCCTTGAACGTTTCCTACGAATACCCTAAGATTTTGGATATTTTGTTTTTCTACAAGGGCGTTTTTTCCACGGCTTATGGCACTTTTAGTGCATGGGTTTGGTGTATGGAATGTGGCATTAGCCTTCCTTTTTTTGTCAAATAAAAAATAACTTTTTGGTCACATTCAGTATTATTCACCCATACGAGCTATACAGCTGCGTCAAACTTAGCAGAATTTCGCGGCAATCTCAACTGTGGCACACCGTCAGCGGAGTCAGAAGGATGCTACCCAGGGGAGCACAAAATGACCAGCCACAGCGTTGAATTGGAACGGCAGTTCACCCCACGGGTTGCGCAATTAGCGAAGAAAATTGACGAAACAGCAAAAGCAAAACTAATAAAAAATTATGTGCGGAAATTACGCTCACACGTAAAAAGATCTCTCCAGAACCTTGCAATAAAACAAAATTATGGAAGCAGCAAGTGGTGCTAAGGTAAAGGTTATTGGTGTCGTATTGACAACTTCTATAAAGTGCTCAGGCGTCCTTGATCTTTTTGTTTAAGATACCCTAAGATGCCAGCTTTCTTTTCTAACAGGGCGTTATTCCACGCCTTCTGGCATTTCCAGTGTATGCGTTTCGTGTACGCAATGTGGCATTAGCCTTGCCTCTTATTGTTTATTAAAGGAACACTTATTCGTCGTATTTGGTACCATTTAACCTAACGGTCGGTCCAATCATGGCCAGTAAAATTTTAGAAGCTCTCTTCTATTTACCGAAAGTTATCAAGAGCACAAAGTAGTTGTGTGTTCGAGGTATTGTAGGTTTTACGCTTTTGTGCAGTAAATTTTACTCCTGGCTTTGTTAATTGAGTAGTTGTTTTTCAGTACGTGATTTGGTATAGAGGTTCGTTTCAGCAATTCTGTTATAAAATTGAGATGTGCAAATAAAACCTAACGTAACATTTACAAGACGGCCGAGTTTGTGTTAAGAAGAGCTTCCAGCAGCTTTTATAACAGCGGTCTAAAGGAGGCTGTGAAGCTGAAAAAAAAAACCTAATGAAGAATGGCAAGCATTTTGTGCTCATTTTTCTTAAAGAACACAATTAAGATGTCGACATCGGATTCACAGTAGGATTCTGTCCCGATTTACAAGAAGTGTTCCACTTTAAACCTTCCGAAATATTCCCATGATGTTAATTTTCACTAAATTGTGCCTTTTCAGACACCAGCACCACCGGAACAACAGGGGTAAGCACTTACAGCTCAAAGCCACCGTTTTGCTGAGTTTCTAACAACAAATAAATGCTGTGGTCCACCGCAACGTCTTCAAAAAAAAATACTACGTCGCTTTCAGGATTTCAGCTTGTAGGTGAATGACGCTAATTTAAAACTCAGAAACATTTATAGTTTAATTATCAATAGCACCAAAACCATTCTATTAATTCGTCTGTTCTACACATTTGTTATTCTATGGCATAAATTTCGAAAGATAATTTGGTGTTGAATTGTTCCAGGCATTTTACATGTGTGTTATCCTGCAAGCGAAAAGTTTGTCCCGACTAAGAAAGCACCTGATTCCTTCAAAGAAATCGCATGAGAAGCAAATTTGCCAGTGCAAAGATTTAAAATCGACACAGTGCGCTGCTTAATGAGTTTTAAAAGTGACGTTTGTGTATTAGAGAAGCGGAGAGTGGAAAAAAAGCATCATGACGCTCCTTTGTTTTTGTTAGGTACTCGGCTTAATTCAAAAATAGGGTTTTAGCTTATCTATAAGTAATATAAAATGCAGGGTTCTCCATAAATTCGACCACTTGTTGTTTGCTTTATGAAGCCTCTTTCGCATATTTGTCTCCACTCGCTTCAAACAAATTTGTCACCTGCTCAGTCGAGCAAGAGTGGACAGCAAAAAATTACACCATCTTCCCGTGGGGAACCCTGATGAGGATGCGAAGCATCATGGGGGTTCTGTGTGATTCGATTGTGTTTCCGTTATGTTGAGTTATCTGGTGTTTAGTAGCGCCAGAGTGAATTCCGCATCCGGGTCCACATCGTTGGCAAAGACACGCAAGTACTGTTGTGTTACGGTGTGTAGGCGGTGGTGCGCGAGGCGCCGAAACTCGTCGATCATGTTTTTGTCGATGTTGTCGTCTCTGTGGTAGAATCGGTAGTCTCCGTCAGCGGTGGTGAGATAATGGTTGTTCACGTTGGTGCACCGGCTGAGAGCAACGTACACGCCCTCCTCTTCGCAGCTTTGTCTTCTTCTCCTTCTTTTTCTTTAGCGGTTCCAATTCAGAAGATGACGACGGTGGTTGAACGTGAAGCTATCTCATGGTGGACTCTTTTCTCGGCCAAGTCCGAGAGGCATTCTGCCAAAATCATCATCAGAGGCGCGGCGGACAGGGCATGGACGCGGTACATCTCCCCAAGCAAAAGATGCTTCGCATCAAAAAATGGGCGCCACGACGCAATTTTAAAGGCACGCGATGGCAAGAGCATAGATTGGCTGTTCCGCGGCTCGCTTCCACATTAAGTTTAAGGGGACCTTGTAGCCTAGCAATCCGGCGAACTTTGCTTTTAAATCGAGCTCTTAGTTATCAGGCGGTGCTCATTCTTTTTCGACTGCAGTGAGAAGGGCTGACAATTGTGAATCTTGGTCCTTCTGTGATGCCTAGTTTCGCTGGGTTCTTCACAATATTTACCGGAATATATTGGTTTGGATGGCCACGTCACACATGCGGGATGTTTAGGTTTGCGCTATAAAACACCAGGCGCAATGAACACCTCAGGGACAATAAATGCTTCCAAAGGACTTGTTTCGCTCTTACAAACTACGTCCACTGCGCATCTGCCGGAATTTCGGAAAAGCAGAGTTCAATTATTTTGAGATAATAGCATTGCAGTTTATCCGTTGGTAGTTCAGTCTCGCATCTTGCCGCGGCGCGTATTTTTTCTGGCCGAACACGTCTTTGCAGCCCGCACCTGCAGCGCTACACGGCTGGATTGTTTTCGGTTTACCTTTCCCGTTTTTTATGCTCTATTTTCCAAAGAAAAAACTTCATCACGATTACGACTTCGATAAGTGTAGTAGGGAGGATGGCCGCTTGCAGCGTTTCCTAGCGATACGGCGTTGGAACAGCGCAGCTGTTTATTCCGAGGGTTATCCGTCCGTCACATAAAAAAAAAACTCGAAGTTTGACGGAAAGACGTTAGAAGCAAGAATACCACGAGCAGGTTTTGGGCGTGCGCACCCGAAGAAAAAAATGTGGCCCCTATACAAAAATCTGGTTAGAAGATCCCTGCAATCGAAGCCGCGACCCTTGCGCCATGAAGCCAGCAACCCAACCAAAGGGTCACCCCAAATACCCAAGGGGTACGGGTATAGCAGCTGCGGCGAACAATAATGAGTGCATCCAGATGAACAGAAAAATGTTGCGTTTGCAAGCAGTGTGCAACAACTACAAAGGTAAGATGCCACAGATGAAGTTTCACGTAGCCAAATATGTTAATTTTGAAGCCGAAAAAATAAACATAACAACACAGTTAGGCCCCATAGCATGGAATACCCATTCCATCATTCCTTCCGAGGCCGCTTTTAACGGGATGGTTTTACAAGGGTACGCATGTGTATGGGAAACTGTAAATAAACAATAAAAAAGCAAACAAGCGATAACCTAAGATTGTACATACATCACAGCCGGAAACAAATAAAAACCGCCACCGCATGAAACAAAAAGAGACGAAATAGCAGAAGAAATGCTTCTCTCGGTTGAAATTTATCTAACGTTGGTCCTTCGCGCTGTAAAAACGGCTTCAATGCGATTGAATTCGTGGGGTGATCTCTCGTGAGATGTTCTGCTCGCCTATTCTGGTGCGTTCGCGCCACTAGTGGGGATCACAGATGCCTTGTGTGCAAATACTGTTCATTTACAAGAGGTCCCACGGCAGTGCCGCACTGCGGGACCTCTTTCTGTTTTATCAATCCCCATGCACTGTATCCCTGTTATCGGTTACAACAAATTGAACTGCACTGAACGAAACTTTAGGCAGGAGTGGTGGCCGACAAGTTTACGTTTGAGTTTTAAAAACGCAGAAGTCGTAAGCTTGCTGGAAAACACATTATGGCAATGTGTTGAGTAAAGGCATTCTCTACAGTTTAAGGTTTGTTCGCTAGAGGTTTCTCGTGTTGGCGATTTGCGTGAAATTTGTGCCGAAATCATTTTAACGCAGCAATGCATTAGTAAAGCCCCAGTCGGAAGTGCTATGGGCCAGAATAAAGATAGGCAACTTCATTTCGAATTTTATAAAGCAAATGATAAAGCAACGTCGCATCTATATTTTTTATTAGGCAAGTAATCGGAATAACCTCACACCTTCACGTAGTAGGATGGCTAGAGAATGAACTCTAGGCTGACGGAAGTAGGCTCTCGACGACTGGAAAAAATTAAGCATTATTACCATCACTCGAACACTACAATAGGGTGCTCACAATGTAGAGGACATTGCACGAAGCTGCGGTTTGGAGTGTTCCGGATCATTTTGAGTGGCTTTTTCTGGACAGTCACCAGCCCCACAAAAGCACACAACTTAGGGGTCATCGAATACCTTACCATTTTGGGTCCACTGCACCCACATCAGTGAGCCCGCACGCCACCAACAGCCGTCCAGCCTTCAGTTAGCCTTGCTTAATTATTAGCGTCAATTGACAGCAAAATTCATTTAATAAACAGTGCTCACTCCTTTTGCTGTGGTCGTTCCTTTTATTGCTGTGCCTCTTTTACTGTCGGATGTAGAAAATGTTTCTTTCTGTGCTCAGCTTGAATGGACGTATTGTCCGGGACTTGATATGTTCTGTGGGGCGGCTTACCTGTTATAAAACGCTGAAGGTGGAAGGGGGGCGGAAGGTGAATACTTTATTGGGCTGAATTTCACAAAGATGAAAGTGTCGCTTTTAGCCAATTGCTTTCAGGACAATCTTTCTGCACGCTTCCATGCTCTGACTAAATCAGCCGTTTTTACAACAGTTGCTTGACCATTTTAGTTGTATATAAAACATGCCCGAATGCCTTTACGAAGCGTTTTGGTACTCCACAAAACACTCAGGAGCATTCAAAATAATTTCTATCGCAAAAAAAATGTCTTGTTTTCGACCATTATTCTTGCAAAGACACTTTCTACTCGATCATCTTTTCTCGTGATCTTTAACAGGCTGATCCTAGGAGAGTTTGAACAAGAACTTTCATTTTCAATGTATTTTTGATGTTGTCTTTATGAGTTACGTGCACGCCACTAATAGTCCAAAAGAACTTCATTTTCTTCTAATGTGGTTTTCGTTAAAAACAATTGTAGTCGCGTTGCGCATGACGCCCTGCTTCTGGTGGCTGCAGTTGTATCCCTCTGTGTTCACGCAAGAAAAGGTGCAAGTTAGCGTTTCATAGAAGGGGTAAACTGCGCTCAGGAAGACGCTACACAGAGAGAGGTACACAAATACATGCGCAGACTTGCAACTGTGCCTGCAAGTCTGCGCCTATCTTTGTGTACCTCTCTCTGTGTAGCGTCTTCCTGAGCGCAGTTTACCCCTTCTGAGAAAATGCACCAACTCGCCCAACAACAAGTCTTTCTAGAGTTTCATAATTTGTTTTAAACCGATAACATAGGAATGGTAGTATGCATACAGCAAAGCTTACTTACTTCAATGAATAAAACAATAAATATTTCATTGGTTGAGTTTGAATACGTAAGGCTCTGAACCCGTCGAGGGCGAACTTGCGGCTCCGCAAGTTAGTTTATTTATGGTTGTATTTTTATTTATTTATTTACTTTATATTTATTTTTATTGATTTATTTTTTATTTATTTATTTATTTATTTATTTATTTATTTATTTATTTATTTGATACCGGCTTCACCTTTGCATGCATTACAGCAGGGAGATACAAAATATTAAGTATCAAATTTGAGACCAAATAAAATAATTCGACAAAGCATAGTGAAAATAGTCATTATAAACAGTGGATAAAATCATATATGGGAGATAATTACACTCTCCTATTGATCTAAGATAAAATGAATCAGGGAAGGGGTCAGCTTTAAAGGAAAGTTAATAATTTGCTTTAGATTGCGGTCCCACTTTGGGATATGTAGAATGGCGCTTCGATATATACTTCTCCCCTTCGATTCCACTTTTCGAATCATAGATATTACGAAAAAATTTCAGCCTGAGGTTTACTCTGTGATCGTTCACGTCTTACGATATAAGTTTACTTTTACTTTCCCTCATGCTAAGTTGACAGTGTCAATTACCTAATACGAATCGCTCAGCCCTATTCCCTTTGTTTTCGAGTGTATCAACCAGCTCTTCGGTGTAGGGATCACGAAAACGCATGCGTGCTCGAATACTGAGAGCGCATGAGTGAAATACGGTTGTTCTTTTAAGTAAAATGGAGGTTCGCTGAAATTTTGCACCAGAAAGACAAAAGCACATGCAGCCGTAATCGGCACACTAGGATGTAATAAATTCGAATTATGTGGCAGGTACTCGGAATCACGTTCCTTCGTTACCGCTCTGTAGACTACAGTCATTCGCGACCGTTTTTAACAAACATTTGAGGCCAATAGTAATATCATTAATGTATACCAGAAACAAAAGCGGGCCGGAAACTGAGCCTAGGTTAATTCCTGAAGTCACGGGAACATATCCGGACGAACCATCATTGAGAGCGACCGACTGCTGTCTTATAGAGAGATACTGGGCTATCCATTCAATAACCGATTTATTCACTTTATAAATAGCAATGTACTAACAAGAAGATCATATAGAACACCGTCAGATGCTTTTTTGCAGTACAAGAAAATACAGCCAACTAATTTGAGGTTATGTATTGCTAGAGCAAAATCGTGCTTGAAGTCAGCAATCTGCGTTGAGCAAGAAAAAACTGGCGAAATCCATGTTTGGTACGATGTTGGCGATTATGTTTAACCAAATAAGTCATATCACGAGTGTAGCTAAGCTCACCTTCCAACACCGCAACTAAACTAATATCCAGGTTTCGTCATTGACAAGGCTCTGTTGTTATTGAAAATTTAAAATGACACTTGTTTTTAAATAAGCAGTCATAAAATCCGATGAAGTAACAGTGCAGAGCACGAAGGTGAGCACAAGCTTAGCTTCGTCTACGTTTATCACCCACAAAATAGTGCAAATTGTTTTTCGCAATATTATTCTAAGAAGAATAGCCGAAAACCCGCGCTTTTGCGCGCCCTTTTCTTTCTATGGAGGGGACTCCTTGAGATGGCACCTATTGAGCTTCTGCGTGATGGCCACTTGCTTGACGCCCTTTAAGGGCAGTCATTTAAGGGCAGTCATGACGCCCTTTAAAGGCAGTCATTTCTTGAGGGGGCGACTAGCCTCGAGTTGATGCGGCGACGAAGCCGGCTGGCGAGGTGGGGTAGCGGCTATGACTGGCGAGGCTTAGCTCACCCGTCCGTGTGGCACAGTCTTCTTGTGGCACTAAATGGCATTCCGATGGCCTAAAAGGTTACCTGGTAATGTCCAGCGAGCCATTGCACCTTTCCCGTACACCTATAACCACTCATTACTGTTTGACAAACGAAGTTCGTTCATTTAAAACGCCGTAACACCGAGCGGATTAAACGCGACTGCATAGGCTCCCTAACGGCTGTTTGCTCACCGAAAAAAAAAACAAGACCCACACTGGCGAGTCTCCTTCCAAACACGTCTGTGCTTGAATTCTCGGCGCCCAGATGCGTTCCGTTTTTTGGCTGTACGCCTTACTTAAAGAATAATGTATAACCTGAGACCTTACGTCGGCTGGCCTCCTCCTTAACACCGGTTGCCAAATATTCTGCGGCCGTTCGCTTGCCTTAATTCGTACGAGGACCGCTAACCGAGTGAAAAACGTACAGTCAGGAGCCGTAAGTCCTCCGATCTCCATCATAACACCGGTTGCCCGAAGAAAATGAATATTCTGCCGCCGGACGCGTGGTTCATAGTTGAAAGAGTGAATGCGCGGCAGCCGCGCTCCGGTCGGTTTCCTTTCGAACACCAATTGCCACAAAAATACGAATATTCTTGCGCCGGTCGCTTGTCGTTCTACGGCTGAACACCGCTTCCCAATAAAAAAACGGATGCCCTAAGGCCGTAATACGGCTGTTTTCTTTCTGAATATCGGCAGGCAAAAGTGAACTGAATATCTGGCAGCCGGGTACCTGCCGTTGTGTGTCTGAACACGGGAGTCCGGAGAAACGCCGAAGCGCTTGTTGCCGAATGCTGGCTGCTTAACGTATGATCAGTGGCTGCCAGAACCTGGATGCTGGCCGGACATGCCAGAAAGCGGCCATAGACAGGCCGGTCATGGGACACACTTTCTGTGTCGCCTGGGACAGTCTCAGTGCTAACAATTGTACTAAGAAGACCACCGGACTAGGTCGGATTGCTCCTGTGGACTGCGGCTAACACCAGTGTAGGAAATAACGAGGTGGATGATCAACACGCTTGACCATACTTCCGGAGCCAAGCACTTCTATTGCTATTACGCCTAGAGCACTGGAGGTTGCTGGGCAGGCCAAGACCACATACCGCAACTTCACGCCGTTCTGCTGCGCTCTTGCAGAATACCAATCATCGCTCAGCGCAAAACTTCCACAGCGCCAAACCAGAGCCTTCCCATCCACCCAAGTCTCTTTGACGCCGATTGTGTCCCAGAGGCCACGACCTCGGCACACTTCGCCACTTCTTTAGCCAGTGTCCCGCGGACCCTTCCCCTTTTCCCAACGTACACTCAGTGGGAGCAGCCCTTGGGTAGCATGTGTTCTGGTGACCAAAGGACACTTACGCAACACGCGCTACATGTCGCTTCGGCCGTCTGGGCTCAGGCAATCCCCCCAAACCTGAACCCGGCGTCTCAAGAATAAATTGGTTTTCCCAGTTTAAACAACTTACCAAAAAACAGAGTGCAGTACGAAATCCCAGCAATGAAGAAAATGGGCAAGAGGTGTAACGCCGTCTATTTCTACAAAATTGCTGGATAATTACTATGACGCAAGAAAACGGGGAAGAAGAAGCCACAGGCTCAATAGTGTTGTACGTGTTGCACGTGTTATGGTACTGCGTTGTTGTAGGTTTTTGCCTCGTCCATGTTTATTGCGCCATAGTAATTATCCAGCATAATGGAAAACTTGGCCATATCAATATTTGTTACCACAAAAATGCTTTTTGGCTACGGTAACAAATTTCGTTCTGTTAGTAGTGTAAATGGGGCAAATTAGCAGAGCAGTGTTTAAAAAAACAGAGAAAATAACGATGGAAACAAAACTTGAAGTAAAATTTATGCACCCAATGATAGTGATCCATAAAACGAATAGTACACTAAAATCACAGGTAGGTACTTTAGAAATGCATATAAAGCAGCCAAAAACAGGCCAACTGTTCACTGTATCTTCTCTCCTAGAAAAATTACATAATTAGCCAATAAAGACACCTAATTTCTATAATAGTGTAAATGTACACAATTAATTAAACAACCCAGGAGAATACCGCAACGTATTTTGCTACTCATAGGAAAACATTATGCTAACGAAGTCATAATGTAGCAGTGGTGCAAAAATTGCATAATTATTAGACAATACCCTATTATTATTAGATTTATTTGTCTAATAATTATTAGACAATTAGACACTATTTGAGAGTTTTTAAAAGTGACGCTGCACGCCAGATTTCTTGTTGAAAAATGCGCTAGGACACGCGAGTTGGTATAGATTCTTTTTGCAATGAAACTCTACAGCAAAGACTGATTTTTCATAGGCCGCCATCCCTCCGTCTTCGTCGCTGAACGGACGATTTCAGGTTTTTGCGTACTGCAAACACTAGTGTTGCCTGTAGTGTAGTAGGGTCGGAAACAGTAGTGTTGTTTATTAAGTGAATTAGCACAGAAATAGAAAATCAGTTCAACAATTCTTTGTAATATCGTTTGTGTTTGGGAAGGAAAAATCGCTATCAAAACTGTAAAACAGAATCATTCTCAATCCACTAACCGAGTTGTACAAACCATCCAACAGAGATCCTCGTCGGTGGCCTTGGCAACCTCCACTACTGCGACTCGGGATGGCGATGGCGGACTCGTCATGCCGCCACAACACCAGATTGAAGCGGGACGCCGGTAAGAGCGTACCTAATATATTCCCGCAACCAATGTACTTATCTCTTCGCATGTTAGTCATATTTCAAGCTTAAACTCTGTGACTTTAATACTGCGCTTTAATTGGAAAGTTTGTTGGAAACATGCTATTTAAACAAGTTGGAATTTCGGGAATTTATGACAGTTTTACGGCAATTTTAAACCTGCGATAACGTCGGCGTTGCAAACATTTCCGTACCTGCGACGTTAATCGAGATTCATAGCAAAGATTTATCTCTGATTAGGATGTGTAAGAACACCGCTAGATGCCAGGTCACCGAACACCGCTTCAATGGTGCCTGTACAAATGAATGGGTTGTTCCCTCCACAGAATCTACCGTGAATAGTGTGTGGGAGCTTCGTGGTGTGTGCTAGAAAATACATGTGAACTACCTGGATCACCAGTGACGCTCGGCTGGATGTATGATGATAACGACCTAAATACAAAACCAAAACAATGTCTTGTCAGATATTAGCACGAATGAACGGGGACTGCAAAGTCAATCGCATCGTCACTTAGGCTGACCTGCGCGTGTTCAACTGAGCCAGTCTTTCGCGCACGCGTCGTTGGCACCCCTTCTGTTGTGTCTTTTCTCTCCACATGAACTGAAAAATGTAGACTCATAGGAAAGAATAGGTCCCTTATCAATTTTAATGCCTGAAGTCTTCGGAAAAACCATGACGCTAAAATTAACTTTATCGGTTCACTTCATCTTTCATTTTCTGTCATGTTTATTTCTGAAATTTGGCTGTGTGACGCCGATGCAATGTACATAGTTTCCCGTCCTATCAGGCCGAATATTGTCATGGCATGTCAAGTATTCACGGAGGCGCTGCTATCTTTATTTCTTCATCAAAAAAATACTCTAGTCGGCAGGATCTGTCTATCAACGTCCCCCAGTTTGAGGCAGTCTGGATCGAAATAGATAAATCATTTTTTTCCAAAATGCCGTACAAACATTGTTCTGGGCAGTATACACCGCTCCCCATCTTCTTCCAATGCTGATTTCGTGCATGGTTTAGTCTCGGAATTTAATAATGTATCTGCTGAAAATTAGTGCCCTGTAATTGTTGGTGACATCAAAATTAACTTGCTCGATACTACCTCGAACTCATATTTAGCGTACACTAATTGCTTTAGTGGATTTGATTTTGACTATTTAATTGGGCATCCCACAAGATGCGCAACGCAAACACTCCTTGATCACGCCCTAATATATCTCCGTCACCTGAATCCGGTGTAGTAAGTTGCGCATTTCAGATCGTTTCACCCAGTATTTCTTACGTTTTTCACTAACGTGCAAAACTCTGTTCCTTCTTTTTTCACCTCCGTACTTAACCAAAAAAGGCTTCATTGATTCGATTGACAAAACTGATTTCTCAGTAGTTGATTCCTGTCATGACCCAGATGAAGCGCTTCAGAAGTTTTGTGGCCTATTTTTAGGTGCTGTTTCTCTAAATACAAAAATAAATAAACGTAAAAAAAGGCACCAATACCTGAGTAACCCGTGGGTAACACAAAAGTTACTACAATGCATGCGAAAAAAGGAAATTATGTGTGGGTAAACGAAAAGACGAAGTTTATTGTGACTATTCCTAATCGCTACAACAACTATAGTAACATCCTAAATTTTATGTTAAAAGGCGCAAAAAGGCGCTACTACAAAAACGAATTCAGTAAATTCAAGAACAATGCCAAAATGCAGTGGCAGCTTCTAAATAATTTCCTAAATATTACATCACGTATTCTCCCTATCACTGAATTTATTCATGACGGTCGTACTTTCCAGCAACCCGATCATATTGCTAATGCTTTCAGTGACTATTTCTCAAATCTTCTTACAGCAGGCCAATCTGTAGCATATGGTAATATGTGTCGGTCTTCACATAATTTTTTTCCTGTCACACTCGATGAAGTTCGTGCCCCGCTTCTAACCCTTAAGGATACTTCAGAAGGTTTAGATGACGTGTGTGTATATCACCCAAAAACTTGTTGCTTATTGGGTTTCTCTTCTGCTCTCTATCATTATCAATAAGATTTTCGCATTCGGCATTTTCCCAAGGTTTCTAAAGCGAGCTAAAATTATTCCTGTTTTAAGAAAGGAGTTAAGCACCGAATATCTAACTACAGGCCTATTTATATCATTTCTTCTCTTAGTAAAGTAACCCAAAAGAGTTTTGCTAATCGACAAAATATATAACTAAATTCAACACTCTTAGGCCCTGTCAATTTGGTTATCTTTCTTGCCCTTCCACTAACCTCGCTATTTGGTCTTTATCCGAGTTGATTAAAAATCGTTCTACTTAGGTATGTTTGTTAGATGCGTTTTTTAATTTTACTTAACGTTTTGATACTATTATTCGTAGTATTCGGTTCCTCAAACTTGAATCTTATGGAATAACCGGACCAGCTTTAAATTTCCTTAAGAATTTACTTATGAACGGGCAAGGTAGTGTTTGTGTTCATAATGCGTATTCCATGACTAAAATAATTATTCAAGCTGTGCCACAAGGATCTATTTTAGGTCTTTTACTGTTCATTATCTATATGAATGACCTCGCTGGCTCTAATAATGCTTCACACTGTGTTCTATATGCTGACGACCCCACAGTCTCTTCGGCTGATAAATATTTGTCCAGTCTTACATATAACCTAAATATTGTTATCACTAAATTAACTAAATGGTGCCTCATCAGCCACCTAATTATGAATCCCTCAAAAACTAAATTTATGGTTTTTAGACCACCCCAGAATCGCGTATCATATACTCCACCCATTACACTGTGTTCGAATACCATAACCCCATGTGACAGTGTCATTTTGGAGTGTTGACCGACTCACATCTGAAATTTCATAAACACATTGATCACCTTAGAAATGAGACGGCTTTTGGCATTCGAGCTCTCATAAAATCCCACCCATTTTTTTACACCACGCCCTTCGGTCTCTATTTCGCTTTCGTTCGCAGTCATATCGCATATGGTATTGTTGTGTGGGTTAACACTTAAGATTGTCACCCAGCACCGTTACAACATATTGAAAATCAGGCTCTTCGTATCATTACTAACACCTCATTCCGTGCTAACGCCTGTGTTTTGCTTCGACAGAATAATGCCTCATCGGTGTAAATTTATTCTATTACAACATTAGCACATTCTTGTTTCAACTACGTACTAATAATTTATCGTACCAATTTACTGACAGGCAACAATTACAAAATAACAACTTCACCAGATTCGCAGCCAACGAAAATTACTTATAACCTATGGTCCGTACTATGGTCAGATGACATCCGCTTTTTCAGCTATCCCGTTGTGGAATAGTCTTTTGGCAGAACTAAAATCATCTTTCTTTTCCTTCAAACACATGCTAAAATATTTTTGTTGAATCGATGAATGTATTGTTTTTGTTATTTGTATTGCTTTGTTACTGTTCATTTCATTTCCTAAGTTTCCTGAATTTAGCTACATTGTATGTCTAGTGCAAGCGTCTAGTTTATGTATTTGTTTTGCTGCTAACTTTTTCACGTTGTTCGAATAGGCATTCTGCTTGTAATGGCCAACACGCATTTTTATTATTGTTTTTTATTATTTTTTAGTTTTTTCTCTCCCGATTTTGTTTAACCGAGTTCATTGCTTTTTATTATTGTACTCTTGTGCTGCGTAAGCTGTGTTCATTCCTTTCAGTTTCTGCTTGTTTGGCTTTGCTGCTTTCGGTGTATTCTTTATTTTGCAATTATTATTTAGGTGTCCCGTTGCAGTCTGTTGACTATGGGACCCTTGTCTGTATACTAACTTTAATGTATTTTACACCGTTGAACACATCAAAGAATTCAACTTTAAAATTAAAAATTGTGCAGGTGTACTGGTAAAAAGAAGCAGTTTACAGTGTGTGTGCAAGTGCATCAACTTATGCAACAGGTAGCGGAAACAATGTAAACATAGAGGAGGGGAACGTTGAAACAACAATACGATCTCGAGAGGTAACAAGGCAGGCATTACAATATAAACCGTTAAGCAAACAGATGCGCTACGTTGCATTACCAGAATATAAAGTCTTCCAGTATTAAGTGATAACGTCGTTGACACGTCGATGCTGAAATACACATGTGGGTAACTTCGAATTGTTGCTGCTCCAGTAGCTTTGGGGATCATGGCAAATCAGGACCCCGATACATGCTGTAGTTCTCAAGCAAACTGTAAAGATGCACGACCAGACAAATAAAAACAGTTAGGTTCAGTACTTTACATCAAACGTGATGGTCCTTGCGGGATGCGAGCTTTCATAACCGGGCAGTATGTAAACTAAAAGCAATACACAAAGGGTTCGACGAAGTGGTACCACCGTTCTTGGACTGCTATTTGCTGAAATCATTTGTCCCTCCACACGGTGGAAGCTACCCGGCATTTGTGAACGTGCTCAAAAGCTATCGATGATGTGTTTCAAGTTTCTCGCATATTCTCTGTAGCCGTCGATGTAGAGTTCTGTTAGAAAAAATCACACAATAAGGCATCTAGTTTGTTACGCTAAGGGTCATATACTTTTCCTAGGTAAATATTTAACTGAGAGGTTTGAAATACTTAACACTATGTTTTCTCTCCACACTCGACAATCAAAGGAGATATTGTGGTTCTTTAAACGGCCTTCACACTTATTAATTAAAGCCATCTTTAAATAAAATACACGTCGATTTGTCACCGAAAGAACACATAAATACGGCGAGAATCATCTATATCTCGTGGTTACATGCTTCCCAGCATAATTGTTCATATTGTAGAATTATGGTCTGCTGTCACCACGGATACATCATGAAGAAGTTAATAAACATACCTTCTTTTGTCGTGTGCGAATAAAACAATACCGCCGAGGTTTTATACAGGTAGTTCACTCGAAAGAGTGCCTATCTGCAATTAACTACCAATGGTCCTCGATTTGTGTGCAGATACGTCCATATTTTCGAAACACACCGTATCGTTGCTGCTGGCAATTTTCACGGAATGGAATGATTTGTAGTTTTCGAGGTCAGGTGGGCTGTCATATGTTACCGGTGGTGGGATCAGTGTTCTCCTTAATTGTTCTCCTTTATTCACAAAAAAGGAAGCCCAATAAACCGGCCGTTGTGTGATAATTTAACGCGCTGAACGCGGGTCTTCGCGACACGACTGTAGCAGCTGGGCGTGTAATAGAAACCTTTTCTGGGTAATTACGCTGAGTTTAATGTACTTTATTACTTTATTGCTTATGGATGCAGGATTTTATGTTAAGGACTAGCTTGAAGTGTTGAACGAGGGCATGCCGGGTGCAACCGAAATGCTATTCGAGAAGATGAGGCGACATATACTATCCACCAAAACTAGTGGCAGCGTGATGAGCTATGCCTGGATAGGTTTGTTTATAATTTGTACAAACGTACATAGAAACTCCCACCCTCTTCAGTGAGGATAGGAACCAAAGCAGTGAGTCATGTGCGGACATATGCCGTAGCCGGGAGATAGGTAAAAATTACTTAAACATGAATAACACCACCCTTTTCGGGGATACAGAAAAAATCGTGAAGGCATGGGATCATAAATGGCATTTTCGTGCTTCTGTGATCGGCTGCCGTAGAGAAAAACAGTTCCTCATATCAAGACCAACTGCCCGAAATTAATGTAGTAGCAGTGAGCGACAGGCACTTGAGCCAGCACAACATTTCAAATACGAACTTTCGGATGAACTTTCTGCACACGTTTTTTGTATTCAGTTCTGCGGCACAGTATAGCTAATCGTTTCAAACCGAATTTGTAATGATTTCAACATCGAAGGTTCGCAAACTGTGAACATGCAATCATCGTGTTGCTGGGTACTTTTATCAAACAAGATGGCATGATGACGTTCAGACTCGTCCGGTCGTCCAAAGATTTCTCACTGCGGGGTCCTGCGCCAATAATACGTACGGAAAAACTGATAGCTGAACCCTACGAGGGGACACTAACTCCCTCTGGTTGCCTATACCTGTAGGGTAAACTGGGCTTGATTTTTCATAATGAAGCTGAATATTGCTTCGCTCTCGCCGTGCTCAAAATCTGTCTGTCAACGTGCGCATTCACACAAATTTGATTTTTGAATTCTTTGTGAATGCTAAGCCGCTTACTATGCAATGCAGATGTGTAAATATATACACGGAAATTGGCTCCAAAGATGACTCTGCTGTAATGCTAAATTTTATTTACTTGTTTGAAATAGTTCTCGGTAACATTGTAAGCAACAAAAATATTTTCTGGTTCCAAAACATGACAGTCAATGAAGGGAGCTTACTTACACAAAATGGCCCATTTTTTTGTTTTGAAACAATTCAAATAGATACTATATGACAAATAGTCACAATGATGTCGCGGGTATGGTGAAGTTTCCATTTTTTCTCATTACATTGTCTTCAATGGAAGCCCACAACTCCAGGTTTGTCTTAAACAATAATATAAATTTTGTCTCTGTTTCATAGAGGTAAATGGTGTCAACGATGCTCCATATCTATTAACAGTAGTAGTACCATAACAGTAGCAGTAGCAGTAGTATAAAACGGTTATATATCAGGTGAATGGCAAATAGTTTCTGATCCCGACATTCATTAGATGAGCAGACAGGCTTGTCTCTAGATCGGAAGAGTTGCCGTGCATAGAGATCCCCGCTTGTCCCTGCGTTCTCACAGTTTCGGTGTGGGAAGAGGGTATCGGGCAGCCGAAAGTTCGTGATTGTGCTCACACTGTATTAAAAATGAGGTATATTAGCGGGTTGCGATGATGATGGTTGGATTTTATTTGGCAAAGCCAACTGAAGCAAAGAGCTCCAAAAGAGTGGTTAACTAAATTATCCGCAAAGATAATGCACAAATTCGTGAGCCAGAACAAACGTAACAAAAACCCAAGACAGTGACAATGGCTGGTGTAAAAGGCCAGGTTGGGAAAATGTGTGATACCTGAAAATTTATTGAAATAAACACGCCATGTTGAATAAAAGATCTGTTTGAAATAAAACATAAGATGTACTCCTAAAACGTGTGATGGTACAGTAAAATATGTTGTCTGGAGAGTTTTGGGCAATGTCTGCGACGTGTTTTCACGCGAGCCTTACCTTGAATGAATATGTGGATTAGGGATAGGCTTTTCCAAACCTGCTACGCACGGGTCTTGGTGATACAGTGATTATATGGTAGTGTGGCCTATCAGTAATCAAACTAACAACTGCAATGATTCTGTTCTGTGATTCAGTTGTGTATCGTCCCAAGTGTAGTTCAATTTCAATAGTTTGTTGCGTGTCTCTTGAGTGCAAATTCATTGCCGTCGTTTGGCCTGAGGTGAGTGTGAAGTACAGTTGTTACGTCCACAGTGTTTCTGGCTGCAGCAGAAAAGGCCCTCTGATCTGCCATTTCATTACCCGCGATGCCAGAGGGGCCGAGCACCAAATACACTCACTTCTAGGTTTGATGAATAGGGTAAACATTCTTCTGAAAACAAGATTGACGATGTCGGTTTTGGTAATGTTGTGGATGCCCAATATATTCATGACATTTTACTGAAGCTTTATAAATTCTGGAGTTAGGAATATGTCACTCAACTAAGTGAATTACAACAAGAAGAGTGCCGTATGCCTCTCCAGGCAAATGCTGGTGTAGAACCACCAGCGAAAATGCTGGTGGTTCTCTTTGCACTGGTGTTGCATCCGTGTGCTGCACAAGACAACACGGGGGAAGTCTTCAAGGCACCACTGAAGAAATCAGCGCCCCCGTATTTATACCAAAATACCTGAAATGCTGCAAACTCCTAGTTTTTGTGGGTTGTTTTTAGTGAAGTGGTCTAAAGAGAAGTCATACGACTTAGGACGAAGGGGCCTGGTGCTGTGACTCCAGTTTAGGATGATTGGAAGCTGTTTAAAAAGGAGAGCACATAAAAAAGGAATCAGCACTCGCTGTCTTTAAGCACAAATAGATAGGCGATTGAAAAGCAGCAGGTTGTATTTTAACATTAAAAACAGGTTTAAAATTATCGCTTTCCTTTAAGGAAATTTTCGAGGTGTATAACAGGTCAACATACATTCTCTAGAGCACTGAACACAATTGACCGCTTTTGATCTAGAGGTTTTCAACATTGCTGGAATAAAAAGCTCCGCAGGAAAGACGAAGCCCCAAGTTTGAGCAATGGGTCGTGCATTTGTATCGCTGTGGACGTGGGTGACACCTACAACACACTGCCGTAATCCAACAGGGCCCTAAAAATTTGGTATGAAGACGCAGTAGGAGTTGTTGGCCTGCACTGTAGGATTGGTGGGCGAAGACACACATTACGTTGATTGTTTCTAGGTATTTCTGTTTAGGTAGGTTCCTCTGTTTGCTTTAGGCGGTGAATGTCAGGTTTTTGTCCAACACCACACCAAAAAACGTCTTTCTTTTTACATTAATCGAGTCACCTTTGAGTTACGTTACAATAATATGAGTACCGACGAGGCTTCCACGCCTATATGTTATTACTACGCGTACGTTAAACAGCTCTAGGTTCAACCCACTTTGTCTGCAAGCCAGTAACTTGTTTACCCAAATCTATCCCACTCATTTACATATGAATATGTTGTAAGACTTGAAAAATGTTTGTAAGTCGCCCATGTATTTCCAAGACAAGATTCATGGTGACAATGCCTTTGGAGCCGAATATATCTTGACTATAAACAAGGCGCAGCCGAAACGCCGCCATCAGGCGCGCCATTTCCCTGCGGGTGAACGCGTGATGGCGCGTAGCCAGATCTGACACAAAATATTTATTTAAACATGAAACTAAAAAGAGAGTTCTCCACCTTACTTGATATACAAAACCGAATTTAGGTTTCTAAGAAGCCAATAGCATCATGCGGTATCATATGCCTTTTGAATATTACACACCGTCATGCAAGGTTGCGTAGGTATGTAGGCATGTTTAATGTAGTATTCTAGAGCAACCAGTTCATCAATAGTGGCTCACCCCGCAGGGAAACTTGACTGGCAGCTTTCGAGAAGACCATAGTTCTCTATAAGTACACGAGTATTCTTTTTGTCAATTTATGAAAACTCTTGCACAGGCAGCCTGTTAGTGCGATGGGCCCAATAGCTGGCGGGAGAGGAAATGTCCTTCTCGTTTTTCAGAAAAGTGACTACTCTGGCTCCCTTCCAAAAAATTGCAATGTGCCCCGAGAGCCATTTAAAATAACATTGACTGAGGTGTTGTCGCAGACCAATCCCTTTCACCGACTGGGTAATTCCTGAATGAGTATGTAGCCCGGACCGACGTATATCATCACTGGTATGGGATCGTGCTGCAGGAGTCCATTCCTCCTGCTGGTTAACCTTGGACGGCTTCCTTCTAGATCCCTTTTCGGCGGACTCTGTTTTCTTTGTAATAACAACTTTGCAATTGGCAGAGGTACCGGGGTTTGAGGTGAATCGTCGTAGAGCCTGGAATTCCACATTCGGAAGATATCAATGACCGTCACCCCCATGAACGCTGCCGACTAACCTTCTTCGCAGATGCCACGGGTCGTCTGCGCGGGGGTGCTCCGCAAGCGACCCGCCGTTTTGTAGCGGTACGGGTGACTATGACGTTGAAGATTCATTGTCTTCTTACGAGTGAAGTTTCACCTACAACAAATGAGACGACGCTACAGCTGAACAACGTCTTATTTTGTCTCGGATAAGCCGCACGCTTGTGGTACAACAACCACGTACTACCATCAAGACCTGGCGAGACTTCAAGACCGTGATTGACCCGCCATACGGAAACTGCGGGCTGAGCAACGCCTGCGTGCACGGACACAGCAACCGGGTGAGAACTAAACTGGTTACTTTTAAGAGTTCGTGGACCTTTGACGGCGCGCCGACAAGTCCACGTCCGATGCTTTGAAGATCAAGCACATAATAAAGAAGTAGACGACGACGAGTTCCAGATGCTCGGTTCCAACCACCCGCAATCCGTAACCGAAGTGAATGACCTGTGTCAATGTTTTGATGACCTCCTCCAGCAAAGGGCCTTTGTTCGTCATTCATTGCGACCACCAAAACGCGCTCGTCGAGCCAACTGTGACTCGAGGTGACCATCAAAGAATTTGACTGTGAAGATGTAGCACGCCATGTATCGCAGGTGCCGTTTGCAGAGCAGGTTTCCTCAAGCCTGCCTTCTGCTCTATAGGCGACCAACAAAAAAGTTGCCGAGGGCCTACCGCCTGCTGAATTCGCTTCCGCAGACGTTCCGCAGCTGGCAGCGACAGTCGCTTCACCAGCAGCTCCAGCTGCCATGCCCATGACGTGCACCGGCTCTCTCGCACAGCCAGTGCAACAATCTTTCCACACGTTTCAGCCAGTGATACCGGTGGTGGCACCCACACTTCGCAGCAAGCTCCGCAGTTTCCACGGAGCGGGCACGACATGTGCAGTAGGCGAATCACTGGTGCACTCCCAATCACCGGCTGATATGTTTTACTTGCTGCTCTCCCGGTCCCGTTGCCCTTTACAGCTGACGTGTAATTTCATATCCGCGTGCGCCCCAGACGTCAGCTTAAGCCCACGCCGGCACATCATCACGTGTCGTTAGGAAACCTTCCAACCTCGTTTCCTTTCGACCGTCAGATGTTTGAAAGCCGCTGATCGCCGTCGACCCACAGCGGCTCCCTATCGCCATAGCATCGCCACTACACCCCTACTACAGAGGGAAAGTGATTCGCGCAGTTCCTCAGGCATGAACGGCGTGCCGTGGAAATATCGAAGCCCTCACGTACCTCCGCAAAATGTAATTTACGTGTAAGTCGATGAAATCTTTCCCTCAGCGCTTGTTGATATAGAAGCTGCCACGTCACCAGTCATCAGTGCTAAATATGCCGCTCCCCCAAGAAAGTCACGCCGCCATTTTTTGGACTTTCTTTCCAAATTGCAAGCACATCACATCTTAAGTCTTTACTGCGGGTACCGCTCTAGTCGCCATTCAAGGCATTCTCTAGACTCTTCAATTCGTCGTCTTGCCCATGTGCTCTCATGACGTTATTCTGGGGTGGGAATTCACTATTCCTGCGCTGAAGTCTAATTCTGTTCAGATATTTGCCGATCCTTCCCCAAATGATTCGTCTACTGATAGAGAAAAGTTGGTCGTCCCCGAAGACGTGGATATTCCGTCTGAATTTTCAGTTCTCTTTGCCCTTCCTGGCAGTACTCTGGCGAATGAACCTGTTTTATTTGCGCCATCAGACGTTTTAATTGCTCCGAAGAATTTGCCCTTTCTGTGTGCTGTGCTGACACTCCTATGTGGCCGCACAGCGATGTTTGTTTGCAACCAGACGACGCACCCTTTCAGCTTGCTTCGTGGGGAAACCATCTCCAATATCGACCCTGCTGACTTCGTATTCCGCGCGACGTTTTCGACAACGCGCTCTAACCGCAGCTAAATTCGCTGAACTTGTTTGGTCCGGCGATACACCAACCTCTGTTGCCTCCGATTTATTAGATTCCGATGCTGTCTTTAGCCTCCAATCAAGATATTCCGCAGCGGAAATACCTGGCCCTTCTTAGGAAGTTTAAGTCTTCTTTTGACCACAAGCGAATGCCTTTGGCCAGTATATCAATCGTCGCCGATCATATTGGTACAGGTACCCCCATGCAGTTGCGCAAGCGACTCTCCACAGCGTCAGCACCGGAACGTAGCGGTATTAGCGAGCATGTCGATGACATGCTCCGATGTGGCGTCATCAGACATTGGGTGCCTGAGATAAGTCGATCAGATTATGTGTTGACTATCGCCGCCTTATCGTGATCACCCGGTAATATTTGTCCCTTGCCTCGAATAGATGACGCCCTTGATTGTTTGCACGGTGCCAAACATTTAAAAAAAACAAATAAAACAAACTGCACGTAAATTAACGGGGCAGCGACGCACGAAGACAGCACAAGTGCAGATTCAGCCGGTTTAATATTAAACACTTCAAAGCCTTAAATTCCCACGCGCCCAATCGACCCGCCCTATATGTGTCACAGTTCTCAGCGCACTTAGCGGCACGTGCACAAAACAGTAACAAGAAGACTACAACACAAGCTGAGGCGAATGAAGGGCGAATAACAGCAAACACAACCACATCACACATGGGTTAAGACCCTCTCCCAACACGTAGGCTCAGAAGAGGCGGTGAAATTGCGCCTGCTGCTCATCTAAGTTTGTGACTTCTCGACGAAGCAATGCGATAGACGGAAGACTGATGGAATCCGAACCAGCTTTTAAGGTGCGGCTGGCCTTTACCATTTCTCACATTTGCTAGTTCTTATGTCGGAAGTACCAGAAAACGTATGCTGGTTTCTATGCCTACGTGTTGAGGGTGGGGGGGGGGGCTCTTAACGCATGTGTGATCCGGTTATGTTTGCTGTTTGTGACCATTCGTGCGGCTCAAAGTTTGTTTTGAGGTTTTGTTGTTACTGTTTTCGGTGCATGCGGCCGAGTGCGTCGAGAACGGTGACGCATAAGGGGCGTGTTGATTGGGAACTTAATGCTGTGATGTGTGTAATTATAAACAAGTTGCGTGTGTGCGCTTGTTCTGTCTTCATGCGTTCTTGTCGCCGTTAATTTGGGTGCAGTTTGTTTTTGAGATGCATCATTACCAACTCGTCCAACTTTCAACACTTTTGCCTATTATTTCTCCAGCCTTGAGTTACGCTCCGGTCATTGGAAGATCGTGGTAGCAGAATCTGATCGTACAAAAACAGATTTTTTGGTCGATAAAAAACGGGCTGAATTAAAAACAGAAAAAACGGCTTATATGAGTTTAATGTAATACCGCCTCGCCTGTGCAACGCGCCTGCCACGTTTGAAAGAATGATGGATAACATACTGCGTGGTCTTAAATGGCGGCCATGTGTTTGTTACTAAGACGATGTGGTCGTGTTTCCTTTTAGTTTCAAGACTCACCCGACACGTCTGCACCACGTATTGACATGCTTAAGTGCTTCTAGGCTTCAACTGAACCTTAAAAAGTGTTGCTTTGGTGCTTCCTCATTGACTATTCTCGGCAATGTCCTGTCACAAGATGGCATCCTACCCCTTTCTAGAAAGATCCTTGCTGTTGTCGACTTTCCTAAACAGACGTCGATAAAAGTACTCCGCAGCTTCATCGGGCTGTGCTCGTACTTTTGGCGCTTCGTAAGAAATTTCGCGCCTATCGTTGCGCCACTGACCAATCTCTTAGGTGGTGACAACGGCTTGTTCTCGTGATCCAACAAGCGTGATGAAGCATTTACAGCCTTGTGGCATCTGTTGATTTCACCACCCATACCGCGACGCTACGATCTGAACACGCTTAGCGAAGTCCATACTACCGCCAGAGGCGTAGGCCTCGGTGCGGTGCTCGCTCAACGCAAGCGTAACTTCGAAGAATACGTCGTCACGCACGCTAGCAGAACTGTTAAAAAGATCAACAAAACTATTCCATTACCGAAAAAGAAAAAAGAGTGTCTTGCCATCGTCTGGGCTCTTTCCAAATTTCGACCCTATTCTACGTCCGCTTTTTTGATGTAGTTACCGACCATCACGCGCTGTGCTGGCTGTCGTCTCTCAAACACCCTATGCTCGTTGGGTACTCCGCCTGCTGGGATATGATATTCTAGTGGTTTATGGATCTGGCCGGAAGGACTCTGATGCGGATACACTCTCTCGCTCTCCTTTGCCTGCTAACCAGGAAAGTTTTCAGACAACCGATACGATCGTATTGTCATTGACCTACACCGACATAGCTTCGCGGCAGTCAGCTGATCTATAGATTGCGAAGATCATCGAGTTTTCTTCAACTACACCGACCCCTGAACAGCCTACAGCCATTCGACACCAAGCCTCCCACTTCACCATAAAAGATAGCCACCGCCTGTATAGCCGCAACTATATGCCCGGTGGTCGGAAGTGGCTTCGTGTGGTTCGGCGCAGTTTGGGTGCCGATGTATGGGCTGTTTACCACACTTACCTCCAAACTGCGCACGCTGGACTTTTTAAAATGTACACGCGCCTCCGCCTACGATAATATTGGCGTGCAATGTACAGGTTCTTGCGGAAATAAATTCGTGCCTGCACTGACTGTCACGTCGCAAGACGCGTGCACCGCAACAAGCTGGCCCTTTCAGCCTTTGTCATGTCCGCTTCGTCCTTTCGATCGTCTCGGCATCAATCTGCAGGGCCCCTTGTTAAGCACTCTTTTCGGCAATCACTTGATTAGTGTTGCTGTCGACTACCTAACATGCTACGCGGAAACTGAAGGGCTGGCCTCTGCTATGGCACGCGATGTTGCTGCCTCGCATCTGCGCACCCCAGTCTTGCGACATGGCGCACCACGTGAACTACTTAGCAACAGACGCATGTCTTTCTCTGATGTTTTTGAGTCCCTACTCGGTCTGTGCAAAATTGTTCATCGCATTAACTCCACATACTGTCGACCGACGAATGGCCTGACCGAAAGATTAAACCGCACACTAGGGGACATATTTAGCAAGAACTGTCTTCGTCAACATTTTGTGGTATGGCGACCGTAGCGGGAGCAGGCGCGCGGTCAAGCACGGGCGCTGCGCTGGCATCTGTCGGCTGGGTGCGCGGATAAGAGAACGAAGGGGAACTTTCGCTCTTGCTTTCGTAGCGTGGCTGGCGAAATAAGTGCCTTCCGCTACCGGTTCCTCAGAGAAGCTTCACTTCGCTTCAGCGTAGGCACGTCGCGCAGCACCTGTTGCGGCAGCCCCGCTGCGAAAGCAAGAGCGAAAGTTCACCTCGCTCTCTTAGCCAAACCGCCAGCCGGCGGATGGGCCGAAATCCAGCCGACAGGTCACCGTGGAATACGAAATTTTCACAAAGGCCGTACCTCGATTGGGATCGTTCAAATTGGGATGTGGTGCTACCTTTCGTAACGTTCGATAAAAAACCGCTGCACAGACCATTACCAGCTTTTCACCTTTCTTCCTACTCTATGGACGTGAGCCGTCTTGCCCAATGGACACAATACTGTCATCCCGTCCTGATTCTTTCGAGTGCTACCCTCTTTCTGACGGATTGCAACAAGCCACAGAGTGCCGGCAGCTCGTCTGCTCACTGACAACGAATGACAAGGCTTGCCAGAAGCATATTCACGACACGGACCACACCTCACCTTCCTTTCGTCGTGGCGATCTTATGTGGTGGGGAATCCCCGCTAAAAACCGGGTCAGTCCCCCAAACTCCTCGCGAAATATCGTGCCTCCTTCCGCCTTCTCAAGTGTACTTCTCAGGGGAACTACAAACTTGAGCCGCGGACGCCCTCTACAGACCTTAACTGACGTGGCAGCGAAACCACCTATGTCAGTCTCTTGATGCCGTACTACGACCCTGTGTCGTGGCTTCGCCATAAGTCTCCAAGATGGCTCCTGCTTCAACGGGGGCAATTGTAATAACTGATTGACGTGCTGTCGCTGTGCACTCCTTTTCACCGAATGGCCAGTTCCTGAATGTGTATGCAGCACGGACCGACGGCTATAATCACCGCTGCGTGATCGCGCTGCACGAGTCGATTCCTCCAGCTGGTTCGCCATGGGCTGCTGGCCTCTTAACCCGTCTTCGGCGGATTCTGTTTTCATTTTAGTAAACCTCCTTGCACTTATTTTATAGTAAAGATCTAGGAGTGTTGATTTTATCTACGTGTAAGTGCATCATAGTGTACCTATTGTTGTGTGCACCCGGAATAGAAAGCTTAAGTGTGCCCAGAGAAGCCACCAACTCATCAAGTGTGGATTCAGAGTTGTAAGGAGATGTAACTTCGCATTTTATGTATTTATTATATACTGCGAGCAACCTGCTGGTAGCCAAGGCAGGAGTGGTTACATATTTATGGATTCAGCACTGTGCTGCAGCGGAGAGCGCGCGTGGTACAGCGAACCACGTGACAGTACAAGGCAGCAGAAATTTTCCCGTGTAGAAACCAACAATCAGAAAAAATTGTGCGAAACACACCCGACAACAAGCACTCTTGGTTAGGTACATCCATCACACAGTTTCCGGACTAGAAACCACAAGCAAAAAAGCGCGTAACACAACAGAATACACAGACTCTTGAGTAGGTACACCGGGCTTCGTAGAAAGTACACACAACTTGAAACGTACACAATGTTTACCCAGTGCAAGGCGATGACCCTCGTTGGCGTCTTACGGGCCCTGTTTGCTATACGTATGAACTGATAGCCGATATGAATATTTCTTAGGTCACAATTTCAGTGGTAGTTTGTGGCAGCCCGTTCCAATACGATATCGTTCGTGGAAAAAACGAGAAACGGTAAGCATTAGTTTTGGTGCGGGGAATTTCGATTGTTTGAGCATGTGTGCTGCGTGTTTGACGCCATGTGTTAAACTGCATGTAGGTGTGAAAAGCTATTGCTAAGTTTTTGTTAGCAATGTTGTATATATATTTTCGGCGGTGTAGTTTCCAGCGTGCCTTATGCAGTGTTGGAAGTCCTGATCAGGTACGAATTTCTGTAACTGAAACACGCGTGCCATAAGCGTTGTACATACACCATACGGATTAGTTTTAAACCGTACGGATCCCCTTATGAAATCAGACAATATATGCCTGATTGAGTATGGGGATCCCACACAACATCTGCATATTCCAATATACGTCGTAATAAAGATGTGTATGCCAACTGCTTTGTTTTGCTTGTGCATTGTTTTATTCGGTGCTTCAGCAACCACAAACGGTGAATAGCAATTAATGATATGATTCCAATATGAGTGTTCTAGCTTAGGTTTGAAGTTGTTACAACTAGGTATTTATATTGGTTTACAGTTGGCAGAGCAGTATTGTTCAGTCTGTAAGTAAATTTCAGGGGGTCTCTTTTACGCGTTATGGTCATTTGGGCACAATTTTTCATATTGAGGCTCATTTTCCAGGAATTGCACCACTCAGTGATGGCACTTAGATACGTGCTGAAGGCAGTCTGGTCGTCTCTCGTGCCAACAGGAATGTACGCAACCCAATCGTCGGCGAAAAGGCGACAGCGCACTGAACATGAATAAGGCAGATCGTTTAAATAAAAAAAAAAATAACAGTCGACGCAGGACCAAACTTGGGGAACACGTGAGATTGCGGGTGCTAAATCTGACGTATTATTAGCATAGTGCGCGTACTGATATCTCGGCGAAAAATTCGAATCAAGACAGCGGGGAATTTTGTCGTTACCTAAAAGTTTTTCTTATTTTAATCAGGAAGCGAGAATAAAAGACACGGTCAAAGGCTTTTTTAAAATCAATAAAAACTGCGTTCATTTTCCCGCCTTCATCAAGCGATTTAAACAGGTCATTTGCAGTTTGAATTCACGGTGTTACGGTTGAAAAGCCATGCCGAAATCTGTGTTGATCACACGGTAACAAGTCGTTTTGTTCCAACATAAGTTGATGTGCTTAAAAAGAAAGTGACATCAACATTAGTGACATTCAGTTTCTTGTTTCCGCCTTTTTTGTTATTTATGGCGTCCAAAATTTTCTCGGATTAACACTCATCAAGTTATGCATTCTTACAATGAAGAAGTGAACTTTCGAGCTTCTGAATTTTTCCGTAGCTCGGTCCGCAGGGTCTTTAGCAGACAGTGACCGGCTCGGTATGGAATGCGTGATAGTTGCCTTCTTTTACGCTTGAGGCGAAGAATCTCACGTGTTCTCCAGGAACTTTGGTCAACATGTTTTTTCTTTATAAGAGAACATACGTAATGCACTTGTACACAATGTTTTTAAATCAAGTCCAGATCGCATCAACACTCGGTCCTTAGTTGCTGTATTCGGAAAGAAATTTATCCGATTGCAGTTCAAGCGAATCTAAAATACTTTCGTCCGAGTCAGCATTCAAGTCAAGATAGTTCAGTATCACAGGATTCAAGGGGGTGTATAGCATGTTGCTGAGGAAGAATACAAGTTCGTGATCAAAAATTCCAGGTTGCATTTATATACTGTCTTCGTCCCCGAGGATGGCCTCGCAAACAAAGATAAGGTCAAGAATGTAACTGGTGCCTGGTGTAAGTCGAGTGGGCGTTCTTAGTGGCTGTGTTAAGTTGAACGAGAAAATGTGTGGAGTAAGAATTCAAAGTCAGTGCTGAGGCGATCGCAGTAAATTTTGTCAGTTTGAAATCCGCACACAGGATTTCGTAGGTGTGGCATCAGTTTACTCCGTCATTACCGCTGTTAACTTACCGAGGGTCCGACAGTCTTCGGATTTGAGACCCTTGTCTGAAAAAGTTTGTACTCTTGTATCAATTGCGTACTGCATTTCAATAATCTTCTTCTTCTTCTTCTTTTCCTTCGCTTTCTTTTTCTTTTTCTTTTTTCTTCTTCTTCTTCTTCTTCTTCAGCAGCGGGATCAGCCACCGCTGGTCCCGCCGTGTGTCTCCTGTGTGCCCTTATGTGTCTTTCGGGACGGGAGAAAAAAATTCCCTCGCACTTCCCCGAGAGGGAGAGTGTGTAAGTGCGATTGCACGGTTGTTGATTGCGCGATTACGGTGGATATCGTGATCTTGGAGTGGAGAGGAGGCGCCCAACACCCGCAGTCACTGAGCGGAGAGAGGAGAGTAGCGCCCGCCGTTACGGCGAGGGCTACACGAGCGCCCTCACGCGTCGGAATGCGGAGCGCCCGCTACGCGAGCGAGAGCTCTCCCGCCCGAAGTGGAGAGGAGGCGCCCAACACCCGCAGTCACTGAGCGGAGAGAGGAGGAGGAGAGTAGCGCGCGCCCATCTCCCCCCGTTGCTAGGGAAGACGAGGAGGAAGACGAGGAGCGCGCGCACCCGCAGCTGTTGCTATGCGGACGACGGCGGCGGACGATTCAGGCTCGCTTAAGAAGTGCATTCGCACTTAAAAACCAGTGGGAACGGCATCGTTCCCAACAAATACGGTTGCTACCTTCACCGCTGCTTGCTCAGCAAAAGGTGTGGGGTTGGGTCTGGGTGCCCGAGAGATACCAGATGGAATGGGAGTGGTGTACCAGATCAGTTTTGCTTGCCTTTGTGGCCACCGAAACTAGGCACCCTTCCACTCCTCACCGAGTTGTGTCACTGCACCTCTCCGTGGAGAAACAGGAGAACCTCTTTTGGTCCTCTGGGAAGATGTTTTCGGTTTGGTTCATGTTTATGATTTGTTTTCTAACTTGAGGCTTCGATAACTCCTGATGTATGTAGGGAGAGAACCGTGCTGATCAGTGCAGGGAAATTGTAGTTTATGACATGTTTCCGTTTGATGTTCGTGTCGTGCACTTTTTGCGGATGTTGTTCTGCTGCGACCGGCGTTTGTACGTGCACGATCTTCTGGTACTAAAAAAGCTTCAAGAGTTAGGTATCTGTGCCAACAGAGCAACGAATGAAGCCTGTATTTATGTGTTCAGAAAATGTGGGCTGATCAACAGTCAAGAGAATGTGCTTGGTGGGTATTTCCTTGGTGCAACGGTGTGTTCAGATGCGCCTTACAGCAGCGACACCCTGATTTGTCAGGCCTTCTGAAAAGGTTTGCACCAGTTTTCTTCATCACATGTGGCACAGCGATCACTCCCTCGGACTTGTTGAGGCTGCGGTGGGATGTGACCCTGACGTCCAGATCTCCAATGTGGGTTTGGGTCAGCATACGTGTGCTTCGATGCTGAGTTTGGCTTCAACTGGGACTGCACTGGGTGGTAGTTATTTAGCTCACTATGATTTGGCGAGGATGCCCTCGAGGAACTGAGAAAGGAGAAGAGCAGTATAAATGAAAAAGGGTTTGATTGGGCTATGGATTTTGTAACCAAGAAGCGCAGGTTATTATCCGGCTCCGGGAAAGGAATGGCTGGAAAGAACAGAAACGAAAATTCTGTGTGGCCCCTTTTAAGAGCCGAACATGTTTGGGGGGGGGTTACGATTTACCATATGACAAGTAAAAAAGCAGGGAACAGGCCTCCTTTTATATCGAGCCTTACCCTGATAGTTGGAGAGGTCCAGTACCTGCCTGCCTAGAAAACAGCCACAGATCCTGTCTGTGGGATTCTGGCGAAGGCTTCAACAGCAACCATACGTGGTTTCTCCCAACTCAACTATCACAACTTCGCTGCGGTTAGTCACAGGTCATGCTTGAGGCCTCGAGGTCCGCAGTGTGGTCAAGTCGGTCGTTTTGAATTCGTAAGGTGCCCCTTTGCTCGGGAGTGCAAGGTTGTGAAAATAATCACGGGCTTTGTCCACTAACAAGAAACATCGGCAGGGTGGAGCCTGTAATCTATAAGTGTATTCTTGGTGTCCTGGCGTTTTTGCCAAAGAAAAAAAACAACTAGGGTGTAGCCCACGAATATCAAACGTTCTCGCGAAGGCATTTGGAAAGCGGGTGTTTCCTGCGCGCTCTTTTAAAACGCGTTCCGTTGTGGCGCGAGAATTAAACTAGTGTCCCGTGTGTTCTTTAAGTACGCGTTACGTTCCAACATTAGTCGTAAACAATTTTCCCTGTGATTCAGTACCGTGACAACATCACCGATTTCATGGACGACGACGATTCAGCGGAAAGTCAGAAGAATATTGAATGAGAAACATGCGATACATGCAGACTGGGCGAGCAAAGGTATTGGTTTGTAAATATAGGAGTAGCCATTTTTCTTCCTTGCAGACTTTAGGGCATTGGGAAAGAAGTGTTATCTATCGTACGGGTAATACTGCTTTCCGTTCTAATAGTTGCCAATAGGGATGAACGATATGGTCTCTTCGGAATCCGGCAGAGAAAGGGCGCAATCTTGCAGTTAAAGTTGTTTGCCGCAAAAGAGAAATAGCCAGGTGTGCCGATGTTGTAGACGTTCAGGCACGGTTGATGTGGATAAAGTAAGTTTGCTGTAGAAGGAGCCACGATGCTGAATATTATTCTTCTGCAGGCAGCTTGAGAACCCGTGATAACGGTGGGTTGCTCCATATGTATGAGCGCTAAGGAGACAGCTAAGTGTTGCGCAACCCACATTGGTAAATGTATTGATGATGCAAAAGTTATGAGCGCGCTGTCTGTGGTGCTGTAAGAACTCCGATTTCAACATTGCGGTAAGTACGGGTGTTCGTGTATGGGGCATCTGTTCTGTTTCCATCAATCTTCCCATGGGCTTGGCTTTGGGATCGTCAGCGGCAAGGGAGGTAAGGGTATATGTTTATTTTGGTGAGGGGCAACCCGGGATGTGGTTTCTCCTGAGGTCAGGGAGAAGGAGCAAGCTAGTACATTCCGTGCATGCGATGCGCAGGCTGCTTACATGTCATGGTCTGGGATTTGTTTGGGATTACCGAAGTGGTTGGCTGATTGGTGATCTTCGATACGCTTGTATATTGTGTTGTGGAGGCGAATTCCTAGAAACCGACCACTGAATGTGTTCATTAGGTACTTGCTAACTTTTTTCCAAATAATCGATCCACAGTTTTTGCGTCACGTTTGGTGAGGGTCGGTTAATGTGGAAGCTTCGTTGCACGCGATATCAGGAATTCTGGGACAGGTGGATTTAGGTCCTTCGTCTTAAGGCACCACAGGTGGTTAAAACGCGTCGAAGAAGGTTGAAGACTTAGCGAAAAGCATTGAAGTGATTTGTAAAGTTCTGTTACTGCGTGTAGTTTTTCCGGAATGACGAGGCTTGAAATCCAATAGGAGCAGCACCTTGAGGTATGTCCGCCACAGTAGATGCACACGGGCTCCATGTGACAAGCTGGAGAATGTTTACAAATTATGATGAGTTCCAATTTTTCTGGTCATTATTGAAGCCCGACTGATGAGACATAACTGTTCACGACACTACTTTTCTGTTGAAGGAAGTCTTGGATGTTTCTCTTGAGTAAGTGTTCATCCATTTGCTGCAGTCATCGCCGCTAAACAGCCGATGTAGTTGCAGAATGGCGTCTATTTGATGTGGCCAGTCCAACAAGGACATAATGAAAATGAGTGGGCAGAGAACAGTACCAAGAGGTCTGCCCCAATCTCTAATGCGAATTGGTCGGAATAAACATCTCCTAGCTGGAGAATAGCGTGGCGTTAAGTTGGAAAGTCACCAAGTTATGATCACATTCGGTGGCTAGAGCCTGTTAAATTTAGACGAGATGGGATGGATATATGCGAGACATTGCCAAATGCTTCTTTCAAATCCAAGGTTACAATGGTTCATTGGAAGTACTGGGTTTCATGAGGCAGGGCCGTTTCTTAAAATTTAGAGTAGAACATTCCTGGTACAAAGCGTTATTTCTGAAGTCAAGAATAGTTTTTTGGAGTTTGCACTTGTGTTCAAGGAAGGCTTTGTGGCACTTCGGTAATATTTGCTCAACAAATTTACTTACGCAGAAGGTACGGGAGATGGACGGAATGTCATCAATTTTACGAGACCAATTTGATTTTGGAATGAACAGCGTCTCGCCCGTCTTCTACTAGGCTGGGAGGGGCCCTCGCTCTAAAACAAATTTATGTGGTTGAGGAGATTATCGAGGAAGTCCCCACCAAGTTGGCAAAAAGGGGGTGTGAATGCATCCGGTCCCGGAGCTCTACTTTTGTTGCACACGGAAAGAGCCGCTTGAATAAATTTCTTACCCAGGTCATTGTTGTTGCGATCTATGCAGGAGGTGGGGTGAAGTGGCGGGAGGTGCCCAGTTAATTAGCTGTAAGCATTTGTGTGAGCCCCTGTGGCTATGGAGTGAATGAGTGGACAGTAAGGAATGTCTTGTTTTGGTTTTCTCTTTTGCTGGAAAGTGGCTCAATGAGATGCCAAGAAAGTTCCATGTTCTGTGAGTGGTTAGAGTGTCTTCAAGGCTGTCGAAGAGCTGAAGCGAAATATGTTTGGAGAGGTGACTGACGCACTCTATGGCTTCTTTGTTCAGTGGCGTAATTCTGATGCCTAGTTTGCGGCGATCTTTGCCGTTTGCATCGGTTGGTTATGTTTCAAGGACCGACGCAGAGGTGTGGACGTGTAGCATCTCCTCTAGGGGTCTTAAAAAAGTGAATATAAATTTATGGTTCACCCGGACTGTTTTATATTGCTACCGATGTAGTCGGGGAACCGTGTTTGGGCCTATGGGGTGCAACGTTCACCATTGCGAAAATCGCCCCGTCGTGGCTAGACGACTCCTGGCTAGAGGTCGGCGAACTCACTCATGAGTCCACTCACTCAGACTCATTTGGACTCAGACTTACGCGTTAGTTTGAGTTTGAGTGAGCGCGAGGCTAGTGTGGTATGGTGAGTTAAAGCTTGAGTGAGTTTGAGCCGAGTGATCCCGACTGAGTTTGAGTCCGATTGAGTTTGAGTACGCCTGAGACCTAGTGAATTCTGATTCCATTTTGAGTTCGGAGGACATTTTGAGTTTGAGTGCATTTTGAGTTCTGAGTACATTTTGAGTTTGAGTACATTTTGAGTTCTGAGTACATTTTGAGTTTGAGTACATATTCAGATTTGAGTACATTTTGAGTTCTGAGTACATATGAGTTTTGAGTCCATTTTGAGTTTGAGTACATATGAGTAGCCTAGCGGGCAGCTATGGTTGGCTGTTAAGTTTCATGCGTCACTGTGGGCTCGGAATTGAGGTTACCTGCGGGAATGGCACCAATCGCGATCTGCATGATCCGTTGGGAGGGAGGGGCTGTGTGATTTTTTTTAGTTTCTTGTTGAATTTTCATGGCCATAAGCACTTGCTCTATACCCAATTTTCGCGGCTGGGCGCGTGAGTGATAATTGACGGGTGAGGTAATAAAAAAGGGTCGTCTTAACTTTTCCTCCTGACGGATCCACTAAGTGCGTGGGAAAGGGGGCCGGGAAAGCACGCGGCGGCGCTGGCGTGCTGGTTGTTCGCCTGCTACTGTTAACGGCTCGATATAGTAGGTGTCACAAAGGAAGAGGTGAGAGCCGGGGGGAAATGGGGGCGGGGGCTGTCCTTTCTGCAGTTTCAAATGAATTAGCTGAATTCACTGGGCAGCGCCCCTTAAGACAGAGTATTGACCACATTAGATTGGGTGAAAAGTGAAACTGATATGTTTAAGGCGTGTAAAGTATCAATTGAAAGGTCCGGATTAACGGAAATACGCGGGGTAAATAAAAAAATGCTTCCTTATTGTAGTCATCAGGCAGTGATAATGAGTCATAGATTGGGTTAAAATTCAAAATGATGCTGCGAGGGCAGGTGGGGAATCAAATTCAAGGTCTCGATGTGGGGAATCATTCGCGACGAAAATGCGTTATGGATATATCATGACGTAGTCATGGTAAGTCATAGATTCGGTTAAAATTCATGTTCATGACGCTAGGGCGTGTGGCGTATCAAATTAAAGGTCTCGATGAGGGTAATCACGTGCTTCCTGATTATTATTATGACACAGTGAAAATGGGTCATTACTTAGGTGAAAATTCACAATGATGCCACTGGGTGCCCGGGGTATCAAATTGAAGGTTCCGATAAGGAAAATCACGTGAACAAAAATGTGGTAGGGCTATATCATGAAATGGTCAGGGTTAGTCATTGATTAGTTTAATATTCAAATTGATTCCGCTAGGTTGTGATGGGTATAAAATGAATGGTCAAAATGGGTTATTAATTAGGTCAAAATTCACAATGATGCCACTGGGTGTCCTGCGCTCAATTGAAGGTTCCGATAAGGGAAATCACGCGAACAAAAATGTGGTAGGGCTGTATCATCAAATAGTCATGGTTAGTCATTGATTGGTTTAATATTGAAATTGATTCCGCGTGGAAGACATACAAAAATGCTCACTGGTTATAACCATGAGATTGTCATGGCAAGTCTTATATTGAATAAATTGGAAGTGACCCCGCTAGGGCGTGTAGGGTATCAAATTTAGGGTCTTCACGAGGGGAATCACGTGGTACAAATAAAAAAAGGCTTCGTAGGTCGAATAATGAGATAGCCATTATGAGTGATAGATTGGGTTAAATTCAAGGTGAGGCCGCTGAAGCATGTGGGGCGTCAAATTGAAGGTTCCAATTAGGGGAATCACATCGGACACCTAAATATTGTGTCCTGGTTACAGACATGAGAGTCATGGTTAGTTTGAGTGGTATGAATTCTATATGACCCTGCTAGGGTATGTGGGGTATCAAATTAAAGCTCTCGTCAAAGGGGATCACGTGGGACAAATTTAGAAATGGTTTCTAGTTATAATTATGATGATATAGCAAACGGTATATAGCAAAAGGTACACACTCACACTCACACTCACAAGCTCACTCACTCACTCACACTCACTAACTCACACTCCCTCACTCACTCACACTCACACTCACACTCTCACTCACACTCACACTCACACTCACACTCACACTCACACTCTTACTCACACTCACACTCACACTCTCACTCTCACTCACACTCGCACTCACACTCACACTCACTCTCACACTCTCACACTCACACACTCACACTCACACTCTCACTCACCCAAACTCTCACGCTCACTCTCTCACACTCTCACTCACTCACACTCTCACTCTCACACTTGCAAACTCTCACTCTCACTCTCTTACTGACTCTCACTCTCTCACTCACTCTCAGTCTCTCACTCACTCTCTCACACACACTCTTTCTCTCTGACACTCTTTCACTCACACTCGCTCACTATCACACTCTCTCACTCTCACACTCTCACACTCTCTCACTCTCACACACTTTCTCTCTCTCTCACTTTCACACTCTCTGTCACTCTCTTACACACTCTCTCACTCTCACACTCTCTCACTCTTACACTCTTCACTGTCACACTCTCTCACTCTCTCACTCTCACACTCTCACTCTCTCTCACTCTTTCTCACTCGCTGTGTCGCACTCTCCCTCACTCTCTCTCGCTCACTCGCTCTCTCACACACACTCTCTCACTCTATCACTCACACACTCTCTCAAACACACACACACACTCACATACGCGTGCATGCTGGAAGTGAACAGCTGGGTACAGTGGCGGTCATTGCCCACGACAGCGTGTTGTTTTTCTGAGCTACGAGAGGTCATCCCACTTAGCAAATGCTAATTTAAACTAAAACAAGTGCTTCAGCAAACAACGAGGCACTTTTTTGTTTGTCCCACGTGATTTCCCTTCTTGAGACCCTCAATTTGATACCCCACATTCTTTAGCGCCACACCTCTCTGCATTTTCACCCAATCTGAGACGATCTATTACTCTCGTGTTACACGGTTCGCCATTTTCGATATTTTTCTTAATTTTTTTAGATTTTTAGCATTTAGTTTTATCAATTCTCTACATTTACGCTTTTATAATGATTACAGGTTGAACTTCCGTGATATCTGTATTTTTGTGTAAATGCAAGGCGTTACAAGATCATGGCGGGGATAGGGGAGGGGTGTAATCGGCAAAGAATGCTACGATGCACGAGCCGCAGTGGAGCAGTCTGAGCTAACCAAGGTTAGACAGATGCTAGAGATTCTCATTGCAGAGAATCGCTCCCTAAAGGAGAAACTAGCGAAGTTAGAATCCGCTGGAGGAAAGACTGCCGCGGCGAGCGCTGGGGGGGATCAGGCCTCAGCTGGCGAAAGCGAGGAGATGCTGGCGATGGCAGCCGATGATAAAGGTGAAGGGGTGGGGACGAAGCCGAGTCTCCCCCTGCAGCCGACATCAGGGCCATCGGTTTCTCCTGTGACGACGAGATAGAGGAAAAGCCGCCAGCGGTAGAGGCACCGAAATTCGAGAGAGACTTAGACCTGGAGATTGAGTCCCCTCCGCAAAAGCGAAGGGTAGGCCGCAACACCGGTAGATCAGGAGTCAAGTGCAAGGCTAAGAAACAAACGAGGATACAGGAAAACAGAGTAATGAAATTCGAGGAATTGAGTAACGCTTTCGAGGCGAAAATGAACGCGAAACTCAAAGAGATAAGGGCTATGTTCAACTAGTTTGCGAAACACGTAACCAAGCAGCTTGACCCTTTCAACATGAGAGTGTCCGCCCTAGAAAGTGCACACACCGCAGCCAGACAGCAGCAGCAGGGTAGGGGAGTAGGTCCAATCAAATCCACAAAGCCGTACTCGAGACCGGCAGCAGAGGGTTTGAGATCTGCCTTGGTTGATGCAACGGTAGCAAATCAAAACTCAACCGAATAATCATGTCTAGGGACGATCGCAAAATAGCAACAGGTACACCATTTGGCAGTGGAATTGTCGTGGGTATCGACGCAAGCATGGTAACCTCCAACAATTCATAGACTCTAAAAACGCTGGGGGAGTGCCAGACGTCATTGCCCTACAGGAAACGGGAGGGCAGGCAAAATTATCGGGATGCACGTCTTATTTTGACGAGGAGCACTCGGACGACAAGCGGACCCCAGTCACGACCCTGGTTAGGCGCAACGTTCCGGCGATGCGACGCGAAACGGGCATAGGGACCGTAGACCACGTACTCGTGGAGATTATCTCGGCTCAAAAACGAGGGCAGGGAAGTGTTTTCGTACTGAACGTCTACAGTAGTCCTCAGAAGAGACATCGATTCAAGAAACTTTTCCGCAAAGTCCTAGATATTGCGGGTAAGCAGCCGCTTGTAATACTGGGGGACTTTAATGCACCGCACCCGGCGTGGGGATACAAGAAGGATTTGATCAAAGGGAGAAATCTATGGCTGGACTGTCAACAAGAGGCCCTCACTCTCGTGACGGATCCAGGGTGCCCCACGCGCACGGGAAGCAGCGTGAGCGTAGACACCACTCCGGACCTTACATTTGTAAGGAATGTCGGGGAAGGCACCGTACGGTGGACGAACCTTAAGAAAAATTTGGGCAGCGACCACTTTATCGTGGCCACCGATTTTGTGGCGGGCCCAACGAAGGCTGGGTGTGGTACTCAACTGAGGCTAGTGGACTGGGATTCCTTTAGGCTCCGGAGGCGTTGCGAAACCGCTGATGGCAACGAAGGGTCGGTAGGAGCTACCCGCGACATAACAGATTTGAGAGCGTGGGTCACGCAGCTGCACGGTGACGTTAAAGCGTCGACTAAGACAATCCAGGAGGAAGCGGGACTCGAGCAGACCGACGCCAGGCTCCTGCATATGTGGGAAGCCAAAGAGGGTCTGCAAAGACGACTGGCCAAGCAAAAATACAATCGCAGCCTCCGCAGGCGGCTAGCCAGACTCAACAAAGAAATTGAAGACTACGCTAATCACTTGGCACAACAGACGTGGCACAACAGATGTGACGAGATGGACAGGCAAATGGGGCTAGCAAAGACCTGGAACACACTCAGATATCTGATAGGCCCCCAAATGAGCAAAACCACTCAGAAGCAGAATCTAAGAAAAATCATTCACAAATTCGAAGTCTCAGACAAGGAGCTCGTAAGAGAGATCCGAAGCAGATACGTGGGCAATGACCCCCGCGTGAAACTCAAGGATTACGAGGGACCTTCGAACTCTAAGTTAGATGAACCCAGAACGCTCACCGAGGTGCGCGGAGCCATTCAGGCGCTGCGTACAAAGTCGGCTCCGGGTCCCGACGGAGTGACAAACAACATGCTTCGGAACCTGGACGACGACTCGACAGAAGCGCTGACTCGGTACTTGAACTGGTGTTGGGAACTCGGGGAGATACCCGCACATTGGAAAGACGCAAAGATTGTAATGATTCCGAAGCCTGGAAAAAACTTCACCTAGAGAATCTAAGACCCATTTCACTAACGTCGTGTATGGGCAAATTGTTAGAACACGCAGTCCTAAACAGACTTCACGCGGTCATGGACGAAAGAGATCTATTCCCCCATACCATGATCGGCTTTAGACCGGGCTTGTCCACTCAAGACTTGATGTTGAGACTCAAGCATAAAATCATTGACGGAGAAGGGTACTCGCCGTTAGACACCAGAGCCATTCTTGGCCTGGACCTGACGAAGGCATTTGATAGCGTCAAGCACGAGGCAATTATGGAGAGTCTAGAGGGCCTGGGGGTCGGCACCAGGACATACAACTACGTTAGGGACTTTCTGTCCAGCAGAACGGCACTCCTGGTGGTGGGCGGAGTAGATTCGGATGTCATAGAGATAGGGAGCAGGGGCACTCCTCAGGGTTCCGTCTTGTCCCCGTTTCTCTTCAATGCAGTTATGATCGGGCTCCCGGGAATTTTAGATTCCATAAAGGGGCTGGAACACAGCCTGTATGCAGACGACATTACCATCTGGTCGTCCGGAGGCGGTAGCGATGGAGAGATCCAGGAGCGACTGCAGAGAGCCGCGGACGCGGTGGTAGAATACACTGCCCCGAAGGGTCTGCATTGCTCGCCGCAGAAGTCCTAGGTTCTATTATATAATCCTAGAAGGCAAGCAAAAAGCGCGATCTAAGCAGCTAGGCGAAGTCCTCCGATTGAGCTCTGGGCCGAGGGACTAAGGATTCCGGTGGTCCACAGCATCAGGGTTCTGGGGCTCAGGATCCAAGCGAACGGGCACAACATGGAGGCTATCAAAGCGCTGGAGGGTAGCGTGCACCAGACGACCCGACTCATCTCTCGCATAGCCAATCGGCATCGCGGAATGAAGGAGGAGAATCTCCTTAGGCTCGTACAAGCCTTCGTCGTAAGTCGCGTGGTGTACGTGGTGCCATTCCTCAATATGCTCACAAGTGAGAAAGAGAAAGTAGATAGGCTGATGAGAAGAGCCTACAAACAGGCCTTGGGCATACCAATCACGACATCGACCGAAACTTTCGCGGCCATGGGGCTGCACAACTCGGTTGACGAATTGATAGAAGCGCAACGCATAGCGCAAGCGGAGAGACTCTCGAGGAGCCGGACGGGCAGACACATTTTGGCTTCTCTCGGTATCCGCTACGAGTCGCAGTTTGGAAAGAAACACTCTCTCCCGATTGCTACGAGAGGGGTGCTGAAGATTTACCCTCTCCCAGCAAACTTGCATCCGCAGAGGGACGAGGCGAGGAGAGAGGCCAGAGCGGCAGCTCTTAAGAGGCAGCTCGAGCCCAACGCGGGCACGACAAATGTAAAAAGAATTTACTACGTGGACGCTGCGGACTATCAAATCACGCGAAGATCGCCGATCAAATACGGCGCAATGGCTGCTGCGGTGGCGGATCATGAGGGAAACCCGGTCGCTTCCGGCTCGGTCTGGACGACGAGGCCTGAGGTGGGAGAGGAGGTGGCAATGCCTTGGCAATCGGAGCTGCAGTCGCCGACGGGCGTCTCGGGGACGACACACCAGTGCAACTCACACTCGAGACGGCCACCATCAGTGCTCCAGCATTGTCAATAGGTGAGAAGGCTGTCACAGCTTGCGTAGACAGGGTCGTGATTGTCAGTGACTCGAAAGCGGCGATTAGGAACTTCGCCAAAGGCCGCGTGTCGCTTGAGGCTACAAAGGTACCCGTCTCTCTATCGGAGAGCACAATCAGTAGACTGAACAAGAATCCTATTACTTTGCTAAGGGCGCCGGCACACTCTGGCCTCCCGGGCAACAAACGCGCTCACGAACCAGCTCGAGCATTACCAATCCGAGCTCGCGTCTGTGAGTCCGCGTGTATCGGTGCACACGGAGACGGCAGAACAAAGGCGCCTTCGTCGCCGACTGGGTCGGAGGGAACCGGACAGGCTGACGGCGGAGTCAATCTGCCCTCGAACCCCTGGCCTTCCGCGAGCGGTCGATTGGTAACGTATAGAGAAATCTTGGACCATTACAGAAGCCTCGGGCTCAAATACCCGCCGGCGGACAACATACTAGAAAGGGGGCAGGCGGTGGCATGGCGACTCCTTCAGGCGAACAGGTATCCAAATCCGGCTTTGTACAACCGGTGTTACCCGGGATATGATGCACATTGTAAATGGTGTAAAGAAGCGTAAAAACGGAAACTGAGGCAGAAGAGAAAGGCCAGCCTACGCTCATGGAACAGACCCAGCTTTCTTCGACCTTAACCAGGGCTTGGCAATATCTCCGCACATATGCTCTGGGCCTGCTCGGGCCCAACCGACAATAACAGGGTGTCAAATGAGATAGCACAAGGTGATCCCCCACACTCAGGGAAATAAGGCGTGAATACAATGGTAGAACAATATAAGGAGCGACAAAAGATCCTATCACTGCTAGGCATAACGGGACCGCTGAGTTGGGAGACCGCGCTGCTCAGTACGGACCCCCAGATCCAGAAGAAAATGATCCAGCTGGCCGAGGGTGCCGCTGGGGCCCACGGCCTCCTGGCCGCCACCTGAGGAAGAGGAGAAGGTGTACATCCTCCTTTCGAAGTGGATCCAAATTAAAGTTATTCTCTATCTGTCTCTCTCTCTACGCAATAAAACAGCAAAAGTGTATCCATGAACGCCTCGAACTTCAGAGATTCGCGGGGACAGTTTGCTTTGACACAAGAAGTTTTTTCAGGATGCAGAGCAAGAATGCACGAAACCGTAACCCTAAACAGCTTTGTCATAAATCAACGGAGCAGTGAGCGCACGTCCCCTCACCCAATATTGCTTGTTTCGACCTGGGACCCAGCACACCATTCAGCCTGGACCGCCTCTGTCATGAACACAAACACGGAACCTACATCAAGAGCTTGGTATGCAATATATACGCACAATTGCTTCCAACCAGTGGTACTCTTCATGGGCAGCAGGTATAGCTGTATCAAATCTGCAACAAAAATTGTTTCCAACCTCACAGGAGCTACGGTGTCATGTCATGGCGAATGCAAGAGTTAGAGTTCACGAATTTGCACTCGTAATATTCTTACCACGCGTGAATTTGAAAACACTGACTGCTAATGAAATGAGAGTCCATCTGACCTCGAGTAAATTCCCAGCATTCCCAGAGTTGTGAGGCCATTTGAGTTCTGAATCCATTTTGAGTTCTCAGCCCATTTTGAGTTCTGAGTTCATTTTTAGTTTTGAGTACATTTTGAGTTTTGAGTCCATTTTGAGTTTGAGTACATTTTGAGTTTTGAGTATATTTTGAGTTTGAGTACATTTTGAGTTTTGAGTACATTTTGAGTTTGACTACCCTTTGAGTTTGAGTACATTTTGAGTTTGAGTACATTTTTAGTTTTGATTTCGTTTTGAGTTTGATTACATTTTGAGTTCTGAGTACGTTTTGAGTTTTGAGTCCGAGTGAGTTCTGAGTTTTGCGCTCAATGTGAGTTTGAGTTTGATTGAGCGAAGATGTGCTGCTCACCATTGAGTCTGTGTTTGAGTGAGTGGTGATTCGAAAAAAAAAATTGTGAGTGAGTTTGAGTGAGCCGCGCCAACTTTGCCAAAGTATGCTCCTGGCTAAACCTTGTAATTATCATTGCGAACGGTGAGATGGATGATGGCAGCATCTGATAAAAGGTTCCCAAGAAATAAGAAGCATAGTATGTGCAAGGTACTCTTGAAGAAATAGATGTTTAGAGAAGTGCTCCTCGCTCTACTGGTTCCCGTTCTTGTATATAAGCAATGTGATTATGAAGCAGGTGTAGAAAATTATCAAGTGGTTGCGCAGGAGGATGGAGCTTTTTTGTGCGTGTAGCCAGATCCCCTATTTGCATACGTGAAATTGACATAAACAAAGAGACGTCTTGTTTGAACGCTATCGATTGCCTCTTGTGTTGCTAATAAAATGCCGGCAGTACTCTGAGTAGGGCGGCAAAGTATGCATTAAGAGCCTACAGCCTTGGTTTGCATTTACTGGATCGAGATAGAAGCTTTTCGAGCAAGTGACTTCAACTTCGTGAGGGGGTTACTACCTCAACTGTATATATAATGTGGCCAACAAGTGTGAGTGTGGAGTAAACATCTGGTGGACTGTTTAGAATATAACCGGGCAGATTGATGTTACACTAGACCTCAAGAGTAGTCATCAAGAGTGGTAGGAAATTTAGTAAAGGCCACAGCCTGAAGTTTGAAGCCTCTGCAATTCAATTGTAAATGTTTTGTGAAATGAAGGTTAGGCGCTGCCCGCGCTATCAGGTACAAAAGTGCTCGCATGAAATTTTCTGCATTTCGGGAGTCTGGGCTGGTGCGGGTGTGGGTTCCTAGAGAACCTTTTGTTGGGCCGAGACAGCAGTTGTGTTCGACAGAACTAGATGGTGTGTTGATGTGTTTACAAAATCTGGTATATTTCGTGTGGGGAGGTGAATGTTTTTTAGTAATTTCTGATTTTCTTCCGTAGTGTATATACGGAAGATGGCGATATAAATGGCCAGCAGTATACAACCAAAAGTGAACGATTTCTAGATTTATGGTGGCGGCGCCCAGTGCACAGTAGGTGTTTTGGGATATGCTTGCGGTCGTTGGAGCGGTTGACTGGAAGGCATGGGTTTTCTGCGCTTTTTCATGCAAGCAGAGTGAGCATTCTCTAGGGCATCAAAATGGTCTTGGAGCGAGGGCATTTAGGTGTTTTCCTCTCCTAAAATTTCAGTAAGTCTCTCACATTCAATGCGGTTAGTTGGTTTCTGAAATCGTTGTACAGGGCTGTGTGAAAAGAAATCAGGGTGGAGCTGCGGAAGGAGCCTATTGAGCCGAAATTGTTTTGGCCCGTAATAATGGGTGTCGAAACGAGGTTTGAAATGTTTGGAGGAGTCTTCCCGTGTGCATCGAGAATGGCTGCGTTTCTGGTTTTGAAGAAATTGACGAACATTCTGGAAGACGGCCACAAACTGTGAAGAAGATCGAGAAGTATCATATGTTCTGTGGGGGCTTGTTTCAATCGCTTTCACCGAATATCGAATGTTTGAACCCTCAGCGTTGAACCATGAAAAGGTGCAGGCTCACCATGTGAATATGCATAGACCCTGTGGCCTTCGTGTCTCCTTTACGATGATGGACCCATATCAAGCTGCAATAAATATTGAGGCACTTTTGCAAGGGAAAATGTACAATTCCAATGAATTTCGGGCAAGCGAGCATGGAATCTATAATATTTTGCTTTAGGAAACGTACCCCAAAATATGATAGATTCACTGTATATAGAGCCTACGCATTCGGCGCAGTACAGTCGGACTGTGGAAAAAACTTTGTTTCCTACGAAGATTAGAACGCCTCTATGTAAAAAGACCATTCCTCGAGCCGTGGATACTTTCTGGTATGATTGACCGATGTAAAATATCTGCCGCCCGGGACGCTTGTGATGATGCCTTTGACGCAATCGTCCATGGGAAGGGCGTAGAAGTTTTTTGGGGTACTGCTTCGTCTCGAGGATTAGATGTTTGACGTTACTGGGGGATCAGGCCGGTTACGTCCACTCTGATACGCAAATGATTACACCTCATCCCTGCTACTCAATAAACAAAAATGAATAAAGAGGTCGGCCTATGTTGGTTACTGAAGGAATAAAGTTCGGGTAATTATATAGTTTCTGAATAAGTTCGTGCTGAATTTTGTAAGCACCAGCGTTTATGGTAACCAAGATACAAAATGTAATGCCACACTGATGCAGCAAAGATGGTTTTCAACTACCATAATGTTATAAAAGGATTCCTTCAAGTGCGAATCAAAATACTGGCAGAATACAGGGGACCTGAAACAGATAAAAAACAGCACATCATAAAGTAAAGATGTTCAACTTCGTGACGTGTAAGACAGGCTCTCGAAAGTTGCTTTTGTCTAATTCACTGAAAATCCACACACCTATAAAATGCTCGAACAATGCGCTTGATATTTGACCCTTCTTTAGGGCATGCGGACAAAACCTATCCGCTACTCCACTCGTATCCAGTGTAAAGCAAGAGCCCTACGGAGACGGCGTTACAATAATACCACTCTACCACTGTACCAACTTTCCGAGACCAAGGACAAGCCGTCAAAGTCTCTCGGCATTCGCCACCCCTCACCATCAATGATTCGGCATCTCAGAACCCACCTCCAATTCAGGGCCCGTATCGCTGACATCACCAGTGACCTGATGTCACTTGAAGAGCACTACAATAAACGCCCACAGTTGCGATTGCACAACGGCTAAATGCCCCGAACGCGGCGCGGTTTATCGAATCGCAATGACAACAGCCTCTTCTATAACCATTTTACCGGCGAGAGGGCCCGATAATGGCAGCTACGCCTTCTCTCAACGCCGTAACAAACTCCCACAGGTACATCCGAGCAAACAATCTTTCATCTACCGCTTAAACACAGTCATTTTGAACAACAGTGAGATGTAAATTGTGGTCGCTGACGCGGTCTTATGGGTGTCCGCTGTCACATTGGTGCCCCTGACGATAGACAGCATCGCAAATGCTCAGTAAACGAATGTCAAACTCCAGCAGCTCCTTTAAAATGACCCTTACCTCAAGCTTCAGTTAGTTTACGTCCATAGGTCGACAGAGATTCTACACTGCGACATATCCACCAGCACGTTAAACCTTCCTGGTCTTTACTACATCGCCGCACCTTTTCGACCAGTTACTCAAGCTCAGCCATCGCGGCAGTCGCGCTTGCACACACCTGGTAATTGACCTCAAAGTTTGACGCGCGATGGAGTTTGACTGCCATGCATGGGAACGAACTGGCATTTATAGCCAACATCCCAAAATCAACCGGAGCATGACGTAGCCAGCCGGAGTATTCCTTCTACCGTTGCAAAGATTACAACACGTCCCCGTCGATAATATTGTCCCCCTTCTACCACCCGAACCTTCGTTCTATTGCCTGACCACCATTCATTTACCTTTGATTCTCTATTGGCCACCATGGTTTACCAAGTACCCACCCCTTTTTATTATCAGGACCCGTTATTCGCCAGTTGTTTGTATATTTTTACATTTTAAAAATTTCGGTACCTCGCTATGTGCGTGTAGTGGCAATGATTTAGAAAATCTAGCAGCAGGTGGTCGTACCTTGCGGTCACCACCCGGACCAGGTAATTGGGCGCGCACATGGAATCAATTCCCCACTGATCAGACATCAGACTAGCGTTCTCGCGTTTCCACGCAGTATCCCAAGTGACGCGCCACGAATGAGTATGTGACTACGGTTAGGGCCTCTCCACACCTGCCACACTGGGGTCTTGAAGACCCCGTGAGGACATACTAGGATGTGACCTGTGTGCGTCCTATCCGTAACCTAGCAAGGGAAACTTCTGTGTATCTGTTGCGTGTGTCAGCGGTGATGGACCTAAGCGTGGTTTTATAACGTGTAACTTGTTATCTGGTTGTTCACTCCAGTGTGTTTGCCTTCTGTTGCGAAGTTGGTGTCTGATTTGTGGCTTCATGTCTGCGTATGGCACTGTTGCTATGTCCACTGTATTCAAGACTGTAGCTGTAGCGGCCATTCAATCTGCGGTTTCGTTTTCGGCAATTCTAGAGTGCCTTAAAACCCAACAGAAAGTTATTTGAAGGTTTGTGGCATATGCAGATATGATAGCCTTAAACACATAATTGATGAGAAAGTTTTTTTATTCTTTCCTGATGCAAGTCCTTGTACAACGCTAAGAGAGTCCGTGTACGCGATGGATTAGAAGATTTGATGTTGGTATATGTGATTTAGTACAACTAAAATTTTGCATGCTTCCGCTGTGAATATACTCTTACAAAGGCTTATTGTTTTACTGGCGTGAAGGTTTGGCCCATGCGCAGCACAAGCCACAGCAGCTGCAGTCTTGGACGCGTCACTGTAAAACTCTTCACATTGGTAGTTATGGTGCGCAAACAAGAAATGCTGCAGAATCGCAATCCTTGGTGACCTGTTCTTGTTAAAGTGCCTAAAAGACAGGTCACATGGCACAGGGCGGAGATGCCATGGTAGAATGGAATGAACAATGGATGTCTTGTGGACGCCTGAGAATGAAACGTTTAGCTCAGAAGCTTCTTCTCGCACTGTTAAAAGAAATGGCGTAGAGATTGAGGCTGATTTAAAAGGATTTGCTGTGAGGATACATTAATATAGGTCAGAGTAAAAGTTTGATTTGTCATAGACATAATTTTTCAGACATAAAACGTCTATGTACAACCCCTGGTAATCTAGGGACCATATTTTGCATTCTACATAGGCACTTTGGACGGAGCTAGTGAGAAAAGCACCACATGCGAGGCGTAGCCCTAATTGCAGCACGGGGTCCAGCATTTTTGTGCCATTTTCGTTGAGCACCCATATACGACACTGCCGTAGTCCAAGCAGGATCCCACTAGGGCACTCTAAACCCGCAGAAGGAGTTGCTTGTCTGCACCATACGACTGCTGGGAGCGAACTTTGAGATTATTCACAGTTTTTAGGCATTTTTGCTTAGGATGCTTCAAGTGTTAGCGTGTTATCGAGTACAATGCCTAAAAACTTGTGCTCCTTTTAAACAAAAATTGAAACGCCATTAAGCCTGTGTCCACATCTGTCTGTGTCCGGGTGGATCCCGCGCTTAATGAAGAACACAACACCATAACGTTTTTCTGGATTGAGTTAAAACCATTCTTTTCTGCCCGGCTGACAAGTTTTGCATCACCTAGCTGGACCTGACCTTCTGAGATTGACATATTACAAGATTAAAACACATGTGTACGTCGTCTACATACATAGAGTAAATGATAGGTGGCAATGCGTTCCCAAGGGAGTACATCTTAACTATGGACAGAATTCAGCTTAGAACTCCACCTTGCGGAACACCGTTTTCTTGCACATGAACCCTTGAGAGTGCGCTATCAACTCTCACGCGAAATGTTCTTTCAGACAAATAACTAGCAATAGTGCTCATCATGTTGCCTGAGACACCGAATGGCTTAGTCACAGAGGATCCCGCAGCGCCAGGTGGTGTCATAGGCCTTATACAAAAAACATCGTTGGGCAAAAGTGTTCACGAATAAACGCATCCTTTATGTAAGACTCGAGAGCGACGAGTTGATCGTTTGCGGGTCACCCTGCCCTGAAGCTTGTCTGGCATCTCTCGAGAAGACCGTTGTACTCAAGGAAGTACGCGAGCCTCCTGTTTATTATCTTCTCGAGGAGCTTGCTAGGCAGCTTGTAAGAGCAATGGGATGATAACTGGATGAAGAGGAAGGGTTCTTTCCTTACTTCAGGAAAGCCACTACTATGGCCTCCCTCCAAGGTTTTGAAAGTTGCCCCAAAAGCCACATTTTATTGTGTCGACGGCAGAGTGTTTCAAGAGTGTCTGGGTGTAGGTGTTGTATATGGTGTATGTAATCTAATCAGCGCCTGGAGCTGAAGTTTTGCACGAGCTTAGGGCTGCCTTCAACTCATAGAGAGGGAATTCAGAGTTGTGAGAAATTTTTTATTTGTCTTTCAATGTAAGGGCTTCTTCTCTGCAGATATTTTGTGTTTCATGAAAGTTTGTGTACCGTGCTGAACTGGACACGTGTTCGAAGTGCGTTAGCCTGGGCTTCAAGTGTGTCCCCGTTGTGCTAACCAGGGAACTCTGCGTGTCTGTTGTCCTTTGAGCTTACGTATACCTATCCAGAATTTGTGTGTGTCTGTGTATGAACTAATAGAGGCTAAGAAGGTGTGCCAAATCTCGCGTTGTAACTCACGGCCCACACGTTTTCCGAACGCCTTGGCCCGTTTGAACCAAATGAGGTTACCCGACGTAATGTACCGACGACGGATGCCCCACGCCTTGTTCTGGGCCTCTCGCGCACGCCTGGAGTCCTCATTCCACTACGGCCTCGTCTGGTTGCCCGGGGCACCAGAGGTGTGGGGAATGAAGTTGAGCGGCTTCATCTACGTTATTGGTGTCTTATGGCTGTGTAGTGTAGTTTCGATGTCTCGGTAAATGTGTTCTAGTTATCTCGTGCATCATTGAACCTATTATGGGAAGATGAACTGCTTGGGCATTTACCTATCTACGTTAGTGAGGTGGGAAAGTGGTCACTGCCTAATGGGTCAGTGCCCACACCCCGCTCGAGAAACGGAAAGAGAAGTGCTGAGCCAATTGCCAAGTTAAGATATAAGTATGTGCTGTGTTATGACATGTAGGCTATTCCTTGTTGAAAGGCATGCTCCAGAGGATGTTAGAAATTTCTCCATCAGGCGACCTCAGTCGTCTGTGTGAGAAGAGCCTCAATGAGAATGGTGTGCACTAAGGTGGTCTGTCAGGTTGTACGGTTCGGGCAGCTGGTCAACTAGCGCCTCGAAGACAGAGCTAGAATGGGTAAAATCTGGAGTAATGTATATGGAGCATACCGTTATCAACCTAATTATTATATTGTTAGAATTGCTACACCTTCTAGGACAGTGCTCAGAGTGAGAGGGTGGCATGGTAAGGATTTCGGGGCGATTATGGCCACACCGCCAGTAGAGTGTGTGCAGCCATCCCTGTCCCTTCTGAACACCATGTCTCTATTCAAAAAATTAGTTTGATTTGAATTCAAATGCGTTTCCTGTACACACAATAAACTTGGCTGATTAGCACGGAGGATCTCACATATATCGTCAAGATTATTAAGAAGGCCTCTGCATTTCCATTGAACAATATTTTTTCTTCCCATTATGATGTGTTACACCGTCTGGAGTGTGACTATTTGGGTAAGGTCATTCGGGGCTTGCCCTCTTTGGAGGGGTTTTTTAACCTGCTGGAGAGGTTTAGATGGAGGGACCCGCTCCTTCCTCTGCAAAGCACACATAAAAAATCCCACAGCCATGTCATCATCAGGTTTGGAAGGGGTACCCGGCAGACCGAACCCTCTGGACTTGGCACCCTTTCCGGTGCCCTTGGTTTCTTCCGCGAACGCCGAGGGCGTCAGGAGTGCCCCGGACGGCAAAGGTGGTGCGGCTAGGGTGGATACTGCCACGGATGCCTCCCTCTCCACTATCCTCCGTGGCCTCGCTTGTGCTTTGGGCCGGCGGAGAGGAAGCAGTGGATGCTGCGACATCCCCAAAAGACGTGGTTGCCACCGCAGCCGCTGCTGACTAAGTGAGCGGTACAGATTCGGGTTGGGCTGCCTGGGGCAAAACTGGGGGGGGGGGGCGGGGCAGGACCAAGTCCAACTCGCGGTATTGGGTCCCCGCCCAAACCAGACGGCTCTCCGCCCCCCGGCGAGCTACTCGGAGCACCTCTCCAGTAGGACAGAGGTGAACCTCTTTCGCACCTCTGGGAAGGGGATGTTCTCAGTGACCTTCACATTTATGATCTGCTTCTGCTGCTTAAACTTTTCGCGTTTTAGAGAATAAGTGGCTTGGGGTCCCTGGCAGTTGCCGCAGGTGAGGGTTGATGACGGACAATTGTCAGATGAAAGATCACGCTGAGTGCACTTTGCGCAGGTCAGGCGGCCATGGCCGGAGTTGTTTCCGTGCCCGAACCGCTGGCACTTGAATCAGCGGTGCGGGTTTGGAATGTAGAGCCGGACATTACAATGTACAAAACCTCCATTGACATACTCTGGGAGCGCGGACCCGTCAAAAGAAAGGATAATGTGCTTGGTCGAGACTACTTTGTCATTCTTCCTCATTTTTATGCACATCATAGCTGTCATGCCCTGATTTCTCAGGCCCTCCAGCAGGTCAGAATCTGTCTCATTCATGAGGTCTAGGTCTGAAATGACACCTTGAGTACTGTTCAGGCTCCAGTGGGGTGACAGTCTCATTTCAAGATTGGCTATGGGAGTTTGTTCAAGGAGGATTTTCGCGTGCTGTTGGTTGTGTACTTCAACCAGGATTTCTCCAGTTGTTTGTTTTTTTGTCTCATATTTGTCAACAATGATACCCTCCAGAAATTTTGACATCAGGAACACGGACTGTACTGCAAGAGGCTTTTCTTGTTCAGTGGATTCCAACACCAAAAAACGGGGTTAGTTATCGGGCTTTGGAAGACTGAGGGCTGGTAGTGGCGGAAATGAACATTCGTACGATTCGCCATATGGCATGTACAAGAAGCAGGGGACGGGGGTACTTTCTTCGTCAGCCTTACCCTGATAGGTGAAGATGTCCAGGAACTCCCGGCCTGGTAGACAGACAGGGAGCCCATCCACCGGAGCTTGACCTGGGATTCGACGCCCATCGTCTGAGGTTTCTACCCTTCAGCTTAAAACACATCGTCACGGTTGATCACAACTTATGTGGGGGGGCTAGGGGTCCGCGGTGTCGCCAACACCATCACCAAATATACTCACATGAGCCATGCGGGGCGATCAGTGAGCCTTAGAGCCAAAAAACGATTTTAGAACTTCAAATGTAAATGATATATATGTATATAAAATATATATATATATATATATATATATATATATATATATATATATATATATATCTATATATATATATATATATATATATATATATATATATATATATATATATATACACCCACACATTTCTTTTATACACGAAGTATTTCATTCCTATAACGCATTTCTCTTAGACTTGCATGGAAGGTTTCAAACTTCATTGAGGTTTATAAAGTATCATTAGTTTGATTCAGTAATTTGGTCGTAGTGGGTCGTAGTGGGTCGTACCAACCTGAGTAGGTTCTGATTATAACGTGTACACTCGTGGATGTGGGTTAAAAGAGGCGAGACTTTACAAAAATCTATTGAATGATTACCATTTGCAGGGTGACAATAATTGATAAAAAGCCCAAAGAAAGAGCAGTGTGTTGAACACATTTACAGGTAGCTTATCACTGCTCTGTTACGAAACGGTTCACACATAAAATTGTTTATGTTTATTACACTTAACACTGAAAACACGCAAGCCACTATGGCTTGAAAGATTTGATCAAAATTACTTGCACATCTGATTCAGCTCGACAACTGCGCGAACCATAGCGCAGTGGTGATAATAACAAGCACCTAACAAATTAGAAAGCCCTTGCGTAATATTTAGCGCCAGTCATTTTTGTGTAGATAAAAGGATACTAGGGTGTCAAACAGGTAGTAATAAAAATTAGTGACACTGCTCTAAGGGCGTGTCTCCTCTGGAGGTTTCTAGACTCTTTTGCTTAGAGGATAAGGATTCCGGGCAGCTACACTTCTTAAAATTGACGTCCTAACACTTTCGGATAAAGGTTTTAGTTATATTGCTTAGGTAATAGATTTCGTTGGTTTGCTTTATATAGAATAGCGTTCCGAAACTTTTCTTTCAGTTGCTTGGTTTGTTTCTTGGTTGTATTTGTTTTTGGCACATAAAGCTACGTCCTTGTTATTGTATTTGTTGGATGTGCTAACCTTGCTATTTGCGGTTTTGTGGCCATACAGCACGTTATACAGTGTTATATTCACACTTTTTCTTCCATTTTGATGTTGAGTATTTTTATTTTTGTCCTAACCGGGTCAGCCTGGTGGATGATGGAGTTTCCTTGCGAGTACATACAAGTTTTGTTTTAACTATTGCTTTTAACTTTTACGACAAGTATTCCTACAATAGAGTACCACAACTTCTGACTTCTTGAGATTTGCCGAATAGGTATTTTTCCGCCGATGACAGGAAAATACACACTTGATTTTTACACGTTTTGTTGTTTCTTTTCTCTGCCAAAAGTCGTAGATTACAAATGTTTTTCTGTTGTTTCCCACAGCTGTGGATTTGTTTCGGTAAAGGCTGGAGAAATATTTTGTAAATTTTAACTTGAAAAATCAAGAATTTATTTAGGCTACAGGAGTTTAAAAGTTGGAGCCTTCGTAATTAAAAAACAATGTTATGCACTGTTAACTTCGGTATGTACGAAAGACAAGTGTGTGCACTGTCACCATTTCCAGGAATAACATACCATCGGCGGTGTGGTGCTGTGCTGTTTTCGTGCTGGTGGCTACACTGCTTGCCTTGTCCGGGGCAATCTACATCTACATAAAATACTGTAAGTCTTTGGAAGAGCAAAGTTGCTTTTTTGAGTAGTTTGTAAGTGCAAATACTATGTTCTTCGCAAAGTGTACCCGTCACGAACAAGTTTTTCCTTTTCTATTCTGTTTCTTCGCGCTAAACATACTTCAGCGGTGTTTTTCAGGAAAAATTGGTTTGGCTTCTGAAAAAAGATCAGCTGAATAAAAATAGACGTTTAATAAATTTTACAAGAGACCTCTGCTCGCTTCTAAAAAGCTTTTGAAGCAGCCAGAAATTATTTTCAGGGTTAGTTAGGGGTGCTAGGTTTACTAAAGCGCGCAGCCCGAGCATCGCTGGCGATCCTATAACGTGAAGAAAATTCATATTATGCTTTCCAAAAATATACTCGGTGCCGTTTTTTTTATTGTTTACATTTGTGACCTAGAATACCGCAAGACCTGAGTTTTAGTTTCGCCATTGTCAACATGGTCGTCCTGCTTAATTGTCGCAGTAGATTGCGGCAATAAACCACCATGTGCTGTGTTGGCCCGCCAATTTTAACGACCCAATCTCGCCATCTCGGGCAGTGGTATTCGTGCATCTACGCACGATGCACGATGATCTATAAATTCGGCAGGAAATATTTTGACGCCGGTTGCCTCTTCGGGTCCCCATCAATCCCTCCGAAGAATAATCCGATTAAAACAGGGCATTTTACGAGCCGTGACGGAGAGTGACCTAGGTGGCCACCAGCACGCTGACACCGACATGCGCGTCATGATATACTACCGCGAAGACTCCACGTCGCAGTGCCAAGAGCCTTCACCCCCAACTTGCCTGCAGGGAGACTGATATATTCGTCCATTTAACAAAAAATGTCAGCCCCAGAACGAGGCGAAATTATCTTCCTGTCATTGCTGGAAACCTTTGTGGCGAAATTTTGGAAACTTGGCCTGACGACCCTCCTTCCGCAAATCATTGCACAGAACGCACTGTGGGAAAAACAAAGGCGAACTACTACTGACACCCCCTTACATCCAATGTCTCCTACTATGTCCATACCAGCTGTGACAGCAGACGGCAAACAAACGCCACCCACGAAACGTGCCGGACTGCTCCAGCCGATCACCGTTCCATCGAGACTGTTATCACTGATCGGAACGGACCTCCTAAGCACGCTCCCTAAATCACACGTGGAGAACAAGAAAGGCATTTTTTCGAAATGAACTAAATCCACATAACACAAATTTAAAAATGCGGAGGTTAGTTACTGGACCTGAATGCAAGGCTGTCAAAGCTATGATATGATATTTTCCACATGTAAACTAGGGGAAGATAATGAACACAGGTAACAAACATATGCGGTGAATTTGAGCAATATTGTGATAATAGGTTTCGGTTTGGCTCGTATTAAAATGCTAGACTCTAGTTGATATACCATTCCTAAGAAAATGTTTTTTAAATTGACTTTAAAATAATGGTGTGATTGTGTTTTGGTGGAAAATGCATTACACGTACTCCACAGGCCTTCAAGAACAGAATAACTATAAATAGAGACAGGTAAGTTCTCTTGGAACAATTAAAAGCTGTTTTCAAATTCTTTCTTATGATAATTTTTTGGGCGCGCCTCAAGCCACTCACAAAGTAAAGAAGCAAATCATTGCATTGCCGTGTATTTGCAAAGTAGCTCACACGAAGGCTGCTCGTATCCTCTACTTCACCTAATGAAGTGGTTTTTAGCCAAACAGGGGGGCGGAGCAGAGATTTGCCAGGGCTTGTGAACGGTGGCTATTTTGTTAAGTACTGAAATTGTATGCTTAGGATTAAAAAATATATACAACGAGAGTACGTCGCTATAAACAGAGGACTCGAGAAGAAATTAGTTTCCTGTTTCTCAGCATCTTATCTTTCATTTCTTTTTTTCACGTCACCGTAGACATTGAGTGGCAGAGTTTTTGTCGAAATCCTAACCGGCGCCTGAATATATAGGCCACATCAAAAAAGCACAGAAAAATCTTCTGAAAACGCCCTCAAAACCGTCTGTCAAGCCAAACGCAAACACCCCTCCGGCAAGCAAATGTGGCTCATTTTGATTCCTTAAACTTCATATTCTGGGTCATTGTTTATTCGAACTTCGTTGTCTGTACACTTCTGGAGGGCATTGTCTCACCTATTTTTTGCGATCCCTTGTTTAGTGAAATGTTGCTGAGTTCTTCTGGTCGCTGCAGTTTTATATGACTTACGTTGAGTTTCGGAATATGCCTCATTGTGAAAAAATACGCATCCAGTTGATTATTGTAGGAATGACTACACGACATGCTACAAAGAGGCAGCCGCTCTACCGATGCGGACTGCACAAGAAGTCGCAAAATTTTTCGTCCACCAAATTATGAAGTGATTTAAAGGCCCCGAAGTCGTGAATATGGACTGCGACACGGACAGAGAATATGCAAGAAGGTTTATCTTGCAACAAAACAGATCACAGAAAGAAGATGGCGTACTACCCCCAGACTAACCGAATAACCAAACGCCTGGACCAGACAATCGCGGATATGCTGTCAATATACGTCATCCTGAAATTGAATACGTGTGACTTAGCCGTTTGTTGCCTCACGTTTGCGTAAAACACAGTTCTGCAGAAAAATACGCCGATGAAACCGTTCGAACTATTCTATAGAAAGCGGCTGATTGGGAAGCTCGAAGATTACGACCTCCACGCCCAAGTCCAAGCATACCTCAAGCGTGGGGAGGATGTCCTTTATTTTGCTGGAATTTCTACAACGAAGCTGCAGCTGGTGGGTGCCAGATGATGCAACTCCCACCACGGAAACGCCGAATATTACCTAGGTAATTTTGTGTGGGCGTAGAAACCATTTAGACGAGACAGACTGAGCGAGAAGCTCCTACGACGCTGTTTGGGAACCAATCAATATCTGCGATGTCTTCGCGAACTTTCCTACGAGGAAGTCTCCGACGGGGTCTGCGTCACTGCCAAAGGATGCACGTGGCACCACGTCGTGCCCCTAGTTCACCTGAAGTACTGCTGTCAAAATGAGGAATTTTTTGCATCATCACCAGTTTTATTTTTGCATCAAGTCGATGCAACCTCCAACTGGAGGTTATAACGCGAACTATACCTTTTGGTTTGTTAACTTTTGTGTCCCGTTTCAAGCTTCTGGCCATGGCCAGGGGTCTTATCTAAGTTAGTAGTGAAGTGCGCGCTTGCCCATTTATTTAAAATATTTGTCTTGGTACCCAAAGTTTTAAATTATATTCGATAGTTTTCGAAAGGATAAAACCGACGGTTAAATGCTGGCAAGTTACACACCAGGGCACTCGATTCGCCGACACTTGCCCGCGTACGTCACATTGAAGATGGCTCTTTTACCCAATGTGTAATTTTTGGAGTACTTAGCAGAGCAACGTTGCCTCGTTTAAACATCTCTCTCTAAAATAAACCAGTGCCATCATCGGCTATGTTACAATATTGTGCACCACACATCTGCTAGCATGCCGACTTTGCATAACTGCACTCAATAATAAGTTAGCAAAATTTGTGCCACACAGTTACTTTTTTGGATCGTACACCGCAAGGAACTAACCGCTTCACAATAAAATATTGTGCGGCACACATATTGTCCATTGTGCTTTCTACGCCACAGGGAAATCACCACTCCTACTAAAACTAGTGTTCACTACACACTGTTGGTCTTGCGGTTACTACGCCCCAAGGCACCCACCTCTTCGCTTTATAAAATAGTGCACCACTCACGTTCACTCTTATGCTTACTTCGCCACAGGGCCGAGAACACTGATCTTATGCTGTGCGCCACACAGAGTTATACCTGTGGTGAAAGCTCCGCAAAGTAGTCACACCTTTGCTTTAAATGTCGTGTGCCACACAATGTTGTTCATGTTGTGACTACGCTGCAGGGTACACAACACAAATTTATTTGTAGACTGCACGCAGTTGCTGTTGTGGGTACGGCGCCCCAAGAACCCACCCATTCGCTTTAAAATACTGTACGGCCGACGTTTGCTGTTGTGCCTACTGCACCGCTTTGCTTAAAATTACCGTGAGTCACACGCAATTGCTCTTATATATATATATATATATATATATATATATATTGCAGAAGGCACTAACAACTCAGCTTTAGAAATTGTCCTGCGCACAGGCTCCTCTTTTGTTTACTCTGCCACAGGGTTCTTTTTCTTCCGATTAATACATTGTGCGGTGCCCTTGTTCGCACTTTCGATTACTGCGCCGCAGCGGATTCTTTACTATGCTCTAAACATTTGTGTGCAACACAACTTTCTTGTTGTGCCTAGTAGAACGCAGAGCAGGCCCTGTTCAGCTTCAAAATATTGGTTTTTACACACGGTTGCTCGTGTAGGTACTATGCCCCAGACACTCCACGATTCGCTTTAAATTACTGTACGACACGAACACTTGCTATTGTGTTCACTGCGTGAGGGGATGCTAACTGCTCAGAGTTAACCAATTGTGCATCACACACTGTTGTCCATGAGCCTACAATATCGTGTTGCAAACACATTTCCTATTGTGCCTACGATGTCGGGGGGTGCTATGGGTTCAGCTTTAAAAATATTGTTCCCCACACGCAGTTGCTCTTGTGTTTACTATGGTTTAGGGCATTCACTGCTTAACCTTAACATATAATGCCCGCAGCACAGTTTGTCTCGCTGATACCACGCTTTTGGACTATTTTGAACCACACAAAGTTGTTCTTTTGCCCAGTATGCGCGGGCCACTCATCACTCAGCCTTTATTTGGGTGCAACGCTCGGTTGTTATTCTTGTTGGTACTATGCCGCAAGTCCCTCAACCGTTTGGTTTCAATTGTTGCATGTACACAGAATTGCCCGTGCGTTTAGTACTGACAGGGCACCCACCGGTTAGCCTTTAAATTACATGTACCGCAAACAGTTGCCCTTGTGGTCACGACGCCGCGCGGCACTCACGATCATCTGTACAATAATGTAAACCATGCACTGTTACCCTTGTGGTTACTACGCAGCAGCGCACATTGTGCTCTCACAAATAAGTTGTGGGCCACACTTTCTTGCTGTTGTCTTTCCTTCGCCGCAGGGCACTGACGGCATGCCTTAACAATGCTGCACCGTATAAGTTTGTTCTTGAGCCTAGTACACACCAGGTACCTGACCACTGAGCTTTAAAAAATTGTTCGCCACAAGCAGTTGCGGTTTTGGCTAATACTCCACCAGAACCAGCACTTGCCTTTAAAAGCAGTGTCGGCCATCTATAGTTACCCTACTGCCTAGTACACCCATGGGCACTCACAGCTCGGTTTTAAACTAATGTGAACAACAAACAGTTGCTAGTTTGATTACGACGCCGCTAGATACTTACTGATTCGCTTCAAAATATTGTGAGCCACATACTATGCCTCTTGAGGTTACTACGCCTCAGGGCACCTACCGCTTATTTTTGAGATGTTGTGAACAACAAACAATTCCACTTCTGGTTCTTTTGCCGCAGAGCACTCGATGCGTCGCTTCAGGATGTTATGGGTTTCACACACATGCTCTTGTGATTACTGTGGCAGATTTCACAACGGCTTCGCTTTAGGATATTGTGCTCTACAGACAAATCCGCTTTTGTTTACCGAACCACATGACCCTTTTCTTCTTATTGTTACATTCTCGCCAAAATCAATTGATCTCGAGCTTAATACTGCGGAAGACATTCACCGTTTTGCTTTAAACTATTCTGTGTGCGACAAATATTTTCTTTTGCTTGTATGCCATAGGCGCCTCACCGCTCAGAATGACCATTTGCGCGCCACACAATAGTGTCATTGTGCGCCACGCAATATTGTCATATCGTCGTTATAATTTCGCAACGAAAATATTGTGGCAACATGGTCATTGCGCCACACAATATTTTCATCACGCAACATTGTCATTTAGGTAAACGCTGCCGAATATCAAAATATTGCCCAGCGCAAACAGTTGCCTTGTACTTACTGGGTCGTAGGGAACTCGAAGCTCAGCTTCAGTTCAGCTTTAATTTTTCTCTTTCTGGGGGCCACACACAGCTGCTCTCTTTCCTCCTGCACAATCAGACACTCATATTTTTGTCTAAAATATTGCGTGCGAACAGATATGCTATTTTTCTTACTGTGGCGCATGGCTCTCATGGATCTGCGTTAAAATAGTTACGGTCATAGACAGTTGCCCACGTGGTTGCTACTCTGCTAAAAGGAGGGGAACAGCGCAAATTTGACAGACACGAAAAGAAGGAGACGACACGCAAAGCGCTGCGCATCCTTCTTCTCGTGTCTGTCAAATTTGCGCTGTTCTCCTCCTTTTAGTCATGAACCAACATGCCCAAGCCTCAGTCCTTGCATGCTATTCTGCAAGGCACTCAAGGATGAGGCTCAAAATATTTTGGGACACAGAGTTTCACTTTAAGATGCACAAACCACAAGGCACACATCTCGTTGCTGTAAAATATTGCGGTCCACACACAGTTTCTCTCATTGTTGCTAAACACTACTACTCTCCGCGATCACCATTAAAACGTTGTGCGCCACAAAAATTTGCTCTCGTAGATTCCATGCTGCAAAACATTCGCTTCATTATTTTGAAATATTGTGAACAACGCAAAGTTGCACTCGTGTTTACTATGCCGCATCACGTGACGGCTCAGTCCTAAAGCATTGTGCTCCACATACAGTTCTTTTTCTGTTTTCTATGCTGCAGGGCTCTTCTTAAAGCGAAGTTTTGAACTTTTACCAGCCAAGGGTTCTTTCGCGGCCGTCGGCGTCAGCAGAAACTGCCGCGAACAAATAAATGCAATTACTGGCACCGTCAGGAACCGAACCTGTACCGAATTAGGAAGACAGGGAGAGCCTATTGTCATAAAAATTGAATTATAAGCGAACGCCGAGACGGGGGATACGGATGGTGTATTCACCGAACTCAGCTTCTTTACCAATGGCGTTCTCGCTGAATGCCACATAATAACGTCACGCGACCTCTCTCGCCGCTGTGCCCTCCGCCCACGGCAGGTTTTGCAGCAATGTGCACAGCTTTCGCATGCGCTATTAGGTATTAAAAATTTTAAGGAAGTGTAAACAACGGTAGGCACGCTGGCAACGGCGTTAGCTAATGTAATTGTCAACGACGGGCGTCCAGACGCGCAGGATCAAAACATCGGACCCAGACGCCGAATGCGATGATGTGTGCGCTGTGATTACGAGATACGAGAGAAGAAAGCGCCATATACACTGTCTACAGCGCGCCAAACCTACCCTAGGCCGTTATAAAACGCTGCATGCCAACGCACTGTGCCCTCACTACCGACGAAGAGGCTACGCCCATAATCGTCGTCGGTGACGGTCACATCGACATCGCAAAACCACAGAACCACTTGTTCGTCCATTTTGTCTCCAAGAGTTTGGAATCGTGTGCAACACCGATACCAAACAACTGACTACCATCCGTGGAACGTGCATTGACTTAAATGTTCACGAAGAATATAACTGCGGTGAAAACTCAAAGTCTGAGTTTTATCACCCCGAATATAAGGCGATTCTGAACACCGTGCTGAAGTAGAATTATAAAGAACGCGTTAGAGGTACAGCTTCCATACCAACCACGTCCACAGGGAGGATCGGCCCACACACTTCTTTTCCTTTATAGGGACCGCACCGTTGGACGTGGGGCACCACCACTCGGCATTGCCCTCGTTAATAGAAAGAGACGGCCAAATCAAATCAGCAGCCTTCCGTGTGTTTTTGGCGTTCTATATGTGCTTTATTGTTGCCTGTTGTTAGCAGACACGGGCGGGGATACGAAGTCTAGGCAGATGTGTTGGGTTCGTGGATGCAGTAACGGCTACGTAAACGCGTCGGGAGCTTCTAATGTTAGATGTTGAAACCGTTCTAGAAGGCGAAGATAAAGCTGCCATCGAGCTGAATCGACACATTGGCGATTAAGAAGACGACTACGCAAGGCGACAAGGTGACTGCTCAGAATGATTTTCTGTATATAATGCAAATATGTTGGCTTTCCTCTGACGACGACCTCCTTCCGTACCTCCCTTGACGTTCGTTACATGGTGTCGAAGGCCGAGACGTCGAGCGACATGACGAGAAGAACCATACAGTGGGATGCTGTTTTTAGACCGCATTGCTCACCCCGAAGCAAGGAGGAAGCATCGAAGCAGATGAACCGACTGAAACTTACCCAGAAAAGCCTTGTCGATTTCCATCAGACTCTGAACGCCGAAATAATGCCTACTATAGGACAAGCCAATGATTCTGAGGCGGCTGTTTTTTTAGCCAGGCTCCAGCACAGCTCTGACCGAATGCGTAACGTCATTGAGTTGCTGAAACCACTGGCTCCTGGAACCAAAATTGATGGGGACAAGACAATGTTCAAGAGTTGGTGCGAGAAGAATTATCGCCTTACTGGAAATAAGATTTCAGCAACGAAGGGAGACCGCAGTAACCAAGAAAGATATGAGAGAAGAGCACCACTGAACCGAAGGTGGATCGATTTGTCGCGACGGCGACAGAGAGATGCGAAGACACACGTCTGCACGCTACAGCGCCGTGGACCCAAACTGGGGTCCCCGCTTTATTCCACGCTCGTGCCCAGCGCGAACCGCAAGCGCGTGGTCAGCACTCGCCACTCGTGGCTCAGCCCCAGCGTCATCGTTCCTGGAGCGTGCCCGTTTGAGGCAGCAGACGACGCAAGCTGCTGGGGCGCCGCCACATGCCCTTCCCCCTCTTCAGACGGAGTGTCGGCAAAACGGACAGTCTTTGCGCTGGGATGTTCACGGGTGGGGCTGCGAAACGGAGGGTAGAGTGGTGGTGTTCAGGGTGGAGTGGTGGATGGTGGTGTCGAAGGCAGGCGGTTCGGCCTCGGTGAAAGCTGGCTCGAGGCGATCAATGGAAACGACAGTGTCGCGGCCGTTAACGCGAACTGTAAACGTCTTTTCGCCGCGTGAAATGACGAGATGAGGGCTGGTGTAGGGCGGTTGAAGTGGCCGGCGGGCACTGTCGACACGGATGAAAACGTATTGGCTGACAGAAAGACTTGGGTGAATAAAAGTGGGTTTTGTGGAACACGGCCGTGGCGGTTGGGGACGGATATAGCTAAAAAACCGGGTTAAATCCTTTACGTAGGATGGGCCAGGAGAGGAAGGGTTATCTTGAGGCTGTGGAGGGACCAGGAAGTCTGCCGGTAATCGCAAAGACGTGCCGTAGACCATTTGGGATGCGGCACAACCAAGATCATCTTTGATGACGGTGCGTAATTCTAGCAGCACAAGAGGAAGGTGAACTGCCCACTGCTCAGGTGATTCGTGAGCCATCAGCGAGGCCTTAAGCTGACGATGAAACCTCTCGACCATGCCGTTGGCTTAAGGATGATAGGCCGTTGTTTTTGGGTGAGTAACACCGAGTAGGCATGTCAAGCGACAAAAGAGTGTGGACTCAAATTGGCGGCCACGGTCTGTGATAATCTCCGACGGCACGCCAAAACGGGCGATCCACGTCGACATAAGCGTGGAAGCAACAGTCTCAGCCGTAATATCGTCGATTGGAAAAGCCTCCGGCCAGCGGGTAAAACGGTCGATCACTGTCAAGATGTAGCGGCAGCCCTTAGATGGTAGTAGTGGGCCAACAAGGTCCACGTGAATTGTGGAGAACCTTGAGTCCGGTAGTGGGAAAGTAGCCAGAGGCGATGTGGTATGCCGAGAGACCTTGCATTGTTGTCAGGCGAGGCAGGAACGGGCCCAGGCGCGTACGTCAGTATTCATGCCCGGCCAGACGTATCTCTCGGCAATCAAACGCCGTGAGGCACGAACTCCAGGATGAGAGAGACGGTGAATAGAGTTGAAGGCAATGCGCCTGAGAGACGTAGGAAGGTATGGCCGTTTGCGGCCTGAGACCGGGTCAATGTCGCAAACGATGTTGATTCCCGAATCAGGGTATAGAATGTCCTCGAGTTGCAGAGAGGAGCTGTTTGAAGAACGTAGAGTTCGGAGCTCCTCGTCATCGCTTTGGGCTTGGGCCAACTCCTGAGAACTGAAACCGGAGCGCTGTATGGCGGAAATACGGCTAAGGGCGTCGGCTGGAATGTTGTTAACTCCCTTGACATGCCGAATGTCCGTCGTAAACTCTGCAAGATAAGCCAAATGTCGCGTCTCTCGGGGAGAATATGTAGTCTTCGATGACTTGAAGGCGTTCGTAAGAGGCTTGTGATCGGTGAAGATCACGAAGCTGCGGCCTTCGAGGAAAAAGCGGAAATGCTTCACAGCGAGGTATGCCGCCAGGAGTTCCCGTCCGAAAGTGCTGTCCCGTTGCTCAGTGGGAGAAAGCTTCGTAGAAAAGAAACCGAGCGGGTGCCAGCTGCTGCGGATGCGCTGCTGAAGTACACCTCCAATCGCACAGTGGGAAGCATCTACCATCAGGCTTGTGGAAGCGTTGTGGCGCGGGTGCACGAGGAGGGTAGAAGAGGCCAGGCGCTCCTTGGTGGTAGTGAATGCGCGATCAGCAGCTTCAGACCATTCAAGACTGCACTCGGGAGACTTGGAAGTTTGAAGGAAAGTTTCGAGAGGTTGAACAATGGCCGCACATTACGGGATGAACCGTCGGTAATAATTTATCACCCCTAGGAAACGGCGCAGATGGCGCAAGGACTCAGGTCGGGGAAAGTCGAATATGGCCTTCACTTTGTCTGGCAGAGGGCGAATTCCATTGCAGTCAACGAAATGACCGAGAAAGTCCAACGACGGCAACCCAAACGCACACTTTTCGCTATTAAGGATGAGGTCATGCTCTGCTAGGCGTTCGAAAACTATCCGCAGGTGGTGCAGATGCTCAGATAGCGATGAACTGGCGACAAGAACGTCATCTATGTAGGCGAAAACAAAAGGTAGACCACGGAGGACGACGTCTATGAAGCGCTTAAAAGTCTGAGCTGCGTAACCCGAAAGGCATCCGAGTGAATTCGAAGAGGCCAAACGGTGTAATGATGCAGTTTTCTTGACGTGCTCCGGGGCTACGGGGATTTGGTGGTAGGCTTTTTGGGGGTCAAGCTTTGATAAGATGGTACATCCACTGAGGTTATTGGTGAAGTCCTGTATATTAGGTAGGGGGTACCTGTCGGGTACCGTGGCCATGTTCAAGGAGCGGTAATCACCACAGGGTCGTCAGACTCCTGATTTCTTCGGGACCATGTGTAACGACGAGGACCAGTTGCCCGATGTCGGGCGAGCAATGCCGATTTCAACCATGCTGTGAAATTCGTGTTCCGCGATTTTATGTTTCTCTGGAGCCAGTCGACGCGCCACGGCGTGCGTAGGTGGACCGGTGGTGATGATCTGATGAACGACGTCATGCTTCACTGGCTTTGTCCAGACTGGAGGGGCAGTCAGGGAAGGAAACTCGTTCAGCAATTCCCGGTACGGAGAAGGTAGGTCGCAAAGAAGCGCAAATGCGAACGGATAGACTGGAGACGATTTGCGGATGACAGAAAGGCCGGTTTTGGCGTCCAGGATTCTTTTTCGGGCCATGTCAACCAGGAGGCCGAAGTGCGAAAGGAAACCGGCTCCTAGAATGGCGTGACTCACGTTGGCCACCAGGAAAATCCAGCGAAACGCACGGCGTAGGCCGATGTTTACCATCAGGGATTTTTTTCGGTACACGGGAATGCTGGACTTGTTAATAGCTTGGAGATGGCACAGTGGGGCTTGAGCGCGGTCACAGGAATTAGCGGGGAGCACACTCACTTCAGCGCCAGTGTCAACTAGGAAACGTTGACCACTGGTTGCATCTGTGATGTAGAGGAGGCGACTGTCGCTGGCTTGAGAATCGGTCGCCGCCGCTAACGATCCCTCGTCCCGTTTCCCGGCCAGCCGCAAGGACGGGTGCAACGTTGCGCCGCTGCACCGAAGCGGCGATGGTACCAGCACAATGAATCAGGGTGTTACAGTGGCTGGCGCGTTGTACCTTCCTGGCGAAATACTTGCGGAGACGGGGTACGGCGAGAAGGGCCAAACCGGCGAGCTCGAGGGTTGCGAGGCGGCGGCGAGCTGTAACCAGCCGAGGCGACAAGCTCCTGTAAGTTTTGCATGCGCTCTCGGAGAGCGGCGAGGTCGTCGGATAGCGGTGAGGGCAAAGGAGTAGCAGGCGCCGCCACGGTGGTGTGGTCGGAAGATTGAGCGGATGCCACCGTGGACAAAGGCGGATGCAACGTGGCGACTTCCATTATCTTGTCAGCATGCGCGGCCACCGCGGATAAAGGAAGGTCAGAAGCAGTCGCGAGGATCATCTGCACAGAAGAGGGGAGCCGTCGCAGGAAAAGTTCCTTCAACAAACGGGAGTCCGTGGCAGAAGGTGCGTCGCCGAGAAGGGTTTGCAGTTCGTGAAGGAGCTGCGAAGGTCGACGGTCACCCAACTCCTCTGCAGAAAGCAGCCCCTGGAAACGCTGCCGTTCCGAAGGGCTCGTGCGGCTGAAGATGGCAGCCTTCAACGTGTCGTAAGGGTTCGTGGTAGGCGGGTTGGCAAGGATGTCACGAACCTCAACCGCGATCTCAATAGGCAGTGACTGTTGTAGATGGTTGAAGCGGGTCTCTTGCGACGTGATGTGACTCACTCGGAAGCCTGCCTCGGCTTGCAGGAACCACACGTCGGGGTGCTTAGCGCTGAAGGGGGGCAAACGGCAAGCGACGGCGGAGATGCCAGGTGAAGAGGCAGCGGAGGACACAGAAGGACCGCTGGCGTAGCGGGGAGGGTCCATTCTGAGTACGTGGCTCCGCTGCAACATCCGGGTCACCAATGTCGCGACGGCGACAGAGAGATGCGAAGACACACGTCTGCACGCTACAGCGCCGTGGACCCAAACTGGGGTCCCCGCTTTATTCCACGCTCGTGCCCAGCGCGCACCGCAAGCGCGTGGTCAGCACTCGCCACTCGTGGCTCAGCCCCAGCGTCATCGTTCCTGGAGCGTGCCCGTTTGCGGCAGCAGACGACGCAAGCTGCTGGGGCGCCGCCACAGATTAATACCACCGACATTACTAAACCTGGGGATGACACCGGAACCTACCGCGAAAAAACTAATACAACGTCATTGATGGGTAATGTAATAGGTCATGTGCCCCTAAAATTTTCACCGACGGCTAAATCACCAGCTCGAACAACGCCCTAGACATATATGAGTGGCCACTCAAATTAGATGGCTCTTTGTATGTTACCGAAATTTATGACAACCACATCAGCCCCAGATGATAACTTAAAAGAAGCACCGGCTTCGCAAGGTGCTACCAGCGAAGCCTACGCCCGTAAGGTCTTTGACAGCTCTCGTGCGACTTAAAGGATTGGTTTAGACATAATGCGAAAGGACATTCATGAATGGAGATACGTGGCGCTACATCAAGATAAGGTAGGCGAAACAGTTGGGGTGAGTTCTACGAACGACAACCGAGATTTGCCACTACGAGGCAAGCCTGATCTTGGAGAACGATGTGGGGCTACGTCGGAAGTGAGAATGGCACAAGACGTAAGCACAGCCTACGCCTCATTTTCAGAGGTATCAAAGGCAACTACCCTCACGCTCCAAGATGTGCTTCTAGCTAGGACAGAGGTGGCACCCCTCTGAGCTTCACCCCTGCGAACGAGCGCCAGCAAAATTGAGCTGGTGAATATAGCTGCTCATAAAAGCATAAGTCGTTCAACAGGTGCCGCCGAAGTTACACGGCACACCGCAATGAAAGGAAAAAAAAGAATTCTGCCGCGATAATGACAAAATCTACGATTACCCAGGCCACTGCACTGGATCAGAAATAAAGACAACACGGAAGTGCTGGTTCCATGGCAGTGTTCGCTGAACACAACGTGAATATGGATGTTTTGAACATAGGTGTTAGGTGCAAACACCACACCTCGATGAAATAATCTTCGAAGACAATGCGCAAACAGAACTCTGAGCCTGAGCCTGATCATGATGAAGAAACATAGACCGAATGTAGGGAGAAAGGCGAAGTCTACAAGAAAGAGAAGGGCGGAAATAAACATTAATTTCACGGACATTCGACGCAATATGTATGATAGATAATGCAAAATTATATGCGGGAGTCAGCACAAAGGATTTACGACTGGGTAGTCTTGTTGCGAGATGAGCTTTCCCAAACAGTCATCGGTTACATATATCCTCCGCTTATATCCGCGGCCGTGACTTAACGCTTCTTCAAAACATCATCATATTACACGGGGAGCATCCAGAATTTAGCACAAAAGTGAAATCAGGGTGACTTTATCAGATACCACACTCTTCCAAAAACACCTTTTATCGCTGGTGAACTTCCTCACTGTATACATCAAAAAATGCGTCCGCGGAGTGATCAGCTGTTAAAGTGGAAAAACAAAACAAAGGTGAACGCGCAGCTTGTGTGTGATTGCTAAAACGGTTATTTCTTGATTTCACTCCGCATTTGTACACAACGATTGTTATGCGCCTCCATCCTCCACGTCCCTGCCTTGGAAAATATCAGTGCATTTCGCATCTCGTTGGTCAAGTGAGTTCCACCTTGCTTAAGGTAAGACGAACCACTCTAAGTTTCCGAAAATAAACTAGGTCATTTATTCCCGCACGAGCTTCCCGCACATTGCTTCCGGTCTTGGCATACCATCTATTTTTCCGTGGTTTTATTACCTGTCCTTGGTTCATGCTCTCAGACGGGATTGCGCACATCTTTAAAGACACACAGAATTGGAATATACTTACTAGTTCACACGCGGGGCCTCTATTTCTATAAAAGGCACAAGTCATTGCAAGGTATTAGGTAATCATCTCCCCGAATGATACTTTTCTACGACGTGTACATTCAAAACAAGGCCGAATTGTTTGTCCGCGCTGCAAAACAAAACCAACCTCTCACTGTGCCAATATCGGGTCTAAATGAGGCTTCAATGAAATTCACTTGCGCCTTCGATATTCGGAGGTGACAGTGGTGATATGCCGCTGCCATCGCCGACACTCATCCGAGCGGCTTGCCGCTAACCCCGGATAGCTCTTGTTGGCGTTCAAGCACTCTAATCAGGATGCAGCTGTTTTTTGAAGTGCCCTAAACGTACTATTTGCTTACAGACATCCCATAACGACATCTTTAGGGCGCGTAACGGCAATAAGAAGCGAAAGAACCAAAACACTGCTTGAGCCGCTATACAACGCGCAGCGCACACCCCGTAAGCGCCACGGAGAAGCGGCGGCTGCAGGCGCAGCGATTACGAAGCTCGAGGCGTATAGTTTCCAGCAGTCTTAACGGTGGGTATTTTTATACGTGTGCTTTGCAGAAAAAGGAGCTCACGGACGAGTTGAGTCACCCTATGCCCGTAGAAACGTCGCAGAGGCTTACGATTTCTTGCTATAACACTAAGCTGTGTGCCTTCTGTTTCCATATGTGTCAGCATGGGAGCTTGAGAGGTGTAGTGAAATTCGCGCGTTTGTTGGGGTTACTTCATCGAAAGGCAAAAATCATTCAACTTCCTACGAATCCCTCCGTCCTGGCTTCCTTAGGTTACCACCGCCGTGGTATAAAGGCTGAAACTGATACACCGCCAAGGGATCCAGAATGTGGCAGTGTGATACGGTCAACCAACGTTTTTTTTATTTTTGTAGGAGTTTGTTGCCGTGTACCTCACCGTAAGTTATATTCATCTTGAATATATTACCTTCATACGAGTAACTGTAAATAATATAAAGCAAAAATATTACCAAACAAAACAAAAGACGCAATTTTAATAGTGACATATAAATATGAAGAAACTGGAAAAAAGTAATTGATAATAATTAGAAATTACAGTTCTATATAATCAGGCTCTTTCTTGAGTGTTTACTAAAAACAAAAAAAAGAAAATTGAGAATGAATTAAAAAGTCTCCGCGCAATCCGACCCCATGCTCTCCCGCAATGAGCTGTCTGAAGTTAGGTGTTTAATGGCTGCGAGAAAATGCAAGGTTGGTGAAACGTAAGACTGCGTAAAACGTTTTGCCCAATAATTTACAATCCTCAAAATGTGTCCAATCTTTTTATTCCGTCGGCTTTGTTTCGTCTTACAACCTGTGAAAGCAGTTTCAATGAAAGGCAAGCGACACAGTTTCTGTGTATTCAAGCATAGATGGCAGCTTGTGGTACAACGTGACCACAGCAGTCAGTTGTGACCGCTGCCGTATGGCATTCCTCGTTAAGGTCACTTCCACTTCCAACGCTTAGGGGTATGAAAACGTCCCCGTGATTATCTATGCTCAATGCAGGTATTTGGCACCCTCTGTCTCTCGTTGTTCAGCCACGCAGTGATTGTTTTTTGAAAGACCATTAACGCGGCGGCCACTTTTGTGATATAGGAGAAAAGCAAAAACGCGCGTGCGTACGAGATTCGGCACGCCTCATCGCTTGCGTGGCGTCGGCGCGTTAAACCCTACAATCAATGAACCAATCTTGAAAAACCATTAACCAGCTACCAAGCAAAACAGTTGCATTGCAGGAACAGCGAAATTCTTTTCTAGGTCAAGCACAATAAGTTTCTACTGTCATGCGGTGTTTATTCTCGAAACTACTCCCCTTGGCTATTGTAAACGTATTGTTGTGATATATTCACATTTCTACCGTACGTAATAAGGTGACGTACCGTCACTCTTAAGCCTTTTTATTTTGGGGCGAATCTCAAAAGGTACCAGTCAGCTCTATCTCTTGATCGAACACGACAGTATGTCTTCATCTACTGCGGCGTAATTGGATCGGATGCCCTCCCTGGCTCTGCGGGAACATTTAGCTGCAGCGTATTCCGCGTTGAGCCAAACTGCACGCACGCACCAATACTGCAAAAATCATTTGCTCCAACGAAGGGAGTAGTACTTCCAGCCCGATATCCAGCTTGGCGTACTAGGCGACGCCAGCGATCAGCAATTACTGAGTATTGGCGTAAATCATCCACATGGCATTCCTGGTTAAGGTCGCCTCCACTTCCAATAGTTACTGGTCTGGAAACATCCTCGTGGTTATGTATGCTTTGCAAGCTGTAGTGAAGGAGAAGGATAGAAAGCGTGCACAAGCACATCACGCGGACGGCCACCAGCATTTCATTAACGAGTGGTTGACCACGGGCGGTGCTGTTCCCTGAAGAGACGGTGGTGCCATGCAACGGAAGCCCGTCCATATAATACATTGTGTACCGCATATACCTACTGTAGCCGATACTATGTGGCACGTTGCTGAACGCCTCACCTGAAAATATTGTACACCCCACACCATTGCTCTTGTGCATACTATACAGTAAATATTCAATAATAAACATTAAATTATTGTTCACCACACGCAGTAGGTCTTGCGGTTACTACGCCACTAGGTACTCTGTGCTTCGTTCTAAAAGGTGTGGTTTACACATAGTTTCTCATGTAGTTACTGTTGCGACAGCGAAGAGACCGACACCCGCGATACCAGATCGAACACCTCCTCCTGGTTCTCTTCTTTCTTTATTGCGTGCTCACGCGCATACCCCGCTGCCCGCCCTCGTCGTCCTCTTCTCTAGTTGCGGCTGCAAGGTGCATGGCGCTTCCCGCCACTGCTTCCCGCGGGAAACTCAACATCCTCCCGGGCCCGCGGAGTGGGCGCCCGCCTCCAAGAGGTATAACCGCTGAGCAGCCCGCCGTACTTGTTGGCCATTTGGGAAGGTGACTGTAAAGTATCTGTCGATGCCGTCCCTACCAGTAAACGCCTCAACCACTCTGCCGAGCTTCCATTGCAGCGCCGGCACGTTGTCGTCCTTGACAATCACCAAGTCGCCAACACGTAGTCGGGATGATGACGAAGGCGGGCAGTGATGAGCGGAGCGTAGAAGAAGCAAATATTCTTCCTTCCAACGCTTCCATAGTCGGCGCAGAAGCTCGTCTCTGTACTTCACCCTTCATCGCAAGTCAGGTGCGGTGGAGCTAGGCAAACAGTCGGCAGTTCGTGGTGGTAGTCCCACAGTGCGCTTGCCGGTTAGGAGTGCATCCATCACGGGCAGACTAGTGACCGCCGGTTCCTCCTGCTTCATCTTGGGGGGCGGCGCAACCGGAGCCGGCTTCACGTCCGCACCCCGAGTCTTGGTGACGAGGCTTGGCGCGCAGTTCCATCTCGTGAACGGATCGTCCGCCTTCTTGTTAAGCTTTGCGTCTTCGAGGATCGCACGCTCAATCTCCAAGATGTTCTTCAGACGTCTTCAGACGCTTCCGTTCGTTGATGTAGCTGATGGCGCTGACTGTACTCGTGAGCTGCTTGTCCAGCTCCCTCGCACGTTCTTCCAGCTGCTCCAGTTCTCCCGCCAACCTCTGTGCTTCTTCCTGGACTCCCTTCAGCATCGTAATCTTCTTCTGCTTCATCAGCTGCGTCTTCCGCACAGCATAGTTGCTTGGATTTCGCTTAAAACGCTGCTTCTCGCTCACGATGGTCTCGACATCTGACTCCTTGTACTGGTAGTTGAGTGCGCCCTGAAAGTCCTTCAGCTTCCTCGCCACCTCTTTCGTTGTCTGAAACGCTACCCCTGCGAGGTTCATCCCTTCTGTCCACTTGTAAAAGTCTGAGTCGGTGAAGTCTTGGTTGGACACAACTCGAGCTCGAAAGACCCTCTCCTGCTTGCCATACTTCAGCCTCAGGCCCTTCTTGGTTCGGGACCGTCCCAGGGTGTACACTTTGGCCTTGCTGACTTCTTGGATCTTGCTGACTTCTTCCTTCGTGGCGACAATTTGTGGCTTGGCCTCCTCCTCATACTCCAATGATGAGGACGAAGATGAGGAAGAATGGCGCCGTTCTGACGCGTCGCCACCAGCCTTGTTGTCCTCTTCGTCATCTCGGTCGGAAGTGTCATAATCTTCGTCATCCGAATAAATGTCTCTGGCTTTGAGCTTCCTAGCCATCTGGGCCTGGGAATCCTCCCTTTCCAGCGACTTGCGCTTCTCCTTTTCCTCTTGCTCCTTTTGTAGCTGCCCTAGCTGATGTTCAAACCGCTGAAGCTGCCCTTTCAGCCTGCATTCGGCTACACTTCGGTTCGTGGATGACGTGAGCCCAGGTGTCTTGATCATGAGCGGTACTACGTAGCGACCTTCGCTCTTGTGTACTGCGCTACTAAACTGTAGGAGCGCCGGGTGTTTGTTGAGGTCGTGCTCCTCACCTTCATCGCTTATACCGATGGCGTCCAACCGCCTCATCTCCGACGGGTCTCCCGGTCGGAACTCCATGCGCCCATCGTCAGTACAAGCCAGGAATAACGCAGTTGCACTGGTGCTACGTAGTGTCAGACGATGGCAGACGTCAGTGTAGGTTCCTTGAACGACCCAACCGAATGTTGTTTCAACGGCGCACAGGGTGTCGGTGAAGCGCTCGACACGTCCGGTTACAACCCTCCAGTAATTGTCAGAGCCGATCAACACGCTTATCATGGAGTCCTGAGGTTTATCGTCTTGAGGATCGTCGGCTAAGGGTAAATTCCGGTCACGCAGCATTGCAATAACGGTGCTCTCTATGGCCGGGCCCCTCACTGTACAGACCTCTGGCACTTCCAGAGCTTGGAGGGTCAGCTTATTTGATTCAAAGCGGCCACTGAGAGTTATGTTCACCCTTCGGCATTTGTACTGGCGTGGGCGGTTGCACTTGCCGAATGTGAACACTGCCAAATCCTCAGTTCCAGTGCTGGGTAGAGACAGTTGCTGCGACACGTCTTGACAGACGAAGGACCGTTGGCTTCCGGTATCAAGCAGTATCCGTACCGGCACGCGGTCGCGGTTTCCGGACGCCTACACTGTGGCGGTTTGGAGCAATACGGGTGACGAGGACGTGCTGCTTGCAGGAGCTCTTGTCAACTGCCTCCCTCGTTGTGTTTCCACCTCTCGGTTTTCAGCTCCGATAGGAGTAGGTGGTCGTGGAGTGCCCGTTGCTGCTCTTCCCCAAATGCCGCACAGTGTAGAAATATGGCGTCCTGAGCAGTGGTCGCACCTGAGCCCTGCTGCGGCACGGCAATAACGGGCAGTGTGGCCCCTTTTCCCACACTTGAAGCTGCAATGCTCCCTGGACAGCCGACGGCGCTTTTCCTCCGCTGACAGTGTGGCCTGGCACCTACGTGTCGCGTGTCCTGGAACGTCGCAGAGGGAGCACTTAGTCTGCGAAGCCATGGACGGATCGGCACCTGGTGATGGGGACCGTGCTGCCAGTGCTAGGGCGGATGGTATTCGAGGCGGTGTCGCGTTGCGGTTAGCTGGCAACCTCCTTGAAGTGGGTTTCTCGCGTGACACTCGACTCTCCTCTCTGCTTTCAACCTCCACTTGCAGGAGCTTCAGGATGGTCTTGACTTGCTGTTCTCGTGATTCCGCTGCAGCGTCCGCTCCGGCCATGTCGGTCTTCGTGCGCTTGCGGTACAGGATTGCCAGATCCTCTGGCAATGATCGCATCAGCACCCGGTGCAGAACAACCGCGTACTCTGCAGACGGCATGCCAAGGCTATCCAAACAGCCGGCCCGGAATTGGATCTGCTCATAGAGGTCTCGCAGACGTAAAACTTGAGACGATGACTCGATTGGCTCGATGGAAAGCAGGCTGTCTATGTGGTTATCGATGAGGACAACCTTTCGGCCATAGCGTTCAGTGAGCACCTTGACGGCAATCTTATAATTTGCGTCAGTCAGGCGTATACCTTCGATTGCCCGCTTTGCAGCGCCGGTCAGGTAAGACTTCAAATACTGGAACTTCTCAATGTCGACGAGATCGGGGTGAGCGTGTATGGAGGCCTCATAGTTCTCCCAAAAGCCCTGCCATTCACGGGTCTCACCGGCAAAGACGGGTATTTGAAGCTTTGGCAAATTCACGCGCAGACTCTGTGCTCGTGGTCTACCGTGAGCGGCGGTATTTTCGCTGATGAGCTCGGTGTGAGCAGCTCCGATGGCGTTGCTGGACTCGCTGCTAGTCCCCGCAAGCCTCTGTAGCTGGCTTTCACTGACAGGAGCATCAGCCGTAGCGCGCGCGTTCATGGCGAAGCGAAGCCTGCTCATTGCGTTGACGATCTTCTCACGATATTCTTTAGCACCCGCGACTTCTTCATCAAACGCCTCACCGTCAAGGGAGTCGGCGATCTGGCTGTCCATCTCAGCGAGCGCGGACTCTTTAGAGCGAAGCCCGTCGATAATTTCCTGGAGGTCGCCCAATGAAGGTTGAGTGTCCTCCCGCAGGATATCGCTGGCCACGGTCAGAAGTCGGATGGTAGAACCACGAAGGATTCCTCGCTGCCTGCGCAGCTTCTCCGTGCTCGGTAACGTCTCGGTGCGATGGATGCCGGCCGTCTCCCGGGTTTTACGGCACCAGAAATGTTGCGACAGCGAAGAGACCGACACCCGCGTTACCAGATCGAACACCTCCTCCTGGTTCTCTTCTTTCTTTATTGCGTGCTCACGCGCATACCCCGCTGCCCGCCCTCGTCGTCCTCTTCTCTAGTTGCGGCTGCGAGGCGCATGGCGCTTCCCACCACTGCTTCCCGCGGGAAACTCAACAGTTACCATGCAACAGGACACCCACAGGTTTGATTTCAAATATTGTGCGTCACAAACAATTCCCCTCGTGGTTATTATCCCGCAGGGCATTCACTGCTTCGCTTTCTGATGCAACACTCTTGTGCTTACTATGCCATAAGATACTTACCGCTCACGTTTCAAGTACCAGTGTGATCTGCAAACAGTTTCTTGTTTGTTACTTCACGATAGGGAACTTTCTGCTTGTCAAAATTACATTGTATTCGGACCTCATTTGCCCTCGTGCTTACTGCGCAACAGGGTAGTCACCGTTTTACTTTAAACTAATGTGCGACACACAAACTTGCTTTTTCTCAGTACGCCGATGGGTTCTCTTGGATCAGCTTCAAAATATTGTGCACCACACGCAATTTTTATTATGCTTAGAAACTTTAAAATCGTTTGGTTCACACGCAGTTGCCCTTGCGGTTACTACGCAGCAATCCACTCACCAATGCGGTGTCAAATATTGTTCACAACACAAATTTGCTCTCGTAGTTACTTTCCTTTATGGCATGACCACTCGGATTTAAAATATCGCTCGCCGCACTCAGTTGCTTTTGCGGTTACCTCGCCTGAAGGCACTCCCAGCTTCCCTCAAAAACATAGTGCTCCAAGCAGTGGACGTTAAAACGCCGTTACCAACTCCCGTGTTAGCCTCAAAATATTGTGGGCCACACCAAGTTTTACTAGCGATTATAACATCAAAGGTATTTTATCGCTTCGCTGTAAAATATTCCGGGCCACATACAGTTAGTCTTGGGGTTACCATATGTAAGGTCACTCACCGGTAAGCTATAAAACACCAGTCGCCCGCAAGTTCTCATACACTTTGTACGGCGGAAGTCACGCGCTTCTTTATTTAAAATATTTTGGGACAAAAGCAGTTGCCCTTGCGTTTACTGCGCCGCGAGATCCTGACGGGTCAGTTTTAAATGATTGTGCTCCAGACGCAGTTCCTGTTTTTAATAAGCCGCAGGGCATTTTTTCCTTCTCGGTAATACAGCGTGGGCCATGCTCGTTTAATCATCTGCTAACTAGCCGCACAAACTCCACACTGCGCATTAAACTAGTGTGCGCCACGCAATTCTTTTTCTTGTCCGTAGTACGCCGTAGCGTATTCACCAATCCGCATTAAAATGTTGTGTGTCCCACACAATCCTCCAGAGCCGGCACACCGCTTCGCTTTAAAATATTGTGAACCACACAGACCATTATGCTTAGTACGCCAAAAGGCAATGGCCGCTTTAGCCGCCGGGGGTGGCTCAGTGGCTAAGGCGTTGCGCTGCTGTGCACGAGTTTACAGGTTCGATTCCCGGTGGCAGCGGTCGCTTTTCTAATGGAGGCGAAAAGCAAAAATGCTCGTGTGTAGGAGGTATCGGCACACATTAAAGGTCCCCAGGTGGTGGAAATTAATCCGGAGCCCTCCACTACGGCACACCTCATCGCTTGCGTTGCGTCGTTGCGTTAAACCCTACAATCAATCAATTAATGGCCGCTTCGCTATAAATAATTGTGTTGCCAATTTTTTTATTTATGCTTACGATTCGGCAAGGCACTCACCACTTTGCTTGGAAGTATTGCGTGCCAGACAGAGTTGCTATTGCGTTTACTACGGTTGGCTATTCATTGTTAAGAGTTAAACTATTGTGCTCTACACGCAGTTTCTTTTATGCGAACTTGCTGTAGCCTTAAAAGAGTCTGCACAACAAACAGTTGTCCACGCGGCTACTGGGTCATAGGCACTCTGGGCTTGCCTTTAAAATATTTTGCACCAAAAGCACTTGCTATTGTAGCCAGAGTCAAACACTGTTCAACACGTCAAAGAATATATTTAACGTTACGAAGAAAAAGTACAAGATAGTAGACGGTGGCACGTTAGAGTCAGGACGGGTTTCGGTCACACGGAAGCATAGCCTACAGGTCGACGGTACACAAAAAGATCTGGCAGTTCGGAAAGCCCGAGAGCAATGCCCGGAGCGAGGGCGCGTACATACCGTCGCGACGTGTTTCTGCGGGCTCAACAGCTTGAACGGCAGCGCCAAAAAGCCGGAACGGAGCTTCAGCAATTGGCGCACCAGCGCCGTGATGACGGTGAAAAGATCCGCTCTCAAGCCTTAGAGGAAAGTAGCACCGGTCTTGTTGCAGGTGGCACGTGGACCAGGTGTCCCAGGGGGTCGTGTTCCACGTAACCGCGCCCTGTTCCGCCGGTTGCCTTCCAGCCGTCGACTTTTGAGAATTTCCTATAATAATGCCGGCAACTCTTCCTAGTCATCTTCGCTGTCTAAATTGCACGGTTAATCGCTCGCGTTGGCATTCATCACAACTACGTTTGTTGATGCTCAACACTGAGCTTTAAATACATCGTGTGCCTCCCACTGTTGCTTGTGGGATAACTATGCTGTAGGGCACTCAGTGCTTCGATGTAAAACATATTGGGCCAGGCACAGTTGGTCTTCTTTTTACGACGCTAAGACCATTCAATTATCAATTCGACATATGCTTAAAAATAGAGGTACTGTAGTGGTTACAACGCCAAAAATACTCATTCTAGGGAAATAAAAGATTGTGCACTACACCCAGTTGCTCTTGTGGTTACGAAGATTCAAGAATTCAGTGCTTCGTTTTAGAATATTGTGCAACGCGCATATTTTCTGCTGTAGATACTACGTTGCAGGGCAGTCGCCTACTGAAATAAAATATTTCAACTACAAGCATTGGCGTTTGCTCTTACTACCCTAAAAAGCACTCACCGCTTCTCCCTTAAAGATTCTGCGCCACACACAGTTGTTCCTGTTGTTACCACGATGAAGGGCAGTAACCACTTTGATTTAAATATTGCGCATGAGACGCAGTTGCTTTTGTGGTTACTACGCCGTAGTGTGCTCACCGAAGTACTTTAAAATACTGCGCACTAAACACTCTTGCTCTTTTAGTCACTACGCGCCATGGTACTTACACCACTCATTGTAATATTGTGGGTGACACGCATTTGCTTTTTAGCTTACGACGAGGGAGGTGCCTCAATGGTCAGCTCTGAAATATCGTGCGCGACACACAATTATTCCTGTAGACACTACTTCACAGAGCACTCACCCTTTCGCCTAAACAACTTTTGTTTACAACTCACGTCGACGAGATGCTCAGTGACGACATTATACAGCCATCGAAAAGCCCGCGGGCTGCGCCGGTCGTACTCGCAAAAAAAAGAGGGCACATTAGGCTCTGCGTTGAATACCGGCGACAGAAAAAAATAACCAAAAAGGACCTGTAACCCTGCCAAGAATAGACGTTGCCCTGGACAACCTCTGCCATGCGAAGTACTTCTCATCAATGGATGTGAAGACCCGCTACTGGCAAATCGACGTGAACGAGAGAGACTGAGAAAGATGGCATTATAACCCCGGACGGACTATAGGAGTTCAAGGTGATGTCTTTTGTTTTGTCCACGGCGCCAGCAACGTTTCAAACCGTCATGGACACTGTTCTAGCTGGCCTGAAGTGGCACACCTGCCTTATATACGTCCACAACGTTGTCGTGTTCGCCCGGACTTTCGACAAACACCTCGCAAGATGAGTGTCTGTACTCGAGGCCATTCGTACGTCGGCGTTAACGCTGAAGACGCAAAAATGCCCTTTCCAGTACGTGGAACTCACGTTTTTGGGCCACGTCGTCAACGCAGCAGGCGTCCTGCCTGACCCGGCAAAAACATAACCCATACCGATCTTCCAAAGACCCAAAGACAAGAAGGGCGTGCGAAGAACATATCTTAAACTATGCGCATACTACCGGGGATTCGTCGAAAACTTCGCACGCATTGCACTTGACGAAAGATAGCACCCCTTTCGGCTGGAAAAACGCACAAGAAAAAGCTTTCTGCGAACTCCAACAACACTGGCAAAACCCGCCGGTGCTGCCTCATTTAGACGAAAACGCCAAAACGGAAATGCACATGGATGCTAGTAATATAGCCTTGGGTGCTGGCCTTGTGCAAAAGCAAAGCTGTTGCAACAAAGTAAAAGCCTATGCGAGCCGTGGTCTGTCAAAGGAGGAGAAAAACTACTCCGCCTCTGAGGAAGAGTGTCGGTTGATTATATGGGCGATTTCAAAATTACGCCCATTCGTGTTTGGTAGACAATTCAATGTTGTGACAGACCACCATGCGCTGTGTTGGCTCGCAAATTTGAAGGCCTCCTCTGTCTGTCCTGGGTGGTGGAGCTTGCGCCTACAATAATTCGAAGTTACAATCGTCTATAAATCCTGCAGGAAACACTCCAACGCTGACTGCGTGTCCCGCGACCTTGTCGACCCAGCACCACAATACCCTGATGAAGACAGTCATAACGGAGTCATAACAGAAAGTGAGCTAGCCGCCCAGAAGCGTGCCGACCCCGACTTACGCGTCATTTTCTACTTCCTACAAGTCGAAACGTCACTGTGCTCAGGCCTTTCAAGCACAAATTTCGGCATTCATCCCGAAAACCTCCGTCCTCGTTAAGACGAAATCCAGCCCCGCAACGCGAGCGAATTATCTTCTTGTCCGGCAGGGTGATCTTCGTAAAGAAATTTTGGAAGCCTGCCACGCCGACCGTATTCCAGACATGTCGGGACAGCTTGCACAATTGGAAAAATCAAGGTGAAGTACTGTTGGCCCCGTTCTACATCCGACGTCACCCACTACGTCCGGAGCTGCCATGACTGCCAGAGATAAAAACGCAGCCGACGAAACCCGCTGGACTTCTGCAGCCGATCGCCGTTCCATCCAGGCCCTTCCAGCCGATTGGAAAGAACCTTCTGGGGCCGTTCCTTACGTTCCGATCCCAGAGCACGTGGATTGCTATAGCGACAGACAACATGAAGCGCTACCGACTATTAAGAGGGGGACTGCACGAGAAGTCGAGACGCTCTTCATAAACCAAGATTTGCTGTGACACGGTGCATCTGAAGTCCTAATCAGGGACCGCGGAACGGCCTATACTCTGGAGCTTATGCGAGGAATATCGCGCTACAACAAGACATGTCACTGTAGAACGATGGCGTACCACCCCCAAGCAAACGGGCTGACTGAACGTCTGAAAAAGACGATTTTGGATATGCGGTCTATGTACTTCGACGTTGAACATAAGACTTGGGATGAAGTTCTTCCGTATGTAACGTGTGCCTACAACTCGGCTATCCAGAGAACTACTCAGATGACACTGTTCGAGCTTCTCTACGGAAGAAGGCCAACCACCATGCTTCCGCATGCACAAGGCGACGACCTCAACACCGACGTCCAAGAATACCTTCAGCATGCGGAGGAGGCTCGTCAGCTAGCTCCAGTTCGTACAATTGACCGGCAGCTGATGAATGCTGACGCTCGAACCTCCGACGCCGAGACGCCGAGTACTACCCAGGGGATCCTGTCTGGGTTTGGAGTACGATTCGACGATGCGGACTCAGTATGAAGCCTCTGCAACGGTATAGTGAACCCTACAAGATTGTACGACATGTTGGCCAACGTATCTACGAAGTGATCGGCGATGGTGTTTCCGGCACATCACGACGAGGCACGCGACCCGTAGTTATCCGAGTGGTTTGCCTCAAACCTTACTGTGCAAGAAGACGGAGTTTCTTGTTTTGCTGTTGCTGTCTATTCGGAAAGTCGTTTTATCATCGGGTTTATGCATTCCTAAAGGGGGGGGGGTAATGCCCCGAACCATGAATGGGTTAGTTCATTTATGGTTTGTTTTTACTGCCCGGCGGCTCCCGGCCCTGTTAGCTGTGTCGCAAACGAAGCGCGTGTTCCATTCTTTATTTTTTGCTGCACGGACTCCCTCATTCGGATATGGAGACCATTTCCCCTTAACGTCGCTAGCCTAGAATAACTTTCTTTTATCTACAATGTTCTGAATGTAAATCGACGGTTCGAGAGAGACTCGCGCCAAAAGTTAAATTCCCACAGAGCAGACGCCGCAGCATTCGGCTCTACGACGCTCGTTTGGGCACGCCACTTTGTTGACTGCTGCTTTGCCGCCCGCGTAATCTTTGAGTTGTTAGGGGACCACGAGTTCAGTCTAATATACTTGTTTTTCCTTGAAGACAACTGTGCCGTCTCTGGCTTTGTAACAATATGATGTGCCACACAATATTGCTATTGTATTTAGTGCGCTTAACTTGAATCGCTGCTCAAATGGAAAATGTTCTGCGGAACACACTTTCGGTTTTTGGTAACTTCACCGCAAGGTACACGTAACTTGGCTTCAACATTTGCGCCACACACATTTCCTGTTGTGCTTAACACAGCGCAGGGCAGCCCCCACTAAACTTTAAAATATTGAGTGCCGCAAATATAGGCCCTTGTGCTAACAAAGCCGCATTGAACGTATGGCTCTGCTGTAAACAAAATGTGTGGTAGACAGAGTTTACTTTCTTCTTATACCGCCGTAGCGCACTCTTCGTCTGGCTTAACAAAATTGGCCACCACTCACTGTTGCGCTTGTGTTAACCCGCCACAGGACATGCACTGGCTTCCTTTAATCTTTTCAGTGCCACACTCATCTCTTATTTTACTTACTAAGCCTTAGGGAACGGACCACTTGCCACAATATATTTTGCCCAAGTCATTTGCTCTTGCGGTTACTAAGCCAGAAGGCACTAAGAGCTACGCGTTTATTATTGTGTCACGCAAATTTTCGCATTTGCTTTCTACGAAGCACGATACTCAGCTCTTTGCGCTAGAAAATTCTGGGCCACATACAGCTTGCCTGTGGTTACTACACCGCAGGGTACTCACTGCTGGCCCTGAATAATTGTTCGCCACGCGCAGTTGTTGTGCACTATATTCCCCGCACATTCGCCTCTAAGCTTTAAGAATTTGTGCGCCAAATACATCCCTTTTTGCGCTTAGTAAGCCGGACGGGACTCACCGCATCGTTTTAAAATTTTGTGGTTACTTGCACATTTGCTCTTAGGGTTAGTGGGCTGCTGATGGTATTTTGCCTCTCCTTATAACATTGCGGGTCATACTTGTGTGCATGTGGGTTTACCACACCACGGTGCATTCAACGCTTCGCTCCAGAATATCGTTCGCCGCACAAACGTGCCACCAGGTACTTGATGCTTCTCCCTCAAATAGTGTGAGAAAAAATTATTTCTTACCCGTTCTAGCTGTCTGGGGTTCGCTTTATGATAATTTGAGCCACAGAAATTTTCTTCGGTCCTTTTATCAAAAGGAGTCTAATTGCTGTGCTTTAAAATATTTTATACCACACGCATTTGCTTTTACTGCTCTGTAGGGCATTTGCAGTTTTAGGTGCAAAGCATCTCTTGCTCGCGGCTATGTCCAGCGTCCGTCCGTTGTCCGCACCTTTCCCCCTACACTTCCAAAAAAGAAATAGTCAGCGGCGCCCGGTTGCGGTCCCACGACTCTTTGGCCGCAACGGGAGGTACGCGGCGCTCTTCCCACTGCGCTACAAATCCAAGACAGGAGCAAGTGCTACGAACGCGCCTTATGTCCTTGACTCATTCAACTACGTCAAGAAGCTACTGATACAACTAAGGCACGCGTAGCTGAACATCAATGGACACGACGAACTGAAAACGTTCGAGGAGGATGTTAGCGTTTTTTGCTCGGGGGAATGTCCCGCGTCGGTTCCCCCGTCCGCAGCGCCTCTGATGAAGATGTGGCAGGATGCCCCTAGGGCTCAGCCAACCGAAGATTCCATTACAACCTAGCTTCGCATTCAACCACCGTCGTCGTCTTCCCGTAGTGAAACCGCTGAAGATGAATAAGGAGAAGAAGACAAAGCTGGGAAGAGGAGGGCGTGTACGTGGTTCTCGCACCGTCCGCAGCGCTTCTTATGATGATTTTGGCAGTATGCCCCTAGGGATTTGCCGACCAAAGAATCCGCCAGGAGGCAGCTTCGCGTTCAACCACCGTCGTCATCCTCCCAAAGGGGAACCGAAGAAGAAGAATTAGGAGAAGATGACAAAGCTGCGAAGGTGAGGGCGTGTACGTTGCTCTCAGCCGGTGCACCAACGTCAACAGCCTTTACCTGACCAACGCTGACGGAGACTACTGATTCTACCAGAGAGACGACAGCATCGACATGAACATGATGAACCAGTATCGGCGCCTCGAGCACCACGGCTTACTCAACGTAACACAACAGTACTTGCGTGCCTTTGCCACCTGTGTGCACCCGGGCGTGGAATTCCCTTTGGCGCTATTAAACACCAGATCACTCAAAATAACGGCAACACGCCAGCTGCCCAATACGCGGGCATGCGCGTCTCCTCTCTCATCTGCTCCTCTCCACTCCATCTGCTCTATATAATAAACCCAGACCGCGCGCCGCTTAGTTGCTGATTCGGTTAAAACACGATGCACCATCTGATGAGGTGAATCGACGCCAACCATTCTGCTTTGCATCACCACATAGTTCCCTTAGGGGTGATGGTGTAATTTTTTCCTCTGAAACATCTTGTTGGCAACCCTCATAAGCTCTTCTAGTTAGCCCGGGAACGATGCTTGCCGCTTTTCTTTTATAGCAAAGCAATATAGGTCTAACCTCCCAGCTTTGATTCCGGTGTTATTGATTTACTCAGTGCTGCTTTGGGGCTCCTCCCCACCACCGCTGACACCTTTTTCACAAGTATGTTCCTCCTCGCCTCCATCCATGGCCTTTTGGCGAGTTGCGTAGTCCCAGCTAGCGGCGGTAGTGCGATTATCAGATGATTGCGAAAAATGAACTGAAGCACGGATGCGCGTAAACATGCACTGACGATTACAACACTCCCTAATATGACATTTGTGCGCAGCACGAGCTGGAGTGTTCTCGGTGACCGGGCATTTCTGCTGCGTCGCACGAAGTTATCGCGTGATCAGCGAACATACGTCGACGTGCGCTGTTACCACCGGCTAGCATATTGCAAACCGTGTTTGAACTTCCCGAGAAAATGTCTCATGGTTCGGCTTAGCCCAGCACAAGGGGCCAGCGAGCATGTTCCATAACTTCTTTGAAGCTCCCGCGCAAACGTCACGTGGTTTTGATTAGAGGAGTATGGAACAGCGTATGGGGAAACTGGCACAGGGAGAGCGCTCCTTGGTGGTGAGGCATGAGACATGTGTCAGGGAAAGGCAGTGAGAGAGGTGATGGCGTAGCCGCAAGTGTCGTCCTCCTCTTCACCCTTTGGTAGACGCTCCTCTCCGGTTTCTTTCTTTCGTCACTGCTGCGTTTGATCACTCGGCTACACGGACACAAACAGATGTCGCTACTGTAAAGCCAAGGTAACGGCTGCGAAAGGGCTGCCCCATAAAACGTCTCAAACCCGTCGTCACCGTTTCCGTTCAAATTCACTTCGCCAAGTAGCTTCGAATCTCTACCCCAAGAAGAGAAACTTCCCTCAGTAGGAACGCCGGCTTGAGCCTACATTTATTTTGGATCTTGGAAGGCCTTCCGAGCGAGATTTTCGCCGGTGTCGTTAACGCCTAAGTATGCGCCATCACCGGTGCCCGAATTATGCATACAAGGTTTGCGGGTTCAAAAATGGGGGCCTTCAGGCAAAGCTAGGCTATATGCCGCAACCCATGCAATGCCGATTGTGCTGGTGGGAGATAAAGATATCGAAATTGCATGGCTCAATGCGGTTGGTAGGCTGTCCTTAATAATTGTGCGGTTGGGTGTGGGTTGATGTGTTACACAGACATCTTACACAAACAGTCAGATGCATACGGGTGGGTAGAAAAACGGGCAGCCACGTGTTCGTACGCGATGATAGCGCTCAAATGCTTCCAGGATTTAAATCAGTATGAAACGGATACATGCGATTCCTTTGGAGGAAGAAGAGAAAGAATTGAATGTTGGCCAGAACACAAGCCCGAAAAGGTGCAAAAACAACGGCAACCTGCTGGCATCGCTGTTACCACGTCAAGTCCAGCTATTTGAGTAGCGGCGAATCTCGCGAGATACAACAAATTTCCCGCTTGGAACGCGGGCGTGAGCCAATATCACTTCTTCAGATGGCTTTTAGGCGGTAGTTTCGACGGTATCTGTCACTTCTGAGCACGCGCACATGACTGGCTGCCGATTAATGCATGCGGAGGTTTGTAGTTAAGGAAAGTGGGGGGGAGCAGGAGGGGCGTGCACACGCAGCTATAGGTTTCGTGCCTCTAGTGGTGGTGACATGTCCTTTGCGCTGGTGCAAGCTTTAAAGGCGGATGTTGAATGGCCCAATGGGACCTGTCCGGAGTCCGTAGTGGTAGTGCGAATCGGGTTTGTTTGTCAGCTTATGTTCAGATTATCGACGAAAAACCCGTATCGTGATCTATCGACGTAAAAAAAGGCATATCACGCAGTTCGGTTGGCTGAGACATAAAATGACGTGGTTATTTAAAGTTATTACGACAGTTTGGACCGTAGATTAAACCCGACCTTACACAAACAGTGAGATGCATACAACGCGGGAGGGACACAGGCAGGTTCATGTTTATCTCCAAGAACAAAACTTCGATCCGTCAGAGGTTCATTCAGGCAAAGTGCTCGGAAATATGCTCCATCGCAAATTACAAAAAAACGTGTTTTGTTTCGGGAACTCCGTGGACTGCGTCCAGCTTTGCAGGTCATCCTTCTTCACAGAGTGGAAGAGCACTAATTTTATTTATTGCGTGCCACAGATATCTGCTCTTGTAGTGGCTGGGCTAGAGTGAAATTACTATTGCACTTTAAAATATTATGCATCCCAAACTTGTATTTTTTTTACCAGGATGCAGAGCAGCTTTACAGCGAAGCAGTGCATGCCTGACCGCTCAGTTTTCATTCAGGTTAAGCCACGTTACTCGACGGCACTCGAGAGCTTCTCTTTGCCACGACCGACCGCAATTTCACAACTGGTATTTCTCTCACCACCAGAAACGCCCCTTCGACAAGTTGCTCTATCTGCCGAAAGTGGTACTAGCATTGTTATCACACAATTGCGGAGAATCTACAGAAGTGGCCATGGGCGTAAAACAACCTACAGCCGCCAACGCGGTTGCCGAGTCATATTACTGCGGGATAGCAAGAAATCCGTCACTGCTAAAGAGAAATTTGGCGGCTTGAAGTAGCGGAGTATGCCAACATATTTTTTTTTCATAATGAAAATCTTTCTTGGCGATATTTTAGCCGGTGTTTTTCACGCCATAGTTTGCGTCGTTCAGCGGGTGCTTCTTTATGCACGTATGGGTCTGGATTGTAAAGAGGGGCGTGCACGTGCAGCTGGGCTTCCCTCCGCTACCCCTGATCAGCTCATTCTGCGGGTGGTACTCTCAAGCGTAGAAAGAAAGCGAGGGTAAAATTGTTGTTAAAACATTAGAGTTTTTGGGGGGACTTCCCCAGTCCAGAACACCTTGAGCAAAGGTCTCGTCAACAGCACTCTCGACCAGCTCACGCTGACGCCCGAGAGTAGAGCTGGCCAAGGCGGTCTCTCATAGCTCATCAGTGGGATAAGAATTGCGATGGGGAACTGGGGCTTGTGAGCACCTTCCTTAAACATGACAGCGTGTCCTTCGGCCTCGCAGTATCGGCAATGCGAGAGAAAAAGGGTAGTAGCCAAACTGTGAGTTGTGGTGTGGTATTAGAAACTATTCGTGCAGAGTACAAGGAGGAGTCATTCCACATCTCTTGCGACTTTGTGTGTTCAGTCGCTCTAGCCGGTAGTGCTGTGTAATTTCTTTGTACGTGATCGCTATGTGCTATGGCTCCGTCCCACACCCGGCATCAACGACTCGGCAGAATGAAACGGTTTGCGGTGTGTTTATTGAGAATCTGCAGGCTTGAGTGGTGTATTCTTGCATTCCTAAAATTTGGCACGCCTACTGGGAGTCGGTGATGATGACAGCAACTGTGGTTTGACTCACGGCGAGGGTGACGGCCGTTTCCTCCGTTGACAGGGCATTGCGGTGTGTATAGCTTCACGGTTCTGTTACTGGCTTTCGTAACTACACCAGAGGTCAAAACATCCATGCCGGGCTATGTGGGAGCACAGAACCGTGTAGACCGTGCCGGGTTTGCTTACGTGTGCCAGGAAAAGTCGTGGTCATGGTTACAAAGACGGTGGGCCTACTTTGCGTCTCTAACACAATGTTTGCATCACTTGTTTGCCCCTGTGCTAATATGCAACAGGGCACTCAACAATTTTCTGTGAAATATTGTGAGAAACACAAGTTATCTATTGTGTCTAATATGCCATACGGCACTGATCACTTGGTTCCAAGTAATGCTGTGCCACACACATTTGCTGTTGCCTCCTCTACCCTAAGGGAGCTCACCATATCGAAATAAAATGTTTTGCACAACATACGTTCTCTTGTGCTTACTGTACCAGAGTGGTCCCACCACTTCTCCAAACCTTTTGTGTGCTACCTAAATGTGCTTTTGAAGTTACTACGAAGCACAAGAATTATCGTTTCTCTTTAACACATTGTAAGCTACCATCAAATTCTCTTGGGCTTACTAGGCCGCACTCCACTCGCCGCGTCCCTATGTATTATTCATCGCCACATACATTTGCTGGTGTTCTAATTACGCCACACAGCACATATGGCTTGTCTTTAAATTTGTAAGCCCCATTGTAAATGTTTTGCTTACTACTGTGCCTAATGCTCTCAGGACACTTACCGCTCCTATTAAAATACTTGCACCACTTAATTTAAGTTTGTTATCGGTTGCACTGTGCCACAAGACACCCATTAAATATCTTTTTAGAATACTTGATGCAATGCACATTTGCTTTCGCGATTTCAACGTTAAGGAAAACTTACCGCTTCGCCTTATATAATTGTGCACCTACACATTTTCTTTTTAAATACTACGCCCCAGGCACTCACGACGTCCTTAAAATACCGTGCACCGCACACCTTTGTAGTTGTGCTCACACATAGAGGAAAGAAAGGTGAGGAGAGGCCCCACTGGTCATCAGCGCATTAAGAGGAGCGTGGAAGAAGGGACATAATTTTTTCACCTCTATCGCAGTCCCTTGGCAATCGCGCCGTACCAACGAAGTCGAAGCCCGGCCCACTGAGGCCTTACAGCACTGCGCGCACAGCCGGTAGCTAGTGGTCAGCAGGCAGAGACAGAGCAGACGACAGTGTAGCGAGAAAGGGCGGAGCAGGTGGCTCGTCCACGTAAAAGGCAAGAAAAAGAGCGCGGACTACAGGAATGCCGTTTACTGCTTCACTAGAAGGGACGTCATGGTCTCTCCTAGGATTTTACTTCATTGTGCTCACAACCCAGCAGCACATCCAGCGCTTCGACTTTAAATAGGGGCCGTGACACACATTTGTTGTTGTCGTTACTAAGGTAAACGGTGCGCAAAGTCAAGTTTTAAAATACTGGACTCCACATACCGAAGCTACATTTCTTTTTTTAGTTTTTTATAAAAGTTGGAGGCAGGCCTATATTCAGGGATCGGGCTTTTCCGCCCCCCCCCCTAGACAGTCAACGCCAGCTAGAGCACATAGATTTGAAGCTAGCGGGTTTGCAGGCTCTATGTAGCTTCTTTGAACGTTATGAACCCAGGTCTCAGTATGTGGTGCTTGCTTGCTCACATCGCCGCGTGATCCGGAAAAGTGCCCGTTTTTGCGAAAAAATGGCGCCAACCAGGTTGGTGCAACTACACCGCGGCTTTTAAGGGGAACGTAGTTTTCGAGACCGGGAGAAGTTCAAACCTCCAAGCACAGCGTGGCATTGGCATCGATGAGACGAATGTGCGTCGATGGTGGAAGGAGAGGAACGAACTTTTCAACTGCGCTGCCAAGCAGGATGGCCTTCACAGTACCCAAGAAAGGTTGACACTACGAGGTTGAGTAGTAAGTCGTTGACTTGATCTGGAAACAAAGAGAGGGTGGAATGCCTGTGACGACGGAGATAGTACAGGAGAAGGCTAAAAAGATCGTCAAACACATGAGTCGTCGCGTGAACTCAGTTTGAAATAAGCAGGGGCTGGATAATTCGTTGTATGAAGCACTTCGCGTTGAGCCTGTGACCTCGGTCGTCTGTGTGCCAAAAGCTACCCGCTGACTTCATGGAGAAGCTAGTCGATGTACAGTGCTTTGGTATCAAAAAGTGAGGGCAAAAAGAGTACACACTGGGCAGATCGGTAACGCCGATCGGGTCCCGGTGTGTGTTGACATGCCTGTGGTCTACACAATTATTTAGAAGGGTGCGAAAAAAGCGGTAGTCAACGCTGCAGGCCAAGAAAATCAGCGCACCACCATGATGTTCTTTTGCATGGCCGTTAGGTGAAAGGTGCCTTCGTGCATTATTTTAAAAATAGGACTCTTCCAGCGGAAAATGTATTCCTTAAAAGTGTCATACGAGCGCCCGAGAATGTGTGGATGAGTAGTGCCCTCATTAACAATTGGGTTAATGCTGTTTGGCTGATACGTGACGGGGCTCCTGATGAAAGGGTCACCCCTGCTTCTCGAGTCCTGCCACGGTGACTTGACAGAAGTTCAATCCCTGCTTTGGGAGGGCGGTACAGACTTTGCGGTAACGCACGGCGGTATGACAAGCTAGCTACAACAGCTCGACGTGGCCGTGAACGAGACACTTCCGGACAGGCTGTTGAAACAATATAACGAGTGCCTGAAGCTGCAAGGTACCACCTCACACCGAACGAACACTTGTAGCGTGGTTCACTCAACCAAGTGGCGAACTTCGTCGCCGTGGCATGGGAAGAAATTCTAGCTGAGCTATTCTTGCGGCCGTTCCCGAAGTGTAGCTTATCGAACGCACTGGACCGAAATGAGGACTCCAAAATGGCAAGATGACCGCGACAAAAAAGGACAGCGATATCAACGACGAGTGAGCAAATACTTGGAACGACGAGCGCCGCAAGCCTAATGAAGGGTATGTTCAGGTCCCAGTCCAATGCCTTTTATTTTAAGGGTTACATTCTGGCTAAGCTTTTCGATTTTCTAACCTTTCCGAATTCCCGTGGTCAGCCTAAAATTGATCGTGGCCTACACTCGAGTGAATACGACATCTGCACTTGCGCTTACAACACAACAACGCCATCTGCCCTTCAATTTCGATTACTGTGTGCCGCAATCACTTCCTCTTGTTCATACTATTGCAAATGGCATTCACCGCTTCGCTTCGAGTTAGGGTGTACCGCACAAGTTTCCTATCCTTCTGACTACGCCACACAGCACTGAACGTTTCGTTGTACGATATTGTGAGCCCCATGTATCTATGTTCGAGCGTAGTGTGCTGCAGAAAATTTAATTGTTCAATTTATAGCACTGTGTGCGACACGTGTTTGCTCTAGTGCTTACAGTACGCCGAGCACTCACCGCTTCACTATAAATTGTGGTTGGCCACATATATTGGATATGTTTTTTAAATCGCAGGGTGCTCTCCACTGCTCTGTAAAATTTTTCGCACCTCAAAAATTTGCCATTTGGCCTACTACACTGTACGACACTCACTGCTCCGGTTAAATATATTTTGTGCGATCTATTTTTTCAATAATGGCAGCCACGAGCGAGACAATAGGAGGTGGACATTTACACAGGTTCAGTAGGAAAATCAGCGATTGGCATAACACTGGCCAAGAAAACAAAACAAAGAAAAGCGTGCAATAGAACGGTGCCGTAAGTTCACATGCAGATCCGTTGAGTTATTTATTATTATCATCATCATCTTCTTCTTCTCTTTCTTCTTTAGTTATGGTTTCCCTTAAGGGCCCTTGTGGGGTACTACATAACAGGACGCAACACAATATTACAGCCATAACAAAAATACAGAGAATAATACAAAAACAATAGAGACATACAGAGATGTAAAGAATATATTCACATACAGAGAAAAAGTTTGCGTAGGAAGGACCTCCGCATTTGACCACCTAAAACAGCATATAAATTCCTTTCATTCTGCAATACACAACACGTTTGGGTGCAAAAGCTATGGCTTCGCATTATTTTGCTGCCCATGTAACGAGGGTAAGCAGCAGCTTCAAGTTTTCTGCTCACAGGATGCAGACGCACAAGTGTCGCCACTTTCTGTTTATTTCGGCTCATCCCGTCAACCAAGAGTCCTCAGTTCTGTCCATTCTATTCAACAGAGCGGCATCCACTTGTTCTTGCAAATATGCATGCAAAATAGAGGGAAGCTAAATATTTGGGACCCTAAAAAAACAGCTATTCTAAATGTTCATACATTCCGTACTCCGCGGCACAAAGGTTCATAAGAGGGAGTTGTATTCTGAGAGGTAACCGGCGGTCGGACCTTTGAAACACTTTGCCTCTTATTCAGAAGAGAAAGTGTCCAATTAGTTCAAGTGTTCAAATAAAGTTCGGTTCAGTTCATTCTATTCTTTCACAGCAAGCGCACAAACCGGGTACTAAAATTTATTGTTACGGAACGAGTACTCTGTTAGTGAGTACGAGTATTTGGGGCGTAAAAGCTGAGATTTTGAAAGTGATAAAATGGGGAAGAATCTATTTTAACCCAGTGCCGAATACCGTTTGTACAAATTACAGGCGTGGTAGTTTTTTTCCGGCAGAATGTGTTGAAAGATTCGGGCTAAGTTGCAAGTTTTTGAGCGAGTTATTCCGGGTGTAGTTCTAGGTGAACCTGATGAAGCTGTCTTTGGACCCGTTTTATGTTATTGATGTTGCAGGTTGCGTGCTCAAACCAAACAACGTTGGCATATTCCACAATTTATCGTACAAACCTGGTTCAGGCTAGTACCTTGGTATGCTACGGTGTGAGTCGCAAGCGGCGTCTGGTAATATATAACTTGCGCAGAGCAGTTCATGTCACGATGTTGATATGTAAATTCCATTGGAGGTTTCATGTCAGAGTGACATCCAACTATTTTTACTGGTTGACATGAATGACGACGCTACTTTAGAGAACATAGGAGAAGTAGAGGGTTTCTTTCTTGCTGTTTTGTGATGCACGCTCATTTTTTTCTTGTTGTACATTTTAATTGTACTACACCATTCGGCCTTTTCTTCGAGTGTACAATTCAGAGTGTCCTGGTCTATCTGACTCATAATTTCTTTGTATATGATGCAGTATATGATGTCGATGATGTATTTCAATGACCATTTCATCAGTTCAAGAGCAGGCACCGCTATTTGTTCAGCTGAACTGCTTCCTCTCGACTTCACCGCCTCGAAACTGTTTCTGTTGCCAGCCGACTGTTTCCAGCCGACATTTGTTTTCTTGAAAAACAGTAAAGCCAACGATGCTGACAACATTCAAATTAGACCCCCTAAACACGTCCTAGAATACCTGTAGCTGTGCATTGTGCACGTTTTCAATCCCTGTTTACAGTCTTGTTGTTTTCTCTAAAAACGGAAACCAGCAAAAGTTTCCATTTCATTTCATTCCATTTATTGCATCCTTAAAGGCCCGAGGGCATTACATAAGGATTTTCCCAATTTCCCCAATTTCTGTACTGCCAGTGTTTCCGAAACCACTCGAAAACATAATTGTCTCACGTCTGAGATCATTCTTTCCTGAACATCAGATGTTATCATCCCGCCAACACGGCTTTCGCAAGGGACACTGTACGGAATCCGGGCTGCTTATGCAAACAGAAATCATTTTAAATATTAGAGCCCCAGATAAGCCAACCTCCGGTGTTTTTGTTGATTATAGCAAGGATTTTGATTATATTAGTCATTGAAAACTTCTAGGAAATTGAATCGCTATGAAGTGCGTGGTGTGCCGCAAACTTTTCTGGGGTCTTACATTACTGGTCGCCTGCAATCTGTTGCAATGAATGGCTATCCCTCTTCTTGTCAAAATGTACAGTGTGGCGTTCCAGAATGGTGTCCTAGGCCCCCTTTTATTTATTGTGTATGTCAACGACATCGTATGTATTGATGAAAATACTGAATTTGTCTTGCACGCCTGTGATACCAGTCTGTTTATTACTAGTGATAATATATTGAAGCTTTCCTCGTTCACTCTAACCATATTATTTCGAAAATAACGTAAACAAATCAAAGACTATTATATTCGCACCAAACACCAAACGTATAACCACTAATGAATTATACCTTGGTTCATCACGCATCGACATTGTAAAAGAGCACAAAATCTTAGTAGTGGTATTTTTGCAGCAAATGACATAGAACTAGCACTTTATTGTTGGCCAAAACGCGTTCTTCTGCTGTGGGTGCACTATAATATTCTCGTCACATTTTTCCAATGAGTGTTAAACGCCTCATTTACAACGCCCTTTTCAGATCTCATTTGAAATATTCCACTTTGGTGTGGGGCATGACGACTAAAAACAACATTATAAACACTCCTTGTCCTAAAAAAGCCATACGATGCATCAGAGGCGTTCCGTATCTTCATCCTACTAAAGAGTCATTTAAAGCATCACAGAATAGTCAACATTCAAAATTTTTATACGTACCGTCTCTTGTATCTGCTTACTTTCCGAAGGAAGTGTCTGCTCTTTCATTACGAACCGAAACAGGTCGAACTCGTGCACAAGGAAAATATGTTGTCCCTAGGTGTCGCACAGACTACTTTTTACAATCACTTAGTTATAAATTACCTGTGATGCGTAATCTAATACGTCCACATATGGGTGAATGCACCTGTATATGTCGTTCCTGCATCTTCTTTACTGCGGTTTCGAATGGTTTGCGCCAGATCGTGTTCAACCCCTGCTAGCTGTGTGATTGTAAATGAGCCAGTTCTGAAACCCTGGTTGTGAGGTGTAAGATTGTTAGCGTTTTCTGAAGCAAATGTAAATGTTTTAATATGATGTGTTTTATGATTATGAAACATGCACAAATGATGGAAATCCATCGGTAGTTACTAGGTGTTTCATCTCTGGATTTGTGAATTGGGACAACTTTGGCCATTTTACAGCGATCTGGTAAATGCACAGTCAGAGAGATTTTCCGAAACCAATTCCAAGGTACCGGCTACACAATTCCGAATATCATTTTCGGCACTTGTTTTGGGCATGGTCTTGGCATTTGTGGGTGAGCAAATATTCTCGAAATACTGTCAGAGAACAAGTATATATGTCATTTTGCGCTTCCTACATCAGAGGATTGTAACCGCCGCAGAAAAAAAATATAGGAGCATCATACATTTGCTTTTGTGCTTAGTAGGCCTCAGGGCTCTTACGGTTTTACTTTAGAATGTTGTGTGCCACCCAATTCGCTGCTGTGTTCTCTATGCATTCGAAAACGTACCACTGAAGTTTAAAATATCGTCGCCAACAGACGGTTGGTCGTGTGTCCACGCTGCGGCAGACCCCTCATCGTTTTGATATAATATATTGTGCGCGAAATACGATTGCTGCTTTGCCTACTACGGCGAAGACCCCCTACCATTTCGCTTATTTATACTCTGGGCAATAAACAATTGGTGCTGTCTTTATTACGGCGTAGATAACTCCCCGATTCGCTTAAGAATAATTTGCTACACACCCTTAGCGGTAGTGCTTACAATGCCGCACCTCATTACTGATCTCCTTGACAATATTGTGTGCCAACATATTCTTGAACTGGGTACCTCTTTGAACCACTTTCCGCTGTGCTATCGAAAATTGTGCGCGACATTCGCTTTTGCGCTTGCTACACCTGAGAGCACTTACGGTGCGCTTTAAAATACTCCCCGCGGCAAAATTTGTAGTTGTCGTTACTACAACGCAGCGCAATTACCGCATCATTCTTAATATTTGTGCGCCACACACATTTGCTGTAGTGCTTACGACGGCTCTGGTCACGCACAGCGTCGGTTTATATAGTGTTCTCAGCGTATGTTTTTGGTCTTAGTAAGATACCAATGCTGGCGTTCTGTAAAAGTTACTGTTTACATGAACATTGACCTGAAAACTGAGGTCAAGTCAGAGGGAGTTGCTGATACATGATGATAGATGTACCGAATGTAAAATGTTGGTCCCTCGAGAAACCCAGAAGCCTCGTGATAGAATAGGGCTTTGGAAGAATAGAAATTCGGTGCCGTAGAAACACTTAAGTCGAGCGAAATGTTCGAACACTGAGCCCTTGTATTTTCTGCCTACTTCGGCGGGGTAACCCGTCAAGCATCTCAACAATGTATGCAAAAAATTGCAATCTTCATCGTGAGCTTCACCATGCTCGCAGTTGTTGTGATGGTCTTTTACTTGCTCTTAGCTCCCAATTTTCATTCTGGTTTTCACGCTGGTTTTCACCGGGCTACTTCTTGCTTTGTGGAAAAAAAACTTGAAATCGTGGTACGAGCAACGCTTAGGCCCTAGTTACTATGGCCTTGATTATACCATGAACTACACTGGTACTTCACGTTTCGCGTACCCAGGGAGTTACATAGCTATACTGAAAAAGGTGTCGCGTTAGCTTATTTTATTCTTCAAACATGGCGTCAGCATGCCTTGAGTGTATATGAGTAGTCTGTGGTTTCTCACGCAACTCATTCTTCGTTGGTAATATTGTTTGCAATTCTTGTTAGCGGTATTTTGGTGGAGGGCCTATAGAACATCTTGTATTAATCAGGCTAGACACTTAAGTGTGTCGTCTTCTCGAGGGAGTTGTGTATATACAATTTTTATATCCATTGGTGACAAAGCCGACAATTGCCCTTTAATGTCTATTACTTGAAAAGAATTATGAGTGATACCCACAAGAATCAGGATCGCTCACCTCAGTCCAGAATGATCTTTAATTTATTTTCGTAGAAACTCTATGGAGTGAACTCATGGGCCGTGAGATCCTTTATTCTGGAAAATAGTGCCTTGCAGATCCGAGATGATGCCGCTTGAGCACTAAATGTACACCACCAGATAACCTTGAAAGCACGTTACCTAGCAATCACTGGGACAGTTTTATGTACTTTCGGTATATAAACAAGTGATTTTACCGTCACGGATAGTTGGCTTTTTTTTAAAAAACGTGTCATCAATTTTTGCAGACCAAGATAGCTTTTTGATGAGAGGAGTGAGCGGTTTTAACGTTTTTTTTTATACGGGGGTAGTCATTTTGTTCGTTTTATATACAATGCATTGGCAAAACGTCCACCAATTACGGAGGTAAATGATGACCTTTTGTTTTATTCATGCAGTCTCAAGTGAGCCAACAACTATTTCTATAGCGACATCGAGCGACACCGATGCTGGGGTTATTACGACTACCCCACCCTTCACCACCTTCCTACCAACTGTGTCTTCTACAACGCACACCAAAACACCGAGTGTTGCGGCCACTACAGCTACGGGTAAGAGGGGAAGGATAGTGTCGAATGAGAAGACGAGTGGTATAGTAGGATTCAGCCATTTTCCTAAAACTGATGACTTTTAAAAATTATTCTGGAATGTATTTTTATGATTGTCAGACGCTTGTGGTAAAATCCTATAAAAACCTAAATGCATCAATTAAAAACCTTCCAAAAAACGGCATAAATACATAAAGTACAAAAGTGGGGAACAAGATACGGTTAGCATTTTAAACAATAAAACGGCTCGCCACGCTAAATTTCTAATTTGTGTGTTAAGAGTGTATTTACAAACATTGGATATACATATTTTGCACGTAGTCCGCACTAACGTTATTGGCCAACGACCGGAGAAAAACAAATATTCACTGTCAATGTGCAACCGACGTATAGGAATAAACCTGTACATATGCTCTGCTCGCAGGAAACAAGAAATTTCAAAATATTGTTAAAGGGCGGCAGGATGACAGATATAAAAAACCATGATAGCATGAGCGAATACCGAATCTGGGCCACCTTATGAAAGCCGTCGTTCTCATTCTGCCTTCCATGGCGGATTGCGCCACTGCCCAATTCTTTGTCTTGTAGCATATTCCCCTTGTTTAGAAAACAACCTACGCACGTGTCCAATCACGATAAAAGCCGATGTGGAATGACGAGGTAGAAAGTCCTGCATGTCGCAGATGAAAATGAAGATGAAGGTGACCCTGGGAACAGCGATGCGTGTCATAGTAAAGAAGAAACACTGAAACGCTTGAGGTCGCGCCGCAGTAAAGAGAGGACGAAGATTCTTGTGCAGTCTCGAATGTGATCTCCGCTTGCCTCCCCTTGTGACGTCACTGTGTCGTCCCCGCTGTGTGAACTTTTGAGTTCTTATCGGATCACAAATTCGCTCCAATAAAGTTCTCTCCATGGAGAAACCTGCGTCGTCCGTTGCTACGTGACAATGAAGGTTCCACGATTCCTCGTAATGACACAAAACCGCTGGTGCGAGAGGTGTTCCGGGAACAAAACGACGTAAACAAATGGGGTGGAGAAGCAAACCCGACATGATAGGTGCGAAAACAGTTGAGATTTGTCAGTAGGGTAGAACAGATGCACCAGAGAGTCATTACAGGGAATAATCGCGGAGCATATGGCAACTATTTATATCGAACACTAGCACCATTTCTGAAAAAGTTTAAGCAATTTTGGTGGCTTCGTCGAGAGCTTTGCTCGCAGAAGAATGTGGTGCAGCTATACCTGAAGCACACGAGTTATCTGTAACATTTTCAACGCCTCTACTTCTTCTTAGCACACAAACTGATCTTCACCAACAACCACTGTTGAACCTGTCTCGGGGATAATAGCGTTAACGAGTATTTGCGGACAAAGAAAGGACAATGCTGTCAATGTTATAAGGGTCACTGATACTCCCTTGCTGTACGGAGGATCTTCACTCGCAAGCAATGCCTTGCATTTGTGCTCGCATCCTGGCCTTTACAATCATAAAATTCATCACTTGCTTCAACGTTGCTAAAAAAAGTAATCATAGACTAGTTAGTTTTCCTCTAGATTTTGAACGCTACACAACATTGTTGTAAATATTGCAGCGTTGAGCTTATTAGAGAAATGAGCTAGCCGAGAAATGAGCTGGCCAGACACACGACTTGCAAAGGGCGCAATCCCCCAAAGTGGGCATGTGCCATGGTTGTGCGGCAGCCTGGCTATCCGTCGACGAAGAAGAAGATGCTCTGGTGGACTAGCGTGTGTACGAGCTGAAAAACCTAGCTGCCTGTCCGAATTTGCCTTCCTGATTATCTACGAATAGAGACACATTCGTTTACTACTTGTGAATAAGCGTTTTCGCTGCTCCGCAACATCTGTGGTGGAGGTGCTACCCAAAACGGAGCTTCGGAGCGGCCACCGCATCCCAGAAGGAACGATGTTGGCTTCTAGAGCCTCTGGATCCGCGCCACCGTTCGTCATAATCTCCCACCCTCGCGAGCCCGGGTTCCTCACCGATGGCGTCGATGTTGAAGATTGGCTGAAGATGTACGAGCGCGTCAGTGGCTTAACAGGTGGGATCGGACAATCATGCCGGCCAACATAGGATATTACTTGAGGAGGAGACCGCAGGTCTGGTATGAAACGACCGGGCACGACCTGAACAGCTGAGACGATTGCAAGTCCCGATTGAAGGAACTATTTGAGCAACCAGAAGGACGTCAGCTAGCGGCGAAAAAGGAACTGACGACGCATGCACAAACAGCCACCGAGTCCTACGTGTCTTATATCCAGGACGTGCTGTCCCTCTGCATGAAGGTTGATGCCCAGAAGACAGAGGCCGACAAAGTAGGCCATGTGCTAAAAAGAATCGCGGATGACGCTTTTCACTTGCTGCTCTGCAAAGACTGCACCAGCGTCAGGGCCATTATTAAACAATGTCAGAAATTTGAGCAGGCCAAAAGCCGCCGCATAACAGCGCCGTTCACCCGACTGCCGATGACCGCTCCGACATCTTCGAGCGAGGACCCCGTACCCTCTCGCCGACAGTCCCCGTCTGACGTTGGCCGAGATGCTCCTGAGGGTCTGACGCGCGTCATACGACGCGAGCTCGAGGCAGTGGCACCAGCCTCCCTATTTCAGCACGCATCTCAGAGCAACCACCCGTCCATCCCGCTTATACAAGCGGTCGTACATCAGGAGATCGAAAACCTGGGCATACGCTCCATCTGCGCTGTGAACCATACCTTCAGCCACGAGACCTTTTTCCGAACGGCAAGCCGAAATACTTAACGCACGTCCAATTACAGGAATCCAGCCGAATGGAGGACGCGGGATGACAGGCCGATCTGCTTCAACTTCCATAGGGCTTGCCATGTTGCTAGATACTGACAAAGCCGTCATCTTCAGCCTACCTGCCGCCCCTACCCGGATTTCCAGTACGCCAATGATGCCCACCGTTCGTTCTCGCCTCGACGCCAGCCCCACGATGCCGCCCGAATTTCGCCCTCTCGCATCGACCGCTCACCGTCCCCGCAGCGTCGCCAGTCGCGGTCCCCGCCGTTTCGCCGCTCGTTCTCTCCGACCCCGTGCGCCACTTCGCCGAAAAACTAAGAGATGCAGCGCTGCATCGAGTTGACGCTGCATTGACGACCAGGCCTCAAAATCCTCGACTGCCGTTACCTGCAGGAAAGAATTTACTCGACGTTTATGTAGATGGCGTCCCTGTACGTGCCCTTCTTGACACTGGAGCCCAAATTTCTGTATTGAACTCTAATCTCCGCCGTCTGATTCGAAAAGTCCTCACACCTGCCCCAACCAGTGTCATACGTGTTGCCGACGGACGCATGCCGGTCGTCTCTGGGCTGTGCACTGCTCGCGTAGAAATTGCGGGCTGCTAAATCACTGTCCAGTTCACTGTCCTTGAAAAGTGTCCCCACGACGTCATACTTGGTCTTGACTTTTTTTCAGAACATGCTGCCCTCATAGAATGCTCCTCCGGTGTCCTCCGTTTAGAGCTGCCTCTTTTGTCGACAGCAGGCGACGAACCAGGGCCGCGCTTTTATTGCGAAAGAAGCATCCGTCTTCCGGCAAAAAACCTGGCATGGGTGCCCTTTTCATAGCGGGCGCCCGTGCCTAATGGTCACTACGTCGTTTAGCCGATACGCTCAGTGCTACTCGAGCGCGACGTCACTCTTCCCCACACGATATTGACAATTACTGATAATATGATCAGCCTCCCTTTTGTGAACTTTGGCCTGTCAACGCAAGTGCTGCCCCAGGGTATTTCACTTGCAATCTTTTCCCCTTTGGACGGTGATCAAGTTACCCACAAACGAATGGCCTCACTGAGCGTTTTAATAGAACCCTTACGGACAAGCTCGCCATGTACGTGTCCAGTGACCACAGCGACTGGGACATTGCAGTTCCTTTCGTCACTTTCGCGTATAATTCCTCCCGTCACGACACTGCAGGCTTCTCCCCTTTTATTTTCTCTACGGGAAGGGACCGGCCATGCCACTTGATACCCTTCTGCCTCCCGCCAGACACCCATGCACCGAATATGCCCACGAAGCCATCGCAAGAGCCGACAAAGCAGGTCAGCTTGCCCGTTCCCACCTCGCCGTTTCACAAATCAGCCAGAAGAACCGCTATGACGAACGTCACCACGTCGTGCACTTTTCACTAAGGTCCCTCGTCTTACTATGGTGTCCGACTCGCCATGTGGGACTTTCTGAGAAGCTGCTTTCCCGCTTTGCTGGCCCTTACAAAGTACTTCGTGAAGTTACGGATGTAAAGTATGAAATCGTCCCCGTCGTCCCTTCCAGCTCTGAACCTCGGAGTGACATCGTCCACGTCGCCCGCCTCAAGCAGTACCACTCCGCTGATTCACCTTCCACATTGTAGCCGCACAGCACCGAGTCGGTGCTTATCCTGCGAGGGAGCTATGCCGCGTGGAGCGTATTAGAGAAATGAGCTAGCCGAGAAATGAGCTGGCCAGACACTCGACTTGCAAAGGGCGCAATACCCCAAAGTGGGCATGTGCTATGGTTGTGGGGCAGCCTGGCTATCCGTCGAGGAAGAAGAAGACGCTCTGGTGGAGTTGCGTGTGCACGAGCTGAAAGACCTAGCTGTCTGTCCGAATTTGCCTTCCTAATTATCTGTTAATAGAGACACATTCGTTTACTACTTGTGAATAAGCGTTTTCCCTGCTCTGCAACAATATGCTGGGTATCACTGTCACCGTCTCGGCTGCGTCACTAAAAACTACCAAATGTACTGTTTGGCGAATTGGTAGCTTATTTAGGAGATAGCTACATAAAAAACACAAACAGGGACGCAGAAAGACGAGTAGCGCTAAGCCCCATAATTTTTCTGGGTTTTTGGTTATTTTTGCACATGAGCTATTACATAAATACATACATACATACATACATACATACATACATACATACATACATACATACATACATACATAGAACTTTATTTCGCAATATATTTCACTGTACATTTCGTGCCCGCAGAAGCGCAAGTCGCTTGTTAGCGGGTCACGGCAGACTCAGGATGCTCACTCAGGGGTAACAATACAAGAGGCAACTCTTTTGCCAAAGACAAAGCAAAAACGAAAACGCCATATACACATAACTATAACAAGATGCACATTCGCACTCATGAAAGTTCACAAAATCTCCAATTTTTGAAGTTCACACACATGTTCATAAGATTTACAGAATATAAACGAATGAGGTAGCAAAAACTAATGAAACAAATAAAACTACTGAATGGACAGAAGGAGCTGTTCGAAATATATCACACTGCTTCTACCAGCTAACAAACCGTCAACGACACTCAATTACTTTACATAATTTAACGAATGTTTAATTTGAGATTTCGCCTTGATAATTCAGCATACCCTTTCTATGTCCTCGGGCAACTGATTGAAATAAAAAGGAACGTAGTATTCTCGGCACCGTTTACCATAGTTGGTATATATTCTAGGCAATTCGTAACGGTCTGTTTTGCGTAGCACCTTAGGCTTTTTTACTACATTTTATATCGAGTACAAAAGAAGTTTCGCAGAAGTACTACTTGAATATACAGATCCACAAAGGAATCCACGCCGGCAATGTACGTTTTTACACCTTTGTTCCATGTTTCGAGGTCAGTACCATATAATATGTTACTAGATATTCGATCCAATAACTTTTCGATTCTGTGTATTCTGGTTTGTGTGCAGGAAGCGTAGACTGAAATTCCATATCGCAGAACAGACTGGCCTAGGGCCTTAAAAACCAGCCGGCGCAGGTTGAGAGCGGAACTAAATTTTAGTTTGTATAACTGGGCGGACACGGTTCTGAGGCGTTTGATAATGTATTCAACGTGAAGCACCCAGGATATGTGCTCGTCAAAATAAAGACCCAGGTATTTCACTGTGGATGAAAGCTGTAGCGGTACGCATTGACAGCCTTTACAATAATCAGATACAACACAATAGATCCCTTACGTATTATTGTCTTATGCGGGTTTCTAAAGCAAATTAACGTGGTTTCGTTCTTGTTTAAAAATAGTTGATTTGTATCCAGCCATCTTACTACTTTGGTTACATCATTTTGAAGTAGCTCTATAGCCTCATTGTAAGATTCCCGCGACAAGATTAGTGCCGTGTCATCTGCGTATTGAAGGAGTTGGGCATTCAATTGATGGTTTGCAATATCATTAACGCAAATGTTAAATAAAAGAGGTCCGAGCACGGATCCTTGTGGCACTCCGTATTTAACATTTATGAAGGCGCTATGCACGTTTTTAACACCCACTACTTGAATGCGATCAGCAAAACAACTGGTAAAAATTTTTTGGTATGGACCGCGAAAACCTATATTTTCTAGTTTGTGTAGCATTATGTTTTTGTCGATGGTATCGAATGCTTTAGTTAAATCTAAAAAAAGTCCAACTACTATTTTGTTTTGATCTATATGCTTGTTTATATAGTCGCTGCATTCTTCTAGCAGATCAATAGTACTAAGTCCACTCCTGAAGCCGTATTGCGTTGGACTTATAATAGAAAATCTATCACAGAAAGATGTAATGCTTTTATGAACAAGTTTTTCAATTATAAGGCTTAGAACAGGGATAATTGAAATTGGTCTGTAATTATTCTTGTCCGCCTTCCGGCCAGCTTTATGAATGGGTCTAATCACCGATACCTTCATGCCCTGCGGAATTACGCCAGTTTCAAAGCACCCGTTTAAAATAAAAACACGCAAGTCCTTAAATCTACAACAAATATATTTTATGTCTCGTAGTCTCAGTCGGTCGTAACCTGGCGGTTTAACTAGGGAAAGTGTATCAATAACCTTCTATAGCTCATTTTCATTGACTGACGGCAGGTAGGCCGAATTCAAAAGAGTAGGGAAAATATATGACAAACCGGACACCACACTAGACTTTTCCTTCAACTTTTCCAAAGAAGCTTCAAAAGTTTCTTTAAATGAATTCGCGATAGTCAATGGGTGTTCCGGAGCAAAAGTATTCATTAAACTATCATCTAAATTTTTTTGCCTTGGCTTGTCCATGAGATCATTTAAAAGACCCCACGTTTTTCTCATGTTATTTCTACACTTGCCAAACTCTGCCACAAAATATTGCTTTTTACTTAGCCGTAGTTTGGCCGTCAGCCTGTTACGAATTATTCGATATTCCTGCTGCAGAAGTAAATCAGATGGGTTATTTTTGCATCGCTTTCACAGCCTATCTTTCTCGTGCGCCAATTCTAGTATAGGCATTGTAATCCATTTTTTCTGCGGGTTACGACTTCTCAGTTTCACCTTTTTAGTTGCGAGTGAAAGAAACGTGTTATACTGACTTATAAGCTGATCGTAAGCCGCTACATGGTCCGTGACTGTTAACAGAGACCAGTCACACACACACAAGGCGGTAAAATAAAGATCAGCTACACATTTACGCAATACAGTGGCTAAACTTTCAAACTTAGAACATCTTGAAGCTATGTGGTCAATACACGATTGAGGTAATCGCGAAGCCAAGATTTCCTCGCTAGTGAACTTGTATATAAGGCTTTCTATGCCAAAACCAGCCAATAAATCTAAGTAATCCGAGGTTCCTCTTTTCCGTGGGTCACTGACATCAATATTAAAATCCCCCGCTATAATAGGGTTTTCGTGGGTCATTTTTCTCAAAAACACTGAAAATTCCTCAAAGAATGAGTGGAGGTCTGAATTCGGAGGCCTATACACAGCAACAAAAACAAAACTAGCCTCAGGCTTGCTTATAGTGAAAGCAAGAACCTCAGCACTTTTAAACTTGCAGCTAATTGTTTCCGCCAGCCATGCTTCTTTTACAAATACCATTATACCCCTCCATTTCTGCCGGGGCGACAGAAATAGTATTGGTGGAAACCCTGTAGCGCATACGTAGTACATTCACAATCTGTGAGGTGAATCTCAGTTATTAACAATACATCCAAGTAAGCAGGCGTATCTTGTAAATGAACATTCAGCAAATCCCAGTTTCCTAAGACTTCGAACATTATTATGTACAACGTCTAGCAACCGTCTATTGAACGTGTCGCTTGATACCAGTCTATTTTCTGTCCATTCTTTGAAGCAGTCAACTTCACTTAGCATTCCTATCTTAGTTTCAAAGAGTTCATTTCGCTTTGTATTCTTACTGTCTTTAAACCCTCACTCTTCTTCATCAGAACGTTTCCATTTGTAACCCACGTGAACTTAAATGATTTGGTCTTGGCAACCTGCTTGGCTTGCCAAAGTAGGTGTTTTGTTTCAGGTGCAAGATGTTCATTAATAAATATTTTTTCCGTTTTCATTGCGTTACGCTTGTCACCCCAGCTGTCCCGTTAAACTCGTTTCTCAAACTTAACGATAATTGGCGGTATCTTCCCTTTTTTCGCCAGCAACCGGTGTGCCACCTCAATACCCTCTGTTGAAACTTGAAGCTTGTCAGCTAAGAACTTCAGTACCACTTGGATGTCCTCTCCGTCAGTTGGCTGTAATCCATGGATTTCAAGGTTATTCCTTCGAGAATGTTTCCAGGTTAAGGATTGCTGCGCGCATCTTCACAATTTCTCTGTTCTTAGCAGCCAGGCTAGCACTCAGTTCATCTGAGTGTTTATGCAAAGCCGCAACCTGTCCACTGTGAACGTCAATGGAAGTTCTCATTTCCTCGTATTTTGTGGACAGCCAGCCCATTGAACTTTCCATGCCCTCGATAACTTTTCCTTGTTTTTCTATCATTTCCAGAATAGAGTCATATTTCGAGGATTGCAACTGAATTGCCTTATCTAGCCCGTCTACGCGGGAACTAACTTCTGTTAGCTTGTTTCCAAGCGAACGTATCGCCTCCATGACATCTCGTAGTGTGGGTTGCTGCTCGGCGGTGTCAACAGAAGCCTGAGGCGGCAGCTTGTTTCATGCGCAGCATGGGCATAGCCAGTTCTGTTTAGCGTCCTTCTTCGCATTGCCAGAACATTTACCAGCGTGACACAGACCATTGCAAACAGAACAACTCAACCTAAGCGTGTCATGCTGAACAGGTTCCAAGCAAACTACACAGTTTGACATGTTTCCAACAGCACGATCGCAGTCCGACGATGTACAAAAAATGGGAAAGTTATACCAAGGTTTTCGCTTACCTATAACAGACAAAACATGTTATTCTTGAGCTGACACCCCGTGGAACTGCGATTGGCTGGCCTGTTCCCGCCGGTTATGTAGGCTGTTGGGCCCGCTGTGGGCGTCACCCGCTCCGCCGAAGGGTTGCTGGAGCAAGATAGTCCGGGAGGGGGGGGGGGTGGGGCTTCGGCGCATGCGCCGCTCGAAGACTGCCAAGGCAAAATCACGAACGGCCCGGCGATCCGGAAAGCGCTCCACAGCGACAAACAGCAGGCCAGCGGGCGATGCGGCTATAACAGACAAAGCATGTTATTCTTGAGCTGACACCCCGTCGGACTGCGATCGGCTGGCCTGTTCCCGCCGGTTTTGTAGGCTGTTGGGCCCGCTGTGGGCGTCACCCGCGCCGCCAAGGGGTTGCTGGAGCAAGATAGTCCGGGGGGTCTGGGGGGGGGGGGCTTCGGCGCATGCGCCGCTCGAAGACTGCCAAGGCAAAATCACGAACGGCCCGGCGATCCGGAAAGCGCTCCACAGCGACGAACAGCAGGCCAGCGGGCGATGCGGCTATAACAGACAAAGCATGTTATTCTTGAGCTGACACCCCGTCGGACTGCGATCGGCTGGCCTGTTCCCGCCGGTTTTGTAGGCTGTTGGGCCCGCTGTGGGCGTCATCCGCGCCGCCGAAGGGTTGCTGGAGCAAGATATTCCGGGGGGGGGGGGGGGGGGGGGGGGGCTTCGGACAAAACATGTTTTTACATTTTATGTAAAACTACATTTTATGTACACATGTTTTGCGCGCGGGAATTCACTTAGGAGTTAGCACTTCGCATAAATCAAATACAGTTTCTCATGTGCATTTCTTTTCCCAGAATCTACAACTGCAAGGACATTTTCCAGTGCCCGTACCACCACGATTAAAAAGCCTGTCGGTTCCACAGTGAAAGCTAAACCACGACCTCGTAAGTTGCCTTGACCACTGTATTTTTTATGGTTGTGAATGCTTCAATTTAGAGATACGAAAATAAGCGATACCATGTACACACATGCATCATCTAAAATTCGCATTTCTTATTCCAAAAAAAGATACATTCCACTCACGTTACTATAGCAAGTGAATATATATTAATTTTAGCATTAAAACGTAGGCTGACTGGTAAAATTAGAATCATTGCAAATCGAATGTCAACATTTTTTTTTCAGCAGTGGCCATGGGTGTCTTTGAAACAAATAATGATATGCAAGGCAATCATTTGGCGGGTTATGGCTTTTGTATTGAATAGTAGTTGTAATATAGGCCCCTAATTGTGTGGGTAGATTCAATGTTTGGTCCGCGCCTTTCCGGCAAGATAGCTGAGTTATCAACGTAAAAATTATTTCGAAAAGAGACTGTGAACCGTAGTTAAAACGTAGCCGTAATGAAATCTTACTAGGGGATATAGCCATACGTTTGGCGATTATTGGAGTTAACGTTGCAGGAGAAGTCAACCTGGGAAACGTAAAATAATTTTAAAAATAGGTCAGTGTGAACGGGAGCGCAATAAATAAAGACATCGCAAGGTATAACAAATACACGCTGAAGAACCATGATCTGGTGAGCAGACTATATGACCTACATTTAACTATACAACCGATAAAACTATAGAAAATTCGTTGGAGATTCACCACAGACCTTTGAGAACATCAAAAGCATGACGTTATTCCGAAAAATTCTTTAGTGTGCTTAATAACGCTTTAGTTCGGTGGAATGACTACGGCTGACTAGAGGATGACAAAGGGGATTCCGATACGGCTTTAGAAGAAGAAAAAAACAAATTTCAATAGGGACGTAATATGGGTAACTCCGGAGGCAAAAGTATTAACTCGAGCGGTGGTGGACAGAAGCGGCTCGTGGTCGATGGGTGCGGAATTCCTCCTTCAGTGTACCTAGTGGGCTGCCAAAGATGATGGCGACATTCAAATTGACAGTGAAAGCTTTTGTTGTGCGCTACAGACAACTAAATTAGGTCAAGCACACCTACTTCGCTCACAAATATTTCAAAAATTTATCACAGTCCAAGATTTTCTGTAAAAGTTTTGAATAAAAGTTACCTTGTTTTCTTAAGTGAAGGCTGAAAGCGAATTATACTGATTAGTGTTTGCGTTGATGGAGGAACTGCGGAGTAGATTCTAACGTTTAAATATTTTTGTTTAGGTGCTATATTGCCGTTTTTTTAAATATCCTTCTCAATTTTTATCGGCCTAAGGGTTCTTCGCCCAGCCCCTTTTGAAGGTGATAATGCTTAATGAAGAAAATGCCCAAGAGAAAGCGGACATTACACTCAGCAAGCTTTACAACTGTGTTAGTATAGCATCTCTGATATGCAGCATTTAAAATTGTTTTGAGGTTCAGGTTGTACAATTCACGCCTCTAAGTGGTGCATTACTAATAAAATCATCTGCCGGTAGAGATTGTAAATTAGTAACTTGTAACTTTAATACCTCATACAACCGCGCGATTGCTTATATCTGTGGTGATATACGAGCTAGTAACAATCACCAGCCTTACGGACGGAAGAAACACGCGGAGATGGATGGAGGAGGAAAAAAAATATACAAGGCTGCTAACTAATAAGGAAACAGAACACGGCCCAAAAATACGACTCGGTGTAAATGTAAGTCACATGGGAACCCGTGGATACTCTCACAAGTTGGACGATCTTCTCGGGAGTGGACACGTTGGTTGGAGCTTGGCTGGAGGTTTGTTGGTGCTCCGAGGAAACATTCTGGAACATGGTCGGCTGGTGGGGCGCTGGTTCGTGCGGTTGTTTTCCTGTCCGCCTTCTTCTCGGCAATAGCAGGGGAACCGCGGTCGCTCACCCATTGTTGGGAAAAGCGGTACCTGGTCGACAGGCTTCTCTTGCTTTTTTGCGACCACCTCAGGTGAAGGCCGTAACGCCCGTCTTCTACCCAACCGGAATCCTCTTTTTCTTTTTGTGCCTCTTTTCCGTGGCGCATATCCACAGAATGTCGATTGGCCGTACTGTTTGGGAAACTGTCTTTTAAACGGAATGTTTCCGGTACTTCATCACAATACATTACCCAACGCCAAAACAGTTTGTACAAGTTTGTTCATTGCATTCGTTGCTGTATTTGCGCACAATATTGGTATTATCACAAACCACCTTTAATGTGGCGGGACCAAGCTGCCCTGTTGCAATTGCTTCTGATATGTTTTGTAAAAATGTTTTAGGCCAATATTTTTGTGATGTTTACATCCGATATTATATCAGACAAAGGAGAGCTCTCCAGGTTCTAGTGAAGAAAACAAGCCGTGCTTGTAAGTTACCTGTTAATCCAAAATACCACCACCCCATTTTATCCCAAGATTTTTAATAACGACGTGCTATTTTCTTCGTGACAGAAACAACCCATTCCGTAATAACGATTTCTTGCAGGATAATTTTCTATGACGACCATCAGTACGGGGTTCGTCAGAACACTGTTGTATGGGCATATGTGAGAAAAAATACAGAACAATTAATTTTTATCAGAGGTTGAACAGCTTGCTGCCGAGGCATAGGATAAAAGCGCCAAAACCTGAACATGAGCTCACGTTCTTCAGTTCCCAGTAGGTGCATATGTCAATTTAAAAACAAAAACCAGGCATTAGGTTATTGGACCGCTTTATATAACTATATTCATTAAAATTCTTTAGTACACTTGTACTCTTTACGGGATTTGAAGGAGAAAGTCTCGCGATAATTCGTGGTGATATATTTCGTGGGAACACGTATTTGCGCTGAGATACCCTCTTTTGTTTTTGTGTTTTGGCGCAAATTACTACAACCAACACCATCTTTCTTGTGCTATGTCTGCTTTTCATTTTTTGCGATGATTCGTTGTTTAGCAACGCGAATTACATCAGCAAGCAGACTGGCACATACAACACTTGCCTGAAAAGGGAGTTCCACGTGATGGTCTGTACTTTTTGTAGTCACGTTCCGTTATTTTCAGGTGTACCACAGCAATCACCGTTCCCACATTTTTGCATGTCCTAATCAAAGTTTTCAAAATTTTGTGAAGTTGCACGCTAGCCCTTTAGAGCTCTCGATACGTTGCGCCTAGCGTAATAGAGTATTCGCAACTAAGAAAGTAATACAGCAAGCACAACTTTTGTTCTACCGCTGTCAACGTGTAGAGATAGCAGTCTCGTTGTGCCTCTGGCACAATACCGGAGCCATACAGAATACTGGAATGATCCAACAGGGAACGCGCCCTAAAAAAATTAAACTGAGGAGGTCGTGATATCACTGTTTGCGTTATCAGCTCTGTCAAGCTTTTAAAATTCTAGCTTTTAAAAATCTAGCTGAAAATTCTAGCTCTGTCTAGCTTTAAATAACCAAGTGCCCATTGAAAAGTTTCCCAGAGTAATGGCCGTATTTTGTAGAATTCAATATCGGATTTCACCACTTAAAAAATGCTATTTCTGCGCACTAAATACGGCCTGGATTACCCCGATACAATTGCATTTGTCACGAAGAGTATCAATAACAAACGACTTAGCTTTACGAAACGCACTCCATGTGTTCTTACAAGATGAGCTACGTCATTTTATTGTGGCGGAACTGTTTTGACGCAATTGTGTAAGAGATTATGCATCCTGAGATTACTGATACTTCGACTACTAAAAGTGCGTTTTTCTTCTTCTAATTACCTAATTAGCCCTTCTTGTAAGCAATTGTATAAGGATATAATTAATCTTTCCTTGTCCAACCCTCTGTATCGTTCGTTCTTCCGAGCAGTAGGAGTTATGGATGTGTTTAGGCAGGTTACATTTATGGCTTCTCGACCATCTCTGCAAACATTTTTATTATATCTGCCTATTGGCGCGGTCTTAGTAAACCATGACGTTTAAGAGAAAGGGTCGTTTTTCACATTGCCAATCAACATCCTCACATGTCAGAAGCGACGCACAATCAACCACTTATTCTTGGCAGTTACTTGAAAGAAGCGCGTTAGCTGCTAGCGCATCCCAGTGTCACCTGTGGATACACCTCAAGGCTGGCTTGGTGAAACATATGTCGGAGTGGATTCCTACTCACTATTAAATCATATACGCGCTTTACATAATGCTATGAGGAAGACTTACTCAGAAGCTTCCTCGTAACCTTTCAATCTTACGTCATCGGCTCCGACCTAATGCAGCATACACCAATGATTCGTGTTTGCACATTGAACTACTTACAACACCAGTTGCAAATACTTTCGCCCAAAAGAGATAATTGAATGTTTTGCGCAGTCACTTCACCTAACGCAGATTTTACACTAGCTTTGCTACGCAACATACCTGATATGGGGTATGTAGAACGATCAGCAAATTAAAAAAAATGAAGACACATGCCCTAAGTTTTATAAGCAGCGCAAGGACATTAATGTCTGTTTTCATTCCTGATCGACACCGGGTAATACACAAACTGTTTCTTTACACTGTCATAGCTTTGCGATTGCTGTTTCCACATGAAGTTTGTTAATTTATCTCTAAGCGTGCATCTGTTTTCTGCAGTATTCTCTACTGGGCCTATCTTCACATTTGCTCTCCCGTAACACAGTAGCATAGATGCGACTTAGTACGCCCGTCAAACACTGTGTTTTCCAATAGAAAGCTTCCCCCTCTCCATGTCTGGCAAGTTCAGAGCAGTTTTTACTGGAATATTATGTTGAGCTGGCTGAGACAGGCAGCACAGTATGCCCAGTGGCTGTCGCTTCTCGGCAACTAAAAGTAGCGAGGGTGTGCCGTATAACATTTGTGCTCCTTCGTTTGTGCTCGTCGAGTTACGTTCCCATTTGTCATCACCACTATTGGCGTTGGGCTCGTATCTTTCAGCGTTCCAAACGTAGCGAGCACTTCTTCTGGTGTAACTGGGAACTAAAATAAAATCTGGGAAGCACGGAGAAAAGGAAGTTGCGCATTTAAAAGCTGAGTGGTATTGTCGTAAACGAATAAAAGATATTCGCAAAAAGCATCAGCAATGTGAAGTAGTTCCATCAGTCTTACTTCATTGTATGTAATTATGAATACAGAGGCGTTAGCTGCAGTTCTATTAAGGCAGGTAATAAAAATATTCAATTGGTTTTTTATGTTGTTCTGCTGTTCAGCAAATGAATTTTTGAGAACGTTTTTTAGCCTGTTTTAAGAGAATGTTTGGGAGGCAGCAGTATTTCTCATATCACATAGCTAAATTGGAAATAAGGGGCAGTCTTTTAGCTTTTTTAACATAGTGTCTGTTTTCCGCATACTTTCTAAGAACCCTGCAGTCATCGTTGAATTTTTCGGATAGCTAAATCTCTTTTTACATTTAAGCGTGGTAGTACTTCAAGATACGTCTTTCACCCTCCGTTGCGGCTCAGTGGCTAAGGCGTTGCGCTGCTGAGAACGAGGTCGCGGGTTCGATTCCCGGCCGCGGCGGCCGCTTTTCTGATTGAGGCGGAAAGCAAAAACGCCCGTGTGTACGAGATTTTGGCGCACCTAAAGATCCCCAGATGTTCAAAATTAATCCGGAGCCCTCCACTACGGCGCGCCTCATCGCCTGCGGTGCGTCGGCGCGTTAAACCCTTCAATAAATAAATCAATCAATCAATCAATCAATCAATCAATCAATCAATCAATCAATCAATCAATCAATCAATCAATCAATCAATCACTCACTCAATCAATCACTCAATCAATCAACTAACCAATCAACCAACCAACCAATCAATGAACCGACCAACCAGTCAATCAACCAACGAATCAATCAATCAATCAATCAATCAATCAATCAATCAATCAATCAATCAATCAATCAATCAATCACTTAATCACTCAATCACCCAATCAATCAATCAATCAATACGGCTTTTAAAATTGCAGAAGAAAAGTTATGCTTTGCTGCACTTGCATCATCATTGACATAACGAAAGAACAATCAGTCACCTGGATCGCTTCTCTGAATTGAACTGCACCAAAAACAGATGTAAATTGTGAATTGCGTTTTTTCAGCATGCACGCGTCAAAAATAAGCAAAATGGGAAAATGATCGGTGAGATCGGTTCCAGCGTCGGCAGAAGATGGTTTTGGTGACATTTAGAAAGCACATGGTCTATTATTGTGCGTCGACTATTGCAAACGCATCTCGTGGGCGCAAGTATCAAAGATTCAAGTCCAAATCCATCCAGTAAAACAATCAGTGTATGCTGCACACGATTTATATTCGGAGTCAAGTAAGTTAATGTTGAAGTCGCCTACTAAGAGAACGTCGTTATTTTCAAGTGATAGTTGGCTTAGAATTGGATCAAGATTAAACAGAAATTCAGTCAAAAAGATAAATGCAACCAATAACAAAAACTTTGTCGTGTGGAAGAAGTGATTCATTAGTTTCGATCCACACCGAATCACGAAGGTTTTTGTAAACAATAGATCATGTCTGCGTGTGTAGGAAATATCACGCGAAATAAAACCTGTTGTACCTCCATGGCTATCAGAAGTTATGATAGTACTTTGTTCAATAAGATGTGAAACTGTACAAAAAATTGTCAGAAACAGAGAGCCAAATTTCAATTATGCATATGGAAGAAAATGAATGGTTAAGCGCAGGGATGAAACTATTGATGGTGTCAAGGTTTCTCTTAAGGCTTCTTCCATTGAAGTAAACTATAGAGTGGTTGTTAGAAAGACGGAATTTGGCATCTTCGGGGGACAGCAAAGCCATCGGCTGCCAGGGGAGAGCAGTTTGTCAGACGGGTACATAACTCAGAATTATGTAGAAACAAGCAAGTCATGCTCAGTCGCGTTGCGAAAAACTTTGTTTTTTTTTGTTTTGCGAGCCTTATGTGACAGTTGTCTGTCCACCGGCGTTGCCAGTGATGTTCTTTGTTAAGCGCTAAGGCCTTAGCAAAGCCGTTCGTGTTGTCGAAGATGAAATACTCTTTGACAAACACAGGGACATTGGTTTTCCCAGACAACCCAATGTTGCTTGTGCGCAGCTTTGCCTTCCGAGCTTTCCGAAAGAAGTCTTTTTTCCTTTCACGTGAGCAAAAACAAACTATTATTCTCTTTCATTCTGCTTTTTGACATATGAGGTACCCGGTGTACGATGTCAATGGCAGTTGGCTCTACTGGGCCCTCGACAGGGTTCGCCGTGTACTGCAAAATGGCATTGCTGTCTTTGCTTTCCGTCACAGGCACTCCCTTCATTTAAATGTTGTTTGAATGTACAGTATCGCTGTAGCTCGGCCACCCTTTTTTTTTCAAGTGCTGTGTTGCGTGCCAAAAGCTCCTTGTTCAACGCTGTCAGCTCAGCCTCTTTGGCGTTCATCGAAGCATACTCTTTGTTGAAAGGTAACACTTGTAAATAGCTGAACATGTTCACCGCGCCCGAACAGGAACGGAAAATTTCCGTAAGAATATATGACAGGGGCTCGGCATAAAACATGCAAAACATGCATTGCATCGGTGCAAAACATGCATTGGGAAAGTTATCCGGTCCGCCTCAAGTTCTTTCTTTATTGTTCAATAATAGAGACAAAAAGCTTCAAAGGATTTGTAGTTATTATCAAATATGTAAGGTCCAATTTACTGGAAGTCTGTTCAGCCGGAGAGAATAAAGAATGGCAGTATTCCTTTAACACATCCCCTCTCAGCTTAGGCTTTGTTAAAAACACATCCACGTTCTATATTTTGTTTATTTCTTTAGAAATCGAGCTGAGATATCGCCAGTACATTTAAGGTTTTGTTTCAATTAAAAGGCAAAGTAACATCGAAATGTTTACTTTTGGCACTTAACAACAACCTGTGTATTTTTTCTCGGAATGGACGCAGCGATTCGCTATTGGCAATTTTATTCTTTTCTGTGCGTTTGCTCCTGCTCTTCAAATGTATAATCCTATCAACCAAAGGATTCTGGCGACTTGACTTATGGCGGATTCGGTTGGGCGTTTACGAGCGCTCTGAAGTGATCTGAAAAGCGGCCGCGCCTTAGGCTGGTAGAGTTCGAGCACTCGAACTACCTTTGGCTGGTTCTTTCGGAGCGTCAGTCTCCGACTCGGAGCGCTCTCGACCGCTCTGACTTTGAAGTGACAGCGTGGCGCGATCTGACCGGGAGGACGGGTCACGTGACACAAACCGCCGCGGTTTACCACAGCCGGATGCGAGAAGCAGCAAGCGCGCATGCGCGCCCGCCGCTCCTCCCAACATAAACGTTTGTTTTTGCCCGGCGGCTTCCCGCGCTGGCGCTACAGCCGCGCTGCTCCGAGATTGCCGATGGATTCGGTTGGTACGCTGCCTATCGCGCTCTGATTGCGAGCCGCCTGGGCATCTGGCGAATCTGAGCAAGAGGACCGGAGCGGCCAACCAAATACGCCATTAATATGTCTCGTAGTAACAAAACTGCAATGCATTTTTAACAGTATCTTTAGGCCTATTTCAGAAGGCAATAGCATCATGGTTTCGTACGTTTTCTACTAATGCCGACAACTTATCTAGAATCCCGTTATCACTAGCCTGATTAAAGTTTTTGGAAGTTTTGCGCTTCGGCGGAGTCTTTAAGGAGTTTTTTATGGTGCGGGAAAAGATAACAGTAATATGGTGAGGTAGGCCATCTTCTACACGAACGTCATAATCACTAATACTTCTGCTGATAATTCAAAATTCAATATTGTGCCCCCTCCTTCAGATTCACGGGTGGTTATACGAACGACTTGAAATCAATCACCTCTATGCATTAAATCTTGCAATGTATTCTCCAGCAGGTACGATTAAGATGTGGCACTGAAAGCCCAGTTATTTGATGGCAGTTTGGAATCGCCATCCAATATTGTTGACCTATTAACGTGCGCTGACATGTAATCTGAGAAGGCCAGCAAGAATTTAAGAGGCGAAGAAGGAGGTCAGTAGACAGCCCACAATGTAAATGCATGACCAAGTAGTTTGTTTTAAAAATAATTTAATGGTTATCTCTTGCAGGTAGTGGTGTAGCTGAAAGGTTATTTTTAAAGCAAAGCTTTTTACCTCTACCCCCAAGGGTTCATTTGCGACCGTTGGTGTCATCGGAAAACTCGCCCAAACAAATAAAAGAATATACTGCACCGTCGGTAATCGAACCTGGAGCTAACAGAGTAACAACAGAAGAGCCAGTAGTCTTACCGATTTAGCTACGAGCCCAAGCGGAGACGGAGAAGACAAGTGCGGCACTGACCAAGCACATCTACGGGTTTAACCCCTGCATTCTCGCTAAAGCCACGTGATAGCGAATAAACGGAGCTCACACCAACCCATGGCATCTCACTTCTAGTACGCTAATGGGCCTGTGGCGTCCAGTGTTCGCGTAAAAAATTAAGTTGCTTGTCGCCCGCCCACCGTGATGGCCAGGGCATCACTCCAAGCCCCAGCATCAAAATCCCGGGCCTGCATCTTCAGGCCAACACCAAAAGTAATGTATCCTTGGAGTGCTTCAAACACAGCATCAATAATCACACACATGATCAGGTGAGTTGCCACCAAGGAGGTGAGTTGCCACCAAGGAATCCGGCACCTTTCGATTAGCTCAAGCATTCGTCCTCTCCAAAATTACTTACGTAAACCCTCTGTCTTCTTCTTGGCGAGGTGGACATAGAGATGCTTTATATAATGATTAGAAAGGCGATTGAGCAAGCCATTGGTCTTCGCAATGAGTGCGCCGCAGAGAGGCTGTTTAGCACGGGGCTCTACAACACGCTTGAAAAGCTCATAGAGGGTCATCTTTCTGCCCAGAAGCTCCGAATAAGCAAAACTGCGGCGGGTCGCCGCATCTTTCACCAGATTGGCTGGGCTGCACAGAATGTCACTCCGCTTGATGTACTCCTGAGATTTTGGCTATAAGAAATAAATATGCCCCCTTTGCTTAGAAATATGAACCGCTCAGCCGACGAGGGTCGACGAGAAGCACGGGCTCAGGGGCTCAACACCACCCTCGGTGGGGATTATGCAGTTATCTACACAGACGCCTCCCAACTTCGAAGGCAGCAGTACGCCATCATCGTCGCTACCTCCACAACCAACTTCTTTGCTTGAGCCTCACTCAAGGCCAAAGACAGGATGGCAGCAGAAGAGGCAGCCATCGTCTTGGCTGTCAAGGAGTTGGTAAGGTAGTCACCAATTCCGAACAAGCCTACCGGAACTGCCTGTCGGGTGTGGTGTCCCGACCTTCACAGCGTTTGCTAAAAACCACTCCCCAAATGGTTCCATTCAGCTCATCTGGACACCCGCTCACGCTTATATGGAGGGCAACGAATACGCCCACCAAACCTGAACGAGAAAGTCACCCGCTAGTATCGTTCAGGGACATAACCCAGAATTATCGCCTTCTGAGGCAAACCCGACCTTCGCCTCACCCTGGCCTTTCTATAGAACAAACTACCCTACGGCTCATACAATCCGGCTCCTTCCCACACTGGACGCGTCTTCAGTTAATGCACCCGAATCGCTACGACGCTGCATGTAAATTTTGCTCATAAGTAGGAACACTCTTCCACATAAGGGGGATGTGCTACTTTAGCCCTGAGCACCCTCCTCTCCTTCTACCTACCTACCTAACTAACTAACTACCTAACAAGGGGTATGGGAGATGCTGCTGTCCAGCCCTCTCTGCCTAGCCAGCTTCAGCTGGTGGACAGGGCACAGGCGACGGGGACTGAATATGGGCTACAGTGAAGAAGGAACCAATCACCTGGGCCGCATTCTACGCGGTTGAGAAATCTGAATAGAATTATTTCCTCCTTCTTCTACTTCTCCACCGTCTCTACCCCCGATCTGATCGCCTCCGTCCGCGGCGGCAGAGACGGAGAAGTGACATCGTGTGACACCGGGTTTGAGCTTTCAGTTTATAAAAAAACTTTCCACTCATATGCTACACCAATACAACTGAACCAACCACCGTTCATGCATCAGGCATTAATTTAACGTCAGGAAAAATATCTCTTTGAAGTAATACAGGGTGTCGTTAAGTACATTTCACTTTTCTCTGGTTTCACCAGTTGTAGAGGGGCGTGAGTAAATTGATGTGATGTCGCGTGGGTAATCATTGTGGGTGCCGTTTACAGCTTTGCTTTTTAACCACATTCACAGAGTGTATTGGCGACAGTTTTTTGGATAACTGCACTGCCGCCTTTTCGCGATATACCGCCAAGACAAACCTGATGCTTAGCTAGTTCAGGAAATAATGTGAAACGTGGAGTGTTAATCGAACCCCCAAACTTGCTCTAAGCCGGTTTGGCGCTTTGATTCAGACTCCAGCTCGCCTTGAGCGCCCGTAACGTTTTACCCAACGGGCGGAGATGGCCGTAAAAGACTACAGCCCAGTGTCATTTCTTTTCGCGTTCACAAATTTCTGGATTGTATGACGAAGGCTCTGTCAAATTGTTTTGCAGCGTGGTCCTTAACATCGCTAGGCTTTAAGCGTGGCAGCAGCCTCGTCATTCTATGGGCAGTCATATGCTCCAGCCCTAGCGGTAGAAATCAGCAGGATTCCAGGTTGATAAATAAACAGCTCTCCGGGCGGGTCAAGAAATAGTCCTCGGACACTTAACGGTACGCACGTTGGGTAGCCACCTTTTAAGGGTCGTCGTTAGCGCTGTGTTGTTTCGGTGACGCTGCACGCAACATTTTGTAGCGGAAATGCCTATCAGGTGCGCGTCAATCAACCTAGGCAGACGCCCTACTTCTTCGATAAGTAGAGCGCTGGTTTTCTTCAAAAATGTCAACAATTAGCACGCAGCTCCCGCCTCCCGCGTATGACGGGACAATACTGCTCCCGCCACAATGCTTGCTTCATGACTCACTCGGTAGAGCTTTTCACACCTCCTGTTGCGGCCAGAGTGACCATGGGCTCTCAACCTAGCGCGGCCGCGCCAATGGAACGTTTTCTGGTGATGTCATTTTCCGTGACAGATACGACGACGGTAAGGGTTCTGTACACCGACATCAAACACTTTCTTGTTGAAACGTTTTTGGACACAGAACTTTGCCGGCACCAAGTGTGACAAAAACCGTAAATGCAGCCATACCATATAAAACTACCGCTGCCGCCATTGCTTTTGTCGCATGAGCAGCTGCATACATGTCGCCAATTATAATACCATTTACTACTTACGAAGTTATGCTTAAGAACTTCTCCCGACTTACTAATGCAATACATTGGAAGTTGGATAGGAACCATAACATGTGCTGTATTTTTTTCTCTCTCTTAGTGCCAAGAGATAACTTATACCCATTTTTATGTTTGATCAACATTCTTAACTACATAAACGAAACGATGCTTCCGGAAAATGGTCTTTGCCACTACATCTTCTTGGACTCAATAAACAGAAACAAACAATATGGATATTTCAACGTGAGCACGTACCGCAGAGGTTCGGTGGTCGCAAAATACATCAATGATACCTACAAGAAATATTTCCACCCTCTTGAAAGACAAACAAGACACGGCCTCGGTGTGGACGTCATGTGCGTATGCTGTTCAAAAACTCAAGCATGCTTCATGTTCCAATTTTGGGTAAACAATGCATGAGTAAAGACTTCTTTAGATGGGAGTAGAGGGAAGTAAGGACTACTATGGTAGCCTACCAACGGCAATGGAGCCAATGTTTAAGAGATATTTTCTTTATTGTTCATATAAACGAAAGCTGCTCTCTAGGAATGCCACAATCAACAGAGTAGGTATTAAAGAGTATCTAAACAAAAATATGCAATTGCTAGCCCGGAATAAATAGTAAAACAAGGCACAAGCAAATTATTTTGAAAAACAAAAATAGAAGGAATACAATAGATTGTATCTAAAACATATGTTCATTATATTTCGGCGTAACATCTTGGGAATTAACATTTGTCGCTAGGTTTTACGAGTCGGTTTTATATCGCGGAAAATTAAAGAAATTCAGCGGTGATTGCGCGCAGAGACTGGCATGAACTTAGCAGCATGTTGATGATTCCTGGACGCCATAATGGCGGAGTGATTAGAGCTCTTGTTACTAAAAGAAACAGAAGATCCGAAAGTCCAACGTGTTATGCGTTACGTTTAACCGCTGGATTTGTATTCAAGTTTGATGAGGAACTCCCTTCGTGTCTTTGTATTAGGGTAACAAGTTTATTACATGCCTCGACACACTAAATAGGGTTAGACTCAATAGCTGCTGAACGTGGAAAAGTTAACATAGGGGTGAAACAGCGCAAATAAATCAAGACAAAAAGGCAGTGCTGTTCATGTCGTCCCCTCCTTTGTCATTGTTTATTCACACTCTTTCACCACTATGAAGCTGAACCACCTGGCCCAGTTATCCAGTCTTTTGAAGGTTGACCTACCGTAACAATGTTTAGCTGCAGGTATATCAAGGAACGAAGTATATATTAAATGCAAATTTTCATCGTGTGGCCCTGTGACCAGGCGAACAGGCTTTTATATTTGTTTATGAGAGGAAAACATCAAGAGCCGCGTCCTCAAGAGTTTTGTATTGCTATGTATCTGATAGTCAATTGCGACTTGCCGCAGCTTTGTCACGCGAGTTGGAACATAGTCTGCCGTATTCTCTTAGGAAATGTAGGTGCGGGATAGCGCATATGCGCGGAAGCTTGCATCAATACGTGGCCACTATTTTGAACTGCCTACTGAATCTGTTTTCACTCGCTTCATGATTTTTTTTTTGCCACGTGCCCCTGCCGATTTCATTTTTTTGTATCTTTGGGCTTCCACCGGTGATACACCTTCGGTGGTGCCCCTTCTCTCACGTAAACAGACCTAAACGACAGTTTGTTGAATTTAGTGCATGCATGTCGGAATAAATGTTATTGCACTGCCAAGCACAGGGGCTGGTAGTTGATACAATGAGTGTACAGTACTCCGTAGTGCTGTTTTGCATATCCGAAACAAAAACATTTCGAATCGATGGGTGCTGGTAATTATTACAGTGGCGGGGTTGCACTGTTACCGGCATCCCTTTCTGTCATCGTCGTGAAAGCGTCATGTTACATTGTCGTATTATCTGAAGCATTTTAGGGCCGCCGTTTTGTTCGGTCGATGAACACCCAACCTAATAGGCGCAAAATGTTCGTATGGCTCAGGTACACAGCATTTCACTTGTTTTGTCAGAATTCGGGGGCGAGTTGCACCTAAAGAAATTCTGAAGAACACAACTGCTTAGTTACGAAGGTCACATTTGTAGTGTGTCACGCTTATCTCATGAAAGCGCAGCTGCATATGTATCACCCACCGGTTTTCACTCCGGGGAAGCCCCTTTACACAGCACCGCTGCCCCGCTTCTCGTCGGAGAGCTGACGCCTCTTTCACCAGCTTTAGAGTCGCTGCCACACTCTATGCCTCTTCCTTAACTTGCCGTATCGACTGATTGCAATGCAGGGTTCATTGTCCCCACTTAGAGACGTGACTCGCTGTACAACGAAGGCAAGTCGTTTGCATCGAGTAAGAATGTAGAGACGTCGGTGGGCAAAATTGTTTCAAGTTGGCACAAAATGTGTAAATAATGGTTTTCTAGAAATCAGGGTGTGGCCCGCGGGGTGATTTGGAGGGCGAGGACCAGTGGTAGATGCACGGGGTAGAAATTCGCGGACGAGGATCATCAAGAAGTGACACGATGGTTTGCTTATAAATGAACAGCAGAACTATATTATTCTCGGAAACATAAATTCACACAGAAAGCTTAAGAAAAAACTAAAAAGCGCACAGCGCGACAATTGCGAATGAGAGTTCAAAAATGACCAACCCACACTCCACTAATTGCTGGGAAGACGTGCGGACGACGACCTCGCCGCGTTCTGAAGTCCTGAAGCCGCATAGGGACTCGAGCCTTTGGGTAGCTCGAGTTGTAGGGGCAGCCGCTTGCAACGGAGGAGCAACGCGCTGTTGGAACGCGGGATTAGGCGTCTTCCCGGAACAGAGGCTCCTCCAAGAACAGAGGCTCCTCCAAGAAGCGGTTTTCTCAAGTCAATTCAATTTCCCAGCATGTTACGGCTTTAGTGCAATCTATTGGGAAACTTCGGAATTGCAGAACTTGTATAGCAGGTACAATGCTTACATTCGGGACAACACATTGGGTTCAGGACCCCATATGTGAACCACATATTTTTATTTCTGTTTAAAAAACACTGCGTAGTTCTAGTTATGTATCGATATTTGCCGCTATAATGCATATTTTCTTTTTCTGCAGCAATAAAAAAATTATAAGGTGGGGCATCGGAATTAGTGGTTTTAGAGTTGTTGGCGCACACAAACTCCCCATTTATTATTTTCTCTAGCATTTGGCAGGAAGGATGAATGGGGGCATCGAGACAGAGGCAGACTAACAGAGCGAGACAGACTGACACTTTCCGCCTAAGTAGACAAAAGAAACTGTCCTCTTCAACGCTTTTTGCACTAGGGATTGTGCTGTACACAGGGTATTAGGTAGATTGAGTTGTCGTGGGTCAGAGGAAAGATTTTTTGCGGCCGATCCCAACAGCGGGAGTTTAGGTGCTGCCGCCGTTACTACTTTTAAAAGGGAGGCACTAAAGATGCCCGCTCGTGCGTCGATGTTTCAATGCTTGGTAAAGGTTTTAACGGGAACCTGAAATGAATTGGTCAAGCTCTCGTTTTTGCTTGCGCATCGTACACTGACTCAAATAAACATAACCTTATCTGGTTTGTAGCTTATCTGTTTGATAGGTCGGTATTTATTTTGTAAAGCCTGAAAGAAGAAAACCTACCATGCGCGTTCTGCACCCACTACACCAGCAAAAGTCGGTGACGTCGGCAGGAGGTGCACCATGTTTGGACGATGTCCAAGATTAGCATTCAAGTAACTTTCGGTTTCGGTTCTGCAAAACAGCATGCTTGACAACCAAAGTTAATGTTGGATGGGTGTTCTCGATATCTCAATAATCGCCATAGCGCGCTTCTGCCTTGGTGTCGGCTGTAAAATGCCTTCAATAAGCCTCCCAGAACAGCTTGGAATTGTAGCAATAACTAGCCGAGGCCTACGCAGTGGATGAACGCCCTCCGCGTCCTTGCAGACGCTCAACTGCCATGCGCTTTCCGCGTAATTGGAGCTTGCCTCACTCATGCCTGTATTGTAAAAAAAGTGTTCGCACCAGGCCAAAGGTCGGCTTATTCTGGCCTGTGCACATTGCCAGCAAGCAGTTGGTGCTTATGGCAACAGCACGGCAACGAGAACCCGCTAGCGCGTCAGTGTCAGTCTGCGTGCGTTCCGCGAACGCGCTCGTGGAGCAGTGCACGTTATGGTCCAAAAATGATGAACTCAGTATAGAAAACATTGGCTTAAAACGAACAAAAAAACTAACAAAAAAAGGAATCACCCTCGTGGATTCGAACGTGCGACTTGCAAAATAATATACCTTGCGCTCCAGACCACTCGGCCACGAGCCACCGCTGCCCTAAGAGGAAATATATAATATATATCCAGTTTGCACTTTTATTTATTTATAGCATTTCAAGCAGATCAAGTGACTGTTCTATATCGATCGTGCTGTAAGCGTCCCCAAAACTTCCACAATATCTCAACTCTAGCAATTGCATTTCTTAGACGGAAAAGCGTTCGCGAATGTGTGATCGTGCTGCTGACTGCTGTGCTTCTTAACCCAGCGCAAAACAGTGCTTCTTGCCCCCTAGTTTTACGCTGTACGGTAAAAGTTTCACCTGATTTTAAGTGCGAATGCACTTTATAAGCGACCCTGAATTCCGTTGACGCCGTCCGTCCACATAGCAACAGCTGCGGGTGCGCGCGCTCCTCGTCTTCCTTGGAAACGGGGGGAGATGGCACATACCCACGTGGGGGATTGGCCAGGAATCTCCTCGTCTTCCTTGGCAACGAGGGGAGATGGGCGCGCGCTGCCTGGCCGCTTACATGGCACATACCCACGTGGGGGATTGGCCAGGAATCGGGCGTGAGAAGGGCTAATGCACCCGCTTAAAGGAGTACTGACACGAAATTTTAAAGCTGAGATCCGCTCTAGCAATCAAGTACAACGACAGCACAAATAGGTGTCTGTGCATGGCACATACCCACGTGGGGGTTTGGCCAGGAATCGGGCGTGAGAAGGGCTAATGCACCCGCTTAAAGGAGTACTGACACGAAATGTCAAAGCTCAGATCCGCTCTAGCAGTCAAGTACAACGACAACACAAATAAGTGTCTGTGAATAAATGCATCTTTCTTTGTAGTTGTGTGCGTGTGTGTGATCTCTCTTTCGCGAACATTACCGAACCGCGCAAATTCAACTCGTGCATTCGCACTTTCACATTTTTCCCCTCGGGGAAATGCGGGGAAATGTTTTTATTTACTTAGTACCTATAGTGACTTCGCTGACTCTTCTCCCGCCTTCAAGTGGCCTTAGATTTTTATACTAGCATACTGGTCACCAAAGCCCCGTATGTGCACTTCTGCACCACTTGTGTGGAACAACTGACACAGTCTACAAATTAACAAACTAAAGGCATATTCTTCCATTTACAAACGTACCGTGGCTTAGTTTCAACTGAGCGAAAGAACTGCGACGACCCGTCGGCAGCAGGCAGACTAAGCACTGGGCCGACTGACTGTGCCGAAAATTCTGGGAGCCGTACAGTAGCTTAGTCAAGCCAAGTCATTTCTTCATGACGTCACACAAAAATTCCACAGAAAATGTACACATGATATTGCCCAGGCGCTAGACAAACGCACATCCGTTGACTCTATTTTTCTAGATTTTAAGAAGGCATTCAACACGAATCCTCCAGAGCTATTGCTTAGAAAATTAACGACTTATGGTATTCAACCCAAGATACTTTCCTGGATCTCGGATTATTTACGTAACAGACGTCAGTATGTGGTTGTGAAGGGCATGGCATCAGAGACATCCGATGTAACGTCAGGAGGTCCCCAAGGGTTCGTTTTGGGTTCTTTATTATTTCTTCTCTACGTAAATGACATCAGTAATAACATCACTTCATGTATACTACTGTTCGCAGATGATTGCGTATTGTACATAAAAACTACTCATGAAAATGATCCCGAAATTTTGCAAAACGATCTGAACATTATAGGCGACTTGTGCGTAAAATGGGGAACGCAGCGTAATCTAAACAAAACTGTCTTCCTTACCTTTTCAAGAAAGCATAGCCCAAATAACCTCCCTTACACAATAAAAAACGTTCCTCTGCAAATCATACCTGAATATAAATATTTAGTAGTTTACTTCACTTCTACGCTTTGCTGGCATCGACATGTTGATTACGCCGTACGTAAAGCTTGTAGTACTCTGGGTTTTTTGCGGCGAAACACAAGAAACTTTCCACAGGGAACGCGCGAATTACTGTACAAGTCAAACGTTAGGTCGAACGTGGAGTACGCTTGCGCCGTGTGGGACCTCCAACAGTTCTTGACAAAAAATAAATTAAAAAATTTACAATGTCTTGCAGCCCGGTACGCCATTGGCAAGACTTTTAGGAACTCGACGTTCAGCGCAAGTCACTACAAAGAGTATTTGAAATGGGAGACACTAGAAGGTCGAAGGACAATGGTTCGCTTTAAACCATTCCACTCCATACTATTCTCAAATTGACCCGCCGCGGTGGCTCAGTGGCTAAGGCGTTGCGCTGCTGAGCACGACGTCGCGGGTTCGATTCCCGGCCGCGGTGGCCGGTTTTCTGATGGAGGCGAAAAGCAAAAACGCCCGTGTGTACGAGATTTTGGCGCGCGATAAAGATCCCCAGGTGGTCGAAAATAATCCGGAGCCTTCCACTACGGCGCGCCTCATCGCCTGCGTTGCGTCGGCGCGTTAAACCCTGCAATCAATCAATCTATTCTCAAATTGACATTTCCCGCGATGATTACATTTTTGCACCTCATTATGTGTCACCGCGAATGCATCACACCTGCAAGGTGCGTGAAATTCGCTGCAACGCATTGGCGTTCACACACTCATTTTTTCCAAAAACAATACATCACTGGAATCGGTTACCTGCGCCCATATTTACGGAACAGTCTGCGGATGCATTTTACGCATCCATATGTTTGTTAAAAGCTTTCAACTAGTGCACATTTCTTCACTGCGAATTTATTGTGATGCAAAAATCGTTTTGTGTGTGTGTGTGCGTGTACGTGACACTCGAACTACGTTTCAGCCTGATAGGGTAGGACAGCGTTGTACTTTCACTTTTTCGACTATTTTTTGCTCGTGTTGTCCTTGATGCAGTGTGTTATATTTTCTGTGCAACAGCAACTGAGTGGAAAGCTAGGAATCGGCTTGCTGCGGCCGTTTCTCTGTATAGATATTCAAACTCGCTGCTATTGTGTACCACTTGTGCTGTTACTGACAACTATTAGTTCCGAACTTTGAAGAACATGGCACATCTTTTTTCCTCTTTGTGTGTACAAATGTATCTTAAAAGGGGTTCGCGGCCTCTGGAAGATCTTTTTTTTTGGTTATCAATGTTACTAGTTGATGTATTCCTTTTTGTTATTCACCCCCACTGTAATGCCAAAAAGGCGCTGTGGGTACCAAAGAAAGAAAAAAAATAAAGAAACAAAAAAGGATGTAGAGACGATGACAGCATTTTCCGGTTCATTTTTCTGCTAAATCAATTCGTGCGAAAGCACTCAGAGTGGTTGAAACATGGCCTATGAACTCGGAGTACACTTTGTGCTAGTAATCCTGCAATGTTCGCAAATCACTTCAGGGTCCTTTTAAGGTTGTTTAAGTTGATGCGCAGGTGTCCACTACGGCGTAGCTAACCGCCAATATGTAGCTTCTGAGCAATAGGTACCAACAACATCAAAAAAAGGCATAGTACAGCCTTCGAGAAATTTCATCTATGTAACATAAAGATGCAGATCCAAAACTTGAAGCTGATGATGAAAAAACTGCAACTACCCCAGACAAAATTAAAATTGCTTTTCCGCATGTTGGTTACCGTATAAACCGGATTATAGGTCGACCCGGTATATAGGTCGACCCCCTACCTTGAGGTGGGAAAAGTTGACAAAAAAAATAATTTGGCACAGAAGCGCACTCACAATGTCTATATTGATTTTCGACGCCCGTCTGTCACTGCCACTCACTATGCCTGTCGAAGTCACTCGTCCGAGCTCTCAAAGTCGTCCGAGGATGACTGCTTCGCACTGTCATCTTCCATGCCATCAGGCGCGTTGCTGATGGAGCACTTCCTGAACGCTCGTGTACCCATGTCGTCGGGCAGCGACTGCCCAGAGAAGGACACCCAGCTTGACACGGTCGCAACCGGCCCGTATAGGTCTTTTTGTGGTCGCCGGCTATCCACTCATTGTACAGTTCGCGGAGCCGGTCCGCGCATGGCCTCCGGAGCGATCGTGAGCGAAGTTCCCGGACGAAGTCCGCCACTTTGTTCTCCAACTCGGGGTGCACCGCTTGACGTCCACAGAACGATCGGTTTCGGGGGTTGCACGCACACAGCTTAGCTTTCTGGCTCCGCCAGTACCGCACACTTTTCTCAGAAACGCCCAATTGGCGTTACGCCGCCATATTCCCATTCTGCTCGATGACGCAATCACCGTCAGCTTAAACGCCGCGGTGAACTGGCGTCGACTGCCACCACTCATCTCGGAACAGAGACGTACAGAAATGTACGCACGCACGCGTAATAGACGAGTAAAAGACGAAAAACTAGAGAAAAGCGAAATCAAATAAAGGCCTGATAGAGCGAGAGAGCAGTCCGACACGAATGGCGATTGGCGACGGACTACGCTTGCACATTGTTGCCAGACAAAGATTTACATTCTGCCAATGACCGCTATATAAGACGAGGGGTGACTTTTGTGCGGATTTTTTGGGAAAAAAACTCGACCTATATTCCGGTTTATACACACCCCTTACCAGGCCCCAGTTTTTTAAGGCAGACGTTCAAATTGCTCCTGACGAGGGTGCCAAAAACTTCATCGTATACAATCTGATAGCCCACGAGAAGAGGTGTAGTGTAGCTGCCCCCCAAGCATCCCAAACAGTGCAAATATTGTTCCAAACTGCTATCATAGCCGAGGGCGTAGCTTTTAGTAACAGGACAATTCGATATGGCACACGTTTCGCCGCCCAAAAATGTCTAGCGACTTTTAACGCAATCCCTTCAATATAAATCACAGAGCCTTCCTGATTTGTTTACAACTAAATCATGTATATATCATTACTTTCTTCGAATACATAGACTTGCTAGTCGCCGTGCGCCGGAGGGGGCATTGTAATATTTTATGAGAGGTGTAATCCGCTCGCAGCATGCACTGAGGTTATTCCTTGGGCTGACGGCATTCTATGCGATATATTTGTTTAATTGGCATTCATTAGGAATAAATTCACCGCGAAACTGAGAGACATAGACGCATACCTAACAGTTACCTATTATGGTATATAGTGCTGACGTTAGTTCACCTATCAAAATAGATTTTACAAAATTTCTAAAGAATCATCTGGTAAGATGATACCAAAAATATATTCGCTAATTCTTATACTTACAACCGTATTTTCTTTGAGAGAACTGCCTTTTTAATGTTTCACTTTCATGTTTTGGGCAACAAAAAAACGTTTTAACTCCCAAAAATGCAAGAAATAGTGCAAAATTCAATATATCGCGCTAGAAAAAATGAGGCGTGCCGCAAAGGATGGAAATCAAAAACACAGTTACCAATGTTTTAGCTGAACCTTAGTTTTGCACTGAGACAATAAATAAAAACTTTACTATAGTCTGCAATAGAAATGCTCGGTTATGTGTCTGAACAGTAGCTGGGGTACATTGCCGAAAATTCGAGTGATATTTTTGTAAAGTCGTAGAGACCTTGAATAAACTTTGCTGGAGATTGGCCCCTGCTTTCCCATTTTTTTGTTTATAATGCGAGAACAAGACTTTTATTTATTTACTGAATTTTATTTACACAAGTTTAGCTTGTTGTGCATGAGAGGTGTCGGTGTTATGTGGTTTCTGTAAGGCATTGTTGCAAATTCTTTTCGTTGATTTGTGATCACCAGCCCAAACTGTTTCGTGTTAATCTGAAATTCCCTCTACCTAGAAGATGTTGCCACAAATGAGGGCACCCTTTGAAACTGTGTGCAGAGCAAACGCTCCACTAACAGGTGCGCCAACGCACCAGAGTGCACGTCGCTTTGTATAGGCACCGGTCACTGCTCAGAGGGAGCGATGAATAAAGTACACCCAGCGCCGCCCCGCGGAAGCTTGAGCTAACTTTGGGTCGGTGAGAGGCCGACGGCGGCTGCGCGTTTCTTTATATTCGGCACCTCTCGATTTGTTTTTGCAATTCTGCAATTGTTTTTGAAAGGCGTATAGACCTTGAAAACTGTTCTGGCAGATAGTTTTGCCGTGTCTCAAGTGCTTCTGTGCGATTTCCGGACAATTACGGGGCTGAACTACAACTGTCGGCCTCGCGTGTGGGAGAAGTTACAGAGATTGTACGTTCCGGCGCGCGTGTGCGCCGTCAAAGAAATTGACGGGACAGACATCGTTGCCAATTCCCATTGTCAGCAAGGGAAGGTTTTTTACAGCGCCATTTCAGGTCAGTAGCCAGCGTATACAATGGCGCTCTACGACAGAACCGTGTTTGTGTTATTGTTTCCTCGGTTCGCGCAACCACACTACAGTTACTTTTCAGTTGCCCTTCTTAAGCTCGGTTGGTGTTGTCACTAATTAACAACGCATTCCAAACGTTATTAGCTGTTGACAAAGTAAACGCAGTTCCACACAGTTCGAAATCTGCTGCGGAGTGGCGGTTGCCTTTACGAAGATTCCGTGTAGTTTTGGCTTCTATCTTGTGAGTAATGTTAGCGTCCTCTTAGCGGCTAATTGTGACACAGTTTGTTCAGGCCGTTCGGAATTCTTCAAAAAAGTATTTCCTCCTCCTCGCCATCCTCTTCCTAAGCAATATTAACCTCAACTTTCAGAGTACGAAAATCGCAATAAAGAATTTTCCTCCGTATCATCTGCTTAAACAATAATAACCTAAACTTTCAGAGTACGCAAAACGCATTAAAGAAGTCAGCGCGAGTGAATGCAACCTTGCTTTTGATAGCTTTCCGCGCTCTCGCTTGGAATGAGTGGCCGAACTATGTACACTTCGGTGAACTAAGTAGGGCAGTAAGCGGGATGCGTATTGACCATCTTGACATTGCTTTTGGCATCACCCGCAAAGTGCTGTGAATGCATATTCTTATGTCGCCTTTTGGTATCCATTCGGCTCCGTGAATGTCGTTGCAAAAAAGTTACTGCTGATAAAACAATAGTGGCGGAAACGGTAATACCTTGTGTTATGCAACTACTACGAAGGCATGCTATTCATCGCAGCGCGCGATGTGTATGAACACTAAAAGCAAACGTTTTAGGTTTACGGCCCTTCGTGACTGCGCTGCGCACAAACGGTAATCGTACTCATAAGTTTACTCCAACCAATGACAAAAAATGTAATGACTTTCTTACTTCTTTGACTTTTCTTACTGCTAAAATCATTTCTTGCGACGGTTATTCTCCCACGGCTGCCCGAGCGAGAAACCTGTACAGAACGGTGGCAGGCTGCCTTTGGGATTGTGGCTGTCCTTTGCGCAGCAGTAGCGGCGCTGCCACTAATTATTTCCTGCAGCCTTTTGATCCTTTCGGACCCTGCAACTTGCAATTATAACTACGTTTCTTAAAAAAACGTCCGCCACACAACGTCGAACCGCACGCAGCGCGTGTGCTTTTACGTGCGCTGTACGGCCGGTCGCGACATCCACCGACCCAGAGTTGGTAAGCGGTGGCGAGAGGCGGCGCTGGAGTCGCGCGCAACCTGCACTGTCCGGTGCCTATACTACTTATTCGCACCTGTCGTTTCTTGTTAATTACGAGGCGTAATTGACTCTAATAACTGTTAACGTCTATAGAAGGTTCGGTTTATGGTTCACTGCGTGGCCACATTCTGTTAGAATACTTTTCTTGAATTTATTCATCTCCTTAGGCTGTGTTAGTCTACACACTTTGATTTTTTGGAGATAATGGTTTTATTTATAATGAATTGCTTGAATGACGCAATTCTTGGCGCTCTCTGTGGTAGTATCGGCGACCCCGTGTCTACGGTCGCCATCTTTATTTATCGTGAAAAAAGCCACCTATCCCAATAATGAGCAAACAGAAAACAATTTAGGTAGTATTGTGGAACTACCAAAGTGGCATTCCAGGTACAAGACCCACTTAAGTCGTTACTAAAGATATGTGATAAATTTCACCACTGCACTGTTGTGTAGGTCTGCATAATGCGATATTGGCGAGCTGAACTTTGTAGCTAGAATAAATGGCCGCGGCATTTCCGTTTCTCGCGTGTAAAGAAAATGCAGCCGCCATGACGACGACCGAACGCACTACGTACATGAAGCAGTTGCAAAGCACACAATCCGGAGCACAATTTAAATATCTTCCGCGATTTAGGAAAACACGCAGCCCGCATTTTTTGAAAGCAATTTCTTTTAGGCTGTCCCGATGCTGGAGCTCCGCTTGTAAACGCACCACTACTACGAATAGAAACGAAATGGCAACGAACAGAAAATCCCAAGTGTTCTTTTTGTCCTGTGTCTTAAGATTCATGATTTTTAGGTAGTTTGCGCTTTCAACGGATCTTCATTATTTGGCTTCGGGCGAAGCTGTATCACAAGGAGAACATTGGTGCTTAAGACTTGACGAGTCATCTCTAGCAATGGTTAGGATGCGCAACAAGGTCGTTTCTATTCTCTGACAGCCCTGATCGGCACGAGGACTTTCCTTCCACGATTTGTGGCTCAAGAAAAGCAGCTATTCTATAGCTAAAGGTGACGGGGCTCCCTGGTCACCCCCAAAGCTAGCAGGCACAAAGCGAAAATCACGGCCTTTATTGTTTGGTTAGTTGAACCCGACCAATGTAAAGTAATCGGCTAGAAATATTCCCTCTCTCTCGCTAAAACATTGCGAACCAAAGCTAACATGTCAAAATGTGAATACGGCAGCAAGGGAAAATGCTGCGAGAGACCTGTTTTGCGGCGCCATTTCGGTTGTTTTCAATAATGTAAGTTGCACAATTTTGTGTGATTCGGACACAAAATGAATGTATTCATTTTCATTGTGGAAACGACATTGTATTTTGTCTTAATTGCCTCTCTAGACACACACACCTAATTTTAACCAGCGAGATGACTGCACAAATATGTAAATACCCGGGAGGCATTTGTAGAATTTTTAGAAGCAGTCAGTATAAAGTGTCAGTAAACCACAATATGAAAGGGTCAACTTTTATTACTTATTCTTTTAAGCTCTTCATACAACGTGTAAGTTAACATTTTCAGCTAATACTGGCGCCTGTTTAGGGACATTTTTATGTAATAATAGAAATTGATTGTAATCGGTTAAATTCATGTAAACTTCTTAAAATAACTTGAGAGCAAACCTCGTGTATTTGTTTTTGCAAGAACCCCAGTCGTTGTACCCATTTATTGCGTTTTCAAAAAATACAAGGAAGTACCTTTAAACTGCAATAAGCATATTCAGTATATTTCTGAAAGAACTGAACAATAGGTTCGTAAAGCTGTTGACTGCGCTAGTTAGTAATCCTTAGCGGTCAAATGTAGTGCAAAAAAAAACACCCGGGGCAAAACGTATACACACGAAAAAGCACTTTTGGACCCTGTGTATTTTTTGCACTACAAGTGACCACTATGAACAGTACTAGGCGTAATAAAACGTATTTGCGCGAAGTGTGGAGAATAATCAATTGCAGCAAATTTCATAACTACGTTAAATATTTGTATTAGTGAATGTTCACTTTTTTGCAGTTTTCACGCCTGACATGTCAAACAGTGGCAAAATTATTTTTGGCCTTCGAAATGGGGCCTGTAACCGAAAAAATTTCCCCGCATTTCCCCGAGGGGAAGAATGTGAAAGTGCGAATGCACGAGTTGAATTTGTGCGGTTCGGTAATGTTCGCGAAAGAGAGATCACACACACACACACAACTACAAGGAAAGAAAGATGCATTTATTCACAGACACCTATTTGTGTTGTCGTTATACTTGATTGCTAGAGCGGATCTCAGCTTTGAAATTTCGTGTCAGTACTCCTTTATGCGGGTGCATTAGCCCTTCTCACGCCCGAATCCTGGCCAATCCCCCACGTGGGTATGTGCCATGCACAGATACCTATTTGTGTTGTCGTTGTACTTGATTGCTAGAGCGGATCTCAGCTTTGAAATTTCGTGTCAGTACTCCTTTAAGCGGGTGCATTAGCCCTTCTCACGCCCTATTCCTGGCCAATCCCCCACGTGGGTATGTGCCATGTCAGCGGCCAGGCAGCGCGCGCCCATCTCCCCCCGCTGCCAAGGAAGACGAGGAGATTCCTGGCCAATCCCCCACGTGGGTATGTGCCATCTCCCCCCGTTGCCAAGGAAGACGAGGAGCGCGCGCACCCACAGCTGTTGCTATGTGGACGGATGGCGCTCAACGGAATTCAGGGTCGCTTATAAAGTGCCTTCACACTTAAAAGAAATAAATGTTAGCGCAAAAGTGCGGCTCAGTATGAGGGGCCATTTACTACCTTTGATAATCCAAAGGAAAGAGAATTCGTGAGCACCTGCTAGCATTTTACACTTTCCGCTGCCACTCCAGTAACATGGGCTAACAATGTCATGGGGAAGTAATTATATTTCTTCCCCGCGAAGACAAAGCAATAAAACGTTTTTGATCGCAATCATTTATGTGCCCAGAGTGTTCTGGGTGGCATGCATCAGCGTTTCAACTTTCAATAACAGTTGCCCGAGGCACTATTGCTTTCGGGGTTCAGGAAATTTTTGTCAACTTTTCAACACACACTGTGTAAGAAAACTAGAAGTGTACGGCAGCACGACACCTATGCATGTTTTCTTCTCAAGAATTTTATATAAAAAGGTCTCTTGTAATTAGGTATAAAAAACATACTTGTTTTTTATACCTAATTTTGCACGTCAGTAAAAACCAACTATATCGCAGCTGCATATATTCCTACGGTCTTATATAAGCGTTGCTTGAGCAAGTTCTGTTTTTGGCTGTGTGTAGTCTTCGTACGAACATTTACTGCTGAAACTGTGGTCTGATGTTTGCGCCAGAGTTCACATAGTTTCTATAAAACTGACGCTGATCTTTTTTTTAGTGCCAGACCTTGCCAGACCGCAGCCATAGGTGAGGCAGTCTACTTACAAGTTGTGCATGTTGCCTATAGGCTTAAAAAACCCTGTGTATTGTACGCATTTATTCATCCCTATGTAAACCAATGGAAATATTGCGATACGTTGCTTATATCTTCCCGCCTACAAGTGGTGTTGCAGAGCTGTTATTGTAGCGAAGGTGTCACTTCGAGATGTGACTCTGGAGGAAATGTTGATCCTTCCACAGCTAAGGCGTAATTCCTTACGTGCTATTGCACTCTAGATTTCTCATTATTCTCAGTTTGAATATTTATATAGTATGCCAGCATATCGGAATCCGTGTTGCGGCTACCTGTCATAGAAGATATTCCTTTTCAGCTCTTGAAGTTTTTAACACTTGCCAACAAGCAAGCATTAGCTGGAGACATTTGAGCAAAATATTCACCATAAGGACAATGTGCGCAAGACCTTTCAAAAAAAAAAACGCCACTATTTCTTGGTGTCCTTGCCTTTTAGAGAAAACAAGTACTTTACAACTGCGAAAACTAAACCTTCGGATATCGAGAAAGTGACCAAAGATTTTGCAAAAAACCAGAAGGTGACATTTTATATCGTTCCTGACATCGACGCAAATATATTCAACCTAAATAATGAGACTTTGATAGGAAACTTTTTCATAATTGGGAATGTGAGTATCTTTGTGCATTATTATTGTTAAAAAAAGCTCGCCTTACCATTTCTTTGCGTAGCAGGCATTTTTTGGCGAACTGTGTTGCTTTAGGCTCCAGCGTAACCTTATCAACAGGGTGTTTACTGCCTCGCTACTAAACAGGCTCTGTGTTGCCCATTTGTGGCTCCTAAGGATAATAAACTCATTGTTTTTGTTTTATTTATGCCGGAGCCGTTAAAGGCACCGGAATGTTGTTGTTGTCGAATTTTTAGAGCTATACAAATATATTCTTATCATTTGTGTACCAAACATTTTAGAGAATTCCTCATCACAACCGTAATTTCTCTTCATGATAGATTTTGTCATCATAGCCGTAGACTCGTTGCAGCTTCAGCACGTTCATTATTTACTGCTCTTCATTTTTGCAGTAGTGCTGTACCATTATACTGGTCTCTTCTTGAATGCCCTATAAGTTTTATTTATCCAAGTTCAACCCGAAAGTACTCACTCCGACACCATCCTTTATTATGAATATTTGTGCGTCAATATATACAAGAAAGCAACTTAGTTTGGCACGAGGGCTCCTTGAACAGTCACTCAACACTATTTTATTTGCATTTTTTCTTGCCATTTCTTGAGTATTATGGTTGTATTAGGTACTCTTTTTGCAATGGCCTGTCAAGTCCTAGAACGTGATCAGCAGGAGAAAAAATACCAATTATATTGAGGCACATCAATAAAGCTTGCCAACAGACCCCATGGGAAGCTCTACAGATTTTTCTCTCACAAAGCTTGTAAAGGTTCTTTAGTCACCCTAACTCAATAACCAGGCTGCTGCTCATATATCAGAAAATATATTTCTATGGTTAAAGTTTCTCGGTATGCAGCGGTATGCAGTTTTGCGCATTGCTAGGACAATATAAAAATACCAAGTAGCAGTTACATATAGTGGAAATTCTTGCTCAGGGACTGATTAGCTTTACGTGGACAGTTGCGCTACCGCTGAAATGTGGCTTGTAGAATCGTCAAGAAGCGACGGAGAGGTATGTCTGGTGATAACATTGTTTGTTACCACCAACTAAGGCGTTGTTCTGTACACATGTAAAATTTTGTAATGCTGAAGATTTCAAACCATATTTTCTTGCTTTCGACGTAATATTTTCGTAGTACGCTACCCTGCCTATGTTTGACGGTTGGGGATTTGGAGTATATTTTATTTTGAGCCACTGTAGGTCACAATTGCAGCCTCCAATTCCGAAAAATCAATTATACTAGTGTTTTGTTTCAAGTGACAGTCATAGCTGTCGTTTCAATTATTTGCTTTCAACCAAATAGCAAATCATCTACATTTAATGCGACTATCGGCATCAGCTCGTTCGTGCGTTTACCTAGCAAATAATTCAAAAATGCAGGAAACAGCGTAAACTGCCACAAACTATTATTCTCAAGAATTGTAGCGGGAACAGCATTATACGCAATACTATGCTTGGCATACCCAGACCGGCTGTATGGGGAGCATGGTGGTGAAAATGGCCCAAAACGAAGAGAATACGGACATTGTCGATCGCGAATGTTTGAGGGATGCCACTGTAGCAGGATATTATTAGAATGGTAGTCTTGTTCTGCCAAAGTTGAAATACTAGGGAAGCCTAGGCTCACTCAACACCTTTTTCTTTGTTACACGGCGGAGCTTTCCACAGCGTCTATCCTGTGCCTACGTTTTGAAGTCAATTTAGGACACAGTTTTTCTAGATGACATTGCAGAAAAACAACAATTACAGAACCAAAGAAACTGTGCCACACTTACTCCTTCGCACCTCCTGAAATACCCGTTGATGTATCCAAAAATATCAACAGCACAAATTTGCCACCACGCCCAATATTTGTTCAAAAAATTTAGGTAAAGTGCGCCATCCAAATCGAAAGAACCACAATCACGATCATTCGGGGAAACACGAAAGAGTGACGTCACCAACTACTAAATGTTACAAACAAGGGCACGCTATTAACAATTTCCGTTTTGCTTGGCACTTCTTCTGCTGAACTCTTTGAAGATGGGAGCGAGGTGACGGCGCCGATGTTTTAGCTTCCTATGCAGATATAGGTACCTTAGCCGTGTAAATAAACTGGCACACACAATACCAGTGAACACCGCAAATTCAACGTCGTAACTATCCTCACATTTTAAAAATACAATGCCACTCAGCGTAAACAACGATTGAAGAACGCCAATCGTGCTTTTGTATTTATTTAAATTTAACGTAATACTACTGACAAAAAATTAGGCGTGTATCTGTTGATGTGTCTGAAAATATGGTAGTAAGACAACCTTCCCCAGCCGTCCTTGCTACGTAAATTGTAAGAAGCAGACTTGGCTGGTGATGGCGCTTATACATTTATTTAGGTCACGTAGGCCCGGCCAGAACGAGCGGCCGCCCAGGTGCCTAGTCGATGTTACATCGTTCTGTCCCAGCCACGTCCACCCGAAGTTTCCCCACATCCCGGACGCTGCCTCGCCGACGACCAGGACCGTGCCGTTAGTCAAACCCTACCACTTGACAACTGACTGCCCAGGGACTCTTCCTGATCACGGACAAATTGTACATACCTGTACATCGTGCATTTTCGTGCATTGTTATTTACATTTGTCCCTTTACCGGGCTTCACACTAGGAAGGAGCGCTGTAGCGACATCATCGCCATCGTCACCATCAGCGCCCAATTATCATCATGGTGCCTGGCCAGCGTCAGCGGTTACAGGCACCACAAGTTGAAACGTCAAGACAGCAGCTGGACGGCCGCTCGTTCTGGCCGGGCCTACGCGTCCGAAATAAATTTGGGAAGCCGCATCCGCTTCGCGCCTGCTTCCTACAAAGTGAAATGACTCTCCTTCATCCCGCGCACCTCGCACGCTCTTTTTCTCCCACCTTTCTCGTCCCACATGAAATGAAGGTTTCCTTTTCGGTCAATTTTTTCCCCAGAATTTTATTGTTCATGCGCGATCTATTTAATCCTTTACTACGGTTTTACTGAAATGCAACAACACAGACTAGGCTCAGCCGAGAGCTTTTTGTTATGTTTGGAGAAGCTTTTGTTTCCTACGCCTATTTCAACTTGATATTTTGAGAGCAAAAGTAGCTTTTTTCAGTTACGCGAACACTCTTAATATCAGTCTAGTATCTGTTTCTCTTTAAATGTACCTAGTGTTTTTTATGCTTAACAAGGTAGACCAGTGGGAAGTGTGGTATCGGGTAATGTCGTTTGGAAAGGCTTTGCGTATACAAGCTTCCAGTTGAGGAATCAGGTTATTGTTATGGCGGGTGTTAAATAAAGGCTCAGAATTATACCGAGTCGAAGAAAAGGAAACAAAACATTGGCACAGTTTGCCAGGACTAGAGAAAAAGCAAAGCTTGTTGCCCCTCTCCCGCCGTTAGCGACCCGACATTCGCATCTCACATTTATTTCCGAACTTGCCGCTGCAAGTTCTCATGACTGGCAGACCCTAATGATTCGGTCTGCACGTTTTCACCTCGCTCCCAAATTGGACTGAGTTAGCACACGCTAGAAACCGCAGCAAAGGCCACAACCAATGCTCCTTCAACAAAGCCAGTCCTAATGCGTTACATAAGGATTGCGATGATGGCTCAATCATTATACTACGAACCATTGTAATGAAATAAGTTCGCTCTGGCGGCGCAGCATAACCGCGGAAAAAGGATCGATGCACCTGATAAAAAAATAATACGAGATTATTTTTCCCTCTCTGCCAACCGGGCGTGTAATTTTGAACACAGATTTTTTTTTATGGTGACCTGCAAACCCGACCTCTCCGAGTGAAGATTTCAGAGATACCCTGGCCAATTACTAGCCAAGGTAGTTGCCTTTCGGGCGGATCAGATAAAGCACGTCAGAGCGGTTACGTTTAAGAGCACAGCTGACGAGGAATAGTCTTGCGGAAAGTTAGCTGCAAGTGAAGCGACGACGCTTCCTGTTCATCTACCGCACGACCAAGAGGTCACCTTGAAGCTTTACTGGCAGTTGTACGACGTTGCGGACGACGGCATTCGGGCGGTGTTTGCGGCTTTCGGCAAAGTGAATGATGTACCCCGGGAACTTTGCGCGGTAAAACAAGGTTTTTACCGCCCACACCAGGCTCGCCAAGCTAAAGAACGGGTGTAAAATTAACGTCCTACGCCGCCAAATACGAGTCGCAGGAAACCTGGCTCTGTTCGTGGCCTCACGGCGTCTCATGCAATGCGTGCCCTGCCACGCCACCGACGCGATGACTTTTTACAGCAGAGATTTGTACCTCTATCCCCCAACATTTTCATTGCCATGGGGGAAAATAATCGCCTTTGGGAAAAACCTACAAGGCACCAAATCCTAAGACACCCAGAGCATGCGTCAGAAAATCAGGCGAACAGTATAGAGCCCAGAATACGTTTACGATGGGGACCCCCCATGTGTTTCTAGGTACAGATTATGTTTGCAGAATACCTTTGAAGACTCGGCGGGGCTAGTGAAAAAAATAGACCAGTTCTTACCCAAGACGCCGAACGCATGCATCATGTAAGGCATGACCCAGCATTTGCTGCCAGAGAAGGTGCGCCTACCGCAAGTAGATAATGTGTTACAGTACCACCACTGAGGCACGCAATTCAGAAACGGGGGATATTTTGTCGTTTATCAGTGTTTCGAGATTGCCGCATCAAAGCGCTCGCCCTTAACTGCAACCGGGTCATTTATAACAAAACTGTCGAAGAAGGAGGAAAACCGTATCCGGGGACACACTTCTGCTGCTGATATGCTGTTACACGCGTTATCATTGATGCGCATTCATAACGACGGCGGGTACACGCAGCCGTAGAGCACGGAGAACGAGCTAAGCCTGCTGGAGATGACCTTTTAAAAGGCATCAACAACTAAATGGCGGCGACGATGAACCATCGCAGTGTAAACAAGTAACCTACTGCGAATTGACCAATGATCATGGCGGCCGCACGGAGCTATAGAATAAAACAGTGCCGATACTCCGTACGATTAACTAGGGACACTGCTCGAGCGCCAGCGACTAGCCCGCCGAGATTGCGAGAAACAGTTGTACCTTCCTCCATCACCATTTTTAGTGATGTACAACACCTTTAGTGGACATTCAGTTTCGCAGTGTGAAATAACCATCAATTTATTTCAGTGGTGACAGTTTGGGTAGCCGGCGTGGTACCATATTCTAGTGTGGGGTTTTCAACAAAGTCGACGAGTGCTATTTCACGGAGGAAATCGTGTAGAGAGGTATACAGCGGTATCCCACCTGTCCCCACGCACCGAGAATTATGCTCTGCATGCCTTGGGGAAAACTTTCTTAAGCAAGACTTACCAGCACCAAATGGGTGGAAACACGTCTTTTTAAACTTTATACGAACATATTAACCACAAAGACACGGATGGCGGAAAGGGGTTGGAAGCGCACTGTGCACTGTGCGAAACGCGTAAAACAATATACCATGTTTCGGTTCACTGTTGGTAAGGTGCTTTTTCCTGGGATGTTCTTCTGATAGATATGCGTGTGGGCTCCCTTCGAGCGCGCAGAAATTTTGTTTCCTGACAGTGGATGCCAATTAATTAAGCCATTGGACAGGATAATGTCGGACCTACAGATTAATGGGCATGCAGTCTCAGTTTACATCCATGAAATTGTCGACGCTTGGCCGACGCGGGCGTACTTCTATAGGTGTATAGAACAGAACGTGCAAGAAAGCGTGCTGGAGTGGCTTCCATGTGTCGAGCTGTTTGCTGCGTTAAAAGACGTTTAAAATAATAACGCCATATCTGGACGGTTTTGCGCTTTTTCATATTTCGGCATTATGAGAAAAAAGCTGGCAGGGGGCGGCGTGGTCTGGAAGCACTTCGCATGGGCTCCTGCGTTTTTCGAGCATTGTCGCGGTTTTTTGCCTCCAGTCAACAGCACAACCACGTCATCGCAACCGCCAAGCGAAGCGGAACCGGTGCACATCAGATTCTGACTGGTACGTGTACGTTCTACACCAGTTATAGGCCAGCAAGCTGGACGAAGTCAGTTAAGCCTGATCAAAAGAACACCCGGTTCCGGCTCCCCGGTTCACGGGGCGGTGGCATTCTCGCGCTCGCGTCGTGCGGCTCGGCGCTTTCCGGGGGCCAGCGTAGATGGCGATGACCTCCGAGAACGACCATGCGATGAGCAAAGGAAGCCCAGTGGACACAGGTGAGCGAGAAGAGGCCAGCGGGGCCCCAATAGGCTCCGACGAAACAGCTGTAGCACGGTGTATAAAACGATGTGGCTTACTGAACTCCACAAAAGAGGTGTGCTAGAAAGAAGGAGGAAGAGAAAGGCAAGTTTTCAGTCACGCATGGTGCAGAAAGTCAAGTAAACAAGACTAGGAAGGAGCCACTGTCCCAGACAAGAAAGATAATCCAGCAACTGGGAATAAGGAATCTACTGCCAGTAAGCCGCCGCGTTTGGCAGAGATGGACTACAAGATTGTGTACAGACCACCACCCGGACTCCAACTCGCAAACTAGAAGGACTCGGAAGCGGCTATCGTCAGGGCGCTGGCAATGAACATGCCATTGAAGGACTTCGTGAACCATGTCACCGCTCTAGTACAGTGGACGCAAAACCTGCTTCTCGCTAGCACGCCGAACGAGGAGCTTGTGGATCGACTGGTCGGCATTGCCCACCTACAGGTAAGATCGAATGTATACAAGTTTGTTCCGTGACTCAAGCCTTTACCAATCATGAGCGCGGGAGTGGCGGTTGGAATCAGCGACTAGCTGGCCAACGATGACTTCATGGAGTACACTACCCTACTGCGGACTGAACTGGAATCCGACAGACGGCTAGAGAACTTGTCGACCACTTTGCTCAATCCGCCAGACGGCTAGAGAAGTTGTCAACCGCTTTGCTCCACTTCAAGAGACCGCATGTACCTTTCTACGTTAAACTATTAGGGGCAATACCCAAATGCCGTCTATACTGCAAGTCAGTGCAGTTTGGTAGGACATGCAGAAACACTGGTCACCGACAGGAGGTATGCCCGTTCCCCAAGCCAGATGTATGCGTTTGATGTGGCAAAGAAACCGCCGAAGTTAATTTCGATTGCCACCCAGTATGCAAGCTGGGCCACCAGCCGCACGAAACCGCCAGCAAAGAGTGCATGAGGCGACTTTTGCCAAAACCCCCTTTTCTATATTTCAAGCAGGCCAGGCTGCAGAAAGGTGGCACGGCATCCTCGTGGACGGACTGTGGCTCTGTCAACCCGAATACAGCACATGCCGCACATCCTTTTTTATGGCATTTTTAGCTCCTCATGTAGATCCAGATCTACGTCACGTTCCAAGTCGAGGGCCGAAAGAAAATCAAGGTCGAGATAGAGGTAGCTAAGCCGATGTCCTCCAACAGCGTAGAATCGGTATTATTGTTCTCAGATTACAAGTTCCGACCTTTGGTTGGGTACCCTATTGGTAACAAGGACGGAAAATGTACCCCATACTTCGCAGCTCCCTTTGAAGACCTACAACGCAAGGTCAAAGAAAACACGCCTATGATCAACGAATTGGGCAAACAAAACTCAAGCATGATGCAGGAAATAATGCATATCAGACATCAACAAGATACCAGATAACCAAACCCTTCAAATGAAGCAGGATCTAAATTAACAAGGTCATGCCGAATTTCAGTAAACAGTGCGAGGAGTATTTCAACAGATTCAGGAGCCGATCGAGGACATCCACAAGACGCAGAAGCAAATTCAAGAAACAAATATGACGATACTGAATGAAATGAAAAACCTCGGAAGCAGGGTGACGGTTTACAGGAAAAGGGCAAGGCTTCCAAGAAGCCCAAAAATTATCCTGGGAGAGAATCTGGAATGAAGGAAATGATAGAATATGGCGAGTAACCCCTCATGTACCACGAAGCCCCCATTTCGCACAGTTCCCAATTTCAAAATTTGGCAATGCAACTGCAGAACAAATAAATCTAAAAGCAAATATTGCTACAACTCAGTTCAATTGTGAAACCAGGTGTCGTTGCTCTGCAGAAAACTGAAGCTGAAAGAATTAGCTCAACAGGCTACGATACGCATATTGTCGAGGGCATGACTTGAACTGCCATCCTTAACCTAAAGCAGTTGGCCACACAGTTGCATCCTATCGAACACAGGATCTAGCACACCCTCGTGGAGATCATACGCGACAAAATACTCTTCATATTGAACATGTATTGTCCACTGAGCGAAACCTTGGGGGACCTCCACAATTTTTTTCCTTTAGAATTGAAATTAACCGCGGGTCACAAGATTGTGGTGGTAGATTTTATTGCACCCCACTTTGCGTGGGGATAAAAAAAAAAGTTCATTAAAGACGAAGGAAAATGTGCACAACGTGGCACAACAACACAGCCTTGCACTGTGGAATGATCTTCAATAACCCCCCCGAATGATCGACAGTTTGTCGAGAGACACAACCCCTGACCACACTTTCACGAGCGGTATCACCCATTCTTAATAGCAGAGACTGGACGAGAATCTCGGTAGTGAAGACTAGATTGTTCAAGTGGAAATTGATCATCGGCGAACACCCGCAGAAACAGGAAAGACAAGAATTACACTTGAAAGGGTACCGAGAAGAAAATGCCCAACAATCAATACACATAAACATGGATCTCGAAGAACGGACCATGAAACTGATTGAAAAAGCCAACAAATTCACAAAGGAGATTTAAATACATGTCAAAATTTAGAAGTTGACCCTCACCTCTTACATATTTGGGAGGCTCGCCGAAGCCTTACACGAAGGAGGAAAAACAAACGTGCAAGAAGAAGCTACAGCAACGCATTCCCTCTTTTCATAACAAGCAGGGGAGTACGCTAGCCCGCTGGGAAGGCAGAACTAGAAGCAGATATGTGACCATTTATAGGGGCAGTCAGTACCCAAAGAACATGGCATATCCTTAAGTGACACATCCTTAACACTGGATCCCACAATCCACAATTTTGTGGCTACTGAAGAGGAAATCCTTAAGGCGCGAAAAAAGAAACTCATTGGGGAGCAAGACCAAATTATACCCGTTTTCCACCCTGATTGCGTAGGGGTACCGAACCTCGACATTGAGACCCCATTAACCCGGGCCCAGCTGCATGCAGCGCTCTCCAAGCTCGCAAGTTATACTGCGCCAGGAGCGGACAAGATTACCAACAGAATACTGCGCAACATCCCGAAAAAATAAAGCAGGATCTTCTCAACAGCATGAACGAGGTATGGGAGAGTGGAAGTATACCGGCGACGTAAAAGTAACCAACGTGACCATGATTCTGAAGCCCAACAAGCCTATCGGATTGCCTAACCTCAGGGCGATTTCATTAATATCCTGCGTAGGGAAACTCATGGAGCACATGGTTCTGGATCGCCTAACCCTTCACGTGGATCACAATAAAATGAGGATCCCCGACTCCATGTACGGTTTCCGGCCAAACTTATCGACGCAGGATATTTTGCTACAGATCAAAAAAGGGGTCATTGACTAGCTCAGCACGTCGCAAAAAAGCGCCATCCTGGCACTTGACGTTAAAGGTGCGTTGTTAATGAATTGCCCGGGGCCATATTGAACAGCTTACAAGACTTGCAATGTGGGGGGGGGGGGCTGTACCCACAGGCGGGATTTCCTTTCTTCTCGGATGGCACCAGTGGGCCTCAGAAAGCTTCGGAGTAACAAATTTCAGGTCCCAGCAAAGGGCACCCCACAGGGCTCAGTGATCTCGCCGTTAGTTTTCAATATTGCGATGATCAACCTATCCAACAAGCCAACTTGCTCTAGACATACCATCCACGCTGATTACCTCACTTTCTGGACAACCAGACGGTTAACGCGAAACCAACAGGATACCCTGCAGGAAGCCTTAGACCGCACCAAGGCATACATCAAGCAGTGGGGACTTTCTGCGCCTCAGAAAAATCCGAAGTTTTGGTACTGCCAAAGAGGACGAGAGGCAGACTCCCGCTGGAAGCACCGGACACGGAAGTGAAGCTTCATGGCATCCCTATCCGAAAAGTCGACACACTGCGAGTATTAGGCCTCACTCTCCAAAAGGACAGAACAGGAGCTGCTACACTCCGCAAGCTTCAAAGCACCATCACCCAGGTAACCAACCTGATCAAGACGGTTGAGAACTAAAAGCATGGACTCAACGAAGAAACTATTCGAATATTACAAGCAATATATTATTAGCAGAAATACAGATGGTACCGCTTATTTGGGGCTAAAAAACGCCGAAAAAGAAAAACTCAGCCTTTTCATCAAGCAAACATATTAATTGGCAGTGTGTCGCCTGGCGAAGATTTCGACGGAGAAGATGCTGCAACTAAGGGTACATAACACATAAGGGTACATGTCTGATACATAAGGGTACATAAGGGTACATGTCTCAGGGAGTACATCACGGTTGCCAATCTCCCTCGCAACATGCACCCCCTTTACCTCAAAGGAGGGAGAAATGCAAAAAGCTTATGGTAATGTATAGCGGAACGAGGTGCCCGGAGCTGCAAGATATTTAAGCGCAAACAATGCAGCACACGCGATAACCGTGACCAACAGCAAAGGAGGGAACTAATCTCGGCAACTATCCCGACTGAAAACATTGACTCCGCAGAAGAAGAAGCAATTGCTCTCGCTACTACAAGGATCTCGGAAAGCCAAGCTCGCATGCTTATAATCACAGACTCCCAAACAGCCTGCAGAAATTTTGAGAAGTGTCTCACCTCCAGAGTAGCGCTTATTATACTCCTAAAACTAAGGGATCAAAAAGATCTACCAAACATACACATCATGTGGACACCGGGGCATGAGTTTCTGGAGGGTGATATCGCGGCTGATGCAGCTGACCGAAATCATTCCCACCATGGAAACAACGCTACCTTTACCCCCATAACCGATGCTCAAGCCGCTCCCCCTCCGATGTTCCCTCCTATCCACCTACGCACAAGGGACATATTGGAACATTAGAGATTGAGCAGACGGAAATATCCACCTCCTCATCCACAACTCCCCAATGAAGAAGCAACGCACTTATAAGGACTCCAAACTGACTCTTTCCCGCACGCCTCACAGTTGCACATGATTCATCCCAGTCTGTATAGTTACAACTCACAATTCTGCGGCACCCGCAACACTCTGTACCACATGGTGTGGGAGTACATGGTTGTGAACGAACTCCCAGAGGTCCTTTGCGCCATCGACAGAGCAGTGAGAGACCCTGCCGTGCAGCGAGGTTCTAGATGACCAGCCCGGTCTGTTGATCCGGGCCAGACAAGCAACTGAGGGTCATGGCATCCTGGACTAGGGACGTCAGCCAACCTCGATGGTCAACGCTACTACAGTGAAGATGATCCAGCGCTCAATTTTGCTTTTATAGGAATCAATAAACGTTTATTCCTCCTTCTTCCTTCTACTCGGCGTCATGCATAACTAGATTTCTGTATGACATCGTGTTGGCAGAAATACAAGCTTGAAAATAAAAAGAACGATGATTTCTCAATCAGACAGCCCACAATTTTATCACGCGAGGGTCCCAGATTCAACTCATACCACGGGAAGCGTATTTATTTTATGTGGCTACACGTGTGGTTGTTAACCACTGCTGTTAACCCTACACCACTCGGCCTTCAGACCGGCCAGGTGTTAGGTTGCCAGTTTCAGGCAGCAAAGGTCCGGGTTCTGTTCCTGTGACATCCATAACCACTGATTGCTTCGTGATGCGTGCAGTCACAACACCTGCTCGTGGTCTCCTTACCCACACGCCACTTACACTCAGATTTTGAGGCTTTTTCGTCCAACAGACGCACAATGCTCTACCTAAACAGCTTATCTTGTATAAAGTACCTTTGCCTTCACCGGAGTGAGATGAGGGAGAGACCGAAAGAAAGAAAAAATCTACGGGATTAAGTAGCAAAGAAAGGGTATCCTACGAAATATCCGTGGGTATTTCAGATCTTTAACCTACTAGCAGTGTTTTGGGACTACTGGTTGCAATAAATATTTGTCATTAGTATTGTTTGGACGTTTTATCATGCCATTATTATGCCATCGACAGAATCACCTCTATCCACTTTTTGGAACGCGGCGGCACCCACACTTTACCAGAAAGGTATGCCGTCGTATAAGCCATGAGTGGGCAAGCATTACAGGAAAAAACGGCACCCCTAGGAGCTCCTCCTAAGCCTCAATCTAATACTAAGTGCTCTACCTGACCACGCCACGCCGGAACATATTGACACCCAAAGATTCTGCACCAGAGCTTAGGGTCACCTATCAAACAGCGCCAACCCCCGGGAGCGTCTAGACTATGCACTCAACGGTAACACAACAGTTGCAGCGAGTTTATTTGAAACTTGAACTCCCAATTTTTTTAAATATCGGTAAGCTGCAACCTTATTTTTTGTTCCAAGCTAAACTCTAGTCAGTGATAACAAAAACTACCTTTTTAAATAAATGTGAACAGGCAGCAAGTTTTTTCCTGTTATTGCAGACCTTCAGGAAACAACATATAGAGCGTACGCCACCGAGGCGTTGAAGAACACGCCCAGACCCCGGAACCAAGCCGGTTTATTCCCAACTCATTGGGATCTATACTACTTGATACCAGTGTGCGCGAACCCTCTGGCTGGTGAGCGCGCTATTTTGCGTGCCTCACGGGGCTTGGCTTGCCGCTACAGGGATCCGACCCAAAAGAGGACCTGGTGTGAAGCTCTTAAAAACAAGCTGCAGTGTGAGAAAACAACGGGGAGAAAACTGGTATGGTTGATTTCGGCTACGGCGATGTAAGCCGACTTGAAGCGCTCTTGTGGTACGGTGTCATGAGAGCCGTTTATGTCAATTTCGGACGTTGAGGAGTGTCGCTCTACCACAGAGAAACGGCCAACGTAGCGTGATTGCACATCACGGTGCATGGGTCCGTACCGCGAAAACGCGTGTTTCCTTTTCAAGGTGCAGAAGCAGATAAGCTACTCAGTATTTTCATTCGCGTGCTAGCCGTACCAAAGTTGGAAGAAAATCAAGAGCAGAGAATTACAATAGTCGGTGGCGAAATGTGTCTGATTTGGCACCTGGAACAGATCGGCTGATAGGCTAACATCGCTGCCATACACGACTTCAGAAGAAGACCAGGTGACGTCGCTCTTGAAGGTGGTGTGTTTGCCCAGATGTGTGAGGGGCAAGTGCTCGACCCACTTTGTTGTGCAGCCGTGTTCTGTGAGTGCGCCCTGAAGAGCCCGGTAAAACCTCCTGACACCCCAATTTTTTGTGGCAGGTACGCTGCAGTAGGCAAACGAGTGTTGTCGAGAGGTGAAGAGGCCCGAAGAGCGAGGTAAACTCGAGCTACCGTTCGCGGTTGGTGACGATAGATGATGGGCATCTTAGGCGCGCTACCCTCGTCGAAACAAGTTCTGACGCTACCGGGGGCGCGAAGATGTCGGGTAGCGCTTTGGCTTAAAGCCTGCGTCAAAATCCGTCCACACAAGTCATTAGGTCGTGGTCGCCTCGGTATTGGGGCAAGGGACACACAAGAACGATGTGCACAACGGCGAAGCGTTCATCAGGTTGTAGGAACGTCTCTGCTGGTGAAACTGTGCACTGGTGAATCTTTTCACACTGGCATGGTGGACAGGAGCGGACCCTGTGGCAAACATGGGCGTTGATTCCATGCAAGACAAAACACGCCCCGTTGAGTTCGTCCCTTGCACCAATCCCAGAATTGGCCATATTGTGCAGGACACTGAAGAGATTGCGGCAGCAGGTTTTGGGCCCGAACGGTCGTTGCCTTCCGGTCAACAAGTCGCAAAACTATCTTCGTCTTCGAGTTTGAGCGTAGTAAACCGTGTGCGAAGGCGGTGCAGCTCAGTATCGTATGCTTTCTCAGCATCCATCGTCGGAGGTATGGTGCCATGAAAGGCAGTGAAGTTGATGCCGAGTTGTCCACGCGACTCAGAAAATCTGCAGGTGTGTTGCCAACGCCCCTGACATGCCTAATGTCCGTCGTTTACTAGGACAGGCTGGCAACGGAACGCACTTTTCGCGGTGTATAATGGGTGTCGGTCCAGCTGATGGCGTAAGTAAAGTGTTTGTGGTTAGCGAAGATGCTGAAAATGACGACCTCCTAGAAGATGCTGGTACTGACGCACAGCCAGGCAACTTAGAAACAGTTCACGCCCGAAGACCATATCTTTCACGCCCGAAGACCATTTTCAAAGAAGGCAAGGGGCTGTTGGTCTAAGTATCGGTTTCAATGCTGTTGGACTACAGCTCGCAGCGCTAAGCTCGAGGCATCGGTCAACTTTTTGAGTGGACATCTTGGATTTGGGTGCGCGATGATATCGGCGTCGGCACGCGCACATTTAATGGTGCGAAAGCCTGTCTGAGTACTTTTGCTGCTGCCCAATTCGGCCGTAGAGCGCTTCCAGGAAAGCAGGTGGTCGAGAGGCTAATGCAGAATTGCGCAGTTCCTGATAATTCAGCGGGGGAAGTCTGCCAGACCGAGGTACATACGAAGCGTGGTGACCGACTTGGACTTCGTTGGGAAAGGGCTGAACGCCTGTCGCATACAGTCGATGTACAAGAATGTCGAGAGTGGAAACACCGAACTCGCTCTTCGAGGCAATTTGGATAACACCGTTGGCGGGTAGGCGTTCGCGGAGAATTCGGAGGTGGGAAAGGTGCTCCTCTAGGGACGTACTTGCTATCAGCCGATCGTCCACATGAACGTAGACGAAGGGCATTCCGCGCCTGACTGTATCCGCGAAACGCTAAAACGTTTGGACCGCTTTCCGGAGGACGAACGGCGTTCGGAGTAAATCTCAGTGTCTGAAAGGTGTGGAGATGGCAGCCTTGTGTATGTCTTCCTCAGCGAGCGGGAAGTGAAAGTGTGCGCGGACAACGTCGCTGTTTGAACATTTGGTGGCACTGTGCAGACTAGCGGTGAAATGAAGAAACGCTAGTCCCCGCAAGGACGCTAGTTACCGTCTTCTTGAGAACCATGTCTAGGAGGGTTGTGCAGCGGCTAAAAGAACGTCAGACAATTCGAAGTTCCAGCAGGTGCTCAAACTCTCTAGGGCCGACCTTGTGGCCGTCGGTGGCGAGACTTTGCGGGAGAAAGAAAACGGGGGGGTTCCGTTATTATAATATAAAAAGAGATGTTATATGTCACTGGCTCAGCCCAGGCAGGTAGTTACGTGACCGTGGGGAACTGATTGAGCGGGGCAGCAGACAGTGCTTCCGCTACTGCAGTGCAAATTTGCGCTACGTCAATAGCTGCTGTTGCTATGACGCGTTGAACTTAATCAGCGTTGTTGTGCCGGGAACTCGCCGTCGCTTGAAATCAACTAGAAGTCCATGTTTGGCAAGAAATTCAGCACCAAGGATGGCGGGTCGAACATCAGCCACCGCAAAAATCAACGAAAAATTTCTGGGAAGTCCCACGTTTAAATTCAGGGATGGCCTCGGGAACACGAGAATGCGCGCAACGCTCAATGCCTGGAGGCACAAAACTGCTCTGGAGGTGTAGTCATGGGCCAGCTGATAACACGCTCACTTGGGCTCCCGTGTCGACGAAGGACGTTTAACAGTAATTCGTGTATAAAGACGCAATGTTTGGTGTCCGCCGTAAAAAATACAATAAAATTGCCGAGCGCCCGCACGGGCCTCACGGCGCCAATCGGCAGTTAACATTCTTGTATTACAGCGCACTACAAACAGGACAAAGGGAAGGACGCAGACACAGCGCTGCGTCCTTCCAAAATAAGTAAATGACTAGCGCTTGTGTGTGCCTGCACCCAGTGTCCCCTGCGCGCATTTGTACACCCAAGACTGCAGCGTTTGCCATATTCATGGCAACACTTGCTCGGAGCTATAAAACTCCAGCCTTCGCCGTAATCATGAAAACATTGCTCGGAACTAGAAAACATGTCATAGCTTACGCCCCTCTAAGGTAATTTCAAATGATTATACCTTCAAAAAAAATTAAGAAGTTACCAGTTATAGCCAAAATGATGGAGTAAAGGTTGTTGCAGCCGCGAAGTGGAAGCAAATCGGCTACAGTTGTAAACTTAAGCTCTCGTGGTGGCTGTGGTACTGCGTAAAGGTTTTCTGCTTTGAGTCTAATGCGTTAGTGTTATTCTTCAATGGCGCCCGATACACCCGTCGCTGCTAGCGGTCTCCCGGGCCGTTTGTCATCCATGAGCATGGGAAGAGGCATTGGCGAGGATCGGCGCTGGTACAGTGGTGGTAGAAGCATACACCGCAGGACGCACATGGGCTGCGTCCCCGCCCGGCATTGCGGCGTTGGGAAAACAAGCGGTCGCTTTGACGTGACGTACGTGCTGAATGTGTTAAGTTGTCTCGTCCCGTTGGCGTGACGCTTAGTTTCTCCAGTCGGTCGCGCACATGATCGACATGGGAAGGCGCCGCAACATCGCCTTACATACATACTTGCATGCATACAATTCCACCCTCCTGAAACCATACAGAACTAGATGGTCTCCTGAGCTTAAAGCTACGCGCTGAGCTTGACAGGGCCCAGGAGACAATTTTAAGGCCAATAGATACAACTAAGAAGTGTGGAAAACACTTGACACACACACACACACACACACACACGCACGCACACACAAATTTCTATACAGTTCTTAGAAATATGTCTACAGGTACAGAAAATATACATACAGGTAATATATATACATAAAATATAAAGGTAAAACAAAAAAATAACTACATAAAATGTACATACAGGTTTATTGCAGTTACAGACATTTCCCAACAATTTATACAAATGTTCCGGTATAGAGATATAACCAAAATACATTCGCATTTTGGCTATTGCTTTTCTAAAGAAAACACGTATAAAACAAGTATAAAACAAGAACTCCCAAATACACTCTCAAACGTGCGAATGATGGAAATTTTAAAGGTTCCAAAAAGGTAAAAAAGCGATCACTTCAATTTTGCGCAAAAACGAGGGCAATCTTTCCGACTTTTGCAACAGGAAACTGTGACAGAATTCATTCAGTGCCACAGTAGGTTATATTTCAGTGTCTGGTATTTGTAGAATGTACGAAAGTGAGGGATGGCCCAAGTGTCTACATTTCGTGTGTTTATATTAGCAATCCGTCGTTGTAGTTTGGCTGTAGATGATAAGTAGTTTGCAGTGTAGGCAGTGGAGAAGCAGAACATTTGAAGTAGACGAAATCAGTACATACTATTTTTAGGAATACTATTAAAATGTTCAAATAAACCTTTAGTAGTGGTCAAGGGCTCAATATTTGCTATAAGGCGATTTACTTTTTTTGTGGAGAATCAAAAGTCTACCTAAGTTGGTTTTAGATGTGGTTCCCCATATCAGTGTACAATAATTTCGGTAAGAGGGAAATGAAGCATAGTAAATTTGATGTTTTTCTTTAGTAGGGAGCAAACTACGACAACGCGAGATTATTCCATTTGTAGCAGAATCCTTTTTGCACAGGTAGTTTACATGAGTATCCCACGTGAGACCGGAGAAGTGCACACCGATGATTTTATGGCAGTCAACAAAGTCTATTTTTTGTCGTCTATGTAAAAGTTGTGTTCCACCGACCAAGGTTTGTTTTTGGCGTGAAATATAATTGCTTTGCTTTTCCTAGTAATAATACCGATGCGGTTCATTTTGGACCAGTTAGACAGCTTTTTTATAACATTGTCGCAGTGTTGAATCACATCGTTAACGTTAGGACCAGATAACAGGAGTGCGCTATCATCAGTGTATATAAAAAATGTAGCCTCAGTGTGAATGTCTGCTATGTAATTTACGTAAGTGTTAAATAAAAGTGGTCCAAGTACACTGCCTTGAGGAACACCTCGGCGTATCACAAAGTGGGACGACTTGAGTATATTAATTTGCACACACTGAGTTCTGGCACTCATATAGGAATTAAGTACGTCTAAGCACTTGCCTCGTATCTCGTAATTTTCGCGCTTTTTGGTTAAACTGGCCTGCTTGAGGCAGTCGAATGCCTTGCTAAAATACAAAGATGGCAACGCAGTATTTATTGTCCTCGAAATTTTGCAAGATATCTTCTTTTAAAACTGTAAGTGCTGTTTTCGTTGATTTTTCTTTCCTAAAGCCAAATTGTGCGTCAATATTAATGCTATGTTTCTGAAAAAAGTTTGATATCCGACTAAAAATTACCTTTTCGAGCCCTTTGGAGAAAACTGGAAGGAGTGAGACAGGGCCATAATTATTTGGTCAGTTACTAGGAAACCCTGGCTTTTTTTCATTTTGTAGGGCAAGATGCCCAACACCAATACCTGGTTAAAAATATGCACCAGTATTGGGGTAATTACTGACGAAACGTATTTAACAGGTGTAACTTGCAGGTTATCAATGTCTAGAGCTTTACTATTTCTCAGACACATAAACGCGCTGTATATTTTGCTTTCATCGGTGGGCTGCAGAAATATGCACTCGGAATTGGGGCGGCCTAATAGTACTTCTTGGGGATTATCATGGGAGGAAGCAACAATTACGAAATAGTGTTTCTTATGATCGACCAGTACACTGCCTTTGATTTGACAATTGTTTTTATCTCCTCGCCCAAGTACACTATTTATAATTTTCCATAGGGCGTGTGGCCTCTGCTCAGTCGCATTCGTGAACAGCCGTTCATAGTAGGTGTTCTTTGCGCGTCGAAGTTCGGTATTTATGTGATTCCTTACACTTTTGAATTCTTTTAGGGCCTTTTATGATCTTGCACGAAGAAAGGACTGATACAGGTGATTTTGTTTCTTATATAGTTTTTAGGTAATCTCGAGTAATTCATGGTTTTCTAGCTTTCCGTGAAGATGTTAACGTGGTAAAAGAAAAATGTTTGTCGTAAAGTGACGAGAGATACTAAAAAAGGTACTGCAAGCGTCGTTTGGGTTAGATTCCGCTATGGCAGGCGTCAAGTCTTGAAGCACGATTTCATTTTTGAAGGAGTTTAGCTGATTTTTTCTAATGCACTGCATGGTTACCTCTTCCTTTGGTTGTACAGTATCATTTTTCCCGTTACGGTATGTTAGAAAGACTGCAAAATGCAATCTGATATCGCAGGCAATGGTTCCAGTGCTGTGAACAGGTCTATCGATGTTAGTTACGATAAGAACACGTGCGCAAGAAGTTCAGCGTGTAATGCGGGTAGGGGTGGAAATAACATTCTTAAAACCAGACGAAAGTAAAACAGCCTCTAAATTCTGACCGTAAGGGGTTTCTTCTAAGACGTCAATAATGAAATCGCCACCACCTATATGTCCGATATGTTTTTGTGAGCGAAATCTAATAGTCTTTCATATTATTCTAGAAAATGAGTAATATTACCAGTTGAGGGGCGATAAAGAACAGAGGTTGCATGATTTTTATTTCGCAGTGTTAGTATTTCATAGTCTTCAGTAATCCTAGTGAATTGGGGGACCAATTCATAGTTCTGTTTCCTCAAAGCCAGAACACCAACGCCAGCGCCTCTTTTGTTTGAGCGGTTGAGGAAAAAAAGTGTAACCCACAAGCTTAATCTTTTTACAGTCATCCGAGTACCATGTTTCTGAAATCATTGCGGCATCACATTTAAAGGAAAACTCGTTCAGGAAAGGGGCGATATCTTCCTTAGAGTATGCTGAGCACACATTCAGGTGAAGGACCGATCCGCATGAAGGCTCAATAATTTTTGAGAAGGCAAGGCTAGCTAATGAAATTCATTGTATATTCGAGGTTGGTACTAGCAGGCGAGCACCGGCTTTCACTTTCGCCAATAAACTCGCTTGGTCCGCAGGGCTAGGAAACCATGCCAGTGGATGTGCCTCGGCGCTGCCCTGCACAGCGGGTGCTGTCAATACAGTGGTGGAGTCAGTAGTGGTCCACACAACCGGCGTCGCGTGAAGGGCGATTGGTGATGGCGTCGCGGTTGCGGCCGCAACGCGGGGAGCTACGCTGGCAACTTTTATTAGTTTGTCGCCGAGGGACATGAGGGAAGGGAGATACATAGATGAGGCGGTTGGAAAGACCATTTGCATGTTCAAAGGCCGGCGCTGCAGAAAGAGGTTGTGCGGCAATGCGCCGTCCATTGCTTGGGCACGTGAGTCGATGACTTTGGTAATGCACTGCACGAATTGGCCCCGGTCCGTGGTACCCGACCTCCTCTTTGGAAAGCAGGTGCTGTATCGACATGCGTTGACATGCTGCTGTACGTCCGAGCAGTGGTACTTTGAGCTGGTTGTAGGTCTTTGAAGGCGGACTGCGTATGAAAGACGTGAGAATGGCCGCAACCTCTTCCGGCGCAGTCACGAATGCACTCTTACGACGTACTGAAACTTGCTTTCCATAGAGGTGATTCCGGACAGCCCGAGTTGTGACTCGGCTTATAGGAACCAGGTGCTCAGGTTTTGCTCCCAATACGGCGACAAGTGCATAGTTACGAGGGCGATCTCGTTGCCGGTTCTTTGTGGTACTCACTGGTCCTGGTCGTTTCTGGACATGGCTCTCCATCTTCGGTGGGAGGGAGATCACATCCGGGTGACCAACCGCTGGGCGCATGCCACGGACGCGTTAAAGGAGAGAACCCGACAACGACGCGAAGCCGGTTTATTCCGAATACAGTGGGGTCTCCATCTCCTGATCCCAGAGGTGCACGAGCCCACTTGCGGGTGAGCGCGTTCGTAGGCCTACATAATAGTGCTGCCTGTGATACAGTGGTTTGCTACTACAAACAAGAAAACACAAACCTATAAAGAAAAATAAAACAGATACTGTCAAACCCGATTATAACGAACCCGGTAGAGCGAATTATGCTATATAACGAACAAAAACAAATCAGTTTTGAAAATACATGCTAAATATATTCCTTATAACAAAGTCATATCGGATATATCGAACTCGGTAAACCTAGAATTGCCACTTAAATGCATGGTCTCACTGCGGTAATTGAGATGTTGATTGGCCGCAGTTTAGACGTTTAGATTAACATGGAGCGATGTAACGCCGCACACATTTCGTAACGGAAGTACAGTGAAAAGCTGAGCTAGTTCGAAATGGTTGATCGCTGTAACTGTGCACGACAAAATGTGATCATATTATTCCTTCAGGGATTTCCAGAATGTCGTCCCCGACCAGTTTGCCTCTCACTATGAGCCCCGCTGACAGACGCCGTCGCCGATGTTGTGGAAGCTGGTGCTGTTAAAAGTTCCAAAGAGGCAGAGGATGTCGTGAATGAAAGCCATCCAATTCCTAATGAAGCGCTTTCCGGCGTTGATATGCTCACACATTATTGCATCGATATTGGAAGACACGGACTCGAATGCTGTGTTAGTTGACGCTGGCAATATGAAAGTTAAGAATAGGATCCTTTCTTTTGTTTGAAGTAGGCCGCTGAGGTCGAAATTAGCCTTATTGCTTGTAATAAATGGATTGTTTTGTGTATCGTAACGACAGACTTCACATTGTGTTGGTCTCCACATGTGGTCGGCGTATTGCGAACTCCCAACAAAAACCTCGTCATCGGCGGGTTTCACTATATCGAGCTATTGGATGGATATATCGAACTAATTGTGGCGCATATTACCGTTCGCTATAACCGGGTTTCACTGTATATGCGGTGTAACATATATAAACACCGTTCATTCAATACATCTTCTGGACCTAAGAAGAGACTGATGATAATAGAGTAAGCATCAAATTAAAAACGGCAATGTCTGCACGTCATCAGAATTGCGGGGATTTTCACATATAAAGATGTTTCGAAACGCGGCAGTAGTAAAAAAAGTCTGTTTGTATTATATATCATGACAGGGCTAGTCTTTCTGCCGAACTACTACTCTGTTGTTAAAACTATCACACTTGAGGTGTTTCGGCATTAGTTCCCGCTCACTACTACCGAAACACTCAGCTGTATTTCAACTCTCCATCGTATTGAGAAATGCAGTCGTTGGGCGACTTCGAATCAATATGCCCATTGAACGGTAGCGGAAACCTCAGCCTGATGCCGCTTCCCGCAGAAATACATTTGGTTGGAATGCAATGGCTTTCCGTAGTTGTACGAAACGTGTGGGCTGAGCCGGATGAATGCTTTGCATGAAGGAGGTACAAGAAACGCCCCGAAGCATTTTTGGAATGTGTATGGCAAAAAGAAATATGTGTGTTATTTCACTATTTAGGAAGACCAATTTCTGTGTTTACTGTGTAAAGGTGGGTAGTGTTCGATAAAAATGAATGTTACATTCTGAATAAAGATATTTATCCTGCACAATCCTAAAGTACGGATTAATGAAATGCACTTGAATAGTTATTACTGTACAATACTATCTTAACAATGGTTTTTTTTTCAGTATTTTTACCGGCCAGGCATTACTGTCTACCCAAATGATTGTGGCGCAGCTATAGGAATCACACCTCTCCCAAACAACAGTGTACATAAAAAACTGATAGAGTGGGCTGGGTAAGTATTGCTTTTCTCTGAGTGTGTTTACTCGTACATACATTTTGAATGAAGATTCTTTCAAATGAATTCTTAAGGAACAACGTGACTGAGTTCCAATTTAGGGTTTTTTACCTACTGTAAAAATTAACAAAATAATTGAATGAGGTATTGAATAAGCCCTAATGCCAAAACGATTTGAAACCCGTAGCCAAAATCGGCTTGGCTGGTTTAATATTGCAATAAAAATTTATGGTTCCTGTACTATCGTCACAGTCCCACATAAAATTGCGCGTAGGGCCGTTGTTACAAATTATTGCTAACATGTACAACACAATCTACCCGTCCTTATGTATTCAGATGTTTGTCTTTTGGGAACCGTTAAAACCACCAATTCTAATATTCGCAGCTTTCAAATATATAAGTAACCAAGCAATTTAGTCGCTGTTTTAAATATGGTGATTGCAGTACAAGAGTTTTGTTGGGCTTGTCTATGCAATTTTCTCTTGGTCGCTGTCTCTCTAGCCCATAGAGCACGCGTCCGTGTGCTTCGATTGCGTAATCGCCTGCATTGTCTGCACTCGTACTGAGCACACACCGTGTTGGGGAAGGTTTTATGCTTTTATGTTCCACAATCTTTGTATCACTAAAGCTTGCATGCTGCTTTTCATGCACGCTCATCATAAATGAATAAATTTTTACACAGAACAAAACATGTAACACTGTGTTTGAGATTTGAAAACGCGTTAATAGTGCCCAGGTGGCCATTATAATTCGGTGCCATTACCTGCGGCCACATCGCCATAGTAAGAACGGTCTCGCAGTTTAACTACGATTTCTTCACCAGAACCACGGCCTCATCGTCGGAGCGCAGCGTCGGCGCAAGAAATTTATAATAAATGAAATGAAAAACGCATAAAACCTATTTTGAAAAACCTAGGAAGAACGTGTTTGCATGAATGATCGCGTTTTCGTTCAACTTCACGATTTTTATTGCCGTTTTCACCGTTTAAATGCAACGGCTGGCGTTTTTATAAATGCTTAGAGCTGTCATTTCGTTCTTCTGTTCAATTCATTTTTTCGCGCCGACAGAGGAATATTCCCACGGAATTAAGAGGGAGCATCTAAACATATGATCAATCAAATGCGATGCTGATACCTGGAGTTTTCTGCGCGTACAAACAAAACTTTCGCCAGCTGGACAGTCGGATGTGAGAAAAAAGAGATGGAGGGAGCTATTATGCTAGCAATATCAATGTGCTGGCGATATTACTATAGATTTGAAATGCACATTTCAAAAGTACGCCAACATCTCGCATTCTTTAACACATACTTGCGCTATGTCTGTACTGATAGCGAAAGCATTTCACAATGAATCAAATCTGAATGAAATCTCGCCACTGGTTGCAGTGAGAGATCCGACCTATTCGTGTCCATAAGCTGGTATTTTTTTAAATTATACTGGTAGAGGTTGTTTATATAAGCAGAACTTGTTTCAACAAATGTACTCCATAGAATTCAAAAGGATCGATATCCTTTGTACATTGTATTTTCATGGCGAGTATATTTATTTACTAATTGTTCATAATTGCTTAAAACCTGGTATCGAACAATTTCCCCACCAATTTTCTTATCGAATTCTTAAACTAGGACGAAGAAAACCCCTTACCGATGGTTTCGCCCGATAACAGCCTTTGTTTCTACGTTTTCTGCTTTGCCGCGTCAAAAAAAAGAAAGAAACGCATACTTCTGGTGGCTCTCTTCGCACGCGCAGTGGATCATAAAAAACATGCTTCTTTCCATCAAACGACCGTGATGGTTAAGTGCAAAGCTTTTTCGCGGTAGATTTTTTTTTGTAGTCCAAGTTTTTCAAACCGCTTCGACCATGTAGAAATGTAGCAATCCAAAAGGCGGTGGCGTCTTATGTAGATGGACTGATTTTGTGGTTCCGACACCGAAAGTGGTTTCTTCTTTCAATTCGGCGTTTTTGCGTTAGGCACGCCATCAGAGACAACACGAAAGTGTCGCTTTAAAAGTTAGGTCAAAAGAGGGTGCTTTTGGGCGGACGTAGCTCCGGATGCCGTTCATGCCGTCAGCTGCAGCATGCTTTAAAGGCAGTGCGGGGTGCGGCTGGAGCCGTCCGTAGTTTCTCCACAGCGGTCGTGTTTTTCACCTGGTGGTATTTTACTGTGCCGGAACGTGGTTGTGTGGGGTTGACCAGGCAAAGAAGGACAAGGTATGGGCCTCTACAGAGCAAGAGGAACAAGAAGACGGCCTGCGCTCGGGTTTTTCTTGGTGCTGGAATCTCGTCAAAGGCGAGTTTTGTTGCATGGTGTACCGGGCTCCTCAATTCTGACGGCCAGAGCTTCACCTTTTCCGAGCCCCGGGCCCGTTCTGGTGGCTTTTAGAGGTGTACAGGAAGCTCTGGCCATCCCGTTCTTGGTCTCCAGAGCATTGGCGGCGTAGGCCCGATCGGAGACCTAAGTCCGCGACAAGCACCCAAGGCCTGACGTGGGCATGCGCCACCCAACTAGTGCACCAGGCCGCCCTTCATCAAGTGACCCCCGCGCAACGTCCACGGGCCAGCAGTCACTCTTCGCGGCGTAGGCCCGAGGCGCCACAGCAAGCACAAGCGCTCTCCACGAGTCTTGTCAGCTCCCATCACCGATGTGGCTGGATAGTGGGACTGACGACGGACTTCGAACGGGTTGAAGCTAGCCATGCTTTGACTGTGCTGTAGATTAGTGAGCCCTATTTCAGTCTCACGTGAGATCGCAAACTGTTAACGCCTCGGACATCTTCTCTTTTGTGTGTTCACTTGGTGTGTCTTCTCTTTTTCGTTCCGCTAACGAAAATATGCCTCTCGATGTCCCGCACCTGATGTTTTCGCTCCGTGCGAAGGTGTAGCGCCAGGTGCTAGCGGGGTCCTTCTTCACAAAAATTGGCGAGCCTGCCAGGATTCCCGTAAACACACTTACCAACAGAACGCTATCTCGCCCGGAAAACTTCACGTAATAGATCTCGAGAAATTACCCGTTCTCGAGGCACAGTACGGATTATTTGGGCCTGAGTTGCGAGAGCTTGGGTCGACGAAGAACGCGCCGAGCCGCGCGAAGCAAAAGCTGCGGAAAGAGAGGCGCGTCGCGAGGACGACGAAAGACGGAAAGCCGCGGATGAGCGGAAGAAAGAGCTCCTTCTGTTAGAGATCGATTTCCGGGAAATGCCACCAAATGAGACGTCCCAAAGAAATTTTCACCAGGAGAATGGTGTCGGAGCGACTGGGTGATCAGCCCCCGCGGCAACAGTTAACCCGCAAAAGCTACTGAACATCTTGGACGAGTGGTGGCACGACTTACACGCCTATTTAAAACGCTTTCAACACCTATTTACAGCGCTTTGAGAAGTGTGCCACTGACATTAGCATGTGTGTTTCTGGGGGGCCCTGACTGTGATAACCCGCATGACGGCCGACTAAGCCCAGCATTTTGAGGCGGCGAAGAAAGCCCTGTTGCAGCGCTTCCGATTTACCACCCAGGGGTACCAAGACAAGTTCACGGTAGCACGAGCCTTGAACGGCGAGACCTTGCGACAGCTCCCTGCCCGACTTTCAGGGTACTTCTACCACTGGATTGAGATGGAGGGTGTACCGAAAGCGTTCCAGAGACTCAAGCACCACGTCATCTCTGAACAGTTCATTCGGTGCTGCGACTCTAAGCTTGTGGTTTACCTGAAAGAACGGGACTGCAATACGCGGAGCGTTTTGGCTGGCCACGCCGATTGATTCTTGGAGGCGCAAATCATCGATAATGAGATGATTACTGGTGACGAGGCAGTTGAAGGTGGCCGCAACAATCCAAAGAAGTCTCCACCAAAATTCTTCCTGTGTAACCGTATCGGCCACAGCGCACTGAATTGCCGCAGTCAGGCAAGACAGCATTGCAAAAAATGCGACAAATTCTGGCACAAGATGGAACAATGTAGGATCCGGCCGAGCTACAAGGATCAATATGCCGCTTGCGTCATCACCCGAACGTCTAACTGCTGCCAGACATGGACCCCACAACACGGTGGAGGCGCTCATCGAAGCCCACAGAGAATCCGGCTCAGTCACATGGAGCACAGACGAGCCTTCCTACGCCAGGTAGGTTGGCAGATCGATCCAGTACCCTTCAAGGCAGCCCTTCCGGAACACTGGAAGATGAGCATTCAGACCAAACTTCTTCCCCGGAACATGACGCCGGGCAAGGACGACGAGAGGCAAACCGCGCGGGCAAAACGAATGGCCCAGAAGCTAGAAGAGAACCCCAGGGTCCTCTATGCCGGCGCCTCGCTCCGAAAGCAAAGCGACCACGCAGCGGCAGTAGTTACGTCCAGAGACCAGCTGATCATCAGTACGTCCCTGAAGACAACAGACCCCGCAGTTGCCGAGGAAGTGGTCGTGGCCCTGGCACTCGCACAACCATGCGTGAACACCGTGGTCACCGTCTCAAAGACAGCGTACAGAAGCGTCCACAGGGGGGTAATCTCCTCCCCGGCCCGAGCCATTCTATCCAAGGGCAAGCCACCGGGAAGACCCATAAAGCTCGTGTGGGTCCCAGCTCACTCGCGGGTAGCAGGCAACACCATCGCCGACAACCATGCCCGGGAAATGTTAATCCGGGCCGAGCACGAGCCCGAAGAGCTACCGCACCCGGTTACCAGCTTTCGGGACATAACCAGGATGTACCGAGAGGAGAGGTGCAGACTGCCGGAACCGCACCTCCAACTGACTAGGCAACATCAGAAGATCCTGCGTCGAGCGCAGGCGGGATCGCTAGCGCATCCCGTACTGATGAACCGAATGTACCCTCCGGAACACGATACGCTCTGTCCGTTTTACAAAAGAGAGAGGGCACCCTGCAGTACATCTTGGCAGAGTGTACAGAACTCAAGACCCCGCTCCCTCCCTTCCCCATAACACCCACAATCCCCAACCCCTTGAGCGATGGGAGATCTTGTTGACCAGCCCCGCCCTGCCAAATCAGCTCGCACTGACAGACAGCGGCAGGAGCTGCTGGGAACATATGGGTCCTATCACTAGAGAACCACCCCGTTTGGTGCAAGCGTGCACCATCGATTTCTTCTTGGGCTCAGTAAAAGTTGATTTCTTTTCCTCCTGCTAAGCTGCCATCACATCTGATGGCTCCGATGAAGTGGCAACGACTTAAAGCTGCCTCGAGTGTGTAGACCAGAAGATTGTTAAATATTTAGTGGAAGGCCTGCCAGTCGTCGACGTACGGGCACTGGGAAAACCGTGCGCGCACTCAGTGACGCTGGTAGCAATACCGTCATCGTTCGGCGTGACTTAGTGTCTGACGCCCACTTTAACGGGAGGATGACAGAAGTCCTCCTGCTTGACGGTTCTGTTAAATTATTGCCTGAGGCAGCCATTCAGGTGGACACTCCATATTCGTTGGCGAAGTCACTGCCTCATGCATAGAAAATCTCCTTTATAACCTCGTCCTTGGCAATTGGCCGGGTGTACGAGCACCCCGTGAACCAAACCCACGCTCGAAACGCACTCACGGCGGAAAAGACAAACCCATCGTCCAGACAGAAGAGACAGGGCAAGTAACATCTCGTGCCATGATTTCCGCGGTGGCTAAAAACGAAAAAGAAAATGGGCCTGTTGAATGTGCCAACCATTGATGTCTCCTACTTTTCGCGGGATGAATTGGCGCAAGCACCAAAGAGGGATCCCGCTTTGGAGTCTCGCTACCAGAAAATAGGCAAGCGATTTTTTTTGGTAAAGACCACTTCTACAGCTTCACGAAAGAAGACGGCATCCTCTACCTACAATACCATCTAAAGACTGGTCGAACCTTTCATCATGTTGTGGCCCCTAAACAACTCCCCACATCAGTTCTCCGAATCTCCCACGAAACTATTATGGCTGGACACCGGGGGATACGGCGAATAACAGACCGAATTCTTCAGGAGTTTTACTGGCCAGGCCTACACGGTTACATACGACGTTTAGTCAAGTCCTGCATTATCTGTCAAGCGAACAAACCCAAAGGGAAAGGTTGGTATCGCCCCGTTAGGCCACATGTCCCTCATTCAAACTCCATTTCGACATGTCGCCATAGACTTGATAGGACCTTTCTTCCCGACTTCAGCAAGGGGGAGCCGTTACATCTTACCCCTTATCGACTTTGCCACGCGGTTCCCTGACGCCATTGCACAACCGGCTATCGACGCCGTACACGTAGCCGAGGCACTTGTCTAAATATTTTATGTGGTTGGACTACATGAAGAAATCGTCAGTGATGAAAAGGCGAGTTTACATCGGAGCTCATGAAGGAAGTTGGCTGAATGCTGTCTGTGAAGCTTCTACGGACGACATCGCATCACGCCTAGGCAAATGTTGTAGTTAAGAAATTCATCAGAACTCTCAAAATGATGCTGGAAAGGATGTATCAGTCGAAGGTCCGGTCATGGGACCGCTACCTTGCCTCTCTCCTCTTTGCATACCGGGAGGTCTCTCAAGCATGTCTTGGATTCTCTCCGTTTGCGTTTATCTACGGGTGTCCCGTTCGTGAATGATTGTGGGTCCTCCGCGAGCTCTGGACTAACATACATATCGATGACGAAGTCTAGACGACGTACGCTTACCTCGTCGATCAAAGGGCCCGATTGGGGGAAACGTGCCGGCTTGCTCATGAGCAGCTAGAAAAGTAGCAAAGCAAGCACAATAAAATATATATGACTGAGGATTCCGGCTTCGAAAACTCCGACAAGGTGCTAATTCTGCTACCTACCGATTCAAACAAACTCCTCATGCACTGGAAGGGTCCATTCGAAGTGCTCGAGGCGAAAATGACGTTGATTACTTGATCGACGCCGGCGGCAAGAGCAAGGTGTTCCATATCAATATGCTGAAGTGATACGAGGAGCGCAAGCCAATACCTCCTGCACAAGCTTTAACTGCCGCCATTTCCCACCGCGACTTGTCGGCGAGAAACGTTGCAGATTTGGAACCTGAGAACAGCCCGTTTCCTACCTTACATTCGTTGCAGTCAATCACTGATGTAAAGTTCTCGGATCACCTTGGCCATGAACAAGTTTAGCAAGTGCGAGCGCTACTACAAGATTACGAGGCAATCTTTCCAGAGAGAGAGAGAGAGAAATGACCTTTATTAATTCGTCCTGCGAGAAAGGTGCAGGTCAGGCCACGCAGGGCTTCGCCCTACCTCGTCTAACTACCTGCGCTAGGTAGCGGGCGGACAATCTTTCCAGACCTCACAGGCAAAACCACCCTTGTAGAGTGTGCACCCACTTCACCTGCGATAGACCAGTTCACATTTATCAGTACTGTATCCCACTGGCACTGCTTGAAGCTGGGGAAAACGATGTAGAGGATATGGGCAGACTGGGTGTAATTGAGAAATTGAAGTCTTCGTACCACGCTCCTGTCGTGGTAATAAAGAAGCCAAATCGTACGATCAGGCTTTGCATAGATTTCCGAGAGCATAAGATTCTCAGTTTCTACGGGGAGAGAATACCATGTGTAGATGTACTTCTGGCGTTAGTGGCAAACGATATTTTGTTTTTTGAATTTAACTTTACCAAGCGGTACTGGCAGGTGCCCATGGCTGCCGGAAGTCGGGAGATGACTGCCTTTTCAAGTATGAGTAGTCTCAACCAATTGAAATATATGCCGTTTGGTATAAAAACTGCTCCAGCTGTATTTGCACGTCTTATGAGGGCTGTTCTTGGTGACCTGAGGGATGTATATCACTACTTTAAAGATGTACTAATTGCTACCGATACGTGGGAGGAGCATATAACGGCTCTTCAGCAAGTGTTTTAAAGAGTTCATCAAGCCAGAATCACCATCAAATCAGCCAAGTGTGAGGTCGGCAGTCGCCGCATTTTATTTCTAGGACATCACATCGGCGATTCAAAAGTACAACCTCTCGTAAAAACACTGGACAAGATACTTAAAGCTAAACGGCCAACCACTAAAAAGGCTGTCTAGGCGTTTCTTGGGCTCACTGGATATTACAGGCGCTTCATCCCCAACTAGTCTGAAATGGCTAAACGCCTGACCGAGTTAACCAGGAAAGGCGAGAAGAACACAGGTAAATGGGGACGCGCGCAAGAAGAAGCACATTTTGCTCCCTTAAAAGGACCCTGCAACAGTTACCATCGACTGCTAGGAATGTATTTTTGGGTAAAGTCTGTCCCAGCAATCCCCTCCCGAAAAAATATGACAATCCACGTACTATCGCCGAAACCACGCGTGATGAGAAATCGGGCATAATCGTTCTCTCTCAACTCGACCGCGGGCAACGCCATGAAAGCTGCTCGCTCTCTCTCGGAGAGGGGGCCGGCTCGAGGAATTCTCATCGGCGGCCTTCGATATATCACAATTAGGGTAGATTTTCCCTTTTCTCCGCAACATGGAGGCGCCTATTTCCTGTCAGGTACCACAAAAAAGCAGGCATGGGTGCCTGTTCGCAAGCGCGCGCTCGGGCTAGTAGGGCTGTTTTGTTGCAATAAACGTTTGTAGTCGAGTGGTCCCGTTGAAAGAAAAGTATTGAGCTCATCACTAAAACTCCGCGCGCACTCAAAACACAAAAGAAACAGCAAAACTGTGCCTACATGTTCAGGCATTGAAGAGGTTCTTACACAGCGATGGTGACGGTGGAAATGGGAGAAATTGGCCGCGAAGTTGACTAGAGACAGGTGATTGGGCAGCCATGGCCTCAGTGACGTCGCTCAGGCCATGCCAGGGGTGCAGAATGAGGAGAAATGAAGAGAGCGTGGTTGGTTTTTCCGCGTCTTTCACAGCAATTTGCGCGCTCACCACTTCACGTGCACGTGTAATATTTGGCTCAGGTATTCCTGGCTGTGTAATCTAAACGTCGCGCGGGTTTACTTGCATTGCTCAAAGAGTGTTGCAGGGTTCCTTTGAGGATAAACTCGCGTCGGCTCCTAATCTCAGGCTCCAGACCACACCGAACACTTTGTATTACGCACCGACGTGTGGAACACCAGTCTGGTTGCCATTGTCCTGCAAACGGGAGATGACAACCTTTTTCATCCAGATGCCTATGCAAGCCGGAACATCCTCCCGCGCGAGACTCAGTATTCCACCATGCGCGCGAGTGCTTAGCACACGTTTGGGCCACGCAAAAGTACATTTGTACCTTTACGGCAAGAAATTCATCATTCAGTGTGTCCACCAACCACTTCAATACATGAAATCAGCAAAGCATGTTATACCAGAGTGTTGCGATTAAGCTTAGTATTTCAAGAATACACCTCACTGTCAACTAAATAAAATGATGTGAGAACATCGGGGCTGATTACCTCAGCAGGAATTAGAGCAAACTATCTACCGCAGTCCGATCTCCTATTAGTTGGTTACAGCCCTTGTAAGTTTGTAAATATTGTCACGAAGCCAAGGACGACACAGTTGTCTTGCAGGAGAAACAAGTTTATTGGAGCGAACTTGTGCTCCTCTAACAACTCAAAAGAATACAGAGGCGGCGAAGCAGCGGTCAACAAAGTGACTTGCGTCAGCGAGCGTCGCAGAATCGAATGCCCCGGCGTCCGCACTGAAAGCTTTTTATCTTTTGGCGCGCGTGGTTCTCGAAACGTCGATTCGCATCGAGAACATAGTAGATCCAAGAAGATTATTCTGGGCTGTTCACGTGAGATCGGAATGCTCTCCCTATCACAACAGATAACACATGCGGCACAGAAAGAAAGAATGGAACATACGCTTCCCTTGGCGCAGAGATAACACAGACCGGCGCAGCCGGGCGGTAAAAGCAAAACACAAATAAACAAACCCAATGTATGTTTCGCGGCATTACCCCCCATCTAAGAGAGCATCGAGCATCGACCCGATGCTAACATAAGCGACAGTCCGAACAAATGAAAATAAAAGTTCGTCATCGTCCGTAGAAAGGTTTTAAGCAAACCACGTAGACGACTTCAGGCCGCGTGCGTCGTCGTGATGTGCCGGAGTCACCATCGGGGATCACTTCGTAGGTAAGTTGGCCAACACGTCGTAGAATCTGGTAGGGTCCGAAATACCGTCGCAGGAGCTTCTCACTGAGTCCGCGCCGTCGGATGGGAGTCCAAACCCACAGACGATCCCCTGGTTGGTACTCGGCGTCTCAGCGTCGGAGGTTGTAGCGGCCCGCATCCACCAGCTGCTGGTCCGTTATACGAACTCGAGCGAGGTGGCGGGCCTCCTCCGCACGTTGAAGATATCCGTGGACGTCGCCGTTGAGGTCGTCGTCTTCTACGTGCGGAAGCATGGCGTCGAGCATCGTAGTCGGCCTTCTACCGTAGACAAGCTCGAACGGCGTCAGCTGTGTCGTCTCCTGGATAGCCGTGTTGTATGCAAACGTGACATACGGGAGCACTTCGTCCCAAGTCTTATGTTCAACGTCAACGTACATTGACAGCATATCTGCGATTGTCTTGTTCAGACGTTCTGTTAGTCAGTTCGTTTGGGGGTGGTACGCCATCGTTCTTCGATGATCCGTGTTGCTGTAGCGTAATACTCCTTGCATCGGCTCCGCAGTAAATGCCGTTCCGCGGTCTGTGATTAGGACTTCCGGGGCTCAATATCGCAGCACAACTTGGCTTATAAAGAACTTCGCCACTTCTTGTGCAGTCCCCCTCGGAAGAGCGGCGGTCTCTGCGTAGCGCGTCATGTAGTCTGTCGCTACGACAATACACTTGTTCTGTGATCGTGACGTAGGGAACGGGCCTAAAAGGTCCATTCCAATCTGTTGAAATGGTTTTGATGGGACGGCGATCGGTTGCAGAAGTCCGGCGAGTCTTGTCGGCGGCGTTTTTCGTCGCTGGCAGTCACGGCAGCTCCGGACGTAGTGGGTGACGTGAGAGGTAAGGCCGGGCCAGTAGTACCTCGCCTTGATTTTTCCAACAGTGCGGGCTGTTGCCCAGATGTCCGGAAGACGGGTCGTTGTGGCACGCTTCCAAAATTTCGTCACGAAGGTCCGCGGGGATGACGAGAAGGTAATTCGCTCTTGTTCTGGGGCTGAAATTCTTCTTCACAAGGACGGAGTTCCTCAGGCTGAATGCTGGTAAGCTGCGTTGGAAGGTCCTAGGAACGGCAACATTGCATCCCTCGCGGTACTCGATTATGACGCGTAAGTCGGGGTCGGCACGCTGCTGGGCGGCTAGGTCGCTCTCCGTCACGATCCCGAAGAACGCGCTGTCTTCATAAGAGTCTTGTGGTGGTGGGTCGACGGGGGCGCGGGACAGCAGGCAGTCGGCGTCAAAGTGTTTCCTGCCGGATTTATAAACGACTGTAACGTCGAACTCCTGCAAGCTCAAGCTCCACCGCCCAAGACGGCCAGAGGGGTCCTTCAAATTGGCGAGCCAACACAGCGCATGGTGGTCTGTTACAACCTTGAATGGCCTTCCATACACGTATGGGCGCAATTTTGAAGTCGCCCATATAATAGCCAGGCACTCTTTCTCAGAGGCAGACGTTTTTCTCCTCCTTCGACAGACCACGGCTGGCATAGGCGATTACCCTTTCGCAGCCGCTTTGCTTTTGGACAAGGACGGCACCCGAGCCTATATCACTGGCGTCCGTGTGCATTTCCGTTTCGGCAGTTTCGTCGAAATGAGCGAGCACGGGCGGGCTTTGCAGGCGTTTTTGCAGCTCGCCGAATGCTTTTTCTTGGTCGTTTTCCCAGCTGAAAGGGCTGCTATCTTTCGTCAAGCCCGTGAGTGGCTCTGCAATGCGTGCGAAGTTTGCGACGAAGCGCCGGTAGTATGCGCACAGCCCGAGAAATCTTCGCACGCCTTTCTTGTCTTTCGGCCTTGGGAAGTTCGCAATGGCTGAAGTTTTTGCCTGGTCAGGTAGGACTCCCGCGGCGTTGACGACGTGGCCCAAGAACTTGAGTTCCCCGTATGCGAAACGGCACTTTTCAGGCTTCAGCGTCAACCCCGACGTACAAATGGCCTCGAGTACAGACTCCAACCTTGCGAGGTGTTCGTCGAAAATCCGGGCGAATACCACTACGTCGTCGAGGTATACGAGGCAGGTGTGCCACTTAAGGCCAGCAAGCACAGTGTCCATGACTCTTTGAAACGTCGCTGGTGCTGTGCACAGCCCAAATGGCATCACCTTGAACTCGTATAGGCCGTCTGGGGTTATAAATGCAGTCTTCTCTCGGTCTCTCTCGTCCACTTCAATTTGCCAGTAGCCGGTCTTCAGGTCCATCGATGAGGAGTACTTCGCGTGGCAGAGGTGGTCGAGGGCGTGGTCGATTCGGGGGAAGGGGTACACGTCCTTTTTCGTGATTATGTTCAGTCGCCGGTAGTCAACGCAAAACCTTAATGTGCCGTCTTTTTTCTTTACGAGTACGACGGGCGCAGCCCAGGGGCTTTTCGATGGCTGTATAATGTCATCGCTCAGCATGTCGTCGACTTGAGTCCGGATGGCTTCCCGTTCGTGTGAAGAGGCGCGGTACGGTGACTGTCGGGTAGGTCGGGCTCCATCTTCGGTTATTATTCGGTGCTTCGCTAGAGGGGTCTGACGTAGTTTTGCGCTCGACGAAAAACATTCGCTATAGCGACGCAGCAAAGCCAATAATTTTTTTCGTTGGTCTTGCGGTAGCGCCGGATTCACGTCGAATGGCTGCGGGAGCTTGAAGGTTTCTACGGGTGTGCGTTCAAAGTTGGCGACTGCGATCACATCACTTGCTTCTTGCGTTTCTTCGAGGAACGCAATTGCAGCTCCCTTGTTTAAATGCTGGTACTCTTCGGTGAAATTAGTGACCAAAACGTGAGATTGGCGTTGCTTAAAGTGCGCAATGCCTCTTGCGACGGAGACACCGCGGTCGAGAAGCAACCTTCGATCACTCTCTACGATAGCGTCGATGTCAGAAGCAGCATCCTCACAGTAGACGGCGATCATCAAGCTTGGGCGGGGTGGCAGGGTGATGTGATCGTCGGCGATCCTGACAGCAGCACGGTGATCGGGGTTCGGCTGCGGCATCGTGGAGTGATTGGAGAAAAATGTTATCGACTTGGTCTGCAGATCAAATATTGCGGCGTTGTCCGTCAAAAAGTCCATTCCGAGAATCACGTCGCGGGAGCAGTTAGGCAGAACGACGAACGCCGCAGGGTACGTTGTGCCGTCTATGGTGACGCGCGATGTGCACGTTCCGCTTGGCGTCACGAGGTGGCCTCCTGCTGTGCGTATGTGCGGACCGTCCCATCTGGTCATAACTTTCTTCAGTTTAGACGCAAATGGTCCGCTCATTACCGAATAGTCCGCTCCCGTGTCTACGAGGGCGCCTACGTCAAAGCTGTCGATGGACACCTTGACGTCAGATGCAGTCTTCCTCGAGTTCCAGGTTCGTCGGGGCGTCGTATCTCTGCTTGTACGTGTTGATGGTCGGGCACTGTGCATCGTCGTTGTCGTCGTCTTCTCAACGGACGTCTCGGTCAGGTCGGGTACGCGTCGCGCCGTGTAGCTGTCGTCGTGTTCGGGAGTCTCGTCAGGGTTAGGTCGGGTCGTCGGGATGAGGGCATGTCGTGAATCACTGTCTTCAGCGCGTCCTTGCGTCATTGGAGGGTTTCTAGTTTTTCGCCGTAGAGCAACTTCACCTCCAGAAGTTGCCGCCTTTAGTTTCCCCCGCGTGGGCTGGGGGACCTTCCACGGGCGAACTCAGCGTTGCTACGGCCGTTCGGCGATTGGTAGGGGTAGGGCGACGGCGAACGGTTGAAACGCGCTGGGCCTTGGCTGGTTTCAGATAGATACTCGTCGATATCACGTGGTCGTTGGCCAGGGAGAGGGCGAGGTGCGTCGACGGAGAAACCACGCAGTGCGAGTGTCTTGTATGGGCAGCGACGGTAAATGTGGTCGGCCTCTCCACAGTGGTAGCACAGAGGACGGTTATCGGGAGTTCGCCATACGTCCGTCTTCCTCGGCGTCTGTTTTTGGGCTACCGGGGGTCGGGCGGGTGACAGTGGGCGGCGGTATGGTGGGGCCTCTTGACGGCGTGTTGGAGCAGGGCGGGGTGGGTCGACGAACAGCCGCGGAGTATGTCATAGCTTGTGGCTCTCGGGGTACCTCGGATGGCGTAGAAGATCCCAACGCTTGTTGCACTTCTATAATCACGTCGGTGAGGGAAGCGACTTGGGGCTGCGGCGGCGTTGGGAGAAGTTTCCGCAGCTCCTCTCTCACTATTGCGCGGATAGTCTCGCGTAGGCTGTCGGCCGGGATCCGCGTGCTGCCAAAGTCGTTCGCATTGGCCGCGCCAACAAAGTTGCGGTCATACTGCTTAGCACGCATATCGAGGGCTTTCTCAATGGTGCTGGCTTCGGTCACGAATTCGGCGACGGTTTTGGGCGGATTTCGGACAAGTCCAGCAAACAGTTCCTCCTTCACTCCGCGCATTAAGAAGCGCAACTTCTTTTCTTCCGTCATTTCAGGGTCCGCGCGGCGAAATAGCTGCTGCATCTCCTCAACGAAGATCAGGACACCTTCGTTGGGGTGTTGCGTGCGCATTTCCAACAAAAGGGCGGCTCTTTCTTTCCGCACGACGGTAGTGAAGGTCTTAGTAAACTCGCTTTTGAACTGAGCCCAGTTTGTCAAGGAGCTCTCGTGGTTCTCGAACCAAGTGCGACCCGAATCTTCCAAGTAAAAAAAAACGTGCCGGAACGTTTCTGCGTCGTCCCACCTGTTGAATTTCTGGAGGCGCTCCAGTTTCTCCAACCATTCTTCTGGGTCTTCTGCGGGGGCTCCTCGGAACGATGGCAGTTCCCGGGGCTGCTGCAGGACGATTGGCGACGTTGTTTCTTGCACCATGGTGTTGGTTGCAGCGTTCCTTTTCATGGGCCCTTCTGGCATCAAACCGAACTCGGGTGGTAAATCTTGCAGGCGGGGGCTGGCTCTTGTTGGACTGGCTTGGCGGCTTTTCGAGGTTGTAGTGGGCATGAAGGGTGCGTACACCGCACCTCCACCAGATGTCACGAAGCCAAGGACGACACAGTTGTCTTGCAGGAGAAACAAGTTTCTTGGAGCGAATTTGTGCTCCCCTAACAACTCAAAAGAATACAGAGGCGGCGAAGCAGCGGTCAACAAAGTGATTTGCATCAGCGAGCGTCGTAGAATCGAATGCCCCGGCGTCCGTACTGCAGGCTTTTTATCTTTTGGCGCGTGTGGTTCTCGAAACGTCGATTCGCATCGAGAACATAGTAGATCCAAGAAGATTATTCTGGGCTGTTCACGTTACATCGGAATGCTCTCCCTATCACAACAGATAACACATGCGGCACAGAAAAAATGAATGGAACACGCGCTTCCCTTGGCGCAGAGATAACACAGACCGGCGCAGCCGGGCGGTAAAAGCAAAACACAAATAAACAAACCCAATGTATGGTTCGCGGCATTATTGTATAGGCATTTTCCCCTTTCTTGTATGTGACTCCCCACGTCCGCGGTTTGTGTACGCATGCATTCGCGTCGCAGACACTTCTATGAGACTGGAATAGTTGTGGGACAACTTTTTAAAAAGGCCATTGGTTGTGGTGATGTACGGTGCCGAACCTGGTTGTGAGGGGTTGACCAGGCGAAAAATAACAACGTATGGGCCTTTGCGGAGGACGAGGAAGTAGAAGATGGCGTGTGGTAGGGTTCTTCTGAGTGCTGGAATTTCGTCAAGGCTGGTTTCGTTGCCTGGTGTGCCGGGCTACTGCATTCTGACGGCCAGAGCTTCTCCTTTTTGGAGCTACGGGCCCGTTCTGGTGGCTCTTTTCGAGGTGCCCGGGAAGGCCTGCCCATCCCGCCGTTGTATCGAGAGCGTTCGCGGCGAAGGCCCGATCCGAAACCTCGGTCCGCGTCAAGCACCCGAGGCCTGACGTGGGGCGTGCGCTACCCGAGAAGTGCACCAGGCCACCCGTCGTCCGCAACATCCACAGAACATCGCAACATCCACGGACCAGCGGTCACACCTCGTGGCGTATGCCCGAGGTGCCACAGAAAGCACAAGCGTTCTGCGCGAGTCTTGTCAGCTGCCATCACCGACATGGCTGGATAGTGGGACTGACGCCGGACATTGAATGAGGTGAGACTAGCCATGCTTTGACTGTGCTGTAGATTAGTGAGCCCTATTTCAGTCTCGCGTGAAAGTGTACGCTGTTAACGTCTCGGGTACCTTCTCCCTTCCGTGTTTACTTTGTGTGTATTCTCGTTTCCGTTCCGCTAACTAAAATACGTCTGTCGATGTTCAGCACCTGATGTTTTCGCTCCGCGCGAAGGTCTAGCGCGAGGTGCTAGCCAGGTCCTTCACACACCTCCTTTCGTAGTTGTGGTGTTAGAATCGTTGTTTGGGCATGGCGAATTCAAACACAGAAAGATCGAGATGCAAACAAGGCACCGTGTCCTGTATACTCGGTGTATTCTCCTTCAATTCGCCACAAGATTCTCCTTTCCTATTTTGAACACTCCCGCGCCGTCGGTACTTCACAACCAGCTGCGTGTGTTTTCTACGCGGTTTCCTATTTGGTGTGGAAAAGCAAGAGAAACATTATTATTGGATTTAGAAGACATGCTCAAAGCCTTGTCCGTTGAATGGTGAGTTTGTGGAGGAGAAATAAACCAGTGGGGGACGCGGTTGAACTACCACGCTTGTCCTCCGCGCACATAGACCTCTTGATTTAGGTCCTTTTACAAGACCCAGGCATTTACAAACTTTGGCACCGCCATTGAGATCATTGACACGCCAATAACAGGTGTCCAGGTAACTAAAAGGCGTTATCCATTGTCGAACTGACGTGGCCTGAGGAGATTTGGGGGCTACGACGGAAGAACCCGGCAAGGTGCAGGTTTCGGTGATCTACAGTAGGTTGGTCGGCACTGGACCAGGGAAGCAAGAGTAGCAGGCGGAGCAAGCGGAGTGCGTCAGGTCTTTTGTCGAATAATTCGTGCTATTCCGTCATTAGTGGGCATCAGAAGTAACCACTTCGTCGAAAATTGAAATAACCTCGCGGGATATCATATGGCATCTCTTGGTCTGTTTGTGTGGTCGCTTCCTTGAGGTGAACCTTTGGGCAAATATTTGGAATATGGCGTTTAGTGACCGTGTTGTTGAAGGCTGCTTCAGCAAGCCAACTGAACTTCAAAACATGGTCCTTGGAGGTACGATATTACAGATGCCACGGCAATGGAGCGATTGTTTCTTTCGTTAAAATCATGCCAGGAGGACTATTTGATAAGACTTGTGATGTAAAGTTTACCCAGGTTGCCGATGTCTCACGCAATCGCGAGGGTAATATAGTGCTCTGAGCCTAGAGGGTTCGATTTGCTCTTATCCGCTGTCTTGTCAGCCTATCTATTGACATTAGAGAGATTGTGTTTTCTCTTGATGGAAGGTAGATTTCTCTGTATGAGGAAGGTGACGCGTAGAATGGCTTTATCTTCTGCTGTGACAGTGGAAAAAGAAGAAACGGTATTGTCCAAGTGACCAAGGTTCCCATCTAGGTTGTTGTCTTACAATTACCTAGTCTGACTAATTTGGAATACATTTTCTGCAGGTCATCAGGTATATACATATAAACCCAGAGCTCCGTAGGCAGTCTCAAAACTCGGGGTCAGCTCTGATTATCTATCCCAGATACACTCTTGTACTATTTCTAGCGTTTTGTTATACAGGGTGATGAGGGCACTGTCGGCATGTTTATTCATCAATACTTTAGGTGTACTCATATTTATCCCTAGTCCGACTGTCTTGTTCTTTCATTGTAGTTCCTCGAATAAGTTTTATAGTTGTTTCGCAGAATAACTTAGCCAGACTACGTCATCTGTACATCTCAAAAGGCTCAAGTTTTGGCCGTTTATGCGTATCTTATGTTTTCCCAGACAAGCTTTCTCAACACATTCACCAGACATGCAGTGAACGGTTTTGGCGTGGTGGGATCTGTGTTTAATTGGCCAATTCGCTGACCCCCCGGCGGATAATATGGAGAAAAGACGTGTAGGTGATATGTGTAGGTGGGGAAGCGACGTCCCGCCGTTCACCATCTCCGATGAACAGGAGCACCGAAATTCAGCCATTGCGTCCACCTCGGCTCGGCCTTCCTTACTGGATAAAATGATACTTGTTATAATAAAGCGGTGCATAAAGGTTTATTCCGTGCACGTATGCAGTCAACAACATGTGAATAGCGGGTCATGACCATTTTTGAAGCATAACTAAGACGCGATCCCAGAAAATGTCAGAAACCATGCACGGAATGCGCGGGAGAACCGGAACCAAAACTAGCTAGAACACATCAATAATAAGACACAAAACTACATTATCATGATTTTCCTTGAAGCCAATAGCACTGAACCTCTTCCTAAAGAAAACAAAAGCATTGACAAAAACGCCACAACGTATGCATGAAATTCAGATGTGATAAAAATCGTGCAATTTTATTGCAAGACAAGTCCGCGTCTTAGGAGGCGTCACGGGAAACGGCATGTAGTATGAAGAAATAACGTCACTCTGGGAGTTATTTTTGTACTCAATACGCTCACTTAAGCGGACTAAGAGTAGTCAAAACCCGGACTGTCTGACCACAGACTTCAATCTGCGCAAGTAATCTCACAATGTTTTAAAATTACCTCGGTATTTCTTTAGGAGGTCCTTGTAGTGAATTCTTCAAACTACTGTTTGTATTTGCATTGCGGATTCATTGTTCAACCGGTCGTAAAACAGCATTTATATTATAAAACACTAAGGAATAAGAAGTAGTGATGTGGCATCAGCAGCGGCTGTAACTACTACAACACTATAATGTATAAAAGCCTGACGAGTACACGCTTTGCGATGTGATTGGACGGCGCCCAAAAGTTTTAACGTCCTCTACAATCGATTCTTCTTTAATCTTATTTTGTAAAAAAAAACATTTAGTTGTATTGGCAACAAGCACATGTATCGGAATGTAGTTGTCGCTTATTTATGGAGAGTTGTTCAAGCCAGTTTCAGTTTTAGTTCCCCACAACAACACGCATGGCGACCAACGTTATCGCTGGTTGGCTGTGGTTGTCTGCTCCTTAATTCGACAAATGAGGCTGCCCGCCTCAGGTAGAATCCAAACTTTCACCAGTTGATGGGTACGCATTGGCTGCACTCCCTCCATGCCATTGGAGACGTTCAACTGCGAGACGCTTCTCTCTCATCTGGATCGTCTCTGGGTAGTAAGAGGAGCGTTCGCCTAATACCGAAGTCGGTGCATTAGACACTGCGCCTGCAAGGTGTCAATAATATGTCAACACCACGGCAACGGGAACTCGCCAACGTGTAGTTGCCTGCACGCAGTCAGCAAGCTCGCTCAGAGTACAATGATGATTGCAGCACAAATGGGGAATGCCGTAGAGAGAGTATGACCTATACAAAAAAAATACACTTCCAAAACGTTCAACGTGATATTCGAGCCTGCTCGTACGATGCGCTGCATCTAGTGCTTCAGGCCACTCGTCCATGCCACATTTTTTTCTTTACTGCTTAAAAAACGGGCAGCTATAGAGTCCAGTATTTAGCAGTTATCCAATATGACAAATCCCCGTCCATCTCTACTAAACCCAAACTCCGTTATTGCCACATATTCCGAGCATGAGTGCATCCAAGGAGCCTTGGCGTTCATGCGAACGTAAATAAAAACATTGGGGGATAGGGGTATGCAGCTTTGACGTAAAAGTCTTGTGTCTTTGAAGAACAAAGCGTCCCAGCGCGAGGCGTGCAAAAGTTTTTGTTTTTTCAGTGCGTGTTACGTTTTTGGGCGAGGCGCAAATGAGTTTTCTGGTAGTTTTGTACCATGAGCACTCATTCGACATTACGATGACGACAGGAGACGCTAACAGCAACTGCCCCTAAAGGGATCTACCCCTAATAACACCACAGGAGCTACAATGACGCGCCCGTCTAACAGCTGCAGCGACTCTGGTGGGTCACTTTCCGCTGCTTAGCTGTTCTGCACCAACTCAGCGTGCACCCAAAAAACAGACTTTGTTTGGAGTGGCAGTCAGTTATGCCGGTCCGTTACGTAGCGCTTCTACAAGAATCCCTTCAAGAAAATATATCATAGGGCACTCCTGCAGTATCTCGAAAAGGCAAGAACCGCAGTACATAAAGGTTATTATCCTTGTCACCTTTAGCAGTTCAATTGCAAAACATCCCACAAAAACACCACGTCCCGGCACAAAACCTATCGTCGAATAATGGTTTCTAGTTGATATAAGCGGCAACTTTCCGACCAAGATATAGAAATTATTTTTTGCGCAAGCATGTTTTCGCTAAGAGTTATCGTGTATTTAGCTTAAAAAAAACGTTTTGCGTTCCTAAGTCCCCAAAAATGTGCTATCACTAGTGGCTGTCCTCTTTCGGCGTGAAAAAAAGGCAAACGTGAGGTTCTACTGCTGACCTCAGTGCTAGCTCATCCTGCGGAGAAAGTGTTTCCTGTACCTTCGTTTTACTCTTTACAAAAAAAAATATTCGTGGATTTTTTCTGCTCATTGCCTAGAATACATTCGCTGAATCTTCTGGTAGTTTTTATTTTCCGTGCTTTCTATTACCGCTCCAGTTGCACGGGCAAATGCAGCTTACAGCTCCAGTGACGCCAACTCAGCAAAGCGTCGTAAGCCAATATATGTATTACATGTGCGCTAGTGTAGGCTTCGACTTTTTACTTGGACTTTTTACACACAAACCAATGCCACATTCCTCCTATTACAAATTGGTCGTGGCTTAGTTTTACCTGTTGGAATGAATTGCGAGCACCTCGCCCGGGTCACCTTAAGTAATCTTGGTGACGGTATTGGCGCCACCGCGGAACTTGAGACCCCAAAATAAGCTGTAACCTACAGCGGTGAGGTGTTTTAAGGTGAAGGGCAGAAACCACAAACGGTGGCCGTCCGAGCCCAGGTCAAGCTCAGGCGGATGGGCACCATGTCGGTTTATCAGGCAGGGAGCTCTGGGACCTCTTCAGCTATCAGGGTAAGGTTGACGAAGAAAGTACCCCCGTCCCCTGCTTGTATACTTTTATCCATGATATTTTCAAACCCCCCTTCAAACCTGATCGGCCTCTGAAATTAGGTCGCAGAGAAGTTTCTTTGCCTCCTTTGCAATGAATCTCGTTCCCAAAGGCTGATAATTTCTCGTGGTTTTTGATAATCGAATCTGTTGACAAAACAAAGCCCATCACTTCCCACTCTGTGTTTCTAATCTCCAAGTTTCTCGAAAGCCTTACTGGAAAGTCGTATAAGGGTAAGAAACTCACTAAGGGAGAATTTTTGATAGAAGTAGAAAACAAACAACGATCCTCTAAACTCCTCAAGCAAACGCGCATAGTCGATGTTGACATCGAGATCAGGCCCCATCGCAGCCTCAATAGCTGCCAGGGCATGATCTCTGACCGGGATCTAATAAATGAGACTAAAGCAGATCTGCTCTAGGGCCTTACACATGAGGGCGTAATAGAAGTGAGGCGAATAACCATACGCTGAAATGACCAAATAATACCAACCAAGCACATAATCTTGACGTTTGAGCGCTCAACACTTCCTGCGTCGGTTAACGCAGGTTTCTTGTGATGTCTGATCCGACCCTACGTGCCAAATCCATGCAGCTGCTTCAAGTGTCAGTGTTTTGGATACAGCACAACATCTTGCCGTGGTAAACAGATGTGCGCAAAATCTGCAGCACATGACCAAATAACCGACAATGGTGCATCCGAGAGCTTCGCCTGTGCGAACTGCCAGGGACCGCACGCTGCCTATTCTAGGAGTTGTGAAAAGTTCAAACTAGAAAAACAGATCATTGCCTTAAAAGTCAACGAAAACTTCATGTTTCCAAAAGCGCGAAAAAGGTTTACCTCTTCCCCCTGGGGAAGCACACCGACGCATCTCACCGGGGGGCGGAGCGGCATCTGGTATCGGCGGGGAGTCAGTACCTAGAGTTGGACTTGGTCCCTCCCTAATCCCCCCTCGGGTTGCCTTCGGCGGCACAACCCGTCACAACACCGGCTGCTCAGTAAGCAGCGGCTGTGGTGGCAACCACGTCTGTTGGGGATGCTGCTGCATCCACTGCTTCCTCCCCAACGGCCTAAAGCACACGCAAGGGCACGGAGGAGATGGAGATGGAGGCAGTCGCAGCGACCCCCTCCCCCAGGTGGCTGCCTGCGCCATATGTGGTGCCCCCCATGCCTTTGGCGCTAAAAGCGCACGCAAAGGACACCCGAAAGGGTACAAAGTCAATGTGGCCCAGTCCACCCGGCACCCCCTTGCCTTCCGGTGACGACATGGACTTCTAGCCCTTCCGGCTTTCATCGCAGGAAGAGGAACGGGCTGCGACGTCCAGGTATGTAGAGAAGGTCAAAAAACCCCTTTCAAGAGTCCAAGCCCCGAAAGACCTTGCATAAATAATCACAGTTTTGTAGAATAATGGCACGAATAACGGCGCGAATACCTACAGCCGAATACCAGCACGCGTCTGGGCGCCGATAATTCATGCACAGACGTGTATGGAAGGAAACCCGCGGTGTAGGACAGGTTTTTCCCTGGGTGAAGAAAGAGCCGTTAGGGAGCCGAATGACGCAGACGCGTTTTTCATCCGCTCGGTGTTTCTACGTTTTAAATAAGGGAACTTCGCTTGTCAAACAGCAATGAGTGGGTATAGGTGAATGGGGAAGGTGTAAGCACTCGCTGGACATTACCAGGTAACCTTTTAGGCTGTAGGCGGCCGAATGAAGTGGTGAGGCCTAGCCCACATTTATTTAGAGTTGCGTGAGGACGACAACATGGGCCCGAGAATCGGAGAGCGCCCGTGGAGTGCGGCCGAGCAGTGGGGAAGCCATGATGTTCCCTGGCGCGTGGCTCGCCATGTGTCGAGGCCACGCGCTGCTGACGATGGAGGCAGCGGCCGATGATGATGATGGTGGGCGCTTGCTGTTGATGACGAAGTGGCCGCTACAGGGCTCCCCCCCTAGCGCCGAGCGCGACGAAAGAAAACAAGAATATGAGCAACAAACTAGCGAGGGAAACTATGTGCAGGGTATGACGAACATGAGGAAGGGTACTTAAGTATGTGTATCCAAGGTCCTTAAACAGTTCACGTCAAAGGCAAAGGTATGTAGTACATTCAACTGGTCATTTCCGTAAGATTTTCCGGTTACAGTCCAAGTTGTAATCTTAGGGGCTTCGAGAGCGCATTGTTGCTTCCGGTGGCCTGGCCTGAGAGTGGAGTAGCGGACGAACTTCAGCACAAATCGGCTGGTCCGCTGTCAGGCCGTCGCGCATATCCACATTAATGCAGGTGATGGGACGGGTCTGGAAAGGCGGGTGCCGTAACGGTATCGTCCTACTACGTGAGCGGGCCCGTGTAGTAGCAATACGTCTAATCTGTCGAAGTTGAGGTGGAGAGGGTACAGTCGGGCGCAGCATCGAGGCGTATGTTTGGCTTGTAATCGGGACACGACGCCGAAGATGACCGCGCCACTTTCGTGGTGCAGAAGTAACCGCAAACCGGAGATGGTGAACGCGAAAAACACGACGGATCCAGCGCGTTCGCCTCGGACGTTCGCAGTGCCGGAACAGGCGGCTAACGCGGAGATCATGCTGCCGTGCCAGCCCAGATAACCGTCTTCGTGTCGGCGCTTGCGCCGCCGACGGCGGCGTTTAAGCTCGGTGGCGAAAATGACTAATTGCGGGGGTTGCTTCAAGTCAGGAGAGGGCTGATTCCTGGGATGTGCGGGACGTTTGGCTCGCAGACTCTGCGTCCATTCAGCCATGGTGGTCAGCCCTTTGTAGGACGGGCTTTCCTCAACGTTGGGAACGAGTACAACCGTGTGCGTCGCGTGCGTGATCTGCGGCAAAGGCAGGGGAACCGTAATGGACGCGTCAGCCAGAGCAAAGATGGTTGAAATGTGTGGCGAAGCAGCGTCTGCGACTGATATATGCAGGTGTGTGGACGAACATGGCGTCGTGTTTGCCAAAATTGCACCTGGGTTCTCAGGAGTCGCTTGCATGAATAGTGGTAAAAACGATTTCTTCAGGTGCCAGCCCGGGGCTTGAGCGCTGCGGGGAGGTAGCGCAGACACATTGGGCGACGGACTGCTAGGGCGTAAGGGGCAGTCCTTCATTGTCGTTGCCTCTGGGTTGACATCCACGGGGAAGAGCGTGGCCGCAGTGGCCGTGTTGTAGTCGCAGGGTGGTACCGCCAACACCAGCATGCTGGTGCTAGGAACAAGGTCCCCAACCGGGGTGGTGCAAGGCCGGGCGGCTGGCGTGGGTGGTTTGAGGTACTGACCGTAGCGCGCGACCAGGACCGCTCTGAGCTCGTCGTAGGGCTGGGCTCCGGGCTTAGGCAGGGTGGAGGCTAAGCTTGACGGTAAAAGCTCGTAAATCAGCGCGTAACGGTCGTTCTGGGCTCTGACGTGGTAGAGATAAAAAAGCACTCCATCTGCATAACCAAACCTCGGGGTTCTTAGGGGAGAACGGTGGGCGGGGTGGCAAGGTCGCCACACTGAGTGCGTTGGTGGAAACACTTTGAGTGGAGTGACTGGGCGCAGCGGGGTTGGAGTGGCCCGTAGAATGACGGTCAGCGAAGCCTTTACGTGGTATAACACCTCTTCGCGCTTGGGTCGGAGAGTCGTCTTCAGGGCGCGAGGGAGGCGGAAAGCCGGGGAGCGAGGTTCCCATTCCATCGTAAGTCACGGCGTGCGAGGAAGAAGTGGCAGGAGGCGATACACTGTCATTGTGGCGGGAAGGACTCGTGTCGAGGCGCGCCATCACGTAGGCCTTCAGTGTATCGCAGGGCCGCTCGAAGCGTTTTAGGTGCTCACCGAGTAGGTCGCCCGGAAGCAGGGCGGTTGTGATGCGGTAGCGCTCGGCCTGTGAGTCGATACCGCGAATGAGGAAGTGCGCTTCCAATTTTAAGAACCAGGCTCGGTGGTAGGGTCGTTCGAAGGCCGGGTAAAGCGGCACAGGGCAAGCGAAGTGGGCTCCATGCTGCCGACGTCCGGGTCACCAATTATGTAGGCGGCCGAATGAAGTGGTAAGGCCTAGCCCACATTATTCAGACTTGCGTGAGGACAACAACATGGGCCCGAGAATCGGAGAGCGCCCATGGAGTGCGGCCGAGCAGTGCGGAAGCCATGATGTTCCCTGGCGCGTGGTTCGCCGTGTGTCGAGGCCACGCGCTGCTGACGATTCAGGCAGCGGCCGATGATGATGATGGTGGGCGCTTGCTGTTGATGACGAAGTGGCCGCTACAAGGCCATCGAAATGGCATTTATTGCCACAAGAACACTGTGCCGCAAGGGCGGGTGCAATGAGCCTCGACAGTCATAGCCGCTACCCCGCCTCGCCAGCCGGCTTCGTCGGCGCATCAGCTCGAGGCTATACGCCCCCTCAAGAAATGGAGAGCATTGGAGACATTACCCCGGAAGAGATGCCCGACCCGAGGTGGTGGTGGGTCACCGAAAATACCCGGCCTTAGAAAGCCTCAAGCAAGCAGCCACCATGCAGGAGCTCAATCGGTGCCATCTCAAGAACTTCCAAACAAAAAAAGGCAAGGGCGCGCAAGAGCGTACGTTTTTGGCTATTCTTATAATATTACTGCGAAAAACAATGTTGCATTATTTTGTTGGTGATAAACGTAGAAGAGGCAAAGCTCGTGCTCACCTTCGTGCTCTCCACTATGTACTTTATGGGATTTTATGACGGCCTATTTAAAAACAAGTGCCATTTTTAAATTTTCTATAACAACAGGGCCTTTTGAATGACAAAGCCTGGATGTTAATTTACTTGCAGTGTTTGAAGGTGAGCTTAGCTACACTTGGGATCTGACTCATTTGGTTAAGCATAATCGCCAGCATCGTAGCAAACACGGATTTCGTCAGGTTTTTCTTGCTGAACGCTGATTGTTGATCGAGTTCACACACGATTTGGCTGTAGCAATTTATAAGCCTAAAGTAGTTGACTGTATTTTCTTGGAGATGCAAAAAAGCATTTGATGGTGTTTCATATAACCACTGCGGGCTATAAACAGAATGAACCGGCTATTTCATGGATAGCCTTGTGTGTCTCTCTCTAAGACAGCATTCGGTTGCTATCAATGGTTATTCTTCGGGATATGTTCCTGTGACCTCAGGAATTCTTCAAGGCTCTGTTGCATACCCTCTTTTGTTTCTGTTATTCACAAATGATATTACTATGGGCCTCCAACGTTTGTTCAAAATGGTCGTGAATGACAGCGTAGTTTACATATCGGCAGTGAGTGAACGTGATTCCGAATACCTCCAGCAAGATTCGAATTTAATACAATCCTGGTTTGCTGATTCAGAGAAGTCGTTGAATGTAAAAAGTCTGTTAACGTCACCTTTACAAGAAAACTTTAATTAAAAATGAATACAGATGCCGTAAATTACGCTGCCTTAGGAACGGCTGGGAAATATTAATAACTATGTGTGCATCTAACGAGAGGTGAAAGATGAAAAAGGCACGGTCGCACAAAAAAACTTACGGCTGCACGTGGTTTTGTCTTTCTTAGACAAAATTTTAGCGAACCTTTATTTTACTTAAAAGAACAACCATATTTCACTCATGGGCACTCAGTGTTGGAGTACGCACGTGTTTGATGGGATCCCTACACCGAAGAGCTGATTGATACCCTCGAAAACGAATGTAATAGGGCAGTGCGATTTGTATTAGGTAATTGGCAATGTCAACTTAGCGTTAGCGAAAGTAAAATTAAATTTAAATGGCAAGACGTGAAAGATCACAGACGAAACCTCAGGTTAAAATTTTTTCGTAGTATCAATGATTTGAAAACTGGAATAGAAGGGGAGAAGTGCATTCAATCTACATTCTACATATCTCAAAGTAGAACCGCAATTTTAAAGCAACTTAGTAACTTTCCTTTAAAGGTGACTTCTTGCGTGATTTATTTTATCTTAGATAAATACGACAGTGTAATTATCTTCCATGTCTAATTTAATCCACTGTTTGTAATGACGATTTTTACCACTCTTTGCAGAAATATGTTGTTATTTGGTCTCAAATTTGATGATTAGTGTTAGGCTTGTATGCATGCAAAGGCGAAACCAGTATTGAATAAATAAAAGTAATTAATTAATAAATAAACTTGCGGAGTCGCACGTTCGCCCTTGAGGTGTTCAGATCCTTGCGCATTTAAAATTGACCAATGAAATATTTATTGTTTTATTCGTTGCACTATGCAAGGTTTACTGTATGCGTACTACAATGGCTATGTTATTGGGTTGAAACAAATTATGAAACTCTGGTCTTACACCTTTCCTTGAGTGAACACAGAGGGATAAAACTGCAGCCACCAGAAGCAGGGCGTCATTCGCAACGCGTGTAGAATTTTTTTAACGTAGCACGAAATTCTTTTCTTTTTTTTAGTTCTTTTGAACCATTAGGTGGTGGTTTTCGTGAGTTTCGTGCACATATCAAAAATAGATTGAAAATGATAGTGCTTGTTCAATATCTCGTAGAATCAGCCCTGTGAAAGATCATCAGAAAAGTGAATCGAGTATAAAATTTCTTTGCAGAAAAATGGCCACAAACTAGACCTAATTTGTGTGTGAAAAAAATTATGTTGAATGTTCCTGAGTGATTTGTGGAGTGCCCAAACGCTTCTTAAAGGCATTCGCGCCGGTTTTAGATACAACTAAACTGGTCAAGCAACTGTAGCAAAAACAGTTTATTTACTGAGAGCACGGGAATGTTCAGAAAGATTGTCCTAAAGAAATTGGCCAAAAGCGACACTTGCGTCTTTGTGGAATTCAACCCACTAAAGTTTGCGCCTTCCGCACCCCCCTCTTTTCTTACACGTTTATCACAGGTAAGCCGCCTCACAAAAGATATCAGTTCCTGGACAATACAACTATTTCAGCTCTGCAAAGAAATGAACATTTTCTGCATCCGACACTAAAACAGCCACAGCAATTAAAGGAACGACCATTTGTGAACAATGTCTAATAAATGAATTTTGCTGTCAACTAACGCTGATAATTACGCGAGGTTGGGCTGAAGGCTGGAAGGCTGGTGGTGGTGTGCGGGCTCACTTTGGTGTTGGCGCAGTGGACCCAAAATGGTGGGTTTGTGCTCCTGCACAGCGCGACTGAGTCATCTGCTTGCGCTGCACGCAGTAGTCGTCCACCGGCTTCAGCACAGTTAACGTACTGCGGCTGAACTTCAATGCCCGTAGCATGGCCGAACTTATGGCAGCTTTAGTGCAGATGGGATGCGACAACCGCATCTCGGCTGTCCTCCGGTGGCCGTACTTCGGCCGCACACAGGTAGCTTTGGAATGGCCGGATCCCTACGGCTGGAATCCTGCCGTATGAACGTGAGCCGGTCGACTGGCCAACGGACACTGGACGTCAGATAGCCATGGGAGTACGGCCTTATACGGCCAAAAGGCCCAAATTTGGACACGGCTGAACACGTCTGCCAGAAAAAGGCCGACAGAAAATCACCGGCCAATGTACACCAGCTTGCGTTAGGCCGTACAGTCCTGTGCTGCCTGGGGTAACCTTAAGGTATTTTGACTTCAGTACACATCTTGTGTTTGCCACCCGTAGCAGCGTGTCCGCATATGTTTATGGTAATTGCTGTTGTAAAGGGTACAAAAATTGAACTCTCCAAAGGAGAAATCCGTTTCTGCCGCATTCGAATGCTTGAAGAATTTTGCAGGAATATCAACCCACGGCCAACCAAATGGCCAACACAAATCACGCAGGTATTGCACTCCGTTCGCGATACCACAGAGTACGTGCTGAAACGTCCCACAGACCATCGCAATCCTACAACAAATATGCGCCTTCGCCTCTTACAAGAAGTGGACAAAAATGTTTCCCGTAGCTTACTCTTGTAGTTTCGATAAGAAATTGATAGGCTTTCTTCAGCGCTGTCCCAACACCGTAATGGTTGTTAGCTAGGAAATTGAAGTCGGAGGGGGGCACCTGTAGAAGGGTGGCATAATTACACCGCACTTTCACACTTAGGTTCAATATCCCGCCCTTATTTAACTAGTCTAGCTTCTTAACAGAGTTCAACAATCTCCGAAGAACGAAAAACATACTTCCAGGCTTTATTGACTCCCCCTGGTGCCACCAATACAGCGCGCAGTCTTGCGCAGGATCAAAATACCACATAGTAAAATTTGGCAATTTCAGACATTTAATAATAGTTAGGACCCCTGTTACAAAGTGTAAAATTGTCTGACTGGTATAAAGGGGACTTTTGCACCTTCATCGTACCACCGTCAGCCCGGGGAGACTATTGTCAGCGGAGCCCACTTCAATCCTGACGAGGAGCGCCAGCGTCGCTGACATGCCCGGCGCCTTCACCTCCAGTCATCAGTACCCCAGAACCCGCATCCTCTTGCACCGGGCTTATCTTGCGGCGCGCAGATTTTTCTCAACCGGGCCCGTTCCGGCTTCGCCATAACCGGCGACATTGTCCCACGGTGTCGGGGGCGTCACATTCGGTTTGGGCCCCCGGGAAACCATACCCAACAAGGCGACAACATACCGCCGGCAGGCTCACTGATGTCAACCTCGGCGGGAAATTCCCCTTCTGTAGACCTCACAGGACTTCAACAGATCGGATATCCTCCTAGTTTCTCCCCTTCTCTCTTGGACTCCCCAAGTGCTCTGCTACGCATGCCATGGCACATCGAAACCTGACCTTCCGCACTTCGTCTGGTCTTGTCCGGGCCTTGCCGTGCTTTGCGCCCAACACTGCCCGGCGTGGGTTCACTCATACGTAGAGTGGATTTGGCCCTCTTGGGGCATCAAAGACACCTTGACAGCACTATGAAGCTTCGTCAGTGCGGCCTCGATGGGTGGACATTACTAGCATCCTTCCTGCCCTCTCCGTTCCCCTGCGGCTTCGGGCCATCCTTTTTTATTAGTTTTTTTCCTTCCTTGAATGCAGTAAAAAAATGTACACGATAGAGCAATGGCATGTGTGTTGATCTTAGCTATCAAATAGTTCTCCAACTAACACTTACCTTTAGGAAGACCGTTTTCTTGCATATAAATTGCAGATACTGAAGCCCCGACCATCACTCTAAATGTCTGTTCGGAGGGTGTTAAACATATCTCCGTATATATAAGAGTATTTTGGGTCCCTCAGTATGCCCTAACGCCCCGCAGCGTCTTAAGCATTTTCCATATAAAAAGGCGACAATACGGTTTGTTAGCAAACGCATTTTCTACAAAGAATTCAGAAGGGTCAAGGTGGTCCCCTGTTGATCGGGCCGATGGAAAGCCTGCCTGGCAGCTTTCGCCAATACATTGTATTCGCGGTACTATAGTAACCCTCTGTTTGTCCTTTTTGCTAACAGCTCCTACAAGTAGCTGGTCGGTCAGTAACTTGAAACACAGGAGACATCCTTCCCCTGTTTCATCATTGGCACCCCGGGGGCCTGTTCTCAGGCCTTAGGAAAGTGCCTGGCGCCCTATATTCTCTTCAATAAAACAGGAGAGTATCGATTGTGTCTGTGCGAGTGTGTTTGACCATGTTGTATGCAATGTTATCTGCACCTGGCGCCAATGGTTTGGAACCCGCCAACGCAATCATGAGTGTGTGAACAGATAATGGAGAGCTATAATCATCGTTGTATTGATTGTGGTCTTGTAGGTGCTTCCGATCAGCCGACTTTTCTAGTGTATAAATGTGCTTTTGTATTGTGAGGAGCTTGCCTGGTTCTCTGAAGTGTCACCAATCGTGTTAACAAGGGTAAGATGTGTCCTTTCTTTTTGAGATATCTTTTCTTGTTTCCAACCTCCCGTGTATCTTGCTTCAAACATCCAGCTGTTGCTTTTGGTCTGAGGGCAGATACGCAATCCCATGGCTTTGGTCCGCTTGAACGCTTCAAGGTTGTCTGCAGCTGGGTACGTGTCCACACTCTTCATTCCATCAAAGCCACCTTTGGTTACTTGTGTTACCAGAAGTCTGAGGAATGAAGTCCTATGCAGCGTCAAAGATATGTGCTGTGACAAAGCTGAAAGCTTCATCAATACCCAAGTGTTCATCAAAGTTTGGGAGAGTTGAGATTTCTGCCTACATTTCTCTAAGTCTGTAGGAGTTTTTATACTTTTAGTTGAGATGGGAGTGTAGGGGTTTTGTCTAGGCACTTCACGAATAGTGAAATGGTCATTTCAGAACGGGTTTTTCTCCACCCGCCACTGAACGTTTGGAAAACGAACAGCAGAACCAATTGCTGTGTCTAAATGTGGGTACGTGTTGTGTGTGGTGTCATAATATGTAGGCTGTTTTTTGTAAACAACCAACGACCAGGCGACACTAGGAAAGGTTGAATTAAGTGGCCACGGGCATCAGCTCTAACAGAACCCCAAAGTATGTTGTGTGCGTTTATGTTTTCAACTAAGATAGAGGCTTCAGGAAGCTTATCTACCAATGACTGGAAACCTGATGTAAACAAATGATCATCCGGGGAATCGGTAAAATAGATATAGCAATCAGGCGTTAAGAAATAACAGCGCACACAGGAACCGCCTCAAGGTTGGTGGGCAGTTTAATAGACTGGGATGGGATGTGTTTTCGTCTCACTGGCTATTACCCCAGATGAATGAAAAACGGCATCTCCATCTTTCCTGAAGACTGTGTATTTTTAAAAATCTAGTTTGCTTGCAATTCAATTCTTTCTCTTGGAAGCAAATCCTGCATTGATTTTAAAAAGGAGGTCTTGTAAATAATCTAAGTTTTTTACGAAGCAACTTCAGTTCGTTTGGACTACAGTTTTAAACAGCAGTTAAGGGTCAGTGATAAGAAAAATGTGGTTCTGTTATTGCCTGTTTTCGGTCAGGTCAGGAAGTGTTTTGGTCCAGCGATGCATGATTCCAGTTTTTTCCTCGGCCAAGACTGCTGCGGCAATAATGTTTGGCCTGCGGTGCAGGCTGAGATGGCGAAGTGTTTATATCCTTGTCTGACAATTTGGGAGTCCCCGAAAATGTATCCTTCAGACATCCACGTCCTGATTTGTCCATCATGTGGCCGCAAGCTTCACAGTCAGAGGCCTTCGCACGGAAAGGGAACGAGTATTTTGCGGGGCCCGCATCGTTCATGTTCTCAATGCCCTTATATATAGTGGGGGCGAATAGAGCTGGACTGGAAGTGGCAGGACTAGCCCCAGCAGTGCCTGTCACCACACCCTATACGGGCCCAGCAGGAGTTGCGGTTGGGTGCTGGGTTCTGAATGACAGCACGGCAGGAGGAGGAACCACCAAGGACTCTGCTGCAGAGGCATAACTAGATCGTAGCCACTGGAAGTGGGTCATAGACGGTGTCACGTGCACTATTCTTCACTGTGTTGCAGTATTAACCCAAATGTCGCCACTACCTCCGGCGGGCAGCGGCTGCATAGGATGAACCTCAAGGGATCTTGTTTTTGGTGTGCCTCTGGGAAAGCTGTATTTTCGGTTACTTTGACCTGAATTGTTTCCTTTTCCTTCATAAAAGATGGCAAGATCTTGAGTATGCAGGGTGTGCGCCACTGCAGTTTGGACATTTTATGTTCGCACTTTCACAATATTCAAAGAAGGGGTTGTTTTCGCCGCAGTTAGGACATGTGAGGTTGCCATGGTAAGCTTGTGTGCTTTGGCCGTAGTGGTGACACCTAAAGACTAGCCTCCGGTTTGGAATTAGGTGCATACACGGCAAGTAATGAAAGCTGCTTTCAAGGTCTTGGCAAGGGTAGAGATGGTAAATGTTAGAATGATGTTGCGGGTCTTGATTTGTGCTCAATATCTTCTCATTACAATTCTTTGAACGCCAGCAACACCTTTGTCATTCATTCTATGAAGCAGATCTTCATCGTTTCATGCGGGACTTCTTTTTCAGAATAACGCCTTGGACAGTGGATAGAGTGCGATGGGGCGTCATGGTGACTGTTGAGTTAGCAGTTTTTCCTTACTTCAGAAGGTTCTCGCTTTCTTTTGTCGCAATACAACGAAAAGGAGGTCTCCATAGTGCATCTAATTTCTATTGTAATGGTCTGCAACGTTGTTTTCAATAAATTTGGCAATGAATAAGATTCATATTTCAGTTATTGTAATTTTTCGCTGGTGTAGTGTACCACTAGATGTTTGCTGAAAGTTGCTTGAAGTGGTTTGATTCGGAGTGCTTTGATGCGACCCCTTTTAGTAGGCAATCTGGTTATTTGGGTGGAATAGATAATGTATCTGCGTCACATCAGCTCAATTACTTGGCAATTGCAGTCTCCCACAACCAAGCCCAACAAGTAAACGTAATTTGCGAGCTCCCGCAACTGTACGTTGCCGCTATAACCCTATTCTCGGAATCTAGAGTGACATCTTTGCGAAGGTTAGCTGTCGCCGCCTGTAAAACACTTGAATAAGAAAAGAGAGAAATGGAAGGACTGGTTAGGAATTATGATAGGAAAGAGGAAGAACAAAGAAAACAGGAAAAAGCGGAAGGATGATTCCCACAGGTCGGGCTGGACCTGGGGAACCGTCTACGAGAGCGTGGGCCGTAGTGACAGGTTGCCGCCGAGATGGGGGCCATGAAGGTCCAAAACAACCCTGGATTTGGTCACCACCATGACGCCCTTTTCCTCAGACACGGCCAATTCACGCACAGCATATTTCGCGGGTGGGTCCAATCGGCATTGGCTCGGGCTAAACTGCGTCGCCACTACCGTCACTTGATACAGAAAGAGCCCAATATGTGGAGCAGCAAAGTCATCTTGAGCAAGTCATGAAGCAAGTCATAAAGGCAATGTCGGTGTTGTGTACGAAATCAAATTGTAGTGTAGCTGGTATTACATTACTCAATCAGGGGATGGAATCATTTATCATTTAGAGAACATGTGTACTGCTGGTAATTTGGGACGAGTAACATCTCGCTGGTGGGTCAAACGCAGCAATGGCTCGGTGACTTGTGACAAATATGTCATTTTAGGGCTATACTAAGGCCATGTGCATAAGATATTCTAACTGTTTTAATCATTCACCTAAAGGGGAGGTATGTTTCTGGTCGAAAATATTGTATATATTGAAAACAAACATGAGGTATTTAAACACACAATCCTTCGTTTTCACGAAGTGTGTTTTTTTCTGGTTTTTTTTGGTCGGCTTTTTGTTTTGCCTAGGATGCGAGCATTTAAGCTATTTTGTCACACTAAAGCTTCAGTTGTAAGTCAGCACTCCATCCTGTTTCCTCTTCCTTTTTATGTGCTGTTTTGTAAAAAGTCTGATGTCGTTACATAGGGCCAAACAATTCGTTCCTCAAATGAAAATTAGGCGAGTTGGTATATTAAAAATGGCTAAACAGAGCAAAACAACGGCACACAGAAGAGCGCAACTAAGAAAAGAGCTGAACTTGCCCCTAAATTTTAACCGGAATGCAGTGCCTTTTTATGGCGCACAGCGAGAAAGATGACGAAAAACATTGCCCCCTGATGAATACAAAACATTTGAGCAGCAGCACTCAGAAGGATGAGTGTCTAGAAAAACAAATAGCTAGAAAAAAGCGAAGAACAAACTGCGTTACAGCTGATAGCACGTGCGACCGGTACCCTGAAAAACAACCAGCAAATTTGTGGGCTCTCAAGCTTCAAACTTGCGGTCGTGCAGTGAAAGCATAACATTTAGAGAGTGTTTCGGAAGCATGCCCTCACACGAGCCCTCTTGGCAAGCTTTAAAGGTGCCGAATCTCACTGTTTTTCTGTGCGTTGTTTATATGACATTCATGTTCCGGCAATAAGGTTAGCTTCAAATCTAGATAACCTATGCACGATTCTTCTGGCACGTGACACGTTAAAACCAGTGGGGCCAGACGTTCCCGAAGCACTTTGAGCCACTCCATATGTACCACTTTAAATCCTGTCCCATTACTGTTTAACAGTGCATGGTAGTTATCCACATACCAAAATATTTTGTTCAGCCACCTTGATCCCTCGCATCTGTTCCTGCAAAACGTAGCCCAGGCTAGCTAAGAACATGTCGCTGAGTACTCTGTCTATCAGCAATCCTATACACACACCAGTGCTCTGCAAGAAGAGGCCCCCTTGTGGAGAACAACCCTGTGTAGACCTGTGTCGAACAACCGGCGTCATTTTGACAGGCAACAGTGCCGTATTCGTCAATACCATCCTCAATACCTCAGAGGAGTCGTTTATGGGGCAGGGAGTTATAATGATCTCCCCATCAGACGAAAATGCCACGTATCCTTTCTGTTTTCTTTCAAGAAGCCCAAGACTTGTTCAGAGTTTTCACTAGGAAATGATCAACTACTTTTTAAAAATTTATTTCACCTGCAAAAACATTCATACCTCCTTCTGCCAAGGTGCCCTTACAGGAGCACTGACGTGCAGTGGACAGAGTACGGCGTGCTGAAAGATACGTAAAAGCTGAAACCCTGATTTGATTGGAAAGTGTGTGGACGTGTTGGTAACTTGCAAACTGGTTGCGAAGAAAGTTTATTTAGGTGGAGCTGTGCCATATTTAAAAAAATCAAGCAATTGCGTTACCCACTCAGAAGGAGGAGGTCTTACTACGAAGGAGGGGGTGTTACCTGCAAGAAAATGTGTTACTGAAAGAAAAGGCAAGGGAGGCCCTAGCTTCAACCTTCGAGTGTAGAGGCAAAGTTAACCTAAAAAGACAAAGGCACAAGCAAAAATATTCTGCAAGAAGTTAAATCTCGATTGGCTACTTGAACCAGTAAGATCAAACAAAGTGTTCATCACAGAAATATTTTTCAGAATGAAGACATAATGTAGACCGTCCAGTGCGGGTCGGTGTTTCGGGAAATGTGACATGGAAGAAGACGGCATCAAATTTTCTTATTATGTTACGGTAACTATTTTGGAATTCTATGGCACTTTTGTAAAAAAACCCTCAACATATAGGGTTTTTCGAAAAAAAATTGAAAAAAAGAATGCCAGGCACGTTCGTTTGATGTGAAGAATCTTTAGTATTCCCTGCCTCACGACAATCTGTTTCTCTGTATTGAGAATAGCGTTGATGGCTATAGCGCGGATGCCTTTAAAAATGACGCGGGTGTTTCTACTACCAGTTCTTTTGGAATTACTACGCTTGCGCTGAAGGTCCACGTTTTGGGACAGTAAGAAAGCCTGCTTTTGCAGTAGGCTGGCGTGTGTAGAAGGCCGTCGGTAGACCCTATACTCAGCGACTTGTCCCTAGCTAGCCTGGACAGTTTCGCATGAACGGCTGGGAGGACCAAGGTGGCAAAATGTTGAGGTATGTTGTTGACTATCTTTTACTGCTTAATAGTAATTAGGCATGGTTTGAAGTAGTGCACATTGAGGTGATAAGAGTATTTTAGGAACGTTTGGTGCTACTGGTTGCAACTTGTCAGGTTCCAGAATAATCTTGCATCCGGTATTTAGATTTGAAGGTAACCTTGTAGCCGGAAGATAAGTGTTTGTCATTAAACCCCTTGCGGAAAACCCATTGATGCCGTATGGCTCAGCGATGTCAAAGTTTGTAAACCGGGCAGTGGTTAGGGCATGCTTCACAAATGATCTGCTGAAGTTGTGCTCTTACTGTTCCGCCTCACGTTTGAAAATTGAGGAGATAAAACTATGTGCTCAAGCTGTGCTCTTGCTGTTCCGCCTCAGATTTGAAAGTTGTAGCAGGTTACTTGTAACACGTGCTGTCAGGCCGGAAGGAGTGTTTGCTGCGTGGTAAAAGAGCGGCCTAAGAGGCTAACAAATAGACCCCTCCACGCGGAAAACCTCATTGTACCATGAGCATCGCCTGTCCATCAAGCTAAAAAGATCGCACACCACTGCGTTGTCACATTCGTGTTTCCGGCCCCTGATAGACATTCTAGGCTATGCAGAGCGCTCAACGCGGACCCTTAAACAGCTGCCAAACGTGATACAAAGCAGTGCCACGCGTTCTTGCCATGTGCCCATGAAGTGCAGCACTCCAAACCGCCGTCTTGCCGCAGACAATTCGTATGTTAAACGGGCCGCTTTCACAATGGCTGACTGACAGGTAACCAGAAAACATTTTACGGCAGCATGTAGCCATCTAGCTGGGACCTGCTGTGGTAGTTGCAGCAGTCCACGTTTTAGAGATGTTTGGTTATCAGCAGGAATGGTGACGAATTGGTACCAGAAGTTTAGGAGGCAGCTGATATACACAGACTTGCTGAAGATTGTGCAAGCAGGTACTCAGTTTCCACCTAAACACGAGAACGTGCATTTCTTGCAGCGTAACTAACCCCTACAGCTTCCCATTGCCAGTATTGCGTGCTTGTGCGTTCTTAGACATTTTTTACTATTCGAATATAGTTAGAAGTTATCTTAGACTGTGAAAGAATGCTAGCGTGTGTCACGCTCCCCTGTTTGGAAATGTATTTCGTCCTTTGACATTCAGTTCTCTCTTGTTCTGCTGTTTACATGTTTGTAGGCATCCATGGGCAATATTTTTGTTTCTCTTCGCTGGATCCGTCTACAGTTATTAATTCATAGCGATCAACTACGGGGCACTTCATCTAAAGTGTTGCTTCGCTGCGTAGATACCTCATTTTATTTTGAAAGCGGAGCGCCAAGGGAGCATGCATTGGTGTGTTTGAAACTATCTATCATCACGTCGCAATAATTTCGTAATGTTCATTGCTCACAGCGGAACGTATTTTGCCGGTTCATTTATAGAACAATTTTTGCAAGTATTCCTTATACGAAGTTTTGTTAAAGCCTTAACTTTAGCTGACAAACCTTTGGTGGCATAGTTTCCACACTTAATAAATATGAAGCGACAACGTATTATCTTGTCTGAAGTTTTATCATGTATAATGCTTGCGGTTTTGTCATAGCTGCAGGAGTTTCTGCAAGTGTTGGGACGGTGGCAAATTTCAAGCAAACTTAATGGACACTGCACTACAACCGCTTGGATGGTGTTTATTGCTTTGGAATTGATTTTTTTCATATTTATTTCCTTTTTGTATTGCCAGCACCGCTAATGGCAGATCAAAAAGCCGATAAGAGAAGTTTGGCAGCCATTGAGAAGAAATTGGTCAATTCTATACGCCCTGTGTTTGTCAGCAATGTGCACTCAAAGCCAACAAAAAGAAATTGCATGCACTACATAACACAAAGAAATACATAAAACTGGTCTTGGTTTGCATGTAATTACCCTAACCTCTAGTATATGGCATGAACAGAGCCAAGGTTAACAGCCTTCTGTAGGGCATCCCTGCATGGCCTCAGCTATGTTCATGTTTCTTCTGGCTGGCATAGAATAATTCTACTAAGGCCAAACGTCTTTGGCCTATTGTATGCCAAACGCATCAAATGGCATCAGGGGCCAAAGCATTTTTACTGAGGTAGGTGACTGGATGTCAGCCAAGGTGTACCCTTACACGCCCACGGAGCATATTGGAGTATGTGTCAAACACTTAGGCTGACAATTCTCCAAAAAAAGACAAACCAAAGTTCTTTGGTCAGGCATTGGCTGCACATGCTCATGGAGTTGTACTCTGAGTAGCAAATAAAGGGAAAAACTGTTATGTACGGCAAAACGATGTGTACCCTCGATTTCTATAGACTCATACGCACGCACTAACAGCAATACTAACGTCACAAACAAAAGCAAAAAATTTTGAACTTTGGGGGAGGTGGTAATGGTTCATCTTTAAAATACCAACTGCGCGCAAATTAACAGGCCAGGAACACACGAGGACAATACAAGCGCAGACTCTCAGAATGTTTATTGTAAAACACATCAAAAGCGTAAAAACTCATGCTCCCAATTGGCACGCCCTACATGCGCAACAATTCTCGGCGCACTCTGCCGCACGTACAGAAAGAAATCTTTGTGGGAAACAAAGGCAAAAAAGCATCATTAACAGCATCCCTCGAAGCTGACGCGCTAAGCCTCCCGATACACACGTCCTGAACATGTGACCACAATCGCGCCTACTGCGCAATTAGGTATGCAACTTCCCACCTAAGGAATGCAATAGATGGATGACTGATGCAATAAAGCAAGATTTTAAAATGTGGCCGGCTTCTACTATTTTTGGTGTTTGCTGGTTCTTGTGCCAATTTGACGGCGCCCTTTTGCCAATGACGGCGCCCCGGTGGCTGAACCACCTGGGAAAGGGACTCCAAGTGGCCCAGGTCACGTTTCTCCTTGAATAATTATGTTCGTTTAGCCTGGTATTTGATCAACGTCTAGTTTTCCCGATGTATACTTGCCCACAGGAAAGTGCGAACGAATTACACAAACCTGTAGCACATGGGGTGAGTTTCTTCTGTGTGATTAACACAACAAGCCCATGACGGTTTATTGCTTTCTTGTAGACTCCTGGGCAGATTTCATCTAACTTATTTGGATCTGAAAGCACTACGCCTACATTTTACCTTTCTGCACCCTGTTTTAATCCGTGAGACTTCTCGTGAGACTTCGCGGGACTTCTCAAATAACGGCAGTATATCGCAGGCCTGAACTCACAAAAGCCGGAATAAAATGCCGAATTTATGTTACTGTGTTCACACATAGGTGCAAGCCAAAAACTTCCTGTGCGTCACTACAGCCTTTTGCGGGTTTTTTTCCCCGACAGCGCGTTTTTTTGAACGATTGCTATAAAAAGCCTCTTTTGCTGCCGTCGTAGCATATAGGCTGGGCACTTCTTGTGACTACAAGGGCCTGTGTTCGAGCCGCTCCCTGTTTAATATAAGATGAAGCTTATAGATTTTGGAAAGTGTATTTTTTTAGTGAGCACGAGCAAACACTCCGATGCATGCATGTCTTGTATATGTCTACATAGTGTCTTGCAAGGCGTTCATGATGTCTAGCCTTCATACTAAACCGAGTGGAACATTTGTTTAAAATGTCCAGAGAAAATATGCACCAGTGCCTACAATATCTAGAAAGGTCGAAATGAGGCGTAGTCGAGTGATGTTATAGCGTTCCTGTAGCCCGTCTGGCATCTCGTTGCACGTGAGCTAAAACGTTTCGCAATATATCCTTTGCAACATCCTTGACATGTCTCAAAATCGCTCCACGAGGCCTACAAGAGAGATATACGTACTCCTATAGCTATTTATAGTTGATGTGGCCACACATCTGTTGTTTTTTATGAAACTCGAACAAAATCTTACGTAGACCTACATAAGACAATTTCTAGGCACGTAAACAAATAGGCCTTGTATAGCCATCTATACAGCCGCCAGTAAGCATGTAGAATAATGCGTGTCTCATGTAGCCATCATCACAAATGTACGGCACTAATCGTATTCAAAGATATCTTACGTAGCCATCCGTACAACTACGCATACGCTCTTAAAAGTACGAAGATACATGTCTCTAATGACGCCTTTAAATTATAAATAACAAGAGTGTAGAGATGGTTTAGCTGCCCATGCCACTGCTATAGCAGTCATTTTTGTGTGAATTTATACATTTAAGCCGTAGTGTGGCAAATTAAGTTTAAAGCGTACGCAGGAAGGGAAATCACGACATGCAACGCCATCAGAGAAGGCGCAAAATGCTGTCCGCGCACTGCGTTTATCTTCTTACTGCTGTTCCTCGTGCCCATTGAGCAGAATCTACCATACAGGCGACGCCAAAAACCTATTTTTACTTTGTTTTCAAACTCCCCAACGTTTTCAGTTTCCTACAACAACATGAGCTCGTGAAGTCCTCAGTGCCCACGATAATACTCCGGAAGATCTGTCAACCTCTATCATGAAGTAAAATCTTGTAAATGTGAGCAACATCAATTAGAGACTGGGACCTAAATATATGCGATCTGGTAGACCAGAATTTGTTAAAGTTTAAACCCCTCACAAATCTCTCATACGGAAATCAACAAACCACGAAGAAATAAAAAGTTTACTTCTCAGCATAAGACATATCAAACTGCCTCTCTTGATATGAATGCTTATAAGAAATCATTGAAATTGCTAGTGCGAAACAACTGAAGAGTTTTATTATACAGTACTTGTAAAAAATTACAAAGAAGATATAAATAAATATTACGTAATGTAATACTTAGTTTCTTTCTCTTCTTCTGAAACCAACCCTATTTTCAATATTATGTACGGCAGTTGAAAAAGGTTATGCGGTCCTTTACCTTTTTGCTTCGTTCGTAGATCACCAATCACCTTTAAAAAATCTTTCACTGTCAGGCCGATGGTTAGAAATGTTGTGAACGTGAAGAAACACACGGGAAAATCCCCAGGCCATCGCCACTTACGTAAAACCTGGGAGGGGCGAAGCATGCAGGGTATTAGTATATTCCAAGATTATAAGTCTCTGTCTTGCTAAACTGCCTGTACTCATTGGGCGCTGGAGAAGCGCTGGTGGGAGGAGCAATCGCGCCCTTGCTGAGGCGGTGGCGCCCTCTCAGCCTTTTAAGGCTTGGTGTTTTTACGCACGGAGATAAAACCATTGGGGGGTAGAGCTATGAACGTTTGCTCTAAAAGTTCAGTGTCTTTGAGCCCCGAATCACTGTAGAACGAGTGTCCCCGTTTGTTTTTTTCAGTAAGCGTTTTCACCGACAGAGATAAAACGTAGCAGCGTGAAGCCTTGGCCTACGAGTGTCCTGGGATATTCTTCAGTACGCTGACGTTCTAGTGCGAGGTGTTTGAAAACGAGTGTCGCGGTGTTTTACTACAAGGACCGGGACTACAGAAGATGCCGAAAGCACGAGCGTCTAAGATGCTTCAAACCAAAAGCAAAAAAAAAACTTCAGGAATGCAAAGCGAAGCATTATTCCAATTACGAGCAAAAAAATGCATTAAAATGTACCGACATCCTGCGGAACATCAATGACTCTCGTTGCCGTCTGTGCGCTCTAACAGCTTTCCATACACTTTCAAAGCTCAGAATTGCTACTAAACGTTTTCCCGCATTACGCTGCAACACGTTGAAGATACTTCTTCACCGCCTATTACTTCGTAGAACCATTGTCTGTCAAAAACGGCGTAATTCTTTGCCATATATAAAACTGACTTTCCGGTAGCTTCGCTTGTCGTAAGTTCGTGTGTCGGTTTATTGAAAATTGAATTGTTTTTGTGTTGTGCTCTCAGAACGCTCTGTGTTTAACAAACTATTAGAACATTTTGAGGGCTAAAAATTCACCTTGAATACCACCATCGAAAGAAAAAAAATACTAGGTTCTTAATAATTCCATTCTTAGCTCTGTAAAGGCTGTGTGTTTAACAAACTAGTGAAGGATTTTTTTGGATAAAAAATTCAGCTTGAATTCCGCCATGAACAGAAAAATAATACGCTATTAAAAATTTTATTCATGGCTTGTTACTTTCATTCAGAACACCAATGTGCCAATAGAGTCATAAAGTATCAAATAAGCTGCTTGTGCTGCTCATTTGTTTGCTTTGTGGATGCTCAGAACGATTTCTGAGCTACTTCAATGCCACTGGGCCTCTTTCAGGGCGGACAGCTCTAATCAATATTATTTTCTTATAATTGGTCTGAGTCACTCATCCTTTTTAAACTTCCATCGCAACGAGCACATAACCGATCTCACAGTGAAGTTCGATTCGTCAAAATGCCTGATACTACCTTCCTTGGTATATGAGACCACCACTGCCGCAGGGATTACTCACAGCATCAGCCTTGTAAGTATAGCAGAAGCATGTGACGTTTTTGTATTTTAACTTTGCTGCAAAAATTTGTTTTTTTTGTTTTCATGTGATTGTTTTGCCTTTTATACAAACCACCAGAGTAAGTATTTTGTGTTAAGCAGCAGCGTGTCAGCACCTGGCAACTTGCCCTTTCATCTGAGTCCCTCCGCACCTGCCCTACCCCAATGGGGAGGACCACTTGGGCCGGTGTACGCTGTGCCCTCCTCGGTAGAGGGGGCATCTGTGAACGTGCCACCGCACCTCCGAAGCATGCTCCAGTTGAGGATATACACAATTTCAAATAAGCCATAAACACTACAACAGCAAAAGAGGAATATATTTCCTGGGCGACTGCGCTATACCAATAAATTTTATCCAAAGTACATGTCCGCATATATATATATATATATATATATATATATATATATATATAGCGATGAATGAGTTCCGGGATTCGGTTTCAAAAATACACGAGAGGGTAGACACACGTATGAAAACGATAATCGAACTAACGTTTCGACCGGGGTCCGGTCTTCGTCAGACGAAGACCGGACCCCGATCGAAACGTTAGTTCGATTATCGTTTTCATACGTGTGTCTACCCTCTCGTGTATATATATATATATATATATATATATATATATATATATATATATATCATACTTTGGCCTAAAATTCTGAATGCAATATTTTGGTAAAACAACGAACCTAGCTACGAAAAGGTGCCCTCACGCACATTTTTGCGGATAATTTTGCGGTACTCATCGAATTGCATGACTTCAAGTCCAAAGACGTGGTGTACAGTAACAGGACAAACATTCCTGTTCTTCGGTTACTAGAAGGCTGTGAACACTACTCTGCACAAAAAACGTTTCGAAATCATGAGTTTGATGTCGGCCGCCATTACACCGGTTATATAGAGTTAGTTTTTGTTATGTGGGGCTGCAATTTACAAGCGTGAGAATAAACTTAGGACGTGATGATGTGGCTGGTCCCCTATTTCAAATTTTTCCTGTCGAGTAAAGAAGAAATAATAATCTATGCTAATGTGCTTCCCTCGCCACATCTGCCCACCTGATTAGGTTAATGCAAGTATGCAGATACCTTAATGGCGTTTCACAGTACAGTGCACTTTATATTTCCATCGCTCTTATTGTTGACGCACTTTCTTCAGCGCGCATATTTATTCCGGTTCTTACGTGATACCTGATTGTCGACAAGTGATATTTTACTTTCACCTGAAGCGAGAAATAAAAGCTGCGGCAAAATATTTGTATCTAGCAACTAAGCGAGATTGGTGCTATACTCTTATCCTAAGGAACACCTTTCGGGTGCTACAGCCATACCAATTGTCACTAAATATTTATTATGATTCAGCATACTACGCACAATTATCAATTTGTTTTTCTCAACAATGTGAAAATAATTTGTCGCCACACGTTTAGTTGCAGAAGTGATATGCAACGCGTTCTGGAACTCTATGCAGTAAAATGTGCTTAATTCTGCATTGGTAGGTATTTTTTAAAGCACAGTGAAATGATATTTAAAAAAGTACGAATCAGTCGTTGAGAAGTGTAAGACTCGGATTGTTCTAGCATTGCTTTCTTACATTTTAGGTCGCCGTAAGTAGCGTAATATTCTTGACAAGTGACGTTCAGCCGCGCCTCGGCGTCGGCCTTGGTACGATATAGAGGGAAATTTGATTATTTGGCTGAGATGTGCCAAAAAACCACCCGAAATTTTATATGCGGAGCATTTTTAGGCTCGCCAACTCCTCCGTCCATAGGCGTCCGCAGCTCATGATATCACGTCGAGGCGCAGGTGCGCGCCTCTCTCCCGTACCCTCCTCGCTCTCAGCAACAGCTGCGGCGGTGCGGCAGGAGCGCGTCTGCACGCGCATGCGCCGTAGCTGCCCCGTGTGCCTCGTCGCTCTCAACAACAGCTGTGGGGGTGCGGGGGGAAGCGTATGCGCGCGTGTGCGCAGTATTTACCCCGTGCGCTCCGTCGCGCCCAGCAGCAACAGCGGCAGGTGTACACGTGATAGCGGCGTGCTAGTGGCGTGACAGCTGCGTGACAACAGCGTGGTGGGTGGCGTGGAAAGGTCGCGCGCTTGGGTACGGAAGTGCGCGCACGCGCGTCTCTCCCGCATACTCCTCTCCTCGACAGCACGCGCAGTGCATATAAGCGGCGGAGCGCGCGTTCGAACTTCAGTCAAGTGCGTCTTTGCTTGCCTTTCGTTTGGCTCCAGATGAAGTATAAGCGATGGAAGCAACAGTACCGTCAACAAGTAGTGCGACACAATGCAACAGCAGCGTCACTCTACTCGTTGAAGGCAACGTTACCCCACCGTACATGGGGACCCGCCACGGCCTGCCTGCGTCTGCACCAGCAACAACACCACGCAACCCACCACCATCCACGGCAGTTGCATCGACCTCATCTTCGCCAGTTACTCCAACGCACGACCGCTGATAAAAGATCCTTTGACAGTCCACTTTAGCGACCATAAAGCAGTCGTTCTCTCCGTCCAATACAACGACAGCACCAAGGAGTAAAAGAAAATAATGATGACAATACCTTCCCCTGTCCTTCCTGTGCCGAAAATCAAGAAACATTAAATAGGAATAATGAAGACGAAAATAATAATTAAGCATTCCAAACCCTCCCCACATCCAAACAGTAACTACAAACTACACAATTACGCAACTTTCACGCAAAACAACAACCCCTATACGACGCATTTACTCGATTTCCCCCGTGGGAAGATTCGGGCGGGCGGCTTTTTTCCTTTAGCTGTGAACCCGTTAATTCGCCGGTTCTAATTTAATGCCACGCGTCTTGTGGCCTCGACCGTTGTTATGCAGCGGCCACAATAACTGTATACTCCGTCCTGGGACCGTTAATATTTCTAACGGGGGGTGTAGTGTTACCCGAGGCAATACACGACATGGCATCGAAGCTACGCGCGCAAAGGGCGGCATTAACCTAAATAACCTATTTGCTTTATGCTCTACACCGATCGCACCAGACGCATACGATTACTTCGACGCTGCTTGTAAGCTGGAGAGGCTAAAGTGGTTGTTATCTGACGTAATAACAATCAATAGTTTCACAGCCTGGCCTATTTTGTGGATTAGGTCGTTATCCTGAAAACGAAGGTCCGAAGATCTCATGCAATTCTACAAATATCAAATGGCTGCGAAATCACGAACACCACTTCGTTTTCTCGTGAAGCCACCTATCAGGACTGGTAATGACCTTCACAGATTCAACCAGACCTTCACGAACAGTTCACAATTGCCCATTTGTGTGCGACGTCTACTTACCTATCTGCAATTATATGTTACTCCTTAAGGTAGAGAGCAATTAATGAAGACAGCCTCTGCTAGAAGGTCACTAGAAAGTTCCTTGTCGTTCTTAGCTTGGACATCAATTACGCCTCTCATTCTTTTAAAGCAAACCATTCCACCTCGACCAGCCAACGGCTTCTTCCTGGCGTGTGCGACAATAAACTGCCAACGCGACTAGGGAGGGGTAAGCGGCTTTCACTCAGGGAGCACACTGAAGATGGCGGGAAGAATGTTTACTCAGCGTTCCTTGCACGCAGGTGCCTGCTCATAAGGACAGCCGCGTCCTAGGGTCGCCGTTGTCGTCTGCTTTAGCGATGGTTGTTTTTTGACTGGTTTTCATTCAGCAATAATGAAGGGGAGGGCGTTTTGGGGGCGACACTTACCACAAGAGTTACGGGGATGCAGTGGCTGAAATGACGCAATTGCCGCGCGTGCCGCCCTCATTCATACCCTTGAAAAGACGCTCCTCTCAGATTTTTTTTCGCCCAAGCACGTTTGTTCGGGACGCCGCAGACGCAAATAGCAGGTAACGGCTTAAGCAGAACCTCTCTATCGACGCGCACAGTTAATACCAAGCTGTCGTTGGGAGACCATGCAAAGCGAAAACAGCTGAAAAAGAGCGGGAATACGAAGCTCGACCAAAAGAATAGCACCGTCTCTCTCGAGAGCGCTGCAAGCGGGATCCTACAGATGCTGCTAGAAATGCCGACGTGTGCGATAAGCACAGCAAGAAGACAATGAGCGTGCTGAACAGAAAATTCTCCGAAGCGACGAGCACGGTGAGAAGACGACGAGCGTCGGGAAGGAGAGAATGCTGCTAAAGCAGTGAATTACCACGCCGCCAAAGCTGCCACGTTCAAGGGAGCCACGTGGGAATAACCGCGCAAGATTCTCGACTAGGAATTAAGATTGTCCTCCACCACGTGGGATCACCCGTGTTTCGCAGTGACTTGTCGAGCATCTTTGCTGTGAAGAACGTCGAAAGAAAACCACTGCCACTGACGCCCTCGATAGTGCCCTCGTCGCAAAGCTGTTTCTGCTTTAGAGGTGTCCGGTAAATCTAAGCAGTTTATTCTAGACGGTAAATTACATCTACTCTCAAAGCCTGGCGGGTACTTGTACGCACCCAATCCGCCACAACTACCGCCCCTGAACGTTGCGGAAAAACGGCTTGTTTCACCCCGGATAGTTCATCAGGCGACTTTCTTACGGGGGTGGCCACTTAGGCATCGAAGGGAAAGTCGTGAATGTGCCGATCGATGTGCAGAAGTTTTCTCCGTCGCCTGCCGCGCACCGTCGATGAGAAAGGCGCCATAGACGTCCACCTCAAGCGGTGGCTGCTCGCAAACCCAACGTACGTGGTAGGCACTGTTCGAACTAGAGAGAGAGATCCCGTCGGTAGTTATCTCTATAAGAAATATGGCGCTGCCGTGAAGGCGAACTTCTCGACAAGCGGCCCGAAGAAGGAGACGTAGATGAGCAACACATCGAGCTGCTCAGCAGTGACCAACATCTAGACGACCCCGTGCACTGCGTGGCGGTCATTAACACAACCAGTAGGGCGCTAGTCTAGGACGAAAGTACTCTCGCCGGTCTGCCGCGCTCGTGAGAATCACACGCACGTTGTGGTGATGGCTACGGGGGAAGTACAGACTCCAATATCGCTGTTCCACGACTGGACGCTGAAGACATGTCGTTCCCACATACACACCTCGGCCCTCTTCGCACGATGGATGGCTACCGCAGTACGCTGTACCCTGTGCGGACGAGTGGAAGTCGCCGCACCGAGCGAAGGGGAGCGCACCCTGACCACGTAATGTGCAGAGCTGCCAAAGTCATAAGGCATCGACTTGTAATAAAACCGTGAGCTTCAGGACCAACAGCCTTACGAATACCATCACGCGCAAGTAGCTCGAAGACAGGGAGTTTAATAAATCCGCGTTGGATCAAGAATTGGCCTTTATAAAAGGAGTGCCCAATCCCATGCACTACTGGACGGATAAAAAACCAGAAGTATTTGGAATGATCAGGCAGCTCGAGAGACCAATTGTCTTTGTGATGTTGTCTGCGTCGGAAGTGCGATGTTATAGACTGATCGCCTTGCTCGAGAATTTGCGAGTTCAGGGCAGTCCGGACTTGGAGCGGCCCGTCGAGGATCTGCGTCTGATCGATGCGGCTGATCTTGTCAACGACGATCATGTAGACTTTGCCGTATACGTCTACAGGCTCTTCTACACCATTCTCACCTTACTCAAAGACAAGGTCGTTTATCCTTTCAAACCTTGTTACGTGGTTTCTTAATTCAAGCTACTCGAGCTTCAACACGGATGCATCCACACGTTCCTGTTTTTGTATGCTTGAATGACGCTTCAAACGAAGAATTCTCTGCCGGCATTTCATGAACGGTCACCTTGCCGACTTCCCAATGTCTCGGAAAATAGCCGCGAGGCTGCATGCCAGAGCGCCGATTCACCAGCGCACCCATACGTGCTGCAAGAAAACCAGGAATAAATGCTTGTTTCGAACGTCTTTTATGCCCAGTTACAAGACCATAGTAGTTGTGCCGTTCACACGCACCGAAGTGCCAGAGGAGCAAGAGTGTTCACAGGCACTGAAGGCTAAGTACGACGACATATACCGAAGGTTCGAAGAGACACGACGGGAGCCGAACAAACATTTGTTCCATCAATTTCGGATTCAGTCTTAACGGGACACATCGACGTGTTGCAGGCTGGGTTCTCCAAACCACGTCTCTTACTGAAGCGATCCCTAAAAAAAGTGGGTAAACGGTTTTAACCGGTGAGTTGCACCTGTCCTGAATTCCAACATGGACGTTCAGATGATGCTTGATGACTACACTTGTGCCGCGTAGGTTGATGAATACGTGCAAGGCAGATCCTGACATTTGTAATCTCCAAAGCTCAATCGTGAAGATTATGGAAGAAAATCTCGAAATTCAGTACGGTGAGGCACCTAATGCACTCGGCGCAAACATGCTCAAAATCACCGGGATGTCTGCGCAAGAGGCTGTGAGGTTTCTGCTGCACCAGTGCATGTCCGAGAAGAGTAAGGACGTGGAATGCACACTAACGTGCCTGAAAATATTTTTTATGGCTTAGGGCAATCTTTCCCACAGAAAACACACTTGCCTACCCGAACAACGCACCCGAATTCACAAGAGTACGTAGCAAATTTCCAGAGAAAACCTGCCCAAAATTTCCTACGAAGTATGAAAAAAAAAACGTGTTCCACAACTCCGAAAACCATTCGTAGACATTGACAGTCTCTTTGTGGCCGAAATCGTCCCGCACTATACGTAAACCACCAGATCAAAGCAGTACGAGCGAAAAGATGGGCCACACATCATTCGATACCGGCATTACGCGGTCGACGACGCATTCAACTATAAAGTGCTTCAACTATAAATGCTTCATCGCCACTCATTTGTATGTAAAATAGACATACTGGATAATCGCAAGTTTGAGAAAATTTTCGAACAAACAATCCACCGCAAAGTGATGAAGCAGAAAGAATACGCAATGGGAGTCCGCTACAAAACACCCCTTCGAATCTCCGTTCCATCATAGACGTCCAACGCATAGAGCGTCCAAGTAACGACAACGCAGTGATCGCCCAATAGGTGACAGTCAACTACATTCAAGACATGGGCATTCTCTGCGATCTACAAGACGTGGCAGACATAAAGAGCTACAGTTCCAGTGCGGCGGTTCGGAACCAAAGCGACGTTTACTCGCCCGAAAAGGTTTATTCCGTGATGGCACTGATAAACGCCGAACGCTACGACATCGTGCGAGAAGCCATACATCGAATCACTACGCCCTGTGCCGACCCGCCGTGGATGTTTCTCTGCGAACCCGCCGTTTACGGAAAGGGCTTCATTCTACGACTTTTCATGGACGTGTACAACCGATACAAGTCCGGCAACAACTTCTACAACAACACGTACGCTATGCGCAAGCACCGGAACGCCGCAGTTGCCATCAGAGGTACCACGGTACATGCAGAGTTCAAGCCCACCATACACGCCTACTGTGGACACTGCGACAGCAAACTCAACACGTACCGCACAGTCTCCCGCAAGGTAAAGTGCCTGATCATTGACGTAGTCAGTTTACTTTCCGCCAACATGTTCTCCCAGGTAGACGACAGACTCATCACAGGCAAGCCCGTCGAACCTTTCGGAGGACTACAGAGTATTATGAGCGGCAATCTCGGCCTGTTACGGACCGTTAAAGCGAGTCCCATATTCAGGCGCAGCCGCGATCAAAACAAAGTCTTGTGCAACGAGGTTAGGCGGCATCAGCTCTCCCAGGCCGAAAGACGCGTCGTTTTGAACGATTCTGACCAAGATCGGAAACCGAATTTCTCTGGACCCAGAAGGTGTGTATCTCACCGAGAGTGTATTCGTTATGTGCGACTCAGCTATGCTTGATGCCCCCAATATGCCTTACTGGGTGCCATTGTCTGCCCGAGAACAATCGTTCACGTACAGGTGACCGTGCGAGCGTGAAAAATTTATTACATGTAAGAAGAATCCGCTTATTATCTGAAACAGCTTCTTCTACAATAATTGTGCTGTTTGCAAATGTACTGCTAACACTGATCTGGTCGAGGAGGGACGAGGACGGTACCCCAGCTGCGGTATCTTCAGAAACTATATGGTTCAGAAGGAAAAAAATGGTTCCAATCCATTCTTGGAAGGCAGCTGAAAAGGAAAGCTGTAAACGAAACCCGCAACAATTGTACATGCAACGTCATTTTAATTCGCACACGTGTCTCAACAAGGATTGGAACCAGAGTTTCTGCCAGCCGTTACTTAGAATGCACGGTGGGCGGGAGCGTCCCCAACGCAGCTGCGTCAGTCGCGGCAGGGTTGAAGCGGTGGGCGCTGCCGCTGTAGCCCTTCCTTGCGTTGCCAGAAGCAAATCGGAGAGCAGCATCTTTCGAAGGGTAAGACAACAGAACCTTGCCATCCTGGCGTTCAAGCTCGAGGATTCAGCACCGCGCAACACACGCAGAGACACAAAAATACTTCGGCATGTCAGCATAGTAAATCTCACCTACACCCATTTAAACTAGTAGTTTTATAGCTTTGAGAATTGCTAGAAAGCTGGGGGAACTTTTATAATCGCTATTTATCAGAACCTGTTGCTCATTTGGCCTTTTGTAACAGCTGTTAAATACAATCGAATTGGGATTCACAAGATTAGAAAACAGGCTCTCATTGGTGGCATGCAGTGCCCCCAAAGTAGCGTTTCTGTAGAGGCAAGATGTCTGTATGTGGTCTCTACATTTTCTTTTCCCGCCTTGCAAAGCTCTCCTTAACGTATCTTTGCCATACGACTATATAATTCCTTCGGTGCGGGTTTCGCAAAAGGTGCTGTCGAAAACGTTAATCAAACTATGGGAAGGAAAAGTGCAATGTACGCGAAGCACCACCAAAACAGGTCCACAACAACTGCCGCTAAAGCACACGACAAGGGTGACGGAATAGTCCCGCCGATGCGCCCGCCGGCAAAGCAGGCGCCTGCGCGCGGGGAACTGTGGGTAAATTTGCCGAGCCATCTACACTGTGATCCGTGAGCGAAAAGCGCCCTCCCCATCGACTGTTGCGTTGGGAGTTTGGAGTCACGCACACCCCACGGAACCCTTTCCTTCTTGAGTTACAAACCTCTGCTTTAAAAAACTAGACGGAGTAAAAGGCAGTGATTCTGCACCAGTCCCATCTTTATGATTACAAAAAAGAAAATTCTGTTCTCTTTGTAGTCACAATACTCTATGTTACGAAGTGTTCGTATAGTTGTGCCACTATATTAACGGTGCCTGCAACAGTTACTTAACAGGGGTGCTAATTTTTTCTTTGCTTAAATGGGTATAATTTTTCTATGGGACATTTCGGCTACTCTAGGGATTTTGCCTTTTTCGTATTATTTCAAGTTATCTAGCTTCTGGTCGTACTTTGAGCCCGCATCTCTTGTAATACCCATTTGCAATGGAACATCAGACGTTAAAATGCTGGGCTAAACTGTTCAATCTAAATATGTCTGGATTTACTGAGAACGTGTAATGGGCACTGTTGTCATCTGGAAGGGACGGGAACTCACTAACGTATTAAAATTGTTATTCACCTTAACATCACTTCTGTGGATCAAGCCATTGGTCACATAACTGATGCTGCTCAAGAAAATACTGTTTTGACATGCAATCTTTAGTTTATTCATTTCAAAATAAGGAAGCTTCGCAAATAAAAACTACCCGTGCGTATGTTCTCAAATATTTCCCACGCATTACGTGCTTTATGTCTGTTCAACTTAAGCAGGTTAATCACATCGAGTGGGTAAAACATTCGCTGCAATTCACGTTGTTAAGGTGGTTGGAAAGCAAAGCTGTGAACGTCAGCACAGCTACTGCCCAAGCAACGACACTTGAATTAAAACACGTGGCTAAAGCATAAAGGATTGGGACAGAGGAGCACGGGAGGACATGAGATCGACGGCCCAGAAAGTGCATTTCACCACGGAAGTACCTAGCGTCGATCACAAGCTGCTTCCCCTATGGGAGGCAAGAAGAGGGCTAATCCGCATGTGGAAAAAACAACGCCACAACAGAAAGTTGAAAACGCGTATAGCCGGACAAACAGCGGACGCGAGGTATACAGCGCAACTGAGACGAGGGAATTGGCTCTCCCTTTGGGATGGTCTAAAGGGGACTCTTAGTAGCTGAAAGACGTCAAGGATGCTGAGATATTTGATAGACCCGGTCAACATCAAATGCCAATTTCGCCAGACATCGATGATCCTCTGGCACCCATTTCCCGGAAAGCAGTCAAATCAGGCCCAATCCTGATTCGGACAGGGACATTGTGAGGAAGATGCAGCGATGGCGTAGAGGTAGAACACCCGCCTCGCGTGCAGAAGAACCGTGGTTTGAATCCTGGTGCCGGACAATTCCCACCGGATTTATTAAAAAAAATCCGCGTATCGAGGGAATTGCACAAAGGGGCTTGGGGTGCGGCCTGACCCCGGCGACTATTGCCAGTAATGCACTCCCTCACCAGAGCAGGATTGGCCACCATGGTGTAGTAACGGCCACAACCTCCCATGAATACGCCAATTAACCCACGGCCATCAGTCCCCAGTGGCTGCGAAGCAAATGACCACGGTGGCGGTCAGACCTGCGGCGCAGCAGAGGGCGCTAAGAATCCCTGGATCCGGACAGGCCGTCAATGGAATCTGAACCTGGCAACGTTTAACGCGCGAACCTTATCTAGCGAAGCAAGTCTCGAGGTGTTGTTCGAGGACATTAAATGGGATGTAATAGGGCTTAGCGAAGTTAGGAGGGCAGGCGAAGCCTTTACGGTGCTGAAAAATGGGCACGTCCTATGTTACCGTGGTCTGGAGGACAGAGGAGAACTGGGAGTGGGATTTCTAGTCAATAAAAGCATAGCTGGCAACATAGACGAATAGTATAGCAATAACGAAAGGGCAGCAGGTCTTGTAATTAGGCTCAATAAGAGGTACAAGCTCAAGGTGGTGCAGTGCTACGCGCCTACATCCAGCCACGACGACCAAGTAGTGGAACGCTTCTATGAAGATGTGGAATCGGCAATGGCTAAAGTAAAAACACCGTATACCGTAGTTATGGGGACTTCAATGCTAAAGTAGGCAAGAATCAGGCTGGAGACAAGGCAGTTGGGAACTATGGTCTGGGCTGTAGAAATAGCAGGGAGGACCTACTAGTTGAGTTTGCAGAACGGAATAACCTACGCATAATGAATACCTTCTTCTGTAAACGGGAGAGTCGGAAGTGGACCTGGAGGAACCCGAATGGGGAGCACAAAAATGAAATAGACTTCATATTATGCGTTAACCCCGGCGTCGTGCAGGCAGTGGAAGTGCTCGGAAGGGTCTGGTGTAGTGACCACCGTATGGTAAGATCTCGAATTAGGCTAGATTTGAGGAGGGACCGCAACAAGCTAGTACGAAAGAAGCCGATAAATGAGCTAACAGTAAGACGTAAAGTAGAAGAATTCAGGAACGCGCTGCAGAACCGATATTCCGCCCTTAACGACGAAGCCGAGCTTACGACACAGGAAGCCAGCGACAACCTTACACGCATTATCACGGAGTGTGCAGTAGAAGTCGGGGGCACTATGGCTAGACAGGATACTGGTAAACGTTCACAGGAGACGAAAGATCTAATCAGGAAACGGCAAACCATGAGAATCTCCACCACAGCTGACACAATAGAACTAGCCGAGCTCTCGAAGGTAATCAATAAGCGTAAGACAGCTGACATACGGAAGTATAATATGGAAAGGATTGAATACGCTGTAAACAATGGAGGTAGCCTGAAAGCAGTGAAGAGACGTCTTGGCGTGGGGAAAATGCAGATGTATGCACTTAAAGATAAGCAAGGCAATGTCATCACAAATAGGGATAAAATATTCACAGTGGCCGAGGAGTTCTACAAGGATCTGTACAGTAGCCGGGATATCCAGGAAAATGCCGAACGAAACAGTAGTTTAGAGGAGATAGACATCCCACCAGTAACGACCGAAGAAGTAAGGAAGGCTTTGAAAGAAATGAAAGGGGGCAAAGCACCTGGTGAGGATGCGATAACAGCTGACCTCTTGAAGGATGGCGGAGAAATTGTACTTGAAAAACTGGCAAACCTGTATACGCAATGCCTAATGACCGCAATGGTACCGAAATCTTGGGAGAACGCGAACATCATCCTAATCCATAAGAAAGGCGACATGAAGCACTTGAAAAATTACAGGCCGATGAGCTTATTGTCAGTCATCTACAAGGTATTTACCAAGGTATTTGCCAACCGAATCTCTGCAACCTTAGATTTCAGTCAACCTAAAGAACAAGCAGGGCTCCGTAAAGGTTATTCAACAATGGACCATATTCACACGATTAATCATGTGATAGAGAAGTGCTCTGACTATACCGAGCCCCTATATATAGCCTTCATAGATTATGAGAAAGCATTTGACTCGGTCGAAACCCTAGCAGTCATTCAATCATTACTGAACCAGGGGGTAGATGAGCAATATGTAAGAATACTAGAGGAGATCTACAATGGGTCGACAGCTACCATCATCCTCCATAAGGAGAGCAGTAAAATACCTATAAGGAAGGGTGTCAGACAAGGAGACAATCTCTCCAATGTTATTCACAGCATGCTTACAAGAAGTATTCAGAACGTTGGATTGGGAACAGGTGGGAGTAAGGGTTAATGGAGAATACCTCAGTAACCTCAGATTTGCTGATGACGTTGCCTTGCTAAGTAACTCGGGGGACGAATCGCAAAGCATGCTTTCCGCACTGGGCGAACAGAGTAGAACCGTGGGCCTGAAAATTAGTATGCAGAAAACTAAAGTAATGATCAATAACCTCGGGACAGCACAGCAGTTTGAGATAGGTGACGAGGCAGTGGAAGTGGTAAGCGAATATATCTACTAAGGCCAAGTTGTGACCCCAGATCCCTACCACGAGGCAGATATAATTAGAAGGATCAGAATGGGGTGGGGTGCATATGGCAGACAATCTCGGATAATAAATAGTAGCCTACCATTGTCGCTGAGGAAGAAAGTGTATGACAGCTGCATCTTACTGGTACTCACCTACGGGGCAGAAACTTGGAGGCTCACTAAGAGGGTTCAACTTAAATTGAGAACGACTCAGCGGGCAATGGAGCGGAAAATGATAGGTGTAACATTAAGGGACAAGAAGAGAGCGGAATGGGTCATGGAGCAAATTGGTGTTAAAAACATATTAGTAGAAATTAAGAAGAAGTAATGGACGTGGGCAGGGCATGTAATGCGAAGGCAAGATAACCGCTGGTCATTAAGGGTAACAGAGTGGATTCCTAGAGAAGGCAAGCGTTGCAGGGGGCGGCAGAAAGTTAGATGGGCAGATGATATCAAGACGTTTGCTGGGATAAATTGGTCACAGTTGGCACAGGACCGAGGTAATTGGAGAATAAAGGGAGAGGCCTTTGCCCTGCAGTGGGCGTAGATAGGCTGGTGATGATGATGATGATTGTGAGGAAGTACCCGTAACTTTTCGTTTTTGAACACGATTTCGCCAAAGAAGACGGTGTTCTCTATTGTGGGGCTATGTGCGACGAAGATGAAGAAGGGGGCGCTGAAAGGTGATTCCGGCCAACGAGACGGGGTGTTGCGGCTTGCTCTGCGGTGGTCGTGAACCAGAGGGCAGCCTGCGGACCAGACGCCGCTGTGCAACTACCAAGTAAGCGACCGTGGTTTCTCTGCAACGGCCTAGGAGGCAACGGCTGGGCAACGACGGCACGTACCAGCCCCCCAAGACCCGACCACGTTCCAAAAAGTTCCGCCGGCACGTGGACGAAACCCCAGCCAACCGGCACCCTCCCGAAAAGCTCGTCCACATCGTGAGATTAATAAAGTTTTTCCAACTTGACATCCGTTATAACGGACTCGTGGTTTTTGTACAGGTGGTTTCGCTAATAGTTAGCAGCCCTGTTTAGTTCTTTTCCTTCGCCTTTCAACTCCTCGTGTTTCTGCATTACCTAACCTTATGAAGTGTGCCATGTTCAGTTCTTTTCCATGTTCCGGTGCCCTGCCTCATTATTCTCCCATCCAAGCGCTGGGGATTGTTAGGAGTCTGCATAGCATCACAGACATACAGATATGCGAAGTGGAAACTGCAATTGCAAAGCTTACACGTAACACCCCCCCGCGAGGAGATTAGACGACCGACAAAGCGGTAGCAAACCGGGAGTCTTCATCCTTGACTGCTCTTACCACGTACATGAGCCCCTGCTGGAAGAGCAGAACCCTCCCACTGGAATGGAAGACCGCAGAAGTGGGATTCATTCCGAAACCTGGCCAGAAACCAAACAGTCAAAACATCTATCCCATCTCTGTGCCTTTTTGGGTGGGGAAGCTTATGAAACACCTTGTCCTCATGAGGACGTACAAATACCTAGAAAGCTCATGAAAACTGCCATACGCCATGTTTGGCTTTAGGCCGCATCTTTCAACTGATAACATCTTGTTGCAACTGAAAGAAGATACTATGATGCCAGCCAACAGCCTTGCGCCAAAAGCCGTACTGGCCCTCTACCTAAAGAGGGCATTTGATTATGTCACCCCCACGATATCTTAGTCAACCTGAGTGGTCGAAACTGTGGAAACTGGACTTACAACTGTGCTCGAAACTTTCTGTCAGGACTTAAAGCCGTTATCAAGATCGGAGACATTGCTTCGGACCCCATCGACCTCGGTGGGAGATGATGATGATTGATGATTGTAGGGTTTTAACGCGCCGACGCAACGCAGGCGATGAGGCGCGCCGTAGTGGAGGGCTCCGGATTAATTTTGACCACCTGGGGATCTTTAACGTGCGCCGAAATCTCGTACACACGGGCGTTTTTGCTTTTCGCCTCCATCAGAAAAGCGGCCGCCGCGGCCGGGAATCGAACCCGCGAACTCGTGCTCAGCAGCACAACGCCTTCGCCACTGAGCCACCGCGGCGGGTGGTGGGAGATGTATACAACAGGCAGCGATTCTGTAGCACTCACTGTCCAATATTGCCCTCATTGGCCTCCTCGCTCACTAGGGGTCATACCAGATGTTCTCTATGGCTTGTACGCCGACGGTATACCCGACTAGTCAGGTTGACTAAGATAGCGTGGTGGGTGACAATCAAATGCCCCCTTTTTGTAGAGGGTCAGTACGGATTTTGGCGTGCGGCTGTTGGCTTGGTAAGGGCTCGGGGGGGGGGGGGAATGCAGGAGTGTTTACAACTTGCCGGCGATGTAGTCAATAAATACGTGAGGAGCTGTGGCCTTCCTTGCTCACCGAAAAAGTCAAAGCTTCTAACCGGCATAAGGGAAGGCGGCATCTCCAAAGCATCGAGATTGTCCTGGATGGCCATACCATTAGGCGTTTTCCTGATTTCAAGATCTTGAGAATGTCCTTCCTGGTGGACAGCAGAAATACAGTTCTAATCAGCCGGCTCAATCTCACTACTGAACAAATAACACATATGCTCCGAAGAATACAGAAACGTCTACAGGCATGAAAGAGGTGGGCACACTTCGGCTCGTTGAGGCCTTTGTTATATCTCGACTGGCTTAAACTTTTCCATACACCATACTCAACAAGAATGAAATAGCTCAATTAGACGCATTAATCAGAAAGGCATATGAGCTGACTCTGGGTCTCCCAGTGAGAACCTCAAATGGAAATCATTTAAAACTGGCTATTTACAACACTGTGGCTGAATTGATCGACGCTCTTCTATCATACCAGCGAGAAAGTCTGGGGTCAAGTATCACTGGCAGGAGCCTCCTAGACCGAGTATCACTGGCAGAAGTCTCCTGGACCGACTAGGCATTACGTCCACTGTAGAGATACATTATCGGTATGTGCCCATACATCTTCGAGAGAAAAATATAGTATCGCCCATATCGTGCAACATTCATCCATTTTACCCTGCTGGTAGGAGAGAGGCAAGAGCTCGCGCAATCGGAAAGGCCAACGACAACTGGGACCGTACCGTCTATACTGCTGTGGCAGACTACGCCAGATGAGGATCGATGACTGCTTTTGTGACAACTGCAACGTTGCATATTACCAGCATCACCTTACCCTTCATGACCGCTGGCCCAGCACAAGCAGCTGCCATTGCCCTGGCCATCTTTCACACGACCACAGATACAGTAGTAACAGATTCGGAACAGGCGTGCTGAAATTAACTTCATATCAGAATATCCGTAAGTGCCTTAAGTATTCTTCTTCAGCGTCCCCTTCACCTAAAAGTCAAAATACTCTGGACTCCAGCCCATTCGATTACAAAAACAGCGCTCATAATATTGCCTGAGAGCTAACCCACTGGGCACCAGTAGGGATAGAGGCTGCGAGCCCACTGCTCACCAACAACAAGAATAGCCAGCATTACAGCCTCGAGCGCAAGGTTTACCAGCCAGCCCAGAAATCGTTACAAAAGCCCAGGAGAGATTACTTAGGCTACTTCAAAGGAATACGTTTCCCCCACACGACAAATGACACCTAATGTATTCAACCCACTACTCCGCTCTGGGTGAGTTTTGTAGGAAACCTGGCATGCTCTACCACATGGTGTGGGGGTGAAGGAAAACTCGCACGCAGGCCAGAATTCCTCGTCCATATTATGAGCAATGGGCGAGCGTGGTGTCCAGTTTCAGTCCCGAAAACAGCTTCGGTTGGTTGAAAGGGCCGTCGCAGCCGGCTGCACGAATGGGGTCCTGAAAGCAGGATACCACCCCACAATTTCTTTCTTCCTAATAAAGAACTTTATTCTCTCTCTCTATGGAAAGAGCGAAACCAGAGATTCTGCCAGCCGTTACCTGGGATTCGCGACAAACAACGCCCTCCCGCTCCTCAGCCGCTGAATGAAAACAAGTGTCTGTCTCCCTTTCTCCACGTGTGGGTGCAGCTCAGCTCCTAAGACAGCAGGTTCTTTCTCCGCTTTTTTTCGGGCGCAGGTTCGATCCCTAGTGGTGCCAGTAGTTTTATGTAACCTATTTGGAGGTGTCTTTGGGGCGCAAGCCATGACGGAACCGTTGGCTGGTAGGGATCGAAAGCTTTCCTTTAAAATATTAGGTCCTATCGAGGCTGTGAGGGTGGATTTTAGCGAATCTGTTGAGATTGTCGAAAGAAATTAATAAAGAAGAGGTTATGGTCTAAAATAATGTCTACAAATTTCTATTGCAGAGGGACATTTACTACTGCTTTGTGGTCCCTGTGGTGTACGCTAGTTTTCTGCTTTATGCTTGAAACATTTTTGGCTAAGATCAGGTCGATGCAGGTGTCACGTGTGGAGGTACGTTGTTTTGTCCGTATAGCACTTGTGCACAAATTCTTCGAAGACGAAGTATACGAACCACTTATTGTCTTGTTTTGAGATGTCCACGTTGAAGTCTCTCACGGTGACAGAAGAGGTGGTGATGTTTCGGGCGTCGGTGCAAAGTAAGTTCGCATGAACCTCTATATTTTATCCTTAGAAGTGCCGGGCGAATTGTATTCCATGAAGATGACCATTCCATCCCATTCCATCGCTTGCTTTCCTTGCATACAGATCGCCGCATTCCACGGGGTCAGACCGAAGGTCGTCGGCTGTACGACACCCTTTATTGTGCGCGTGGACGGCTAATCCTGCAGAGCGGTTGGCACTGCGTTTGGCGCCCGTTATCCTAACATAACCGGTCACTTGAATGAATGCATCTGTCCACATTTCCGAGAGAGACGACAATTGAACCACGCCGAGTACAAGGTGGTGAATTATGTTTTTTGAATGAAGAGCGAGGGATCTAACATTGAGAGAGGCAATCGAGATGGAGTGGGGCTCTTGCAAGATGGCACGACACGCCTTCGATGCTATTGGAAGGTGATGTCTTTTTGGGGCGAAGCTCCTCTTGCTCGGGCCCTGTCCCGTTCGTCGTTGCTGCTGTATACGGCACGGCACATTACTGATGATTGTGGCAGGATCCCCCCAAGGATTGGCCAAACAAAGATTGGCCGAAGAGGACAAAACGTTCAACGGGTTCGTTGCTACGCAACAAGGAGAAGAGCAAGAAGAACAGGTGGTCGTTTGTCACCTGCGAGCTCAAGACACGTACCGGGGGGTACACGACAAAAGACGCTCTGCAGAAGGCGACGGCCAAGGTGGCTCAAATGTCACACACCGAATTCGGCAACTTACCCATGGGGATTCTCATCGTCCCAACCAACCCCTAGATAACCACCAGAAACATCGACGTTGTCGACGGGCTTGTCAACGGAGCGGTGGAAAGCTTGACGTGTCGAGTCTTTATATGATCATTAAAGCATCCTGACGGGCTAGTTGGTCTGACATATTGGAAATAAAGATCACGCTACAAGGACGGGACGAAAGAAGGGGACACACCAGACAGCGCAGACTGACGAAGACTGACTGAAGGTGTTGATATTTGAAGCCACTGTAAACCGTCATCCAAGAATCTCTCGTTGGGAAAAACAAGGGCCTTTCTAAAAGATAAACGTTATTCTCTGTTGCCCACTAATAAAGAAGGTGGTTTTGTGGTTTTGACAAAAGAGTTGTACCTTTCAAAAGCCGCTTTAGCGTTAGATTCGCTGTTTGATCGGCGTGACAATGTCGTACTGGCCAAGGTCAAATTTCAGGTACGGATGGTATGCAATGCAATTGGACTTGGAACACTTTCCCTCACCTTAGACAAGTCTAGGAAACTGAACCTTTATGTCTTTTTTAGCGTCAAAACGCACAAGCTGGACCAGCCCTTTCGAGTGATCGTTTCAGAAATTGGCACTTGGCAAAAACTGGTTGCCAGATACTTACAAGAGAAACTGGCTATTTTAACTGTAGACGACCCGTTTCGGATTCAAAACTGTAATCCCTTTACTCACTACCTTAAACAAAATTTGGACTGGAGCTTTGCCGCTTGCTCAATAGACGTAAAAGACCAGTTCTAGTCTCTACCCAATGACGAACTGCTTATTTGTGTGCAGGAATGTATTTCCAAACGTGGTGTTGCGTCCTTAAACAACGCAGGCCTGTCTGCCGGTGGCTTTTTAGAGCTCCTGTTCGTGTACCTTAGGTCCACTTATGTGTGTTTCGACGATAAGACTTTTATTCAGAGGAATGGCTAATGCGTTGGGTCATGTATAGCGCCAGTACTTAGTGACTTGTACCTCGCAAAACTGGAGAGAATAATTAATGAGCATCTGAATGATTAGAAAGTGTTAAAGTACTTCGATGACAGTACTTCGTGATGACAGTGTCGCGCCCATCCTTGTCCAGATGCGAAGTGTCTCCGCTAAGCAGAAATGGTTGAGCGCTAAAAATGGTCTCGCTGCGCTGCAGCAGGATGGCTCATTTCTCCGTCTCTACTTCAACGACAATTTGACCCGCATGAACAGGAACTTGTACCGCTTGGCCCGTGCCCGAGGAAAAGAGCGCAACTATTAGTTCGTGTGGACGAGGAATGGCAAAGTGCTGGCGAGAAAATCGGAGGGAGCGCCAGTTCTTCGTATCGAAAGGCTATCGGATCTTGATAGGATTGTTTAAGTATGGACTACGCCGACGCTGTTAAGTGTTCTTCCTTTGCGGAAGCGCATACATTTTTGTCAGTTAAAAACGGTCAATCTTTTCGACTAGCACACGTCAATATCCGTAGTGTTCACAAGCACTGGGATCACTTTTTGGCTCTAACCTCTCAGTATTGTTCATTTTTTGATGTTTTCGTCCTTACGGAAATAAACGTGCCTTCATTTCTTCCGCCGCAATATAACATACCCGGTTTCCAGTCGTTCGCTTACACCCGACCTATTGGAAGGGGAGGGGGCGTGGCAGTGTTTATAAAAGATAACTGGTCGGTATCGGAATGCAGTTTTGCGTTTTTGAACGCTGAAGTTGTTGCCCTGCGCATGAGCACTCCCGAGTTATCTTTGGTTTTATTATCTGTTTACCGTCCACCTTGTTGTAACGGTCGATTGTTTTTAGAGGAGCTTGATTGTGCGCTAGCGTCCCTTGCTCGTGAAGACAACATATGTATGGTTGGGGATATTAACATTAACACCCTTCGCCCAAACATCGCTCTTGTAGGTGATTACCTTGATACTTTATCTAAATTTGGACTACAAAATACTATTCAAAGCAAAACACGCGAAGAAATGCTTTCTGGTCGCTTAGTCTCATCATGCATAGACCACATAAACGTCCGGGTTGACAGTCTCAGCGTAAAGTCTGCAATTGTTGAGACTAAACTGGCTGATCATTACTTTGTCTGCAGTTCGTTAACAAAGGAGACTGCTACACCACCTACTGCTTGTGGTAGAATACAAATCTCGTTAGTAGATCCAAAGGTCTTTGATAAAGTAGTCGAACAACATGATTGGCAAAACTTTATTTTAACTACACCCCACAGTACAATTTACGCTGACTTCGTTGCGCTGTTTAACCAGTTTAAGCAACTAGCTACCCGCGTTGTAACTATCCCAAAACGTAACTCGCACAATACTTGGATGACTCGTGAAATACTGGCTGCAATAAAAGAAAAAGACATACTTTGGGCCCAGTCAAAACGAGTCCCTAACTGTGCAGAATTAAGATCTAAATTCAGGCAGTCCAGAAATCGAGTAAATGCTATGATCCGCTTGGCTAAACGAAAACACTTTAGAAAGAGATTTTGGGACGCCCGTTCAGACAGCAGAAAGACCTGGTCGTTGCTGAACTGTCTGAGAGGTAACACTAAACAGAATCTTAATGACGACTTTATATCCACGCACTTTTCGTCACCTGGGCAAACTTCCGCAGATAACTTTAACAAATATTTTTCCCAAGTTACCGGTAGTTTAAGACAAAACGCACAGTCATGCTCCCTCCAAAAAAGTATCCTTAATTCGGCTTATCTTCTACAACTTCTAACAGAAGATGAACTCAGAACAATTCTTTATAGCCGGAAACCCAACAAATCGCCGGGCATAGACAATATTTCTATAAATGATCTGCGCAGAAATTTTGCTACCATCAAGCACGTTTTGTTAACCCTACTCAATGCTGTTATTGCCAGTGGCGTCATTCCCATCAATATGAAAACCGCTGTAGTGCGTCCACTGTTCAAAGCTGGCGCGCGCAATAAAATTGAAAACTATCGGCCGATTTCTGTGTTATCATGCATCGGTCAGCTGTTGGAAAGCCATATGTTGCGAACCATGACAAGTTTTCTGGAGGTGAACGACGTCCTTTCATCCAGCCAATATGGGTTCATTCGTGGTAAAGGCACGCAAGTGCTTCTTGAAGAATTTTCTGATATGCTCAATTCGAGTTTTGAGCACAATAAGGTAGCGTGCGCGCTACTTTTAGATCTCAGTAAGGCATTCGATAGCGTATGTCATAAGCTGCTATTAAACAAACTTTCGTTGCTGGGATTTCGCGGTCCTTTTCTATTGCTATTAGAAAATTATTTGCATGGCAGGCGGCAGTGCGTTAAGATAGGTCGAACCTATAGTGATTTCACCACGATCACAACGGGTGTTCCACAAGGCTCTATTTTAAGTCCTTTACTATTTAATATCTATGTCAATGATCTTAGCTCGCATATAGCCCTTCCCTTGTTCCAATATGCAGACGACACACTAATTTTATCAGTTGCACCAAATTATTCTGATGCAATATAGCCTTTACAAGCAACTGCCACAAAAGCCATGGATTGGTTTGCGGCTAATGTTATCACGGTTAATACTTCGAAAACTCGCCTTATTTGTTTTCCCAATCCATTGAAGAAAATTAATCTTGCTTACTCTTTCTTTCTACACACATCTCATTGTTTCCCTTGCAATTGCACTTCAATAAATTGTACAAATACCGTAAAATATCTTGGCGTACATTTTGATAGTGATTTATCATGGAATACGCACCTCGCCTATGTTTGCCGGAAGCTTCGAGCTGTATCATGCCTGCTGTATAATATCAGATATTTGATGCCGATGTCAGTACGAAAAACTGTTGTTCATGCTTTGGCCTATAGTGTGCTGCGATATGGTGTCACGGTTTATGGGTTTTGTGCCTCACGATGGAAAAATAGGATTGATTCTATTTTGCGTTCACTACTGCGTAATGTAGTGAACCTGGACCTTGCCAGGGATGTAACATATTTGCCATGTTATCTATGCCAAATTTCGACTCTCTGTTGTTACAAACCATTGTATTGAAGCATTACTGGAGTAGTAGTTTTAAGACTCCGTACATTCCGACGCGCTGCCTCCGCCCTAAAGAACCGTATCTGATACCTAGATGCGCCACGAGATACGGAAAAAGAAGTCGAATTTATTATGTGCACCATGCCTTCAATCAACTTCCTCCAAACTACCTCTCTTTTCAAACTAAGTATAAACTAAGGAAAGCGTTAAGACATTATATTGTATAAGTCCTTTCAGTATTCTGGTGATGTTTACCTCATTGACTGCCCAGTAAACAGTGTTATGTTTGTTTGCTAGTTAGCTACAAATTTCTGTTATATTAGTTTTCTTTATGTAGCATGTTTGTCCGCTCTGCCAGGCACTGCCGTTCAAGCCCTATGAGGCTTTGGTAGGCCTGACTTCTGTACAGTTTCTCTTTTTGCTGAAAAAAAAGTATTATTATTATTATAAGTCGACGATTACCTTGTTGCTTTAGACTGTGTAGCCCAGAGCCTGGAAGCCCCCGCAGAGCGTGTCATTTCGCTTTTTAGCGAGCTCCTGAAGCCGTTGATTATTACTAGCGAGTTACCCCATGAAGCCCACATTAGGTATTTCGAACTGGCCCTTCATTTCACCAGCAACTACGTCTGCTGGTCTTACGCTCCTAGGGCGAACAAACCACTCTTTCCTTTTGGGTCTTCTCACTCCAAGCTAGTCAAGAGAGCCATGGCTAGCCTGTTCTTCAGGAATGCATTATCAAAATCATGCCCGCACATGATGACGGCTAGCCTGGCTCAGCAAGCTGAGCGACTATCGAGTTCCGGCTAACCCACAGATATGGTTGTGTCAGTAGCCGTAAAGGTACTCAAGGAGGCTAACATGGTAGAGTGAGTCACAAGGCCAGCAGGTGACGAGAATCCCGAGGAAAAACGAAAAATTGCGGTGATTTCGTACGTCCACTACCTGAGCCACAACCTTAAGCGTATCGCTCGACGTGCAGGGATGAATGTGGTCTTTTCTGCGCCCGACAAGCTTGCAAAGTTCTGTCGACAGGTCAACGCCGCTCGAAAAGAAGAGAATGGGTGCCGCACGAAGCACCAAAGTAACTTCGTTGCCTGCATGAAGGGAGTGGTGTACCTGTTTCTGTTGCGCTGCAAAGAGGTATATATCGGCCAAACTGGCAGATGTAATAATGATAGGCCCCGTGAGCACAAAAATAATGTTAGCAACGCGATAACCCGACGTCTTGGCACTCATTGCCGTGACTGCAGGTGTGTTCCATTTTCTAAAAAAAACAAAGGTGCTCGCTAGGAGCCGTGACGCGCTCACGCGGGAGATAATGGAGGCGCGGAAAATTGTGCGCGCGGGGGATAGTTGCATTAGTGTTGCTTCGATATCGCTGTTGGGGAAGGAAATCGCGTTTCTTGATTGTGTATCATCTGGTTGAGACGGCATGTGGCATGGTGAAGGTGTGGTTTTTATTTTTTAGAACTTTTCTTGGTTCCACATGTCTACACGATAGTAGTACATATGTGCGTGGAATCTGCACAGTTTGTTAGTCTGCGCTGAGTGGTGTGTCCTCTCCTTTCGTCCCGTCCTTGTAGCGCGTAGTTTATTTCCTTTATATGATGTGCGGGCGAATGTTTCACGGTTTTACAGATAAGGATTTTTGCTTCGCCCCTCTTATCATTATCCACTTCGTGGAGATGGCGGAATTCTTTTTCAGTCACCTAAACTCGTCTTGCAAATCTTTTTAGAGGTTTGTTGTTTTAACGCCGTAGTGTTCCTAGGCTCATTTTTTAGTCCTCGTGTCTGCCAGTCGTCCGCTATCAACTATGCCCATCAAGCGTCAGTAGAAATGCGTCATTGCTGCCACCCGGAAGCTGCGACAGGTAGAGGTGGGATAGGAGGGCTCGCCAGTCGCACATTTCTGGAATCGGATGGAATGCGCGGACAATGACACTTCGGCGATTTAAGAAGAAATGACAGCATTTCCAGCGGGTGCCACGCCTGCACCATGGAGATCGTTCTACGCTCTTCGGTGGTAGCATGCTCGGCAGATACGGTCGCCAGCCACGCCCGAAACCGGCACAATCATACCAATGCGCCACTCTATCGGAAGATGAAAAACACATAAATGTTTGGTAATACACGTGCCGAAGCTACAGCTGCATTATGAGGCAGGCCGTAGTGCAGGAATTCGGGTAAATTTGGATAATACGGGCATCTTTACGCACGCCGGAAACATGCAAAATTGGAGTTTTGTTTTTGCTTCCAGCAGGGAAACGGCCGGCGCGTCAGGGAATTGAACCTGCGTCCTTCGGTTCAACAGTGTGATGCTTTACCTTCTGATTCACCACGGCGTGCTTTCCATCGGAACTGATGCAGGCACATGCATTGTGGCACTGAACAGAAATAGAAGGCAAAACATTAACACGTCTCCCAAAAATCGAGGAAAGCCTATATAATGAAGAGAAAAAACATTCAATAAAATTTAGCATATAGCGTCTATTTACACGAATTTTGAACTAATTCTTGATATTGCCGTGTTTACATTTCAGCCCCAAGCTGGGTTCGGAAAGCGACGAATGAAGCATGCGGCCTAGTTTAAATTCACCCCAAATATACGTACGAATGTATTCTCTGAGAACCATCAGGAAAGAATGCTTGCGTGGTTTGTCAAGTGGCAGTGCCCATCTCGCAACGGTAAAACAAGAACATCGTAAACAATTGCCAAAGTATTACATGCCTAGCCCAAGAGGAGCAACGAGAGAAACGCTGACACTAATGCAGTCACTGATCATGAGCCGAATAGTATCAAAAAGCCTACCTTAACACAAACTCTACGCGCGGCGAAGAAAATCAATTGAAGGCTATCATCAGGACATCATATCAGGAGAGGACAGCAGGACACAATTTTTATCGTGAGACAAACCGACGACTGGTGGGCCCGTAGTGTATGGAATTAGCTCTCCCTGCACTAAGGATGTGGCTTGCAAAACAAAGTCGGGATGGGTTATCATACGAAAGAGAGGCACCGCCGGCAACGTATCGATCAGACGCCATCACAGATACGTCGCTGATCCAGTGACTCTGCCTCAAAACTCTCTACAAAAAACGTATCACAACACGACAGGCGACATTGCACGATCAACTTCATTCGAACAAAGTTCCAGTATCGTGAGAATAGAGTATATACTGACTCGGGCTAACGAAAGTTGGAGACAACAATGGTAGTGTATGACCCCTCTGGCAATCTTTGTGAATGGCTTACCGTCCACCACACAGGAAAAATAAAGCAGACGTTGGAGCCACCCTGTTGGCAAATCGACTAGTGCACGAACCTAACATAAACGTAAACACAATTACAGACTGTCAGAAGGCGTTAGACTATTAGCTCTGGGAAGGATGCCTAAACGCTTCGGTAAGATACTCAAATTCGGAATGAAGAAAGTTCACAACACGACCTGGACACTCGTACACATGGACGAGGACAAGGTACCGAGGTAAAGGCATGCGAGTTCACGCGCAGTGCACATTGCGTCCATGACCGCCGCTCTGACCCCCCCCCCCCTGCGAAATAAGTTAAGAACGTCTCCTCTTGGTACGCCTAAGAACGCTATTTTTGCCCCCTGCTAGAAGCGGATCAAAATGCCGAAACATTACAAACTCCGAACCCAAATAAATACCAGAACTATCTGCCCCTAAAGCTTGGAGGCACACAATCTGCACATAATCGTGGGCAACCCATGTATTCAAGGTGACGTATTTGCAAAATCCTGAACCCCTAGGCTTCATACTGAGCCGCAAACGGTAGCCGTCGGAGCCTTGTTCAAGCGCTGGCTGAGTAGGCACTTATCTATCTTGCATGCAGGGAGCTTCCTTACTACTATCTGACAAAAACTCAGCACACAAAACTCGAAGTAATTCTCCGCAACGCAACCCGTATCGTAACAGGCACCCTAAGATTCACCCAAAATGACGTATTATATGCCACAGGCGCGCTGAATACACTCAGTGAGATGATTGACACGCACCACCTCGTCCAAACCCAAAGACTACAAACGTCGCCCCAAGGTCGTCTCATCCTCCTTGATCTGGGCCACAAGATCTCGCAGCTCCAGCATATTCCACCAGAGCCACCACCTTGGCCAGGTCCAGCCAACATAACCTTGAAGCCCATACCCAAAAATATGGGTCCAGACCAGGCAAGTCGCCGCGCTGACAGGGCAAACCGCTACAACAGGAAGACATTTTCCTCAGGAACTACGGTCAGTTACACCGACGCTGCGTACAACAGACACCAAAATCGGAACGAGAGCTTTTCATAGCGACGTCTTCTCCGCAGTAGCCAAGTACGCCCCCGCACCGTCGTCGACATCTCTGGAGCTTCAGGCAATTGTAAACGCCATAGAAGCACCCCAAGATCAAACAGAACTGGTAATCATCACGGACAGCAAATCAGCAATTCAAAATCTACGGGAGAATCACATGCACCCCCACATGCGCTACACGCTCACCAGCATCACACGTAACCACCCCGAGCTTCATACCACTGTGATATGGGTCCCAGGACACGCAGGTGTAAAGGGGAATGAGAAGGCCTATGTCTTAGCCCGAGCTGCTCTATTTGTTCCGGTACCCCGATACCCTGGCCTCGCTTCTATGACCCAAAAGAGTACCGCCGAGAAATGCATCAGACTCGCAGAAAGTACTTACGGGACGTCAGAGATCAGAGGACCACCCTCCCTCACCCCCGAAAATTCGCCCGCCCTGACGCTGTTCTCATTCGACGTGCACAAAAGGGCACGCTGCCAACACAACACATACAACACTACATAGACGGGCTTCCAGGCACACCAAAATGCTCACACTGCGACCAATACCCCAACAATGAACACACCCTCTGGACATGCCAAAACATACAAAACACCCTGAGATCTTCCCTGCAACCAATTCTGGCCACAAAGCACCCTACTTGCTAGGAGGCATGGGTCACACCCCCTAAGGAGCTTGAAGAGCTCTATTGGACCACGCTGGTGCACCACGTCAAAAACACGCCAGGACTATTGATAGCCAGGACTATAGTCTCTGCAACCTAACCAAGACGCCAAGCAGTCCTTTGGACACAGGCTTTAAAATATAGTTTATCTCTCTCTCTCCGGTACCTCTCTGACCAACGGGGTAAAGCTAGAGACGAAAAAACCTAGTTCCCTAATTTTTTGTGCAATATAGGATCATCCACTTCCATCAAAAATGATTATTAACCCTGAAAATAAGGCGCGCCAAAGTATAATTTCCACCCTGCAGCCGACAACGAGTTTCTCGAACCCGCATAATTACTCTGCACTTTTGATAATATTATCTCTTCCCAAGGCAATCGTCATTGCTTACTGAAGTGATCCCAATTTTTTCAAGGCAACTTTCGGCATTCCTACATATTGAAAAAAAATAAAAACTGGCGAAGTACACAGAAGTAGGTTACAAGCAACAAGCTGCGAGCCTCCTAACTCAAACTCGCTTTTCAGATCTGTACATCAGGGTCTTACCCTTTGCAGCCTTAATAGTTCAAAAGATATTTTTCTGCCAGAGGGCTGAATCATGGACCAATCTACGGAGTGCCCTAAACACCATGGTGAGGCATCTTTGAGTTATGCCTAGATTCATCCAGATGACAGGGAAATACGGAGAAGTCGTTTATTCTTGACCTTCAACCATTTCATAATTACTGAAACAACGAACAAAGGCTTTATCTACCGACCTGTATGACCATACATAGCCAACCGGCGCCGCTGTTTTAAGTGCCAGCAGTTTGGCCATAGCACAAAACCCTGCATTGTGCAATAACAGGCGCGCAATGCATTCAACCTGAACATCCCCCGGAAAATAGTTTTTTGCAATCGTTCATATGTGCAAATAGCCTGATACTACCCACAGAATATTCCCACACTCGCGAAAGGTTTAAACAAAAAATAAAACCTACTTATATTATTTCCTTAGAGTCTACAAACCTTACCACTTTCTGTTACTTTTTGGGATGATTTTCATTGCGGGTTCTCGTTGACTGGTCAACGTGTATTGTATACTGTGACTTGTGACGTGTTTACCTAGTCTTCTTTAGTGCTCTGTAGCTTCTATTTCAACTCACTCTGCCCTGTTTCATACATTTACCGTTCACATCTATACCCACTCACTTGCTTTAAAGGACAAAATATTCTGTTCGGTGTCTGCTATCCACTTTCACGAACTTTGTTATTCTAGTTAAACTCTATAACCAAGTAAACTTTGCAATGTTTTTATAAGAAGCAGAAAAATTATGTGAAAAAGATTAGCCGCATTCATACCTGTGGTGAACCTCTCTTTGTCCGTAAAGTGATGGATAAAGAAGAAAACCTTAAATTTTGTTGATTGGCCTATTGCCTGTTGGTGTATGTGCCATATCTAAATGCGGAACAACAACTTCAAAGTCACTCGAAATATCTCCTTCCCGAAGGCGCAAAAGAGGGACCTCTCTTTTGTCATGGAACAGTCCAGTGACACAGCTCATCTGATCCCGCCCCCGACACTCCCCAAGCACTCACAACAGCGCTTTCGCAGCCAGCAGCGGTTTTGGTACTTTGCCCCTACCACCTTGTTTACTCCACCAGCTGTAATGACACATAGAAGCATGGAGAAGATGGACAAAGAGGAACCAGCGGAGGCTCGCCCCCCCCCCTCCCGCCACACTGTCTGTGTCATCCGTGGTGCGGCTAACGCCTTCGGTGGAGGCGGACCAGGCAAAGAGCTCCGGAAAGAAGGATAAGTTTATGCACCCCATACGTCGGTAACAACCAGAATATAAAACGACGACATGGAAATCGTGCCCTGCCAGCCTGCATCGCCGAAGATGGAACAGGCTGGGACGTGCAGGTCGACTGAAAAGATCAAAGAACCCCTGCAAGAATAGTCACAAAATGCAAATTACAAACAAACACACCCACTTGAGTCCTTTTTTAAAATGGCCATGAAGACCGAATGCAAGTTTGGTTCATTGGAAATATTGCCTATCTAGACGAACAATGACACCACTTCTAGGTCAAACATTTTTCAAATAAGCAATATAATTAGGAAAAAATGGCCATGTGACCCACTGGCTCATTTGGTGCGCTAGAACCTATCAATTATTATGGACAGCTACGGGATTGGCTGAGACTGTCAAAGCAACTCAAATTAGGAAGGTCTTATAAGCTTGCCGAACAAGCTATTTTGCGTACATTTAGTGCACATTCCTTAATTAGCACTATGAATGGTCGGGAAAACAACGGAAGTTAAGACCGTACACGGAAACATACAAGTATCAGTGCGTATTGCACGCAGGACACTTGTTATACCTGCCGAGCAGTACAGCGCATTTGGTTTGGTCGGACAACGTTGGCCATCTGGCATAGGCGGCATTGTCGTACGTGACCCTAGTTTTTGAACATATCCAATGTATCACAAAACGATTGCTATCAAATGTAACAAAATTAGGCCAGGTGACTATCCCATCAAAACAAACGTAGTACGAGCAGCGGGAATGAGTAGTGCTGTTTCTCTATTTACCCAACGGATAGTCAGCGTAGCAACGTAAGACGTTAGCTATTGCTCTGCAGCCTTTTTTAACATATTTTAGATTTGCTTCCAATACCTGCACTGGATAAATTCTCGCTGAATTAACCAAACACACGGTTTCGCAAAAAAAAAATTGTCGGCGCAAACTGTGTAATTTCTGAATTATTAAAACATTTTTTTTGCTGCAGGAGAAGCAAGTGCCAGGGGCCCTATATAAAACAGACTTCTATGTTTTATTTATGAATTGTATTTATTTACTGCAAATATAAGGAAGGAAAACAATGTTTTGGAACGGCAGGAACCTGCTTAAGTTTGATTGATTGTAGGGTTTAACGCGCCGACGCAACGAAGGCGATGAGGCGCGCCGTAGTGGAGGGCTCCGGATTAATTTTGACCACCTGGGGATCTTTAACGTGCGCCGAAATCTCGTACACACGGGCGTTTTTGCTTTTCTCCTCCATCAGAAAAGCGGCCGCCGCGGCCGGGAATCGAACCCGCGACCTCGTGCTCAGCAGCGCAACGCCTTAGCCACTGAGCCACTGCGGCGGGTAACCTGCTTAAATCTCTTGGTGATGTGTGTTGGTATTGCATTTTAATCCGCGTTGTCTTGTGTCTGCAAAAACCTTACCTTACCAGAAAACATAAAAACTTTGTGAAGAAATAAATGTTGTTAAAAAGGACAGAGATCGCAGTTCACATCTCTGGAGGTGTGGCGACTATAGGACGGAAATCCTTAGCATGTACACAATCCATATAAGCACTATCCTTTAGGATAAACAGTGCTTATACTGTATTTATTCTGCAATACTTTATGCTATATAATGATAATGCTCTTGAATATTCCTCCAATTTTCTAGCAATCCAGCTTCGATGTCTAGGTGCTGGTAGATCAGCCGCCTGAAGTTATTGAGTGCGAATGCACTTCTTAAGCGAGCCTGAATCGTCCGCCGCCGTAGTCCGCATAGCAACAGCTGCGGGTGCGGGCGCTCCTCGTCTTCCCTAGCAACGGGGGGAGATGGGCGCGCGCTGCCTGGCCGCTGACATGGCACATACCCACGTGGGGGATTGGCCAGGAATCGGGCGTGAGAAGGGCTAATGCACCCGCTTAAAGGAGTACTGACACGAAATTTCAAAGCTGAGATCCGCTCTAGCAACAAGTACAATGACAACACAAATAGGTGTCTGTGAATAAATGCATCTTTCTTTCTTTGTAGTTGTGTGTGTGTGTGTGTGTGTGTGTGTGATCTCTCTTTCGCGAACATTACCGAACCGCGCAAATTCAACTCGTGCATTCGCACTTTCACATTCTTCCCCTCGGGGAAATGCGGAGAATGTTTTATTTATAATAGGCGACCTTAGCGGAAATAATTGACTTTTGGGCTCTTCCCGCACAAATGCCTGAGATTGCCTGATTCCAACCTTTTTAACATTTTCGTAAGCGTACATTTTAATATAGAAGCAGTCAACATATTATATAATAATTTAAAGCAGAAATATTTTTCACGCGTGACTTGGTCAGTGGTTCTGCAGTTGTCGCATCTTCAGTTTAGTTGGACGTGGGCAAAAGTAATATGGCAGTGACCATTTCCCAACCGCATTAACGAATCTAGGTAAGCGCCCGAATAGCTCACCTTCAACGAGAGTTCAATGAAGCTAGAGCGAACAGGAACACTTTCACTCAGCATCTTCAGTTTAGTTGGACGTGGGCAAAAGTAACATGGCAGTGACCATTTCCCAACCGCATTAACGAATCTAGGTAAGCGCCCGAATAGCTCACCTTCAACGAGAGTTCAATGAAGCTAGAGCGAACAGGAACACTTTCACTCAGCATCTTCAGTTTAGTTGGGCGTGGGCAAAAGTAATATGGCAGTGACCATTTCCCAACCGCATTAACGAATCTAGGTAAGCGCCCGAATAGCTCACCTTCAACGAGAGTTCAATGAAGCTAGAGCGAACAGGAACACTTTCACTCAGCATCTTCAGTTTAGTTGGACGTGGGCAAAAGTAGCATGGCAGTGACCATTTCCCAACCGCATTAACGAATCTAGGTAAGCGCCCGAATAGCTCACCTTCAACGAGAGTTCAATGAAGCTAGAGCGAACAGGAACACTTTCGCTCAGCATCTTCAGTTTAGTTGGACGTGGGCAAAAGTAATATGGCAGTGACCATTTCCCAACCGCATTAACGAATCTAGGTAAGCGCCCGAATAGCTCACCTTCAACGAGAGTTCAATGAAGCTAGAGCGAACAGGAACACTTTCACTCAGCCCTGAGACAACCAACAACAACACGGTGCACATCTGCGAAGCCTCAAAAACGTCAATTCCACAGGCCTACAGTGCCCAGCACAACTGGGAAGCCCTGGTTGAATGAGGACTGTGGGCTGGCACGAAAGGCCCAAAATAAAGCCTGCGTCGTAGTTTGCGGGTAACCCACTTCAGATTGTGTTATACACTTTAAACGGGATCGCGAACATGGTAAAGACTGTAGGCTTTGATGCAAAAGAGGAGGGTTGGCCCTTCTTTCCCGCAAGGATAAAATTTAAAATTGTACACAGGCACACACACAAAGTATGGACGCAAATACGTAGTCTAAACAGACATTATACAAGTAGCATTCTCATGGTCAGCACTATAGGGCACAGAAGATCGGGCTAATTCCCTTAAACGACACTCCTAAAATGGCTCATTTTCTGCACACTACACGGAGCCCATCATGAAAAAAAATTTCCTTGGAAAAAAACTCCCAACGTAACGACAAAAATGACGTTTTTTACCACTCCCAGTTGTTTTTTCACGAGCTGAGGGATGGTCTGGCCGCAAGCAAGCCTTCAGCACCTGGCACAGATAAGATTACAACCACCACCATTACCATCTACAAGCATACACTCCTACACCTATACAAGCAAGCAAGCACTCCTACACCTATACAATAAATCACGAGTATTGGGGCGTCTTCCAAAGTGTTAGAGGTTGGCCATAGTAGTGGGTTTATGAAGGAGGGCAAGGACTCTTCCTCTCCCGCAAGATGTCGCCCCATCGCTTTGAGAAGCTGTCCATGCAATCTTTTCGAGTAGTTGGCAAACAGCTGACTTGGGCACTCTATAGTGTTCATTGGTATTCTCAACAGCTGCCAGAGAGGCTTGTGGGAGGGCGATCGACAAAAAATATACTTGCTGCTCTAGAATCTCACATAAATGATGCCTACACACATAAGCAGTATTGCAGGATGCTATTTTTGGATAGTGTAAGGCTCTTTATACCGCGTGGCATTACAGTAATCGTATTAATTTAAAATGTTTGTGTATTTCACGTAGCATGCTCAACACTGTGGCCAGTAACCTACCTAAATAACATTACTTGTATGGATGGACTAGGCACTTTAAATCTTTCCCGGGCAGGAGAATGGTAGGCGTGAAGGCGGTGTTTTCAGCTGGAAATTGTTTATAGTCAAGATGAAGTCGATTTAGAGGGCATTTGCACAATCGGCCTCCTGATCAATTATTGTGGACAATGTTAAGATATCATTCAAACACGTAACATATCTATAGGTCAACATGTGCTTGGGGTCCACAAACACGTCCACTAGGGAGTCGAAAACGGGTTTAAATTTAATCCCCTAAAAGTAAACTCTGTGATATTTGCGAATCGACGCAGAAATAAGCCAGACCCAAACATTTCACACCATGATAACTCCATTTCTCTGAAGAAGAATAACAGGTATTTACGTGTTACGTTTGACAAAAACCTACATTCATTGCTTATTACAAGCAGCTCACATAAATAGCTAAACACAAGAAACGTTTTAAGGTACTCACACACATCCTATGGTGCAGACAACAAAATCCTTCTGTGGTATGATACCTCCTTTGTATTGTACCGGTAAGACCACGCTACCGCCGTGTATGGGTTCGGTAAGAAAATAGCACAGAGATGCTTGCCCGAGTGCTGCATTTCAGTCTTCCCCTTGCGTGTGGTGTTTTCCACACAGTATCTATACAAATTAATTCATGTGGAAACTGACTAAAGATGCTTGGAGCCCCACTGAACGTATGTTAGCCTGATACATGCCTTTAAAATACGAGCCATGACACACCACCATTTTAGACCAGTCGTTAATTATACATTCCCATTCCAGCTATTTATTTCCATTCGATACATTTATGTTCCATTCTCAAGGCGGGTCAGAGTCAAGTTGTCTGGACTTGGTATCACCATTGTACACATGTTCTAGGCAAATATTAGCAATCTTTACCACCTTCGCGTGTCCGCCCTGTCATTTTATTTTCCTTCATAAAGGCATATAAAAACTGAGAAAGAAAAATCTACAGGAAGTATATCCATGTGCAGGATATTACCTGGAACTACCTGCGCTTTGACTTGTGTAGCACATTGACCAAACCTAATTAAATTTAAAAAGATAAATGTACATACTAGAATTTTTATTGAAGAAGCACACGGGATTTTCTTGTTTTAAATGATCTTGTAGAACATCCTTTTCTCAATTTTATTATTTACACCTATTCTGTGAGTATAATACTCATGTTATCATCAAAATAGTCTTCTAATGACCATTTCACAAATTTTATTTTTTGGACCATTTTAGCCACGTACACTTTATTTTTTAAATTAACTCTGCGCTGGGTAGCTGGCCACTGTGGGATTGCCGGAACCGACCTGGTGGATTAAATTGCCGCCACAAAACCGCTTCCAAATAAAGTGGTCATCATACCACCTCACACAGACCTTAATCAAGACATCAGACAACTACCTAAAACATTCCCAGCAGACTAGTTTCAGCAAACATACAACAAAATACACGTAAAAAATGCACTCGAAATGATACACAATTGAGTGAAACAACAGACAAACTGCAGAAGCTGTCGCTAGGTTTCGTAAAAGCCACACACATACCACACTCTAACACACACTCCCATTTGCTCACTAAGTGTCAATGACCCCTGCACGGCAAGTGAGGGGATGGCCAATCTGTAATCCACATGCCATTAAATGCAGAGCTTTCCGTACAAGATACAGGCACTTTCCGGAACATTACAGGTACCACATTTCAGTACATTCATGTTATCTAATACCCGACGATCCCATGTTTTTTTAATAAACGCGTTTGTAAAACATTACCAAGAAACCATTTCTCACTCCTGAGTTTTGCCAAATATAATCATGACCTGATCTTTACCCCAGCCACATTCATTGACTTTTATTCATTTTACATTCATTTTTACTGAAAGGTTGGGTATTTTGTTTACGAAATAATTGTTTTTTTTTCGTTCTGTGTCGGTAGTTGGCATTGCACCGAAACGTTATTCATAAACATCTTCGACCACTGATAACAGCCACAAAAGAAGGACGCTAAGATTCGAATAGTTTTAGTTCCTAAAAAACGAAATAGGAGACAAAATGAAAATGTTGTAGGCACTCGGAACATAGTGCTGTAATCATTTTTTGTTCAATCTCGCCTACAATAAACGAAAACAAACTCTGGCTGGCCGCTGTCAATGACTTAAGCGGTAGCTTGTAATGAGAGGACTGAATCGCAAAACAAGAGGCGTACGGAAGTACTAGAGTTTTCTGGCCACGAAAGTGACAAAGGGTGTTTTTGCTAGGAGAATATACGTAGCACTCACCATGTCTATGAATATGCCTTTCAGTCATATAACAGAAAGGAAAAAGAGGTATCTCTAAAACAATCATAGGAAAGATGACAGAAGCAAGCATTCCCAAAAGTCGAGGTATACATGAACAACTTCCATTTTCAGATTGCGAAATCAACGAAGACCGTGTACGCTAATCGCATGTAGTCTAATTGCTAATCACGAGAGTAATGTAATACAACCACAAAAATAGACATATTGGTATACTTTTGTTCTATCCCTGCTGAAAGGTCATGAGGCGTCTCAGTCAGCGGCAGCAGTAAAACGTGGCCACCTGCGGAATTACGCATCACGAAGATTTGGAAGGGAACACAAGACCAATGCTTTTCAAGAAGCAGTTTGATGCTGTGCCTAAAACCATGACGAGCAAACATTACGTAGTATTCTTGACACCAATATTAGGCGTCAGGTGATGATGCTTTTTGGGGCGGAGACAGTGGCGCAAAAGTTGAGAACACTGTGACGACGGAACTACAGTAACACATTGCACACTTTGATACACATTTTATGCTTTTAGTAATTGCACATGAAGTAGTCCAAATTGTGTCGATACATTTTTCCGTGTCTTGCGCTCACAGTACGTTTCAGGTTTTGCCCGTACCCCTGAGTCCCCAGGTGTTGGTATGAGTGCAGGCCTTCAATTATCGTGTTCTGCAGCTGTTAGAGAGATGGCGTTCAATACCAAGTTTTAAATGCACCGGTTTCCTTGCCATGGCGCTTGTTGTGAAGGGCAGGTGTTTCTGCTTGAACCGCGCGATCTTTGTTATAAATGCCAGTATGACGAGGACGAGTATCATTTCCGAAAACAATTTTCTTAGAATTACAACCCCCCAGAAAATGCATTTTGACTGGTCTTCGTATGTGTAATCTGTGATAGCGCACTACACTGACAACGTCGAAGAGTGCTTTGAATACAAGCTGTCTGCCTCAGCACCACAAAAATGACGTACGCCAATTCTGACTTTTAGTTGATCTCTCTGTTAAAGTGCCGTGCTGTCAGAGGAATATAATGACCACGGCCATGAATAGATACTTTTTGTGGGCTATCACACAATACCCGTAAGGTTATGACCTCGCTCAACAACCAGGTAATATCTTAGGGTCTCGTGCCATAGCCAGTGCAGGCACGGTATCCATTTAGGTTCTGGTGCTGTGCTGCGTGAGTTATCAAGACGTACATACCGTATGGTAACGTGCGCAACTACGTGTGATGTTCTGTACTGAAGTTTACGGAGAGAGAACGTTTAGGCAAAATTGGGAGCTGTGAACCATATCATTTCGTTCTGCCCAGAATGTACACAAATTATGTTTACGTGGAATTTTTCTAAGTGCTTCTGCAGCAAAAGAGTTTATCCCTGGCAATTTCCCTCTATTGACCAAATTGGAATGAAACGGAGTGTTATTTTTACTAAACTAGACTTTCGGTAGTTTAGCTGGCTGCATTATTTATTAAACCACTGTCAAACAGACATGCACAATTTGGAATCACAAGTAAGCGCCATAATTTGCGGAGCACGCGAAATTGTGCCCGTGGTTCTGGGAACGTTGTTGCAATGGTCCTAGAGCCATGCACAAGTCAACTACAATTAAGAGTGCATGACTTACAGTGTTCACATACAAGTCTAGCGTTTTCACGTCTTTGGTCAAGAAATCCAGCAAGAGACATTCTTGTATTCGTTCGGGGGCACCAAAATTCTCTGCCTCCCCGCTGTGCTTGGTGACGTCGTGTTCCAGCCCTCGTCTGTAGCTGGGGCAAGGGTATTGCAGGCTGAAATACATTTTAAAGCACATTGTGTTTCCTTTAGTTCGAAGAAAGCTATCACTGGAAGAATCTCCCGTACCCAATGTCCTCTAACAATACCCTCCAATCCATCGACAGCCGAGAAGCGTGGTTACACACACCGGTATAGAAAGACTAGGTTGTGACATCACTAGCTTCAGCAGATATTGCCGTACTGGATCCACATTTTTTCTCTGTTTTCTGCACGTATCAAGCTTAGAGTGTAATCGTACGCATGATTCTGTAAATAGCCTCTCCTGCAGAAGCAGTGGGTTAGATCTATCGTCTTCGCAGAGGACAAAAGGTTGAATATATTGAATTGTTCAGTAAAATTGATTTGAAATGCTTAGGAAGCAGAACCTTTGGTTTACAGTTCGGCCGTTCGGCCTGCAGTATTCGTGCCATTAGTGAGCAAATCCTGGTCACTCGGGTTCGAGATGGTACACTCGCCCTACCTTTCTTGGGGCTACCCGAGAACCAATCACAAAGGCCGGCTTCTCTGACCAATCGTGCAGCAACTACAACTTACCACTTTCACTGAGCATTCCAGCCATACCCGCATAAGCAATAGCCTACAGCGACACTCTCACCTGGAACATATCATACGGGATCGAATCACCCATTACCTTGAATACGACATCGTTCCCCCGAACATGCTAGGATATAGACCACATCTTTCAATGCCGGTTTCTTTTATACAGGTCCACAACGATCGTTTACTTCCCCGCCCCACGCGTGAGAATGCGGCCTTTCGCTCACTAGATCTGAACACAGCATTTATAACATTTCCCGCACCGCCATACTACGGTCACTCACTTCATTTGGCCTCGGCCCTAACACCTTCACCTACACCCGCTAATTCCTCTCAACCCCACTCGTCCAGCATGCACATGGGCACCCTATGCCAGCTTCTTCATGTAAGCTCACGGAACACCCCAAAGATCTGTCTTATCACCTCTTCTATCAAACATAGCACTTATCCCTCCAGCCACAGCCCTCCACACTATACCTCACCTCTGCAGCACTCTCTATGCAGGCGAAATCAGTATCTGGGTCCCCTCAGTCGATGATGCGCACATAGAGGAATGCTTATAGGCCGGTCTCACTAACACCCTCGCACACACCCAGCCCCTCACGCTTGACTGCTTGCCCACCAACTCAGCCCTACTAATCCCATAGACGCACAAACTACCCCGCACCGAAAATATCGGCTATTCGGGCGCCACACCCCCGTCAAAACCAACCATATCCGTAATTTCCGCTTCTACATCACCTCACCAGCTCCGCTCACATAACTCGCAATCACCTACAACATCACGTTGCCCAAACCTCTCACCTTATCCGCCGAACAGCCAATCTCCTGCGCGGCGTGGAAAAGACCGACCGCATCCGTCTTCTCCAAAGCTTCCTCACCAGTCGATCGACCTACCACCTTCTTTACACGCCCCTCACCCAGACCCAACACGCACAAATCAACGGCCTTATATGCAACGCCTGCCGCCACGCATTGCTTTTACCCCCCACGCTTCCACCACGCGCCATAAGCCTATCAGACTCCACAACACTACAAAGGAACTTACGGAACCGCAGCCCTCTTCCCAAATCTTCTGGCTCTCCCGCACCTCGACCCGACACCAAAGCCTCGCCACCATCCAAATCAAGGCCATCCGCACACCCGCCCCCTAGTTCCTGTACAACCGTACATACGACGCCTCCTCCTCACCAAATTCTTATCCAAATCCTTACATTCGTCACTCTTGGTCGCTACATGGAACCTCTCAACCATGCTAGCAGCCACAGGCCGAACGCCAAACTGTCTCAAACTCACCGTCCCCATTACCAATAACGTGAACGCCATCCAGTACTGCAACAAACACCTTTATGCTACTTCCATGCACGACCCCACAACACCACAACCATGTCTGCCGTCACCCCTCCCCCACAGTGGCAGTAGCCGCCATTGCCCTCTCAATAGTTCAACATCCTCAACCCACCACCATCCTCTCCGTCTCCAAGGACGCCATCTCCAACTACCTCAAGGGTCATTTCTCACCAAAAGCTCTCTATGTGATCGTGCAACACCCTCCCCGGGATCCTGGGGAGCAACTGCGGCCTTCAGCTCACAATGGCTTAGGAGGCAATGACGCTTCGCTGTATATCCACATGCCCGAGAACTCACTACACGGGCTCCTGCTTCTTTTACTCCTAACCACAACGTCTACACCCCACTTACACATACACCAATATTACACTCCACCATAGACTAAACCGTCAGACCATCCCCCTCCCACTACTCCCTATAACAAGAGGAGGCCCACATGTGGCGCAGCATCCAAGCGCACACCAATCCAACCCTCACCTGTTTCCCTCACCCCAGTGCATGAACTGCGGAGCACTGGACACGCACTTTCATTCCATCTACCAGTGCCCCAAGGATCCCTACTTACTCGTCCTCACGCAACAGGCCTGGAAGCAGGCCTTTCTGGGCTCCGAAAACTTAGAGCAGATGCTAGTCACCTCCAGAGGCCTCCATGGCGCGTCTCCAACCGCAACCGCACCATAAGTGAGAGCTGTTTTGAGTAAATTTTGGGTAAATTCCTGTAGAAGACTTGTCTTGTAGTCGAAATCGTCGAAATAAACCCTCCGCTGTTGCTGTTACCGAGGTTTCTTACTTTGTGTTCACCACGCCTTCGGCCCCATCGCCAGCATGCCAGTTGTTTCATATAAATATACATATATATAGATGTATATATAGTACAAGTAAAGAGTCGGATACACAGCAAGAACAATAACAAACAATGTGTACTTACGTAGCGGCAACGGGACTTGCCTTCATCAGAGTAAAGTTACATGATTTTGCTGTCGCAAACATTTTGACACATTTCTTATATAGGTTTGCATAAAACTGTAAGAAGGAGCGGAAAATGTTTCGGAAATGGAGAGTGGGCATACAGTCAGGCTACGCCTATGTCACAACGTCAACAAAAAAAAATAATAAAAAGGAGGGGAGGGGAGCGAAAGAGAAAAAAACGGGTCTTGTTAACAATGCAGCGTTCAAGGTTGCACCTTGACGGGTCAACGTATGCCGCGCGGGCTGCAAGTTCAGACAATGGGGGAAACTGAACAACCGCGGTTTGAAAAGAAAGGGAAGAGTGTACAGTAAGGTATTCAGTGGCTGGGGAGACTGGTTCGGGGGGAAGCGAATAAGGGTGTGCCCCCCGCGGATGAAGTGAATAGATAGGGGGCACAAAAGAGCATTTCACAGAAGCTAGCAATTGAACAGGAAATAGGTAGGGTCACAAAAGGTTAAACATGGATAGATCACAAAGAGTTAAACATTCTTAAGTGGTGGTGGGAACGAGGCCTCCCTCCCCAGGACAAATGGCATTGTTGAGCCGCATTAGGCTAATAAAGCTGCTGTATTAGGAGAGTTTCTGCGAATTCTGATGGAAAACTCGAGGGTAGGAATAATGAACATAGTTATAAAAATTTTAATAGAAGGATAAGCACGTTAGTTTTTCGTAACTTTCATTAATTCCAAGTGTGGCTGACCCAAACTTATAAATGAGATAAGATTTCCGAACCTCGCGGTCGTGGTGCGTTTTGAAGGCGGATTCTAAAATCGTTGCTTTAAGATGTTCAAATGCATGCCCGGGACTGTTCACATGTCTTGACAGGGGCAAATAAGGGCAGCTTTTTGCATGAGGGCGGTGATTATTGAACCGTATTCGGAAGGGCTTTTCAGTTTGGCCGATATATTGTTGCCTACAAACAGTGCACTCTACAAGATATACGACATTAGCGGAGTCACAGTTAAAGTTACGTTTTATATTTACGTAGTAGTCTGAAGCCGTGCTGCTGGTGCACTGTGTAGTGGTCATGTGTGGGCATACTTTACATCGGGGTTTACAGCAGGGCATGCAGCCAGTAGTTGCCGGTCGGTTGATACGAGAGTTAGTAAGAAAGTCACCTAAATTCTTATTACGCCGGTAGACAAGGCGTGGTGGTTCGGGGAATATGCTTTTTAAGCGGTCACTTTCCATTAGGATATTGTGATGTTTTTTTTTAGCACGGTTGACACTCTTGGAGCGGAGGATGAGTGGGTTAAAACTAAGTTAGTTTGCGGGTTCCCGTTCGGGGCTTTTTTCTTACAGATTTCATTACGGTCTAATTGGTTGGCTCGCACAATAGCGTCGTCGATAACTTTTTCCGGGTATTTTTTATTCAGGAGGGCGGTCTTGAGTTCTCGACAGTTTGAGTCAAAGTCGGCTTGGTTTGAGCAAATTCTCCTAAATTGGTGGGCTTGGCTGTAAGGTATTGCTGTCTTGCAGTGTCTGACATGGCTACTTCGGAAGTGCAAATACTGCCGCGTGTCTGTCGGTTTTCTATACAGTTTAGTTTAAAGCCGACCTTGGAAGGTAGTAACGGTGACGTCCAGAAAGTTTACACTGGGTTCCGAATAGGAATGTGCAAGGGAAATACTAGGTTGGGCTAGGTTAAATGCCTCAATGAAGGTGAGGATCTCCGCCTCACCGTGTTGCCAGATCATGAATATGTCATCAGTATACCTTTTATAGTACATTGGCTTTAAATTTTCAGTGTCAAGAAAGTTTGATTCGAGGTGAGCCTAAAGATATTGGTGTATTTATGTCCGATTCGAGTTCCCATTGACGTTCCGCTGACTTGCACGTAATGAACTCCGTCGAACTCAAAATTGTTAAGTTCAAGAATAAGCCTAAGCAATGTTTGGAGAGCAGAAGAATCGATAGGTTTGTCGCACGATGACTGCTCATACGCAAGGGATACAGCGGCGATGCCATCTTCATGGGGGATGTTAGTATACAGTGACGCAACATCAAGGGTGACTAGAAGGCAGTTATCAGGAATTTCAATTTTTGAGATGTCTGAGAGAACGTCATTGGTATCCCTAATGAAGGAGGGAAAGCTGGGCGGAATTTCGCGAATGAGATTATCCACATAGCGCGAGAGGTTTTCAGTAACAGTGCCAATGCCAGAAACAATGGGGCGTCCTGGGTTGTTCACCTTGTGAATCTTTGGGAGAAGATAGAATTTACCGGCTACTGGGCTTAAGCGGATCAGGAAACGAGCCGTGGTTTCATTAATTGTTTTATTTTTAACAAGCTCAGCAAGTCTATCTTTGACAATTTGCTTATAATCTTGAGTGGGATCATTGGGTAGTGCTTTATAGAACGTCGATACTGATAGTTGCTTATTGGCCTCGTTAACATAGTCGGTTTTGTCAAGGATTACGATTGCGCCTCCCTTGTCGGCAGGTTTAATAATTATGTCGGGACAGCTTGCGAGTTCCTCTAGGGCTTTCTTTTCGTTGGTAGTCATGTTGTGGTGGAAAAAAATTTGTGTTTGGTATGCTTTTCTCACATCGCGTTGGACAGCTTTGATGTACATGTCGAGGCAACTATCACGCTGTGTGGGACGGGTCCAGTGCTTATAGCTAAGTAGGGTTCTGCGGGCTTCTTCCGTCGCGGGGTGATCGTAGAAGTATTCTCGTAGCCTCATGTTTCTGGCGAAGTTATCTAAGTCCTTAAAAAGTTGAAATTAATCAAAACCGCCAGTAGCCGGGCAAAAGTTTAGGCCCTTTGACAAGACGTTCATCTGAGCTGGGGAGAGGGTTATACTTGAAATGTTCATTACATTCCCGGTAAGGTTTTCTTTTGTGACGGCAGGCGAGGGAAAAATATTAGAACAGGGGTTTAACTGAACTGTTTGGGGTGCAGTAGTCGAAGCATTTATTACAGTCGTAGTGACATTATCGGCCGTATTCTCAGAGTTGAGGAAGTTACTAGTGCCGGAGCTTGTTAGGTTCTTACGCATGTGGCCAGTGTTAGAAATCTTATCTCGGTTAAACTTTCGGTCATTTGTTCGGGATATGGCGAAGGCCGTCTTAGATTCGTAGTTGCTTAAAAGATGCAATTCTCGTTTGCTGAGTTCCTGCCTAAGTAGTTCCTCTTTCTTTCGGAGAGAATGCGCCGTAGTTTCGTAGTGATTGAGGATTATTTCAGTTAATTGTAAAGATGCTTTATCGAGTACCTGTTTCCACTTATTCATGTTGGACGGGGAGAGTTCGGTAGTAGCAGGCTTTATTCTAATCCTAACACCCCTGCGAGCGACCGCGGCAGTCAAGTACTGTGCAAGAGCGGAAACGTGCAATTCGGAACGTATGCGCTTTTCGGTGATTTTTCTTAGCTTTAAAAACTGTCTTGAAATGGGGAAGGAGGCCGAATTACCTGTTTTTTTGTGTTGTAGTCAGTTGCTGCTATGCCGATTCTTTCGAAGGTTGTAAGGGCATGTGGCACGGAGGGCTGGATTTTGGACCCCGGAAAGTCCGGCGGACGCGCTGCTGTTGGTTTTCGTGGGCTCGGTGGTCGCTGAAGATGCGCAGGTTGGGTGTGGCATGCGGTTGGTGCGGCGCCGGTCAGGTAGCTTCTTAGTGTCGCCGCGAGCGTTCCCTCGGGGCGTTGTGGCCGCTGCAGGTTTGCCAGTAGGGGTTGGCATGTCGCTGGCGCGACGCTCGTCCGTGGACTTCGGGGTTGGGGCGCTGGCGCTCGCCCGGGGCGCCGTGGTTGTGGTGGATCTGGGAGGCAGTGGCGGTGGGCTGCTGGCACGACACTGCTCCGGGGTCCTTACACTGGATAGAATTGGAGGCAGTGGTGGGAAGTCGCTGTCATTTGGCAATATAGCCGGGGCTGCAACTGGGTCGGCGGTACATGCGCGACTTCGCATGCTGGCGGCTGGCGGCTGGCGCGACTTCGCATGCACCGCCGACCCAGTACAGAATGTAATGAACATTTCAAGTATAACCCTCTCCCCAGCTCAGATGAACGTCTTGTCAAAGGGCCTAAACTTTGGCCCGGCTACTGGTGGTTTTGAGGAATTTCAACTTTCTAAGGACCTAGATAACTTCGCCAGAAACATGAGGCTACGAGAATACTTCTACGATCACCCCGCGACGGAAGAAGCCCGCAGAACCCTACCTAGCTATAAGCACTGGACCCCTCCCACACAGCGGGATAGTTGCCTCGACATGTACATCAAAGCTGTCCAACGCGATGTGCGAAAAGCATACCAAACACAAATTTCTTTCCACCACAACTTAACTACCAACGAAAAGAAAGCCCTAGAGGAACTCGCAAGCTGTCCCGACATAATTATTAAACCTGCCGACAAGAGAGGCGCAATCGTAATCCTTGACAAAACGACTATTTTAACGAGGCCAATAAGCAACTATCAGTATCGACGTTCTATAAAGCACTACCCAATGATCCCACTCAAGATTATAAGCAAATTGTCAAAGATAAACTTGCTGAGCTTGTTAAAAATAAAACAATTAATGAAACTACGGCTCGTTCCCTGATTCCCTTAAGCCCAGTAGCCGGTAAATTCTATCTTCTCCCAAAGATTCACAAGGTGAACAACCCAGGACGCCCCATTGTTTCTGGCATTGGCACTGTTACCGAAAACCTCTCGCGCTATGTGGATAATCTCATTCGCGACATTCCGCCCAGCTTTCCCTCCTTCATTAAGGATACCAATGACTTTCTCTCAGACATCTCAAAAATTGAAATTCCTGATAACTGCTTTCTAGTCACCCTTGATGTTGCGTCCCTGTATACTAACATCCCCCATGAAGATGGCATCGCCGCTGTATCCCTTGCGTATGAGCAGTCATCGTGCGACAAACCTATCGATTCTTCTGCTCTCCAAACATTCCTTAGGCTTATTCTTGAACTTAACATTTTGAGTTCGACGGAGTTCATTACGTGCAAGTCAGCGGAACGTCAATGGGAACTCGAATCGGACCTAACTACGCTAATATCTTTATGGCTCACCTCGAATCAAACTTTCTTGACACCCAAAATTTAAAGCCAATGTACTATGAAAGGTATATTGATGACATATTCATGATCTGGCAACACGGTGAGGCGGAGCTCCTCACCTTCATTGAGGCATTTAACCTAGCCCATCGCAGTATTTCCCTTGCTCATTCCTATTCGGAACACAGTGTAAACTTTCTGGACGTCACCGTTACTACCTTCCAAGGTCGGCTTCAAACTAAACTGTATAGAAAACCGACATACACGCGGCAGTATTTGCAGTTCCGAAGTAGCCATGTCAGACACTGCAAGACAGCAATACCTTGCAGCCAAGCCCACCGATTTAGGAGAATTTGCTCAAACGAAGCCGACTTTGACTGAAACTGTCGAGAACTCAAGACAGCCCTCATGAATAAAAAATACCCGGAAAAATTTATCGACGATGCTATTGTGTGAGCCAACCAATTAGACCGTAACGAAATCTGTAAGAAAAAAGCCCCAAACGGAAACCCGCAAACTAACTTAGTTTTAACCCACTCATCCTCCGCTGCAAGAGTGTCAACCGTGTTAAAAAAACATCACAATATCCTAATGCAAAGTGACCGCTTAAAAAGGAAATTCCCCGAACCACCACGCGTTGTCTACCGACGTAATAAGAATTTAGGTGACTTTCTTACTAACTCTCGTATCAACCGACCGGCAACTACTGGCTGCATGCCCTGCAATAAACCCCGATGTAAAGTATGCCCACACATGACCACTACACAGTGCGCCACCAGCACGGCTTTAGACTACTACGTAAATATAAAAGGTAACTTTAACTGGGACTCCGCTAATGTCGTATATCTTGTAGAGTGCACTGTTTGTAGGCAACAATATATCGGCCAAACTGAAAAGCCCTTCCGAATACAGTTCAATTATAACCGCTCTCATGCAAAGAGCGGCCCTTATTTGCCCCTGTCAAGACATGTGAACAGTCCCGGGCATGCATTTCAACATCTTAAAGCAATGATTTTAGAATCCGCCTTCAAAACGCACCACGACCGCAAGGTTCGGGAATCTTATCTCATTTATAAGTTTGGGTCAGCCACACTGGGAATAATGAAAGTTACGGAAAACTAACGTGCTTATCCCTCGAATAAAATTAGCGGCTTCATAATTTTTATAACTATGTTCATTATTCCTACCCTCGAGTTTTCCATCAGAATTCGCAGAAAATCTCCTAATACAGCAGCTTTATTAGCCTAATGCGGCTCAACAATGCCATTTGTCCTGGGGTGGGAGGCCTCGTTCCCACCACCACTTAAGAATGTTTAACTCTTTGTGATCTATCTATGTTTAACCTTTTGTGACCCTACCTATTTCCTGTTCAATTGCTAGCTTCTGTGAAATGCTCTTTTGTGCCCCTATCTATTCTCTTCATCCGCGGGGGGCACACCCTTATTCGCTTCCCCCCGAACCAGTCTCCCCAGCCACTGAATACCTTACTGTATACTCTTCCCTTTCTTTTCAAACCGCGGTTGTCCAGTTTCCCCCATTGTCTGAACTTGCAGCCCGCGCGGCATACGTTTACCCGTCATGGTGCAACCTTGAACGCTGCATTGTTAACACGACCCCTTTTTCTCTCTCTCGCTCCCCTCCCCCTCATTTTTATTATTTTTTTTTGTTTGTTGATGTGACATAGGCGTAACCTGACTGTATGCCCACTCTCCATTTCCGAAACATTTGCCGCTCCTTCTTACAGTTTTATGCAAACCTATACAAGAAATGTGTCAAAACGTTTGCGACAGCAAAATCATGTAACTTTAGTCTGATGAAGGCAAGTCCCGTTGCCGCTACGTAAGTAAACATTGTTTGTTATTGTCCTTGCTGTGTATCCGACTCTTTACTTATACTATTTCTGCGCGCTTTGTGAGTTTATCTTTCTCTAGATTTAGATATATATATATATATATTGAAAGGCGAAGATTCGAGGCAGCCTTTTATTCAGGCGATCGGGGCCGAAGAACACCAGATCACACAATGATGATGATAATCTACAAAATGAAGAAGTGGCGGAGGCCACTGGGTGATGATGGGGATTTACAGGTGATGCATAGAAATGCGCCCTTGTGAGGGGATTGACCCTCACACTAGTTCGTCCCTCCAAGCGATGCAGCCACCTGACTCAATCCGTCCCCACACTATTTCCTCCCTCTTCGCGAAGGCAGGCGCCCGTCGCCATCAGTCCTCACACTATTTCCTCCCTCGTCGCGAAGGCAGGCGCCCGTCTGCCCACTACGGTGTAACGCGGCGAACGAAGGGTTTCAAACGAGAAACGTGCACGATTTCAGTGCCACGGCAGCGGCGGTCCGTGGAGGCACAGTTAGGAGTGATGCGGTAGTTGACGGGCGAAGTTTCTTCTAGAACGGTGTACGGGCCGAGAAAGCGATGAAGGAATTTTTCGCAGCGTCCGGGGACCCGAACAGGAGTCCATAGCAAGACCTCGTCACCGGGGTGAAAGCGAACCTCTCTGTGGGAAGCATCATAGCGATGCTTGCGGTCTTCTTGGCAAGCTTGGGTGCGCAGACGAGCTTGGTGACGGCAGTGATCCACACGGGCGACGAACTGTTCAGGTAACGAGTTTGAAGCAGGGGGGGACGCCAGGAAGAAGCTTGAATCGAGTATGAGTGACGGTTGGCGGCCGAATACAAGGAAAAATGGAGAGTAACCGGTGGTGCTTTGAATAGCAGTATTATAGGCAAACGTTACGAATGGCAGAATGGTATCCCAATTGCTGTGGTCAGGTTGAATGTACATAGAAAGCATGTCTGATAGGGTGCGATGAAAGCGCTCGGTGAGACCGTTTGTTTGCGGATGATAGCTAGAGGTCGTCTTGTGAACGGTACTGGCGGCTTTTAGGACGTCGGCGACAATTTGGGCGAGAAATGTCTTCCCCCGATCACTTAAAAGGTTACGAGGGGCGCCATGACGCAGAAGGACCGCCTGTAAAAAGAATTCTGCGATCTCTGAAGCGCAGCCGGTACGGACAGGTGCCGTTTCCGCATATCGCGTCAAGTGATCCACGGCAGTTACAATCCAACGGTACCCTCGGGAGGTAGCAGGGAGGGGTCCATACAAATCAATTCCGACTGTATGAAAAGGAGCTTCAGGGCAGGCAAGCGGCTGCAGAGGTCCAACAGGGGGCAACGTAGAACGTTTTCGCTGCTGGCAAGGGACGCATGAAGCGACGTATCGAGCGACAGCAGAAGACAGGCCAGGCCAGAAGAAACGCGTGCGGACACGATCGTAAGTCTTCTGGAAGCCCAAGTGACCGGCGGTAGCATCATCGTGCAGAGCAGCCAAAATCTGCGAGCGAAGTGATCGGGGCACGACGGGAACCCATTTTGGACCATATGGTTGATGAGTGGACCGGTATAATGCGCCATCGATCAGCTTAAAGTGGCTCAGCTGGCGGCGCAAGCGACTGTTGGGAGGATGTGAGGTTCCGGTGATGCGGTCCATTAGTGTGCGGCAGTAGGTGTCTGAGCGCTGACGGTCCACAAAATCGGAGCGGCTCTGGACATCCACGGCGTCGATGGCTGCTATGGTGGGATGTGCGCGCAGCGAAGACACGCTTCCGGAACATGGGAGCAATGGGCAGCGTGAAAGGGCATCTGCGTCTAGGTGCTTCTTTCCGGACTTGTACGTGATCGTAAAGTCATACTCTTGTAAGCGAAGAATCCAGCGGCCGAGACGCCCGGAGAGGTTCTTCAGGGACGACAACCAGCAGAGTGCATGGTGATCCGTCACAATACTGAAAGGGCGGCCGTATAGGTACGGGCGAAATTTCTGTATTGACCAAACAACGGCAAGACACTCCTGCTCAGTGATAGAATAGTTTTTCTCAGCAGGCGTCAGTGAGCGACTGGCATATGCGACTACCCGTTCTCGATTTTGGGAATCGGGTTGCAAAAGTACAGCCCCAATTCCATGCCCACTGGCGTCTGTGTGAAGAATGCAGGGTTTTTGCTCGTTGAAGTGGCTGAGGACCGGTCCAGAAGTGAGAGCGGCTTTGAGCCGTTCAAATGCCTCTTCGCATTCGTCGGACCACTTGAAAGGGGTGCCACATTTTAAAAGCTTGTTGAGGGGAAAGGCGGTGGTCGCGAAGTCCCTAACAAAGCGACGAAAATATGACGTCAGTCCAAGAAAACTCCGGAGTGCTTTCTGATGTAAAGGGCGGGGAAAGTTAAGTACAGCAGCAATCTTGTCCGGGTCGGGCCGAATACCATCCTTGTTGACCACGTGGCCCAAAACTTTGATACTTTTGCAAGCGAAATGACATTTCTTCGTGTTGAGCTGCAGACCTGCCGTCGCAAGGCATGCGAGGACTTGGTCGAGGCGCTTAAGATGTTCACTAAAACTCGTAGAAAAAATGATGATATCGTCCAGATAGCACAAGCATGTTTTCCATTTTAAACCACGGAGCACGTTGTCTATCATTCGCTCGAATGTGGCAGGAGCGTTACACAATCCAAAGGGCATCACGTTAAACTCATACAGGCCATCCGGAGTTGCAAATGCTGTCTTCTCTTTGTCGTCATCATGCATGGGAATCTGCCAATAACCGGAGCGGAGATCAAGGCTGGAAAAATACTCCGCTCCCTGCAAACAGTCCAACGCGTCGTCGATTCGGGGCATCGGATAGACGTCCTTGCGGGTGATCTTGTTGAGGGCACGATAGTCTACGCAAAAACGCACCGATCCATCTTTCTTGCGCACCAAAACGACTGGGGAGGACCAGGGGCTAGAAGACGGGCGAATTATATCGCGGCTAAGCATGTCCTTAACTTGTTCACTGATAACCTGACGTTCAGAGGAGGACACACGGTAGGGACGACGGTGGACAATGCTGTTGCCATCTGTGTGAATCCGGTGAGTGGCTGTTGAAGTAGTTCCCAGCGAAGTAGCATAGCAATCAAAGGACAATTTGTGTTTGCTCAATAGGTCGAGTAAAGAGTTCTTCTCCGTTGGTAAGAGATCGGAGCTGATTGTGGCTTCAAGAGCGTCGAGAGGCGCTACTGTACTGCCAGGACGGGACCCTGATGGTAGGCAGGAGAGTGGGACAACAGAGAGAGCAGCCGTGTCCACAACAGTCGCTACAGTGGCGCCTTCGGGAATGAGGATTGCCTCGGAAGAGGTATTGGTTGCAGCTAGCAGGGCCGTCCCGTGTGAGAAGCGGACGAGACAAGTAGGAATGAGGACACCCTTGGGAAGAAACCTTGCGCTTGGACTAGTAAGGACGTCCCCTTCACGGATGGTGTCGGAACGAACCGAAAAAATTTTCTCTTCGCCAGGGGCGATGTCAATTGCAACACTAGCAACAAGGCGATGCGGCGTGATCTCCTCAACGCTGGAATACCGTGTCTCTGAAAGATGTATTTCCGGTCGATGACACGATATTACAGCACCCGCTGAGCTGAGAAAGTCCCATCCTAAAATAAGTTCGTGGGCGCAGGGAAAGATAACTGCACACTGAATGTGATGCCAAATACCGTCTATAAAAACACGCACAGTGCAGGTCCCAGATGGCTGCATCATATCGTCGTTGGCCCCACACAATAAAGGTCCGGTGTACGGAGTTCGAACTTTTAGGAGACGCGCACACAAATCTTCGTTTATAACTGACACAGCAGCTCCGGTATCGACGAGGGCAGTGACATTAATACCTTCTACAACCACTGACAACATGTTCCATGGACGTTGCGGGGAATTTTCAAATTTTCCGTGTAAAGCAGTTTTCCCCCGAAAAACTGCAGGGCTTAGTTTTCCGGCGGGTGGTTGGGATCATGCGATACCGGGCGAAGGGGTGACACAGCCCGTCGGAATGGTGATGGGGAACGGCGCCGCGGGTTTCGAGAGTTGCGCGAAGGGTCAGCAGAGTCAGGTGGAGACGACGGACGACGTGTTGGCGGCGAATAATCGCGTTGGCGGTACCCATAACTAAAACGCGTGTTGTCACGCTCATAAGTGTCATATCCACGTCGTTCGTCTTGTTGACGCCTGCGGCAGAAGCGGGAGATATGGCCGCGGATGCCGCAGTAATAGCAAACCGGGCGACCAAAAGGTGCGTCTTGGCGCGGTGATCGCCACATGGGGTAGGGAGAGCGCGGTCCCAGCACCGGAGGAACGGCTGCGACGCAGCCAGCAGCATGTGGAGACATGACCGGCGCCAGAGGCAGGGGTGGTCGAGCCGCTACGTCAGAGTACGATGGCATCATTACTGGAGCAGGAGCAGGAGGAGAAGAGGGAACAGGCATTGCCGCAAGTTCTTCCCTAACGATATCTCGGAGGCAGGTCGCAGGTGGACCGGAATGGACACCACGGGCACAAGCAGCACCATAATCGCGGAGCTCTTCCCGGATAATAGCGCGTATAAGAGTCCGCAGGTTATCTTCTCCAAGGTATTGCGGTAGAGCTGTCTCCTGCTGGAGACGGATAGACTGCATCTCATCCAGCCTCCGGCAAATTGTTGTCACATCAGACACGGTGGACGGGTTTTGAAGCGCCAAAGCCGTGAAAGCGAAATGGCCGATGCCCTTAATGATGTGACGCACCTGATCCGCTTCCGTCATGTCGTTGTCAACCCGGCGGCATAAGGCAATGACATCCTGGATATACGCGGTGTACGTTTCCTGAGCCTGTTGGACGCGGGTCTCCAGTGCCTTCTTTGCGCCGTCGGAGCGAGCTGCGGGAGTGCCGAAACTGCGGCGCAGCTGTGCGGTGAAATCAGCCCAGTCGGTGATCGAGGCTTTGTTGTTAAAAAACCACGTTTTGGCCACTTTATCCAGATAGAAATTCACATTTGCCAGCTTGGCGATGTCGTCCCAGCGATTAAACGTGCTAACTCGGTTGTAATCATCCAGCCATTCCTCGACGTCCTCGCCGCGAAGCCCGGTAAAGAAGGGGGGGTCGCGCTGGCGGATGGCCACGAAGCACGGTGGAACGGCCGAACCCGCAGCGTTGGATGGTTCCGCTGTCATTGGCATGGCCTTCTGCTGTAGGCGACGTCCCGAACGGAGCTCCAGGGGTGCACTCAGAGAGGTAGCCCAAGGGATCCAGTCGCACACTCCACCACTTGAAAGGCGAAGATTCGAGGCAGCCTTTTATTCAGGCGATCGGGGCCGAAGAACACCAGATCACACAATGATGATGATAATCTACAAAATGAAGAAGTGGCGGAGGCCACTGGGTGATGATGGGGATTTACAGGTGATGCATAGAAATGCGCCCTTGTGAGGGGATTGACCCTCACACTAGTTTGTCCCTCCAAGCGATGCAGCCACCTGACTCAATCCGTCCCCACACTATTTCCTCCCTCTTCGCGAAGGCAGGCGCCCGTCGCCATCAGTCCTCACAATATATATATATATATATAGGAAATGAGGGGCTCCGCGAAATAAGACAGAAAATAAGTGTTGGCAGTCAAGAAAACCTCGGAAAGCAAAGGGGAGGTTGTGGTGGGTCATAGAAAGAGATGACGAATTTTTTTAGTCGAAAAAAAAGTTGTGAAAAAATGCCCGCCGGCTGGGATCCGAACCCACGACCTCCAGAATACCGGTCTGGTGCGATAACCACTACGCTACCGGCGGGGCTGTTTCCCCAGCACTTTCTCGGGTATTTATGTTAAGTAATGTTTGTTTCCTGCACTTGGGGGTGGTAGCCAGCGCCACTCGGACTACACGGGGTGAAGGGGACCTTCTTTTTAAACCCCGGGCTGTGACTCGAGTGTCTACGACATGTCGAGAGTGGTCGACCAGCGTTGAACCCTCTTAAGCTCCCTTTGGCACCAAGACTGCCAGAACAGAGGCCCTCGCTAAGCATGTAGCGAATTAGAAAATGGGAAATGAGAGGCTCTGTGAAATAAGACAGAAAATAAGGGTTGGCAGTCAAGAAAACCTGGGAAAGCAAAGCGGAGGTTGTGGTGGGTCATAGAAAGAGGTGAAGAATTTTTTGAGTCGAAAAGAAAGTGGTGAAAAAATGCCCGCCGGGTGGGATCCGAACCCACGACCTCCAGAATACCGGTCTGGTGCGATATACACTATGCTACCGGCGGGGCTGTTTCCCACGCCCTTTCTCGGGTATTTATGTTAAGTAATTTTTGTTTCCTGCACTTGGGGGTGGTAGCCAGCGCCACTCGGACTACACGGGGTGAAAGGGACCTTCTTTTTAACCCCCGGGCCGTGACTCGAGTGTCTACGACATGTCGAGAGTGGTCGACCAGCGTTGAATCCTCTTAAGCTCTCTTTGGCACCAAGACTGCCAGAAGAGAGGCCCTCGCTAAGCATGTTATCGCACCAGACCGGTATTCTGGAGGTCGTGGGTTCGGATCCCACCCGGCGGGCATTTTTTCACCACTTTCTTTTCGACTCAAAAAATTCATCTCTTTCTATGACCCACCACAACCTCCCCTTTGCTTTCCGAGGTTTTCTTGACTTCCAACCCGTATATTCTGTCTTATTTCACAGAGCCCCTCATTTCCCATTTTCTGATTCGCTACATGCTTAGCGAGGGCCTCTGTTCTGGCAGTCTTGGTGCCAAAGGGAGCTTAAGAGGGTTCAACGCTGGTCGACCACTCTCGACATGTCATAGACACTCGAGTCACAGCCCGGGGGTTAAAAAGAAGGTCCCCTTCACCCCGTGTAGTCCGACTGGCGCTGGCTACCACCCCCAAGTGCAGGAAACAAAAATTACTTAGCATAAATACCCGAGAAAGTGCTGGGGAAACAGTCCCGCCGGTAGCGTAGTGGTTATCGCACCAGACTGGTATTCTGGAGGTCGGGGGTTCGGATCCCACCCGGCGGGCATTTTTTCACCACTTTCTTTTCGACTCAAAAAATTCTTCATCGCTTTCTAAGACCCACCACAACCTCCCCTTTGCTTTCCGAGGTTTTCTTGACTGCCAACCCTTATTTTCTGTCTTATATATATATATATATATAAATATAAATATAAATATATATATATATATATATATATATATATATATATATATATATATATATATATATATATATATATATATTACAACAAAGCTGTAAATGGCTAGGATCCAGCAGACCGTCTCCGGTCCCAGAGCGATGTAAACAGGAATCGCTAGCGAGCGTAGCGCCACGTTGCGGAGCCCACTCCAATCCCTGAATCGTAAAACTGGGGGCCACGTCCCCGGAGCATGGAAAAAGTCATACAAAATTAAAAAGGTCCTAGGTCCTTCACAGACCATGCGCCGTGATTACCATACCCGCGCTATAATAAATTTCCACCCACGATTCATGTGTGTTTTGTAGCGTAAGCTACACTGGCCAATGTTGAGCAGTTTCGCGCGTGCTGTGAAGGTCCATTCTGCGCAAGCGCGAGGGGCATTGGATTGGATTGGATTCGACTGGATTGGCTTAGCTTGGCTTGGCTTGGCTTGTATTTGATTGAATTGGATTGGATTGGATTTGGATTGAATTAGATTAAAGTGGATTGTGTTGGTTTGTGTTGCTTTATAGCCGCGGCAGATGCACAGGCGCCGGCGCGTGCCCAGGTGTGCGCCTCAATTGTTCAGTAGCCAAGTCTGATGCTGCGTCGGAGCCGCATGATAGCCGTTTCACGTGGCTCGTGAAGGCATGCTGACCATGCGCGAGGTGCAGTGACTGGACAGGACTGGACTTTCAGCTCAATCGCAAATTACAAACAAACGTGTTGTGCTTCGTGCACCCTTGGACTACGATGCAGCAAACCTCACGTGGAGGCTCGGCACCGCAGCTTTGCTGGCCATCCCTCTTCACAGGGTGGGAGGGCTCGGAATTATATATATATATATATATATATATAATTGTTACGGCGAAGTGGCGATGCCAAGTCCGCGAACCGAGGAATGAAGCGACGAAAGTATGAGCACAACCCCAGGAAGCTGATGATCTCGAGCACTGAGCGTGGTTGCTTGAAGTTGCCGACAGCTTCAATCTTCCGAGGATCAGGCCGGACGCCATCCTTGTCAACCATGTGGCCAAGAACCAGCGCTTGACGCTCGCCAAAATGGCACTTCTTCGAATTCAGCACGAGGCTGGCACTCTGCAGGCAGTTCAGGACGGTATCCACGCGGGAGTTGTGCTCATGGAACGTTCGACCGAAACTTACTACATCATCAAGGTAACACAAACAAATTTCCCACTTCAATCCACGCAGAATCGTGTCAATGAACCTTTCGAATGTTGCCGGAGCGTTGCATAATCCGAACGGCATCACGTTGAATTCAAAAAGACCGTCAGGAGTGATGAAGGCCGTTTTTTTCTTGTGTGCAGGTTCCAATGAGATTTGCCAATATCCAGATTGTAGGTCCACGGACGAGAAGGAGGACGCTGAGTGCAGACAGTCAATTACGTCGTCTATTCGAGGAAGCGGGTATACGTCTTTCTTCGTAATGGAATTGAGGCGCCGATAGTCCACGCAAAATCGCCATGACCCATCTTTCTTCTTGACAAGGATGACAAGTGCAGCCCACGGACTAAATGACTGTTGTACAACACCCTTTTGCAGCATTTCTTTGACCTGATCCGCTATAAACTTGCGTTCATATGGGGCGACTCGGTAGGGCTTTTGTCGAATTGGACTTGCCGAGCCAGTTTCAACTGTGCGACGCGCACGTGAAGACGGGATCCGTATGTTGGTGTCGTCTTGGGTGAAGTCAACCAAAGAAGCATGTCGTGATAGAACGGTCACCAGCGTAGCACGCTCAGTTGAGGAGAGTGATTTGTCAATCATGCCCAGAAATTTAGAATCAGGCACGCCACTAGTGGCAACCTGAGGCTCACGTTCACACACCACAGCAACAGACGCGCTTTCGTGAGCCTCTAAACGGGCAAGTTTCATGCCTCTAGGTAGAACTACGTTATCAGCGGAGCAGTTCAATGCCCACAATAAAGTGTGACCATTGTTGATGCAAATAAGGCACCGCGGTAACAAAACGTCTTTCTTCGAGCAGTTGCCGGCCAGTGACTCCACAAAGGCGTCCAGGAAGCTGACAGGGATGTCAGAAGTGGTCACCGTGATGGGCGATGCTGTGTGCGCTGGCAGAACCACATCGTCACAAGCAACCAGAATTTCTTCAGCTGGAGAATTGTCGCCAGACAAGGGAAAGAGAAGACTGCTGACTGAAAGTTCACCGGCGCCACAGTCAACGGTTGCCCCACAGTCCCGTAAAAAGTCTATCCCGAGAATGACGTCGTGTGTGGAACTGGGAAGCACCGCGAAATCCACTGTAAACGTTTTCCCGGCCACCGAGACGTTCACACTACAAACACCCATAGGTCGGAGCCATTCGCCACCAACTACCCGGAACGAAAGAGGCTGATCCCAGCTGAACATTACTTTGCGGCCAAGTCTTTCCTTGAACGCATAACTGATTACAGAAATGGTGTCTCCAGTGTCCACTAAAGCCATTGTTGAAACTCCATCGACCAAAACTTGAACTTTGTTTTTGTCCATAGAAACAGGCAGAGGTTTATCTATTACAGGCGGTCCAGCGACCTCACCCCCATCGGCCGCACTGGTGAGTTTCCCGGGGGTGGTGACATCGGGCGGCGGCGAGGCAATGGCGACCTCCTCGCGCGCATTGTGGGTGGTGTCAGGCTGCGATGCGATGAAGGAGAACCACTTCGCTGCGCATTTTGTCCGGAGGGGGTCGCAAGTACTCCCGGATGCCACGATGAGTCAAGCCTGTAGGAAGAACGTTGAGGGTATGCGTCTGGGGCCCTGTATGTTGGCAGCTGGTGTCGACGACGGCAGAATCACTGGATGTGCCCCGTCATGCCACAGCGATAGCAAACAGGCGGCCGACGCCCCGTATCTGACCGTTCAAAAGACGCATATCGCATATCGGGTTGGTAGGCACGCTGGCCAACCCCGTAGTTTCCTGTGTTTGAGTGATCCAGTTGTAGATTCGGTTCGTAATAGTCGGCATACAGATTACGAGGAAAGCGACCTGCCCGCCAAAAATCTGCCTCCCTGTGATTGGGACCATTAAGATTTCCCGCGGCTCGGTGGGGCTCAATGCTTGCACCGTTGATGGACGGATTCCTGCATTCACTGTGGACACAAGGGCACCGGCACGCAGCCTCCTTCGTCAGATAGCGTTCAGAGAAGCTTGCTGCCTTGCTTGGGACGTCTTCATGTAGCCGCAACTCTTCACGGACTATTGGCCGTATGGTAGCCGCGAGGCTACCGTATTGGCCGTATGGTAGCCGCGAGACGTGCTGTCAATGCTTGCAACAGTAGTCACGTTGGAGAAGTGGCCAAACTTTGGAGTTATACGGCGTTTTTTGGCGCTTCGAACTTGCGGCAATGCCGAATTACATCCGACATGGTGTCCAAATGCTCCTTGCTAATGAGGAATGTGTAGACGTCCTCAGCAATTCCCTTCAGTAGATGGCCCACCTTGTCGCCCTGAGGCATTTCGGCGTTCACTACTCTACACAGCTGCAGAATTTCTTCAATGTAGGTGGTGCAGCTTTCCCCTCCCGGGGACTTGAGTTCGCTGCAGAAGAGTCTGCTCTGCTCGCTTCTTCTTGGCTTCAGCGTCACCGAACCTTTCCTTCATTAACTCTACTAGCCGATCCCACGTCATACATTTCGCTTCATTGTTGTCAAACAACACAAGGGCGGTCTTTTCTAAGCGAAATACGACGTTTGCAAGCTTGTCTGCCGCATTCCAACGGCTGTACATGCTCACTCGTTCGTAATGGGTGAGCCAGTCATCGACGTCTTCTTCCACTTTGCCTTCAAACTTCCGTGGTTCTCGTCGCAACTGCCAGCCGCCGGGCGGTGTCGCCGAAGAGTTGCCTTGAGCCGGGGGCGCCATGACTTCTCGGATTGGCGAGAGGCCAGCTACGCGACGGCTTCGGCGAAGATCCACTGACGCCGTTGTCCGCTGGGTTTACCCCGCACCTCAACCAAGTCTGTTACGGTATAAGGGAGATTTATTAAGTGCGAATGCACTTCTTAAGCGAGCCTGAATCGTCCGCCGCCGTAGTCCGCATAGCAACAGCGGCGGGTGCGCGCGCTCCTCGTCTTCCTTATCAACGGGGGGAGATGGGCGCGCGCTGCCTGGCCGCTGACATGGCACATACCCACGTGGTGGATTGGCCAGGAATCGGGCGTGAGAAGGGCTAATGCACCCGCTTAAAGGAGTACTGACACGAAATTTCAAAGCTGAGATCCGCTCTAGCAATCAAGTACAACGACAACACAAGTAGCTGTCTGTGAATAAATGCATCTTTCTTTCTTTGTAGTTGTGTGTGTGTGTGATCTCCCTTTGGCGAACATTACCGAACCGCGCAAATTCAACTCGTGCATTCGCACTTTCACATTCTTCCCCTCGGGGAAATGCGGGGAATTTTTTTACTGGACAGGACGGAGAAGCTTCATTGGAACGAACGGGGCTCCAAACGCACAGGCCTGAGGTTCGTTCCTCTTAATCTTTTAGCCCAGGGATTGCCCATCCGTCATGCTCATGTCCAAGTATGTGAGTCGTTACAATATATATATATATATATTGAAGAGGTGTTTATTGGCAGGGAATGGTAGCGTTCCAGGTGACGGTGTTCAGGTAGGCACTGAGACAAGCCGGAGCGATGATCACGTTGCAGCGAGCTATCAGAGATCGTGGCGCGTTCTCTCCGAGGCTGGTGCTACCTCCTCGTCGTCTTCACAGTCCCCATTCACTACGTACCCATTATTGCCCATGGCCACCGTATCAGAGCATACCCACACGGGGCATAGTGCGTCCTTCGCAGTGCCTGATAGCATACTCTAAGTGGGCAAATCTTTTTCACTACAATATATATATATATATACATATATATATATATATATATATATATATATAGAAATAAGGGTTGGCAGTCGAGAAAACCTCGGAAAGCAAAGGGGAGGATGTGGTAGATCATTGAAACAGATTAAGAATTTGGAAAGAAAGAAAGAAAGTGAAGAAAAAATGCCCGCCAGGTGGGATGTCGTGGGTTCGCATCCCACCTGGCGGGCATTTTTTCTTCACTTTCTTTCTTTCTTTCCAAATTCTTAATCTGTTTCAATGATCTACCACATCCTCCCCTTTGCTTTCCGAGGTTTTCTCGACTGCCAACCCTTATTTCTGTGTTATTTTCAACGAGCCCCTCATTTCCTATTCTTATATATATAGATATATATATATATATATATATATATATATATATATATATATATATATATATATATACAGAAAGATAGGGCAGCAGTCTACAACGCCAAAGGAGGCATAGGGGTGTGGTTAGGCTCTTTTTTCTTTTTCACTACGGTTAATGAAGTAAACATTTTTTTTAATATACAGAAGAAAGAAAGAAAGAAAAACACGCGCCCAGAGTGGGGACCGAACCCACGCCTTTCGATTACTTGTGGAATGCCTTACCAATTTGACTATCTGGGCGACTGTGTTCTCCTTCACTTTCTGGGCTATTTATATTTACTAGAAGTGTATCGGTGGTAGCCAGCGCCACTCTGACTACACGGGGAGAAGGGGACCTTCTTTTCAACCCGCGGACGTGACTCGAACGTCTACAGCCTGTCATGAGTGGGTAACTGGCGGGAAGCCCTCTTATGCTACCTAGGCATCAAGGTTGCCAGAACTGAGACCCTCGCTAGGCTTTCGCAGAATAATATAGTAAGGAAATGAGGGCCTCGTTGAGGAAAATACAGAAAGATAGGGCAGCAGTCTACAACGCCAAAAGAGGCATAGGGGTGTGGTTAGGCTCTTTTTTCTTTTTCACTACGCTTAATGAAGTAAACATTTTTTAATATACAGAAGAAAGAAAGAAAGAAAAACACGCGCCCAGAGTGGAGACCGAGCCCACGCCTTTCGAATATATGTCGAATGCCTTACCAATTCGGCTATCTGGGCGACTGTGTTCTCCTTCACTTTCTGGGCTATTTATATTTACTAGAAGTGTATCTGACGCTTGAGGGTGGTAGCCAGCGCCACTCTGACTACACGGGGAGAAGGGGACCTTCTTTTCAACCCCCGGGGCGTGACTCGAACGTCTACAGCCTGTCATGAGCGGGTAACTGGCGGGAAGCCCTCTTATGCTACCTAGGCATCAAGGCTGCCAGGACCGAGACCCTCGCTAGGCATTCGCAGAATAATGTAGTAAGGAAATGAGGGGCTCGTTGAGGAAAATACAGAAAGATAGGGCAGCAGTCTACAACGCCAAAGGAGGCATAGGGGTGTGGTTAGGCTCTTTTTTCTTTTTCACTACGGTTAATGAAGTAAACATTTTTTTTTAATATACAGAAGAAAGAAAGAAAGAAAAACACGCGCCCAGAGTGGGGACCGAACCCACGCCTTTCGATTACATGTCGAATGCCTTACCAATTCGGCTATCTGGGCGACTGTGTTCTCCTTCACTTTCTGGGCTATTTATATTTACTAGAAGTGTATCTGACGCTTGAGGGTGGTAGCCAGCGCCACTCTGACTACACGGGGAGAAGGGGACCTTCTTTTCAACCGCCAGGGCGTGACTCGAGCGTCTACAGCCTGTCATGAGCGGGTAACTGGCGGGAAGCCCTCTTATGCTACCTAGGCATCAAGGCTGCCAGAACCGAGACCCTCGCTAGGCTTTCGCGGAATAATATAGTAAGGAAATGAGGGGCTCGTTGAGGAAAATACAGAAAGATTGGGCAGCAGTCTACAACGCCAAAGGAGGCATAGGGGTGTGGTTAGGCTCTTTTTTTCTTTTTCACTACGGTTAATGAAGTAAACATTTTTTTTATTATACAGAAGAAAGAAAGAAAGAAAAACATGCGCCCAGAGTGGGGACCGAACCCACGCCTTTCGATTACATGTCGAATGCCTTACCAATTCGGCTATCTGGGCGACTGTGTTCTCCTTCACTTTCTGGGCTATTTATATTTACTAGAAGTGTATCTGACGCTTGAGGGTGGTAGCCAGCGCCACTCTGACTACACGGGGAGAAGGGGACCTTCTTTTCAACCCCCGGGGCGTGACTCGAGCGTCTACAGCCTGTCATGAGCCGGTAACTGGCGGGAAGCCCTCTTATGCTACCTAGGCATCAAGGCTGCCAGAACCGAGACCCTCGCTAGGCTTTCGCAGAATAATATAGTAAGAAAATGAGGGGCTCGTTGAGGAAAATACAGAAAGATAGGGCAGCAGTCTACAACGCCAAAGGAGGCATAGGGGTGTGGTTAGGCTCTTTTTTTCTTTTTCACTACGGTTAATGAAGTAAACATTTTTTTTATTATACAGAAGAAAGAAAGAAAGAAAAACATGCGCCCAGAGTGGGGACCGAAACCACGCCTTTCGATTACATGTCGAATGCCTTACCAATTCGGCTATCTGGGCGACTGTGTTCTCCTTCACTTTCTGGGCTATTTATATTTACTAGAAGTGTATCTGACGCTTGAGGGTGGTAGACAGCGCCACTCTGACTACACGGGGAGAAGGGGACCTTCTTTTCAACCCCCGGGGCGTGACTCGAGCGTCTACAGCCTGTCATGAGCGGGTAACTGGCGGGAAGCCCTCTTATGCTACCTAGGCATCAAGGCTGCCAGAACCGAGACCCTCGCTAGGCTTTCGCAGAATAATATAGTAAGGAAATGAGGGGCTCGTTGAGGAAAATACAGAAAGATAGGGCAGCAGTCTACAACGCCAAAGGAGGCATAGGGCTGTGGTTAGGCTCTTTTTTCTTTTTCACTACGGGTAATGAAGTAAACATTTTGTTAATATACAGAAGAAAGAAAGAAAGAAAAACACGCGCCCAGAGTGGGGACCGAACCCACGCCTTTCGATTACATGTCGAATGCCTTACCAATTCGGCTATCTGGGTGACTGTGTTCTCCTTCACTTTCTGGGCTATTTATATTTACTAGAAGTGTATCTGACGCTTGAGGGTGGTAGCCAGCGCCACTCTGACTACACGGGGAGAAGGGGACCTTCTTTTCAACCCGCGGACGTGACTCGAACGTCTACAGCCTGTCATGAGTGGGTAACTGGCGGGAAGCCCTCTTATGCTACCTAGGCATCAAGGCTGCCAGAACTGAGACCCTCGCTAGGCTTTCGCAGAATAATATAGTAAGGAAATGAGGGCCTCGTTGAGGAAAATACAGAAAGATAGGGCAGCAGTCTACAACGCCAAAAGAGGCATAGGGGTGTGGTTAGGCTCTTTTTTCTTTTTCACTACGCTTAATGAAGTAAACATTTTTTTAATATACAGAAGAAAGAAAGAAAGAAAAACACGCGCCCAGAGTGGGGACCGAACCCACGCCTTTCGAATATATGTCGAATGCCTTACCAATTCGGCTATCTGGGCGACTGTGTTCTCCTTCACTTTCTGGGCTATTTATATTTACTAGAAGTTTATCTGACGCTTGAGGGTGGTAGCCAGCGCCACTCTGACTACACGGGGAGAAGGGGACCTTCTTTTCAACCCCCGGGGCGTGACTCGAACGTCTACAGCCTGTCATGAGCGGATAACTGGCGGGAAGCCCTCTTATGCTACCTAGGCATCAAGGCTGCCAGGACCGAGACCCTCGCTAGGCTTTCGCAGAATAATGTAGTAAGGAAATGAGGGGCTCGTTGAGGAAAATACAGAAAGATAGGGCAGCAGTCTACAACGCCAAAGGAGGCATAGGGGTGTGGTTAGGCTCTTTTTTCTTTTTCACTACGGTTAATGAAGTAAACATTTTTTTTAATATACAGAAGAAAGAAAGAAAGAAAAACACGCGCCCAGAGTGGGGACCGAACCCACGCCTTTCGATTACATGTCGAATGCCTTACCAATTCGGCTATCTGGGCGACTGTGTTCTCCTTCACTTTCTGGGCTATTTATATTTACTAGAAGTGTATCTGACGCTTGAGGGTGGTAGCCAGCGCCACTCTGACTACACGGGGAGAAGGGGACCTTCTTTTCAACCGCCGGGGCGTGACTCGAGCGTCTACAGCCTGTCATGAGCGGGTAACTGGCGGGAAGCCCTCTTATGCTACCTAGGCATCAAGGCTGCCAGAACCGAGACCCTCGCTAGGCTTTCGCGGAATAATATAGTAAGGAAATGAGGGGCTCGTTGAGGAAAATACAGAAAGATTGGGCAGCAGTCTACAACGCCAAAGGAGGCATAGGGGTGTGGTTAGGCTCTTTTTTCTTTTTCACTACGGTTAATGAAGTAAACATTTTTTTAATATACAGAAGAAAGAAAGAAAGAAAAACACGCGCCTAGAGTGGGGACCGAACCCACGCCTTTCGATTACATGTCGAATGCCTTACCAATTCGGCTATCTGGGCGACTGTGTTCTCCTTCACTTTCTGGGCTATTTATATTTACTAGAAGTGTATCTGACGCTTGAGGGTGGTAGCCAGCGCCACTCTGACTACACGGGGAGAAGGGGACCTTCTTTTCAACCCCCGGGGCGTGACTCGAGCGTCTACAGCCTGTCATGGGCGGGTAACTGGCGGGAAGCCCTGTTATGCTACCTAGGCATCAAGGCTGCCAGAACCGAGACCCTCGCTAGGCTTTCGCAGAATAATATAGTAAGGAAATGAGGGGCTCGTTGAGGAAAATACAGAAAGATAGGGCAGCAGTCTACAACGCCAAAGGAGGCATAGGGGTGTGGTTAGGCCCTTTTTTCTTTTTCACTACGGTTAATGAAGTAAACATTTATTTTAATACACAGAAGAAAGAAAGAAAGAAAGAAAGAAAGAAAGAAAGAAAAACACGCGCCCAGAGTGGGGACCGAAACCACGCCTTTCGATTCACGAACCCACGATTCACGAAACACGAACCCACGACTCTGGGCGCGTGTTTTTCTTTCTTTCATTTTTCTGTATATTAAAAAAATGTTTACTTCATTAACCGTATTGAAAAAGAAAAAAGAGCCTAACCACACCCCTATGCCTCCTTTGGCGTTGTAGACTGCTGCCCTATCTTTCTCTATTTTCCTCAACGAGCCCCTCATTTCCTTACTATATTATTCTGCGAGAGCCTAGCGAGGGTCTCGGTTCTGGCAGCCTTGATGCCTAGGTAGCATAAGAGGGCTTCCCGCCAGTTATCCGCTCATGACAGGCTGTAGACGCTCGAGTCACGCCCCGGGGGTTGAAAAGAAGGTCCCCTTCTCGCCGTGTAGTCAGAGTGGCGCTGGCTACCACCCTCAAGCGTCAGATACACTTCTAGTAAATATAAATAGCCCAGAAAGTGAAGGAGAACACAGTCGCCCAGATAGCCGAATTGGTAAGGCATTCGACATGTAATCGAAAGGCGTGGGTTCGGTCCCCACTCTGGGCGCGTGTTTTTCTTTCTTTCTTTCTTCTGTATATTAACAAAAATGTTTACTTCATTAACCGTAGTGAAAAAGAAAAAAGAGCCTAACCACACCCCTATGCCTCCTTTGGCATTGTAGACTGCTGCCCTATCTTTCTGTATTTTCCTCAACGAGCCCCTCATTTCCCTACTATATTATTCTGCGAAAGCCTAGCGAGGGTCTCGGTTCTGGCAGCCTTGATGCCTAGGTAGCATAAGAGGGCTTCCCGCCAGTTACCCGCTCATGACAGCCTGTAGACGATCGAGTCACTCCCCGGGGATTGAAAAGAAGGTCCCCTTCTCCCCGTGTAGTCAGAGTGGCGCTGGCTACCACCCTCACGCGTCAGATACACTTCTAGTAAATATAAATAGCCCAGAAAGTGAAGGAGAACACAGTCGCCCAGATAGCCGAATTGGTAAGGCATTCGACATGTAATCGAAAGGCGTGTGTTCGGTCCCCACTCTGGGCGCGTGTTTTTCTTTCTTTCTTTCTTCTGTATATTAAAAAAATGTTTACTTCATTAACCGTAGTGAAAAAGAAAAAAAGAGCCTACACACCCCTATGCCTCCTTTGGCGTTGTAGACTGCTGCCCTATCTTTCTGTATTTTCCTCAACGAGCCCCTCATTTCCTTACTATATATATATATATATATATATATATATATATATATATAGTAAAAAATGGGTATTTCTTCTAACAAAACTGTTTATTGGTCGACGTTTCGATTGGATCCCGATCGTCTGATCGGATGCCGCTCTTGAGAAAGATCGGCATCTGATAGAAACGTCGACCAATAAACAGTTTTGTTAGAAGCTATACCCATTTTTTTCTATTTGCTACGGCAACCAAAGACAGCCCTTCTCGCAATATATATATATATATATATATATATATATATATATATATATATATATATATATATATATATATATATATATATATGTATATATACGACAAAAATAAGAATTGACAGACTGGTATTCTAGAGGTCGTGGGTTGGGATCCAACCTGGCGGGCATTTTTTCTCCACTTTCTTATTTTCCAAATTCTTTACCTTGAGCTACTACATCCTCCTCTTTGCGTTCCGAGGTCTTCTTGACTGCCAATTCTTATTTCTGTATTTCTGTCTTGTTTTCAACGAAGCCCTCATTTCGTATTCTGATACGCTATTTATATATATATAGTCTGAAAAGATAAAAACTCACACGGAGCGCGAAAAAAATAAGGTTAGTAGAGACAGAGACAAACGAGAAAGACGTAGAAAATAAAAATAAGTTTACTGAAGTTTCAGGGAGTCCTCTCCCTGAAACGTCAGTAAACCTATTTTTATTTTCTACGTCTTTCTCGTTTGTCTCTGTCTCAACTAACCTTATATATATATATATATACATATTTAGTCATACATTGTGCAACCCGTAAGGGCTATGGCAGGAGTGGGGAAGAGGCCGGTACAAAACACGCATGCTGTAATACTTTGCGAAGGAAAGTACTTTACCAATAAATTATACAATACATGGTGGCAAGACACCATGACATGGTGGCATACTGAAGACGTGGTGGCAAGGAACAGAACAGAGCAAACATAACAATAAAGGGAAAGGAAAACAGTCAAAAGATATTTATGGATTATAAGAATTTATTTAAGGGCAAAGAACATATGTCACCGGATAAGTAATTCCAAAGTTCAAGAATTCGTGGAAAGAAGCTAACGAAAGCTTGGGATTGGGCTAGTTGGTTTGACATCTCAGGGGGAAAAAACAGCGCGGAGACGGGGACTAACGGACGACAGTACAGAACGGACGGACGGAACGGATGGAAGACAGTACAGCGCTTGTACTGTCTTTTCGTCCATTAGTCCCCGTCTCTGCGCTGATTTTCCCCCAAAGAAGCTAAATTTAAACGTGCTAGTACGGGCGTAGAATGCTGTCATATTCAAAGGATGGTAGTGGCGTGTTGAAGAAAGTCAGGAACAGGTTAAGTACAGATCCTTTGAAACCTTGCACGACGAGTAAATTATAGAGTTAAATATCTTGACCAATTCAGCGTTCCTCCGCGATGAAAGTAGTGACAGGTTCAAAGATGGCAATGCTTACGTAGGTTAAAAAGCCGAGTCATATCGCCTGACTATGAACCTAATGGTCTTTTCCTGTACCGATTTCATTTGTTTGACTTCGCGCTGGTTGTTGGAGTCCATACAGGTGACGCGTAGTTGAGCACGGGGCGGATAAGGGTTTTGTAGACAGCTAGTTTCATATCACTAGGGGCCGCAGATAGTGTACCCCGTAGGTAACCAAGTTTTTTTAGCTTTAACAGTAAGGTAATCAATACGAAGGAACCACGACAGGTTATGCGTGAAAAGAACGCCAAGGTGTTTTTGTTGTTGTTAATATTCATTTGCCAGGAACGGCACCAGTTCCAAAAAGATGCAAATGAATCGTTAAGAAGGATGTGGTCATTAGGCGATTGAATTACCTGATATAAAACACAATCGTCAGAGTAAAAGCGAATGTTAGAGCAAACAATATCAGGCAAATCATGAACATAAACCAAAAAAACAAAGGCCCGAAGACTGAGCCCTGCAGAACACCAGAAGGGATTTTGGCTGAGGAAGAAGCAACGGAATCAAACTACTACACAAATTGTGTTCGGTTCGTAAGAAAGCAAGAAATCCAGTGAAGTAATTGTGGGTTATTGAGCATCTTATTTATTTGTCCAAGAGTTTCGAATGAATAACAGTGTCAAAGGCTCTATAAAAATCGATGAAGATGCCATCAATCTGATGAAATGCGTCAAGGTTGATCGAAATGTCATGTGAAAAGGCAATACGTTGCGTCACTTTACTAAACCCGCGTCAAAACCACCGTTGAAAATCAGACAGAATGTTATTAGAGTGGAGGATGTGCGTGATATGTTTAAAGATTATGTGTTCAAGCATTTTACATGAATATAACGTTAATGAAATTGGCTGATGATTGCAAAAACAGTGCTTATCTCCGAATTTGTACACAGGAAGAACTGTGCCAATTTCCCAGGACGAGGGAACGCTACCAGTGTTAACGGATGTGTTAAAGATAATTTCAAGGTAGCGAGAACACCAGTGAGAATGTCTGAGTAGAAATACATCAGGAATGCAATCAGGACCACTGCATCCTTTTGCTTCGAGATTCAATATAAGGTTTTGAATGCCCTCAGCGGTAATTGTAATATTCCCAATGGAGATATTAGAGAGGCGATCGCGGAAGGGAGGGACAACATTATTGTCAACGGAAAAATTAGAAAACAATAATCATTGAAGGTAATTGATATGTCAGCTGGGCCAGACAATGTTTCGCCATCAGTACTGAATGAAGACGGTAAAGTGGATTTGGGAAGAATAGAACGCCAAAACGTTTTGGGATTACTTTAAAGCAAAGTTTGAAGCTGTACACGATAATAAAACCCTCTAGCCGAAATTGTTTTCCGTCGAATTTCTACTTTCGCGAGATTGAACTTGATGATACTGTTAGGGTTATTCTTGCGTTTAGATCTCCTGAGGCGACTCAGTCGGTTGATAAGTGTATAATATCCCGATTCTTCCATTTAACACGGATTATTGTCCTTCGTCTTTAGTAGAATAAACTGATGTATGCACGAGTTAACAATCCGCCCGAAGGCTTCTTCTACAAGGGCGTCAAGGTCACCACCTGCACTGAACTCGTTGAACGCCTCAAAGCTATCGAACAATTTCTCAAAATTAGAATTATCATCAGCGTTATTGAAGTCAGGAAAAGTTGTGAACCGCGAACCTGGTTCAGGCAATGAAGAAGGAAGGTGAACAACACCTGCACTGTGGTCAGATATTCCCTCAACTATCTCATGAGTGAAGCCACCCGCCGCGGTGGCTCAGTGGCAAAGACGTTGCGGTGCTGAGCACGAGGTCGCGGGTTCGATTCCCGGCCGCGGCGGCCACTTTTCTGATGGAGGCGAAAAGCAAAAACGCCCGTGTGTACGAGATTTCGGCGCACGTTAAAGATCGCCAGGTGGTTTAAATAATCCCGAGCCCTCCACTACTGCGCGCCTCATTGCCTGCGCTGTGTCGGCGCGTTAAACCCTACAATCATTAATCAATCATGACTGAAGCCATTCTGCGCAACACTAGCACTAAGAAAAACCAAATCCAGTAGGGCGTTGGACCTTGTGGTGCCGGTAACGATCTGGACAAGCCCAGCAGAGAGTGACAAATTTAGGAGTGCTTTGTTAACAATGGCTTCACGACCGCTGCAGGTCATCACCGACCAGTTAACCTCAGGGGCATTGAAATCACCCATGCAAACAAAATGTGCCACAGAAAACTTATGCTCAAGAATGAACTGGCTGAGGGAGTGAATGCATTCATCCTAACGTCCAGGAGGGCGATAAAATACGCTGATTACAACTGACTTTTTAGATAGATGCAGCTTGCACAGCACTGGTTCAGTCGCAACTGGAGAAGGCAACACGGAAAACTTAAGGTCAGAACGCAGTAGCGAAGCAACACCACCCCCTTTCATATTACATGGATTAGACCTAACTGCGATGAATCCAGGTGGGGAAAATTCTGGGTCCAGAATGCCATCATGTAACCATGTTTCAGGGATTCCAAATAAATGGGGGGAATACGAGGAGCCAAGAGCAAGAAGGTCTGGACATTTATTACTGATACTTCTGGCGTGAATATTAAGCAAGGTGAGGTAATCTGGTAGCTTACGTGCAGGTCAGGACGACGACGGTTAACTAGGCTGAACAGCAGCAGGCGCTGAAGGGCGTAAGTTTACTTTATCCCAACTTTTTACTAGCATATTGAGGTTAGTGTCCCAGTCATGAAGAGTGTCGTCAATGTAAATATGGACAAACCGTATTTTAACTGTGCAACCGTTGCTACGACGAGATGAGGTGGCCTCCCAAAGTTTCTTACGTAATAAACGTTCTCGTGCAGAGTAATCTTCAGCAATGCGGAAATCAGAACGATTCAGCTTTTGATCATTGCTCAGAATATCCATTTTATCTCTGAAATCCAACATTTTAAGAATGACCGGACCTTGAAGACCGTTGCACGCCGTACCGATTCGGTGACAGCGCTCAGTACGCGGGCACACCATTTCCAAATGCTCAGACATAAATGTCGTAGTAGTAGCGAGTAAAGAAACATTCGCTTCTTCTGATTCTTCGGGAAAACCATGGATGATAATGTTGTTCCATCGAGTACGATTTTGCAGTTCGTGTTTGTGATCAGTACAAAATCTCGGAAGGTTCTGGCTCAGACAAACTGTACACATGGGAAGACGCCTGCTTTGATTCGAGTGCAGACACGCGCGCTCCAAGAGACTCGAAACGGGCGTGGAAGGACTGCCTAATATCAGAGATATCACGCGTGTTTTGGTTTTGACCAGCCAGTATCTGCGAAACAGTTTCCGCGAATGAATTAGAAACTTACGGAAATGGGGAGGATACCGATATATCAGAATCTGATTTGGCGCGAGTCGATGGCCCTGCGGCAGAATCACTTGTGTTATTAGTAACCTTACGACGGGGTTTTCGGAAGGGCCCAGGTTCAGTTTAACGTCACCGCGTAGGATAATATGGTGTAAGCAAAACGCAACGTCTGAATAAAAGGATACAACACTTCGTGGGCAGGCACGTAGGAGAAGAAAACGATCATCGCTTCTAAATCATGCAACGTTTGTGAGGTAACATACCTGCAAAAGCAAGCAGCGATGAACCATCGTGCTCACGCCACTCCTGCCTAGCCCACTGAAGCAGATGCCGGAATTAGGTCCTTTCAAACGTGTCGAGAGTGACGTCACTGGCCAGTGGTTGGTCGTCTTCCAGGGGTCATTGCAGGCATCAGGCAAGGCGATCGAGGCAGCAAGCCCAAGATCGGGCTACTTAGCATCACCACTCTGCCGGCCATGTCGTCGATAAGATAGTCTAGAGGGCTCGCGAAATTAGCATGCGCAGGCCAGGGTGATGAGTGAAGCACGATCCTTTGCTCAGAACAACACGGCAGCAGGGTGGCGGAGCAAAAAGCGAACTGAAAAGGCAAGCAGCGATTAGGCATTTTGCTCACGTCGCTCCTGCCTAGCCCACTCTTGCAACTGACACCACTCCCACTCCCCCAATATCCCGCCATTTTCACCAGTAGGAGAGACGATCGCATCCAATAAGAGGATAGACGATTATTGCAAAAGTGCATGGTAGAGAAGAGTCGTGCTCTCACGTCTGGGCGGGTTTGTGATTGTGTGAGCATGCCAATGTCACTGAGCATCTCTTTTTTAGCTGTTTAAGGCACGGTGGGCGGCTGCGTCGTGTGGCATGTGCTGTCATATAGTACTTACAGAGCATGAGAAGATGGCTCTTCCTATCACTTTGACAGGAGCCATGAAGAAAAAAATGCATGTTTGGTTTATTGAAAACATTTGGTGCTCCAGAAAAAACGTTGCTTTGTTTGTAACAAAATACTAGTTGCATGAAAATTTCATTTCTCCCGGTAGGGCATGTGTTTTATGGCATCATTGAAGACATGTTGAGAAAACCGGTTTAAAAAACACTAACTATGCTGACGGAGGCTGCTTCCAGCAGGAAATCCGCATTTTTTCCCTTCTTTATGTTCACCCTTCATTTATGTGGGGACATAACCGACCAAAGACAATGTTCGCCCTTGCTGTGCTTTTGACTGGAATTGCCCCTGGCTTGGTTTTGTTGTGGTTGACAGTATCATCCGCGGTAGATTTGGTATGCTGGACAAACACGTTCAGGTAGGTAGCGATGTCGCTTATGACATTTAGCCAATGTGATGTCAGAAAACTCCAACCTGCCCGACGGCTGTGTGGCTTCGGCAGTTATAGATCACGCCATCAAAACTGGTGCTTCTACATTTAGTTCCTCGTTCATAAGTTTTATGGTTCTCCCGTAAATGCTTGCTTCTACAAAGTAATCAGCAATAAATATTGACAGAAATACCACGTTCTCGAAGAATATATCCCTATATATATATATGCGTTGGCATTTTAAGGCGTCAGGCAATTCCAAGAAGTTATCCATACAACGTCATGCCAACAGTATAAAAGTAGCAAGGTTCTCCCATGTTTATTCCATTGACCTCATTAAATCGCCTTGGTTAGTGAAGTTTGCATTTAAACTGCTCGCAGTGTTATTCTAACAAGGCAATCTCAGGTATGAATAACACCTACATTTCGGCTTCATGGCCACTTAAAGTGACCAGATCATTAATAGGTGACTGAACTCGATCCCGCAACATCAGGAGTCATTACCCGTGCATAAAATGGTCAGTTTTCTGACAATACATTTTTGTCGGTTTTTAACACATGCGTGGCACACAAAACGCTGTGGGATCTGTAGAACACCAGAAAAAGTTTAAGCGGAAGCTGAAGTTGCCGCATGGCAAACAGGTACCTGAAACAAATTTAGTTGGTGGTACCGAGGAAGCCGGTCAAGTGGTGGCAGGCATGGACCCAAAATAAAGCTCAGCACAAGTTTCGTGGAGGCATCCGCCACCACATTCTTAAAACGTTCGCAGCGATATATTTTGTTTTTCTCTTCGCCGTAGGAAATCTTCCTGGCAAGACCTAAAAATATATTGACATCTTGCTTGTTAAAGTTCAAAAAAATCTCGCGACATGCAGCGCAGCCTAATATAGTAACCAGAGCTTCATAGGGAAGTGCGATTTTTAAATTGGTGTTTTTATAGCAACCAAACCCTGAGATATCTCACGTAAGGAGCAGGTGTTTATTAGGAAGACAAAAAGAACAGCAAATTTATGTCTCTCTTAACCCGAATATGGTTTCCCTTTCTCGATTAGTTTATAATTTGTGTAGTTTATCTCTTTTGGGGCGGACTGTATGCCTTAAAGACCATTTTCTTAACAAAGTATGACTGCAAAATTTTTCTGCAATAAAACAAAGCCTGACTGCCGTCTCTTCCCTCGGCCTAAACCACAGTCTTTGAGAGCACAACAATGTCCAGAACCCTTTTATGTTACGTGCCGCCTAATTGGCAATGGTTGGGGCAAGGCCACCCATAAAAAGCTTGGGATTTTGAAATCGATCAGTTTCAAGACACCTGTATCAGCCAAGCATTGGTGCGCGGTTCAACCAAGAATTAGACTATCTTAACAGACTTAAATGAGAGAAGAGTAGAACGTTAATTTGTACTTGTTAGGTTTTTGATGGTATGCGTTTTCTGATTCTGTAATAAATCCTTCGTCCATTTTTAGTGCTGTGTCTGAGTCTCTTCATTGCGTCCTCATATTCTGTGCTGTGCATAAAAACCATGTATGTACTGTTAGGCAGACCAATTTGCCAAGTCTCTGTGTCATTTTAAAACAGAGAAAAGGGCCATATTTGGCACGGTCAATGAATGTAGTAATGAACAGACAATTTTTTCCACTGAACACGTGTCTGCATGTCTGTGCTGCATGTACAGTGATGGACTCTGACGCGTATACACAAGAGGCTGGTGTGAAAAGGGGTAACGCAGAGGAGTACGCCTCTGAAGAAGGTGCAAAGGAACAGCATATCCATCTAACTGCCGGAAATGGGCAGGTGCTCACTAGAAGTAAAGCCGGGATGACTACGAGTTAGGCGTAAATCCCTCTCCTGAATAAGACATGGTCTCAACAGAACCGCCCATCGTGACGACTGACCTATTATTACACAAAGTGGCTCACGCAGAGTCAAATAAATTGTATTTCTTCCACCACATACGTAAGCAATCTCACGTGTTCTCCCAGTTATTTATAATTACGAAAATATTCAAAGACATTGTTATGCTGGGTCACGTGTACCCTAAAGAGCGAATGTTTATGTGTGCGTGTAAGTTCTGGCAAAACTCTGTTGCGGATAAGAGCTTTTCTTTGTCCTATTTTCCTCGATTCCTCCTCGCTTTCACGCTCTCCTTCAAAGATTTCAGAAATACCGCCTACTAGCCTTTACGTTCATTCTTCGCGGTATTTCATCTTTGTGTATTGTTTCTTTCTGAGAAGATTGTTAAGGCAATCGCGGCCAATTTGACATACCCGGAAAATATCGCTTATACGTACACCCGGCTGTGCTGAAACCATGAGAGAGGTTGACCTTGCCAATTGGTGCACCATGAGCGGCGCTTACATTAAACAAATGCGTGCAATTTGGAAAAACGAAATATCTGGGAATGTAACAAACGAATCCTACTGAATAGATTGTTCGAGTATCGTGAGTGATTGTAATTGTTAGTGTTCCATTATGCGCAGTTCAGGGCAACAAATCGACACGTACTAGGAAAAGACATGACACAAATCTTTTCCTAGTCGGTGCATACTTTTTGAGATCAACATTGCATTATAGTTTATTCAGTGGTGAAATCCTTACATAACGCTGTTATGTTCCTCACAACAGGGCTATATACGTGCGTCTCCCATGGGTTTCTACTTTAACCGAAGTGGTTTAAATTAGTTTGTGTGTGTTCATACACGTTAAAATTTAATTGTTTGTTGATACCGGTTTTGTGGTATTGGTTATAAAAAACTAAAAAAATAACCAAGCCATTTTCTCTTCACGAAGCAATTTTCACTTCACGAAGCAAAAACACTCCCAACTGCAACATAGAAGTATTCGCTGCCCCTTTCGCGTGAACTAATAGGGGAAAATAAACCATCTCTGCTCGTTTAGGGGCCAACGAGTCTAGGTTGCATAACAGTGTTGATTTAAAATATCTTTCAATGGTCACTCGGTGCCCAATCCGATAGGGCACAATTTTAGCAATAATTTTATTCGCCCTTCGTAGCTCGGTTCGGTGATTTTTAATAAAATGAAGGTGCCCCTTTAAATGATGGAAGTGACTATTTATTATCCTTGGCACTAATAACAGGTTTTCTCTCAATACAGAACGACTCTCTTACATATCTGCAGTTAGTTCAAACCACACAGAATAATTTGCCGAAGGCTATATCAGTTTCTCTAAAGGGTCGCTGGTACAAGCCTGCCAAACCGGTGGCCGACAATTTGGACATTTTTAAAAAATGCGAGAACACCAGTGATTACGAAGATGTGCCACCGTACTCCGTAAGTCCTGAAGCATCGTACTGCTTCCACACAGAACACGTGATTTTTCAAATATGAGTACGCTGAAAGTCCAGTGCGTAAGTGTGTTTTTAACGTATTGCTTCTGTAAAACAAAAGCTTCTCAGGTTTATTTGCAAAGGCTGACTTTGGAAATGTTGAAAACATAATTACACCAGTCTATATAAGCATTAATCCCTTCCAGAAGCTCAACACACAAAATACACCCTTAATTGGGGAATGAATTCTACTTGGAACCTGGCGCAAGGAAGTTTATCGGCCCCGGCGTTGCTGAGTTTTTGCTATGCAAAAAATGTTTCAGTAAGTTCGCAAGGAGCAGATATCTGACCTTGTTTCTACTGTCGAAGTAAAATGTACGCGTGATAAACATTAAAAAAAGTACGAAAAGTCTGACCGCGCGACAGTTACCCTAAAAGGTATTTCCAGCAACCACCTATTGACACTGAATTTCATAAAAACGCGAGAAGCAGACTCGGAAAGCTACCGTTCACTCTATACGAAGTGGACAACATAATTGTAAATTTATGTTTATGCCTCCGACATAAAATGGAACCCATAATTTGTACACGTCCCGGAGGTATATATAAAATAATCCGGACTTGCTCGGCACCCGGCGCTTGTACAAACTCGGATATACTCTTCCAGCCGTAGTATCTGATGCATAATGTCGATATAGACGTGCAAAATTGACGGCCTACAGTTCCAATTGTGTTTATTCAAACATTTTGTGTCTTTACCTAACCCTTGTGGAAAGGTCCGTTTTGATGTTTTTTGACTTGACTCAGTAATCGTTTTTACCGCGTAACTTGTTTTTTTTCATTATCTCAACTACGCCTTCCCAAATTACCAGACAGCGAGTTGGATGTTGCTAGATGGAGGTCTCACTGGTGCTTTCACAGCAGCTGTTGTTACCTGAACCGGTATCTCGAAGGTTTGCTCAAAAAAGAACCAATTTGTAGACTTTTCTCCTCATTTTCTTTTTTATTTTATTCGCTTTCTTTGAATCAAATTTTGATTGCCATATTTTAGTACTTAGGTGTGATTATGCCCATTATAAAAATATGTAACAATTGCAATGTTTATTTTTAGAAAGGTTTATTGCAAGTAAATATTATATCCATTCAAAATGACACACTATATTTTTACTGGACATAAACGCTTACACATCAGAAAAATAATGTAGAAGCGTTTTCCAAACAAGCATAAATACAATCTTCCTAGCACGAGTATTCATTTCTGATGTTTAGTTTGATAAAAACGACTTTTTTTATTTCAAGGTCTGCACACAAGGCATCCAAGGATCATACCACTTTAGTACCACCCACAAGTCACCGTACTTTAAGAGTGGCAACAGGATCATGACTTTTGAAACCGAAGAATCTTTGAAAAGTAAGGTAAGTGACACATATCGACTGTTTTGCAAAATACACACGAAATGTCCTCAATGTTTCTTCCCACCATCGATTCGAGAGTTCTATGAATATAATACTGCCTAACCATATACTGCATTCACAAAGCCATCTGAACCTAAAAACCTGAAAGTTGTAGGCGAGTTCAAATTTGTTCTAGGCGACATTGGCAATATTTTTATATTTTCGGGTTATATTATGCGTACGATAATTAACAAATGACAATGGTTTAGGCAACGGTTGTTTTAAGCTCTGTCTTATTTAACACAACGCGTCCTTATAATACTGTCATTTTCGACGCCGTGTTTATGAGCGAAAATATTTAAAGAAGGAAACATTCAGCCCGACCCTACTAACTAAGGCTCTACAGACGTCAGTATCAGAACCAAAGTTTTCTGCATCTGTTTCTTATATCGGACGCATTTGATCCTATTAGCATGTAGGAATAAAATTTATTTTGGTTAATTTACGAGCCTAAAGTAAACAAGGTACCTATAAACGGTATACCTTATAAACATGTGGTAGAATAGAATTCAGCAGAAATTAACAACCTGAAGGCGCAACCAAATCATATTTAAACTTCGCTTGCTTCAAACGCACTCAATTCAAACGTTGGAAGGTGTTTTTACACTAACTACAATAACAGACATTGTAAAACGTGTAAATTACGCTCTTTTACAAGCCAGCAAGAGCTTAATACAGGAGGCCCCAAAACCAGTTATGGGGGTGTAACTGTAGCATAGCATCCAAGGAACACAATGAAACAGAACCTGCGTCACCACTACAATTACGCAGAGATATTTCTTACCCGCATGTTTGGCACGGGGTCCTTTCTTGCTTACTTGCTAAACAAGGTCAACCATAGGATGTCATCTTAAAGAGCTTTTGAGTCGGCACTTCGGTATGTGTTTTCTCAAGAAGCTTTGCTACCCGCAAGATCACGTAAACTTTGCCGTCCTCGTGACCCGGTAGATCCAGTGTTAACGCTTCAATTTTTGTTGCTTGGACACTAAATTATTCGCATTTTTTTACATTTAATTTAACACCACATATGAGTTGTCTACAGCAGACGCTAGTACACTGAGAAACAACTGAAATGCCTAAGAAAATAGTTTTCTTCGAACAGAGAGCATGAAAATTTGTAACAATTTGCGTACCACAATTTATTTCTTCCGCAGATTTGCTCAATAGCCGACAAGTACCAAGGAGTGAGGTTTGGAATTGCTGTCTATGACATTGATGCGGATTTCGGCGTTGACCCCTGTCCAGAAGTTAAGTACAACGGCCGTTACAAACGATTGCATTTGCTCAAGAGGCTCATCGAATTTATTAGTAGCTTCACATCGAAAGAAGAGTGCCTCAAGCTATAGTGTAGTTATTTGGCTAAACCCAAATAAAAACCAAATTCGATGGTCCGAGCAACGAAATGTCACAAGTGGAGAATGTAAAAAATCTTTATAAATTGTGATTCGCAACAATATTTAGCACTAATAAACGTTCTACCCTCGGCATGAATCGCCTCTTTTTCTTAAAGATTCTACAGCTGTTACTGGAGGCATTTTTTAAACGGCCGAGGCACAAGCCCAGGATACACAAACAATAATTTTACATTAATTGCCTGGCTTCCAATATTCAAAAACTTTTGTCTAATAACTCTTCAATATTTCCATTCCCAAAACCCTGAAAGTCGTTGCAGAGCTTACCTAAAACCCTATTATAACCTTGATGATGAAATTATTAGTAACAACTCTACTCATATATTAAAAAATTTAAAGGTTCTCGGAAATTGTATAATTGTTTCTCGAAGATTGCTTAGAAAAAAAAACATTTCTTTCAAACTCTCGGCCATGTGTAGACTTTATTATGAATGAAGCAATAAAAAAACCTGTGGGTATATTTACACAGTAAACACCAACTACGCACGAAAGAGTGTTGCTTTAGTACACGGTTGCTGTGGGTTCCACCTCACGTCGCAAAAAAAACATAAAAAAGAATAAAAGGAGAAAAAAGCAGTCAGAGAAGGCCGCCTTAAACTGGCGGATTGGGCATAGCTGTTGGAGCAGATGTGGTGGAGACCCTCTTTTTTAAACAAATTGGTCTTGCCTGATCGGAAGACATGCTATTTGTCGTTGTAGAGTTTCTAAGAAAGCGGTAAGGAAAATAAGTATGCCGTGTTTTTTCTCAGCGCCAAACGTCTGGGTACGTCAAGACGGTAGTCCATGGCGTGTCACCCAGTTAAAATCTCCTGCGATGGTATTTCTGGCTCTACAACATTCACCTATGTATTGGCCATCTCATCTACAAAGCATCCCCCCCCTGGTGACTCAAGCTCATTATGAAGACGCCCGCGGCAAGATGGCGTCCACGCGCTTGGCCTGAAGCTTTACTACGCAAGACCACAAACATTTATTTATTTATTTATTTATTTCAGCTGTATGCCACCTCCGACGACTCTATGTGCCCCTTGATCAACTATGCCAGTACAAGTAGCTATCTTGGATCGCCGATAGAAGAGAAGAATAGAACTTCGAAGAGAGAATTTGATTTCAATCTCAGATCAAAATTTACTTTGATATTACAAACAACTTGAACTTTATTCTTTGGAATGCAGTGTTATCGAGCATCGGGTTGATGCCCTCTCAGGGGGTGTAATGGCAACAACTGAGGCTTCTGTTGTGTTAGTTTTGTGTTTTCTCACGAGCGCCCCGCGGCGCGTGGCCGCCTAACCTGTTTTTGAAACAAAGTATATTTTCAATGCTTTTAGGTGGAAGTGAAATCCCTAAGGGGCGTCGGTGTCTCGTGTCGTCATTGTCATTATCATAATTGTTCGTCTCATGAAATCACGGTACTCAAACACCGGAAAACTCGCTTACACCTCGCACTGGAACGTAACGCGTGCTAAAAGAACACCGGGACACTCGCTTGCACCTCGTGCTAGAGAGCTTCGTGCTTCAATGACAAGAGACGTTTAGAGCCAAGCTAACAAGCTACGTCTACAATCAACGGTTTCTTCTCTTGAATAAAAACGTAAAGTTGCCAAAAGCGCAATTATACACTGCATGCTTCGCCCCGCCCCAGTTCTCACATTAGGGGAGATGGCTCGTGATTTTTTGTAGGGTAACCTACACTGGCCGAGGTAGAGCAGTTTCGCGTGTGCCGTGAAGGGTCCTTCTGCGCAAGCGCGAGGGGCGTTGGATTGGATTGAATTTACTTGATTTGGCTTTTCTTGGATTGGCTTGAATTGGATTAGACCGGTTTGGATTGGATTTTCATGGATTGGATTAAAGTGGATTGTGTTGGATTGTGTTACGTCATAGCCGCGGCAGACGCAATGGCGCCGGCGCGCTCGCAGGTGTGCGCCCCGACCTCGAGGTAGCCAAGTCTGACGTTGCACCGGAGCCGCTTGATAGCCGTTTCGCGTGGCTCGTGAGAGCCGTGCTGAGAATACGCGAGGAGCAGTGACTGGATAGGACTGGACTGCACTGGTCTGGGTTAGACTGAATTGGACTGGACTGGACTGGAGTGGATTAGATTGGACTGGACTTGATTGGACTGGATTCCTGTACCTTAGCTCACGCCACGTATATCCTGACTTAGCAGAGCTAAGCCACTACTAATCGTTTGTTTTCGTTTTATTCCGCACACGATCTCGTTTTACAGGGAAAGTGTTTTGATCTGCCTTCACTAGACTGGAATATTCGTCAATATTCTCGATATCGTTTGGCTATTGCAGATGAGATTAAGAGGAAAGAGAAATGCTCGCTGGGCAAACGTCATTGTATTCGATTCCCCGACAATCGTCTTTGTACGTCTGGTTTCTTACTGCTTCGTCACCACTCATGTAATATTTAACTAGTTAGCGTTGCACGAGTTCGCTCCGATAAACTTTTGTTCTACGAAGAAACCTGCGTCGACCTTCCCTAACCAACAGCATCTTCATCAATATGTGGTATGGGATGTAGTCTACTCGCCAGACATAAACCCATTCAAAAGTACGCCAGTACAAATTCAGGCACGCATTTCTTGAGGGACCCATCTTGCATTTTTAAAGCATTGTAAGCCGTTAAAACATTTATTGACTAAGTTACTTATTTTCTGCTCAAATAACGCGTGAAACCATACTACGATGCTGAGGCATTCAAACCTTCATCTATAAATTGACAGCCGGCTGATGGATCAACAAAACCACCGGTATGCTATAGTGCTTGCCTATTTAGGACAATTGGTGTTTCGGAAAAGAACGTGGCCATGAAAATACCACTCGTTAATACTAAATTGGCCGTAATACCTACTGGGTGTGCTACCGAAGGGATTTGTGTCATTTTACAGCAGAACATTTTTAAGTTTAGTTCCTCGATGGAACGCTACCAAAGAGTACGTTTTGAGGAGCACCGAGAGTCGCCAAGGCTTGCGTGTGGTCTTGCGTCACGTGAGGTGCTCACAACGTGAGCGTGCCCCTTGTGGGGACTGGCGGTTGTCGCCCCCTCCGACCTTCAAGAACACTCTGCACAGCGCTTCTGGCGGGGTCCCTCGCGAGCTGTTCTCTTCGCACGTCCACGTGCGTTTGCACCAGCAGTCGGCCACACAGACGCCAAGTACGGGAAACTGCGTACCGCGGGTCTACAACGTCCTAATGCGATCTACTTTGGGAAAGATGTGAAAAGCTGCGCACAAAACAATGGCGATACATTGGCTTTTTCATGTACTGAGATGTCATGTACCACTTTATTTGTAGTGGTATTTCTGTTGCAAGTGAAAACAACATCACGCTAGGATTTTGAACAACTTGTTATTTTCAATTTCGAAAAAGAATTTTCTACCCCCTGTATTTTTTGCGTAGAAGAGCGAATGATATGGTTTGTATTTTTACGTCTCAATTTACCCATTAATAATTTCACAACACATGCACTCTTGTTGTCCCAAGGACATCTTTCGTCACTAATGTAGGGGAAATGTCGATGGCAGTTCTTTCTTTCCCCTCCCTCTACTTTGCCCATTTCCGTTTGCACAAACACTATGACCTCCGTTACCTAGTAAAGTATTGCGACTTATCCAACCCCGCACGAACACACAAAGGCCTGCACATTGACTCTGTGGCCGTGCTGACCTCTATTGTATGTATGTAAGTATGTATATATATATATATATATAAAGTAAGAAACCTCGGTAACAGCAACAGCGGAGGGTTTATTTCGACGTTTCGACTTCGAGAGAAGTCTTCTACAGGAAGACTTCCTGTAGGAAGTCTTCTACAGGAATCATTCCTGTAGAAGACTTGTCTCGAAGTCGAAACGTCGAAATAAACCCTCCGCTGTTGCTGTTACCGAGGTTTCTTACTTTGTGTTCACCACGCCTTCGGCCCCATCGCCAGCATGCCAGTTATATATATATATATATATATATATATAGTTAAGAGAAAAGGTTCCTGGCTATGAGGTAAGCTGTACGATAGAAAAGTCAAACTGAACAACATAACAACATTTATTCTAACGTTTCGACCGGGGGCCGGTCTTTTTCAAAGATACAAATAGCGCAGATCAGTTGGGTTTAAATACATTTCAGTTGTGGGCGGGGCAAAAAGATGTATCAAGCAAAAAAACGTTGGTTCTACGCGACACAAAAAGCATACGAAGCCGCAGAACGCAAGGGGTGAAAAAAAAAGGGGGGGGGGGGGAAGGGTTGGAGGGCCGTTGGAGTGCTGCCGGGAAACAGAGGGGAAAGGAGGCCTAATCAAGGCAGGCAAAGCCATAGGATAACAGGAAAGCATTGCAAGGTACTGAAGTCACGACGGGAAAGCAAGAATGTGAGAACTAAGGAGGGGCTCGTTTTAGCTCGTTTGTTGACCTGTTTCTGGCGGCAGGTGCCTGGTAGGGCAACCTGCAGGGTGTGAGAGTTACGGAAAGTATGCAAAGAACCAGAGGAAATTGACTGGTGAGGCTAAAAGGGTGGGAGAGCCCAGAGGTAGTTACGGGTGCTAGTGCAAGCATTAACCACACACAAACAAACAAAGGGAAAAAAGAAAAAGAAAACCAGGGAAGGAAGAGGGGGATTGGGATAAGCGGGAGGGGCGCGGAAACCGCAGAGGGGAGGGAGGAGAGAATGCGGGGATGAAAGAGGTTTGAAGGAAAGACCAAGCGACCATTCGGGGATGAAAGAGGTTCGAAGAAAGGACCAAGCAACACGTGGTTTCTTATGGCGTGAAATCGCGGAAACGTCTTCCTGCGTAAAACGTGGCAGCCGTCCACGAGGCGTCCACGAGGTCATGCAATGCAAGGACAATACAATGCAAAGTAACGCTAATTTCAGCTTGATCACATAAATACCGACAATAAATGGACATAAGGCTAAAAACACATAGAAAAAAGGAGATATACAGTGCCACATGAAGTTTTTGAAGAGCATTCACGCAAGATCATATTTCTTTACATACCCGCATACAGACACACAGAAAAAACTATAAACAGAATATCACCACAGAAAAGACAAGCGGTTTTATCTACCCGATAGCAATTGTTCAGTGCAAAAGCACACAAAATAATAATCATACAAATAAAAAAAATATAAAAAAAAGATATATAAAGCAAGGGGTACTGTGGTGAAATCTATGTACATTAGTGCCTATGTGGTGCGGCAACTGCACACAAGCAATACGCTGACACAGTACAAAGTACAATATGTACAAAAAAAAAAGAAACCAAGGTAAGAACGCTTCTCTTTCAGAACAAAAGTTTCTCAGTTGCTCGCTGCATCGGCCTTCTCTGGTGCCTGATTGGGCAGGCAAGAAAATCGGCCAGTGTTTTCATTTATGCCGCTCAAGACAGTGTTAAACTCGTAAATAAGGTACGATTCACGGGCTTCACGATCATAATGCGTTTTGAAATTTGACTGAAGCACTGTGGCTGTGAATGTGTGGAAAGGGTGGCCTAGATTATTTACATGTTTAGATAGGGGAAGGTGTGGTAGGGACTTTATGTGTGCTCGGTGGTTGTTGATTCTCATTCTAAACGGATTCTAAGTTTGACCAACGTACTGGGCGTGGCATATGGTGCATTCAAGAAGGGAGACAATGTTTGCGCTGTCACAGTCAAAGTTTCCTCTTATTTGGAAAGAGAATGAAGACGTGGTGCTGGTGGCGACAGGGGCTTTAGTCATCATGGGGCACAGTTTGCACCTAGGCTTATTGCAGGGTCCGCTGCCTGTGAAACTGGGGGTGTTGACCTTAGATGACGTTACAATATCCCTGATGTTTCTCGCACGTCGGTACACGACGCGGGGAGGCTCAGGGAAAACACACTTCGCAACCTTTGGCTTTGAAGTAGAATATTGTGGTGCTTTCTGAGTATGCAGTTTATGCTGGAGGACGAAGCGGCATATGTTAGAATAAGGTTGGGGGTCGTATTCAAAGATTTGGCTTTTGAGTTAGTTATCAGGTGGCGGCGGTCCTGTTTCTCAGACTTCCTAATAGCATCACTGATGACAGACGGTGGGTATTGTTGTCGTGTTAGGTCATTAGTTAGTTGTTGACAGTTAGAGGCAAAATCAGCTGGGTCAGAGCCTATTCTTCTAAACGCAGTGACTGACCGTATGGTATGCCGAGTTTACAGTGTTTAACGTGGTTGCTTTTGAAATGCAAGTATTGGTGTCGGTCCGTTGGCTTCCTGTACACTGAGGTCACAAGCTTGTTGTCCGGTATCCTCACTGAAACATCGAGAAAGTTGATGGCAGATGCGGAATACGAGTAGGAGAATGAAATGCTCTCGTGGGCGTTGTTGAAAGCGGTGATAAATGTTAGAAGTTCCTCTTACCCATGGCACCAAATGAGAAAAATATCGTCAATGAACCTTCGATAGAAAAGAGGGTGAAGCTCTGCCTTGCTTAGAAATTTCGACTCCAAGGTGCCCATGAAAATGTTAGCATAGTTGGGTCCTATTTTTGTTCCCATCGAAGTCCCGTCGATTTGCACGTAGTGCTATTGTCGAACTCAAAGTTGTTCAGCTCCAAGACAAGCTTTAGAAGTACGCCGAGAGTTTCAGCATCAATTTAATTGTCTTGGGCGGCATCATTGTATGCCTGGATGACAGATCGGATGCCGTCCGAGTGTGGAATATTTGTATATAGCGAGGCATTGTCGAGAGTGACTAGTAGGCTATCTTCCGGTATAACTAGATCCATAATATCATCCAGAAAATGGTTTGTATCTTTTACGTATGAAGGTAGTGTGGGAGGAATGTCTTTGATTAAGCTATCGATAAAACTAGAGATCATTTCTCTTACTGTCTCTATAACGGAGATGATTGGCCTGCCTGGATTTCCTGCTTTATGTATTTTAGGCAACATATAAAATCGTCCTGGAAGTGGGCTTAAAACTTGAATTGAGGCTGCAGTTTTTTCCGGAAGTTTTTTGTCTTTGACGAGCGAAATCAGTGTCTGGCTTACCTTGTTCTTAAATTGCGGAGTCTGATCGGTGACAGTTGGTTTATACAAAGAAGTATCGCTGAGCTGTCTTTCCGCCTCAGTGATGTAGTCCTGCTTATTCATAACAACAATTGCGCCGCCTTTGTCGGCGGGTTTGATATGTCGGAGCGCTCGCTTAAGCCTTTTAATGCCTTTTCCTCTTTCTGTGAGAGATTTTTGTGATGCGGTGATCGATTTTTACATTGATTTAGAATGTCGCGTTGTACCGCCTTGATGTAGATGTCTAAGCATTTGTCTCTTTTTTGGGGGAGGAGTCCAATGGCGTAGTGATGGCAGCCTAGTATCCCCGCATGGTCGCATGGTCGCTTGGTCTTTTCTTCGAACCTCTTTCATCTCCGCATTCTCTCCCCCCCCCCTCTGCGGTTTCCGCGCCCCTCCCGCTAATCCCAATCCCCCTCCTCCTTCCCTGGTTTTCTTTTTTCTTTTTTCCCTTTGTTTGTTTGTGTGTGGTTAACGCACTACCTCTGGGCTCTCACCCTTTTCTCCTCACCAGTCAATTTCCTCTGGTTCTTTGCATACTTTCCGTAACTCTCACACCCTGCAGGTTGCCCTACCAGGCACCTGCCACCAGAAACAGCTAAAACGAACCCCTCCTTAGTTCTCACATTCTTGCTTTCCCGTCGTGACTTCAGTACCTTGCAATGCTTTCCTGTTATCCTATGGCTTCGCCTGCCTTGATTAGGCCCCCTTTCCCCTCTGTTTCCCGGCAGCACTCCAACGGCCCTCCAACCCTTTCCCCCCCCCCTTTTTTTTCACCCCTTGCGTTCTGCGGCTTCGTATGCTTTTTGTGTCGCGTAGAACCAACTTTTTTTGCTTGATACATCTTCTTGCCCCGCCCACAACTGAAATGTATTTAAACCCAACTGATCTGCGCTATTTGTATCTTTGCAAAAGACCGGCCCCCGGTCGAAACGTTAGAATAAATGTTATGTTTTTCAGTTTGACTTCTCTATCGTATATATATATATATATATATATATATATATATATATATATATATATATATATATATATATATATATATATATATATATATATATATATATATATATGTGTGTGTGTGTGTATAATTATATACGGAGCAATAAAACTGGGCAGCGGGGGCGTAGATGTAGAGCATCCGCGTCGCGTGTAGGGCAGTGGTACGAGTCCTAGTGCCCGACAATTCCTACCGGATATAAAAAAATATAAATTCGCGTGCTGATAGAATTGCAGAATGAGGCTTGGGGTGCGGCCTTACCCAGGCGACCATTTGCGGTAAAGCACTCTCTTGAATTCATCAGACTACAGCTACATGATTTTGCTGTCACAAACATTTGGAACACATTTTTTATATAGCTTTGCAGAAAACTGTGAGAAGGAGCGCAAGATTTTTCGGAAATGGTGAGTATGCATGCAGTCGGGCTACGCCTATGTTACAACAACAACCAAAAAAAGGGGGAGGGAAGCGAGAGAGAGAAAGGGGTCGTGTTAACAAAGCAGCGTTCAAGGTTGCACCATGACGGGGCAACGTGCGCGGCGTGGGCTGCATGTTCAGGCAATGCGGGAAACTGGACAATCGCGGTTTCAAATGGAAGAGAAGAGTATACAGTAAGGTATTCAGTGGGTGGGGAGACTGGTTGGGGAGAAAGCGAAGATGGGTGTGCCCCCCGAAGATGAGTAGAATAAGTACGGGCACAAAAGAGCATTTCACAGAAGCTAGCAAATGAACAGGAAATAGGTAGGGTCTATAGATCACAAAGGGTTAAACATTCTTAAGTGGTGGTTGGAACGAGGCCTCCTTTCAAAGGACAAATGGCATTGCTGAGCCGCATTAGTCTAATCAAGCTGCTGTATTTGGAGAGTTTCTGCGAATTCTGATGGGAAACTCAAGGGTGTGATTAATGAACATAGTTATAAAAATTATGTTCACTAATTTTATTCGAGGGATAAGCACGTTAGTTTTCCGTAACTTTGATTATTCGCAAGTGTGCACGGACCCAAATTTATAAATGAGATAAGAATCCCGAACCTCGCGGTCATGGTGCGTTTTGCAGGCGGATTCTGAAATCGTTGCTTTCAGATGTTCAAATGCATGCCCGGGACTGTTCACATGTCTTGACAGGGGCAAATAAAAGCAGATTTTTGCATGAGACCGGTGATTATTGAACCGTATTTGGAAGGGTGTTTCAGTTTGGCCGATGTATTGTTGTCTACAACAGTGCACTCTATAAGGTATACGACATTAGCGGAGTCACAGTTAAAGTTACGTTTTATATTTACGTAGTAGTGTGAAGCCGTGCTGGTGGCCCGCTGTGTAGTGGTCATTTGTGGGTATTCTTTACATCGGGGTTTATTACAGGGCAAGCAGCCAGTATTTTCCGGTCGGTTGATACGAGAGTTAGTAAGAAAGTCGCCTAAACTCTTATTACGCCTGTAGACAACGAGTGGTTGTTCGGAGAATATGCTTTTTAAGCGGTCACCTCGCATTACGATATTGTGATATTTTTTTAATACGGTTGACACTCTTGGAGCGAAGAATGAGTGGGTTAGTTCGCGGATTACCGTTCTGGGCTTTTTTCCTACAGATTTAGTCAAGGTCTAATTGGTTTTCTGACACAATAGCGTCGTCGATTACTTTTTCCGGGTATTTTTTATTCAGGAGGGCGGTGTTGAGTTCTCGACAGTTTGACTCAAAGTCGGCTTGGCTTGAGAAAATTCTCCTAAATCGGTGGGCTTGGCTGTAAGGTATTGCTGTCTTGCAGTGTCTGACATGGCTACTTTAAATTGCAAATACTGCCGCGTGTCTGTCGGTTTTCTATACAGTTTAGTTTGAAGCCGACCTTAGGAGGTAGTAACGGTGACGTCCAGAAAGTTTACACCGTGTTCCTAATAGGAATGAGCAAGGGAAATACTAGGATGGGCAAGGTTAAATGCCTCAATGGAGGTGAGGAGCTCCGCGTCACTGTGTTGCCAGATCATGAATATGCATCAATATACCTTTCACAGGATATTGGCTTTAAATTTTGGGTGTCAAGAAAGATCGATTCGAGGTGAGCCACAAAGATATTGTCGTAGTTAGGTCCGATTCGTGTTCCCATTGACGTTCTGCTGACTTGCACGTAATGACCTCCGTCGAACTAAAATTGTTAAGTTCAAGAATAAGCCTAAGGAAGGTTTGGAGAGCAGAAGAATCGATAGGTTTGTCGCAGTATCACTGCTCATACGCAAGGGATACAGCGACGATGCCATTTTTATGCGGCATGTTAGTATACAGTCACGCAACATCGAGGCTGACTAGAATGCAGTTATAAGGAATTTAAATTTTTGAGTTTTCTGAGAGAAAGTCATTGGTATCCTTAATGAAGGAGGGAAAGCTGAGCGGGATGTCGCAAATGACATTGTCCACATTGCGCAAGAGGTTTTCGGTAACTGTGGCAATGGCAGAACAAATGGTGCGCCCTGGGTTGTTCACATTGTGAATCTTTGGGAGAAGATAGACTTTACCAGCTACTGGGCTCAAAGGGATCAGGAAACGAGCCGTGGTTTCATTTATTGTATTATTTTTATCAAGCTCAGCAAGTTTATTTTGGATAATTTGCTGATAGTCTTGAGTTGGATCATTGGGTAGGGCTTCATAGAACGTCGATACAATAGTTGTTTATTGACCTTGTTTACATACTCGGTTTTGTCAAGGATTACGATTGCGCGTTCCTTGTCGGCTGGTTTAATAAATATGTTGGGACAGCTTGCGAGATCCTTTAGGGCTTTCTTTTCGTTGGTAGTCATTTTGTGGTTGAAATTTGTGTTTGGTGTACTTTTCGCACATCAAGTTGGACAGTTTTGATGTTTGGTGAAGATTTTGCCTTCTCAACCCGACTAGCCAGAAAAAACTAATAGCTTTCGCCAGAGAAGAAAATGAGACATTTAAGCTATTGGTAGATAGAATGCGCATGGACAATCAAACATACACATCTGACCCCCTAACCTATACTGTTATCGTTTCTAACATATAGCAAATGACAGGCGTCCACCCTTTGCGACCAAAGAACCACTCAACTAAAGAATTGCAATCGTTATCGGTTACGTACACTAACATTCGAAGCTTACTTCCTAAACGCCACCAGTTATGCTCTTACTTGGACCACAGTAATAGCGACATCTTGGTGCTAACTGAAACTTGGTTACATTCTGACATCAGTGATAGCGAACTTTTTCACGAAAAGAGGAACTACAGCGTTTACAGATACGATAGAACACACAGGAAGGGTGGTGGTGTTCTGCTCGAAGTTAGAAACGGGATAACGTCGTTTTCCGTTGAAACGAATGCTTCCTTTGAAATAACTTGGGCTGCATGCCTGAAGGCATCCGCTAAGGTTTTAATAGGCGCCTGCTACCGTCCACCTGAGTCCGATCCATCCTTCTTGAAGGAACTGCGTGAAAGTATTTCTTGTGCCTTGAAACAATGCCCTGCTGATAGAGTCTACCTTTTCGGGGACTTTATTTCCCTCTCATTGATTGGTTGCTCCTCTGAGCCCCCTGTCACACTTCAACCGAATTCATTAACCTAACCCTAGACTTCAACCTTGTTGAAATTATAGACGAACACACTCGAGGGTCTAACATCTTAGATCTTGTATGAACCACTGCACCGGAAAGCATAGGATCCGTATCATACATCGATTGGTTCAACGATCATAAACTCCTTCAGTTTACATTTCACACTCCTTTAAATTTTCCCGGTGCCATAATTAAAAAAATACGCGATTATAACAAAGGTAATTACAGGGAAATGAACAGAGAATTGGAGGAATTCTTCAATGAATCCTTCCTATCCTCACTCAGTTCCCGGTCTGAGGATGACAGCTGGGTGCTCTTCAAGAACAAGATAGCCGAACTGGTCGACAAACACGTGCCTTTAATAACAATAAAAATTATCAATCTAATCAGTGGTTCAACAGACAACTCAGAAACATGCGAAGCAAAAAGAAACGATCGTATAAGAGTGCTAAATTGACTTCCAGTGCGTCGTCTTGGGCCAAATATAAGGAATTTCTGAGAACGTTTAAATCTGCAGTACACAGTGCCAAACAAAAATTCTTTTCTGAGGATATGCCTTCGCTGTTAAAAAATAACCCCAGAAAGTTTTGGAAGAGAATTTAAAACAATCTTTCTAATAATGACATTGTATTACATGGTGACAACGGTGTTCCCCTTCAGGAACCTGCCTTGTACGCATGCATTCAACTATTTCATCCCGTTGGTATTCGCTCAGGAAGATCATTCCATAATACACATGGTTCCAGAATCCGATTACAGATATATGCAGCCATTTAATATTACTCCTGAAGGCAGCGCTTCACTAATTGGCAGTCTTAAAGTCTCCACTTCATCTGGTGTCGATAACATCAATTCAAAAATATTAAAGAACACTGTGCACATCTCTAGTCAAATTATGTTCCATATTTTCAGTAAATCATTGACATCAGGTCAGTTACCTGGCGACTGTAAAATCGCCAAGTTTGTTCCCATTTTCAAATCCCATAACAAACATGCACCCGAAAATTATCGCCCGATTTCTTTGACGTGCATATGCTGTAGATTACTCGAGCACGTTATTGCATCTAACGTGTATAAACACCTCGAATCCAACCACTTTTTTTTCGTCCATCAGCATGGTTTCAGAAAAGGCCTGTCATGTGATGCACAACTGCTGAAATTTACAACCGAAATTTACACTCTAACATGAATGGTAACCAACAAACAGACTGCATTTTCCTTGATTTTTCAAAAGCGTTCGACCGTGTTGCTCATTCCCGCCTCATTACAAAATTATCAGCCCTTTGCCAGAATTATTTAACTTTATCAAGGATTCGGAACTTTCTTTCTATGCGCCGACAATTTACCGTTTGTCAACAACTTTTCTTCACACCTCGCTGATGTTACTTCTGGAGTTCCGCAGGGCAGCGTCCTGGGTCCGTTACTGTTCCTGATCTACATAAAAGACCTTGACCCTAACATCTCATCACGAATACGACTCTGCTTACGATTGTATTAGATATCGTATGATTACTAGCCTTGACGACCACCTATCCTTACAAAATGACCGAAACATAATCTACAATTGGTGTAATACATGGCAAATGCCAGTTATTTTGAGTAAATTTGCAAAGTAATATCTTTTAGTCGGAAACACGATAATTCAGATTTTCTTTATTCCATCAACCACATTGCAGTTTCGCAAGCCGCTTCCTATAAATATCTTTGTGTTCATCCAACACAATGTCTCTTGGAGTACCCACATTTCCGCTATCTGTGCAAAGGCTTCTCAATAGCTCGGTTATCTGCGACGAAATTTACGAAGCGCACCAGCCCTTGTCCGCAAACATGCGTATCTAACCTTTATTCGTCCACAGCTAGAATTTGCGTCGGCAATCTGGTCCCCTCACCAAAACTACCTAATCGTCCGGCTGGAATCTATTCAAAACAGAGCCGCCAGATTACACGCAAGTACGACCGTCATCTTATCGTTCCCCAAATCAAACAAGAGTTATCACTTCAGCCGCTAGATACCCGTTGCGCTATCACGCTATTATGCCTTTTTCATAAATGCGTAGTTCGTGTTAGACCTAACCCGCTTCCTCTTAACGCCCCAGTACGTACGTCACGACGCCTTCATAAAAGCTATAGTTTCACGCGCATTTTTGGCAAGACGCTTGCTTTCAATTCATCGGCATTGCCTCGAGCAATCATGCCCTGAAATGATCTTCCTGACCAAATTGCATCCATACTTAGTCAAGATAGCTTTACCGAAAATCTACACCGACATTTTTCTTAGTAATTGTGTAATGATGAATTGCTAGAATATTATTGTTACTGTTTATGGGTGTTTCCCCCTTGTATTTGTGTTTTTGTGATGTTTTTTTATTCCACAAAAAAACCTGTGCGTTTGTGATAATTGTCTTTTAGAAACGTGTATGACATGTTTTATTTGCGTCTGTAAGCCAATTACCCAAACTTTATATTGTGTACTTGTCTTTTCTTCTTTTTCCCCACGATTTTTTTTTGCATGTTTCTGCAAAAATGTAACCCCCCTTACTCAATGCTCTTCAATGGGCCTGTAGGCTATAATAATAAAATAACTACATAAATATATAAATAAATAAATACATGTCGCCGCAACAATCACGCCATGTGGAAGGGGTCGAGTGCTGATAGCTAGGTGGGGTTGTTCGGGTGGCTTTAGTCGCAGGGTGATCGTAGAAGTATTCTCGTAGCCTCATGTTTCAGGGGAAATACCTAAGTCCTTAAAAAGTTGAAATTCATCAATACCACCAGGAGCCGGGGAAACGTTTAGGCCGTCTAACAGATGTTCATCTGAGCTGGGGAGACGGTCATAATTGAAAAGCTCATTACATTCCCGGTAAGATTTTCTTTTGTGATGGCAGACGAAAGAAAAAGATTAGTACAGGGGTTTAACTGAACTGGTTTGGGGGAGTAGTCGAAGCATTTATTACAGTCGTAGTGACAATATAGGTCGTATTGTCAGAGTGGGGGTAATTACTAGTGCCAGAGCTTGTTAGGTTCTTACGCGTGTGGCCAGTGTTAGAAATCTTATCTCGGTGAAATTTTCGCTGTTTTCTTCGGGATATCGCGGAGGCAGTCTTGGATTCGTGGTTGCCAAAAAGGATCAACTGCATATATATCTATACGTATATACATATATATATATATATATATATATATATATATATATATATATATATATATATATATATATATATACAGCGAATGAGAATAAAAAATGAGGGGCTCATAGAAATAAGACAGAAATGGGCTTTGGCAGTCAAGAACCCCGCGGAAAGCAAAGGGGATGGTGTGGTAGGTCATTAAAGTAGATAAAGAATTTGGAAAAAAAAAAGTAGACAAAAATTGCCCCCCGCGTGTGAACTGAACCAACGACCTCCGCAATACCGGTCTGGTGGCGGTCGTAGACACTCGAGTCACTGCCCGGGGGTTAAAAAGAAGCTCCCCTTCCCTCGAGTAGTCGGAGTGGTGCTGGCTACCACCCCCAATCAAGGACAGAAAAATACCTTCACATAACTACACCAGAAAGTGGAGGGGAAAAACAGTCTCGCCGGTAGCGTAGTGGTCATCGCAACAGACCGGTATTGTGGATGTCGTGGGTTCGGATCCCACCCGGCGGGCATCTTTTCACCCCTTTCGTTCTGATACAAATGATTCTTCATCTGTTTCTATGACCCACCACAACCTCCCGTTTGCTTTTGAGGTTTCCTTGACTGCCAACCCTTATTTTCTGTTTTAGTTCACCGAGCACCTCATTTTCTATTTTCTTATTCGCTACATTCATATTGAGGGCGTTAGTTCTGGCAGTCTTGGTGCCATAGGGAGCTTAAGAGGGTTCAACGCTGGTCGACCACTTTCCACTGGTCGTAGACATTGGAGTCACGGCCCGGCATTTAAAAAGAAGGTCCCTTTCACCCCGAGTAGTCAGAGTGGCACTGACTAACACCCGCAATCCAGAAAACAAAAATACCATACCATAAATACACCAGAAAGGGGAGGGGAAAAATAGTCCCGCAGGTAGCGAAGTGGTCATCGCACCAGACCGGAATTCCTCAGGTCGGGTGCTCGGATCCCGCCCGGAGGGCATTTTTTCCCCACTTTCTGTATCAAAAAATTCATCATCTGTTTCTTAGACCTATCACATTCCCCTCTTTGCTTTCCGAGGTTTTCTTGATTGCCAACTCTTATTCTCTATTATTTCACCAACCACCCCATTTCCCATTTCTGATTCGCTGCACACATAGCGAGAGCATCTGTTCTGACAGTCTTGGTGCCAAAGGTAGCTTAAGAGGGTTCAACGCTGGTCGACGATTAGTGACATGTCGTAGACACACGAGTCACGGCCCGGGGGTAAAAAGAAGGTCCCCTTCCCCCCCGAGTAGTCAGAGTGGCGATGGCTACCACCCCCATTCCAAGAAACAAAAATACTTTAACATAAATAACCCAGAAAGAGGAGGGGAAACATAGTCCCGCCGGTAGCGTAGTGGTCATCGCACCAGACCGGTATTCTTGAGGTCGTGGATTGTGATGCCACCCGGCGGGCATTTTTTCACCACTTTCATTCTAGCTCAAAAAATTCTTCATCTGTTTCTATGACCCACCACACCCTCCGTTTGCTTTTTGAGGTTTTCTTGACTGCCAACCCTTATTTTCTCTTTTATTTCACAGAGCCCCTCATTTTCCATTTTCTTAATCGCTACTTCCTTAGCGAGGGCCTCTGTCCTGGCAGTCTTGGTGCTAAAGGTAGCTTAAGTGGGCTCAACGCCTGTCGACAACTCTCTACATGTCGTAGAGACTTGAGTCACTGCCCGGGGGTTAGAAAGAAGGTCCTCTTCATGCCGCGTAGGTCGAGCGGCGCTGGCTACCATCCCCAAATGCAGGAAACAAAAAATACCTTAACGTAAGTACCCGAGAAAGTTGTGGGGAAATAGGCCCGGACAGGGGCGTAGTGGTTATCGCATCAGACCAGTATTCTGGAGGTCGTGGGTTCAGATCCCTACCGGCGGGCATTTTTCGCCAGTTTCTGTATGTCTCAAAAATTGCACCATCTGTTTCTATGACCCACCAAAACCTCCCCTTTGCTTTCTGTGGTTTTCTTGACATATATATATATATATATAGACATATATATATATATATATATATATATATATATATATATATATATATATATATATATATATATATATATATATATATATATATATATATATATATATATATATATATATATATATATATATATACAGAAAGAAACGCCGGCAGTCTACAACGCCAAAGAAGGCATAGGGGAGTGGTTAGACTTATTTTTTACCGTTAGTGACGTTACATTATTATTAATTTTTATTAATTACGTGAGAAAGAAAGAAAGAAAAACACGCGCCCATAGTGGGGACCGAACCCACGCCGGACCGAAACGAACCAGGACCGAAACGAGCCCCTCATTTCCAAAACCTATTATCGTGCGAAAGCTTAGCGAGGGCCTCGGTTCTGGCAGCCTTGATGCCAAGGTAGCATAAGAGGGTTTTCTGCCAGTTGACCGGTCATGACAGGCTGTAGACGTTCGCGTCACGCCCCGGGGGTTGAAAAGAAGGTCCCCTTCTCCCCGTGTAGTCTGAGTGGCGCTGGCTACCACCCTCAAGCGTCAGATACAGTTGTAGTAAATATAAATACCCCAGAAAGTGAAGCAGAACACAGTCGCCCAGATAGCCGAATTGGTAAGGCATTCGAGATCTAATCGAAAGGCGTGGGTTCGGTCCCCACTCTGGGCGCGTGTTTTTCTTTCTTTCTTTCTCACGTAATTAATAAAAATTAATAATAATGTAACGTCACTAACGGTAAAAAATAAGTCTAACCACTCCCCTATGCCTTCTTTGGCGTTGTAGACTGCCGGCGTTTCTTTCGGTATTTCCTAACGAGCCCCTCATTTCCAAAACCTATTATCGTGCGAAAGCTTAGCGAGGGCCTCGGTTCTGGCAGCCTTGATGCCAAGGTAGCATAAGAGGGTTTTCTGCCAGTTGACCGGTCATGACAGGCTGTAGACGTTCGCGTCACGCCCCGGGGGTTGAAAAGAAGGTCCCCTTCTCCCCGTGTAGTCTGAGTGGCGCTGGCTACCACCCTCAAGCGTCAGATACAGTTGTAGTAAATATAAATACCCCAGAAAGTGAAGCAGAACACAGTCGCCCAGATAGCCGAATTGGTAAGGCATTCGAGATCTAATCGAAAGGCGTGGGTTCGGTCCCCACTCTGGGCGCGTGTTTTTCTTTCTTTCTTTCTCACGTAATTAATAAAAATTAATAATTATGTAACGTCACTAACGGTAAAAAATAAGTCTAACCACTCCCCTATGCCTTCTTTGGCGTTGTAGACTGCCGGCGTTTCTTTCTGTATTTCCTAACGAGCCCCTCATTTCCAAAACCCATATATATATATATATATATATATATATATATATATATATATGTATATATATATTTATATATATTTATATATATATATATATATATATGTTTTTCTTTCTTTTTTTCTCACGTAATTATTAAAAAAATATAATGTAATGTCAGTAACGGTAAAAAATAGTCTAACTATTCCCCTATGCCTTCTTTGGCGTTGTAAACTGCCGGCATTTCTTTCTCTATTTTCCTAACGAGTCCCTCATTTCCAAACCACATTATCTTGCGAAAGCTTAGCGAGGGCCTCGGTTCTGGCAGCCTTGATGCCAAGGTAGCATAAGAGGGTTTCCCGCTTCTTACCCGCTCATGACGGGCTGTAGACCTTCGAGTCACGCCCCGGGGTTCGACAAGAAGGTCCCCTTCTCCCCCTATAGTCTGAGTGGCGCTGGCTACCACCCTCAAGCGTAAGATACATTTGTAGTAAATATAAATACTCCAGAAATAAATACCCCAGTCGCCCAGATAGCCGAATTGGTATGGCATTCGAGATCTAATCGAAAGGCGTGGGTTCGGTCCTCACTCTGGGCGTGTGTTTTAATTTCTTTCTTTTTCACGTAATTATTAAAAAAATAATATTGTAACGTCACTAATGGTAAACATACTCTAAACATTCCCCTATGCCTTCATTGGCGTTGTAGACTGCTGGCATTTCTTTCTGTATATATATATATACTATATAGTATATATACACACATATATATATATATCTATCTATATATATATATATATATATATATATATATATATATATATATATATATATATATACACATTAAACACAGAAATGAGAGTTGCCAGTCAAGAAAACTTCGAAAAGCAAAGGGGAAGGTGTGGTAGGTCGGTGAAACAGATAAAGAAGTTAGAAATAAAAAAGAAAGTGGAGAAAAAGTACCCGCCAGTTGGGATGCGAAAACACAACCTCCAGAATACCGGTCTGGTGCGATAACCACTAATCTAACGGAGGGGCGATCTTCCCCTCCACTTTCTGGGGTATTTATGTTTAGGTATTTTTGTTTCCTGTGCTTGCGTGTGGTAGGCAGCGCCACTCGAACTACTCGGGGTGAAGGGGACCTTCTTTTTACCCCCGGGCCGTGAATCGAGGGTGTACGACATGTCGAGAGTGGTCGACCAGCGTTGAACCCTCTTAAGCTTCCTATGGCACCAAGACTGCCAGAACAGAGGCCCCGAGTGGACCTGGCTGCCACCCGCATGTTCAGGAAACAAAAAATACCTTAACATAAACACCTAACAAAGTGGTAGGGGAACAGCCCCGCCGTAATCGTAGTGGTCATCGCACCAGGCCGGTTTTCAGGAGGTCGGTTGCCCGGTTTCCGCCCAGCAGGCATTTTTACCCCACTTTCTGCTTCAAAAAATTCTTCATCTGTTTCTATGACCTACCGCATCCTACCCTTTGGTTTCGGTGGTTCTCTTGTTTTTTACCACTATCTGTCCCAAAAAATTCTTCATCTGTTTCTATGACGTACCGCATTCCCCTCTTTGCTTTCCGAGGTTTTCTTGACTGCCAACCCTTATTCTGTATTATTCACCAAGCCTCACATTTCCAATTTCTGATTCGCTGGATACATAGCGAGGGCCTCTGTTCTGGTACTCTCGGTGCCAAAGGTTGCTTAAGAGGGTTGAACGCTGGTCGACCGCTCTCAACATGTCGTAGACAATCGAGTCAGGGTCCGTGGGTTAAAAAGAAGGTCCCCGTCACCCCGAGTAGTCCAGGTGCCGGTGGCTACCACCCCCAAGTGGAGGAAATTAAAAATACCTTAACATAAATATCCCAGAAAGAGGTGGGGAAACATCCCCGCCGGTGGCGTAGTGGTCATCGCTCCAGGCGGGTATTCTGGAGTTCCGGGGTTCGTATGCCACCCGGCGAGTATTTTTTCACTACTTTTTTTTGGCTAAAAAAATTCATCTGTTACTATGGCCTACTGCATTCCCCCCTGTGCTTTCCAAGGTTTTCTTGACTGCCAACCCTTATTCTGTATTATTCAACCAGCCCCACATTTCCCATTTCTGATTAGCTACACACCTAGCAGGGGCCTCTGTTCTGGCAGTCTTGGTACCAAAGATAGCTTAAGAGGGTTCAACGCTGGTCGATCACTCTTGACGAGTCGTAGACACTCTAGTCATGGCCCGGGGGTTAAAAAGAAGGTCCTCTTCCTCCCGAGTAGTCCAAGTGGCGCTGGCTACCACCCCCATGTTCAGGAAGCAAAAAATACCTTAACATAAATACCTGAGGAAGTGGTAGGAAAATAGCCCCACCGTTATCGTAGTGGTCGACGCACCAGACCGGTTTTCAGGAGGTCGGTTACCCGTATTCAGCCCGGAGGGCATTTTTTCCCCATTTTCTGTCTCAAAAAATTCTTCATCTGTGTATAGGCCCTACCACATCCTACCGTTTGGTTTCGGGGGTTATCTTGACTGCCAACTCTTATTCTGTAATATTTCACCGGGCCCCTCATTTCCCATTTCTGATTCACTGCACACATAGCGAGGGCCTCTGTTCTGACAGTCTTGGTTCCAAAATTAGCTTAAGAGGGTTCAACGCTGCTCGACCACTGTCGACATTTCGTAGACACTCGCGTCATGCCCCCGGGGTTAAAAAGAAGGTCTCCTTCAACCCGAGCAGTCCGAGTGGTGCTCGCTACCATCCAAAGTTCACGAAAAAAAAATATCTTAGCATCAATACCCGAGAAAGTACGGCGGAAACAGCCCCCTCCGGTAGCGTAGTGGTAATCGCACCAGACATGTATTCAGGAGGTCCGGGGCTGGGATCCCGCCCGGAGGGCATTTTTTCCCCACTTTCTGTATCAAAAAATCTTCATGTGTTTCTTTGACCTACCGCATTCCCCTCTTTGCTTTCCGAGGTATTCTTGAATTCCAACCCTTATTCTGTCTTTTTCACCAAGCGCCACATTTCCAATTTCTGATTCGGTACACACAGAGGGAGGGCATCTTTTCTAGCACTCTTGGTGCCAAAGGTAGCTTAAGAGGGTTCAACGATGGTCGACCACTCTCGACGTGTCGTTGACACTCGAGTCACGCCCGGGGGTTAAAAAGATGGTCCCCTTCACCCCAAGTAGTCCGAGTGGCACTGGCTACCACGCCCATGTTCAGGAAACAAAAAATACCTTAAAGGGGCCCTGAAAGGCATTTTGGGCACACTAGATGAACTAGCGCAACCATTAGATTGGGTCGTCAACGTCCTCTGTGCCAAGTATTACTCTTTTACGCGCAGCGGAAAGCTCACACTTTTGTTGCAAAGTTTGTCGTTTTTTTCTCCCCCTTCTCTTCGTGTTTTTGCACGCCGCCATCTTCACAGGTCTACATCATCGATTCCCAGATGTTCGTCATGAGCTAGACAGCCTGCTTTTGGGCGGCTTTTTCAGGCACTTCCGGCAAAGAGATGAGTCGTCTGCTCAGTGTCGGCTCGCCGGCTGATCTGCCAGCGGAGTGCCGGAGTGCTTGGGCATTTTACGACAAACGAAACAAGTGTAAAACAAACGCTTAACCGTTTGTATTGAATGCAACACGGCCATAACACGACATGGATATTCTCTTACCTAAATACGTTCCATAAAGAAACCGTTGAAGCCTCGTGGCACTTCTTTCGTGCAATCGCAGAAAACGCCCTGAGCCGAATGCCCGGGTTTGACGCATACATTTTATTCAACTTCAAAACAATCCAGAGATGCGTTTCTAACGAACACAACGTCACAACATGCGTTGCAAGTCTGAACCACGATTGACAGAGGATGGGTTGCCTCCTGCCCGTCGTAAATTCGGTACTCACCTCGCGCGCAGTTTGCGGGGACGAATAGCAAGTCACTTAACTCTGGCGCACAATCCCATGGCTTTTAGCCACGCACATTGCACATACCCCATGCGAGCTTGAGTCGTACGTCGCGCGAGAAAGATAATCCAGACCATGGGAAGCACTATCCACCCGCAGAAACACAACGTCGCACAAAGGCGTCCACAACACACACACCATCGCCTCCTGTAATGCCAAACGCATCTCGCACTTCCCAATGGGAGTGAGTGGTACGCCTGCAGTGCCCACATGTCGTCAAGTGGGGCCCCAAGCTGAACTGGGATCACGCAACCGTAACTGACTTCTGGAGTGGTTTGTGCCTTGTTGCCAGGGCAACCGAAGTTCGAGAAAGTGGTAGGGAAACAGCCCCACCGTTATTGTAGTGGTCATAGCACCAGATCGGTTTTCAGGACGTCGGTTGCCCGAATCCCGCCCGGAGGGCATTTTTTCACCACTTTTTTTGGTTCAAAAATTCATCGGTTACTATGGCCTACTGCATTCCCCTTTATGCTTTCCTAGGTTTTATTGACTGCCAACCCTTATTCTGTCTTAAATAACTGTGCACTTCATTTCCCATTTCTCGATCGCTACATACCTAGCCATGGACTCTTTTCTGGCAGTCTTGGTGCGAAAGGTAGCTTATAAGGGTTGAACGCTGTTCGACCGCTCTAGAAATGTCGTAGACACTCGAGTCACGGCCTGTGGGTTAAAAACAAGGTCCCCGTTACCCCGAGTTGTCCGAGTGCCGGTGGCTCAACCCCCAAGTGCAGGAAATAAAAAATACGTTAACATAAATATTCGAGAAAATGGTGGGGAAACATCCCCGCCGGTAGCGTAGTGGTCGTCGCACCAGACCGGTATTCTGGAGTTCCGGGGTTCGGATGCCGCCCGGGGGGCAGTTTTTCACCAATTTTTTTTTACTCAAAAAATTCATCTGTTATTATGGCCTACTGCCTTCCCCCCTGTGCTTTCCTAGTTTTCTTGACTGCCAACCTTTATTCTGTATTAATTCACCGGGCCCCTCATTTCCCATTTCTGATTCGCTGCACACATGGCGAGGGACTCTGTTCTGACAGTCTTGGTGCCAAAGGTAGCTTAAGAGGGTTAAACGCTAGTAGAACACTGTCGACATGTCGTAAACACTCGAGTCATGCCCCGGGGGTTAAAAGAAAGTCTCCCTCACCCTGAGCAGTCCGAGTGGCGCTCGCTACCACCCCAAGTTCACGACACAAAAAATATCTTAGCATTGGCAGCATCGCCCGTATGATACCGTGCACGTCGGGCACGGTACTAAACCTGTTCACCCGCGACGCAACGCACTCGAAACTCCACGCACAGCAAAAATTAGGTTCAAACCAAAGTAATGAGGCAAAACGAAGGCAAATGCGCAACGCCAAAAAAACGTGAGGGGCGTTTTGTAGCAGATGAACATTACGCACACCTTTACGATCACTAAAAGGACCGCATCACAGAGAAATGGCATGTGCCATTCTTTCCAGGGCGCTAAAAAATGGTTTTTTAGGAATGTATCACATTTCCAACACTTTTATGCACACTTTGCTTAAATAAATGTGACTGAGAAGTAAATTTATTTCATAAAATATCAATTTTGTTTTATAATTGAATAAAACTTGTTTTTTTAGTGTTTGTTTCCTCCATACCTAGGCACGCTTCAATCACCACTGCCACAGCTCCTCGTGCTGATGTCGCAGGCAATAGGTTCTAAATCACTTTTTGATCGAAGCTTCGCTGCCAGTTACATTTACCTTGTTCGACATTTTACGACAAGGCTAGCACCGCCCCAAGCCTGTGTTGTCTAATCGTGGATGGTTGCCGGTCTACTTGCAAGCTGATTTGAATGATGGCAACGAGATGCTCATTCAGCAACCTCTCCAAGTAAAATATAGGCTATATTTATTTCTGCAATTTTTATTCGTAGATTTCCTTAAATATTGCCGGTGTCTAGAGTGCCGTCCGACGGTATCGACATCCACCGGCCCTTTGTAAAAAAAATTTCGCGTCTGGCACACATCGCTGGGTCTAACGTAAAGCTAAGTAACCTAATATAAACTCACTTAAAACCAGGTAACGAACAGAAATCTATCATTCGATACACAAAAACTGACTTCATGAATGCGAAAACAGTTTATGTAAAGGCCAAAAAAAAAGATGGAAACGCGGGTGCCAAACCATAAACTTAGGCATCCAGAAGCTCAGGCGGTACCTCTACAATGCACAGACAGACGATGGAGGCGGTTCTAGCTAGTCATAAATATTAAAACTCGTCAGGCGGCACTCTAGCTATAGCTACAGCGCTCAGGCAGAGTGCCGTATGACGGCACTCTGAATTTTGTGTTAAACATAACTTAGCGGAAACATGTCCACCATTTTTAGGCCGTAAATAATATTAGCTCGATTACTGAAATATTCGACGAGTCTATAGGGGGTGCATTGGTCAAATTCGCGACAACAAGAACGCTGTAACAATATAACATTTTCGGCGACGTCGCCCTGGAAGTGTCGGCATTTTTTTAGGTTTGGAACCTTCCCGTGAGCTAATTTGCAGAAGTCAAGCCAGTGTAATTTAGGTATAAAAACTATGCTCATTGGCGATTACACAAATATTCTTAGCTACATCGAGCAATTTTTTTAACAATTGTTATACAGGCATTTTAGTAAAGTAATAAAATTGTTATTCCGTAACTCGAAAAATCTTGTAATCCACACAGTGCATGCCTTTAGTCTAATGAAGTGGATTTACGGGTTCGGTGGCAAGAAGGACTAGCATTCTTATTGCTATTTCAGCAATAATGTGCTCACGGGGTCAAAAATAAACATCTTTGGCAAATGGACGTTCGCTTAATACGAGGAGTGCTTTTGCCAGGCGCGCTTGTTCATGCCAAAGCGAACGATATCGACGAAGAACGGCTTAGTGGTTGCAGCGGCCGCATCTGCAGTTGCAGTAGGTGAGAGTTGATTTTCTCTTGAAACGGCAAGTTCTATACACCACTGCTCAACGTGTCCTTTCTACTAAAAAAGATTTGTCCAAAACGCAAAACATTTATTGCCTAATATAAGCCGCCTAACTTTATGTCTCACTCGATACGTCATTACTTGGGGGATAAAAGAAAAAAAATGTAATTTCACGTTTGTACCAGTGAGGGATCACGAGCAGAAAAGATTGGCATGTCATAGTTGGAAAGTGGAAACATGTCATCTAAATTCAACGCTGAGTGTGAAGCGCTTTCAGGTGCTAAATAACAGCCATCCCAGATGGTGTAATAACCACATCTTTCCTCTCAAAATGCTAATAAAGGCATGTGATATTGCCCTACTCGAGATGGCAACTTACCCCTGCACCGTGCAAGGTATATACCGCGTGACTGGCTGTCCACGGAGGCGTACGTTACCGTTCGAGTGATTGTTGGGTTCAAAGAGCGGACGTTACTAGTGGGCAATAAGACGCGCCGCAGTAGAGGCCTCCGGATTAACTTTGACCATGCGGGAATCATTGACGTGCGCTTGAATCTCGACACATGAACGATTTTGTTTTTCGCCTACTTCAGAATAGCAGCGACTGTGGCCGTGATAAAACCTGCGCTCTTGGGCTCAACTCAGCGAAACACCAAAGCCAGTCCGTCACCTTGGCGGATTAGAGTTCCCTTAATCGTGTAATTGCACAACTGCCATTGCAGGACTAGGCCAATGAATGACGACGCAGCGCTTTGAACTGAAGCTTGCATACCGCTCATCAACAATGTCAAAACTGAAGATCCTCTCACGATACAGAAAAATAATGCTATGTACTCGGTGGTATGCACTGCGCAGCAGAAATTGCAGCTCCGCACAGTTAAGTTAAAGTTTTCTGGGGCCACAAAAAGGTTCTAAACAGGCCCACTCGTCACACCCAATTCAAACGCTGCTGGTAGCCTGACCTCGTCAGAGGGCTTCCTGCTCTCTGTGATCACGTATGAAGGATGGTGGTCGCCCTGACCCTAGTCGTTCTTAGAAAATTTGTCTTGTACTCGCTTTCTTGAAAAGACGGGGGTGAAAGGAGGCAATGAGCATCAGGTGGCTTCAAAATTAGGAGTGGCTGCCGTGGCAACCAGTTCCGGCTCATTTCAACCCCGTATTTGCAGAGTATAGCTGAAACATGATTCAGGAACGATTCACCCCGGAGGCCGACGTAGCTGCAGCTGTACGCGACCGACCAGCCTACCGACAGTATACCCAGAGCTCTCCCTTTCGGCCAGCCTGCACATCGTGGCCTCCCGAGGCGTCGGCCTGCGGTTCCACGGGCTGCGGGGCCACCGTGGCATCCGGGGAACGAGGACGCCGATGCCCTGGCCAGGAAGAACCACCAGGAGTGCACGCAAAACTTCCCGGGCGCCACCACCTTCAGTGAGGGCCGCCCCGTCCTGGCCCACATTCTGCAGGTGATGCACTCCGATCTCTTGGTTGTAAGTGGCTGGCGCCGCGGCAGCGGCCACTGCCTGCACGCATCAGCAGGGACGCCCGCCTCCTGCTTTTCCACCTGCGGCTCGATCAATGCAACGTGGCGGAGAGCCTTCTACGACACGGGTGCAAAGACTCGCCTTCTTGCGCGGAATGTTCACAACTGGGCAGGGTGGAGCATATCCCCTGATGAGACGCTGTAGCGCACACTACCTTACGTTTTCCAAGGGTCCCGTGGCAACTCAACGGCAACCATTGGCTCATCTGCTCCATTACCTGACGACGCCCGCCCCCACACTGTGCCTGTATCCCTGACTTCCGTGGTACTGACGGGTGTGCAGGACTGGCTTAGCGCTATTTATGTTCTTTATCCTGTCTTTTTCAGTCTCTGACACTCTCCGAAGCAACCACTAGACGGCAGTCAGCCGCCGAACGCATGTCTATTTTAGCTGTAGCGGATGTCCGCAAGTTCTCCGTTTTAGAGCCGCGGAAATACGGTGTGCGTCCTCTAGTCGTCGGGATTTAACACTTCTGTACGTGCATTAGGACTGTAAAATAGGGAGAGAGCAATAGCCGCGACGTCGCGGCGATGCGAAGGTGCTTCTATTGACAAAGATGGCGGCTAGATGAAGATGACGCAGCTCGTGCGAGAGCTGCTCACGCGACTATGGGCACCGATCCTTGTGATCTCATCGGTGCAGCAATGATGACAACTATAAAGCTTCTACATCTTCCCCAGCCATGCGTAAGCCATTTTAGTTCGCGTTCAGCAGGTTTACTAAAAGGGGTCATGGTTTGGGCCTGTTGGTGATGCATAATGGAAACTGAAAGCGCAAAATAGACCTGTTGTGCCCTTTCTTTGTCCGTGTCTATTTTGCGCTTTCAGTTTCCATTATAAGGTTTACTAAGTCCATCCTTATCGATCCGGTGAGGCAGTCAGAGGGCACACTGCCGCAGGGGCGTCTTTTAAGTCCTCGCTAGTAATATCGGCCTAATCGACGCTTGTTTATTCGTAAGCCGTCTTTGACGCTTTTATACTCAGATTTTAGTTCTTCAAATAAAAATTTCGAGATCCAAAAAGAATTTCTCTGAGAATTGTGCTTCTTTCTGGAGCACTGTTCAGTCACAATTCGGTTGCAGTAAACAGATGTTTCCTGTTTCTTTAAAGCGTAATCTCCGCGAACTCTTTTTCTGACACTGGTTTGTCTGGTAGGTTCGCAATCAGTCCTGTTGGGATATTTCTCTAAAACGGCAGCATCACCATCCTCAATGTCGTGCATTGCTCTTCTTTTTTGTGTCTTGTCATTCCCTCGATGTTCTACATGTAATACATTCCTTGTATCCCACTCTATACGTTCGTCATACGTAACCTGTGCTTATTACAGGAAACTTTGTGAGTAGACGGTGTCGCTGAAGGTAGTGTCGACGGTTTCTTGAAAAACAAACGAGAGTACTGCATCTTCAGTTTGAAAAGGAAGCGCAGCCAATAAGGGAGTCGCATTCTCCTGTTCTGCTTGCGGTAAGAAATTCGATGGCAGAGATGTTTCTGTCAAGACAGCTTCTTCATTCCAATTTTCGAGGTGACGTAGATCGTAGCATTGCTATGTAGCCGTAAAAAAACTCTCCGCAACTTGTAGATGACTTCAATTTCTCCAGGATCTTGTAATGTCCTATGGTGTCGTAGTTTTGGGTTTTCAATCGATAGTATATTTGTATCCTAACGCGAGTAATTTTGTCATCGTAGTCTACGTTGGTTGCAAATTCTTCATTGAGGTGCTCTATGTCAATACGCGGTTCCATTTCATAATTCCACAGTTTCAGTTCAACTTCAATTTCTCGTAGCTGGCACAGAATGCTCGTCAACACATCGCAAACATCGCTCGTCATTACCGTCAGCCCTAATGCTGCTTCTGCGTTTCTGCGTAGTTCACGAGCAATTAACCGCGTCCTTTCTCTGGTAATCCCCTGTTCGTGCAGGCGCGTCTTAAATTGAGGAAAACCCTGTTCGTGCATCAAAGGTAGTGGGTTTTTATTGCGCGACGAGCTGCGGCATTCCCCTCACCTTTTGAAGAATCGCTTTCTAGACCCATCAAAGAAAACCCCGGAGGGGAGGATGTCTCGTCGTGTTGTCTGCCCGTCACGTCGGTAGGGCATGGGTACCACCATGTCCATGAAATGGTTCGTCGTAGGCATCGGGGAGTTCTCCTTCTCGTAGGCCAGACTTCGGATGAATCCGAATCGCACTGGTCCTTCTTCACGGGTTTCGGGACCGAAAGTTTAAATAAGCAGAGACCAATAGGCGCGATATTCCTGCGATGCGATGGTGACATAGATGGTGACTAGATGAAGATGAAGCAGCTCGTGCGAGAGCTGCTCACACGACTTTGCGCACCGAAGATGCGGATCTCACCGGTCAAGCAATGATGACAGCTATAATGTTTCTACACGGACGTTCTAAAATTGTATGTATTGTGGATATTCAGTACAAAATTTACCGAACCAATAAAGTTTTCTTAGGAAGAAGCATATGTTCCTTCAATAACTACTACACGACCACAGATCACCAACGCCCTACCGGACAAGAAAAGACGGCAGAAACAACGTAGTTTTGCAGTTTTATGTTTCATGATCTATTGGCAGTATTCTATTCTTATATACTCTTCCCCAAGAGTTCAACGTTGCAGTCGGTGAGGTGCTTCAAAAAACTTTAAAAAATAGGCTTAATTTGAATCATATATAGAAGAAACTTGAAATTTACAATTTTGTGTGGTGTACAAACTTTTTGCATTTAAAAAGCTGCGTGGTTTTTATGTTTTTCCTTCTATGTTCTTTTTAAGCCAATATTTGATGCTTCATGGTAAGAGAGAGAGAGAGAGAAAGGACTTTATTGGATCTCCTGCAGTCGGGGACGGGTCAGGCCTCGCAGGCATAGAGTTAATACTACTGCTCGCAGGGCTTCACCGTCCCGTAGTCTTCGCCGCTCACTGCGGCGTCGGGCCGACCCCGAGGCCTGCGTCTGGTCGGCGCGGGCTACTTGGAGTGCCGCCGCTGTCTCCCCTAGCCCTCGCTCCCGCAGGAGGAGGCCGAGAGGAGTGCGGGTTCTCCTTTCGCCGTTGCTTGCCCAGTGCAGCCTCGAGCCGCTGGATAGCCCTTAGCTGGTGTTCGCGCTCTGAAGAGCCGATCGAGTCCGTAACGTCCGGAGGGAGGGTCGGCCTTCCGTCACTCGCGTCGTGTCTTTCACAACCCCACATCAGGTGGGTCAGGTCCGCGGTCACTCGCGCACAAACACTACACACACAGTCTTCATACAGGTCCGGGCACATGTGGCGCGCGAGCGCCGGCGTCAGCACCGTCCGAGTCTGTAGTTGCCGCAGAAGCACGGCCTCCCTCCTCGCGAGCCCCGGATGGGGCGGAGGGTAGGCCCTCCTCTCTTCCCTGTACCAGCGCAGCGTCGCGCCGTACGTGGTCAGGGGTTCCGCGTCGTAGTCTTCTTCTTCGCTCGATTCCTCGTCGACGTCGGCGTCCGTCGCTGGCGCGGCTCGGCACGTGGCGAGATCACGGGCCGCGGCGTCGGCTACCTCGTTGACGTTTCGGTGGCCGTTGCGGAGCTCCCGGCCCATGTGAGCCGGAAACCACCGGATGGTCGTGCTGGTGTTCCTGCGCGCTCCCTCTCCGATGCCGGAAAGGACGCGCATCGTCGTCTTGCACACCGTGCCCCTGGCGAAGTTGGCTATCGCGGACTTGGAGTCGCTGAACACCGTCTTCGTCCCCGGGTGGAGCAGGGCCAGCGCGATCGCCGCCTCCTCTGCCTGTCTGGCGGACTTGGCGCGCACGCTGCCGGCGCTCAGTAGTTCTCCCGTGGCGGCTCGCACCGCCACCACCGCGTAGGCGTCGTCTCGGTCCCGATGTTTGGAGGCGTCCACGAACACCGCATCGCCTCTCTCGTTGTACTCCTTGGCGAGCGCGCACGCCCGCGCCATTCTCCGTTCCGAGTTCCGTCCCGGCGCGACGTTCTTCGGGAGCGGGGGCACCACCACGCTGTTGGCTATGTCGTCTCGTAGCGGGATCAGCTCGTCCTCCTCCTCGAAGGGGCAGCCCAGTCCTACGCGTTGCAGCAGTCTCCGGCCCGTCCGGGTCGACCCCAGGCGTTCCAGCTGCGCCACTCTCTGCGCCTCGCTGATCTCCGCGAGCGTGTTGTGCACTCCCAGAGACGCGAGGGCCGCGTTGCTCGTGCCGTTGAGTAGGCCCAGGGCCGCCCGGTATGACTTGCGGATCGCCGCGTCGATCTTGGCTCGTTCCTGGGTCCTCCATTCGTGAAACGCTCCCACGTAAGCCACCTGGCTCACGACGAACGCCTGCAGCAACCGCAGCAGGCTCGCTTCTCTCATGCCGCGCGCTCGCGTCGCCAGTCGCTTGACGAGGCGCGTGGCGATGCCCATCTTCGTGATCAGCCGTTCCACGGTGGTGGTGTTGTAGCGGCGGCTCGCGTCCACGTGCATGCCGAGAACGCGTATGCTCGTCGCCTTGGGTATGGCCGTGCCGTCGCTCGCTCGCACCACGATGCTGCGCTCCGCTTCGGCCGACGCCTTCTTGTGATACCGGCCCGACGGGGGCACGATCAGCAGCTGCGACTTTTCCGGGGCGCACCGGAGACCCGTGCCGCGCAGACTCTCCTCGATGCCGTCCACCGCCTCTTGCAGCGCCGACTCGATGTGGCCGTCGCTGCCGCCCGACACCCACAGCGTGATGTCGTCGGCGTAGATCGTATACTTTACGTCGGGCAGCTCGTCCAGGCGACGGGCCACGCCGATCATGACCAAGTTGAACAACAGCGGCGAGATCACCGAGCCCTGCGGCGTGCCGACGCTGCCCAGCTCTCGCTCTTCTAGTTGCGTTTGGCCCACCTCCAGTCGGGCCGTGCGGCCGGTTAGGAAAGTCCGTATGTAGTTGTAGGAACGCTGTCCCAGGCCGAGCCGGGACACTTGGGCCAGGATCGCCGAGTGCTTCACCTTGTCGAAGGCGCTCTGCAGGTCCAGGCCCAGGATGGCGCGGTTGTCCGAGGTCGGCCTCGTTGGCGGGGCCAGCACCTCGCGCTGCAGCAGTAGCATCGCGTCCTGCGTCCCCAGACGCGAGCGGAATCCCAGCATCGAGTCGGGGTACAGGTCGTTCGTCTCCAGGTACCGCTGCCACCGGTCGTTGAGAACGTGCTCCAGCACCTTCCCCACGCACGACGTGAGGGAGATGGGGCGCAGGCTCTCTATGCCCGGCGGCTTGTTGGGCTTGGGAATGAGTATCGTCTTGGCCGTCTTCCACTGTCGCGGGAGGCTGCCGGCTCGCCAGCGCTCGTTAAAGTACTTCGTGAGTGAGGTTACGGCCGCGTCGCTCAGGTTGCGCAGCGCCTTGTTCGTGACTCGATCCGGGCCCGCCGCCGACCGGCAGTTCAGGGCCTGGGTCGCGCGCCGGACTTCCCACACCTCGATGTCTCTGTCGAGCGAGGGGTTGGGCGGGCCGGCATATTCTCCGTGCCGTTCTCTCGCGGTCTCGGGAAGGTAGCGCTCGTTGAGACGCTTGTGAACCTCCCGCTCCCCGAGCGCCTTCGTCGCCGCGTACATGATCTGCGCGAGCCGGTGTCGTTGGTACTCTTTATTCTGGCTTCATGGTAAGATTCCACTTCCACGGGCGGATGCCCTTCAGAAATACGAAAATGTATATCCTGTGTACACCCGTCGCTGGGTGTCCACTGTACGTCGGCACACGAACATTCAAACACGAATGAACAGTGGCCCGAGAAATTCGCATTTCATGCTCGCCATTTTTCGGACGTACCACGGACACCGATGGTTACTTGGGCTGCTGTACCTTTTTACACGCCATTTACCTCCCTTCCTTCGCACTGAGTTGTTTGCAGGTGAGCTCCGAACGTGCCTTGGCCTACCACGATGCACGTCAACAGCTGCAACCATTGCTGTGGCTCGTGATCACCCCTTACCCACTTACGTGACAATTGAAACACTCAAGGCGCATATTAGGCACCTAACCAGGCTGCCGGATCATCACCTTGCCAGTCTACCATCTAAACGTCCCCATGCGTCTTTCGCAAAGGTTGTAGCTTCCAACATCACCAGCATACCATCCAACTGCACGCCTGCGATGAGGCCTCCACTCCCACTTTGGTGTACGACGCAGCCTCGAGCATGCCTCAGTATCCCAGGCTTAACAAAGAAGCAAGATTTTCCAACGCTGGCAGTACAGCAGTTAAGTCTCATTTATTTACACGAGAGATGCAGTGACTGCACCCATATTTACACCGATGGCTCCGTAGCAAAATCTAGTTCTTCCGGCGCCGTCGTTATACCATGAATGTCCATGTCCACAGAATTCAAAATAGCCCACCTTACCACTTCCACGGCTGCAGAACGTTGTGCCCTTCATACCACTGAACAAACTTCATGCCGAAGATGGGCGATCTTCTGCGACTCAAAACCTGCGCTTCAATCGCTCCAGTCAGCCCTGTGCCGTGGATCTCATGAACAGCTGCTGGCCGAGATAAGACTACTGTACGACCATGCCACCCAAGCGGGTCTTGACATTGCCTTTCAGTGGCTTCCCAGTCATTGCGGCATTGTCGGAAACGAAAGTGCGGACGCTGCCGCACGCTTGGCACATCAAAAAATGAAGACCATATCTATACCGTTAACCAGGACGGACGCCGCTAGGATTCTCCGAAAACTTCCCCGGGAGACCACGCTATCGAAATGGAGTACCCAAGAGTTCACGAGCGCTCGTATCCATGCCCTGGACCCCCATCTTGAGCGCCCCCTCCCATTAGGCCTCCCACGATCTGAAGCAACCATTCTTTGTCGCCTCTGGCTTGGAGTCGCATTCACAAATGCTTACGCTTATTTGATTGGAATGGCAGCCAGTGAGGCGTGCGAATCCTGTGACCCACCAGAGAACATACTACATGTCCTCTGCGATTGCCCACGGTTTTCATCCGAACGCAGCCAGCTCTCTGCGACTCTACGAAAGTTAGACTCTCGGCGCCCGTTCTCTAAGGATACAATCCTGGACCACTGGCCTTCTCCGTCGTCTGCGGACAAGGTGACAAAAGCGCTTCTGTGTTTTCTCGAAACGACAAAATTGCACAAAAGATTGTAGCGCAAGACTACTCTCTAACAACTGTCGTGAACTTTCTCGTCTATAGTGTACTAACGCTGGGCACACCACTCCACGCTCTGTCCTTACCTTTCCCCTTCTTTTTCTATTTTCCTTTTTTCTCATTGTTCCCCTTTCCCCAGTTCAGGATAGCATACTAGGCCGTAGCCTGGTTAACAGTCCTGCCTTTCCTTTACTTTTTCTCTCTCTCTCTTTCTCGCTATGCTCTTTATTTTCCTTCCCTTCAAACCACAAAGAAACAACCTTAAAGGAGCCATGAAGAGAAAATACAACTTCATTTAATTTGAAAGCACTAGGATTCAGTATCTCACTCAGCTCCGTTACAGCCACAAAAGATGTTTTTTAACGAAAAAAAAAAAGCAAGAAGTATTTAAAAACTTTCAAATTTTGCGCCACAGTGACGTGTTATGAGCAAGAATGATGTCATACGGACCAACAATAAAACGTAATTTTCAGGGCGTTAACTGCAGGTTAGCATTCAAGTGATGCGGTCAAATGGAACTAGAGGCCCCATTACAGACGTCCAGTCATGTGTCGTCGCGACAGGTCAGTTAGGCGGCCGCCAATCGCACAACCAAGGTTCCGTGACGTCATAGAAAAGTTGCGGGAAATTGGCTAGGGGGTCGCGACTGCTTCACACGTTTTCTTTCATATCTCCGTTATTTGTTCGATGATTGCGATGATTATTGGTATCATTATTATCGGGACTGAGCAGTCTGTCTAATAAACCCAACTTGTATTTTGTCTTCATGGCTCCTTTAATAACGCCCTAACAGGATGAAATATTAGCACAAAAATCGACGATAAGGATAACTACCGAAATTCTTCCCTTCGGGGTAAGAATAAAAGTCTCAAAGTTGTAGAACATAGCGATTTTCGAAAATTTCTTAGTGGTGATCCCAAATACGAACGATCCGAAACAGCGTAGAATATTTCTAGCGGGAAGCTTGTGTGATGAAGGACCCCGCTAGCACCTCGCGCTAGACTTTCACACAGAGGGTCCACTTCTTGTGCAGAACATCGAGGAGGTATATTCTGATGAGCAGGAAGACAACGCGACCACGCGCAAATGGAACACACAAGGAAAAGGCAGACGGAGACGTTGAAAGTGTACACAGTCACGTGATACAAGAATAGCGTTCGCTGGCCCGTGAAAGTTGCGCGGGGGTTGCTTGACGACGTGCGGCCTGGTGCCCTTGCCGGGTCGCACACACCCCACGTCAGGCCTCGGATGCTTGGCGCGGCTCGGGAACAGTGAAGCTGCAGGAACCAGGCACACCACGCAGCAAACCCGCCTGGACGTGAATCCAGCCACCAGAAAAACCGAGCGCACGTCGTTTCTTTTCTTCCTCTTACTCCGTAGCGGCACATACCTTGTCCTCATTCGCCTGGTAAACCCCACACAACCATGTTCCGGCGTAGCACATCACGACAGCGCGGTACTATTATTTTTGGCAATACTGCAGGCCAAAAATTTGGCCCAGCAGGAGAGGGTACAACGGTGAATGGACGACACAATTCATATGAAGTTCACACATCGAAAGTATGAAAATGTTTGTCCGCAAAATTTAAAAAGAGAAATGTTTTTCTACTTCGGTGATGAAATCAGAACAAAGAAATAATTGTGCAGGGAGAGAATTCCACTCTTCAATTTTTTGAGGAAAAAACTGTGCTTGTAGCTATTTGTTTTTGCGATCATTCTCAAATAACCAACAGTAATCTTCTACGGCCACTGAAATTCATTGTGTAGCAGCAGTAATGGCCTTTGGCGGGCAAAGCAGGTGGCCTACTGAGCCTCCTTAATGAAAGCTCGTGTCAGACCCACGAGAAAAGGGAAGAAATAAGAAAGCAGCCCCTGAAGAACTGTAGCGAGCCCGCTGCTCCAGTTGGCAAATTTTATTCTTTTTTGAATTCTGTCACCCTCATCCGCGAGGGGTAAACTAGGACCGGCTTATGGCGGAAGCATCATCCCAAAGCATGCCAAGCCGCTTCAGGAACGCGTCCCACCGTGCATTTCAGAGGATCATATTGCCCAGTTTTCAGATCACGCTGTCGCCGCCTACTGCTCGCAATATGAATCTACCTAAAGGGTAGCATGTGTTCTTACCATTCAGGCTGCAGCCTTTTATTTAGGTTGGTTGACTATTTTTGCATACTTGTGGCCGAACTTAGGACCATGGCGTGGCCTCAAAAAAGCTTCCTAGCTGTCTATTGAATGTAAGTTTTGCACACGATCCCTGGTTTGGTGCAGTTCGTTTGACAAACCTGAAAATTTCGTTTAAAAACATTTTAGCATTTAATAAAAATAACATCCTATCTGAACGTGTTTTGTGCTGCCGCGGTCATACAGGTACCCTGTTTAATAAGACGGCGGACTGCTTATAGGGTCTTGCCCAAGGTGGCGGGCGACACATTTGTGTGCGAATGTTTTGGAACCATAAATTTTGCGCGTGTTCGAAAATATCTCCTAATGCGTGGTCGATTCAATGGTATCCTGAATTGACCTGACTAGCTCACTTAAAATCTATAAAGAATTAATCATTTTGTGGGTCCCACCACTGCGAAAGGGCCCACAAAGTCATGCCATTACGCAAACCAAATGAAGAAGAAGAAGGAAAAGAAGAAAACTAAGAAGAAGTGCGTGGAATGGAAACCGAATTGGTGCCCTTCACGCTACGTGGAGGTGATTGTAACGAGCATTCGATGTCGTATACTCCAGTTCAGTAGATACCTCCACAGGTCTTGTCTGGCGCCGTCTGCTATGTGCACTTACTATAATGAAGAAGTGTTTGTCGACCATTTCCTTTTGTCCTGTCGACAATTTTCAAGCCTCAGTCGTCAGCTCTTTGAAGTGCCGCTTTATAGCTTGGGATTGGCGTTATCAGTGCCGGCTCTACTATCATTTAGGGCTTCAGAAACAGGGAATTGCCCCCGGGATGTTGGTTCTGCTCTTCTGCGTTTCTTAGAAAATTCCAAACGATTCACAACGTCATTCGATTCTTATTCTGGCTTCTCGCCAAAGAACTCGAAAAGTCTTCATTCCTGAATATTTTTCTTATTTTCTTCTCCCTGCTCCTTATTGTTGTTCTTCTTCTCCCTTCTTCTTCTTCTTGTTCTTCTTCTTTTTGTTCTGTTTTGTTTATTATTGACTATTTTTAAAACTTCATTCCTTAAACACAAGAAGAAAAAGGTTCCAATTTTTTTCAAATTTTCCTCGAGTAAGGTGACTAGGTAGTAATCTCTTTCGCTTTAACGACTGATGTTTGGCCGATCTCCTGATTGGGTATGCGCCAATAATTACAAGGAACAAAAACAACAACTACTACAACAGGGCGCGAATTTTGAAGCGCTTCGCTGCACAGAGCCCCCACGTGACAAATCTGTTCGCGCGCTGCAGAACGGTAATGTAACGTAGACCCTGGCTGCGACCCAAACTAAACCGAAATAAAACATACGAAATCACCATTATAATAAAAAAACACGTAGATTCCAGTTGAGAAAAAAACATTAGGCAATGACAAAACTATAAAATATAAAAGAGACGTGCTTGGGCTCTAACCTCAACCAATAAGTTTCGCATACCGAGGCCACAGATCCTGAACCGAAGCCTTGTTATAGCAGGCGCTCAAAAGAATAACGCCCACAGTGACATCTCACATCTCACGTGGGTGCTCTGTGCAGCAAAGCATGTGGGTACACGCTACCAGGTAACTAAGTTGATCATTCGGGGCGAAAGTTCTGGAATTGTGGAAAAATAAATCATTGCACGTGCTTTTCACTCATTGATTCTAAGCAGCCATCCACTCTTTCTCGCGGGCAGAGTAGTTTTTTCTTCCTTCGACATACCAAAGCTGGCATAGGCGGTTACCTCTTCGCAACCGCTTTACTTCTGGTCGAGGACGAAACCCAAACCTATATCACTGGCGTCCGTGCGAAGTTCCGTTTCGGCGTTTTCGTCGACATGACCAATCATGGGCGTGCTTTGCAGATGGTGTTCCAGCTCGCGGAGGGTTCTTCTTTCAGACTTTCCCAGCTGAACGGGGTGCTCTCTTTCGTCAAGCGTGTGAGTGGCTCGGCAATGCATGCGAGGTTTGCGACGAAGGGCCGGTCGTATGCCGGGAAATTTTCCGGGAAATCTTCGCCGGTAAAACTTGGCACACCCTTCTGGTCTTCAGGTCTTGGAGAGTTCGCTATGGCTGATGTTTTCGCCGGGTCAAGCAGGACTCCTGTGGCGTTGACGATGCGGCCCAAAAATTTGAGTTCCTCGTACGCGAACCGGCACTTTCCAGGCTTCAGCGTTAACCCCCACTAACGGATGCCGTCGAGTACAGACTCCAATCTGGCAAGGTGTTCCTCGAAATTCCGGGCGAATACCACAGCGTTGTCGAGGTATGCGAGGCAGGTGTGCCATTAATGCCAGCCAACACAGTGTCCTTGACTCTTTGAAATGTTGCTGGTGCCGTGCACAGCCCAAGCGGCGTCACCTTGAACTCGTATAGGCCGTCGGGGATTATGAAGGCAGTCTTCTCAAGATCTCTCTCGTCCAGTTCATCAAATCCATCAAAGAGAAGTACTTTGCATGGCAGGGGTGGTCGAGGGCGTAGTCAACTCGTGAAAGCGGGTGCACGTCCTTTTTGGTGATCTTGTTCAGTCACTGGTATTCAACGCAGAACCCTAATGTGCCATCTGTTTTCTTCCTGAGTACGACCGGCGCATCCCAGTGGCTTTTTGATGGCTGCAAAACGTCGTCGCTGAGCATGTCGTTGACTTGTGCCCGGATGGCTTCCCGTTCGTGTGAAGACACGCCGTACGGTGACTGTCGGGTAGGTCAGGCTCCATCTTCGGTTATTATTCGGTGCTTCGCAATTGGTGTCTAGCGTAATTTTGAGTCCGACGAAAACACTCACTCTAACGACGCAGCAAAGCCAATAATTTGTCCTGGTTTTCTTGCTGGAGCAGCGGAGCCACGTTGAAAGGATGCGGCAGCTTGAAAGCATCCGCACGTGTGCGTTCAAAGTTGGCGACCGCGATCCTTCGACTGGTTTTTTGCGTTTCTTTGAGGAGCGCAATAACGGCGCCCTTGTTTATATACTGGTACTTCTCGGTGAAATAAAGACCAAAACGAGTTATTTGCGCTGCTAAAGCGCGCAATGCCTATTGCGACGGAGATACCACAGCCGAGAAGCAAACTTTGGTCACTCTCTATGATAGCGTCGATGTCACGAGCAACATCCTAACAGGAGACGGTGATCATCAACTTTGCGCAGGGTGGCAGGGTGACGTGATCGTCGGCGATCCTTACAGCTGCACGGGGTTTGGAGTTCGGCTGCGGCGTCGTTTCGAAAAAAGTTATGCACTTGGTCTGCAGATCAACTATTGCGCTGTTGTCGTCAAAACGTCCATTCTAAGAATTACTCCATGGAGCGGTTAGGCAAAATGGCGAACGTAGTAGGGTACGTGGTACCATCTATGGTGACGCGTGATGGGCACGTTTAACTTGGCGTTACGAGATGAGCTCCTGCTGTGCGTATGTGCGGAACGCCCCATATGGTCGTAACTTTCCTCAGCTTAGACGCGAATGATCCGCTCATTACGGAAAAGTCGGCTCTAGTGTCCATGAGGGCGACTACATACAAGCCGTGGATGGACACCTTGACGTCGGACCCCGCCTTCCTCGAGTTCCGGGTTCGTCGGGGCGTCGCATGTCGACTTGTGCGTGTTGACGGTCGGGCACTGTGCGTCGTCGTTGTCGTTGTCTTCTCAGCGGCAGGCTCGGTCATGTCGGGTACGCGTAGCGCCCTGTAACCGTCAGGGCTCTCAAGCATGGAAATTCCCTGTTTTCCTTATAGGAGGCGTACAAACCGACTCCCCCCTAACGTGACCAACCTACAGCGCAGTTTTCGATCGTTAAGTCTACCAGACGGCGGAATCGAAAGGTTACTTTTGGTAGAGAATACAAAACATTCATTCCGTGACTCAAAGAGCCAATAAAGTTCGCTTACAATGGGTTGTTTAAAAATATTACTAACAAGTTTAGCATCAAACATCCGTTGAGCAAACGTGTACGCAACATTTCACAAACAGTCCACGGGCGCCCCACCTGGCTTCTGAATTCGCAACAACAAAGCCGCCAATTCAAATTGAAACCGCCGCAACGGCCCACTGTTTCTACACGCGGAGCACTGGTTTCGTGACTGTTATTGCTATTATGTGCTTTTGCTTCCATGAGCTCTTGAGAGGACTGGCAAAACTCGGGAATTCAGTGCTTGTGGAGTGGTAAATGTGGGAATTTCCGCATCGGAATACAGCTGTCTACGCCGGAATATTTGATTCTTCCAACAGCAGGTAAGTGTTATGTACTCCCATAAAAGTCGGTGCAAACTAAACGGTTGTTGCTGTTAATACCTCATTTGTACATGACTTCTGCTAGAATATTGTGTTATTGCATGATTCAAATATAAAATCTCTATTCTTTGGATTTTTTAATCAAAGTGCATGCGGAGTTAGCTAAAAATTTGAAAAAGAAAAAGCCCCAACGAAACAGCCTATAAATTCCCCTGGCCGGTCTCGAACATTTCGGGCTATCTAGAACCCGAAACGTTGTTTCTCTGAATACGTGTGACCTGATTCTCTTAAGTATTCGTTCTTCCAATTTATTTTCCTTTTCAATTCATTCTTTGTTTTTTTGTAGATACAAACAAAGAACAAAGAATCACGCGTCGGAAAGCGACCACATCAAGTTCTTAGCACGAGCAAATGTATTATGTTGCCTGCAGAGAAATGTTGCAAAGTGCAAGCTAACTTCACCAATAGAAATTTCACTTCTGGAAATTAAGTATCTTGTCGCATATTTACTGTGTAACTACGAAGGTAAAATTGTTTAAATCTAGCGTGTTTAATTGCATTCTATACGTCATCAACAATTGAAATATCTCGCTTATGAGTATTAATTACTGCACATGATGTGTAACCACCCTAGAGCACATAAACAGCTGATACCAACGTAATGCACATCTTATTGTTGAACGGTAAAGCTACCGTTTACGCCACCATCAAGTATAATAATAAGGCATCCAAAAAGCATTACTGTAATTAAACTAGTTATCAATTACTAGTGAGAAATTTTCACACAACAGAGCCTACCGGAGAACTTTTAAAATTGTCAGTGTTGGTAAAGAAAGTCAGATGAATATTTTTAATTCCGTAGGTGTTTTCTTTGTTTTTCAACTTGTGATGCTGCTTAGCGCGTGCTTGGGGCCTGTCGCCTCCCCCAAAAGAGATAGAGAAAAAAAAGGATGTCTCAAACACTGGCTCACGAATTTGAGTCCCATTGCTACGTTTGAATGTCGATATGTACGCAGTAGGCCATAGCGTTCACAATAACTATCGCTTTATTCCGAGAGAATTTCCAAGCGTCTGTTTCCTTCGTAACTTTTTGCGGCGTCCAAAAAGAAAAACGATACGGGCAGCATATTATTGGAAGCAATGTGCCCTTCGTTCCAAATCTAGGCGCAAGTGAACGAGTTGTTTTTGCAAAAAAAAGTTCTCAGGAAAGCGATGTACAATTGCAGCGATCCTAATGCAATGATGTTCTGGCCTCTGTAAACTTGGGCATGTCAATAAACGATTTGTTCTCACTTGCTGCTCACGGTGGTCCGTGCAAGTTAAGGCAGTCTGGTCGCTACCCGCCATGGTGGCTCAGTAGCTAAGGCGTTGCGCTGCTGAGCACGAGGTCGCGGCGGCCGCTTTTATGATGGAGGCGAAAAGCTAAAACGGCCGTGTTTACGAGATTTCAGCGCACGTTAATGATCCCCAGTTGGTCAAAAAATCTGGAGCGCTCCACTACGGCGCGCCTCATCACCTGCGTTGCGTCGGCGCGTAAACCCTACAATCAATCAATCAATCAATCTGGTCACCCGGCTTAACATTACTTCACTAGAGCGGCGCAAGCAAAGACGCCGCGAGCGTGCCAGCCAGGAGCAACCAGAAGCAGCAAGCCGGCGGCCGCCGTGCTTGGGCAGCCATTTTTTTAAGGAGTTCAAGCGCCCTGTGCAAAAAGCATCCACCATGTTTACACAGCCTTTTTTAGAGCGCCATCAAGCGGGAGTCCTCGGTAGTACACGACGCCGCCACTACGCTTTTCTGGCTGCACAGGCAAAGGTAGACCTTTGTTTCTCTAAAATCCTCCCTGTTCTGTGTGACTGTTGTCGTGTTTGGGATTCAGGTCAGGGTTAGATCGGGTAGTCGGGGTGAAGGCATGTCGTGAGTCGCAGTCTTCGGGGAATAGTTGCGTCGTTGTAGGGTTGTCGTTTTTCCACCGTTGTTTAACTTCACCTCCAGAAGTTGCTGCTTTAGTTCCCGCCGCGTGGGCTGGGGCACCTGGCACGTGTAAAGTCAGCACTGCCGTGGCAGTTGGGCGAGTGGTACGGGTAGGGAGACGGCGAATGGTTCAAATGGGCTGGTCCAAGGCTAGTGTTGCAACAGTGCCGCCAAGCAGCTAAGCAACCTTTTCCCGTTAAGAAATTTCCTTAATTTTCCTACATTTGTGCTGAATGCGGTTACTTGATGTTTTCTCTCGTGTACTGTGTTTAGGGTTGACCACACGGAGCGATTTTGGCGAGAAATGCGACGAACGATGCGGCAGGGACCCGCAATCGCTCGTCCTAATCACTCGCTGATGCAGCCACATTACAGCCTCCGCACGGGCAACTGCGAAATGCGATCCCAATATTGCCGCACAGCGCCCTATACGATTATCGAAGTAAAAACAGCCGCAAGGTTTTTTATGTGTTCATTGGTGACAAAAACGGGAAATCTTGCACTACACAACATTTCACGCAAAAAACTTTCACTACGAAAGAGTGCGCTTGTAATACCACGCAAGTATATAAAACTAAGAATAGGAACGAGCAGAAACAGTGCGCAGTACATGAGATAGTCGAGTTAGGAAGTTTTTAAAAGTCATTTGTCATGTTCTTTTCAAATTTACACCAACAATTTCAAATGAAAGAGCGATAGCTTTGCTGGATGCACGTTTATGTGAAATAAATAACTGCGCTTCACTGACAAACAGAAATGCATAGGTGTATAAAGATAATCACTGCTAAAATGAATAAAAGGCACCAGTACATGACTGAAGCATAGGACCGCGTAGACGCAGACAAATCGCCTAGATGTTGACAAATTCCCCTCTTTCTCTTAAGAGGACCAAAATCCCTTAGATTTGAGGAAATTTCCCCAGAGATGAGAGTACTGTGTTGGAAAGATATTCTTCAGTATCAGCTGGGCGCTGGGCAGGTTCGGGGAGTGGTGCGTGGCGGAGAACCCTCGCCAACCGCGCCTCTCATACGGGCAGCGACTGTAGGTGTAATCGGCCTCTCCGCAGTGGTTGCACAGAGGACGATTCTTGGTGGTTTGCCATACGTCCGTCTTCCTGCGCGTCTGGTTTTGAACTACAGGGGGTCGTGTGGGCGATAGTGGACGGCGGTAGTGGGGCTTTCTGATGACGAATTGGAGATGGCCGGGGTCGTCGAACAGCTTCGGAATAGGCCATAACTTGTGACTCACGGGTCGTTTCTGACAGGGTTCAAGTTCCGAGGGCGTGTTGAACTTCTGTGATCGTGTCGGTCAAGGAGGCGACTTAGGCCAGCGGTGTCGTGGGGAAACGTTTCCGCGACTCCTCTCTGACTACTGCGGGGATAATGTCGCGTAGTGTATCGGAGGTAAAACTTCACCACTGGCTTTGTAAAGTGCAACGCAGCATTTTGACACCAAGACGACTCCTGAGGACTATCCGGGGGCGAACCCAGCCCAGAAAGTTTTCCGAACACACCGGCAGCACGGCTGGGCCTCGTCTTCAGACCTGACGGTGTGGGCCTCACCGGCGAGGCTCATCGGCGACCGACCACGATGGCGAGCTCCGGAATAGCACCAGCAGTCATGGAGTACGAAGAATCCAGCGGCCGGACAATCCATTCACCCAACCCATGGACCAAGGTGATCGCAGGGCGAACCCGCCGAGCTCTCCGCAAAGCGCGGACCGAGAATTCAACAACGCCGAAAAACAACTCTGCAGCCAAGCCTCACGTGCCTGCACGCGCCATTCCACCTCCCCGCCGTCCCGACTCGCAATACATCACCGTGTATCGACCAAGGACGGCCCTGCGAATTGGAGCTTGGGCCACGCGAGATATCGTACAAGGTTTTATCACGTCAAGCGGTCTCCCACGGCCGCAGTTCCTGGAACGTGTTACCATCCAAGCCCAACCGGTGCAGAATCTTGTCGTAGCTGGCACCCAAGACCCCGATATCTCCACCGTCCTCTCACAAATAACAACGATCACTCCCGGCCAAACCAGCTTCGAAATCACTGCCTACATGAAGCCCACCACCGGGACTTTCCGAGGTGTAATCCACGGCCTGGCAGAAGAGATCGACAATGACACCCTACTCGAACTGACTACTGCCAATAAGCCTTACCTAATTCATGAAAGGCTACTGGGCCGGATATCTTCCACCCGCCTGACCTTCAATAGAACCAGAGTACCTTTCTACGTGACAGTGGGGTGGGAATTCATTCACTGCCGCCCGTACAGGCGGGTGGCGCAAGTGTGCCAACAGTGCGGGGAAGTAGGCCACCACCGGGACGTGTGCCCCCACGCCGAGTACACAAACTGTTTCAAGTGTGGTGCTGCTAATCACCCAACAGACCACACCTGTAGCCCAAAGAGCAAACTCTGTGACCAAGCACACCCCACTACCAGCAGAAGAGTGCCTTAAAAGGCATCTTCTCACCCCGCCACCACAACGAGGCCAAAAGCAACAACCTGCCAAGTTTCAGGCCCATCTACAACAGCAGACGCGGAACCAGGCACCCCCTGCTGGAGTACCGGATCCTCCACTACCCACGGCCTAGGTGAGCTGGTCAGCGGGCGTACTTGGCACTCCCACTGCTCCCTCCCAACCTCTTCAACTCAACTATGTCCCACAACAACACCCCTACCCCCGTACAAAACATATTTCCTAGACAAATTATCTTAGCAACAAAAAGACTTTCAAGCACGTGTAGATTCCCTCACAGAAAAAGTAAACAAACTCCCAGTTAGATTTCGGCTCTCCATCTTCTTGGCGAACTGAAGGAGACCAAATAGTGATGTTCTTTTGATGCGCGAGCTGAGAGGACGATCTCGACTCGCTCCGATGACCGACGACCGATGCTTGGAGCGGGTGAGCGATGAGGACTGCCTTCCTTGCTGGATATTAGGTTTATTTACACTATTTACATTACTCCAAGTTTACATCAGGTCAGAGTGACGGTTACATTGTCACTCTGACACCAGCAGCCTGTTCGGCCGATATCTATACTGAACTGAGATCACCTCTCTTCCGACCCTCGACAAAACCCAACACTCCAGTTTTGATACCAAAACCTCCGCCTCCAAGAAGGGGGCGCTCAAAAAAGAGAGAAAAACCTTTCAATCAATTAATAAAAACCATTGATTGGCCACAGGAACCAGCCAATCACACATATGTCCCCACATGCGGTCACGTGACCCAACCCTCTCTCTTATAAACTCAGAGTGTGTTTCCCACGCACGCTTTACACCCGACAAGCAAATACAGGACGTCTGCGTCCTAAAGTGGACACACCATTACGTTCAGCGGGTGGCATCTGCGCAAAAGCAAAGCCAACGGCTTGGAGCGGTCTTCGCGTGGCTAACCTCCTTCCGCGTCCTCGTCTTGGCGCCTTGTCAGCGCGCGCTGGGACAAAGAGGCAGTCGTTGCTAATCCCCTCTCAGACTAAGGACACCGCCCCCTGCCGTCTGTCCCCGGGGAAGAGGCGCTTCAGGCCCAAGCGATCGTCTTCGAGGCGAACGACTCGTCAACGACCAGCGCCTGTGCCGACGTCGACGATTCTCGAAACTTACACCGCACACCTTTTCGACAATAAGAGACACGATCATTCGGCTTCCCGTGAGCTCGTTATGACGAATGACCCAGCCCCCTCCGATGCCACAGAGATACTCAGGCTAAGCGCCCCGTTTCTTGACACACAAAAGGACGTGCACAAAGCCCGCTCTCCGCGGCTCCGAACTTGGCGTACATGCGGCTGCATGAAAAGGACACGGGATAGCAGCTACCAGCGGAGGTGACGCATATACATCAGCGACCGGCGGCTTTCATTATTTAAATGAGGAGCCCGAACTTAACACTCGCCTCCAGCCCTCTCCCGGTTCTTCTGCCCCCAAAGCCCGAGCAGCTCGATCAGCGTTTGAACACTCTACTGGACACCATTACAAAAGCACTGTCCGAAGTAACCTCCCCAAGGGGATGCACTTTCAGCACATCAGGTGAAACGGGAAAAGGCACTCTCCACCCTCTCAGTAGCCACAACCCAATCACTATCCTCATCACGAAAAGCGAAGTTTCATCCGCATGACGACCGAAGCCTCTCCCCGCGACCCAGATCTAGTCTTTTGTAATGACTTCTGCCCCAGCGCCGACTCTCAACATATACCAATGGAACTGCAGATCGTACAACAGCAAGAAAGATCAATTTGGCCTCTACATTCTCCAAAATTGACCTGACATTGTCGCTCTACTAGAGGTAACCACCCCGAACCCCCGCCTCCGAAACTACGTCTGATACTCGCAAGACCCCCAAAACAGAACGGGCGTGATAGTAACTAAAAATTGTCCTGCTCAGACCTAGGATCTTCCTCAAGATGTGGCCAACACCTTTGTGGAAATTATACCCAGTGACCCTTATCAACCAAGCATATACATTCTTAACATATACAGCCCACCATCCGCATCTCTCAAGGAAATCAACACCCTTCTTCATGAAGTACACAAGATCTCCAAGCAGGATCCCCTCCTCCTGGTTGGAGATGTAACACCCCACACCATGACTGGGGCTACGCACAAGCCACAAAACAGGGCGCGGCTTTGCTACCAGCCACTCAGCACCATGGCTTTGTACTATACAACGATTTGACCGAACCAACCAGACTGGGCACAAGTGTGGCACGGGTCACCCCACCCGTTCTCACTTTTGCGACCAACACAATTAACGTACAGTGAACTCGCCTGCCGGACACATTAGGCAGCGACCACTACTAATTCTCGGTTACAATTACGGTCGACCACTCTCCCACCAGGATGGGGAAGGCTAGAGTCACCAACTGGCCTGAATTCAGATCTTACCCACTCCGCTTCCACCCATCGTGGAAGACATCACGACATGGACGGAAGCAGTCAACAAACTTGTACGCAAACACACGCAGGAAATGGCCCGCACGGACACCAACCCTGATGCAGACCCGCATCTCCTCCACATATGGGATGCCCGCCGAGGCCTCTTCAAGAGATGACAACGTCAGCACCCCAACAAGAAATTAAGGAAGTGCATAGCGCAGCTCACACAACCACCTCAAGACTATGCCAAAACACTCCGACAGCAAAACTGGCGCTCTTTTTGTGACCAGTTGAAGGGCACTGTTCTAATCAGAAAAAGTGATCTTACTAATCAGAACTAATCAGAAAAAGTGATCTTACACCCGCAGAACTCTTCCAAACAATTAAAACTCACCTCTTCGGTCACCCTACAGCGCATCCAGCCCCCATCTCAACTGAATACACGCGACAGCTCAATAATGAATTCGATGTTCCTTTCACAGAATCAGAATTCCAACAAGCACTTTCACATCTCACCCGAAACACAACGACGGTTAGAGACGGGATCACCAACCAACTGCTCAGAAACTTGGGCCATGACGCTCAAGATTCGCTTCTGGAACTGTTCAATCAAAATTTGTACCAGGAAACCTTTCCGGCCGAGTGGAAACATTCTGACATTACCCTAATCCCAAAACCCCACAAGCTCATTTCCACAACATCGCTTCGCCCAATCTCACTGACATCGTGCATTGGAAAACTTTTGGACCACCTAGTCCAACAACGCTTGACCGCCTACATAGAAGAGGAACTTTCACCCTCACAATGTTTGGCTTTCGTCTAAATCTCTCAACGCAGGATGTTCTTATACAACTAAAAGAGCAAGTCATTGATCATCTCAGTCGCTCTACACCCGAAACCGTACTGGCCCTAGAAATAAAGGGGCCTTTGACAACTTCACCCATGCAGCCATTATGAAAAACCTCATCAACAGCAACTGTGGATCTAAAACATACAACTTCGTCAGAACCTCCCTTACAAATCTAACAGCAACACTCCGACTCGGCCCACATACGTCACCCAACTTCAACACTCTGGCCGAGGGGACACCCCAGGGGTCGGTAATTTCACCCCTACTATTCAATATAGCCCTCTTTTTTCTCCCTTCACGGTTGGAGTTCATACCACACCTTCGGCATGCATTTTATGCTGATGATACAACCCTATCAACCATAGAAGGCTCGAGTGGTCACCAACAAGATTCCCTACAAAAAGCACTCGACAACACGATCTCCTACCTCCAGTCCAGAGGACTGACTTGTGAAACCTCCAAATCAACCCTTCTTGTCTTAAAGTCCCGCAACCGCGGTCGTCCACCTCCCTTAATGCCTGACCCACAAGTAACCATCTCCGGTGAACCCATACCTCAAGTCAAGACTCTAAGAATATTGGGGGTCCATCTCCACCACGATGGGTCCGGCGCGGCCCTCTTACCTCAACTGCGAGCAACTATAGCCCAACTCACCCACTTCATTCGTCGCATCAGCGACAAAAAAAAATGGAATGAAAAAACAGGACACATGGCGCTTCGTACAAGCGCTACTCCTAAGCAGGCTAACGTACGCCTCGCCGTTCCTGGCCCTCAAGCCTGAAGAACAAGCCACATTAGATACCCTCATACGCAAGACGTATAAAGCGGCACTGGGACTCCCTGCGTACACAAGCAACGACAAACTGCTACAACTCGGCATACATAACACCCTGTCAGAACTTCTAGAAGCCCAGCACACGGTGCAACTCAAACGACTGTCCTTAACACCACCAGGCGGGAGAGTACTCCAACTTATAAGGAGAGAACCCACCGATTGCAACAACGTCCTGCACCTGATCCCGCCGAACATACGATGCAAGATCCATGTAGCCCCCATAACCCGCCACATGCACCCGCTTTTCAACAAGGGCCGCGGAGAACTTCGCTTTCGTCGTCTGGCCAGAAAATACTCCGAAGACCATCAAGTTCGGTACACAGACACTGCACAGCACCCCCGATCATGAAGAACCACAATTGTTGCCCTTACTCCGCAAAAGGAGGTGGCTACAGCAGCGTCTTATTGTCATCTATCACCCACTGCGGCGGACCCATCGCGATTGCACACGCTGCCACTACCCCCCAGAACCAACCACAACTCACAATTCTCAACAATTCCCAACACGCCTGCCAGCTGTATCAGTATGGCCGGGTACCGGCAAGCGCCCTTCGTCTCCTCCGGACCTTGCCCGAAGATCTTGAAATCGCCATCGCATGGACCCCAGGCCATTCGGGCCTTGCCGGGAACGAGGCAGCTCACGCTGCCGCCCACGATCTGCACTTCATGCAATTCCCATCCTTAAGGCAAGATACCACGAGCGGCCCGGGATCCACAATACCCTCTCTAACACCCCTCGATCCTACATTCAGTGCCATCGATCCAGAAAGATCCATCCCCCGCTCCACCCTACTCTTAGCAACCAACAGTCTCATATCTGGCGGCGGCTATACAGTACTTACTTCAACCATACGGTTCTCTCCCACATTTCTCTATCACTATACCAATAAGACTGCCGCACTTGCAACCTCCCTCTCACTACCTACCACTTAGTACACTCGTGCCCAGACAGCCCTAAACACCTCCTCAACCCATCACCTGAGCAGTGTGAGTCTGCGCTGACCAGCTCGGCTCCGGAGCAACAGCAAGCTCTGGTCAACAGAGCACTGGAATCAGCGCGGGCTCGAGGCCTCCTGGACTTGGGAGGCTGACCGCTTTTGCTCATACTCCTTTATTTTTGAGATAAATAAACATTTTTTATCTCTCTAAACTTATTGAATTCTGGTTAGAAAAACAATACAAAGTTACACTATTTCAATATCTCACACAAAGTGATATGACTTGGGAAGAAACGAAAAAACGGGGAACACGGAAATGATTGAACAATATTTACAAGACAGATTTACACGACTACTTGATTCACACCAAGTGATACGGTCAAAGAACAATAACACAAAACAAACACGCATGGAAGCACGGTAATGATTCAATAGTGGTTCAATGGTGCATGCCTCCATCATCACTTACGGCAGATATTTTCGAGCAGTATGCGTTTTTCGTTGTGCCGGAAACTGCAAAAATAGTTGCAGACCGGATTGTTTGGAAAGTGAGTAAAACTTTTACGGTCCACAGCCTGAAAATAATTTAATACATCATCTAGCTATAAAAACTAAGAAGCCGCAGGTTGTCGACTAAGCGGATATTTGCGCAGGATGTGACTGACAATAACAATGTGGGCCCTATACATATTCTGGTGGAAGATTTTGATGTCTGTAACAACAAGAAGATATCTAGTTACACACAATGCAGGATGCCACTAGCAGGTGTAAACTAAGCGTGCTTCTCTTTTCCCCAAACTAGGGGAACTCCTCCGCCAAGTTGACCGTCAACAGTTGCTTGAGCAGGCGCCTTCTGGAGAGTGTTGCAGTAGTATCTTCCTGGCAAGCCAGTTCTTCAATTTACGCGTGGGTACAGTAAAATCTTTGTTGTTAATACAGCTTTTCCGGAATCGTATAATACAGAATAGCTGCCTATCATTGTCCCTGAAAAAGACAGTGTATGACAGTTGCATCTTACCAGTAATCGCCTACGGGGTAGAAACTTCAAGGCTCACTGAATTGGTCCAACTTACGTTAAGGACGACTTACCAGGCATTAGAACGCTAGATGATGGGTGTAACATTAAGGGACAGGAACATAGCGGAGTTGATATAATTTTATTGTTAGCATTGGCCCTACCAAAGCAACCTTAAAACTAACTATGGCTGCTAATGTGAGGTACCACTATTTATAAGAACTATATTTCGTGAATGGGGACTCTGAGCACATTTTACCCAGCTACATGTCCCATCTGTACTTTAAAAATATTTTTATATGTCTATACTAACCGCTTTGCTGATTCATGTGACAATATTACAGGGATGAAGCCATGTCCACAAATTGTGGCAAAAGGAAACATGCAGAAACCTGGACAGCGTCACTTCCATGGACGTATACACCCTGCAGCAGAATTGCGAGGTGGGAAATTTGGTATATATGCATAACTAAACCTTTAAAAAGCACATCTCTGAAAAAGTCGTCCTTTTGTCCTGTTCGCTTGTTCTGTTAGGCCTACATTTTTTGTTGAAGTATACGTTGTACAGCAGGAAGCATCAAAGTAGTGCAAGAAATCTTCAATTGCACAATCACAGTTACACATAGCCTTCTCTTATTTTCAACTCTATATCAAATTTCGAGTGGCCACTGTATTCAAATTGCCGAGGTAAGAATTCGTTTTGTAGTGAGTTGTTTATGCAGGCTTTCTATAAATTAAGTGCATCTTTCTTATGTTCTTTCAGTGGTCTTTGCGTTTAAACAACGGCCATGTGATGGTGGTGGCTGTGGTATTGCCTAAATACCTGGTTGGATTGAGACCAAAATAATAGATCCCCCACTCACTTTTGGCTACTACTGGACCTACTATACCCTGATACCAAGAAAGCTGAAGATTTTTGCAATTCAACTTTGCATCAATGCACAGTTATTGAGGCCACATAAGAACACCTACCACCCAATTTCTACAATGCAATGCAGGGTGGGGCGTGAGATGGCATTATCTTAAGACGGCATTGGCTTAACAAATTAAGAAATCTTTGTCTCAGCAATGCAGCACATGCAAAATTTAAGGACTTGGGTGGCATTTAGGCAACAAACATACTGGCAGACGGTATAATCAGAACGCAAACAAGATGCACGTGAAGTAAAACATGATACACGAAATCTCCAATTGATACTGGCTCAATTTTACGCATACAGCAGGCGTTGTTTGCTGCATATGTGAAATGACTAGACACTATAGCATGCTATTCAGGGTAGGTCTTCGACAAGCTAAAAGTTGGCAGTCAGTCTTGTTACAAGTTTTGTGTTGCATTTGCCGTTCAGCGCTAGACATAAAAGAGACACTCACTTGTGTGATAACAAGGTTGTTATATTTACCAGAACGGTGTGCTGAAAATAGAAATGTCATAATTGCCTTCATTTAACTTGCCCATGCTTAAAATGCTGAAGGACTGGAAGTGAGTCATTATCATCACCAGGCAATCTACGCCCACTCCATGGCAAAGGCCTCTACAATAGATCGTCAATTACCCCGGTCCTGCGCTAACTTCGATCAATTTACCCCCGCAAACTTCGTCTCACCTGCCCATCTAACTTAATTTCTGCCTCCCCCTGCCCCGCTTGCCTTTTCTAGGGATCCACTGTGCTACCCCTATTGACAAACGGTTTTCTTGCCTTCGCATTAAATGCCCTGCCCAGGTCCATTTCTTCTTAATTTCTACTAATTTGTCCTAAACACGCGTTCATTCCCTGATCAACTCCGCTCTCTTCTTGTCGCTTAATGCTATACATATCATCTTCCATTCCATTGCGCGCTGAGTGGTTGGGCGCTTCCGTTCCATTGCGTCCTGGGTCCCATCGCACAATTTTTTTCATTGTACAGTTTCTCCGCCAAAATCGCAGAAATATATACACACAAGATGAAAAAATTGAAATGCCTGCCACTCGGGTTCATTACATCACTGCCGCACTGCTGTCCTCGTGTACGTGCGCTGTTAATCCAATGAAGATCGCGTCGCCAACAGCCGTTTTTGTTGAGGCACGCTTCACAAAAGTTTGAACTTTGGCTTGTTGGTTCGATAGAAGGTGGAAGGAAACGGAGCGGATAGGCCGGGAACTAGAGTGTTTTACAATAACGTACGCAACCGTACGCAAACAGTTAGCGAACGCGCTTTCTTTGCGTCGTTCTCACTGCGCACGCGCCGAACGTTACTCCGCTTCTGCATTTAGCGGAAGGAAGATGAGCGAACGCTCTTTCAGCAAAATAGCGTTCGTACGTAAGGCTGCTTGCGTTTCCAACATGGCAGCAATTAGCCCGACAAACATCCACGGTTCCGCTTTTCTGTCGACAGTAATTTGCTTCCGATGGAGAAAGTTTCTTGCTCCTATGTTTTTAAATACTTAGAGTGGATAGCACATCTCCCTCGCGCACCTCTATATCGTCGTGACATCGCTGACTGTCCAAACGAAGCTTTGTTGCCAGGCCAGCGAACGAAGTGGTGTGTGAGTGTGTGTGTCATGGGTGCGTTCGTGCTGTGATGCCACGTTGGGCTTCTGCGGTGGAGAGTGCTTCCCATGCTATGGGTTATCTTTCTCGAGTGACGTACGACTCAATCTCGCATAGAGTATGTACAGTGCGCGTGGCTAAAGGCTTTCTTGGCTTCCGCGCCAGAGGTAAGTGACTGGCTGTTGTACCCCGCAAACCGCGCGCGAAGTGAGTTGCGAATTTGCGACGTGCAAGAGGAGGAAACCGATCGCCAGTCAATCGCGGTTCCGACTTCCAACGCATGTCGTGACATTGTGTTCGTTCGAAACGCCACTCTGGATTAAAATATATGCGTCAAACCCGGGCATTCGGTTCAGGGCGTTCTGTGAGATTGCACGAAAGAAGTTCCGCGGGACTTCAAAGCTTTGTCTATGAAAAGTACTGAGGTAAAAAAATATTCATGTCGTGCTGTGGCCGTGTTGCATTCAACACAAACGGGAAAGCGTTTGTTTGCACTTGTTTGAATAGTCGTAAAATGTCCGAGCACTCTGTCACTCCGCTAGCAGATCAGCCGGCGAGACATTTCGCAAAACATTCGAGAGATGGCGCCGTATACATTAGCGTGTCGCTATGCAAAACTGATGAAACGCTGTACTAAAATTCCCCTCGCGGTGTTTACGCAGCGGGACGCAAAAATTTAGCGTTTAGCGTACGCAAAGGCAACAAACGCTGTACTAAAGCTCTCTACTAAAGAAACAAAGCGCAAGTTATTATCTACCTATCACTCCGTCTCATCTCTAATGCCACCGTTTATTTCGACGGCACGTTTTCCACAACGCCAGAAACAAAGTACAACCTATATGCCTTTTCACAGATATGCTGGGAGAACTAATAAAGCGTGATGTTTCATGCGTAATGACTAGAGACCGGAACTTTAGGCACGAAAAATCTAGGTTTTAGGCGCCCATTATAGGCACTGAAAATAGTCATTTGGCGTATATAGGCACTAAATATTCTCGTTAAGGCATATATAGGCTCAGTTTGTATTTACTTCAGAAGCATATTTTAGCACGTTTTTTGTTTACTTGCAGTAATACCGTGGACAAAACGTGTGCTGGGGCAAACCATATTATTTTATTCGGGAAAAGAGGCCATTAAAGTGTTGCCATTTTAAAAGTTACGTGAAATTCAGTTGGACTCGCAACGAAAAGAAAGGGCAGAATACCATAAAAACGACCTCAATATCAATGATTTGCTGCTTGAAGTTGTATCCTCTTTCAGTCTATAGTTGTGTGCAAAAAAAAAAACAACGCTCAACGTCCACGGAAGCTGGGGGAGCGCTCTTGTACTTCTGGATGCTCCATGACCTCATTATATCTAAAACATGACAACGTTTGTTGATGAGAACCTTCCGCAGATATTTTACAGCACAGATTCCAGAAATGTTATGCCAGGCAGATTTAATCAACCGGTCCTTCAGAGATGGTGGCGGATCTGCCATGGACATCCCAAATGAGCTCAACAGACAGAGTGGCGCCAAAGCTCTCAGCTGCGGAAATGTCTTCTGCTGAGAATGCGAAATTAGCACACGAATGTGGCCTGTCACGTTGAAGTGTAGCATGGTGCAAATACTTTGGGCGGTGTAGCTTTTGGCGATTGCAACGCTGTTGATACAACCGGAGTGTTTTGTGTTAGCTTTGAGCACTCAGCCGAGTTCGTGAAAGTGGACCAACGGGCGGTGGTAGAAGAGGAAAAATTGCTAACGGTCTCTTGAAGACATAACTGTGTTTCGAAGGAAGATCTTGACTCAACAGATTATTCATTGACAGAGAAGAATGGCCTTCCCCGCTCGTCACAAGACTGATGAATCTCATGGATAGTACACTGAAGAGCAATAATTCTCTAAAAATTATCGCGCCATTCTGTCCTGCAGATGCAGATCATTAGCGAAGCTGCGGGAATAACACCATTGAGTGACTGTGCACTATATGCCAATTATCAACAGTAGAGAGCACGCAAATTTTTTGGAAATAACTACTTTAACGCTAGGTTTCAATAAGCGCTTAAGGATTACACGGCCCGTCAGATGACGGGTGTCACTACTAGATTACTTATAAAGTACTGATATCCCCATTCCAAAGCTCTGTATCTCGTTCATTCTTCGTGCTATACGCACTGCATCTTGCCAGCCGGTGGTGCACCTGTCATCGGCGGCTGACAGTGCACGTGTTCGTGGCGTCACCTTAAAACTTTGGTGTCTTAGATTTGCACGTAGATACCCCCAGGACGCGTCTTTGACCTTAACCGGTGTGTACGCAACTGTGTCGCGTTCGTTTTTTTCGCTTCTTGTTTTTAAAGGTGTTAGCAATAGATAGGGCAACCGGCAGAAGTTTTTGCTGTTTGTCTGCGTCCAGAGAGCGTCAGAAGCACATAGAAAAAAATTTCGTGCGGAACGGGGTGACGTCGTTGAGCTTGGCTGCGGTGTAGCTGCGCACGTGTTTTTCTAGTGGCTCGGCTGAGGTGGCAAGTTCGAGATCGTTGTGGCTTGGGCACGGTTTTTGCTTCTGGGCGTGATTGGCACGACGCGCTAATTTTTCGTGCAAACGGCGTCAAATAGGCTCCCCGTTGCGGGCTTCTGAAGTGAGAACAGTCCCTGCAGGACACCGACTCGAACATCCAAAAAGCATTTATAACACAAAAAAGGAATTTATAGGCACCAAAAAGTCCATATAGTAGAAATGGGCATAAAAAGCCGATATAGTCAGAATAAGCACAATAGGCAAAAAAACTATTGTTTAAAAGGCTCCCCTTTCCTAAGTTCATGCCTATAAGTTACATAGGCATGAAAGGGCCTAAAGTAAAAATAGGCATTTTGCCTAATGTTCCGTTCTTTATAATAACGTTGAGATGCACAATAGTCCCGAGGGGAACGTGACGAACAACGTCGCAACGGCAACGGTCTAAATAGCGTTGCATCGGTGACAACTGTCGTCGCGGTTTCGACTCGCTGAGCTCTTGCAGACGGAATGAGTTCACAACACAATTCACACGGCTGCACAGTCTTCATTCATTCAGAGTAGTAACAGAAAGCATTTGAGTATACTTCAAGGCTCTCATCCTCTTACACGTTTAAACTGAACGGCGCAGCACGCGTCTGGCAGTTGCACTTGTTGCGTGCCGAAGGTCATGACCATTGGATTGGATTGACTCATATGATCTGGCTTTAACGCACCGTCGTTATTTTGCGGTCTCAAAGCAACATATCAAACAATGAACTTTTTAATGGTTCAAACTGTAGCGTTAGTACACCTCATGTGTATTTTATTTAGTTTGTATCCCAACAGGAGGAATTCATGCCCCACTTTGGGCATTGTGGTTATTGGCTGTGAGATGTTTGAGGGGTGCCCCCTGGATCTGACATCGGCTTAGGGACCCGCTCCGCTGTCGTCTGCTACATTCGCACCGCTGCCGCACCCGCGCCGCGGTCGTTCGGTTTTGACTGGAAGCAGTGTCTTTGCTAGAAATCGCCCGCTTTGATGCTTTATGCTTTAAAAAGCCTGTTTTCAATCACATTCTGACAGCTCTGAATATTTTCAAGCTTTATCCCGCGAAAGTTTACAACACACGAGGAGAGAGAGAACAACTTTCAGAGGGCATCGCTTCGACGGTCGTGTGTAACTCGTCGTATCTACACTCTAAAAAAATAGAGTCGAAAGGGAGTAGTTGCTGCAATGACTGCCTCAGACTCTACTGGGACTCTCTTTTACGCTCCACGACCCCCTTTAACACAGGGGGTGGGGGTCAAATGGACTATTGCACTTTGCAATGGGAGTCAGGTGTCAACAGCGTTTCATATATTTATTGGCTGATTGAATTTCTACAGTGATAGTTAGGTTTGTTGCTACGGTATTGCAAGATTTTGTGGCGCAGATACAAAAACATGCAAATTAAGGGTACATAGGTGTGTGTCCCCTAGCTTTGTTCGCTTCTGCGGACTGCGAAGCATAAAAAATCTGACGCCTTTATGAAAGGTTGAAACGCCAAGCTTTCTACGATACAAATTCAAAGTCCACAATGCAAAGTGCTGAGCTAAGCTAATGTGGTGTTTATGATTGTCAGTGTGTAATTGGGTCATCTGAATATCCTGCTTCGGTTAGCTCAGTGTTGTCGCTGATTTGGACGTTGGCAGATAGGAGTGCTGACTTTTCATTTGTCTCAGAGAAAGCTTCGCATTTTTCCTCCTGCTTCTCTTCGTCTGATTATTGTTGCTCTATATGTGCCCTCCAAATGTGTAAACTTTTCTTTCCTGCTACACCCCAATTTGCCCTCCCATTGTGTAAAGTTGGCTTTTCTTCTATGAGATTATTATCATCACAACCACCATAAGCCCCCCCATTCGATAACGTTGGCTTTCCTGCAGTGCGTTCAGGTGTAAAAGCGCCATGAGTGGGCATAGAGAGCTTCACTTTAACAAATTTTGTGAATATGTCGTATCAAAAAGCAATAATCTGCAATACATACCACACCTATGGTAGCCAAATTATTTTGTTCTTACAATTTTCAGTGAGTATTGGTGAATGGAAATGCTGAAGTGCGCAAAGACTAGCAAATACTTTAACATCGCATAGAAACCACATGTAATAAAAACACCATATACTTAATTGGTATATAGGAAGTAAAGCCTTTACCTTAAGCTGTTGAAAGTGAGATGAAATAAGCAGCAAGCATGATCGACATTGCTTCTGTATGTGAATTTAATGGGTTGTCTGTTTTTTACGTGAAAAATGCTAACTGTGCACCTGATAACGCTGTGCGAATAAGAAGAAGAATAAAACTATACATCGTAATACATAATGCTACGCCACTAATTGGTATCCTCAGGAACCATACAAAACAGGCGGGAGAAAATCAGGACGGGGACGTGTTCGTAACTAGCTTTTGCGCCTCAATTCTGCCGCCCTGCAATTCAGCCTCCTAATGCAAGATATTGCGTGCCTGCTTTCTTGCAAAGCTTCGTTGTGGTGCAACAAACCCTACTTTACTGCAGATGTTATTCTCATTCGCGTTTTACAAATTAAGCAGCAGGTTTAATGCTTTATGTGCATGAATTTTGAACATGAAGTACATATCGATGTAAAGCATCGCACGTGCGCGCGTTCATATCGCTGTGTTCAAATGTCGCGTAAATTTACACGAAGCTGACCGACCAAAAATTAGAATACTAGTCTTAGTCATTCAAATCCTTATTTGTAGTTGCTTTTATTCAATAAAAACTACTTCATACTAAGACAATTCTTTTATTTACACGATGAATGCGTGTTGCCGACAATTACTATATACTTGAACCTGTGTGCGAGCGTCGTCTCTTTTAGTGCGTTTAAAAAAGCCGCCAAGTGGTCTCGTGACTGATTTACGTTTGTAATATAAAAACGATGTACATTACGTAAAACGTCAATATATAAAAGTTTGTGCCACAACAAGATTTTTTTGTTTTGGCTTTGCTCTAAAACAAAATAACAAGAATACAAATGCAAATATTTTAGAAAACGCGAATCAATAGAATCCACTGCGAGCCAAGTGGAGTAAGCCAGTAAGTGTTGAGAAGGCAGCGGTGCGCGTTGACACATTTTTGTCGAATTTGCGAATTAAAACTGCTCCGGGATGGAAACGGCGTGACAAGGGCAAAACATTTGCTGTGTGGAATCTATTGTGCATCGCCAAAAATCGTCTACTAGAGTTCTTCAGTTCAACAAGTGGACGGTGTACTACGGTTGAATGGGAAGCCGGAACAAAGGAACAAATGCCGAGTGAAAACAGTTGTCTCGGTTAGCATTCCGGGCCCATGCCGAAAAAGTGACAGATGCTGTGCTTGTTTGCTTGCTGGCTGGCGCCTCGTAGTCGCTGTGAAACCTTCCCCGCCCCCCCCCCCCCCTATTTGAGACTGTTAATTATGTGTAGTGCACTTCAAAGCTATTGCGCTCGTGAGGCCGGCGCCCGCCCTCCTGACCGTCCTCCTCGCGACTGCTCGCGGTCTGCGTGCCGCGATATGCGTCGTGAAACTGCCGTACTCCATTTTCTGTGGCCGTACTCGCTCGCAAACGCGCCCCGACCGCGTAAGTGTTGACCAGATGCCAGCTGCGTTTGGCTGAAAGAAAAAAGTTAGCAAGAGGTGAGGACGCAGGAAGTGTAGTTAAACAGATGAGAATTGGCAATGGGCAGGGGGAAGAAAATAGTACGCAAGGGCAGGATGCGGTGAGAGAGTTCGGGCCGCGCGCCTGCAAGCGAGTACGGCAATTTTACGACGCCTAACGTTGTTGCGAAGTTTCACAACTAAGTACGGCACGCTAATGACGACTCCCGCCTTTCAGTTAACGTATAGTTCACAGGGGCATAGAATTCACATACGTGGAAATTGGAGGCGAAATGCGCACATGTGGCCTCGCAGGGAAATAACAGTCTAGCGGTGTAGGTTAGGGGTGATTTTAAAGCGCCTACGAGGCACCTGTTCTAACTTGTTCTTCCGGTCCATATTTTTTACCACACCCTACTTTTGCCCTCGCCCATTAGGCCACGTAAAACTTGTCTCTAGCCGGCTGCGTTTTGCTGCGTCGGTCGCAGAAAACAATTTGACCGTTGGGCGGAGCTGTACAATTCTATAATACACGGCACTAGTTAGCAATGGCAGGCTATTAAAAAGTGTGAAGTTGTTCCCTTTTTCCGTTCGGTAGTTTTCTTCTCTGACGATATGTGAAATAACAAACCGAACTTCATGAAAAAAGAATACATGGGCGGTGTTAATCGTTTTTAACCCTTTGTTCTTTGTTGGGTCCTTTCGTGCAGCGTCATTCTTGACACTCTGGTCTGCCTGTGTAGGCAAACTTGTTGTGACCATTCAGTGTCCTTTTTACGTAGAAAAGCCATAATAAATAGCATATTCGCTTGTATTGTCACGTTCGCTCGGTATTTGCAGGTAAAGAAATTAAACGCCCAATGCCAAACAAATTCTTTGATATAGGCATCAAAAAAAGCGTGGAGCATGCTGAGAAATAATCTTTTGAAGGTAAGTCGTACATTTTATGATCAGAGACGGGCACAGGAAAATTCGGAGGCCAACGCAGTACTTGCATTCGGAGGCCAATGCTATGCTGCAACCTGGACCAACGATGACCCGCGACACACATCGCTGAATGCTGCTTCTCAAGTTTGTGAGGGTATTTCAGTTTTTCTCTTCGCATGAACTGGAATTCGGGGACTGCCCTTTGACCCTTGTGTCCTTGTTTGGTGGTGGGTTTTCCTTTCACCGTTGGCCATTGTAGTGTTGGAAATACAACTCATTCTGTTCACTTTCCGAGTTCCGTGTCCACGTGTCACACTCCTGCAAGTCCAAGCGAATCTCCACATCAACAATTTATTTTTCCCGAAAGGTTAGAGTGTCAAGCACCATATACTTGGCTGTTTGGCATGAAAAGACCTGGCATTGAAACATGTCACGACAGCAGGTAAAAGCTTGCAGCGCTGCAGATTTTCACCGACATGGCTGTTGGCAATGATGCGGGAGGTGCAGGGATGTCGCGCCATTGTGTAGTAGGTTTCAGGGATATACAATTTGCTTGTTCCTGTTTTAGACTGGCCCTTGAGACTTCGAATTGCTAGTGCGCTTGCCTTCTGTGTTGTCATTTGTTGCAGCTGCTCCCGTCCTTACTTTTTGCCTTCACCTTTTCCTCTATCAGGTATGGCTGCTCTTAATCCTCAAGTCCTTTGGATGTCCATGCTCATAGTGTACTCTGCCTTTTTACAGGTTTGTATTACACTCGTCTATATCTCAGTTCTTTCAGTTCAGCTCATAACCGCCATTTGCTGTCCTGGAGATGGCATAAATATTGTTGATTTAAAATTAATTCTAAGTAGGGATTGCCTACTGTTATTGCATGAAGGCATCTTTGGATGTTATAATGCTATGAAAATTGTTAAAAATTGAACCTTTGTGCCACTCCTTTTTTATTCGCAGAGAGGTTGTGTCAGTTCTCTGCTTTAGGTTTACGCCCCAAAGGCTTCACACAAAAAACACAAAGCTTCATAATACTAATGGGTCATACCACGCAAAACCTCCCGGCCCAGAAATCGGCCTCCGCCAATTTCGTTAAGAAAATGTTTCCTACTTGCTGATTAAGTGTAGGAGGTCTGCACAAAGTGTTTTCGTTGAAAAAATTTTTACGTCGTCTGAGAGCTCCTTCAAATTTTTGCAAACGCGCAAATTGTGGTTGCAGATAGTAAATTTGAAAGAATACGTGAGACTAAGTAGAATGACAAAGATGTTGGAACATCCCGCTTGTATTTTCTTTGATGCGGGACCATGACTGAAGCCGTGTAAGAATTTTTGGCGTTGTATGAGTGAAGTAATAACGCATGTACTGGCGCTTTTGCAGGATGTTTTTGCAAAGGCACCATAAAGGTTCAGTCAGAATATTGCCATTGTGCGTTCATATGGTCCTTGAGTGAGTACAAAAAATAACGGAAGTCAATTAAAGTGTGTAATTTTCAGGCAAAGCACTTACAGAAATGCAAAAAATGCATTTTTGCCAAACTTAACACCCAAAAAAAGCACCAAGGTTCTTGAGGTAAAGTTTTCATCAGATGGCTGCTAATTATAGGCATCGGCACTTTAGCTTCTAATTTAGGAAATCTGTTTCGAGTAACTTTTGCTTGGGGCAAGAAAAAATTATTTGAATTGAACAATGAGCCACCCTTGTGTCCTCTGTGGAACTGTGTCCCCAACTCGGAACACGTACGTGCCGCCGGCGTGTTTTTGTGGCACGCATGAGCACACCTGGCTCTTTGCTAAAGGAAGATGGTTTGTGTTGCTTGACATTACAAAAAACACAGCGTAAACGGTCAACAGCAGTCCGCCACTTGTTATATTTGGGTTTTCGCACACCCATTTAGAGAAACAGAGCGAGTGTTTTGTAGTTATCAGCGAGATTAACCTGCCTCTGTCTGATGTGGAGAAAGGTGCATGAGAGAGTAATTTTTCCCAGCCTAGCGCACTTTACCTGGCCCAGAGAAATTAACCGCAGGATACCTCTCACTGCAAACATAAAATTTCTTGCCACTTGTTCATTTTGCCTTCCGTTTTTTACCGACCGATGTTGAGTGCTTCACCAGTTGAATAGTCAGCATCAAAGAAAGCTGCCTAGTTGTTCATTTTTCTACCTGAATTTGTGAGGAGGTTGAGTAGGACGCAATTGCAACACGAAGTGTTGAAAGTGTAGCTGCTCCGAATTGATTTAATTGTGGCGCTCCTTTGCCTGGTATTGCCAATACGAATTCTGAACCATGTTGTGCCCTTGTTTCTTGTAGTTTTGAGTTTTGAACCCAGATTTTTGTGATTACTTTGACGTTTTCAGCCTAGACATATAGGTCCTTTTGGGTTTGAATGTGACCTTCAAAAGATTTCTGGAAACTTGTGCTTGCTGCCAGACTTTTAAGTGTTCTGCCGACGCCGTCACATGCACTTTTTCCGCGTGAAGTGGCCAAGAAATTTCATTCTGCTGACAGTTCATGGTCGTCCTCGTGGTTGCAGTGATTCACGAAGTTCTTTTTGGTTATTGAGAAGCTCCGTGAGAGTAATTATGAATTTATTTTATTTGAGGCAGATCTTATTTCTGCATTCAAACACTGCGCTCTGAAATATATGAGCACCAACTGTACGAAGTGAGTGTGCGAAAACCCCAAAATAAAAAGTGGTGGGCTGGATGGAATATAGCCGGTTACGTTGTATCTTTTGTAATGTCAAGCGACACAAACCATCTTCGTATAGCAGAGGGCCAGGTTTGCACATTCGTGCCACAAACAAGGCCGCTGGCACGTACGCGTTCCGAGTTGGGGACACAGTTCGATAGAGGACACAAGTGTGACTCATTGTGAAATTGAAAATTTTTTCTCGTGTCAAAAAACTTTACTGGAAAGAAATTGTCTATATTAAAAGCCGAAGTGCTGATGCGTAAATGAGCCATCTCATGTTTTTCATCTCAAGGGCCTTGGTGCTTTTTTATGTCTGAAGTTTGGCAAAAACGCATCTTGTTGCATGTTTGTAACCGATTTACCTAAAAAGTACGTGCTTTAATACACCTAAATTATTCTTTGTAGACACAGAATACCATAGCAACGCACGGTGGGGATCTTGTGACACAACTTTTTGTAGTGCCTTTGTGAAAAGTTTCTCAAAAGACGACTTTTCTTGCATTTTAATTTCGCTAATACAACACCAAAAACTCTTACACGGCTTCAGGTATGGTCCCACATCAAAGGACAATGCAAGCGGAGTGTTCTAAAATATTTCTTATTCTACATAGTTTCACTCTATATTCAAAAATTTTCTACAACCACATTTTGCACGTTCGCAGAAATTTTAAGGAGCCCTCAGACAACAGAAAAAAAATTCAATGAATTTGGCTGTGGTCGATTTTTGGGCTGGGACGTTTCGCGTGGAATGCCCTTAAATTAAAATTTTTCAGCAATATGACTATAAATGGTAACACGAGCTATCATATGCCATTTATGCATCTAAATGGTAATAAAACTAATTACTTCTTAAGAGTGAATATAGCTAAGTTTTGAGTTTATTTTAGAGGCTTACTAGGAACACGTAATGCAGCACTTTGCAAAAAATTAGTTCGTGTACTCGATTTCACTATGCTTTGGATAAAATTCCAAATGTTTCCAAACCCATTGTTCTAAACAAATCCGCATGAATGATAGTACCACTGTACCTACATGCATTGTATTTCATTCAACAGTCATCAACTTTTTCTTATAGAAAAGCTGGTGCAGTTATTTGATATGCAGTGTATGTTGGAATACGTAACAGCATTGTGCGTTGTCATCGTCAATTACAAAGCTAATTGTACCAAATTTTTAACTGATCAGGTGGGAGAGAGTAAATCTACCTTTTGTGATTGTAATTACTTTTTTCAAAAAATACAATATTTGAAGTTTTTATCTTTCGTCTACGTTACATGAGATGCCCGTCATGTTGTAGCAACACATGCACATACATATGAAATGATGGAGATTACAAGGTAGGAAGCAAACAGGAGACAAATATGGAGGAGCAGCATCAACCTGAGCAACAACGGTGATCTTTGGCACGCCTATGACGCTGGCGAGAGAAAAGCAGTGTGAAAAGGAAGTTGATTTGACAAGAGCGAGTTTGCAAAAAACAAACCAGGTGTTGCTGCAGGTGCTTTTCAGAGGAGTCAATTGGGGAAAGAGAAGCCATGCGTCAATATCTTTTGTTTTTTTGCATTTCAGAAAGGGCATGGGGGAGGCTTGGACGGTGCTAGATTGTGATTCTGTAGTACTTCGAGTGATGCTTTGTGAGACAATATTGACATGAGTGGTACAGGAAATCCAGTGCTCTTATCATTACACGCCCAGGTAGTGCAATAAATTAACACGGAAAAGAGCAGTGCTTGCAACAGTAAATGTTCTTGAGGGAAGTGTGCGGCTTAGGAAATAGACATCTGTGGGTAAAGAACTTTAGGCTGATATTCTTGCAAGCGGGGCTCTTGGATATGTTTTTTATATTACCCTGCCTGTGCATGTCATGCTGCTATAACGTACTAGTCATGTACTGTCGTACTTTCTTTCCTGCTGATGTCTCCCAAAGCCTCGCCGGAAGTCCTGTGGTGTCACTGTCCAGTGCCTTCTGCTCCCCGCCCCCTTTCGTCACTGAAAATAACTGTTTCGACACATGACTTCCCTTTTACCAACTGTCTCCTCCAAAAGTACAGCCAGCAATGCCTGATTTCTGTTCCGCTAAGTCACTCATGTCAGATCAACTCTTCTTTCACACCTTGTGTCTGCCTCGCCAATGCTGTATCACCGAGGCAACGTATCCCTTAATCAGGCATCCCGAAACTGACCGTTGTTATCTGGGCTGAGGCTACTGATATTTCGTCTCCTCAAAAAGGTGTGTGTGTTCTTGGTATGTACAGACATGAAGCAGCTGAAAGAAGCCTGACCTACTATGAATATGTCAAAACTTTCATAGAACAGCTTTAGAAACCCTAACGAGGATATGAATATTCAGAGATTTGATCAGTGAACAGAGCTTCCTCAAGGCAATATTCGACTAAAATAACGCCGAGCATGGCAAACACTAGTTTGTAAAACTTTTTTTCACCCTCCGGTTTTGTGAGCAATGTAACCAACATAAATGAAAACGTGCAAACCACCGATTATCTACAGCACAATGGCAAAGGAGACAGGTAGGGGGTAAAATGGGGGGCAGAAAAAAGCAGGACTGGTCAGCCTTAAGAGCAGAAATTTACAAATGGAGCAATGGAAGAGCGGAAACTTGAAGGGAAGAGTTTAACAACGCCTTCTCGGAGGGCTCAAATTGGTGCAAGGGGCCGGATATGGCCTACTGTAGAAACAAAATCTAAGTTAAATTATCAGGCTAGGTAGAAGTTGTTCCAGGCAGCTCACTACGTGCCGTGTGGCTTCTGTCATCACTTGCGGCCACTTTTGCTTTGCCTTATGCACATCTTATGCTATTTTTAATCATTTTTGTGCGCCACAACACGGGAAGAAGGAGTTTTCTTACCTTCAACAACCAGGGCAGTAGTCTGGAGTGTTAAATCTAGAAGCGAACACATGCCAAGAAAACACTATGAAAACACCTAAGAGGAAGTGGTCGAGAAGCGCCAGCATGCCAACTCTAATGTAGCAGGGCCGGCAGAAGACTCTTGTCTGGTGACATTTTTTAGTGCTAGCCCATTTCGCGTCTCTCATGCCAAAGCCTCAGTGAGAAATTTGAAGAAATATTCTGTGTTGGTTGCGTATTTCCGGGTAAATAATGTACTTCCGGCTTGGAAGGGAGCCGAGGGAGTACTCAAAGGCTAGTTCTTTCAAACTAAACAAAGCTGTATTCAGTCTTTATGGACCCTTTACTCCACGTGTTATTGCTTGGTTGCTGCGGAAACAGTGCTGACGTTGTCATCTGTCTGTTTACAGCAATTCAGCGTTTTTCACAAACTTGTGATCCAGTACCACTTGTAATATTGCTAAATGAAAGTTGTGAGGAAGTAGAGACCCTGATAATAAAGAAACTGTTAATACAACGTGAAAATATGAGGAACGTAGCAATTATCACATTGCATTTGTGAAGCTAGAGCCCTGTGGAGCTTTTTCAATATGGCCTCTTCTATACCCTTTTGTTGGTCCCCCGCACCTTATTACTTTCTATGCCACAGTGATATTCACGTTTTTTTATGATTAGATGCAAGAGGGGTGGATACACTGTCCTGCGGCCTGTTTTGCTGAATCTAAGTGGTGTCGAAGCCTTCAGAGGAGGACCGGTAAGTATAGCCCTAATTACTTCAAATGAAATCCCTTCGCAGGAGCTTTGGAAAAACTGAGTGTTGCTTGTTTGTGTTGTTTTAGTATTTTTAGAAAAACGGTTGTGTGTGCGAAATTCCATAAATTTTTTGGAATCGTTCCCAGTATTCAAAAATCATCTATTGATTTATCTACCATCTCGCTCCGAATAATGTTCCAAAAAAACCCTAAAAATTCGACAAAAAAGGAGTATTGTGAGGTACTAGATACCTACTTTCAAAGTAACTTCCTGGTTTCTTAACCACGCCACCACTGTGACACCATGACATACCTCCTAAATTCCCCATACGAACCTTGGCATCATGAATATCTTGATGTGTGGGTAGTTATTGTATATTTTGAGCTATTTTGGCAGCAATAACTCATTTCTTACGAAATGGTCTTCCAGATCGGCCCTGTCATGCTAATACTACAAGCAATTAGGTTAAAGCTCCCTTATTCAACTCATAAAAAGCTCTCACACCGTCGCGATTTCAACATTTTCAGGCAACGTAGTCATGAATAAAATGAGCCACTAGAAAAACAGTTGCCTTAAGTGACAGTTCTCTAAGAAAAATAGCTTGGTTGAAATTGTCTCATCGCCGACGAATAAAGCTGGAGTTAAAAGGTTATTCTTCTTTTGTGAACGAAATGATGCTTACAACTACTAAAACCTGTCCCCAACATCAAAACGCTCGAGACAATCCGAAAATCTTGAAGCTGCCGTACGCATTGCAATGCTCGCTACGTACACTACTTCTGGCGTTGACGCTGATATCTGCCAAGGATAGACTTCGGAGTATGGCATGCAGACAGGACGGTAACTTTCTTTTTACCGCCGAAAATCGACCAATTTTTGGGGTCTAACAAAACATTTTTGTGCAAACATATTGATTAGGCATATACTGTTTCATCTCAAAACGCAGATTATTCGATGCCCTTTCCAACAAGAGGAGATTTTCAAATTACCAAAACCAGTTTTTGTCCAAACGTTGAAAATATGGATAAAAAAGAAGTTGTGTATACCAATCCACCAATAGTTGAAAAAGTTTGGAGTATAATTTTTGCCAAACATTACAAAAATACAGCCTAGAAAAAATTTTTTTCCCGCTGCAATTTTTCAGATATGAAAAAATGTTACCATGTGTGGTGCCCTCGTTTTAAAGTGAAGCCGTACCTCTGTTTCAAAATGTGCAATTCTGGATAGTTTTCTGAAACAAAATCTTGTGGTTTGACAATATTAGAGGCACTAAATTGTCCCCACACGATGTAGAAACATCTTGTCAGTGGTTGACATCGCATTGATGGTCAGTTAAAAATTCGGGAGGGGACAAAAACTGATTGGGGCTGAAAAGAATACTCGTTCACTCTCAGTTTAGCAGCACGCACCTGTTGAAGCTTTCACTTGCTGGTTGTTATAATCTTCTGGCTCACTTTTTTACCCTGCTTTCAGGATGGAGGTGCAATGCACTGGAACTGTGCCCATCTAGCTATCCCAGAGTAGCTGTCACGTGACAAATGAAAAAGCCGTTCAGCTCCACGAGCCTCCTGCATTGCAGCTCCACCTAACATTCTCGAAAACAAATAGTACCAAACTTGTTGCAGACTTGAAATCGATAATAAAGTGAGCTCCCTATTTGGACGGGGGACACGGATAGTGAAAAAGGCAAACCATACAATGTTGCAAACTCTGTCGAATTACGTAGTTCTAGTCAAGAGCAACTCTGGACCTCTGAAAATATCCTCGTACAGAATAAAAACTGAAGCCAATTTGAAGCTGTGTCTCCTTGTCTTAACTGATGTCCAATGACTTGAGGTTGTTTATTGACTTTCATCTGAACTCTTATTGCACAAGTAAGGCATGGGTGAAGTGAAATCAGAAACGGCATGCTTTTCCGAGGAAGAGTAGTGGGCGACAAAGGCGTCATGGCAAATGGGATTGAGGTTCTGTAATGGTGTAGCAGTGGCAAATATAAATTCCGCAATGCAGAAATAAAAGAAATTACTGGAAAAGGGCTGAAAATTATAAGGGCACTTCTCAGACATGAGGAGAGCTTCACAAATACTTTTTGACTGAAAAAAGCTATCCGTTCTTGAAAACAGAGCTCACTGGTGAATATCGGGTGTCATTTTCTTGTAGTTCTCACATTTAAACCCGGTCGTATTGCAGAGCTGACGACATCGTTTGATACTTGGCTTTCTGCGAGCCTTTTGATAAAAAAATTTAATGGTTATGCAGCGTAACCACAAGTCACATCTTTTTTGTCTAGCGTAGCCGCCATGGCAACTATCGAAAAAACATATGCTGCTCAACCCTCAGAAAACACCGTCAGAAATTTCAGTGTACCCAGAGCAGGGAAATTAGAACTGATTTTAAAACTGCAGTGCTAACCAGTGGGATCAGTTAGGTGCACGAGAAATGACAACATAAAAATCGTCATTACACAGCATTAACCACCGGTGATTGATGCTTTATATTGCCGAATTTGTGATGTTTTAGTTATTTCTTATGCACCCCAGTGGTTAGTCTAGGCACTGCACCTTTAAAATTGGTTTATATTTTCGCGCTTTGGCAAGCTTGAGATTTTCGGAAAAGTTTTTCCTTAGCTGCGGTATGTATGTTTTCCCAGAAGGGCGCGTGACTCCTGCGCTTGACAAGAAGCATGTGGCTTGTGGTCATTCTGCATTGCCATCAAATTTCCTTGATGAAAAGTCTCCCAGCAAGTGAAATACCAAATCATGTTGCCAGCTTTGCAATCTGATGGCAGTGAGAGATGATAATTGCCTGGGTATGACACCACCTTTCCACTACTGAGCTTTGGTTTGGAGAAAGGGTGGTTTTATTTTGCAAAAGCTTATTTCTCAAGGTTCCCCGCAGGTGTATCAAGTGGACCTGGCACTTTGAGCCTCTTTCCAGCAGTTTCCATTCTGTTTCTGTGTTGCAAACTTCATATGTCGTGCTACTACGAGTTATCCAACTTCAAGCCCATTTTCCATAGCACACCGTTCACCCTCTACTATTCCTCGAAAAAAGAATGCCTTTCGTGATATCCCTTCAACCATGCCCTACTTTTGCAATAAGAGCTCCAGCTGATAGTCACAAAATAACACCAAGTCATCGAATATCAGTTCAGACACAAGGACAGATTTCCAATCAGCCTTGAACACTGCCAGCTGTCCACTGGGAAGTCTTTTTAGTACGAGGCTATTTTTGGAGGTCTAGCGTTGCTTCTTACTGGAACTGTTTATTCTGGCAGTTTCCAAAAGGTTTGACATAGTGTCTTTTTGAAAATGTTGGGCAGCACTCTTTTCGTCGTACGAATGCTTGCTGAGCACAATTATAGTGCACTGCAACTTATTCCTGCAAGCAGGGCTTCCATAGCGACTCAGATGATGACAATAAACCGCAAGTGAACGTTTTGTAGATAATTGGTAATCACAATGTCACCAAAAATGCACCACTGAGTTTGGTTTTAAATTCCAAGCAGATTTCTTTGCATCTCTTGCTTGCCGTGAATCTGGTGATTGCGGTAGTCATGAATGAGATGTTTTTACATCACAATTGGAATAAGTTGGGAGCATGATAATATCAAACCATTTCAGAGAACCATCCAAAATTGTGTATTTCGGAATGAATGTTCGGCTTCACCATGAGACGCGGGCGCCAAGCGTGCAAGCACCGCGCGGGCACCATGGGGACAAATTAATTTGCAGTACTGAATTATTTGTTGGACAGGCTTTTTAAAAATGAACCTTCAAAACGTGTATTCTAACTTTTTTTCAGCATTGATGGTTTGTTATACACAACTTCTTTTTTCATTTTTTTACGTTGACAAAAATTGTGATTTGGATTTTTTTGCAATCATTATTTATGCAAACATTATACAGCTTGTGCTAGAAAGGGCTTTGAATCATCCGCATTTTTGCCACTACACTATGTGCCTAACCAACACATTTAGCAGAATAAAAATGTTTTCTTAAAGCCCTAAAAAATTGGTCAATTTTCTGCGGTAACAAAAGAGTTGAGATGGACTCTTGAGGCAGTTTTACTGCATCACTCTCCATTTTTTTCAGAGAAGCCCCTCTAGTGCATGAGAAGTTTGAAAACAAAAAGTTGGACATCCAAAGTCAATAAATTGGGATAGGGAAACTAATTATTCTGGCATGTCCCATCAAGGCTCTAGCGTCCTCTTCACTGCATCGATCATAACTCGTTCAAAAAAACCTATCCCGTGCATCAGGAACTTTGGAACAAATTTTGTGCAAAATTTATTATATGACAAGTTAAAAAATATGGGTACGTAAACTAAATGTGTTGACATTATTTCAAGTATACAAGTGGTTTAAAATTTTATTTTTTTGTGGCGACTAAAACACGAAGAAACCGAGGCACATAACAATACAGTGGTGCCCTTTGTACTGACAACTTAGGTTTTTTTTCCAAGAGTATTAGGTGTGATCTCGTAACTATACGGTAAGCATTATTTAGAGGTTCATGCTTCACTTAAGCTAACAACTGTTGAAGAAAAAAACTAAACGGGTGCAGACATTGCACGCAGAGAAGAAAATATGGTCAGTCTTATTGAATAACTTAAAAAAGTGTGGAAGTTAATCAGTGAAGTGTAGATCAAAGGTTCAGGCAAATTGCTATCAAGCAAATTGCTATTAAGTCTAAAAGCAGAAGAAAAGCGCAAGAAGCAGAACACCCAGCGATTTTTGCCGAGGGAATGGGGGGGTAATCTATGATGTGTTGTTGTCATCTGCAGAAGTCGATATCCCATTTGTCTCTTGGCAATGACGCTTTCTGCATGTACCCACTAATTGGGAAGCAAGTACAAGCCTTGCTTCGGCCTTGTTTGACTTCTGGAAAGCAGCTAAAGCACTGATTTGGGACCTCTTGGATGTTTATTATATCAAGAAAACGAGCAGAGTGAACCTGTATTGCAATGAACTTGAATATTTAGAAACTTCACTATGGTTCCTTCGTTACCATTGTGAGGCCTACTATTAAAGGAGCCATGAAGAGAAAACAAAAGTTTGTTTTATTCGAAAGATTAGGTGTTTCATAGTACCCCAAGCGCTTTCCCGGAAGCAAATGATGCTTTATTCACTGAGAAATAAGGCAATTTAAGCCAAAATTTTAAATCTCCCGCTAAAATTGCACATTCCGTGACGTGAACAATGGCGTCATACGAGCCGGTCCATGATACAGATACTTAGTAGGTCGACTCCATATAGTACTCACACGCGGGAGTCGACCGAGACGGCGGCCATTTTAAAAATACTAGTAAAACCTACTGCACCCGCAGCCCTAGTCGTGGAATCGCCTGATCTGGAGAACAAAACTCTCGCCGAGGAGCTCGGGCTTGCATTTAACAACCTCACACCACTTGAACGCTCAATGCTTCTATGTGCACGAGCAGCAAGAGTTGTGGGATACGCGGTGGACGGGAAAGCGACCATTCCGCGATAGCCACAACAGACGAACGCCCTGCCGTCGGCAACGCTGCCTCGTCAGCCCCGTCGCGACGGACGAATACAGACTGGTACGTATGTGCCGTGTTTTTATTACGGTTAATAATAGTTCAATTTCAGTAGCAGTATCGCTTATTCCAGTTGGACGGTGTCGTGTATGGAAAGCCGTTCGCGCGAGCACTCTGCTTCGACCAGAAAGATACGAGTGTCAATGCGCGGTGTTTACGGCATTTTTCCCCCAAGGTCACAGCCCTTTGACGAAGTCGGCGACGAGCGCAGCATGTCCCAGGAGTGAGCTAACGTAAGGGTCCCTGCCGTAATCACTTCCTCGGAAATGAAGCGAGCACACTCGTACTTCCTTTAGCTCTCTTTCTCCTCCGTCTGCAAAGTTCACAAAACGTAGCCACTTGCTTCGCCGAGGTTCGTCGTTGGGCAGCACATGAAAGGAGATCTCCTCACCGGCGGAGATGTCGCACTCCCTCGACGATTTGCCCGTACTACATGGACATTTCAAAACGTAGAAACGAAATTTCATTGTAAAGTACTCGAACAAACTGAAGTTTTCAGTGGTTGTAAACTGGAAACGAGCTCCTAATTATAGCAGCAAGCCAACACCATTCCGAAACTGCGACGACTGTCACTATCTCGTCGCTGCTTGCTGTTCCTTACTCCCCTCGTTTCTATTTTTACCTTTGCTGGTTGGCGATATGACGGCCAACCTCCTGTGAAGGGATTACGATACCTAGCAAGGTCGCGGCTGTGCGTGCTGGGACGGTTCATTGGCCCCTAAGAGCCTCGAACCCGAAAATTCGTCTGCGCGACGGCGAGATGTCGAGCTCGGCCGGCGGTATAGTTTCGTACACATTGGCGCACACGCTTGCGTGTTCGTTCGGAACTTCAACCGTTTACTCCACCGTTCTTTGTCATGAAAAGAATGTGCAGTATGTTTCACGGGCATTTAGCTCGCTATGCAAACTGTAAGCCCTGCCTAACATGCGTTTGCTTTTGCCGGCCTCCGCCAATCGCAGAGCATTCTCAAGTGACATCATAGGTTCTGTTGCGGAAAATGAGCTGGTGGGTCGCATGGTCATTTCCTTTTTTCCTAATTATGTAGCTTATTTGAGCGAAGTTTGCGTTATAAGTGGTGTCGTTATGGTTCTAACGAGGCAATCTTTCGAATAAACTAAACTTGTGTTTTCTCTTCATGGATCCTTTCAAGGGTGTTATTTGAGACGATCATTCAAAAAACTTAGTTGCAAGTAAGTGTTTGTCCTATCATGTTTTTGTCATGTGCTTTGGACTTGACTTTTTAAAACAATGTACCAACTTGCCTGATGCTTTTTTATTTTTACTGAACAAGTTGAGTTTCACTTTGTCCCCCTCCTGTGTTTTGCAGTATGGAGCCAGGCCTTTGTGAAGGAGATGTCTCAGCGCACTTAGTGCTTTGTTGCTCGCGCTGCATTTATGCTTTACATAGATATTTTCATACCATTAAAAGTGGGGAGTAGCAGCCTTTTGCACTCCAAAATTCTTATTCTCCCTCCATAGAGCTGTAAGATCCTCTTTACGGATGCAATAATTTTTTAAGCCTTTGCATTTCTAGGGTGTCCATATGTAACTTTGATACAGTATACATAGGTTCCCCCATAAAAACATTTTATAACAAAAGGAGAACAGTGAAGCAACAAAATCTAATGGCAAGAGGTCTGTTCCTCGCATTCTTTTTGTCAGGCACTGGGCAGCTAGCCGGTCGTTTTGTTGATTTTCTTGTGCCGGCTAGAGTTTCACTTTGGTTTTGTCTTATCGTTCTATTAATTTTCATTGATATTTCTGGCAGGTATAAGACAAGGCCTGGCCCGAGACGGGAGGACCCGAGGAAACCTTGCAGCGCTTGTGCACGGCCTGTGAAGAGTTCTGGATTGACTTTATAGACTTCTGACGTAAGAAGTCTGCCTTAGAAAAACAGCAAGCAGAAAAGAAGGCTTTAAAAATAATTGCAATTTATTTTCACACCACTTTAACCTTGCAACAGCCGGTATGCAAATCTGGTAAACATAACTTTTTATTGTGATTCAATATCACTCCTGTTAGTCCAGCAAACCTTTGTTGTGACAAGCCATAGCAAACAGTGAAACATGCTTTGTGTATCTATTATTCTTAAGCTACCTATTTATTTATTTATTATACCTTACAGGCCCATTGAAGAGCATTGAGTAAGGGGGGTTACATTTCTGAAAAAACACAAAAAAAAGTGGGGAAAAAGAAGAAAAGACAACTACACAATATAGAGTTTATGTAATCGGCTTACAGACGTAAATGAAACACGTCATACACGTTTATAACAGACAATGATCACAAACGCACAGGGTTTTTGTGGAATAAAAAAACATCACAAAAACACAAATACAAGGGAGAAACACCCATAAACAGTAACAGTATTATTCTACTAATTAATCATTACACAATTACTAGAAAAATGTCGGTGCAGATTTTCGCTAAAGCTATCTTGACTAAGTAGGGGTGCAATTTGGTCAGGAAGATCATTGCAGTGCATGATTGCTCGAGGCAATGCAGATGAATTGAAAGCAAGCGTCTTGCCAAAACTTCGCGTGAAACTATGACTATTATGAAGGCGTCGTGACGTACGTACTGGGGCGTTAAGAGGAAGCGGGTTAGGTGTGACGCGAACTATGTATTTATGAAAAAGGCATAATAGCGCGATAGTGCGACGGGTATCTAGCAGCTGAAGTGATAACTCTTGTTTGATTTGGGTAACGCTAAGATGACGGTCGTACTTGCGTGTAATACATCTGGCGGCTCTGTTTTGTATAGATTCCAGCTGGACGATTAGGTAGTTTTGGTGAGGGGACCAGATCACCGACACGAATTCTAGCCGTGAACGAATAGAGGTTAGATACGCATGTTTGCGGACAAGGGCTGGTGTGCATCGTAAATTTCGTCGCAGATAACCGAGCAATTTAGAAGCCTTTGCGCAGATGGCGGAAATGTGGGTACTCCAAGAGAGATGAGGTGTTAGATGAACACCGAGATATTTATAGGAAGCGGCTTGCGAAACTGCACTGGGGTTGATGGAATAAAGAAAATCTGAATTATTGTGTTTCCGACTAAAAGACGTTACTTTGCATTTACTCAAATTAAGTGACATTTGCCATGTATTACACCAATTGTAGATTATGTTTAAGTCATTTTGTAAGAAAAGGTGGTCCTTAAGGCTAGTAATCGTACGATATATAATACAATCGTCAGCAAAGAGTCGTATCCGTGATGAGATGTTAAGGGGCAGGTCATTTATGTAGATCAGGAACAGTAATGGGCCCAGGACGCTCCCCTGGGGAACTCCACAAGTAACATCAGCGAGGTGTGAAGAAAAGTTGTTGACCACCGTAAATTGTTGGCCAATAGACGGAAAGTTCCGAATCCATGATGAAGTTAAAGAATCCAGGCAAAGGGCTGATAGTTTTGTAATGAGGCGGGAATGAGCAACACGGTCTAACGCTTTTGAAAAATCAAGGAAAATGCAGTCTGTTTGTTAGTCAGCATTCATGTTAGAGTGTAGGTCGCTTGTAAATTCGAGCAGTTGTGTAATACATGACAGGCCTTTTCTGAAACCATGCTGATGGACGAAAAAAAGGTTGTTGAATTCGAGGTGTTTATACACGTTAGATGCAATAATGTGCTCCAGTAGTTTACAGCATATGCACGTCAAAGAAATCGGGCGATAAATTTCGGGTGCATGTTTCTTATTGGATTTGAAAATGGGAACAACCTTGGCGATTTTCCAGTCGGCAGGTAACTGACCTGATGTCAATGATTTACTGAAAATATGGAACAGAATTTGACTAGAGATGTGCACAGTGTTCTTTAATATTTTTGAATCTATGTTATCGACACCAGATGAAGTGGAGACTTCATCTGGTGAAGACTGCCAATTAGTAAAGCGATGCCTTCAGGAGAAACATTAATTTGCTGCATATATCTGTAATCGGATTCGGGAAGCATGGGTATGGTGGAATGATCTTCCTGAGTGAATACCGACGAGAAGAAATGGTTGAATGCATGCGTACACGCATGTTCCTGAAGGGGATCACCGTTGTCACCATGTAAAACAATGTCATTATTGGAACGATTGTTTGAAATTGTCTTCCAAAACTTTCTGGGGTTATTTTTAACAGCGAAGGTAAATCCTCAGAAAAGTAATTTTGTTTGCACTGTGTACTGCAGAGTTAAAAGTTCTCAGACATTTCTTATATTTGGCCCATGACGATGCACTGGAAGTCGATTTAGCACTCTTATACAATCGTTTCTTTTTGTTTCGCATGTTTCGGAGTTGTCTGTTGAACCACGGACAAGATGGATCATTTTTTATTGTTATTAGAGGCACGTGTTTGTCGACCAGTTCGGCTATCTTGTTCTTGAAGAGCACCCAGCTGTCATCCACAGACCGGGAACTGAATGAGGGTAAGAAGGATTCATTGAAGAATTCCTCCAATTCTGCGTTCATTTCCCTGTAATTACCTTTGTTATAATCGTGTATTTTTTAATGATGGCACCGGGAAATTTTAAAGGACTGTTAATTGTAAACTGAAGGAGCTTATGATCGCCTAACCCATCGATGTATGATACGGATCCTATGCTTTCCGGTGCAGTGGTTAATACAAGATCTAAGATGTTAGACCCTCGAGTGTATTCGTCTATAACTTGAACAAGGTTGAAGTCTAGAGTTAAGGTAATGAATTCGGTTGAAGTGCTAAAGGGAGCTGAGAGGAGCGACCAATCAATGAGAGGGAAATTAAAGTCTCCGAAAAGGTAGACTATATCAGCAGGGCATTGTTTCAAGGCAAAAGATATACTTTCACGCAGTTCCTTCAAGAAGGACGGATCGGAGTCAGGTGGACGGTAGCAGGCGCCTATTAAGACCTTAGCGGATGCTGTCACGCATGCAGCCCAAGTTATTTCAACCGAAGCATTCGTTTCAACGGAAAACGACGTTATCCCGTTTCTAACTGCGAGCAGAACACCACCACCCCTCCTGTGAGTTCTATCGTATCTTTAAACGCTGTAGTTCCTCTTTTCGTTAAAACGTTCGCTATCACTGATGTCAGAATGTAACCACGTTTCAGTTAGCACCAAGATGTCGCTATTACTGTCGTCCAAGTAAGAGCATAACTGGTCGCGTTTGGGAAGTAAGCTTCGAATGTTAGTGTACGTAACCGATAACGACGGCAATTGTTTGGTTGAGTGGTTCTTTGGTCGCAAAGGGTGGACGCCTGTACTTTGCTATATGTTAGAAGCGATAACAGTATCAGTTACGGGGTCATCTGTGTATGTTTTATTGTCCATGCGCATTCTATCCACGGATAGCTTAAATGTCTTATTTTCTTCTCTGGCGAAAGCTATTAGTTTTTTTCTGGCTAGTCGGGTTGAGAAGGCGAAATCTTCACCAATCGAAAAAGTCGGCCCCTTACGCCTGTGCGCCGAACCTAGAAAGGTTTGTTTGTCCTTGAAGAAGCAGAACTTCGTAATTATGGGTCGGCATTTATCGGGACCAATCCCTCCAAACCTACGCAAGCGATCAAACTTAAGGGTGTTGGCAGTAACTTTACGCTTATCTGAGCAGACGTTGACTATTTTCTGCCCAGAGCCAGGCCAGTCTTCCTTGGGGTCATCCTCAATACCATAATACAATACGTTACACCACCAAGCCCTGTTTTCCGCATCATCACACCTTGCTGTAATAGTTGTTAATCTGTCATTTAGGCTGCTTAAAGTGTCGCTAGGTGTAGAAGATGTCGTGGTGCACTGCGACGCAACTTTATTCTCCAGTGTTCCCAGCCGTTCGGCCAGGCGCTTGAGCTTGCTATCGGTCGCATCTTGCCTCTCCTTCAGACCTTTCAGTTCAGTTAAAATAGCATCCTGCCCTGCTTCAAGCTTGCCCATACTTTCAATGATAGAAGCAAGTGTTTCGGCCATCTTAGTTTCAAGCGTTACAGGAGAGGGTCCAGGGTTCAATTCAACATCCCCCGAGAGTAAAAGCATAAAATATACCAGGTAAGCATTTGTATAGCAGAGCACAACTGGTACAGACATTTTCGCCTGGACTCGAGCATGTTGGGGGGGGCACGACACCGCGACAAAAAAAGGGTCGTCAGAACGAACACAATAAGCAGCGTGCTGTGGGTCACTAACCTGCGTCAAGAAAGGCGCTCTTATGTCTGCGTTCCTCGCGGTGACGTGCCCCGACTGACTCCGGTGCGAGAGCTTCTTAAGTAGGCATGGAGGAATGCAGGGGCCGGTGATTGTACTCCGGAGAATGAGGGAAGAACAGGCTGCGACGGGGACCGGCAGTTGTTCAGCAGGGCGCGTTGGTATGTCGCCGGCCGGGGTATGGTGGGTCTGCTCGCGACAGTCGTGTGAGTCCAGGCGGGCGGCGGTGAAAATCCGGAGACTCGACGTGATGCTCGCAAGCAGGACGACCTGCGACAAGAAAGGCGCTCTTATGTCTGCGTTCCTCGCGGTGACGGGATTTAAAGCAGCTCTGATACCCTAAGCTTGCTTTTCATTCAAATATGTACCACAATCGTCTTTAATAAAATAGTTTTCAAATACTTTTCGTTTTTTTTTGCGACAGTATGCCTTTTGGCATAAAGTCTTAGAGGTACAGGTTGGCACCCGTTTCCCGGAGGAAATCCAGAAGACAACGGTGGTGCCCCCCTCCTCCCCCCCCCCAGCCATCGTTGGAGATCAGGGGATCTCCCAGGATGCAGGCATGTGCCGCGAAGGTGTCTGGATCTCGCTGCACGCACGTAAGGGCACTTCTATAGCAGGTGGTTGGTGTCGGCGTCTTCGTCAGGAACCGTACAGAAGGGGCAGGTGTTGGTAAACGGGGCATGGTATCGTGGTGGCCACACCCGGGTTACCGCAGGATGGAGGGCCACCCCAACTCGACGTCTACGCAGCAGGACCTCCTCCCAGCGAGCGAGCCCACTGGGAAGGTCTGTTACACACGGTGGGATGAGACCGCGTGTGGCGCGACTCAGATCTTCCGTTCGTTGGACAAATTGTTCATGTGGGTCCGTCGTCAGCAAGGGCAGCGGTCGTGGAACAGGGGAGAGGTGACGGGAAGTATCCGCCGCACTATGCGCGGTGATAGTATTACGCCTGATCCACGACAGTCGGAGAGGCCAGGGGTACGTGTCCAGCAGTTTATGAATCTCTCTTAAAGCGGACGAGTTGGAGGCCCCATGGCGCAAGTCCCGTATGGCCGCCGTTGAGTCCGTGTACGTTTGTGCAGTAAAACTTTGATTTGCTGTACTTGTATGAAACAGCTCATGAAGCTGCATGCATGTGGGCTAAAATTGCAGTTATGTGAGCTAAGTTAATGTTTTCCACACAAACCAGAGAAGTCCCCTAATGATTACAATGACTATGTTTGTTTGACAAAGTGACAGGCTTACTTGACTGGCTCCCATAAGATTTGTATCTCCTCAAGAAGGAGAAGTGGCCATAAAGCAACAGTCATGACTCTCTTAATTAGGACCTTAGGGGTAACTAGGGGGTCTGTGTTGAACACCTACGTCAGATTTGCACATATACTGCTATGATTTCACTGGCAGCACTGACCATCTCTTGGAAGGTCACCCATACACTTTCACTACTCTTTCACCACAAGCATCACGGGACGGTTCATAAAAGGGGCGTCCTCAAACCTCTTCCTACATTGTCACTATGATCATCAGGAAGGAGTCCTGTGACTCTCTTTTTTCATTAGGTTAGCGTCGTGGCAGTCAGTGCTGACTCTATGAAGGTGGTCACCCATACTCTACTGTGACTCTACTGGGATGGGGTCCGCATGACCTCCTTTGGGTCCGCATGGGGGTCCGCATGACCGCATGAACGAACTCACTCTCAACCCGAACAGTTATGATATGATTACGGTGTTGAAAACTTGATATTCTTGCAAAGGAACGCAATAAATAGTATACATGCCAATGTTGAGTAAAACACAATTCGAAACCAATGAATATGTCCAGACAGCTCTTTATTGTTTTCCAACCCGTTCCATCGCAAAGAACAAATCCTGGACTACTCGGGATGTCGTTCGGAGAATTGAAGAATGAATCTTACTCTCTCATCTTGGACTGAGGAGCCGGCCCACTAACCAGCTCAATTTTACTGTTAAAGTTTTCTCCTCCTACTCGTACTCCTCCTCTGTAGGGCAGTTTTACTATCTGAACGTCTATCTGAATATTGGGATTATATGGCTGTGGCACATGTACCGAAACATCCCTCCAAATCTGAACAAACATAGTCCTGCTGTATGTTTGCCATACAGGTTAATCGTTTTGGTCAATAATCCTGCGTACTGGTTAGAAGCCTGGTATAAACCCAGCACGCGTCTATACACACCGCAGGTTATTTGGAAATCAACCTACATTATTTGTACCCCATAATGCATGTCGGCACACTTTCATCCGGAGACAACGTAAAGTGACTTGATATAATAGTTTCGACCGGGAGGCAAGGCTGCCAAATCTATTTTATCCTACATACGATTAGCTGGAATTGTAATGCCTCCCGCCAAAGCCGACAGCCCCGAAGTCCTGGAATTTGTTTTGGTCTTCCATTTCCGCTGTTGTAGGTTGTCAGCCTCCGGTTGTTACCTTTGTTCGAAAGACTGCTGAATACTGATGCTGACGCCTAGCTCAGACTCTTCGCTCTCCGCTATGGACCAGCTTCGCAGCAATGCATGGGCTACGCCGGCAATGTTTTTTCTGGGGCGGTATCAAGAACTATACTTAAAATTACGCCTTGAGCTAGTTTAAGCTATTTTAAGTATTTTGTTAGGAAAAAAAAGTTCGGCATACGCTAGATCTACTCCAGACAGGCACAAAATCTCAACCGCGTGAAAATAAACAGCAGAGAGAGGAAGCCCGAGTAATGCAGACGACAAATGCGAGAATCCCTAAGCCGACGTCACGGAGGCACGCTCCGGAGCGCCCCCCGTGATAGCGCTCACCGCCAATAATGAAGCAGCTGAGGGCGCTCATGGCTCTGATACAAATAGAAGAACATTGCTGGCCGCGAACGTCCAGCCTTAAATAAAATCTGTTCTTTAGAAGATATTTCGCTGACCAAAATAAAAGAAAGATGATTTATCGGCCTAAATCTTGCATTGCGAATTCAAGTAGCCCAACACACGCAAATGGTACGAAATTCAAACAACAGAATCAAGAGTGCGCAGGTTGTATGTTTGATATCTCAAGGCATGACGTGTGTATAAGTTGAAATTGAAAATAAAACGTATAAAGCTAACGTCTTCATTCATAAACCAGTACTAGGAACGTCCATTTCATATCCCCGCATCGTATTAGGCCTCGCGAACGATCCCAACTGCAGCGCACTGTATTTTTTTTTCAGGGAATTGCGCTAGCTTCATTATCGCCTCCTTTTGCTTTTAGAAGCTGTAAAACAAAGGTGTGTGATGCTTAAAAATGCAGTATTTTTGTACTGACCATTAAGGCGCAAAACAACAAAAAGTGTCAGATTTTGGCGAAACACACATGGAAACTCCCATTTTTATTGCAGCATACACTTGTACTAAACCATATGAAATAGCTGAGCGCAATGCAGGGAGTGCATGCCGTCTTGATATCACTTACCATAAAATGTTTGCTTTACCTCTGTAAGAAGTGACCACTCCTGTTTGTCCCGCAAAATATTTTAATATTGGAACCAAGCTCAATATTGGTGCACAGTTCGAAAACTTTAACACTCACAGGGAACAATTTCAAGGACAAAGAGGTTTGAAAGTTGCGGTAATAATTGTGATGTTCCAGAAGTGGGATAGTAAAGCTGACGACCAGAATTAACTTTAACGAATCATAAATGCTCTGAAGTTACAAAATCCTAAAGTAACTGCCAACCTTCAAGGTCTGCTAATTTTTAAATACTGCGATGCCTTTTACGAACATGATATTTCACCTGCCTTCGAGCCCGCATGTTCGGCTGGGTTTTGGTAGAATTGCTTTCAAAACATGACAAAGCTTTTTTTTTAATAAAAAACACTGATGGACATCGAAAATGCCTATTGATAATTTTTACTAAAATTTCTGATCTTATCACTGCCGGGCTGTTTATTAAGCCCTTGGTTGGAAGAGAAAAAATACGATCGAAATTGCGCGGGCACGTAAGCGTGCATTTCGTGAAGAGCGCACTGCTTCATACAGTGTTTTATGAGCTTCGGGCACGTCAGGTATCACAAAAATGAAATACTGAGCGCAGAAAATACAAGCGTATGTGAGCGTGAATCACGCGAGGAGCGCCCGGCATCATCCAGGCTTGCGCATTGGCTTACGCCACAGGAGGGGCACTAAAAAAAAATTACCTCGTGCACGGGAGCGTGCGCATCGGGCCGAGCACCCGGCATCTTCCAACTTGCCCTTCTAGAACACTCTGCCAAGCGTTTGTGACGTGATCTCTTGTGTGCTGTTCTACTTGCCAGTTCACGTACACTCGTACTAGAAGTCGGCATCACCAAACAGCTCGTGCTGCAGACGCCGAGTTCGCGAACCCGGTAGCCATCGTTTCGAGCACGTGCTATACAGTCCACCTTGTTAAATATGTTTAAGCCAATGGACGAAACGATCCCGGCCAGCCACTCAGGGAGAGCTTTCAGGAGCAGGTTAGGAAATCCATGTCAGGTGCAAGAGCCGGGACTCCAACGAAGGGAGAGAAAAAGAGAAATGACTTTATTGTCCAAGCAAGTTGAGTAGGAACGCGTGGTGGCTGCCGGCCGAAGGCTGGCGGTGTCAGTGGCGGCTCACTCAACGAGAAGTAACTGCGCCCCCGGTTGCGAGTAGCCGAGCGTGTTTTCGCACTGCTCCACGCAGGAGATGGGGTTGAATTGCCTATGAGGACAGGCCCACATGCCTTGGCTTAGGGCGTCCAGGGAGTCACCGAGGGGACAGTTGGGCGCAGGGAACTCAGAGGCGGAGGTCTTATGGAGGAGGGATCGACGGGCGAGGAAGTTGGTCCGAAGGAGTCGCCATAGTCGCTTCTGAGCGTTGGTGAGGGATGTGTGTGCAGTGGGAAAACGGCGGCGGGAGAGGCGGTAATGCTCCGTGGCTTCTTGATACGACAGCAGACGATCGCGTGCCGACCGAGCACTGTGTCAGAGAGCAGGAGCGAGCCTAGCGCGGCTGTTTAGTTCTCGTGCTGCTTTGTGGGCCGCCTTGGTGCCTCCCTCCCCAGCGGGGGTCAGGGTCCAGACGATGTCGAGTGGTTGAGTATGGGGCATTTGGAAAATCTTGAGTGCTGTAGCCGAAACGCAACCACGAATGAAGTTTTGAATGGCCGTCTTCGAATAAGAGATTATAATGCGTGGTGGTAGCCTGGTGATGTGGGCCAGGGCTATTGCCGCCTCTTCCGCCATTGCGGGGTAAGATGTCCGGACGGTGAGGAAAGTGACCGGGGGAGAGCCCACCAGCTCTCCTGTTCCTCCAGCCTTTCACCATCGGTACAAGCTTGGAAAATTTGTTTGTTAATATATGGGGCTGAACAGTGTCGCCTACGACTTGTCAGGTCAGCATTTGTTTTTTCATTACGATGGTAGAACGACCAAGTAAAATGGTGGTTTCACTGAATAAAAACTCCTATGAGCATCAAATTTTGTTCAGGCATATGTTATGTATAATTTATTTGTTATGTCCTCCGCATTTGTATTTCCTCAAAAGCAATATTGCTGAAATACAGAACTTGCACAAAAGCCTTCGGTACAAAACCCATACAAAACCCCCTCGGTAACTTCAAAACAGTACGCCTGCAGAGAGTTTGAAAATAAAGTATAGAAGATATAGCTAAAATAAATGTAACTGCGATAGACATGTACGAAGTAAGAAAAGGACATAGCAGCAATATCTGAACAACGTCAGCAAAATTTGTCTAAATACCGTCCACAAATGAAGCAGCAGCAACATCGAGAGTACGACTTTAGCATAGTTAAAATAACGTCCGACATCAAGGTACCAGCAGCGTTATCTCAACATCCAAAAATTTTGATAAAATTATTGCACGTTTTTAGATGTCTAATACAGATTTTGCCGGGACATAGACGTTCGGATCTTTTTTTGGACGTCGCAGAGACGTTAGTGGTTTGCTGGTATAGTTCGAGAATGATAAAAGATCGAATATTAACATTGAAAATTCCTTTGTCGCCGTAGTTCCGTTCTTGTATTCGCGTGATTCAGTTGCGGTAGTGCAATCAGTGCCCAGAGGGCTTTTGCATGATTCGCGGCAATATGAAACGTGTCATTAGCGAAGGCTCGAGTGCTGCACAATCTTTGTTGCGTTCGCGTTACATGCGTAGGTCGTATATGATTAGGCGGAGCTTAGCTTACATTTACTTGCGGCGTACAGACAACCTTAATTTTTTGCCGTTTCAAATGCATTGAAGATTTTGCAGGACGTGCTTCTTATACTTTCATGTGCTGCTGTGGGAGGAATACCAAAATAAAAATTTTAAAGTTCTAGCCACTCCTCATTGGCTTCGAATATGACGGCTGTTCATTTCGCATCGTGGCAGTGGCGTGGCACTGTTCGCGCGAGCGGCGGTCGCAATTACGCAATTACGTGGTGCAGTCGGGCATGTTTCGAACAGGCCGGCGAAAGGAAGTGCAGCTAAGGAATGCTTAGAGGGCAAGCTTACAATTAGCTAGAGTGCTCAGTTCTATAGAGCGTATTCACATACATACAGGCAACCATGCGTGCGCCGCCATATCTGTGGCCAAGCGTCTGTTGCTAGGCGACGTTGTGCGCACGGCCCGCAGATCAGGCCCTCCTCTTCTCCTCCGTGCTCCGTGCCTTCATGGTGGCCAGGCAGGTCGCGGTCCGCGATATGAGCTTGTGTTTTCGTGCAAGGCGTGTGCGAGTGGCTTGATAGTCTGTTGCACCGCGATAGCGTTGGTTACGCGAAAATTCATGGCTCCGCTCATGAGTGTGACAACCTTATCTGCAATTCAACCCCAGCCTCTGCGCACGCCTACGAGCGAGTGCGAGTCGGTCGTGGTGCAAAGGTTGCATCGTTGGTCGTTTGCATCGTAGCGCATTGGTCGTTTGTCAGCATGAACTGCATCATTTCCAAACTGATGCCCACTGAACGCAAAGTAATAACTCGACGCTAAGTACTGTTGAGTACAGTGCGATCTACCTATCGCCAGACGCGTATCAAGTCGCCGCCGCAGATCAGCTGATGGCCAGCCGCCGCGCTCTAATGTCACAGGTGAGTTGTTTTGCTGAGTGTGAAACATTTAGCGCACGAGAAACCCAGTACCAATGTGTCGCCCGTGCCATCTTGAGGGAAGCCGTTTTTAGGGCTGCTTTTTTGATAACTCGAACATAAGCAGCAACGTTTTTTCTTTTTGTTTTTTCTCGTGCGGTGATTGGATCGCATGCAGCGATCAATTTACTTCCGTCAATCTCAGCGCAGGGCATGAAGCCCTGTGTTTCGATTGTCCTTGGGTGGAGTGAGGAAACCGGCGAGCATCAGTTAAAGGTCAAAACCTCGGGTACTTCTATCCTGCGCACTTTTGAGGCCGATATATCTTTTAAAGAAATTGCTGTTCGATCACGCCGTCCGGAAACGAACGTCGTCTCAAGCTGTTGTTTTGCGCCAGCAGCGCTTAGCGAAACTTACTATTATGTGTTTTTAGGGGCAGCAGAACTGCCATTTCAGTCTCCGTACAAAACTTGTAGCTCCTGCTTGGTTTAGAAAAACTAATTGTGCACATAATGGAAGTAATTGTGCCTTTCTGCTTCACCCCGAACTTTAGCCCGTTTTTTTTCTTTCTCTTTCATTGCAGGCGTATGCAGCTGCTAGAAAAGAAATACGGCGCCCTCACAGAGCTGGTGTGCGTCCTGCGGGGCAAGCCTCAAGAGTGCCGTTTTTTGCGGCATCCGTGAGCAGCAGCAGGTTTAAATACAGTGATGGTGTTTAGCACACTTCGAAACTGATCTACAGAAATATTCAGAAATAAATAGCGAGGTCGACTGGTGCCCTTTTATGTGCATTTAGGTGCCTTTCCAGCTACTGCTATTTGAATTTACAATGACTGTGGAAAATGAAAAAAAAAAAATAAACACATTTTGGTCATGCTCTTCATGTGCTAGAATATAAAAAAAAACATTTTAGTCATACTCTTCATGTGCTAGAATATTTTTTGCAAGACGTGGTTTCTGGCCAGGAAATGATAACTCATGGCTATCGCCTTCATTTTGGCTAATTCAACTGTTATGAAATGGTGATCTGTACAGTGAGCACAAGGACTTCATTGAATTATCGGGCCACATTTTGTCACACGGTGAAAAGTTACGCTTGTGTTCCACTTTTTGGAAGTGCGTTCATTGTTTAGAAAAGGAAAAGTTCACACATGAATTGATAGGCGTACTTGAAATTGAATGTTTAATAATGTGTGCATTAAAGACCCTTCACTTGCACTCCCAAAAAAAGAAATTGTGTATCAAAACCTTGCTATGTAGCAAAGAAGGGGCGAGATGACGTGTTGGTTTCGATGTGCTTTTAGCCTTTTCATTGGTTGTAATCGGATTGGTATGTTTATTCCTTGAATAAACAATCAGTCACAGTTCAGTGCTTTGTCCTGCCTTTGTTCATATTGCTTTGTAAGACCCACTTTTTATTATGCAATACCAACTAGCTTACCAACCCATGTTCTTTGTGCACCACCAAAGCTTAACATTGGTGTTTACGGGCATCAGCAGCGAGGCTTGTTAAGTTTACTTGTCTTACTTACACCTAGGGTAACTGCTAACAGCAGCTTGGGACACTATTAAAAATGGCATGATGAGAACATGTCTATCAAGAAACATTTTATTACACATCAATAAAACACCACCCAACCAACAGTTCACAATGTAATTACCCATTAGTTAAATATTAGTGATAGTTTGCAGTACGTCACAGGAGCACCGATGCAGTCTGCCGATTCTCTTTTGTTGTCACTTCTGCACTACTACTTGGAGCTAAACGGAGACAAGGAGCATTGCTGGGGTACAATAAAAAATTACACCCATCTCCGCGAAGGGAACCATGAGTAGGATGCGGAGTGTCATGGGGGTTCCGTTTGCGTTTCCGTTATGTTTAATTGCGTCAGCGCACCCGCTGACGGGACTCTTGCTTCCATCCTACTTCATCTGAAGAAGCACGGAGTCAAGTGAAGCAAGCGCAGCACTGAACGGGCGCTCTGCTAGTTCCCCTTTATATTCACAGCTGTAGGAGAGGAGACTACGAGAGAGAGAGCCGCGCATGCGCGCGAGAGAGCTGAAGCGAACGGAGGAGGAGCGCGCGCAGACGGTAGGAGAGGAGAGTACGCAGCTGTTTGGAAAGGAGGAGAGGAGCGCATGCACAGATGGTGTGCGGACGGTCGCCACCGGTCAACAAGTGACATACCCCCGAGCATAAGACACTCCGCATCTAGAACACGGAAACACCATTTCTTCCCATTCCATTCGGTTTTTGTGTGTGGGTGCTTCCACTTGTAACCTTCCATTCTTTGTGTTACGATTGATACACATAGCCATGCCCTATTGTGCACAGTTAATCTAAAGCAAGGGTGCGGAACACCCGGGCCACATGTGGCCTGCAGACCTTTTGATTTTTTTTTGACCTTTTGATGTATTAAAGGATCACCATAAAACAAATATCAGTGCCTAGATTTTAGTCATCCTGGAGATCAGTACTGATATGTTTCTCGAATGGTGACACCAGATTCCATACAGAAATGACCAAGCATATTTACAACGTGTGGGAAAAGACTTGTTTCGTTTGAACGGCAGCATTAGGTGACAATTTGTTACACCCCCCTCCCCCCTGCCTTTCTTGCATTGCAACCTTCCCATGTGGGACTGAACTTCTTGACTGTGGCTTGCTTGCTCACTGATGTGAGTTGAGACACCTCATGTCACCAACTAAGATGCACAATTTTTTTTGCACAAAACATTAACAACTCTTTAAAAATTGCATACTACGACGACAATCATCAATGTCAGTTTGGACAAAAATAGGAAAGAAATACTGACATTGGGCACAATTACAAACACCCTGTATTTTTTGTGAAGACAGAACTAAGCTGAAGAACGTTTACTAGAGCAGCAGCAACAGCAGCATAAAATGGACAGTGGTGTAACAACTGACAAAAAATAACCTACCTAAACCATTGGAATCGAAATCACGAGCGTAACAGTTCAAAATTGGGCTTGATGTCTTCATCTAGAGTCCCATTGCTTTAGGCTAGCAATGGGTGCTGCCATTCACTGCGTGGAATAGCATTTCACATTGTGGAAAATTCAGAGGGCCTATTTTACACATTACGGCACATCAAAACTTTCACCGCCAAGAAATGAGGTAAATCGTCGGTCAACAGTCCAGGAAACAGCTTTTCATGTCTACAGGAGCAAAATCCTCATAATGTTCTGTTTGAACAGAAGAGTGCATTCATACAGATGACCAGGGCTAAAATCTTCATGACAGAACATAACTGCAAATCACACAATGAAAACCAAAACATCTGTGCATTTAGATACTACAGCGAAACAAAAAATTGCATCAATAAGTCAATCATCAGGAATTGCACTACCTGGTACAGTAGCCTGTGCATTGTGCTGTTATGCCCATCGCTGGGTAGTCCCTAAATCATACTTCCAATAAATACACATGGTTTGCGGCGATATTAGATGCCCACCACACAACATTTTTTGCACACCCGTTACACATCACACTAACCATGCGTTGCATCCTGGCTGTCTTAATGGTCATGTTCGCCTTCTAACCAGTGGCATTGGATGCCTGCTGCTCTTTTCACTGTTGCCCAGTATCGGCATTTCATTGCGGCCATTCCCATTCCATCCTCTTCTATGTGGCTAAGGCGTTGTGCTGCTGGGCCCAAGGACGTTGCAGGTTCGATTGCCAGCCACTTTTCTGACAGAGGCGAAAAGCAAAAACGCCCGTGTCTGCGAGATTTCGACGCACGTTAAAGATCCCCCCCCTTGCCCCATGTGGCCAAAATTAATCCGGAGCCTTCTACTACGGCGTGCCTCACCCGCCTATTTCCCACACAATAAGGGAAACTGCTAGACATTGTTGTCTCAGCCAAACTGATGCACACGGCTTGCTGGAAAATGCCTATTCGAATGGCACAACTGACTGGCTCAGATTTGCTAGAGCTGCGCAGACAGCTACAATTTTGTATAGCTGGGTGAGCCTCTCCTTGTGCTTCGCAGTCACGAGATCAATTGGAATAGTGCTTGACAGGATTCGGTATCGTCCTCTAAGTAGCCCAAGTACCCTTCTACATGAATGCGGACATTAGCCAATTTTCGAGTTTTTTGGACGTCCCAAGCCGATAACTGCGATTTCCCCCTAGTGAAAGCCGGCATTTCTAGCTTGGCTGAGTGGATGCCAACAGCATCACCTATTGTTAATCCTCTGTCAGCCAACACTGTGTCACCTGGTACAAGGTTATTTAAGATGCCGCAAGACTCGGTAAGGCGCTTATCGCTGGTCCGACCACCCCAACCCTCGGAAATGAAAGTGACTGCACTTCGTGCTTTGCAGCGCAACGCCTTAGCCACTGAGCCATCGCGGCGGGTTACATTTGCAGCATTGGTAAAACCATTTTGGAATACTGCAACTTGCCAAGGAATTTAGTCCTGTCAGTTTTACCTTGCAATCTGATTATACTCACATTTTTTGCAGTTTGTTTTTAGTTGTAAATTAAGTGTATCAAGTCATTTTTTTGCGTGTTTCCCATTCAGCAGAAGACTGCACTTACTGGGCACGTCTGGTATTGATGGTCATTTGTCCTCAACACATCCTGTATTTACAGATTTCTTTTCTGACTCCAACAACTGCATCGGTGAAGCAATTTTGTAAGCCTGCAGCTCGTCGTCTTTTTCAGTTGTTATTAACGTGCTATGTTAGAGAAATCACATCAATCTCAATTATCTTTTTAGTTTAAGAGTGTGGCATTACTTTGTGTATTTACCAGAAAACTATTACCTGTCTGTATAATGCCTTTAAATCCATATTTCTTTGAACTGTTTCAACACTTTTCTGTGTATGATACTGTCCAGTTGCTGTGATTTTTTTAACACGAGGAAAATGCAAATATCATTTTAAGCAGTGACATCACAAATGACATACTGTGTGCTGAATAAACTTTTTCTGTTGTCGCCCACTAAGAGCTTTGCAGGCTTTGCTGAAAGACCTACAAAAAAATAAGTAGCAGATAGTGAATTTTCACTATTGTAAACGCGATACCCAGGACTCTGCTGGTAAAAACTCGCCATTGTGTACATAGAAGGGAACTTAGTATCTGGCACACAGCATCACTGAAAAGCAATTTACATGCCCACCATAGCTAAAACATGCTAAAATTCACACTCACTGCTACATTGTAATTTTTTTTATTCTAAGCATACCCTTTTATTCATGCCCCTTGCACTTGCGATAGATGCACTTACGGTTGATGCACAAAGATTTGGAGTATTTAACATTCAATACACCTTTTATTAAAGTGGGGTAGGAACTAAGAATTGAGCAAATGGGGCAGTAAAAATTGGAACAATTCATACGGTGAAAAGTGTTGAAGGGCCAGAGACAGATGTGATGATAGTTCCAGGGTGCTTACTGCTCCTACCCTTGTTATACTCTCCCCAAGTAGGAGCTGTGCAGTACGGTCTCCCACTGCTATTAACACTGCAACTTGGTGTGGCTGTGTGAGGACGCTGACATAGCATGTGTGCTAGGCCTGCTCCTTCCTGGCACCTGTGAAACTCTGCAGGGGGGGTGGGGGGACAGCTACTGTTACCTGTCCTGGGTAACAGTAGCTGTAGACAATTAAGCTCCGACACGAATTTGTCTGGAGGTGTCGCCAAACCACAGATTCCTGGGAGGGATACAGACTCAGGTCAGCCGACAGTGGTTGGGGATATCCGTGTAGGACACTACTCTGTTCCTGCCCGACAGTGAGATGAAGCCACCGTCCAGATTGACATGCGCTAGGTCAGTAAAGCCTCAAGTGGAGTTGTGTGCGGATTCACTCCTGGCCATGCCAAAGAGGGCAGCGGTCCAGATTAGATGTAACTTGCCGGTTCGTTTTTCGGGGTCGAAGCCAAAAGTTTCGGGGTCGAAGCCAGAGGTACGGACACCTCTTCGGAGATCTGCCCTCAGGAGAAATTTAGGATTGCAGACTTGGAGGTTTTAATTAACAGCGATGCTGTTGAGCAAATCATTTCTGTATGGTGTCCGCAGCTTTTAAAATACTACGAAAATGCACACCATTCATGCTGGCGTGCCTTGATACGTGTGCATAGTTTGTCGCGGATAGTGGATAGGCCACAGATAGTTGGCATGGCAGAGGAAAGGAAGAGGCCGGTGTGCTTCGACAGGCTCTGCGTGCAAAGCATCTGCTAGAGACGATAAGTCATGCTTACAGGGCGGCACAAGAAAACGTCGACCAAAACGACGAACTCACTCTGGCGTTGCTCAACGTAAGGTAATGAAATGCCATCCCGCCGACGTCAACCACGGCCCCACGACAATAAAACTCAACTTTGTGTCCGTCAATGATCAAGTCTTGCACGTGAGCGCAAGCTTCCCTGAATTTTTTTACTGTTCTGATTTTTGTGAAGGCCGCCAGTGCAATGGCTGCTGCTTTATACACCACTGGGGTATGAAGCGGGCCAGAGGCAATGGAGTTTCCCTAGGGAGGTTATTGACTACAGCAAGTAATATTACGTCCAGACGAAAATAGTTGGCTGCGTCCCTGTAAACCACGTCCTCACATTTAGCTTAGCGTTTGCACAGAGCTTGCGCCCTGGCCTATCGTCGCTCGTAGTAATTGGGGTGCGTTTCACGAGAAGAGGGGGAATGAGGATGCAATCTCAGCGTTGTTGGAATAGCTACTTGTAAAGTCGTGCTGCAAGGAAGGTTAATGTCCAATGTGCTTAAAATGCGACTCCTTGTTTGGCTGTTAGCTAAAGCTCATGCTGCCTTAACCGTCGTAGAAAGTGTACGTCTGAAACTGATCATGGTATGCAGAAAGAGAGTTTTCCTCCATGTTCAAGAACCTTTCCCATGCATGGAATGAGAGATAATGGCTGGAGAATTTCAATCGTAAGCTTTTTTTCAGGTTTAGGGATTAAAATATTTTTGGCTCTTTTCCACTGTTTCGGAATGTGACCTCTATCCCAACACATATTGAGCTAATGAGTGAGGGCTTTCAAAAAGTCAGAACCTAGATTACAAGCATTTGTTCCTGACGTCGTTTTGCCTAAAAGCACATTTTGTTTTGTGCAAAGGGCCGTAATGGCAGCCGCGTACCTTGCCCAGAGTAATGTTGAGGAGGGCATTATTCCGGCTCGAGTAGGGGGGCAGTACCTTGGCAGCACAGCTTGCAATATGAAGATCCTGAATAACCTTCAGTAGTTCTTTGTCCGTGCTACCAAACTGATAGGGAATGACGCTTATGGCGAATTCCATTGGGAGAGCAGGAGCACTCAAAAGCACTCTGAAAGTGCTCTCTCCTGAGCAGGCGTGTTTCAGTGGTCGAACAGAAGTAGGAGCACTGTCATCCAGTGGTAGTGCGAGACCACTTTCGGTGCTCTGAGAGCAGTTGGGAGCAGTTCGATCTGCTCCCGCTTAAAAAGTCGGAGTGAGCACAGTACAATACGAAGGAAGTCACATGACCTTTAACGTCATATCCTCCCCTTTTTGTGTGTGTGTGCGTGCGTGCGTGTGTGTGTGTGTGTGTGTGTGTGTGCGTGTGTTTTTTGCTCCCTTGTATCGGGGAGCGCGGCGGTATCTATCGTGCATTTGCAACTTTGTGGAATGGGCAGCGAGCCCTACGAGCATGCGAATGCTTCGCACCGCCGCACGTGCTTTGCCCGGCTTTGCTCACACATGCTTTTCCGCAGAGATTGCTGGGATGCCTAAAGGCTGGAATACGTGGAGCGAACTTTCACGACAAAGTTAGCGCGGCGGGAAATCTCTGAGCTACCGTACTTATCCAATTCTAACCGTACCTATCTCCCCCGATTCTAACGCGCACCCGATTTTCCTGACAAAAAAACCAAAAAACTTGCACCTCCGTTTGTAAAGCGCACGGAACTTTATAACCCAGACAAACGAATGCGGAAGATATGGGCGATTTATTGCCCAAAGTAATCTCACTCATCTCACTCCTCGTCGCTTTCCGCTGACCAGAACATCTCGTCCTCGGTGCCGCCAAGAGCCTTCGCGATGCTACACTTCTGAACGAACATTCAACCATGGTCGATGGGATCGTGGCCCGCGCCTCGCACACCCATCCCGCAAGCTTCTCCAGAGCCGCACGCTTCAGCCGACCGCTCGTTTTGAACGCATGAGAGCCGCTGCTGCCATTGCTGTTATCAAGCGCGCAAGTGGAACAATTTGACGATTTGTGTGAACGCCGATAGAAAAGTCTAGGCGCATATGCTTTCTGCGTCCGAAAAATCGTTGCTAAAAGCTTTAGCGCCATCTTGACTTGGTGATGGCGATGGGTGGGACGAAATTTTTGCTGTTTCGGTTTCGCTTTCGAATCCGATTCTAACGCGCATGTGATTTTTCAGCCTATTTTTCCGGAAAAAGGGTGCGCGTTAGAATCGGGTAATTACGGTACATGGAGCGACGACATGGCGCGCGCCACTGCGCCGCCGCTGGGCTGCTCTAAGTTAAAGCCCCTCCGCCGCGGCCCTGCCCATAGGAGGGGCTTTACTCTCACTGAACTCCATGCCCAGAATCAACGGTGCTGTTCAGTAAACAGACCCAGTGAAGGAGCTTCCCACTTTGGTTGTACATCATTTAACGATACTGCGTGGGGCTGGGGTTTTTCTTCTACTGAAATATTCGTTCTTAGTTCTCAAAAACGCTAAAGGCTGAAGAGCGAGAGTGAGAGAGAGAGAGAGAAAAAAAAAACGAACGGCACCGGGGAGATTCGCACGAGCGACTACAAGAACAAGTAGCCGGCAGTTTAACCTCTACTTCACCCCGAGAGATGGTGCATATGAGCAAAATAGCCTCTTTTACTGGTTTTTGTCGTATTTGAGACGCTCTCGTAGTGATACCGCCTGTTCCTCACTCGCCAATCTTGCAGACAGGCCTCATATTGCTGCTACTGCAAGTAATGTAGCCGGATCGCCCTTATTTAACCTGATAAATGCTATCATGTATGCCCATCTCGGCGGCACAAGCCACGACAGCCGGTCGGGACCGTGTTTTCCCCTCGTCGTTTCTTCCTCTCCCACCTGCTCTCCGGGTGCGTGCCGCACTCATGGCAGGTGCAGTGGCCCTGCTCCCGCGTGTCCCCAAGTGTTCTGTCACCTACTCTTCACTGCACGACGCCACTGCTCCTGTTCTCTCAATGGAATTCCCCATTAAGTTGCATCGATGTATGGCTTGGTTCTTACCGAGATCGATTAGGTAAGCATCAGACGACGTTTCATGTCTTGGGTAGTTGCTTCTCACGCTGCAATCGCAACCTGCATGCCAATTTTGTCGCAATAACTGAGTATTCTTTAATGTGTTGGTCAAGCTAATCCAGGCGACCAAATACGTTGCAACTGACTTTGTTCTTGCGGAGCTGCTGTTGCAAACCACTCTTGGCCTCCCACATGTGGGGAAGCTGCAAGTCAACCTGGCATTGGTTCCCTGCTTGAAATGTATAATTAATTACCTGCTCAGCATCTCGGCTTAGTTGATCCGCCTTTGCCTTGATGTTAGTTATTTCTCAGATATGTGGACCAATCACCAAGTGTGAGGAATCCCGCTCCACCACTCAGAGCCCTTGAAATGCATCTCAGTAAATGAGGATAAGCGGGCCTACCAGACCTTCGTTTGATGTTGCCGGGTGGTCGCTGCCGAGATTCTCTTATGTGTTGCGTAAAGTGGTCTTCCTTTACGTGTGTTCTGTAAAAGTGAGGCAAGGCTGCTCACACTGCTGCTCATCACTGCTCACACTACTTCCGGTGCAAGTGGGATGCGTATGGTCAGTGGTAAGGGTGAGGCCTTCTTGTTGGGCATCAAGCCAAAGGTTTTCGCTTTTTAATGGTGTCATGCTTGCAATCCCCACTTAGTGTGATGTGCATTAAAATCACCGACAAAGAGTAATGTGTCGAAATGGAAAATTTCTAGAGTTTTCTAAAAAAGCTTGGTCAATTTGGAGGTGTTGCGAGAAGGGCTCCATACGTTTAGGAGAAACGTGCCGGTCAGCCATGTTTTGCATCTAGTAATTAATTCGATGCAACAATACTCGCATCCCGGCCGGCAAATTTCACTTCTTTTCACAGACGCAGAAGTTTTGACGCCTCCGAACGCTCCAAGTTCTACACCGTGTTTGCCATTTGAAAAGACTTTCCACACTGATGAGTTCTATGCTGTTTGTTGATTAGTAAACGCATACCCTGAAGTCACTGACCAAAGAACTGAAGCGCATGAAAAATTCCTTGCCGGCCTGACCCCTGACCCGACAGGCACAGTCAGCCCTGTGCGGCAGCAGCGGCTCACCATTGTTTGCATTGCTGGATGTAAACAAATCTTTCCTTTGCAGCTACGTCAGCTGACTCCTTAGCCATGATTGGCTATCCGGTTTTGCATTGCCGAGGCGCAACGAGGGGATTCAGTCCTAGAGCGATCTTGTCCTCCCTCTCAAAGCGAGAAAAAGCGATGCCTGGCTCATCACTTGCGACGTCACGCAATGTGCCAAGTCGCCAGTGGGAATGTGCCTTTAGACGATTGGTGAGCACTTTAGAACTGTCCGCTGACGGAGGCCAGACGCACGTGCAGTCGATTTTATGGGGCCCATTCCCCTTCACGCAGCGTCCTCAAAGAACCGGTGATGCAAATGTTGAGACCGGTGATTTCAGCACCAATCTTATCCTCAAATTGCACTCACATGGCTTTGAATGTCGCACGAGGGTTTCCATGATCTGTTCTCCAAAATTTTTAAGCACACCTTCCGTAACGTACTAATCATCTGACCCCGAAGCAAGGGGGGTTTGCCAAGGCCAATTTTCTTGTCCCAGTGTTTTAACTGAGTAGAGCCAGATGGAGAATTGTCCATTGCATCTGCGGACCCAATTTCTGAGGACCCCAAGGTCGGTAACCTGCTGTGGCTGGAGTCAACGATGGCCTGAGATACTGGTCTGACGTTTTGGAAGAGGCGGGGTTGACAGTGGTGTCGACTCCCTTAAGTTCAGTTAGGGCTGCTTTTAGAACTTTTTTTTTCCAACGATAATGAACTCAAGCATGTGATGGATTTTGTGAATTTCTGAGCATGAATCGGAATGTCTGCCACGAGTGTATTGACTCTGGGGGACCATGTGTCTCTGAGTGTGTTTGCCGTGGGAGACCGTAGCTGCCCAGCTCACCTTGTTGTTTAGGTTGATTCTTTTGGCATGGATATGGCCGCCTGTCCTCGATGGTTTTGGCCCTCTGTGCTCGACAGCCAACGACGCAACGTCCAGCGCACACAATCCCAGCTCCGGGTGGAGTTGTCCTTGGTCGGCGGTCCACAGCTCGCATTCCCTTGGCTTTGCTGCAACCAAGGGAAGGAGCCCAAATGGTCACTCTCCCCAGATGAGGCCGTAAAGAATTTTTTACTGCTCCTTTCTATTGTCCTCGTCCTTCACGAATAGTCACAATCTGCGCATAGAGTGTAAATCCCGAAGTGCTAGGACTTGATTTTAATGAAGCCTGTCGCGTGCTTAAGGTCCCAATCAGAGGTCAAGAAAAAAACGTTCAATGCATTACTGACCGCTAATCGCTAAAACGCTTCAACAAGGCCGAAGCCACATGTAGCCAAAGCAACAAGCACGAAATGAACATCGTACTGTTAAACTAGGCCATACAGCCAGTGTCTTCTTGGCAGGAGGCACTTATTCATGTGGCACCGTGTAATGCCTTTCAGCTGCTGCTTGCATCAATCTAGAGTTTTGCTCCCGTGAGTATACCCCATTGTTTTTCTCAACAGCTGCATAGTTTAATTTGACCCAATGCAAGTGCAGTTACTAATACGCCTGCAGTGCACTGGCCTTGAATGCAGGATCACACATGCTTGGTGCATTGCTACCGTGGTATGCTGCACGTATCAACTCGACTCAACACTGCGTCACCTGACAACCTCCAAATGCACACCTGAAACACCTCCTTTAGTTCTTTCCAGGGTGCTCATTCTTCACAGTCCATCTACTGTTGGTACAGCCAGAAATACTTTTAGGGGTTGGGGGTGTATGGAGGTATGGGAGAATGGAAGGAGCCTCGCCAAAATGAATGCTAGCACTTGCTTATGTGCAGCATAGTAAAATTTTTGGGGGAGGGGGTTCAAAACCCCTTCGCGCTGTACCTGGAGAATCCTATCGGCCATCTGGGAGGCCATCACTGATGTGTTGCTGGGGCATTCTTGGCTCGTGTCTCTCTCACAAAGGTGAGCACATGGCGGAGTTATTTGTGCACTTGACAGCACCTGAGGATTCACAAGGATTGTCAGCTGCTGATAATGGCTGAGCTGTTGGGTTGACCTTTTTTCTGTGCAGCTTAGCAAAGGGGGTCAGCCTCACGTAGGATGTTTACTAGCACTGATAAGAGGCTGAAAGTTGGGACGTAAAGAGTAGTCAGGCAGTGGATGTTCACACGTATTTAAAGAATTGGCCATCATATGGCTTATGTGAAGACTATGACATGCTTTTAATCACTATCAGAAGTGGGGTAGGTCCAGCCCCTTTAAGGGACTGTGGCACACCATCTTGCATTCGGGACAGACGCAAACACCCACACATCAAAACGTTCGACAAGTACTCCTGTAATGACGCCAGCATTTACGGAGGTGAAGGATAAAAAAAATCTAAAATGAAGTTTGCCTTGGAGGTGCAGTGTCCCTTTGGCACTGCACATTTTTATACGTTTCAACACGAAAATGCATAATCAACATCAAAAAAAGTTTTACAACTGAAACTGAAAAGCAACGCAGGCTGCATAAACTTTACCTTCTTAAGAGAAGCAAAAATAGGCCAGAAACATGCATACGCTATGCCAAGTTTTTTCTGCAGCCTTGTGTGCCTAGTGGTGGCTGGATGGCTTTTTGTTGACTTCGCCGGACTGGGGGAGTGGCTGTTGAAAGCCAGTGGTTGATCTCATGCTTCAGACCTGCAAGAGTGAGTAGTAACATGTGAAATTAAAAATGCTGCGATGCACAGTCTTACAACAGTCAGTTCACCAGTGACCACATAAAGTTGAAAACGGCTTGTGCTCGCTTTGTAGAAGGTTTGTACGAACACTTTGATTGACTATGAGGTTTAACACACGGACACTACACAGGCGATGAGGCACACCGTAGTGAGGGACTAAGGTTAATTTTGACCACTTGGGGATGTTTTAACGTGTGCCAAAATCTCGAACATGGGCATTTCTGCTTTTCGCCTCCATTAGAAAAGCGGCAACTGTGGCCAGTTTCCGCTTTTCAAATATGAAGTCTGGACTAGAAGGTATGCAGGCAACGTTTAACAAATATACATATGTGCAGACGCAAGGATGGTGAAAACAGAGCCTGCAAGCATATGAATAGTCTGCTTGCCGGTTGGGAAGGTTGGTTGCTTAAAAAAAGAATGGTGCATAAAAGAAACTGCTAGATACCATCTGTGCCCAAGGCATTGCTTAAAAATCAACTCGCCATTCCATGTAATAAATGCAGCTATGTAGTAAAAGCACAGAGGGGGAGGGAGGAATAACCGGGTGTTTTAAGGTGCAGTGTAAAAATAGCGCAGTTAAAAGAAACGAGCCAAAGATGGAACTAGCGTTACTCCGCTTTGTTCACTAATTAAAACGCCCAATTTTTTTTCATTTCTCAAATTAAGGTACTTCCTGTCTCGTCGGCTGACGAGCGACGATGAAAGCGACCACACCGACCGGTTGCTGGAACTCAAGTGCCTTTATTAAGCGAAGAGAAATAAACCCCCCGGTCCACGAGGTGCGGCGGCGCAGGCGTGGAACATGATAGCTCACGCGTCAAACATCCGGCGGGTTTGATCCGTGGAGCTTTCGACCGTCACTGCTGGTGTTTCGTCTGTGCTTGAATAACTGTCAGACGCAAGGCCATCAGGCATGCCTGCACCGTTGAACGGCACCAAATGCCGACGGTTGCGCTGAATGATGCCTGTCGTTTTTTCCACCACATATGAGCGTGGTCTTCTTGCTGGGCTGAGCACCTTTGCTGCGCATGACATATCCTGCACCCACACATCCTCCCCGTCAGCGAGTGGGCGGAGTTGGTGGGCGGTGTGACAACGGTTGAAGTCTTGACTTTGTTTTGTTCGGTTAGCTTTATCCTTAGCTGCAACTTCGTCGTGTGGTGGCCACTCCGGTTGCAGGGTGTCTGGCATCTTCGGCACTGTCGTTTGCAGACGTCGGCCCATTAGGAACTGCGACGGGCTGTATCTGCTGTTAGGATCGGCCAACACAGGAATTCCTCGCAAGCCCTAGAGCAAAGTGTGCGTGGATGAATCACCCAGAGGCACGAGGAGGCAAGAAACCCTGGCGCCAGCGGCGGCGGCGGTTTCAAGTGGCGGCTTCTATATCCTGGGTTCATCGGACGCTGCGGGCCACTTCTTTTCTTCATACACGTATGAAAGAAGGGTCCACCGAAAGGAAGCTGCAGTTTCAAGTGTCCAAGCTCTTCGGTTTCCAACCATCGGCGAGAGCAGGAAGTCGCTTGTCTTTACGTGCTGGGAGCCGTGTTGAAATTCCGTTCTCACGGGGCCTCCAAAATGAAGACTTGCGCAAAGTGGTGCAACTCCGGCACGGGACACGATCCATGACGTGGATATTCACCCTTTCCATCGACCGAGTGGTTCGTGTGCATCAGCCACGCCTCATGTCGTGGGCGGTACATCAAGTGTCGTCCACTGCCCACCTGATTGGACAACCTGTGTGAAGTTAAATTCCCTAGCCAGGGATCTGGGGAATACGAACTCTATTTAAACGGCTGTATTCGTGTTATTCTTGTTCTCCTGTCTCGACTGTCATCATGTAGAATAAACCTCCTGTACAGTTTCCTCCTAAGCAGTCATCTCGAGTCTTTAGTCCGACACCATGGCGAGCCGGGACCTGCGGGCCTGAACGAGTCAGACAACCCAAGGGCCCCTCATCTCTAACACTGGTTGGCAGCAGCTGGGATGGACCGTGCCTCATCGTGCTGTCTCTGCGGGTGAGCGTTTGGCTTTTGCTATGGGATTCGCCAGGCTTCAGATTTTGAGAGAATAATCTTGCACTGGGAATCAAGCGCTTGTCAATTGAGAAGGGTTAATCTCACGACATTGCTTGGAAGCAGAGCCAAAGCAAAGCAGAGAAAGCGGGGTCATGGACCTAATGAAATTGCCAAAGTCGGACTTGCTCTTGTTATGCGAGGAACTGTCAGTAGAAGTGCCAAGCAAAATAACGAAAAAAGAGCTGTGCAAGATCATTCCTAAAAGCGTCGAGAATAACGACGAGCTTGTACATGCATGGAACTTAGTTCGAGAAGCTAAAGAGAAAGCGGAACAGGAACAGAAACGACTTCAGGAGGAATCTGAACGAGAGTGGGAGAAAGAGAAGGAACGGCAAAAGTGGGAAGCTGAAAAAGCGGAAAGAGAGCTAAAGCGACTGGAGCTTGAAAAGGAAAGACGAAAAGATGGCGGTAGCGCGAGAGCCGAGACTCCTGAAAGAACATGCGAGGCAGTATCGTATCGGATGGATAAGTACATGCATCCATATGAAACTGGACGGGACATAGGATTGTACCTAGGAAATTTTGAGAGAACTTGTGAACGGGAGAACTTTGCTCGCGGTACTTGGACACAACGGCTTCTGACACTCTTGCCATGTGAAGTAGCTGAAGTGATAGCGAGACTTAGTACGGAGGATGCGGCGGATTACGAGAAAGTGAAAGCTAGCCTGCTGAAGAGATACAGGCTTTCAGCTGAAGCTTTCCGCCAACGTTTTAGAAGCTCAAGCAAAGGCGACAGCGAGGGCTATCCGGATTTCGCGTATGGCCTTAAGACTAACCTTTTGGAGTGGCTTAAGGGAGCAGGGGCCTATGAAAGCCGCGATGGAGTTGTCGAATGCATTTGCCTTGAGCAATTTTATCGAAGCATCCCCCAAGCGGTGAAGCTGTGGGTTCAAGACAGGGAAAATGTCGGCACAGTTGAAAGAGCCGCAGAGCTAGCGGAAGAGTACGCTACTCGCAGAAGGTTGAGCACAGATGAGAGTGCATCACACGCTAGAAACGTGACGCGGAGTCATGTTCCCAGCAAAAAGAACCTTTCTTCGAAAAGTTCCGTGCAGGCGGAGGCGCCAAAAAGAATGGCGGAAAAGCGGGAAGATCAGTCGAAGAGAGAGGGTGCAGACAAAGCAGGAAAAAAAGAGTTTGAGGCTAGTAGGCAACTTCGCTGCTACAACTGCAATGGTGTCGGGCACTTTGCAGCCAAATGCACCAAACCTAGGGTAGTGTTCAAGTGCGTCGATGAAAGCGACGAAAATCTAGAGCTCCTTATGCCATACTTGCACAAACTGCAAGTCAATGGAAAACCATGCAACGTGCTTCGGGATAGCGCCGCAACGATGGATGTTGTCCATCCGTCCTACGTTGCAGCAGACGATTTCACGGGGGAAGTCGCATGGATAAAACAGGCGGTGGAGGAACACAGTGTATGCCTGCCAATGGCTCGGGTGAGGATTTGCGGGCCGTTTGGGGAGCTGATCACTGAAGCCGCAGTCTCGAAGGCCCTGCCACTTCAATACCCTTACCTCTTCTCAAATCGATCGGATCGATTGCTTAACGAGGGAGGCCAGAAACTCGGAGAGGGAGTGGTGCAAGCTCTGACAAGGTCTCAGACTCGCCAGCTCGCCTCTCAGTTAAGTCAGATTCCTGAACCTAAGGTAGCCAGAGAGGCACGTGCCAACCTACCATTGGAACCACTTGAGGAGGAAGAAGTGACGGGTTGTCAAAGGCAGACAGATGCACAAGGCTATGACCGAACAGGGACGATCACTGAGGCAGCAAATGAAGCAGAGAGCTCTGAAGGGGCAGTGTTATCTCCAGCTTCACGCAACTTTGATCGCCTTCTTAAGGTTAACCGGGAGTCACTAATAAAAGAACAGAGAGAGGACCCCACTTTGGAGAGATTGCACGTTACGGCCAAAGAAGGCATTGCTCGACGCAATATAACTGTGCATGAGAAAGGAGGATTACTGTATCGCCACTACCAGGACAAAAAAGGCAAAACACTCGATCAGTTAGTCGTGCCTGAAAGGTACAGAGCGGACATTTTGAGTCTGTGCCACGGGAATGGCTGGTCAGGACATCTCGGGATAAATAAAACAAAAGAGCGGCTGCTAATGGAATATTATTGGCCAGGATGTTTCAAAGACGTGGAGCGCTATGTGAAATCATGCGATGCGTGCCAGCGTGTGGGCAAACCGGGGGAGACATGGAAGGCTCCACTGAAAATTGTGCCACTAATTTCGGAACCTTTCCGTCGGCTTGTAATAGACACAGTAGGCCCTTTGCCCAGGACTAAGTCAGGCTACAAGTACCTGCTTACCATGCTGTGTCCAGCCACAAAATTTCCCGAAGCCATTCCGTTGAAAGAACTGAGCTCCTCAGAGATAGTTGACGCTCTTCTATCGGTGTTTGCGCGTATAGGATTTCCGGCCGAAATCCAGACGGATCAGGCAACAGTTTTTACGAGCGCTTTGACTACCACGTTCCTAGAGAGGTGCGGAGTAAAGCTGCTACACAGCTCAGTGTATCATCCGCAGTCTAACAGTGTGGAGAAATGGCATTCGGTTCTAAAGCGGGTGCTACGTGCTCTGTGCTATGAGCACAAAGAGGACTGGGAGGACTGTCTGCCAGCCACATTATTCGCTTTGCGTACGGTTCCCCACGAAGCTACGGGTTTCACCCCAGCGGAACTTGTGTACGGAAGAGCCCTGCGCTCCCCCCTCCGAATGCTGAGAGAAATGTGGGAGGGCACAGGAGAGAACCAGACAGTGGTAGAGTACGTGCTTCAACTACTGGACCGCCTTAACAGTACGAGGGAGATAGTAAACCGCAATATGAAAGCTTCCCAGGAGGCTTCGAAAGTCTACTATGACAAAAACGCCCGCCTTCGAACTTTCCGCGTGGGCGATCGCGTCATGATTCTTCGGCCATCGAGGAAAAATAAGCTGGAAGTTCACTGGGACGGTCCTGTAGAAGTTATGCAGAAACTTTCTGAGACGAATTATGCGCTAAAGATTCCAGGAAGAGGGAAGCAGGTGAGAATTTATCACTGCAATCTCATGAAGCCGTACATGGAACGCAGCGGGATCGTAAATCTAATGCTAAACGAACCCGAGGAGCTCGATAGCGAGATTTTAGATTGGAAGGAGAACGCAGGAGATAGCGTCAGCGTGGAGAAAATCGTGGCTCTTTCTGTAAATACAGAATCTCTGAGTTCGGGCCAGATTAACGCTCTAAAGCGGCTGTTAAGCGAATTCGCTGATCGATTCAGCAGCCGTCCAGGAAAGACACACCTCCTGACGCACGAAATAGAGCTCACGTCTGACGAGCCGATACGGTCAAAACCATACAGGGTATCACCTCGGCAGAAGGAGATAATGGAAGCTGAAATACAGCGCATGCTTAACTTGGGGGTAATAGAGCCAGCTGAGAGTGACTACACCTCACCGCTGATTTTAGTTGAGGCACCAGGCAAAGAGCCTCGTCCCTGTGTAGACTACCGAAAGCTGAATGCTATTACCAGGGACCAACTATACCCGATTCCGAACATAGAAGAAAGACTAGAAAGAGTGAGCGGCGCAAAATTCATTTCCACCCTCGATCTCGTGCGCGGATATTGGCAAGTACCGCTCTCAGAAAGTGCGAGCAGGTATGCCGCTTTTATCTCGCCGGTTGGCACCTTTCGACCCTTAATGCTTAGTTTTGGGCTGAAGAATGCCCCCTTCAGTTTCTCGAAACTCATGGACATCGTACTCAGGGATATGCAGGGCTTTGCTCTCCCTTATTTGGACGACGTCGCTATATTTTCAGAAACGTGGGAAGAGCATCTAGAACACCTTAAGAGCGTGTTTTCTAGGTTGCGAGAGGCCGGACTAACTATGAAGGCGGAAAAGTGTAGGTTTGGTTGCGCTCACGTGGCTTACTTGGGCCATGTTGTCGGCCAGGGAACTAGGAGTCCATCAGAGCTAAAAATTGCTCCGATCGTGGCATTTCCCCAGCCTCGAACTAAGACGGACATTCGATCCTTTTTGGGACTGGTCGGATATTACCAGCGGTATATCCCGAACTATTCACAGCTGGCAAGCCCCTTAACTGACGCGTTACGAAAGGGAGCACCCACTAAAGTACCCTGGGATGCCGAAAAAGAAAACGCATTCAAGAGTATCAAGGCAGTGCTTATGTGCCGACCTCTGCTCCGAACCCCTGACTATTCTAAAGAGTTTATAGTCCAGTGTGACGCCAGTGATAGAGGAATGGGTGTTGTCTTAAGTCAAGTGGGCGACGACCGCGAAGAACACCCGATTCTGTACGTCAGCCGTAAGCTGACCTGTAGAGAGGAAACGTACAGCGCTTCGGAAAAAGAGTGCGCCTGTTTAGTATGGGCGTCGCAGAAGTTGTCGTGTTACTTGTATGGAGCAAAGTTCATCTTTGAGACCGACCATTGCCCTCTCACGTGGTTGAGGCAAATGTCCCCCAAAAATGGTCGCTTGCTCAGATGGAGTCTAGCTCTCCAGGAGTATAATTTCTCTGTACGCTACAAGAAGGGAAAACTGCATGCGAATGCTGATGGCTTAAGCCGACTGTTATGAAGTAACTCAGTTGGATCGCCTCCGGGGTTTCTTTTTATTTTAACCTAGTTTAGGGCAGTCGGCCAGTGGCGTTTTCTGCGGGACCTATACCCTTGCTTTGGCGGCACCAAAATTCAGCCAAAATCAAATAGCTTCTGTGGTAAAGTGTTTCTTTATCGGTGCAGGAAGCCTGGTGGGTCTTTGGCAAATTCTGAACGCTTGCGTGTGGGGCGGTGCAGTGTTGCATGGGATAGCCCACTGGTGCTTTCCTTTGTTAATTGTTCAAGATCGTATGTTCCTTGGTGGAAGACGGCCCCTACACCCAGTTCCAGGCTCATCTCTTCCTGCCCAGCGGTCGTCAACGCTGGCCATTCGAGATTTTTCGGGCCGCGGAGGAGCTGTTAGGATCGGCCAACACAGGAATTCCTCGCAAGCCCTAGAGCAAAGTGTGCGTGGATGAATCACCCAGAGGCACGAGGAGGCAAGAAACCCTGGCGCCAGCGGCGGCGGCGGTTTCAAGTGGCGGCTTCTATATCCTGGGTTCATCGGACGCTGCGGGCCACTTCTTTTCTTCATACACGTATGAAAGAAGGGTCCACCGAAAGGAAGCTGCAGTTTCAAGTGTCCAAGCTCTTCGGTTTCCAACCATCGGCGAGAGCAGGAAGTCGCTTGTCTTTACGTGCTGGGAGCCGTGTTGAAATTCCGTTCTCACGGGGCCTCCAAAATGAAGACTTGCGCAAAGTGGTGCAACTCCGGCACGGGACACGATCCATGACGTGGATATTCACCCTTTCCATCGACCGAGTGGTTCGTGTGCATCAGCCACGCCTCATGTCGTGGGCGGTACATCAAGTGTCGTCCACTGCCCACCTGATTGGACAACCTGTGTGAAGTTAAATTCCCTAGCCAGGGATCTGGGGAATACGAACTCTATTTAAACGGCTGTATTCGTGTTATTCTTGTTCTCCTGTCTCGACTGTCATCATGTAGAATAAACCTCCTGTACAGTTTCCTCCTAAGCAGTCATCTCGAGTCTTTAGTCCGACACCATGGCGAGCCGGGACCTGCGGGCCTGAACGAGTCAGACAACCCAAGGGCCCCTCATCTCTAACACTGCTCACTCCTGGCGTGTCGCGGTACACCAGAAGCGCCATGTGTGGGTCCTTGGATTTTGTGAAAAGATCTTTCATGGTCCGCACCATGTGTTCTGCCTCGCCGTTTGACTGTGGGTAGCCCGGGCTGCTCGTGATGTGATGAAATCCGTAGGTCTGCGCGAACTCAGCGAACACCCGTGACGAAAATGCGGGCCGTTTTCGGACACGAACACATCAGGTATTCCATGTCGCGCGAACGTGCTCTTGACAGCCGCAATGACAGCTGTGGAGGTGGTTGATGACAAGCTGATTACTTCCGGAAAACGAGAGTAGTAGTCCACCACGATTATGTTGTGAGTTCCGTCAAGTTCAAACAAGTCGGCGCCTACACGCTGCCACGGCCGATTTGGAGTCGGTGTTGCGATTAGTGGCTCCGAACGCTGAACTCTCGTCTGAGCGCATTTCTCACACGATGTTACGAGCTGCTCAATTTCGCTGTTAAGGGTAGGCCACCATACTGCGTCCCTTGCCCTTGCCTTGCACCGTCCAATGCCCTGGTGGCCTTCATGGATTTGCTGAAGTACCTCACGGCGCATCAGGCTTGGAATAATGATGCAGCGATCTTTGAGCAAGAAGCCATCGCACACTGTGATGTTGCCTCTTTCCTTCCAGTACTCCCTTAGATGAACTGGAACCTTTGAGACGTTTTCTGGCCATCCTTTCTCACAGAAGTGGAGTAGCCCAGAACAGATGCCGTCTTCCGCTTGGTGCTTGCGTAAGGCATCCATGCGGGAGGACATGAGGTTGGCAGCTGCTGTAACGACTTCCCCGATGAATAACTCGATGGAGTCTGTCTGCCACTGACTTCGCTCAGGATCGTGTCCCTGAATAGGAGCCCTTGACAGCGTGTCTGCCGTGGCAATCAGCTTGCCAGGGACGTAGAGAACAGTGAACTAATAGCGCATAAGACGGATTCGCAAGCGCTGGATTCTGGGCAGAATCATGTCGAGTTCTGCTGATCCCAGGAGCGTGACTAAAGGACGATGATCCGTTTCGACTTGAAATGCGATGCCCCTCAGAAACTGGTCGAACTTCTTGACAGCCCACGTCACAGCCAAAGCTTCTTTTTCTGTTTGACTGTAGCGGCTTTCAGTGTCCGTTACGGATTGTGAGGCGTAAGCAACCGCTCGTCGTTCTCCCGATGGTTGATCTTGAAGCAATACGGCTCCGAGACCGTATGAGCTTGCGTCAGCTGACACAACCGTGGGGTACGATGGGTCATATTTAGCCATGCCGACCTCTGAACTGAGCAAGCTTTTGAGCTTGTCGAAAGCAGCTTGCTGGCACGGTCCCCAAATCCATGAGTTTCTCTTTTGAAGCAATGCCCTGATCGGTGCTGTGATGTCGGAAAGATGAGGAATGAAGCGGCCCTCATGGTTCGCCATTCCCAGCAGTCTTCGGACACCGCTGACATCCGATGGGGTTGGTAGCTTGGCCAAGGCCTCGACCTTTTCTGGATCGGGACTGATTCCTTGTGCGCTAACCTTGACTCTAAGAAACTTGACTTGGTTTGCAGAGAACGTGCATTTCTTGCGGTTCAGCTTGATTCCCGCTTCTTCCAAGCGCTGTAACACCTGCTTGAGACGTTGGTCATGCTCTTGCTGTGGTGCTCCGAAGACAAGAATGTCGTCAATCATGCTCACAACTCCTTCGAGGCCTTCCAGAATTCTGCTCATCTGTCGCTCAAAATATTCTGGCGCTGAGCAGATTCCAAAAGGTAGCCTTTGGAAACAGAATCTTCCCATTGGTGTTATGAACGTAGTGAGTTCTTGACTTTCTTCTGAAAGCTTCACCTGGTGAAAGCTAGCGGTAGCATCGAGCTTAGAGAATACCTTTGCTGATCCGAGGCGTCCCAGGATGTTCTCGACTGAGGGTAGTATGTGACGCTCCCGAAGCACGACTTTGTTGAGTCGGGTGAGGTCAACGCATATTCGGTAGCCTCCTCCTGCTTTTGGAACAGCCACCATACCGGAACACCATGGTGTGGGACGGTCCACCCGTTGGATGACTCCCTGGGATTCGAGCTTGGTGAGCTCCTCTCAAACTGGTTTGTGAAGCAGAATTGGTACTCTTCTCGGCACGCTGAGTGAGAACGGTTTGGCGCCTGGTTGGAGACGTATCACGTATTCGTCTTGCAGCTCGCCCAAGCCATCGAAGAGACTGTCCTTCAAAGTGACAGTAGAATCCGTTACACAGTCCACAAACCATATAACTCCGAGAGCCTGTATCGCAGGGAATCCAAGAAGCGGCGGGTCTTGCGAAGGCACAACATACACTGTTTGCACTGTAGACCTGCCTTTCCAGCTTAGTTTCGCTTGGAATGTTCCGAGAACGATGAGGGAGTAATTTCCTGGGCCCGTAAGTTCGCCTTCTGGCTTTTGCAGCTGTTTCGGTATGCCTGGAAACGAGTCCGGTACCACTGTCACCTCCGCACCCGAGTCAACCTTGAAGTTAGCGTAGTCCATTGACGGCCACTTTTACGAACTTGGCTCTGGTGATGGCTGCTACGGAGTGCAGTGTGAGAGCTCCCATGTTCTTCTTGCTTTTCTTTTCGCAGACTGCTTCGAAGTGTCCAATCCGATTACACCCTTTGCACTTGGCTTGCCTAGCTGGGCAATCTGTTCGAGGATGCGTTGGTCGACCGCAGTATCTGCAGCTCGTGGTAGCGTCGCTTGTGTTGGACTTCGAACACGCTTGCCGGAGCTCCCTTGAGAATCCGAGCCATGTCGCGGCTTTTGGAAGCGCTTTTGAACTTTGGCCTCGGCCACAACGTGAGCAGGATTCGGCTCTTTTTGGAACACTGCTGCACGGGCTTTCACGGCATCTTCGTTGATGCGAGCCTGTAGTCTTGCTTCTTCGAGGGTAAGCTTTTGTGTTCGCCACAGTTTGTCCACAAGGTTAGAGCCCCGGAGACCCACGACGAACCTGTCTCGAACGAGTCGTTCTTCCACTTCCGCTGAGGCGTAGTTGCACTTTTTGACAAGTGTACGCAGTGCAGTGTAGAACTCGTCTACGGTCTCGCCTTCGCCCTGGGTTCGACGGTGGAAGCGGACACTTTCGTAGACCTCGTTCACCGGGTGGATGAAGTGATCGGTGAACTTCTTCTAGCGAGCTCCAGTCTTCGCTGGACAATGCTAGAGTGTTGAGAACGCGGCGGGCGTCTTGGGAGCCCATGTCGTAAAGAAGCGTTCTGACCTGTACTTCTCCCGGCGCTTGGTAGATCCCAGATGCATAGCAATAGTCGCCGAACTGGTAGACCCATTCTTTCCAAGAGCTTGGGTTCCCAAAATTGAATTTCGGTGGCGGTTGAAGCCCGGTGCCGCTGAACTGGATAGAAGGATCTCCATCTGCCATAGCGTGTTTTGCAGGCTACGCACCTTAGACTGATTGCTATTAATAATTGATCGATGTGTCGCTAATTTTATCCCACTTCTGACACCATGTCTCGTCGGCTGACGAGCGACGATGAAAGCGACCACACCGACCGGTTGCTAGAACTCAAGTGCCTTTATTAAGCGAAGAGAAATAAACCCCCCCGGTCCCCGATTGCGCGGCGGCGCAGGCGTGGAACACGATAGCTCACGCGTCACACATCCGGCGGGTCCGGTAACGCGAACCGCCGCCCGAGCGAGCGTTAGAAACGCACCTTCAGCTCGCCGTGAAATGCGCGTCCACTACACTTCCGAAATCTGGGTCCTAGTAATTTTTCTGCGTCAAGACTTGCGCATTGAATCTACACGGCACCAGCGGAACGGGTTGGTCACTGCAACTGCAGATTTTCTCTGGAATTGGAGTCTGAAGAACATCTCAGTGATGTCAGTGATTGTCAGTATCAGTCATTGCCGCGATTTAAATAAAAAAACAAGAGCGCGCCTGTTTTTTATCCCTCGTACGAACAACCGACAAGGCATCCAGCGTGCGACCGCGACTGGTGACTGCGAAGCTGATGGTGGCGCATTGCTTCCTGCCTAAGTTTTCATTCCAATTTATTTGAAAACATGTTGGCACACGGGGGCGTGCACGAGTAGGTAGAGCGGTAAAAACGTTAGAGCCCACGTATGCGTGCGACTGCGTCGCGATAAATCACGCGTATGCTCGCGGAAAAGCGATCGCCCGAAGGCATATGCAGAAAATGTTGCCGTACGGAAGCCAAACTCGAGGTATTTGTTCAAAGGGCGCTTGCGATCCGTCAGCGCTCGGGTTACAGCACGGCTCGGGAAGCGGCCTCGCATTCGCTACCATCGCTAAATCGGCGTACGCGTGAAACAGCTCTCCAAAGAAATTATTCGGTTTTTGTAATCAACCATGTATTAGAGGGAACTTACCAGACAAAGTCGTGGATACGGTGCGGGTGCACTTGCGTCGGAATCCACGGCGGCAGCCAACTGCAGTGTCGGACTTTTGCGCGCCGTTCCGGCCGTTCGCTGCCACGGTTTCATCCTCCGGTGATGCGAAGTTATCGATGGCAGGTAGAGCGCCACCACATAATGTGAATGCGATTAATAATATATCTCTTGACGCCACTACAACGCGGCAGAAGACAAACGGGACACCGGTGTTTTTTTTTTCTCGAGATGTGGGCGCACAGCGCATGCGCTAGCACAGTGGCCGCAGACATGGCGGCTTTCAGTGTGGCCAAGCGAAGAAAATCGCCCGCTAAACGTTTGAATGAATACCGTCTATAATATCACCCTACGTCGCGGCCAGACGCGCTATATCAGCACAATTTTGAATCCCTGTTATGCTGCACAGCAAAAATTATTTCATGTGTGGGTTGCTAAATAACGACTTCCTACGACTGAGCTGGATGGCTGTAACGCTAAAAATTGACCAAACCTAGAGTTTTGGCAATAACGGCCAAACACCAGTCGTATATCTGATAGTAAAAAATTAAGGACTACTGCAAAATTACTGATTGACACGTTGTACGGGACACGCATTTTACCGAAAGTTCTTAGCCGTATTTCGCTACTTGTTGGACATCACTGTCGTTAGTGTGTGCATGTACAGCGACGGGAAAGATCCCTGCTGCCCCAAATTCATAGCTAATTACAATAAAAACCACGTGCCCGCGTCCGTTCATGTGAACACCATGTGAAAAAGTTAGGCACAACATTCTGGAATTAGGCATCAGAGAAGACTGCGAACAGACGATCAGTTAAACTTTAAATTTACAGATTGCGAACTCTTCGTCCCAAACTAACAAACGAACAAATTTCTCCAAGAACATTTGCTATACAAATCGCTGATGCAGTTATTTACGGCAGTCAATTACGCATGCAATACGTTTTTAAGCGAAAGTGATCCCATACAAGAGCTATCGATGAAGGCAGGCACACAATTGCTTTGTAGGGGGAAATCTATCATATTTCTACATGGCGAAAAAAAGGAATACATCGATAGATATCCACAAGACAAACCGTATCAAAAAGTGTACTGACAGAAAACAACAAGGTGAATCACAAAAATGGGGTAGTGTAACAAAAAGAAGACTTTATTAGAACAAAAGGCAGCAATGACGTCCTGTCAGTGGCTTGTGCTGCCGAGGTAGCTTGCTCTGACAACAAAAACGCTTCTCCAAGCTTCTCCAATACCTGTTGCTCAAAATGGTCCTCAGTGAAACGATCCTACTGAGAAGGAAAAAAAGTTGCATCCAATTCTCAGGTGTGCCACAAACACTACACCAATATACGCAATACCGCATTCCAGAACAGTGCTTGCGACATTTGAACCGAACCTGGGTTGAATTCGTATTTGCGCATCTGCTAGTGTCACGTGACATCCACGCTCAAGTGGCGGAGAATAAATGCGTTTAAAACTCGCTTTGCTTGACAAAAATACGCCTGATGAAAATATGTTTGCCCATTGTGTTTTGGTTCCCACCGCAGACACCGGATACGCTAATTAAGCTGAAGTAACCGGGCACCCTGCGAATTAACGGAGCGACGCACATAGCAAACGTAAAGACGCATTCAACACTGACTGTGCACGTTGCATCCATAGAAGAAATGATGTACAGACGTTAGAGTGCAAATATGCATTTGAATTGTCCACTCAAGCGTTTGCACATTTAACCAAGCAGTGAGAGAAATTGGGTATCAACCTTACGTCAAAGGCGGGGTAACTCAAATTGCCGGCCTGAGTGTTTTCAACTGGCGCGAATTTTTTACTTTCTATGGCCGCAATGTCCGCCGCACAGAACAAGCTCGTATTACGCAGAAGTTCAATCTAATGTCATAACAACGGGCGTATAACACTACCAGGGTCCTATACACACAACACACGACCTCACTCAGCAAAGCGCGCACACGCTTTTAGAACACACACACGCTAATCGGTCACACGCATGCTGCCATCGACCAAATCAAGCGCGAATTAAGTTGAACGTAATCCTTGTGGAAGGGCAACCTTACGACAACCAACTTGACCGGCTACGCCACTGATAATTAGGCCCCAAAACAAGGTCGCATACAGCTAATACACGACCTCCGCTCCAAAGCAATTCACGCGACCAGACGACACCTCCCTTGCGTGAAATACCTATTCAGGGCAGATGGTTAACGACCGTTGAGGAGTGATTACGCACTTCTCCGTAAGCCACCACCTTAACGCACACAAAAGTTAACAATGCAAAAACAAAAACTCAAAAACTTCTCTGGCAACAGCGTGATGACAGCGTTGGCTTGAAGTCTGCCGGTCCAGTTCTATGCAACCATAATATTTTTCTTTCTACGTCGCGGTTACCTGATGTAATTATTAAAATTTTTCTATCTCTGACCCTATTCAAGAAGCCTGGGTACAGCTTCCCAAATTCTTAATAACAGCGCGGGAGTGACTGCCGATGGGAATGTCAGCGCCTTATCATGGTGTCCACTGGAGAAATAGGCGAGAGCATGCGCACGCACATAGAATTGTGTGTTGCATGAGTGTCGTCTGCTAGGCTGTTCTGCTTAATTTAAAGGAACATACCCCTGTTGTTCCTATGTGTGGAGGCTCTTTCGTCCATCGTAAGTTTCGCCAACGGCCAAAGGTAGCTGAGCGGCGTAAACGTTCCTAAAGCACGTTACGCGCTAGGTATAGGGAAGAAATATCTAACGCGCATCAAAGACGAGAATCTGCTTCAAATAACCCAGGTTTTTTTGTAAACAACTTCATACCGAAACCGTCGTAGGGGGTGTAGCACTATTAAGATAACAGCGTAGCAGATGATTCCTACAAAAGACAGAGTTTTTTGTGCGCGCGTTCACCTTGGTTTATTTCGCAGGGGATCACCGTGCTGTGGTGCTGACAGGCCGCTATATCTTCGGTCCCTTGATGTTTATAAAATTTTAGGAGGCTGTGCAACACATTGGCATTGCGAAGCAAGATCAAATGACACCGATGCACATTTGTTAGAAGCCAGCAGACAATTCTTAGGCTGATATCCTCGCGCGCCTGTGATAAAACTGCTTTGAAGCATCAGGGACATACATGGGGCTGGTTAAAGGCCACACCCCGCCGCGAAGGAGGCATAAGAAATGCAGAACTTCCACGTGACTTTACGCAACCCAATTGCGAGTGGCGCTGGGCGGAGGAAACTGAAATGGCAAAACCCAAAGGATCGAAGGAGCGGTGGTGAGGGCGAAAGGTGGCAAGATCATAGGTTGGTGCTATCTTAGGTATTTTAGGTGCCTTACATGCCTCGACAACCACCAGTAGGAGGGAACGCACAGCCGCACATCACTAATGCGGTGGCGGCAACAGAAATTCGTGTGTCCACATGTCCACTGGAGGAGGCGGGCGGAGAACGCACTGAGCACGCATTTCTTGAGCAGGCTTGCAGAAACCATGCGATCGTCGGGCTCAGGCGCGTGTTTTACGCAGTTCTTCTTGACTCCGGGTTGAAATCTTTTCTGGCGTACGTAACGGTCAACGGCTGGTTTTGCGGGTGTAATTTCAATATTTTGGGCGAGCGGTTCAAATACCTTTTAGAACGGTTTACAAAGGGGTACCGATGCTACTTAGCAAAACTGAGTTATTGTGCGTTCGCACCCGAGTGCGCAGACTCTCATTTTTCACGTTTATTTTCACTGAAACATCTCATTGAAATGGACATCGTCGAGGGTGCCAAAAATAAGCAAGATGTCAGCAGCAGATCCAAGACAGATGAAGTTGTGACAAAATATGTAATCGCTCCAGACTATTCATCCCGACTACGCAGAATCAACCTAAATAATACATTCCAGTTTATGCAAGTGTCCGACCTAATTAAAAATTGTGAGTGTTTGTGTTTCTATTATTCCTAGGATTTCGTAACACACGGATGCCTTGCCCGGCGCTGAAGTTAGCCCGCCACTTCACTCATCATTTGTTTTATTCCATTGTGGTATGTAGAGCGGGAACAAAAGTACGACTTAGATTAGATCTAGATGAAACAAAGCGATTTCAGTATTACGCGACCGCCAGCTTTGAACCGCCCTTTCTCGTGCGTCTACAGGACCAAATTTACGCACGTTGAGTAATACATTCAAAACGTATTTTACAGGTGTTTTATAGTATCTACTTTAAACCTGAGATCTACCGAAGTTTAGAAAAGCGGACTTAGTTCATATGAAAAGGGTTAGCCAGCCTGACGTTAGCTGCGGTATATGGCATCTCTGCAACGATGGTCGTCTTTTCTCAGTGTTTAACAGCCCTTTTATCGTCTGGGATACACCCAGCATATACGTTTCGTAACACGTTTCTGCTACCTAGGACTCGCCTGTTTGCGAAAATTGGGGTGAAGCAGTTGGGGGCGAATGGGTATTAAGTGGATTAGACTTGATGAGTAGCTGTATTGACACCCTTGTATTTCGGACTCACTTTTCCAGCCTCCTTCACATACCTTATGGGTAAATAGCTCTTATGTTTGCAATTTACGTTTGCCGCCTTTTTGTTGCTGATTTCGTGTGCAAGAAAAAATAGCCGTATTTAACTGTGGTTTTGTGTCCCGGATAAACTTTTTTGCCTTATCTTCGGTTTGGATGTCCCATAACTGTTCTGCCCTTTACAACCCGACTATATTTTCTGCGTTTCTGGAGTACCTTCTTGGCTTTAATGTTCATCATTATATTAGTCGTCCAAATACCTGCTGTCGACGTACCTACAGCCGAATCTCGTTACTACGAACCCCACATTAACAAATTTCTCACATTTACCAACATGTTGAAATTGCCCTCCACATTGCCTATATTATGAACGTAAAACGTTTTTAAAACTACGACTGTCACGAAACAGCATATTTCAGAATAGCGCACGCAATTTTTTTTTCTTTACACTCATGGAACCTCAGTATTACGAATTGGGATAAAGTAACAGTGCCGCTTCTCTTGAGTGAAATAGAATCCACCGTTACTGTGTGTGTTCCCCCAGTGGCGTAGATATCATCATCACCACATTGAGTGCCAATTGCTAGCGCCCACAAAAAGCTGTAGTTTACAGGCAGTAGCCTAACAAGCCAAGCCGTAAGTCATCGTCCTTACGCGAACTAACATATGGGTGGATCACAGAACGCAGGAGAAGATGAGATAGTTTCCAAAATTTATGTTTTTCTCTACGTGAACGAAAGGAGAGGTAGATAGAACTCTTTATTATTTGATAGCAGAGAGGTCTGCTGGCATGTATTTACCTGCATGCTACGCTGCAAGAATGGGGCTAAGGGAATAAAGGCCCTAAAGGAAGCAGGGCGAAAGAGAGGGGGAAAAAAGAGGTAAAATATAACGTAACATAAAGTGTTTCGTGTAATACGTAAAATCTGTATGGTCCCACAGGAGGACAATGTAGAGTTCTACATTGTCTCGGCGACGCCGATGTCGTGTAAATATTCAAACTGCATCTAATACTTTTCGTTGAGATGATGGAGATGACCATGATTCAAGCATACCTTTCGTTGATAAAAGGCCGTTGTTGGGGCATTGAATCTTCTTGGCGAGGGGGTTCCTTTATTGGCTGTACGCCGGACTCTCTAACAAGCTGTGTTCAACAGTTTCCAGCAAACTGCAGCTGCAACAATAACGGTTTGTGTTTGACCGAGGCGATGTCGGTAGGAGTCCGTAAGCGCTTCGTTGAGGCGCAAGTGATGGTAAAGCGTCTCAAGTCAACGTGAGATTCGCTCTGGGAGCCTCATTATGAGGTCAGTGTAACTATGATACAACAAGCGGTAATGAGTTGCGGGGAAAGGCCATACGAGGTTTCTTTCCGCTGAGGCAAGCTGCTTCGCTAGCGCTGTAGCCTCCTGCATTGTAAAGAATATTTTTCTTACATTACGTGGTTGTAGTACTCTGCAAGCCACCTAATCTGCTTTCTCGTTGCCGAGAATGCCACAATTTGCGGGTATTCATTGTAAGGTCACACGATGCCCGGCGACGTAGGCTAGATGGTGCAGGTAAGTGACGTCCAGGAATACCTGGCTCTGAAGGCTGCAACAGGTGGCGTGTATTAGGGTTTGCAGCCCTGTATTCGAATCCGTGAGTATAGCTTATTCTGCTGATGGCTGAGCAAGAATGGAGTGGATGGCCTGCTAAATTGCATGAAGCTCGGCAGACGTGGGTGATGTGGCACGTTCTAGGCGGTAGGACCGCGCTTGGCGGGTTGACGAAATACTGACGCCAGATGAACTACTGTGAGGTGTAGATGAACTGTCCGTAAAATATGGGCCATATGTGAATAGCGGCAACTGATGTGGGTAAGGGTGGGTTGAAGTAGGCGGAGTTGAGGGAGAGTGTGTTTGAGTTGACACCAGGTATGTTGACTTTTATGGACACGAGTCAGAAAGTCCAGCTTCAAAATGAGACAGTATTGCTGGTGGTGCTTGGGATTATACAGATATGTTCTAGATTTTATCATCTCTGCGAAGCTGAAACTTTTCTTGCGCTGTACAACTTAGGTAAAAACATTGGTTCTCATGTGCAATCGATATTTCTCGTATATTTCGAATGTCTGCTGCAGACGAAGAACATCTAAGGGCAAGACACCAGCCTCCGTATGGGTACCAGCGCAGGAACAGCCCCGAGGAAGGACAAGGCAAGTGGGCAAATATTTATTTTTTTCACCATTAGGCCCCTTTTTGTTTGTTGCCGACAGCGGCAGCAAAACGGGCAGGTTGCAACACAGAAAGCCATCGACAAATGCTTTGGAGAGAAGCGCCAACAGTTTACAGTCACTGCCCCATTAACTTCTGGAAAGTTACCCAATGACTTCTGCCGCCACGGAAATGTGAATACTTAGCCTCCGAATCTCAAGGGCCCCGCAGAGGTTTCAATTCATGGTTATGCCAAGGTATGTTTTTGAGTGCGCACATAATCCATACAACGACCGCCAATAAAAAATGGGTACTCAGTCATCCGCTTGTGGGTAAATGACGTGGATATGTTCTTCTCAGATGTGAGGCGGAGGCCGTCCATGCAATGAATTTAGATATATTTTTTGGAGCTTTATTGAACCTTCGTTGTTTATTAAAACGTGACCTATAGACGACCCAAATGCACATGTCGTCGGCGTAGATTGTGACCTTGACGCCAGTAGAAAGCATGAGCTTTAGGCCGTTTTCTATTATGTCTAATATTAGAGCACTCAAAACCACTTCTTGAGGTGCTCCTATTTTACACTGTAACACGAGGTAGGGCCTTCCGGTGTGCTCATGAAAAGCTCGCGTCCTTTCAAGTAGCGGGAAATCCATGCATACAGCCTCCTACCAAGACCAAGAGCACCAAGGGACTCTAGAATGGCTGTATGAGAGACCGAATCAAATGCCGCCTTCATGTTTAGATAAAACACTGTTGTCCACGCTTTCATCGCTCGTTGCGTTGATGTAGCCGATAAGGTATTGCGCAGAGTGTAAGCCGTCGTGCGAATTTCTTCGAATAAATCTGCTTTGAAGTAATGCGCGACGTTATTATTTGAGTTTGCTTGCCTGCACTCGCGTATACTGCCAAGGTACGACATTTTAACTCCTAGGTTTGAGCACTGGCTTATAATAGCAAGTTTTTTATTACAACGATATTTCAAAATAACGAACAATTTTGGGCAGTCCCGCTTGATTTGTTATATCGAGATATGACTGTATACACGATCCCTTCTATATGGACGGTTTTATTCGTTCCTTCAAACTTATGCGAAAATACTGATTTCTAAGAACAGTTGCACTGCGTTTTAAAGGCTCACCTCAATACCGCAATGTCATGCTTACAAAGAAGTGTGACTTTTCGCCTACCATCACATATAATTCCGAACATTGTTTCACCGAGTATTGTAACGCGGACATCCTATGGGCTTTACAAGCACCAAAATTCGGGTTTCACCTATATGAGGCATTCATACGCCATAATAATGGAAATCTGGAAATAATGTGCGGTTGAAAAAAGTGTAAAAAAATGCAGCAAACGTTGAAAATATGGAAAAAGTGAAATGAAGAAATCGCGGAGGTCGCGCAATATTTTGTAATCCGACGAATAAGCAGAAAAAGATATCTAGGAGCACAAAATAGGACACGTATAATGATTCCACCCGGACAAAATGCATCATAATTTTACTGAATAGCGCCTTATGGCCCCGTTCAGTGCATAGATCTTAAAGGCAAGCTACTCGCTAAAGCAGCCATCAACGCTATGTACGTGTTTCGTGATGGTAGCTCTGCGGGAACCGGAACGCACCACTCTGGGAGATTAAGCCTCTTATTTATGCCAGCAAACAGAGCGAAAAAGCTTAGCCACAGAGCAGCAATCATATTTAACTTTGGACTCGTTTCAAGTGCGTGTTCATCTTCTCGCTCTGCGATTTCTCAACGTCGCGTTCTTTAAATAAACTAGACACGGTGTTACGAAATCACAAAGGCGTAACTAATTTAGCGCACACACGGCAATACATCAGAAGTAGTGTGGTCTCCGCCGCTACCTTATGGTAGAAGCAAAAAACCCTTCATAGACAATCCTAAACATAGTTAGAAGAAAAGAGTTTTGCGGATGGAAAGCTATATGTGTATATTACGTTGACAGACACAAGAAAACTGCACGAACGTTGGACCGTGGCTTGGTTGGGGGCGGGGGGAAGGCGGAGGGTTAGGGAGAAAAAAGCGGTGTATTCGTTGAGAAAGCGAAGAGAAGAGGGAAAAATATTTATTCCAGTCGATCTACCTAAAAAATAAATAGGCTGATAGTGAGTCGCACCTTCTGGCCATTCAACTGCTGTGGCTTGGACCCGCTGACAAGGTATTGCCAGTCTTCAAAACGGCAAGCTGTCAACACCCCTGTACCACTGCGCTCGTTAAAACGGCAAATGAAAGCGATAAAACGTTGGGCTCTATTTAGGCTGTATCCTCCTGCGACATTGGCCCTTGTATTAGTACAGTGCTCAAGCCTCCGGATCTTTGCGGCGCGTTGTGTAGAGGCACTACTATTTTCGCTATGAGGTTGCCCTAATGCTGGAGTTGACTACATTCGTTTCGGGGCAAGCCGTTGCGCCATCGCCGTTTCTATGAACCGCTCTTCGTTTGCGAAAGATCCTTCAGCTTACCTTTTTCCAAGTGCTGTCTCGGCTGCTCGCTCTATGGTTCTATAATCAGCTCCAAATACAAATACAAATATATATATATATATATATATTTATATATATACATGAATATACAACGCTGAAAGGCCGTACTCGCACTGGTCTTCGCGATGTTATCGTCGCCGAAGTCCCCTGCTGCAGCGCAATGAGCTGAGTCGCGAGCAGCAAAGCGTGCATAAAAAAACATGGGGCCCCTAATTCTCATTACGGCGTTTGAACGCATATCAGTGGTGATAATCATCATCATCACCAGCCTATCTACGCCCACTGCAGGGCAAAGGCCTCTCCCATTATTCTCCAATTACCTCGGTCCTGTGCCAACTGTGCCCAATTTATCCCCGCAAACTTCTTGATCTCATCTCCCCATCTAACTTTCTGCCGCCCCCGGCAACGCTTGCCTTCTCTAGGGATCCACTCTGTTACCCTTAATGACCAGCGGTTATCTTGCCTTCGCATTGCATGCCCTGCCCACGTCCATTTCTTCTTCTTAATTGCTACTAATATATCTTTAACACCAGTTTGCTCCCTGACCCACTCCGCTCTGTTCTTGTCCCTTAATGGTACACCTCTCATTTCCCGCTCCATTGCCCGCTGAGTCGTTCTCAATTTAAGTTGAACCCTCTTAGTGAGCCTCCAAGTTTCTCCCCCGTAGGTGAGTACCGGTAAGATGCAGCTGTCATACACTTTCTTCTTCAGCGACAATGGTAGGCTGCTATTCATTATCTGAGAATGTCTGCCAAATGCACCCCACCCCATTCTGATCCTTCTAATTATCTCTGCCTCATGGTTGGGATCTGGGGTCACAACTTGGCCTAAGTAGATATATTCGCTTACCACTTCCACTGCCTCGCCACCTATCTCAAACTGCTGTGCTGTCCCGAGGTTATTGATCATTACTTTAGTTTTCTGCATATTAATCTTCAGGCCCACGGTTCTACTCTGTTCGCCCAGTGCGGTAAGCACGCTTTGCAATTCGTCCCCCGAGTTACTTAGCAAGGCAACGTCGTCAGCAAATCTGAGGTTACTGAGGTATTATCCATTAACCCTTACTCCCACCTGTTTCCAATCCAACGTTCTGAATACTTCTGGTAAGCATGCTGTCAATAACATTGGAGAGATTGTGTCTCCTTGTCTGACATCCTTCCTTATAGGTATTTTACTGCTCTCCCTATGGAGGATGATGGTAGCTGTAGACCCATTGTAGATATCCTCTAGTATTCTCACATAATGCTCATCTACCCCCTCGTTCCGTAATGCCTGAATGACTGCTACGGTTTCGACCGAGTCAAATGCTTTCTCATAATCTATGAAGGCTATATATAGGGGTTCAGTATACTCAGCGCATTTCTCTATCACCTGACTGATCTTGTGAATATGGTCCATTGTTGAATCAGTGGTGATACTTATCAATGAATCTTTTACTACACTGTTATCAAAAATCAAACGAGAGCTATTTCGCACGTCTTTCATCTCTTTCGTTTCGTTGTATTTCGGCGCGAATTACCTCCACAGATTTCGTTTAAGCTCCACGGTCTTTCCGTCTCTTTTTTGTTTTCGTTGCTTTGATTTACAGGGCGAAGTATTCCAGCCAGCAGATTAACACCCCCACAGCCTTCCTCATGTCAGATTTCGGAGAGAGTGGTTTTATTTTTTCTACTTACGATTTTAACGCAATGGCCAATCGCAGGTAATGGCCTGAACATGCCATTACCTGCGGCGACCACGCGACACGCTCTATTCTAGAACATCCGCATTCCCAGTTCACAGATTTGCGACTTCTGTGAGGTGGGCACATCATCTTATCAAAGCCCCCGATTCGTGGTCAGTCCCCAGCTGGGTATATGCCATGATCAAAAGAACGTCTACGACTACATCGGTTCTACCGGTCGTAATCTGTCGAGTTTGGGCTGAGCTAGTGCACTAAGCTGCTAATGCAGATGATTTGTTTCAAATCTCAGCATATCAGACACCTTTTCCTATTTTTTTTACACTTGCGGATATATTCCGGGCCGAAACCCAAAGACTGCGGCAGAAATAACCGACGTTTTTCGTAGATAGGGACACTTACTGCTTTTTTTCTAGTACTAGAGAGTTTTTGGATGAACGAGTAGCACCAGTGCAAGCTTCATCACACAGCGGAAGTCAGGTAAATGTTTGCTATCGAGGTGGGGGAGTTTTCTTCAAGAACAAAAACTAGAGAACCACAGCTCTCCAGAGCCTAGCTCAAAGTCGTGTGCCAGAGACATGTTTCAGCTAGTGGCTTGCACATCAACTCCAGGCTCGGGAGCAATAAACCGCAATTACGCCAAGCCGCAGGGCCACTGCCACTCCTAGAGGCAGTGGCGCTGGGGAAACACTTCTCCTGTCATTTTTTACCTTTCTGCTTCTCTCCTGCGCGACTGGGGGCAAACATGCGCGAAAACGGACACTGCCGCCGCTGCTGCTGCTGCTGCAGGGCGAGGCGGCGAGGCTGCTTTGCTTGTCGTGTAGTGAGAGATTTTTCGTGTGTGCTCCCTCGGACATTATGGTGCTGCAAAAGAACGCCAAAAACACCAGGATGAATAGTAACGCGATGTCTCTTGGAGTGCTGTTAGCAAATGGAGAGAACCTCGTTCGTATGCCATGACGCTGGGCTCAAGGATAGTTAGGACTTGTGTCGTGCTTGTGCTATGCTTGATGACAGACAACCTTGTCTGTGTTGTATTGGGCATCATGTGTTTCCCACTGCACGTCGTGTTCGCTCATCTAACGCGAATAAAGTGTTCAAGTGATATTCGAGCTGGCGTCGTTACTGCCCAAGTGGGGTACCCCGGACAGCCTAGCTGCACCATCCGCGTGCCGGTCGCTGCGGGGCTGGCCCGGTGTGGGCAGCAGAGCGGTGGTTGCCGGGTGGGAATGGGTGTGGGGGCGAGGAGGGCGAGAAGGGCGGAATCCAAAAGACATGGGAGGGGAGAGCATCACCCCTCCCTAACCCAAGCTGCGCCCCCTCACGTTGTTGCCATGACAATTATAATGCCTTGAAGGCCAACATAGTGGCGGCGTTGCTATGGTAACAATAACGCAATAATGTTTCCCCAGGCTCACCAGGGGACAATATGACACTAGTAGCACAATTAGCCCGGACGCTGGGTTCAAGTCTAAGAGTCCGCCTCCTGGATATACTACAGTCAACCAAGCAGCCAATGAAAACTTCAATAATACATCAGCCGATCAGAAAGCAAGCGTCAGGGCGAAAGTTTATAGCAACGCCTAAAAACTGTTGGCATTCCCTTTTTTTTCGCCGCAGGCCGTCTCCTGTCTGCAGATGAGTCCCAATCACCAGAAATAAATCATGGCAGACATAATTCTAAGAGTCGGCTGAGGCAGCACGACCATGCAAACGCGTCCGCAAAACCTTTAGTACAGGCCACGATAACTACTTGGAGCTCACTGAACGCAAATTCCCGCTTGTATAGCTTTCACAGTCATGGCAGATACACCACGGCATGGTGTAGCTTTGACAGCTTTTAACCACTCAGAATTAAGATCAGCTTGTCAAGAAAACAATTTCCATCTCCCGACGTCATGCCTACGTCAATGAATACGAAAATATAGCTGAAAAGACAAGTAGACTGTTCCAGATGTCTGTTTGAGCAGGTCAAATGTTAGGGAAAATGTAGTTGTTAGGGGGCGGGCATTCACAGCAACATATGACTTCTGACTACGATACGCAAGTTTAACTTGTTATGTACCCAATGAACAAAGTAGACAAGAACCCTGATGAGTAAACCAAGAACGCTGTTCTGTCTTGTTACTCTTACTCGTCTCAGTGTGTTTTATTCTCGCTGTACCAAGAACGAATGACGAACTCGCACCAGCTTATTTATACCTTGGCTATCAGTAAAATATCTAACCGAAAACTAAAAACTAACGAGCGAACACCAGCCATGCCTAAGTCCCAGGCATGGTGCGGTCTCGAACCTTTATTCCGTGCACAGCGCTTTATACATTATTCTACTGAATAAACAGTTAGGAACCTTCAACTACACCTACACCTTCAACTCAGGGAGGGCCTCCTGACGACGCCCGGCATGTGAGCCTGGCGATCTGTGCTCGGACAGCACCCGAGGACAAGCGGACAAATAGCTCTGTAATAACCATTTTCTCGCAGTCAAAATGTAGTCTCTCTTATTTCACGCAATATGTCATATACGGTGCGTAGAAAAATTAGAGGGATTGTCCGAACAACACCAAAAACTAATGTTCTTGAACGGTCGGTATATGCAGGTGAGTATATAATAAATACACGTGAATAACGCCTATCCACGCTCATAAATACCGCAATTTTTTCATTGTGTGGTTTACCATGTGAAAGCTGCACTGCAGATGGTATGGACTCCGCGTCCTTGTTCTGAGGAGCATTACTGTAGAGCAATCAGCTACCGTCGCATGCAACAGTGCGAACTGCACGGAAACGTTATAGTGTCGAACTATAAACAGCAAAAAAGAAGTGTACAACCAAGAACAACCAACTGATTGCGAATGAAATGTGAATTGGGGCCTTGCGGCAGGAAGCTGCTTGTTTTTGAATATTTACTCTGAGGAAACCTTTTGCAAAGTCAATATAGTGGAAACATGACAGAGCTCGTTCTCTGGAAGAAGTTTTGAGTTAGTTTATTTGCCCCACTCTACTTATATGCCACATTACCAATGGCCAAATATAGCCACTTTTTCATAGTGATGAGCCTGGCAATAAAGGTTGATACTCATTTTTACCTTTGCAAAAAAAAAAAAAAAAAGGAATGGTATACTTCGACCTTCTTTACAGCAGCTCGCAAAAATTCCGCGGTTTTCTGGGTCAATATAACGCATTATTCAAAAGAAAAAAACTGTAGGTAGCTCGCAAATGGTTAGTTTACCTAATGTCATTTCACAGCAGCGTAGCTTTTTAATATCCAACAGCGTTTGCACCTTTGAGGCGGGAAAAAACTTAGAAAAAAAACGTTTTTCTCAACACCCTCCAGGGGGCGATTCCCCTCAAAAGAAGAAACTGACGTGAGTCCCCCATCTCGGCGCTACATCTTCGACTGAGCTTCACCAAGGAAGACATGATTTCAGGTAAGAAAAAGCTGCCACGGAGCTTTTCTGCCGATTTTAGTAGCGATAACCGATTCCAATGCACGGCGGCGGGCAGGGTTTCGGCAATACCTTCACGTATCTCCTTTTAATTTTCTCTTGGTGGGGAGATACTGTTCGGTTGAAATAAGAGGCCAGTCATTGGCAGTAGCCGCTGTAGCAAAAAAACTATTCGTTCCAGTAGCGTCGAAAGCGGCCCCTATATTAAACCGTGTACGGGTACCGAGCTGTAGCCAGAATTGCAGCCGCGGTGGTCTCTTTTATACCTTGATGCAGTGATTATCGATTTCTAATGACTGCCGTAAAGATATCTGGCAGATGCAGGACGGATAAATGGTACAGCCCTTATTTGCCAGACCATGAATTTTAAGAAGCGTGTTCTTGCGATCATTTCTTAGTTTTTGTTTCGAGCGTCTAAGTACCTTTTGCCATCGCATTCGCTGGAAAAGATTGATGTTCTATTTGAGGAGAAGCAGTCATGTCGTTGAGATGTGAATTGAAAATGGTAACTTGACCGACACTGTATACATTACATCATTTTCGGGGCAATTATGCACGCTAAGATAACTGCAAACGGAAATCAATGAACCCTTTATGAGAGTTTTAGAATAGCTTAGAACATTTTAGTTAAGGAATCATGAATTTGGTGTTCTTGAAATTTGTTTTCGCGATTTGGATGGGCATCACCGTAAGCGTCTTTGTGTTAGTTCTCACCGTCTACCGCGCACGTTCAGCGCATAATATTCGCGAATATCGCACCGTGCTTCACTTTCACTGAAGTATAGTATGCGGAAATGTTTGTAGGATTTATTTTTGTTGTCGAATTAAACGCTTACCGTAAACGTGGAACTAAATTTCGTGTGTGTGCTATTGTTGCCCCCCCCCCCCATATATGTTATTTCTAGAAGGAGCATTGGGCGCAAGAGATACGCATGATCTAAACTTGATGTAATGTTACCGGAGTATTTTGAAGTGACGAAGGTATTCTTAAGGTTTTCAGTGGCCCTAAGTTTTTTTTGCCATGAATTCATATTTTTTTCAAAAAAATGTAAACGCTTTTTTGTATTTTCTTTTATGTGACTGGAGAGTTCAACCACAATCCATATGAAGAGTAATGAGGTCTTTTGGCTGTTTTGTGGACTCGAGAGGTTTGGAATATTATTTATGGTTGAGCTTTTGTACTACTACACGTTTTACTGAGATTACTACCTTGTCACCTGCGTAGTAAGAGAAACGCGTGGAATACAGCAAATTTGTGGTAGCCGAATATGTAATGGGAAGCGCAGAGGGGCTCCCAAAGAGGTTTCGACAGTCGATACAAGGGTGTTGACATTTTCAGGTAAACCAATGTTGCAGAAATCACCCCCTTCACAAATGTTCTTAAGCGATGAGTAATATTGGGAATATTACGAATAAAAAATTCCCCCGCATTTCCCCGAGGGGGAGAATGTGAAAGTGCGAATGCACGGTTGTCGGCCCGCTTGCGGCGCTTGCGCTCGGCCCCCGCAGCCCACCCCCTCGCCGCCTTCTCTTCCATCTCTTCCATCGGGTTTGTAGTATCACGTGTACACCACGCAGTTATCAAGCCGCTATAACGCCGCTGAGTCGCCAACGCACGCCGCTGACGACGTAGTTTGAATGCGTTAAAGATATAAGGCGCGTCTAACACTGATATCACCGTCGCGTCTGTGGCTTGGTCGGTAGCGCGTCGCGCTGCGGCCCGCAAAGTCCTCGGATCGAAACCTGGCGCCGGATGCTGTTTTTTCTTTAAAGAGCACTGCGGACGCCGCCGCCGACGCCGGCGGTGGATGGTTTGGGGTCGCTTATAAAGAGCATTCGCTCTTAAAAATTGGCCGCGTATCTGCCTTTTTCGTCGCAAATGTGGACGAAAGAGGATAGTCTACCGGTGCCGTTGGCAACTAAACTCCCCCCCTCTCTTTTCCGTTCACCTTTCATGCTATTGCTTTCCCATTTTGTGCCTCCTAAGATAACACATCAGAGGTTTGCTCAAGCCAATTTAAATTTACCGCGTTCCACTGCTCCAAGTCGCGTGCCTCGACGCCAGCGCTTCCGTACGGTGGAGACGCGCGTGAAACGTGGCGCCCTACTACAACGTTTATAGAACCACGTAGCCCTACTCCACGAGCGTTCGAAGCGGAACGTGAAACCTATCTAGTGGAACCTTTCGTTGCTTTTGACTCAGGATTTATTTAACTGCCACAAGGTTGCGCTGGCAAGAGCAGGCGACGGTTTTTGCATTTGATGTAGTATTTTATATGATATCGCAAAAATTAAGCATCCGTGTATTTGTAATAAAGCAACGCAGCAAATATCACTCATACATTGATTTTATGCCTTATATTTCATAATGTCTTGTCCTTGTTCAACAGTGTTGGAATGTATCAGCATTAACACCGTAATGTGACGTTCAGATTTGGTGGTGGGCATATAAGGCTATTGCGCTGGTTCTGTTTCCATTTGGCTGGATGGCGGAATCGAGTCGCAGGCAGACAGACAGACATACATACAGACCGACCAACATTGCTGCGTTTAGGTTGCGCAAGAAAGACTTTCGTCCTTAAAGCACTGCATCTTCGCACGCGCCGCGATTTCCCTACGTTTCGTCCATCCCCTCGCCAAGCCCACGCGTGGCTGCCCATGATGCCTCGGTTCTCGGTGCGGTCTCCAAGAACATCCCTTTACGCGAGCCCACTATTGCGATAGTCTGCGCCGCAGCATCGCTTTGGGGCGGGCCCTCTGACTTTCTTGGTTCTGTTTGCGCCGTTTATTTGTCATTCTGCTTATGATTTCTGCACACCTCTCACGGCGGGAAGAGCTGACAGAAGAAACTTGGCGGCCTTTTACCTTTCCAAACCAAGCTGAAAGTACACGCGAAAAGAGAACGACCCCGTCACCGCGCGTTCTCCGTTACGACGTGTCATGGTGCACGTGTGAGTGTAAAATATGTAAGCAAATGACCAAAATGACGCCTCAAAATTTGTTATATTGGGCAGCCCGTACATGTGTTCCAAACTGGCATCGGTTTATTTATTGCTTAACGGGCTCCTCGTTGACGCCAATTTTGAGCTTGGTGTTGTTGTGGTGGCGCCATTCACGCGCGTACACCGGCAGTATAGTAGTATTCCATTTCGTTATTCCGATCGGTTGCGAACGTTCATACCAGTAAAAAAAATCACCTAAAAAGTTGCACAATAAGGCACAGTGACCTTTTTTAGTGCATCTTGGGTTCCATTTTCCCTCCGCTTACTTTCTCGGAAACTTGAACGCGACACTGCGTTTTTGAAATACTATGCACGTACACCGCAACCGATATTACTAGGGGTATCGAAAAAGCATTGTATTTTTTTGGGGGGGAGGGGGGGGAAGGCGGGGGCGTGCGAAACTGCCTTTTTGTTCTACTGTGCTTATGATTGCACAAAAAAAATATTCCAACGTCGCCTTTTCTATAAATATCCTGGAAGACTTTTTGGCTCTGTAAAGTCTGTTGATTGATTTTTTTTACGCGCTCAGTTTTGGCAAGTGCTGAAAGTTGAGGGTTTGGTTTCCGCCGGAAACAGCCCTATAGTACTCCTCCCGTTCTTCCCGACCCGCGCCCCCCCGAGCCTACCTTGTGTCTTGTTTAAAAAAAGGGGCTTTTTTTCGCACAGAGACGAGACGACGCGAGAAGCGATTGAGTCATTTACTATTACGAAACTAGGATATAGGTGTTTATCGCACCCTTCGATTACGCTGAACGAAAAAGAAATTGCATTCTTGCATAACACCTATGAGCCGGCTCCAAGAACACAGTGATACGGTGGTCTTTATCGTTCGATATGCCCTCATGGCATGCGCAGTGGCCTTAAGTGGGCGGAAGAAAACAATGATTGCTATACATAAAGACAAAAAGTTTCCAAAATACGCAAATGAGTGTTTTTTCCCTTGAAAGTACAATTGGATTTTTATATATACAAATCATTTATATATATGCATACATATTTTTATATACATTTATATATATATAAATATATATATATATATGTATATATATATATATATATATATACAGAAATGCGGGCAGTCTACAACGCCAAAGAAGGCACAGGGGAATGGTTGGACTATATTTTTTTACCGCTAGTGAAATTATTATTTTTCATATTAATTGAAGCGAGAAAGAAAGAAAGAAAGTTGTAGTAAATATAAATACCCCAGAAAGTGAAGCAGAACACAGTCGCCCATATAGCCGAATTGGTAAGGCATTCGAGATCTAATCGAAAGGCGTGGGTTCGGTCCCCACTCTGGGCGCGTGTTTTTCTTTCTTTCTTTCTTTCTCGCTTCAAATAATATGAAAAAAAAATAATAATAATTTCACTAGCGGTAAAAAAATATAGTCCAACCATTCCGCTGTGCCTTCTTTGGCGTTGTAGACTGCGCGCATTTCTTCCTGTATATCCTAACGAGCCCCTCATTTCCTAACCATATATATATATATATATATATATAAATATATATATATATATATATATATATATATATATATATATAGATATATATAGAGAGATATATAGATATTTATGAAGAAGAAAGTTTATGACAGCTGCATCTTTCCAGTACTCACCTACGCGGAAGAAACTTGGAGGCTCACTAAGAGGGTTCAGCTTAAATTGAGAATGACTTATCGGGCAATGGAGCGGAAAAGGATAGGTTGAACATTAAGGGACAAGAAGAGATCGGAGTGGGTCAGTGAACAAACGCGTGTTAAGGATATATTAGTAGAGATTAAGAAGAAGAAATGGACGTGGGCAGGGCATGTAATGCGAAGGCAAGATAACCGTTGGTCATTAAGGGAAGAGAGTGGATCCCTAGAAAAGGCAAGCGTTGCAGGGGCCGCAGAACGTTAGGTGGGAATATGAGATCGAGAAGTTTGCGGGGATAAATTGGTCACAGTTGTCACAGGACCGGGTTAATTGGAGAATAATGGGAGAGGCCTTTGCCCTGCAGTGGGGGTAGATAGGCTGGTAGTGGTGGTGATGATGATGATGATGATGATGATGATATACACATCGCAACTTTAAAACCGACTCAATCATACCGATTGCTTAAACGATGCATTGGCGTGTGATATTGCCGTTTATTTAAAACACTTTGTTTTCCATTCGTGAATAAGATTCATAAACCATGCAACCTAAAAGACCGCGAACAAACAAAAAGCAACACCGCGCCGGGACTTTAACCCGCGACATTGATTCAGTGAGCGCGATGCTTCAGTCGACCGTGTAACATGAAAACCTGAAGTCCGTATGGAAACAATCTAGAGACTATATTGAGACTTATCATTTCTGCCTTGACGCAGCAATGTTTTCTACCTCTTTTCAAAAATTTCTGTCTGGTCAACTGAACATTTCTTGAATAACAGTTGCGAAGTAAGGTTTCATGAAGCTCCCATCATGGCTGAGCGCCAGCAACAGCGATGTTTCGGGCACAAAAGCAATGGTAAATGTGGGTACAGCTGCGACCACTGCGATAATAGGGCTTGCTGTACTTTGTTTTCATGCTTTACGCAAAAACAATTTCGTAAACATTAATTTTTATTACCTAATAAACCTTTTGTAAATCATTCAGTGTCTTAACTGAGATTATGTGTTCTACAGGCGTTGCTGTTAAGACACGAATTCGGAGTTTGCAACTCCGCTGCGGGTAACAACTTGTTGCCAGAGCGAATGGCGTAATATTCTTATGCAGGAATATGAATCACCTTAGCGCCAGTGTTGCGTTGTATGTGCTTCATGGACCTTACTGTGTTTATTATCTTTTCAAAAATTCCTTGTTGCCCTACTACACCCCCCTCCAACAATGAGAAAACAAAAATTAAGTGGGAAACAATAACCGCTTCAGCAAGTCTATGGCAGAGTTAAACCCAATATAAAATAAATGAACGGGGCTAGAACCCCACATTTTTTTAGAAAACTAATTTGCACGGTACTTTTTAAGAACTAACTCTATGAAGTAACAGAACAGAACCGCATTCATTACGGCACGAATGATATCGGCGCGCAGTTTTCGCTTATAGTTTTATTCCCTGTCGCCGTTCTGCCGATCGGTATTGACGGTGGTATCTAAGTTTTATTTTACCGCCTTCAGTATCATACCGAGTATCACATGTATAACATTTTATAAAAAAAATTCATATCTCAACGCCATTCAGCAGAATTTCTGCTGATTAATTTACTATAATGGGCGCCAGAGTAGCAACGAAGGGAGCAGGACGGTAAGTGCTGGCTAAATGAGACAAGGGAAACAGAACGTAGAGACAGTGAAATTTGAAATCAGTGAAATGAGTGAAATTTCTCGCGGCAGTGGCTTAAGCATATCAACCTCGGGGCCGAGTGGTGGAATTCAGCTTCGCGAGATTTAAAATAAATTTGGCGCATTGCGAAAGGTGGGCAGAAAGCAGTGTTGCTGGCCATAAAAGAACCAAAAAGTTGTCGTTCTTTATCTTCATCATTTCGCGCTCGCCCTCGAATGTTCCTGGGGTGTACAGTTCCCCGCACATACTGCTATAGAGCTACCCGTAGCGAATAGCCCTATTGCGAGCAACGAAGGAATCTAGGATGCCGAATTTCACCGTCAGCCCTGAAATTAATATCTTTGTTGCAGATTTATCGCGGTCATTTTCTCGCTTATGGAATCAAATCAGGTATTAGTGTCAGCCGTCACAAAATCGATGTGTCAGCGGACGTTCCAGTTTGATCTACTTTAGCTCAACAAAGTGATTTACGGGCGTAGTGCTGGTGTGCCCTGCATGCGTGTTCGCATTTGCACGAGTGGCTGGTGAGGGGAAATTTTGCCAGATCGAAATGCAGTCAGACCAAGCGAGTGCGATTTGTCAGCTTCAGCTCATTCGCACAAACACACTCCAACCGGAACAGTTCCCACTGACGATAACGTCTAAGGCGCATTTCAGTTTAGTTAGGGCTAACAGAGTAAACTGGAAAAGGTAAAAAGAACGCAAAACATGAAAACCGCATGCAGCTCAAACCACGTTGGAAAGAAGTGAGGTAGTAGTCGCCTGGAAGTTTTTTTTTTGGTTCTTCGAATTTTCTTCTGGGGTATGGCACCAGGGCGGATCCTTGAGGTCCAGGCAGACGTTAAGCCTGCGCACGTTTGTGGGGCAGTTTGCCACAGAAAGCAAATATCAGTAGTTGTCATTTCATTATGCACAGGATTTTTTTGTTAATGCTTACAACCCCTCTCCCACGCCTGCTCTATCTGAGCTGGCAATCTCAAGGGAGCACCGGCTCTCTCACCTTGCAAAATGAAGGTACGCAGTACTCAAATTTCAGGAAATGGTCGTCTATGCGCCTTCTCGGATGCTACTTCGGTGTATGTGTGCTAGACTTGTGCCGACGGTTGGTATGTCGAGCGACATCCTCGCCGTCCGTACGTGTGCGGTTCTAATATTGAGAGGTGGCATAGCTGTGGTATGAACGTGTCCTTCGCCGATACTATGAGAATAAAATTTAAGTAAATTTGATTTCTCGCTTTACGGTTCTTTGGAATACAGGTAAAATTGTTGCTGAGGACCCAGGGGAATCTCTACGGGGTGGACTGAAATCAAAATATGGGAGCCTGTTCTTCGCGAGCTCTTATTCTCGCCATTGGGACGACAGATATTCTTTAAACCCCGTCACAAGAGGAATCCGATGATCCTGCTGTGGTGGGATTTAGGCTTTTGCACCGTGAGAGAGAAAACTTTCGGCCAGAAAATGGGCCCGCAATTAGGCCCGAAAAGATAGGGCGTAAAAACCGGCGAATCACTTCGTAAAAAAAGAAATTGAGACGTTTAAGGATGCTAGACACACTTCAACTGTCGCCCGTTACACCTTGGCGACCCTTTAGGGGGCAGGATGCTGGCAGCAACTTTTCAAACGCAAGAGGTTACATCCTTTTACAACCGCTTTTTAAGGAATAATTTTAGCGACAAAACACCGAATTGTTTGGCTTAGGGCCTGATTGTGCTTTACGGCAACTATTTTTTCTCTGGGAGGAGTAAAAGATATCTCATCCTAAATGTCACATCCTTGATTAAGGAACGAGTGCGACAACGAGCAGATATCCACCGCGCCACTTTAAAAGGAAACATCGTCATACCGCGAAGATCAGCAGCCGTTTTCAGAGCGCTGAAGGAATCGCAGCGCAATAAGCACTAAACCAAGACAACTAGCATAGGAGAGCTTCGGTGATGGAGCAACGAACAATCACGGTCATGTAACTGTGGCTGTGCGACAAGGATTACGCAAAACTGAAGACTACCTTGACAGGGACTGACAAAACGACCTTACTCTTAATTGAGGCGCCGTCAGGCCCTGTTTACAATGCGCGGCAGAAGAGGCATCGCACCGCCAAGCAAAGCAGCTGCCCTGTGCACCCCTCGACAATACTGGGACGCCCGTGCTTTCTCTCAAAACGTATATAATGAACGTTCAAGAGGGAGCAGTGACTAAGAGCGGGAAAATGGGTGACGCATAATCGAGTTCGGCTACAACCAGCGAGATGTGCAGCGCCGAGGGCCACCTTGTATATCTACCGGATTTCTCACTCAGTATGATCCAAGCGCCAGTAAATATAATCCACGTGCCAACCAATACAATCCAGGCGCCAGCCAATATAATGCAGCACCCACGCAGTTCAGAACACATGCCAGCGCTTTGTAACTTAGTTGGTAACCAATACCGTCAGGGCGCCGTGTATTTTCATCCAAGTTAGTTGAACTAGGATACGTGACCAGTTTAGGCAGACGACCTAAGAACTGCGCAATCAAACAGTCACGTGACTACCTAGCACTCTAATCTAATTTCTATACTGTATCTGTGGTTAATGCTATGGGTCACGTGACATGTCACGTGATTCTCAAATTGGGTTAAAAGTCAAAAAGACGCCACTAGGGCTAGTGAGGTATCAAATTACAGGGGTCGATGAGAGGCGTCACGTGGGACAAAAATAAAATTTTAAATTCCTCAGCAAAAATTTTAGGGGAAACTTCCAGAATGCCTAACTCTCGAAACATAATACCGGCCCGAACGTGGGACAGGTGGCGCGGCTGGCCGTTCAACGGCAGAACCAGCGGAATAAAATCGAAAAAAATTCCCGCGCCTTCCCGCGAGGGGAACACGAGTAAATGCAGAGCATTGGGGCCTCAGTACTGGTTGAAGGCAGTGTTGCTTCCTTCGCTACTTCCATGATGCTGGAGTAGCAGACATGAGTAAACGTGGGAGCGAGCGTCAACCAAGGAAGGAAGCAGCAACGCAGTGACAAGCACGAGCGACCGCTAGCCGCTTTATATTTGCAGCGCGCGCAGTAGAGGGAGAGCAGTACGGGGGCGGGGGGGGGGGGGAGTGTTTATGCGCAAGCAGAGCGCGCCCTTCCACGCCCCACCGCGCTGCTATCACGCACCTGTTCCGCCGAGACCGCGACGCAGCGAACGGGCTGACTACGACGCATGCGCGCGCCAGCTGCTGTTGAGAGAGAGAAGGGAAGCAGGAGAGGCGCACCTGCTGCGGACGCGGAGCTGTGGACGCTGTCCGACGCAGTAAGAGGCGAGGCTAAGAAATGCTCTGTATTTAAAAGAAATGGTCGGGACTTGCTCTGGCGTGTACGCGTGGAGAACGCGTGTTTCCGTGTTGTTTAAAGTGGCAACATCTCGTTACAGTGATGATGTTAGTCATACAAAACTCGCATTTTTTTGTCAGAAATTAGGTCCGGGCGACTCGAGTTCGGTTTAATTATTTACCTAATAAAGGTACCTAATTCATTATTCGTTATTCATTGATTTGGTTAAAAGTGAAATTGATGTAACCAGGGCTGGTGAGGTACTAAATTAGAGGTCTCCTTAAGAGGAATAACGTGGGAGAAATCAAAAATTGCTTCCTGGTTATAGTCATGTGACATTCACGTGAGTCATGAGACTGGGTTAAATGTCAAAGCAATGCCACTAGCGCTTGTGAGGTATGAAATTTAAGGTCTGTATAGGTAGAATCACGTGGCACAAATAAAAAATAGCTTTCCGGTTGAAGTCATAAGATAGTCACGTGAGCCCTAGATTGGGTTAAAAGCCAAATAATGGCACTAGGGCTTGTGAGGTATCAAATTAAAGGTCTTGATGAGAGGAGTCACGTGAGACAATTTAAAAATCGCTTCCTAGTTATACAGTCAAACCCGTTTATAGCAAACTGCAATATGCACCGCGATTTGTTCGATATATCCAATAGTTCGATATAGCCGAACCCGACTATAACGAGCTTATTGTAACGAGTTCGCATTGCGCGGTAGCCCTCCCCCCTCCTCAACTCCACCATCCCCGCATGCAGAAACGAACACAGTAAACTAGCCATTAACCATACCCAAAATAATCTATTTATTGCAATTAATAAAGTTTTTTTTTCCGCCTTAACTGCCTCCTTTGCAAACAAAAGCGGTGATTTTTGTTTTCACTTCCATTTTGTCGGCTACAACTAGCATAGGATTCTCTACACGAAACATTGTTTGTAGCAGTAGGTGTCTGCGTTCTCCAAAATCGATGATGCGTTGGCGGAGCACATCGACTGCCGAAAGCGCTTCACTATAAGCATCGGGGGGCTTTCCCTCGCGACATCATCGGCAATGTTGGGGAGCTCTTCCCACAGTTCACCGATGGTGCTGTCTTGGTCCGGACTCACTGACTGGGCCGGTTCCGTAGTAAGTCCCACGCGTCGGAAATAGTTACGGAAAGTGTCGGCCGTCCCGTCGCTCCGTGCAAGGTGCAATGTCCCAGTCGCGGCTATTACTCCGTGGTCGGGGCCAATCCACATCTCAATCGCAGCTCCGATACCATGCATTCCGGTGGCCGTTCCAGGCGCACGGAGTTTGATATATCGGTTCTGAACTTCGTTATATGGAATATGTTTCCCATGTATTTCCGTAACTGAATGTTTTTTGTTCAATATATAGCATAATTCGCTCTATCCGGGTTCGTTATAGCCGGGTTTGACTGTAGTCAAAGACATAGTCACATGAGTCATAGATTGGTTAAAAGTAAAAATGATGTCACTATTGCTTGTGAGGTATTAAATTAAAGGGCTCGATGAGGAAAATAGCGTAGGACAAATTACAAATTTCTTCCTTGTTATAGTCATGAGATAGTCACGTGATTCACAAAATGGGTTAAAAGTCAGTGTGACGCCACTAGGGCATGTGATGTACCAAATAAAGGTCTCGATGAGGGGAATCACGTGCGACAATTTGAAAATTACTTTGTGGTTATAATTACGTGATTGACAAAATGGGTTAAAAGTCAAAGTGACGCCACTAGCGCTTGTGAGGAATCAAATTTAAGGTCTCGATGAGTGAAGTCACGTAGTTACAAATTAAAAATTACTTCCTTGTTACAGTCATGAGATAGTCATGTGAGTAATAGTTTACGTTAAAAGTCTATATGATGCCACTAGGGCTTGTGTGGTATCCAATTAAAAGTCTCAATGAGGGAAGTCACGTGAGACAAATGAAACATTGGTTCCTGGTTATAGTCATGCGACAGTCACGTGAGTCATAGATTGGGTTAAAAGTCAATATGATGCCGGTAGGTCTTGTGAGGTATCGAATTAAAGGTCTCGATGAGGGGAATCATGTAGTACAAAAAATAAAAATTGCGTCCTAGTTATATTCATGAGAGAGTTACGCGAGTCATTCATTACTTAAAAAGTCAATGTGATGCCCCTAGCCCTTGTGTGGTATCAAATTAAAGGTATCGATGAGGGGAGTAGCGTAGGAAAAACGAAAACGTGCTTCCTTGCTGTAGTCATAGTCACGTGATTCTCAAATGGGGTTAAAAGTCCAAAAGACGCCGCTAGGGCTTGTGAGATATCAAATTAAAGGTCTTTATGAGGGGAAACAAGTGGAACCAATCAAGAATTTCTTCCTGGTTATAGTCATGAGATGGTCACGTGAGTCATAGATTAGGGTAAAATTCAACATGATCCCGCTAGGGTTTGTGAGGTATCCAATAAAAGGTCTCGGTGAGGGAAATACGTGGGACAATTTAAAAATTGCTTTCTGGTTATAGGCATGAGATAGTCACGTGGTTGTCAAAAGGGGTAATAGTCAAAGTGACGCCACTGGGGCTTGCGAGGTGTCAAATTAAGTGTCTCAAAGAAGGGAGTCACGTTGGACAAATGAGAATTTGCTTCCTGGTTATAGCCCTAATATAGTCACTTGAGTCATAGATATGGTTAAAAGTCAGTGATGCCACTGGGGCTTGTGAGGGATCAAATTAGAGTTCCCGATGTGGGAAATCGCGTAGTATGAATTAGAAATTGATTCATAGTTATAGTATTCAGATAGTCACGTGAGTGATAGAATAAAAGTCAATGCGATGCCACAGGGCTTGTGAGCTATCAGATTAAAGGTCTCAATGAGGGGAGTCACATGGGAAAAATTAAAAATTGCTTGCTGCTTATAGGCACGCCAGTCATAGATTGGGTTAAAATTCAAAGTGATGCCCTAGAACTTGTTATCGCTTGCCGATTGTAAAAAAGAAAGATACACGTGCAAGCGGCTGGTGTTGTGTTGACAAATTCAAGTAGATTTGTTATAGTGTTGCGTGACTCCTATTGTTAATAATCAGGTAAGTGACTTACAATGGCGTTTTCTAACTAGTAATGCATCATACTTATAAATGATCGCTATTTGTTTGCTTGTTTGCGGTATGTTTTAAAGAATTTTTCATTGCAAATATTATTCCCAAAGATGTCGCATGGATCTTATGGCTCATGAATTAGCCACGCAACTTACTATGAGATTTGTTGCATGACGAGACTTGGCATCATGGGTGTCAAAAAACTGTGTTGAATAACTGGTATTCGAGATGTTCCGAGAACCTTGTCATGGTTAATATGGTTCCTTACGATGACGCATGACTCCAATAAAACATGAATTAGTCATGTGACTTACAGTGATATGTAACATCACGACTATATACATCACGAGTACGGGGACCTTGGGTGACAAATAAACGCGGTTGAATTGCTTGGTTTCGTTATGTGCTGAAAAAGCCTGTTATTGTTAACATGTTACCTTAGAAATCGCATCACACCTATTGATCATCAATTATTTTTGCTTATTATAAGGTTTAATATACTACGAGTAATCCCATCATAGGTGTGATATAAATGCGGTTGAATTGCTGATTACCTGATTGCGAAATGTTTCTCTTGTTGTGCACATGATTATGTAAGATATGGCATGCCCTTTTGTTATCATGAATGCGTAATGTGACATACCATGAGGCTTATGATGTCATGCGTAAAGAAACAATTCAATATGCATTATATATGTATATATGTGTGTATATATATATATATATATATATATATATATATATATATATATATATATATATATATATATATATATGCGGCGACATTAGGCGTGACGTCATAGGCCTCATGGTATGTCACATTACATATTTATGATAATCATGTGCACAAAAAGAAACAAACATTGCCATCGCTTAAGCAGAAATTCAAGAGCATTTATTTCATGCCTATGATGTGATTACTCGTGGTATAATAACCCGTTATACTCGCATAAATAATTCATGTTCAATAGGTGTGATGCGAGTTCTAAGGTAACATGTTCACAATAACACTCTTTTCCGTACATCACGAAAGCAAACAGTTAAACATTGTTTTTTTGACACTCATGATGCCAATACTCGTGATGTAATACATCTCATAGTAAGTCACGGGACTATTTCATGATTCATTGGAGTCATGTGTCATCATAAGGAATCATATTCATCATGGCAAGATTCTCATACACATCTCAAATACAAGGAATTCAACATCATTTTTTTGACACCCATGATGCCAATACTCGTCGTGTAATAAACCTCAGAGTAAGTCACGTGTCTAATTCATGATCCATAGCAGTCTTGCAACACCGAATAGAAACGCGTTAACTATGACAAGATGTTTTTGCGCATCACGTAAACAAGCAATTCAACAATCTTTTATTTATACCCATGGTGCCAATAGTCGTGATGTAATTAACCACATGATAAGTCATGTGACTAAATATTGATGCATGAAAATCATGCGACATTTTTGGGAATGATGTTTGCAATGACAAATTCTTTTGCCCATACCGCAAACAAGCAAATAAATGGCGATCGTGTGATACTATGATGCTAGTACTCGTGAAACACTAAACTGCATGGTAAGTCACGTGACTGATTAATCATTCGCAGGAGCCACGCGACATCAAAAAAATATAATTAAAATTTTTCAACACACCAACAGCTCTTTCTCGCATGATTAATTTTCTGTTTACATTTGGGCGGGCTAACAAGCTCTAGCGAATCACAGACGTTTAACCCAATCTATGACTGACGAGACGATCTAATGACATACCCAGTAAGCAATTTTTATTTTTTCCCACGGGGTTTCCCTTTATCGACACCTTAAATTTGTTACCACACACGGCCAATTGGCATCACTCTAACTATTTACCGAATCCATCACACACGTGACTATGTCAAGACTATACCCAGGAAGAATATTTTAATTTGCCCACGTGATTTGCCTCATCGAGACCTTAGATTTGATACCTCACAAACCGCTAGTGGCATTAGAGTAACATTTACATAATATATGACTCACGTGACTATTTCATGGAAATAATCCGGAAGATATTTTTAATTTGTCCCACGTGACTCGCCTTATCGAGAACTTAATTTTGATACCTCACCAGCCCTAGAGGCATCTCGTTGACTTTTAATCCAATCTATGACTGACGTGACTATCTCATGACTATAACCAGGAAGCAATTTTAGATGCAACGCACCTCAAGCTCACCTCTCTGTCCTTCCTGCGTCTGTGCGGCGTTGTCCGCACATCTGCGCCTCTCCTTCTCTCCTCTCTCCGATAGCGAACACTCTCTCCCAAACAGTTGCGGGTTGGTGCAGCGCGCTCTCACTCCGTTGCTGGGCGCCTGTGGGCGGCGCTGCGCTCGGTGCTGCTCGCCCTGCGCATGTGCAGTACTCTCTTTCTCCGTGCTCTCCTGTCCTTCAGGCGCTGTGAATATAAAGCGGCATGCCGTGCTTCGACGGTCTCAGTCGACGGTCGTCCGCGTTGCGCTTGCACTCTCGCGCAGTACTTGACGATTGCTTGATGCAATCGTCGAGCCCCTAACTTTGCACTTTACGGACCGCAAGGCACTCATTCTCGTCTGCAATAAAGACCGTACCTGAGAATAAGAGTACTGCATGTGCATTGCATGGTGAAAATGGAAAATTACGCCCACCTCCCCTTCGCGTGAGAATCCCTCCTATAAGCGTAATCAAAACGATGAAAAACGCCAATGGAACCCCCCATGAGATGCGTTGCATCACACCAGGGTTTCCGCGAGGGGATGTGGGTGTAACTTTTCATTTTTTCCCACATCACTTCCTCATTAAACCATTAATTCGATACCACACAAGCACTAGTAGCATCATATTCACTTGAAACCTAATGTATGACTCACGTGACTATCTTGGGACTATAACTAGGAAGCAATTTTATTTTTATTACTACGTGATTCCCCTAATGAAGACCTTTAATTTGATACCTCTCAAACCCTAGCAGCACCACGTTGACTATTAACCCAATCTATGACTCACATGACTATCTCATGACTATAACCAGGAAGCAATTTTTCATTTGTACCACGTGACTCCCCTCATCGAGACCTTTAATTTGATGCCACAAAAGCGCTATTGGCATTATATTGACTTTTATGTTATGTATGGCTCACGTTACTCTCTCATAACCATAACCTGGAAGCAATTTTTCATTTGTACCAAGTGACCTCCCTAATCCAGACCTTTAATTTGATACCACCCAAACCCTATTGGCATCATATGCGAGTGCCCACGCTACTCGGCTGAAAGAAAAAAGCTGTCGTCAGCGCTGAGGAACCTGGACTCTCGGCGGCCATTTTCGGAGGAGAAGATTCTGCGCTATTGGCCCTCTCCGTCATGCGCTGAGAAGGCGACTAACGAACTTTTACGCTTTCTACGGGAGACGAACTTAAACACCAGACTATAGACTGAACGCCTCCAGTGTCTATCAGTGTCAGTGCTTCAGCGCTGGGCATACGTGTCTACTCCAACTTCTCTTTATTCTTTCTTTTCTCTTTTTTGCCTATTTTCCCTTTCCCACATGCTGGATAGCAAACTACGCTCAAGCCAGGTTAACTTTCCTGCCTTCCTTCTACACCCTTCCTTCATTTCACGTAATTTATGACTCACGTGACTATCTCATGACTATAAACAGGAAGCAATTTTCATTTGTACTACGTGATTCCCCTCATCGAGACATTTATTTGATTTCTCACTAGGTCTAGTGGCATTACTATGACTTTAACCCATTTTGTGAATTACTTGACTATTAATATGACTATAACCCGGAAGCAATTTTTAATTTGTACTATGTGATTCCCCTCATCGAGCCCTTTAATTTGGTACCTCACAAGCCCTAGTGACATCATTTTGACTTTTAACCCAATCTATTACTCACGGGAATATGTCTCTGACAATAACAAGGAAGCGATTTTTATTTTTGTCCAACGTGATTCCTCTCATAGAGACCTTTAATGAAATACCTCATAAGCACCAGTGGCGTCACATTAACTTTTAATTCAATTTGTGAATCACGTGACTATGTAGGAACTATAACCAGGAAGCAATTTTTAATTTTAGCACAAGATTCCTCGGATCGAGACCTTTAATTTGGTACCTCACAACCCTAGTGCCATCACTTTTGACTTTAAACCTACTCTAGGGCTCACGTGACTATTTCATGACTTCAACCGAGAAGCTATTTTATATTTGTCCCACGTGATTCCACTTATCAAGACCTTTATTTCATACCTTGCAAGCCCTAGTGGCATTACTTTGGAATTTTCCCCAATCTCATGACTCACGTGACTATAGCATGGCTATAAGCAGGAAACAGTTTTTTATTTTTCCCACGTGTTTCCGCTTTTAGAGACCTTTAATTTAGTACCTCAGAAGCCCTGGTTATGTAAATTTGTCTTTTAACCAAATCAATGACTACTGAATAGTGACTTAAGTGCCTTATAAGATAAATAAATAAAGCGGACGCGTATCGCCCGGACCTAATTTCTGACAAAAGAAGTGAGTTTTGTATTACTAACATCATCATGGTAACGAGAGGTTGCCCCTTTAAACAACATAGAAACAAGCGTTCTCCACATGTACTAGCCCGGGCATGTCCCGACCATTTTTGAAATTTTATTCCTCTGTTGGCACTGTTGAATGGCACCAGCAGCGCCACCTGTCCCACGTTTGGGCCTGCAGTGGGTTTAGAGAGTTAGGCATTCTGACAGTTTCCCCTAAAATTTCCAGTAGGTGAGCAATTTAAATGGTATAATTCATACGAATGTCACCATCCTGCGATTCAGTATAGTAATTAGGCGAGAGTGCTAGATAGTCACGTGACTGCTTTATTGCGCAGTTCTTAGGTCGTCTGCCTAAACGGGTCACGCAGCCTAGTTCATCCAACTTGGATGCAATTAAACTGCGCACGTATTTGTAGTGGTGCCAATTTAATTACAAAGCGCTAGCATGTGTTCTACACTGCGTGGGTCCTAGATTATATAGGTTGGCATTTGGGATATATTGCTTGGCTCCCGGATTATAATCACTGGCGCTCAGATTTTATTGACTGGCGTTTGAATTATATTCAGCGGGAAATCCTTTAGAATCTGGACCCACTACGTTAGCTATTTTTTCTGTGGTTACAGGTATGGGGTTTGCGTCGACAGGAGCACTGGTGCTAAGATATATTTGTCTTGCTTAAAAAGTGGCAAAACTCCTCACTATTAGCGAATTTCCATTTTGACAAGATGAATAGAGACAAAGAATGCACTGGCGATTACTATACTACCTAATACGACATTTCATCAAAGCGCTAACTGGTCTCCTCAGTCACGGCTCATATCTGCTGCGTATCAGGAAGTGATCTGCAACCGCACGGTGACGCGCTACTATGCCGTTATCTCGCATCGCGTCCCCGCCTTCCATGTATGTTGTGGGAAATTGTGTTTTAGATGCGACGGCATCTCATTCACTCGCTTTGTACCTCCATACGGCGTTGTCGTTGTCCGTCCACACCCCTCCCCCATTCTCCTCGCCGCGCAAGCTGCGCTCTCCGCCGCTCACCCCCTCTCCTCTCCCATAGCGAACACTCTCTCGCGAGGGGCATTGGATTGGATTCGATTGTTTGGCTTGGTTTGGCTTGGCTTGAATTGGATTGAATTGGATAAGATTTGGATTGGATTAGATTGGATCGGATTTGGATTGAATTGGATTAAAGTGGATTGTGTTGGATTGTGTTGCGTCATAGCCACGGCAGGGGGTTCACGGCACGTTTAACGCGATGGGAGAATCAACCTAACGGAAACAACAACAGAACTCCCTATGCGTCGCATCTACACAGGGGATCCCGCGAGGGGAGGTGGGAGTATTTTTAAGCTCTCTCGCACTTCTCACAAGGTTAGGACGAACGGTGAACGAAGGAGCTACTGGCGAAATTGAGAGGGGAAGATGCTCGCCACCAGCGACGCCGGGTAAAGTGTCAGGGGAGGCAGTGAGAGAGATGAAGACATAGCAGTGCATGCCGACCTTCGCTAACACTCGCCAGGCGCTCTTCTTCGTTTTTTTTTGCGCCTCGGGTACCTCGCTCGCTCACATGGTTGCGCGGATCTTGACACCGCCTCCGACCTCAGGTACTGGGCGCCAAGGTGCTGCGCTGTAGAACACCGAGTGAACGCCGCTACTAAGGAGCATAGTACCTGGTTATACGCTCAATTATTTCACCGAAAAACAAGTCTGACCAAAAGCTAGCGATACCACGCTGGTGTTTCGAAGTGTAAAGTCCTTGCTGGAGTGATTAAAGCCCTAACTACCAAAACCTAATCCCAGCTGTTCTGTCTGTGCTTGAACGCACTCGATATTCATTTCTATAAAACGGCCGCAAATTTAAAACCACCGCTGTTTATCGCACAACGTTAGAACAGGTGATCCTGGGTTATTCCTTAACTCGCTCGGTCGGTCGATGGACATCAAACAATTATGTTCTCTCGGGCACGCGTTTTCGACATGCGAAAAATAAATCAATTCATTTACACCGCTTGTAAGCCCTTGTTATGAAACATAGAACCTACCGTTTCCAAGCGCTATTTGGTAGGTGGCACAATGGCCGGTCGTTCTGGGGACGGTTTTGAGCGTTTGCGAGCTGTTGTCTTCAGTTATAGACATCTCCGTAGGTGTAAACCAAAGTAAAATTCCCGTTGCTCCTAGACATACCTTCCCTGCTTCCACTGAAGGTGTCGAATATACAAATAATATTGTCTTTTTTATTTGCCGGCCTCAAAGCAGCTCAAAGCTGCTTTGAGCAGCTAAGAAGCAGCTCGCGATCTGGAAATTGCGTAGTGGGTCACGTAAAGCAGCTATAGCTCCTCTGAACTGCCAGCGATCCGCCGCGACAGGCGCACTGCGGTGAAGATTTGTCGTATGCTCGTGTCGGCACCTCACGCAGGCAGGCGCTCAACAACTCGAAGTTACAATCCTGATAAGTGACAAAATATTACAGCGAATAATGTTTGAAAACGGCTGTCAAAGTAACTACAAAATATCTCAGTTTCGTCCCTAACCGTTCTCGACGCAACCATACACGACGTGTCGGGGTGTGCCGGACGGTGTCCGCATGCATATTGTCTTTGCGGCTGGCCATATTTTGTGAGGCGTGCACGGGTGCGTTGAAATGAACAGTTTAACACACACAGCCGATGCCTTAACTGCAATTTTGGATATACTCAACTCCTATGGTCACTGCGACGAAATGGTGGCGCACCATCAGTAGAAATATGCAATACGGAAAAAAACCCATGCAAATCTCATCGCGTTTGCTTCCGTGAGCGCTCACACTAACCTTTCATGATATTGTAACGTGGCGGCAGAGCCAATGAATTGAACGATGGTTAAAGGATGAGCAACAGCCTATTTACAGAATTCGGAATGCGGCCATAACAGCGCGCGCTGCCACTTCTTCGTCGTCCTCGTCGTCTTCTGTGATGAGCCATGATGGGGCATTGGCCGGCCAGGTGCCCCGTGAATATATTGTCTAAACGTTGCCCTTTGTATATTCGTACCGACAGATGCCAAAAGCTGGCGCTCTTCGCTAAACACCAGTGCGCCGCCTTGGTCATAAACCATGGTCACAGCGCCGTCTTAACGTCAATTGTAATCACGAACTGCGAAGGAACAGCAGACAGACCCATCATTATCGCGCTGACTAGACGATGAACTGACGCCAGAACGAGCGAAAACGCCAACGAGACCCCGAGTGTTCTTGTGCAGATGTCATCTGCTCCCGCGTCATCTGCTCGCCTCTGTGTCGTCTCATCCGCTATCTGCTCCTCTTCAGCCGCGAGAGCAGTTTCGGGCAGCTCTCAGTAGCTCCCTGGTGCAAATGAAATACGATTTAGCGGCTCTCTAGCGGTGGGTGGAGCCAATGCGGCGCTGCTTATGCAAAAAATATACGGATCAGCTTGGAGATGCTCGAAGCTGTTTTGAGCAGGCAAAGAAAGAGACCAAGTGACAGTTTTGAACATGGTTTTCAAAATGGTCACCCTGTCCGCGTCCGGCCTTTCGCAGGCGCTGTGCCAAACGCACATCAGTTATGTAGCAAAGATTTACAGATTACTCATTCAATATGCTCAGAAAATGCAACCTCTTTATGCTGGCTGGCTTTCTTGAACATAGGAAGGGAAAAGATTTACCTTGGAGTGTACGCCTTCCTTAATTTCAATGTTTGGACAAACAAGAAACGGGCTGTTTTCGGGGTGCTTGCGCTTTCCTCGGGAACAGTTGACGCAAGATCGGCTCACTCAATTTTTAATATTCCATACAAAGTCCGCCACCAAGAGCTACGCTGCTATCGCTGCACTTCCCATATGCAGAAGTGGGGATATTCTTTATTTTTGAAATCCAGACATTTTTTGAGACCAGAGCACGTGGGCATGCATAAAAAAACATAGGAAATAACAGTAAAATAGGTAGGTATACATGCATACTCATTTGAAAATACAGTAAGAGTACTCGGGTGATGACATAGCAGTGCAGAATAAACATTCAGGTTATAAAAAGGAAACATGTAGGACTTGTTTACAAAGCGAGGTGTCTGGTGTCGACAAGAAAATGAAAGCGCTGGACTCATAGATTAACATAGTTTGGCCGAAGAAATCTGGGAAGTTTACGTGTCTGAATGTAGAACTTTATTTACATCCAAGTAACAAAAATTGAGCATGCATGTTGAGAAAGTTATTCAAAGTAAAAGAAAAACAACATACACGTTTTTTGTAGAGAAATCAGGAATAAAGACGGAATAAACAGCCAAGAGTCGTCGCAAAAGCATACATTGCAACACTCGAGTCATTCACACAAAGGCGTAAGGTGCTGTACATTGTGCAGCGTACTGCAGCATAAAGTAAATGCGAACTGGACGAAAAATTTCCAACTCTGTTGTTTTCTTTTAGGGGCTACTATTCGCGCATTTTCATAAAAAATCAGATTAAGAATACAGGTTAGTGATAGACGGGCTTAAGTGGTTTTAATTTATTAAAAATTCAGATAATGAATCCACATTAGTGATAGACGGGCTTAAACGGTTCAAGTTTCTAGTGGCAAGTGTAAAAAATGAATGCACAAAGGCATCGCTATGGCATGATTATTCTAATAAAGTGCACGGGTGCTTGTGTCTTCTTTTTCGGATTTCCAAAAGGCGAATGTACCTATATGCGTCGATTTTTAATGCTTGTGTAATACTTGGAACAGGTACTTTAGTCGCCCTCGTTGTGCTCTAAATTCAAGTGTAGAAAGCCCACAGTCAGTCACCATATTAGTTGGTGAGTCCGCACGTATACACTTATTTATATAAATCTGACGGCTCGTCTCAGAAAATTTTCCAGTTTTTTTATGTTGGTGGCAGGTACGGGAGCCATACGGTGTTTTCGAATTCTAGTACTCGCCTTATGTCCTTATGTATGTGGTGTAAAAAAAGTAGTTTACTTTATTTCGGCGGACGCTGCAGACATCTTCGAATAGAAAACAACTTGCGTAAGACATCGGATGTAATATTTGCTATGTAGGAGTCCCATTTAAGATTACATGTTATGATGACCCCTAAATATTTTGGTTCATTTTCTTTGTCCAGTTGCGTGCTATTGATGTGGCAAGAGAAAGCAATTGGTTATATTTAATTTTATTGTCATACACACTGTTTTCTTCAGGTTAACACTCATTTGCATTTTTTGCACCAATTGAAAAGCTGATTTAAACAATGACTGAGTTCGAGATGGTCTGTAGGACTCTTGATATCCTTGTAGATCATACAATCATCATATCAGCAAAAAGTCTGATGTTACATAATTCAGTAAAAGTTCAATTTAAGAACCCTTGCCAATAGCTGTCTTCCTTTAGTACATGGATAAGCATTGTATGTAAGGCTATGTCATTTTAAGATGGTGCTACGGAACTTCTCTGCGACCGGTCCAGTGCACTTTTGACGATTTCAAACGTGTATAGGTTTCCCATGTTCATTAGTGCAGTAGTCACGGCATTGTGGGATATTTAATTGCATATATAATAATTCTGACTTCACCCTGAGTGCTCGCATATATTGGCAATGTCAGTGAAGTCAACCACGTCATCGTTGAGTAGTGTCGCGCTTGGGTGAAACTTTTCACTGAACATCCGAGTCAGTTAGAGTAAGTTTAAAATGACTGTTATGCTTGTTTCAAGTTTAAGGAATAATCTTTAAGAAGCTGGTATACATTTTGCTCATCCGACCCATGGGCCAAAGCAGTAACATTTCAAACTCGCGGAGGATAACTACATTGTAAAAAACAATAGTCCTTTGGCGTGTTGGAATGCACGAAGCTTTATTGATAACGGTTTACTCGGGACTTCTCGGAGTACGTTACCCTTCCGAGTCGCCGTTATTGTTTGTAGTAAAAGTTTTCAATTGAACAGGAAAGATACGCATTACATGCACAATGCTTATTTTCCAGCATCGTGTGACGCGAATCGGCGAGCCGCAAGGCCTGAGTAAGTGTAACGTCCGTGTGATTGTATTTCGTTCGGTACTGTTGTCCCGTCAAGACAAAGATACAAATATTGTTTTCAGGCCCTAGCGCACCTGTAACAATGCCTCATTTCCCTTTATCCTAGTGTTGCCGTCATTGTTTCGTGGCATGGGTGGAAGAAAGCGTTTTCATTGGGCGCACGTTGTGAAACTGAGCGGCAAGGACGCTACGTTCGTAAATTTTCACACATGTGCGCAATGGTGCAGTGCGTGCCTTATGTTACTGATATTTAAGCCTTGAAGAATCCCTATTGCTTACAAAAGTCTTGTTTGATGGACCTTTTGATTTTCACCAATTCGAAAAAACTAAAGTAATTTTAAAAGAAACAAGAGCGCTTGTTTAATTTATTGCAACCAATATACAGTACGGAGGTGATTCTAGGAGCTCCACAATATTAAGATATCACGTTTTATGGACCGCCTTGGCCTCGGGTTTGACAAGGCGTGAAATACGGTCACTCAGGGATGGTAATAAAGATTTCCTAGCCTTCATTTAAAGTAGTGGTAAATCAGTCACGACTGCGGATTAATCAAAACTTGTTAAATTTTTATATAATGCGAATCTGAAAGGAAGCATTTCCACAATGATATGTGCAAATGCGCCTTGGGCGTTCTCACACCCAGCTTTCTGTCAATCACAGTTCAGAATATTTGCATTTCGGCATCACTATCCGCTCCACAGATTGTACATCGACGGGTGCAAAATACTGTATATCTATGTGGCCGTATTTAGTTTGTTCACAGTGGCAACAATTTTCAAGGCTACGCCAATATTTATTCTAGTTCAAGAGCACTCGTGCGTCCTGAAGGACAGAATATAAGCTACCGGATAGAGGTGATAATTTGGAAAGGCCGTCATTACAGGCCGTTTGCCGGCACTACTTTATCTACACTAGAAAACCAGTATTTAAAGGGCCGGTGAAGGCAATTAACTTTGTTTTGCTAAAGAGAAATAGCCTTGATTGCTCACTCAGCTTCATTACATCCCCTAAAGGCCGTTTTCATAAAAGAATAAAAATACCAACTATTAAGAAAGGCTTTACCGATATTGACAAATTGCCACTATGAGTCAACACCGTTTTCAGTATTTGACATGCCCGGTAGCATTGACGTGATACCATCAGATGAAAATACACTCTTAAAAAAAGGTCAGGGCATCCACTAATGGAACACTAACAAGTTACTTGTCCCAGTATACACTAGGCACTTAGTAATTGGAGGTAGTCAGTTTAGTACTAGTCAGGGTTTCTCACTGAAGCAGGCAGTAAGCACAACTACCTCCCGGAGTAAAGTCCTAGCGATAACACTTCTGAGCACATGCGCTTACTAACTGGCCATGCATACCTACCGTATTTACTCGCATAATAGTCGCACTCGCGTAATGATCGCACCCCTGAAGTTCGTCGTCAAAATATGACTTTTTTCATTTCCCGCGCAATGATCGCACCCTGAACTTGCCCAACCATATGTCGTTGTGTGCCAAGTCTAGACGACGATGGTCCTGCTTAGACTAGTTTCCTCCTCTTTTAAAGCGGTCATGGCTACTTAATTGCCGCGGACCTGATGATATTAGCGATATTGTCAAGTGTGCATGAGTTCATAAGTGGTGCGGGAGAAACTCTCACAAAACGCACTTAATGTACTCACAAAACAAAAAAACGAGCTCGGCTTGCTGCGTCGGCAACCGTATCTTTCCCGCAGTCTGACAGCAGCAGCCACTTATTGGTCAACCTGTTCTCAACTCACAGCAAACTCTTTCCTGGCGCGCTTCGTAATTCCGTAATTCCGGCGCGTTCCGTAATTAAAACACTAAATTTTGCATCACTCGGTGGTCATTCGGTGGTCAGTAGAGTTTTCATTGTTTTTATTTTTGTTTATTGTGTTCATAAAACATCGTAAACATTCTGACCTGCAACTTGCAATTTCTGCGCTGAAATTTTCCCGAAATAATTACCCTGCCTAACGATCGCACCCCTAACTTTGCATCATATTTCTGGACAAAAAGTGCGATCATTACGCGAGTAATTATGGTAGTCACAAGCACGACCTTAATCTAGCTCATACTACTTCCTACACTCAGTTAATTTCCTAACCATGGAGTTGTTAGGGGCAGAGCCTACGTACAAAACTGTGGGGTAGTAAGGTTCGTAAGGAGTTTGTAAATACGGCCATTACAACCTTTTTACGACCTTTTTTTATTAAGAGTGTAGAGGCCCCACTACCACCTCCCAGCATTACGTGGTGTTTAATATGCATGTTTAGTATTATTTTTTGCAATGTCTTTATTGTTCAATACCGCTAGACTTATTCTTGCCTGCATTCTCTATAATATTATTACAGTTATATGGGCTAGCTACGAAAATAAGCATCCGAAACGCAGGAGGATACACGGTCTTTGCGACTGTATTTTTATTCTTGTTTTTCTTGTTCTTTCGGGGTCTTCGTATTGCAGGGGATGTTTATAACAAAAATACTTTCATTTTGGTATTTTTTTGTGAGTTTCATTTTGTATGTTGGTGATTTTTGCTTTCCTCAACAGTCGTTTTACGAAATATTTTGGTCTACAATATTATACTAAATATTTCTGTTTTCCGTGCCAAATATATTTTATTTTGCGAAACCTGTGCGTTGGACATATGTTCACTTCCACAATTTTTATTCCTGCTTTTACAAATTCTTAGCCGGAATTTGATTTTTTTTTCTTCTGGCGTTGATGTGTATAATAGCCATAATTTTGATTTCTTATTCATTTTGAAGTTCTGCCTTATCCTCTAAGAGTAGATTTTCCTTCCTTTATAGGTTTTGTTTTCCTATTACTAAGGCTAGCGCAACATACCCGTAAATACGCTACCTTCAACATTTATTCTGCAACTTCCGGACATTACACGGGTTGGCCATTTTGAAAGTTTCAAGGTGCAGTTTCAGCGTTTTAAATCAAGTTTCACATTTTTTCGTGTCAGAAGAATTAGGTGTCCAATACGAGAAAAAACGTCGTTCCTGTTGTTGTTGTCACTATATATTACGAGAACGCCTGCCCACGCCTTCAGGAGCGCAACGACTTTCGTCACCAGCAAGGCCCGCGTACTAATACCAGGGCTCCGCATATCACCATACAGCTTGCCACACTCTGCCCATACCAGGCGAATAATCAGCACCAAGAATTTAGTAGGAGCACATTTGCGCTAATAAATCTAAAACTGAGAAAACATCAGTAAACATCTATAGGCATTCTTCAAACAAGGACGTAATATCCTGATCGATACTACTAATAATGTTGTTCTCATGAAAGTTTTTCTATCAAAGTTGTTCCCCTAAAAAAACTTAGGCACTAAAGGTTCGCTCTTCCCGAAATTGACAGGACCATGACTTGGAGCCGCAGAAGTTGTAGGGTAGTGCGTGCCTCGTTAGTAACTAACAAAATTGCGCCTACGTAACGTAAAAAAATCTGCTCGAAGAAATTCGTGCCAAAAAAACAACTCTGATGCAGTCATTCAACTAGAACACAGCAGTAAATAAGTTAATAGAGCCAAGCTTTCGCCTTTAAAGCACGTAAGGTGACTTAAGGGTCCCGGGGAAAACAGCTATTTTTGTCGTTCTTCCACGCGTTCAATACGAACAGCTCTATGAGGTGCAAGTACCGACGGGGTCCACAGTATGCTTCCGGCACTGACTAGCTATGGGTAGAAGCTTGTTGAAGGAAACAACCACATAGTTTGATAGCATAGCTACAGGGGAAGCGTGGTAATGACGAATGACGGGAACCAGCTTTCCAGAGTGCGGTCGAGGGGATGGGTGAAGTAGTGACGGGTGCTGCCGCTGGGTTCAAGACATAGTTGAAGGGCATACCAGCGCAATATTTTAGCAGGCTCTCGTTCTCAACTTCCTCGGTCTAAGCACCCCCCCCCCCCCCTAAGCTTTTCGCTGTCCCAGCTAATCTGTCTATGTCTAACGCCCAGCAAATAGACCCGTATACAGACAGTTAGCTAAGAATTACGGCTTGTATATAAACTGGTGTATATATATAAAACCTCCCATGGATATGCCAATTAACTCACGGCCCTCAGTCTCCAGTGGCTGCGAAGCAACTGACCACTGTGGCGGTTAGACCTGTTATGCAGCAGAGGGTGCTAAGAATCCCTGGAACTGGACAGGCCACCATTGGAATCTGAACCTGGGAAAATTTAACGCGAGAACCTTATCCACCGAGCCGAGTCTAGAGTTGTTGTTCGAGGAATTAGAGGGCATTGCATGGGATCTCATAGGACTTAGCGAGGTTAGGAGCACGCGTGATGCCCTTACGGTGCAGAAAAATGGGCATGTGCTTTGTTACCGTAGTTTGATTGAGAGAAGACAACTGGGATTTGGATTTCTTGTCAATAAAAGCATATGCCGGCAATATAACGAATACTATAGCATTACGAAAGGGTAGCCGGTCTTGTTATTACGCTTATTAAGAGGTAAAAACTCCAGGTGGTATAGAGCTACGCGCCTACATCCAGCCATTACGACCAGCTAGATGAACGCTTCTCTGAAAATATGGAATCAGTCATGGGTATAGTAAAAACAGAGTATACCGCAGTTATGGGAGATTTCAATGCTAAAGTAGGCAAGCATCAGGCTAGAGAAAAAGGCAGTTGGGAGCTACGGGCTGGGCTGTAGAAATAGCAGGGGCGACCTACTAGTCGATTGCGCCGAACAAAATAGTCTACACATCTTGAATACGTTCTTCTGCAAACTGGAGAACCGGAAGTGGACGTGGAGGAGGCCGAATGGGGATCACAAAATGAAATAGACTTTATATCATGCGATAACCCTGGCGTCGTGCAGCATGTGGAAGTGCTCGCAAAGGTAAGCTGTAGTGACCACCGTATGGTCAGATCGCTGATTCGGCTATATTTGAGGAGGGAACGCAACAAGCTAGTACGAAAGAAGCCGATCAAAGAGCTAACATTAGTGCTTAAAGTTGAAGAATTCAGGATCGTGCTGCAGAACTGATATTCAGCTCTTACCGAGGAAGCACAGTTTACGATACAGGAAGCCAGTGACAATCATACAAGCATTATCACGGAGTGTGCAGTAGAAGTCGAGGGCAAGATGGCTAGACAGGATAATGGCAAACTTTCCCCGACGACGAAAGATGTAATTAAGAAACTGGAAAGCATGGCGACCTCCACCACAGGTGACAGAATTGGACTAGCGGTGCTTTTCAAGTTAATCAATAGGCCTAAGACAGCTGACACACGAAAGTATAGTATGGAGAGGATCGAATATGATGTAAAGGACGGAGGCAGCTTAAAAGCAGTGAAGAGGCGTCTAGTTGTGGGGAGAAACGGGATGTATGTACTTAAAGGCAAGCAAGCAACATCATCACATATATGGACAAAAAAGTCAATGTAGCCGAGGAGTTCTATACAGATCAGTACAGTAGCCGGGACATCCAGGAAAACACCAAAAGAGAAAGTAATTCAGAAAAGATAGACATGCCACCACTAACCACAGAAGTAAGGAAGGCTTTAAAAGAAATAGAAGTGGGCAAAGCAGCTGGTGAAGACCAGATAACACCAGACCTCTTGAAGGATTGCGGGTGCATTGTACTAGCAAAACTGGCAAACCTGTACACGTAATGCCTAATGACAGCGAGTGAACCAGAATCTTGGTAGAAAGCGGGCATGATATTATACCACAGGAAAGGTGACATGAAGTACTTGAAAAATTAGAGGCCGATCAGCTTACTTCAGTCCTCTACAAGGTAATTACCAAGGTAATCGCTAAGATAATTTCTACCACCTTAGATTTCAGTCAACCTAAAGAGCAAGCAGGGTTTCGTAAAGGCTACTTAGCGATTGACCATATTCACACCAAAAATCAGGTGATAAAGAAGTGCGCAGAGTATACTGAACCTATATATATAGCCTTCATAGACTATGAGAAAGCGTTTGACCCTGTCAAAACCTCAGCTGTCATTCAGGCATTACAAAACCATGGTGTAGACGATCATTATGTAAGAATACTAGAGGATCTTTACAGTGGGTCCACAGCTACCATCACCCTCCATAATGAGAGTAATAATATACCTATAAGGAAGGGCGTCAGGCAAGAAGACATGATCTCTCCAATGCCCTCAAGTTGCGAAAAAACACATTGGCCGACTTCAGTCACCTTATCTTGAAAACCTAAGGGCACAAAACGAAAACCGCACAAAATACCAGTAAACTTGCATACTGCGTAAAATGGGTCTTACAAATTTGGCGAAAAACACAAAGTGAAGGCTACTGCAAAAGAATGCCTGTGCAGTAGCAGACAGTCTGTAAAATCCTATAGATTTTTAACGCAGTGTGACACTCATACTTTTTGCCACACTGCTATCGTATATTACAAGCAAACTGTCGTTGTGCGACTCTGCAGTGGCTTTCCAGCTCGTCTTGTTTGTATACCAGGACAGGCCACTGAGAATGTGACATTTGTGGGTTTACTATAAGAATTGGGTCGAGCCAAGGTATGGGTGGAAGTTGTCAATATACCTTTTCTAGCATCCCGTTTTTTGAACCTTTTTCTGACAGTAATATCGACATAACGCCTGTTTTAGAAAAACGTTTTGGGAAACTCTTAAGCTCGGTCGTGCCTTTACAGCTCCGCAGTATTTATCGTTCCGGAGTGGGCTGAGCATGAGTTCAGCTCTGGTAAATCACTGTACAACCTCCGGTAGAAGAAGGACTTTTGAGGCAGCTTTCTCTCCTCATGGCATATCCGCGTATAGTACCTACGAAAAAGGGAATCGTTAAATTGTCGTGTTCTTCCTGCAGAAACCGGCCGCACGTTGTTAAGTGGTGGAAGAAGGTTTACGTCCTGAAGGTTATGGCTGCCGTGTCTACAGTGATCACTTTTCTGGCCGTTTGCTACGCCTTCAACTCTGATGCTCACGGTAAGTAACACTGACATTTTTGTGCTAAAGCGCATTCATTTTTAAATCTGAGACGCACCTTTGTGATTTCTACTCGTAAACTTGGCTGAATGTCTTGCGCTCTTGACTGCAATAAATATTGCCGCGAACCATATATAAGTTTATTGTTTGCTTTTGCTGCCCGGCCATGCCCGGCTCTGTTATCTGCGTCCCAAGCGAAGTCTTCCATTCTTTATTTTTATGCCGCTCGGGCTATCACATTCAGATAAGCAGACTGTCTCGCCCTAGCGTCACTAGTCCAGAATGATATCTGATCTACAATCTTCTGGATGTAAATCGATGGTTTCAGAAACACTCGCGCCTTGAGATAAAAGCGTTCAGAGCAAAGGTCATGGCAATCGAATCGCGGACACCAGTTTCCGCACGTCACTTTGTAATTGCTGTGTCGCCGCTTTGTATTCGTTGAGTTGTTAGGGGAGCACAAGTTCGCTCCAATAAACTTGTTTTTCTTGAAGACAACTGCGTCGTCTTTGGCAACATGACATCTGGTGGAGGAGAGGGGTACATGAACCCTCAACCCTCTTCAAGTCGTCAAGCAAGCCCAACTCATGCCAGCTGCCGACAGCAAGGCCAAGAGCTGGAGTTTGGACTACTGCCAGATAAATTGAAGGCGGAAGACGTCACGGCCGTTGCCATGAACAACTCATCCACGATGACCACGAGTCCTCCTGTAGTTCTGCAGCAACCCCGAGAACCATCATCATTTCATGGATCTCCCACGGAAGATCCTGAGGACTGGTTGGAGAAAGTGAAGCGTGTCCAGATCTTTAACAGGTGGGATGACTAAGAAACGTTTCGGCCTGTCTTCTTCTATTTGGAGGATGCAGCTCGAAATTGGTTCTAGAAACATAAAAGCTCATTGACTGACTGGACTCCCTTCAAGAGCAAGTTCCTTAAAACGTTCGCCACAGTCATGCGAAAGGAACGAGTCGCTCTTTTGCGGGAAACGCGCACGCAACGCCCCAACGAAGGGGAAGAGATCTTTGTTGAGGAGACGAAGAGGTTTTTTCGACGTGCGGATCCGGAGATGACAGAAAAGAAACTAAGGTGTTTCATTCGAGGGTACAGGAGTTTTTTGCTTGCCTTGTCCGCAGCCTTCCTAAGACGGTGACAGAATTCGCGTCTGAGCCGGCCGCGATGGAGAAGACGCTGGAAGTTCGAACGAGGCAGTACGATCACCCGGTGGACGTGCTGGTTTCCGAGACGCTCGGTTCCGGGGCAACAAGCTCCGACACACTGCGCTAGACCATCCAAGCAGGGTACAGGAAGGAGCTGCGGAAGCTTTTTAAGACGACGCCGCAACCCCAAGTGGGTTCCCTGACTGACGTCATCCGCGAAGAGTTTCAACATGCTTTGGGGACTTTTATGTCATTCGAGGCACCTCGAAAACCACAGGCGCTGACCTACTCCACGGCTGTTCATCGACCCCACCCGGCTCCAGCCCGTCTATAAGAAGGTGCGCCGTACTGCCGTCCACTCTCGCCGCCGTCCCCACTGTCGCCGCCATCCACCGTACCGCCGTTCACAGCCCAAAACCAGACGCCGAGAAAGACCGATGTTTGGTGAACCGCCCATAATAGTCCGCTGTGCTACCACTGCTGAGAGGCCGATCACATCTATCGTCGTTGCCCATACACGAGATTCGGACTTCGTGGTTTCTCTATCGACGCACCTCGCCCTCTCCCTGGGCAACGACCACGTGAGATTGACGACTGCCTTTCTCAAACCAGCCGTGGCACAGCCCGTTTCAAACGTTTGCCGTCGCCCTACCCATACCAATCGCCGAGCCGCAGTAGCAATGCGCACTTCTCATGTGAAAGGTCCCCAGCCCACGCAGGGGAAACTAAAAGCAGAGACTTTGCGAGGTAAAGTTGCACAACGGCGGAAAAATGAAAACCCTCCAACGACGCAGTGACTCGCTGAAGGTAGTGATTCATGACATGCCCTCATCTCAAAGACCCGACCTAACCCTGACGAGACTGCCGAACATGACGACAGCCACACCGCGCGACGCGTACCCTACATGACCGAATCTGCCGCTAGGAAGACGACGACAACGAGGACGCACAGTGCGCGACCGTTAACACGCAGGAGCCGAGATGCGACGCCCCAACGCACCCGGCACTCGAGGAAGGCGGCATCTGACGTCAAGGTGTCCATCGACGGCTTTGATGTAGTCGCCCTCATAGACACGAGAGCCGACTACTCAGTAATGAGAAGACCATTTGCGTCTAAGCTGAGGAAAGTAATGACCAGATGGGACGGTCCGCACATTCGCACAGCAGAAGGCCACTTTGTGACGCCAAATGGAACGTGACCATCGCGCGTCACCATAAACGGCAGAACGTACCCTGCGGCGTTCGTCATTTTGCCTAACTGCTCCCACAACGTCATTTGTGGTATGGACTTTTTGACGGGCAATGGTGCAATAATTTATCTACAGGCCAAGTCCATAACGTTTTCTTCCGATCACTCTATGACGCCGAAACCTAACCCCGAACACAATGCTGCTGTAAGGATCGCCGATTATCATCTCACCCTGCCACCCAATGCAAGCTTGATGATCAGTGTTTGCTTTAAAGATGCTGTTCCTGACGTCGACGCTATCTTAGAGAGTGATCAAAGGTAGCTCCTCGACCGTGGTGTCTCCGTGGAAAGAGGGGCTGCGCGCTTTGAGCAACGCCAATCCTATGTTTTGGTCACCAATTTCAGCGAGTTTTACTAGCATTTAAACAGGGGCGATGCAAATTGCGTTACTCGAAGAAACGCAAGAAAAAAGTGATGTGATGGCGATCGCCGACTTGTAACGCTCACCCATAGATACCTTCAAGCTTCCGAATCCCTTCGACGTGAATCCGGCGTCACCGTAAGGAGAACAAAAGAAATTATAGAATTTGCTGCATCGCTACAGCGAGTGTTTTTCGTCGAACCCAAAATTACGTCAGACACCTCTGCCGAAGCACTGGATAATAACCGAAGATGGAGCCCGACCCACCCGACAGTCACCGTACCGTGTCTCTTCAAATGGGCGCGAAGCCTTCCAGACTCAAGTCGACAACATGCTCACCGACGACATATAGAGCCATCGTAAAGTCCTTGGGCTGCGCCTGTCGTACTCGTGAAGAAAAAGACGGCACTTTAAGGTTCTGCGTTGCCTACCGGCGACTGAACAAAATCCCCAAAAAGGACGTGTACCACCTGCCACGAATCGGCGAATCCCTCGACAACCTCTGCCATGCGAAGTACTTCTCATCGATGGATCTGAAGACCGGCTACTGGCAAATTGAAGTGGTAGAGAGAGACCAAAAGAAGGCCACATTTAAAACCCGAGATGGTCTATACGAGTTCAAGGTGATGCCGCTTCGCTGTACACGGCGCCAGCAACATTTAAAAGGTTCATGGACACTTTGCTAGCTGGACAAAAGTGGCACACCTGTCTCGTATACCTCCACGATGTTGTGGTATTCGCCCAAAATTTCGACGAACACCTCGTAAGATTGGAGTCTGTACTGGAGGCTATTCGCATGTCCGGGTTAACGCTGAAGCTTGAAAAGTTCTGTTTCGCTTACGAGGAACTCAACTTTCTGGGACACATAGTCAGTGCCGCAGAAGTCCTGCCTGACCCGGCGAAAACATCAGCTACAGCGAACTTCCCCAGACCGAAAGACAAAAAGGCCGTGCGAGGAGTTCTGGGACTGTGCGCATACTACTGGCGCATCGTCGCAAACTTCGAACGCATTGCACAGCCACTCACGCACCTGACAAAAGATAGCACCCCTTTTGCCTAGGAAAATTCAAAAGAAAAAGCATTCTGCGAGCTGAAACAACGCCTGCAAAACCCTCCCTTACTCGCTATATTTGACGAAAACGCCTAAACGGAAATGCACACCGACGCCAGTGACATAGGCGTGGGAGCCATTCTCGTCCAAAAGCAAATCGGCTGCGAAAACCTAATCGCCTTTGCCAGCCGTGGTCTGTCGAAGGAGGAGAAAAACTACTCTGCCTCAGAAAAAGAGTGCCTGCATATCTTATGGACCATTTAAAAATTTCGTCCATACGTGTATCGTAGAACACTAAAGGTTGTGACAGACCACCATACGCTGTGTTTGCTCGCCAATTTGAATGACCCCACTGGCCGTCTTGGGCGGTGCAGCTTGCGCCCGCACGAGTTCGACGTTACAATTGTCTATAAATCCTTCAGCAAATACTCCGACGCCATCTGCCTGTCCCGCGGCCCCGTCGACCCACAAACACAAGACTCCGATGAATACAGCGCGTTCTTCGGAGTCGGGACTGAGAGCGACCTAGTCGCCCAGCAGCGTGCCGACCCCGACTTGCGCGTCATGATAGACTACCTCGAAGGACGCAATGTCGCCCTCTCCGGGCGTTCAACCGGAACTTACCAGCATTCAGCCTCAAAAAGTCCGTCCTCGTGAAGAAGAATTTTCGCCCCGGAACAAGAACGAATTATCTACTTGTCGTCCCCGCAGACCCATGTCAGGAAATTTTGAAAGCGTGCCACGACAACCCGTCAACCGGACATCTCGGCACAGCTCGCACTATAGCAAACATCAAGGCGATGTACTTGTGGCCCCTGCTTACATCCCACGTCACCCACTACGTTAGGAGTTGCCGTTACTTCCAGCGATGAAAAACGCCGCCGACAAGACCCACCGGACTTCTGTAACCGCTCACCGTCCCGTCGAGGCCTTTCAACAGATTAGAAAGGACCTTCTAGGCTCGTTTCCTACGTCACGATCACGGAGCAAGTGGATTGTTGTAGCGACAGACTACTTGACGCGCTCCACAGAGACCGCCGCTCTTCCGAAGGGGACTGGACAAGAAGTCGCCAATTTCTTCATTAACCAAGTTGTGCTGCGACATGAAGCCCCTGAAGTCCTTAACACGGACTGCGGAACGGCCTTCACTGCGGAGCTTATTCAAGGAATCTTACGTTACAGCAACACGGAGCACCAAAGAACGGCGGCGTACCACCTCCAAACGAACGGACTAACAGAATGTGTGAACAAGACGATCACGGATGTGCTGTGAATGTACGTCGACGTTGAAAAAGTGACTTGTGACATAGTGCTCCCGTATGTCACGTTTGCGTACAACACGGCTATCCAGGAAACTACGCAGATGACGCCTTTCGAGCTTGTCTATGCAAGAATGACTACTACGACGCTTGACGCCGTGCCTCCTCATGTAGAAGACGACGACCTCAACCCCGACGTCCAAGGATACCTTCAGCGTGCGGAAGAGTCCCGCCAGCTCTCTCGAGTTCGTAGAACCGACCATCAGCTGGTGGATGCAAGGCGCGACAACCTCCGACGCCGAGACGTCGAGTACCACCCAGGGGATCGTGTTTTGGTTTGGACTCCCATCCAACGACGCGGACTAAGTGAGAAGCTTCTGCGATGGTATTTCGGACCCTACGAGATTCTACGACGTGTTGGCCAACTGACCTGCGAGGTCATCCCCGATGTTGACTCCGGAACATCATGACAACTCAAGCGGCCCGAAGACGTCCACGTGGTTAACTTGAAACCTTACTATGCATGATGACGGACTTTTTTTTGTTGTTGTTCGGGCGGTCTTTTATTTTACCACCGGGTCGATTTAGTCTTAGAGGGGGGTAATGCCGCGAACCAAGTATAGTTTTATTGTTCGGTTTTGCTGCCCGGCCGTGCCCGGCTTTGTTAACTGCGTCCCAAGCGAAGTGCGTCTTCCATTCTTTATTTTTATGCCGCACGGGCTATCACTTTCATATAAGCAGACTGTCTCTCACTAACGTCACTAGCCCAGAATGACCTTCTTTGATCTACAATGTTCTGGATGTAAATATATGGTTCCAGAAACACTCGCGCCAAGAGAAAAAACCGTGCATAGGAGACGCGTTGGCATTTGAATCGCCGACACCAGTTTCTGAACGTCCCTTTGTTCATTGCTGTGTCGCCGCCTTGTACCGTATAAACCGGAATATAGGTCGAGTTTTTTTTTTTAAAAATCCCCACAAAAGTCACCCCTCGTCTTATATAGCGGTCATTGGCAGAATGTAAATCGTTGTCTGGCAACAATGTGCAAGCGCAGTCCGTCGCCATCGCCATTCGTGTCGCACTGCTCTCTCGCACTATCAGGCCTTAATTTGATCTCGCTTTTCTCTAGTTTTTCGTCTTTTACTCGTTTATTGCAACGCCAGTTAGGCGTTTCGGAGAAAAGTGTGCGGTACTGGCGGAGCCAGAAAGCTAAGCTGTGCGCCTGCAACCCCCGAAACCGATCATTCCGTGGACATCAAGCGGTGCACCCCGAGTTGGAGAACAAAGTGGCGGACTTCGTCCGGGAACTTCGTCCAGGAACTTCGCTCATGATCGCTCCGGAGTCCATGCGCGGACCGGCTCCGCGAACTGTACAATGAGTGGATAGCCGGCGACAACAAAAAGACCTTTACGGGCCGGTTGCGACCGTGTCAAGCTGGGTGTCCTTCTCTGAGCAGTCGCTGCCCGACGACATGGTTACACGAGCGTTCAGGAAGTGCTCCATCAGCAAAGCGCCTGATGGCACGGAAGATGACAGTGCGAAGCAGTCATCCTTGGACAACTCTGAGAGCTCGGATGAGTCACTGCGGCAGGCATAGTGAGTGGCAGTGACGGACGGGCGTCGAAAATAAATATAGACATTGTGAGTGCGCTTCTGTGCTGAATTATTTTTTGTTGTACTCTATTCCCACCTCAATGTAGGGGGTCCACTTATATACCGGGTCGACCTATAATCCGGTTTATACGGTATTGTGTGAGTTGTTAGGGGAGCACAAGTTCGCTCCAATAAACTTGTTTTTCTTCAATGCAACTGCGCTGTCTTTTGCAACGTGACAATATCACCGTGGTTTACTTATTCTCTTCTCAATCAACCACTGCATGCAATTTTTTGCCCAGCAATACCAATTTTTAGCCAGTAACCCCTGCTAGAGAGAAAATGATACAAATATCTCTAATAGTCTGCGGAACAGCCATCATAGAGGTATATACAGAACACAAAACTGGTGGATAACTTTATGTAAAAAATTAGAAATCCCATCATTTTTAAAGAGTAAACAAGCCACAATGACCATCCAAGTGGCGATGATTATTTCGTTACCTTTGCAGAAGATAGAAGGCGAAGAAAGTTTAGTCGTAATCTTCGCTAAGCGTAACCACCCTAGAGGGAGGTTCCGGGTGGGCGCTTCGTCTGACGAGGGCCAAGAGCCTGTGGTCCTTGCCGGCGTCTTCCGCTAGCTCGAGGACTTCAACTTGTACTTCCGGGATGCAGCAGAGCCGACTGGCCCCCCAGTGATCAAAACTCCAAAACATTAGCGTAACGCCACATCTGTATTTACCACATTTCGTAACACCTAGTCATCTGTGACATTTGTGCTGTTTTAAGCGCAAAGCCGAACCGACGAAAAGATATGACGTCTTAAAGGTGGATTTGATTACAATGGCGATAAACGCTTTCCTGGAATACCTGTGAATACATTATAAATAAAGCTAAGTTTAAAGTCGCACGTGGGGATAATTCACTGGATTATCTGCCCAGGTTCGAATTCGCATGATAGAAGTTGTTTTCACTTGAAGATAGGGAAAGGAGTTGCCTGGTTTCACATAAATATTGTACACAGGGAGCAGCTGTAAAAGAGTGAAGGCAGGGTTTAAAGATATTTTGGTTCCTGAAGTTTAGCCATACTTCAGAGAGTGATTTTCTACTGGTGTTCGCACGAAAAAGATTTTTCATACTTATTTTACATTTACCAAATTAGATCAAAGCCATTCCTAAAACACTGCTGTCGTAAGTCCATGCAGCGCAAATGTCCAAGACACCGTTGTTTTGCAAAATAATTTTACTAAAAAGAACCACGGCAATGCTAGATTTCCTAAAACCCCTTTTTATTGCAGACAAAAACTTTTATTACTTCAGATATACTCAAAACTTTAAGTTTGTGTATTAAGAAAGCTTCAGACGTTTGCAGAAGGAGACATCATAGTTTTTCTTGGGTTGCAGCCGGACATTAGGGGGCCGTTATGTTCTGCTCGGAGAGAAGCATCGCGGGGGAAGTATTTTCATTGTTCTGTACCGGCATATTCTCTATGCTTGCAGCCAAATTCAGGACGAAAGCATCCCCGGAGGTTTGGATTGCATTGCAGAATAGCTGTTAGGAAGGCAACAAATATGGGCCGGGATACAGTGACGCTACTAGTGGTCTCGACGCGAAGCACGTGCTTCTTTGGCCTGTGGACAAAACATGGCCACGAACAAAGGCAATACGATTGGATTTATCGGTTTTAACTTTGGTTGTATAGAGACTATCTCACAATAATTATCAAAGAAATATATTAGGAAATATTCTAAGGAAGTATAGTGTGGGTGTCTTGATGCGATGCTATTATTAGGGCACCATACATAACTCAATACAGTTAGGGTCGATGAGGCTTCGCTGGTCAATCATCGGCAGAGTATAGAAACAGCTGTATATTTGTTCTTCTTTTGTGGACGTTCGCATAGCAATGAAGCCGACTTTAAGACCAGGGGACATTGTAGCATGGCTTATGCTTTTACCTAACAAATGCCGGTAGGGTTTTTTGTAATTTCTAGCGGTATTTCCCAAAGTATGACTAAAAATTTATGAACGAAGATTACTACTCCGGATGGATTATTTGCGTTTCCGGGATGTTGCAGTAACGTCAAAAACGTATGGTGTGCGTTTTCGTCGCCGTTGACGTCACCATTTAAAGCAAGAGGTGGACCTATTTCTAATGTTTGCCTTAGAATCACGTTTGAAAAAACGGAACGGAACGGTGGTTTACATATTATTATCTTAGCTTGTTTCGTGTGGAATATAAAAACAAGAACAAAAAAGTATTTTAGCGGTATGGTGTTATCTCTCTTTTTAAAGAGATAAAATTTATGTAAAATTTAATAAAACAAATTTTACATAAAATTGTAACTAAAAGAACCGCGGAAAACTGCATTCCGAGCAAAACAAATGAATTGGTCGAGTTTCTACAGCAAAAATGGATGTTTTGTAACATGTTTAATACATAAAGATAATCAGAGACAGCGCGCAGTTCACAACATGTATTGTGGTATGCTAATAGCTGCTATGATTAGCGCCATGAGCGCTAAAGGGTACAGTATCAAGAGCTGGGCATCAATCAAAGCTATTCTGTTGATGCATTACATTCCTGTAGTTACCCGTTTGTTCATGGAGACTGCTAGACACGCTATCATTGGCCAAAACGAGCAAATGGTGGCTGACTCGTTGCAGTATTGGCGAAAGTGGCATTTTCTAGGTATACTGCTGCACGAGTAATATTTATCTTATGTGAACGAACCCTACCAATATCGGCGAATTGTAGTACGGCGATACTGTCGTGCTTGGCTCACATTGATGTAGTACCGTAGCAACAATAATCTAGAATACCAGTTATGAAATAAAATATGAAAAACAAATTGAGTGTGCTCGTAGAAACGAGAGATTCATAAAGTTAGCATCGCATGTTTTATGCCAAGTAAAAATATTTGTAGAATAAATGTTTTAATGGGGAAGGATTTGAATGTAGGGCCACCACCATTTACAAAAAGGTAACGGAAGCGAAGTAGTGGCATACCTGAGTGCGAAAGAATACTTTCTGATAGCGTAGTTCCCGTCATTATAAAAACAGTCACAGTCGGTCTCGTATTAAATGATGTAAGCTTCAACCACACTATTCCGCTGCACAAAAAATGAATGCATGAAGAAGAAAAGCAACCCTGCATATGCTACGCAAGCTAATATTGTAAACATGGTTAGACCAGCTGTACTTTGAAACAGAAACGGGACGCCTCGCATTGGTATTTTGGCCCCTAAGGTGAAGTAATGTGTGAACAGTTGCAAATAAGGTCGCATATTATGCCAAAAAAGCCGCCGCATTTAGGTGAGTGGTAAGACGTTCCTTTTAAGAATAATTGTCCAATTTTCTGAATAAATTACTTGGTAGTTCAGGGATGTTTACCCACTGGGCAATACTTTGCTAAAGTTTTTACATCCTGGATTTGTGATACCACAGCTGTATACTCTGTAACTTTAGCCTAGGCGTAGAGCAGATATGTCCTATATTTGTTAGATGAAATAAAAGTACTACACCTTCCACGGATTACCACGGCAAAGCGAGAGAGTGACTGCTCTTTATAGCAAGAACTCATGTAGAAACACATGACCACTGAAACCGACTACAAGAACTCTGTATTTGCAATTGTTTATGGTTGTGCACTATGTTGGCTTTATAGGCGAATATATTACTGCAGGTTTCTGCGAAAAACGTTCGTCGTTTTGTTATTCCGATCCAAAAATGGCGATAGCTGTTAAGACCGAATAAACATCACAAGAGTGACCCAAAAAAGTTAGACTTGGGTCTCCAAATAAACTACTCAATGTCCCACCGCCGTGGTAGTTCCCGCTTTATTTTTTACTGCCACATTGGACACAACGAAATGGTACGCAGGAAAAGCTACAAGCTGCATTGAGGCTAGCGTAACATTGATTTAAATGGGGCGTATTCAGCACTGTTTTATTTCCAGAAGTCACTAAGGTGGACAAATCTGAGTAATACACACATCCACACTTCTCCTGACAGCCACGCAGAATTACTATTTCCCTTTCTTTGCGTTGCCATTACTAAGGCGGAAACCCGTGTGCGGCGTCCGTATCCAGTGGAGGAATCCCAGCACCAATTATTTGTAGGGTACTTGTTTGTCATTTTTGACCGCACCTATAAATATTATCATTAGAATATAGACAAAAATTCTTTTCAAATTACGGTGGAGGACGTCCGACGGAAACACAAGGTCCAGACGATCTTGGAATGGATGTTTGGCGGTTGCGGGCTTTAAACATAAATAATTTGCCCTCGGCGGAACAAAGGGCCGTTCAAGGAATTTACGTTTTCTCTGCCACAACAACAGCATGCCACTTTAAGGTGTAACGGAAGCGGCTAGGCACACACGCGCAAGCGACTCCCACCAACTGTGTCATTTACTTTCTCTCCAGTTTGTCGCCGGCTTGACGACAGTGCACCTTTGTGGAAGACGCGTATTGGCGACGCCACCACCGTTTTACTACGCGAGTCATTGCCCGCTCTCTTCAACGGTCGCCTTTCGGGGGAGCGCTAACTTGCTGTTCGGCTGACTCCTGGCATTAGTCTTGGCGCCGTTGTCATCTGCTCGCTTGTGGGGCCTTTTTCCTCTCTCGTTTGAAGGACGTGGTGTTTCCCCTTTTTTCCCTTGTCGGGGGAAGCAAGAAAAAAAAAGGCTTGCGTTCGTTCGAACGCGAGCTGTGAAATAGCAGGAGTCTCCTAAATTATGCGAGGACGAATCTTATAAACAGAAAGAAACATTTGAGGCGGAAAAAAGAGAATGCACAGTACAACTGACAGAGTTCGAATGAGAAAAGGTAGAATTAGCATTGCGCCTCCAGAGGAAAAGAGGCAAAGAGAACACGGACTGTGCCACAGGCGAGTCATAGAGGTCGTGGGTCACCGAGCCCTATGAGGCTCGCGGGACAGAAAGAATGCAGGTCGAAGACCATGCATCTGAGGTGCACGAGAAAACAGAGCAGGAGATGCGTTTGTGGAAACAACAGAGTAGGTTAGAATTGAAGAATAAGCTCCCGCAGGTGCAGCGAGAAGTTGCATTAGTTAGAGTTCACGCAACCCCTCGTGTGGTCGAGCACGTGTGTGTTCCCGCACACGCCGAACAGGTACTGGTAGAGACCGGCCGCTCGCAATATGCCTTCACAAAACAAGGAGCAGCGAAACAGAAAAAGGAAAGAGCTCAATACATCTACAGTCGTTCATGTATGGTGTGCATCACAGGCTGCCAAAAAACGCGGACTTTACAGAGCGGAAGATAATAAAGAAAAACAAAAATAAGCAGCATTTTTGTTTTGGCCAAGGCGACCTTCAAGCGGAACTGTGATTTTGCTTTGGATATTGGCACACATCTTTCAAACCTGGAAAAAAGCAAGACGAGACACCTGTGCATGCTTGCAGTAGGGACCGAAAGATGAAGTAACCGATCTCTTTGTAAGGGAAGTAAATAAAGAATTTGTAGTGCAAAAAGGGCTCACGGAGGTCAGAAGACCGTCCACCCATTGAAAGAACAGAGGCTGTGACGGTGTCCTGATAGCTCTAGTACCGAATTTTTTCAGAAGTCCTCCGTGGTTTAGGTATGAATCACGTTTTGTGTACTGTTTACTAGCCTATGAAAGAAAGCAATCAAAATGGCTTGCCAGTCACTAGCCCCCGCTACCTGAAACTGAACACGAGCGGGAGGAGTGAGCTAACCCCGGTACGTCGATCACCAACCCGGTCGCATCCCGGCAAACCGTAGCCGCCAGGACCATAGGGAAATTTTCCCTACAGGGTCAACTGTCTATGTCCAAGTACAAGACAAAGGACACATCTCAAAACACTGGACACGACACTGGCCGTGTGGCTCTCGGCGCTGGCTGTGGTGCTCGCGTTCAGCCCCAATTATCAGGCGACCAGCTGCGTGGTTCCTTTTCTCCGTAACTTTCCGCAACATTCTTGTGCCGTAAACCCTGGGAGACCAAACCACGAGCAGACTCTACTTGACATGGCAGATACGCCGAGGCACGCTAGGCTCGGGAGGCCTTTGGATCCAGCTGATTTGGGAAGCCTGGTCCTCGAACGCTGCTTCCAGCTCGAGCTCGTGCCGAAGCCACGTGTCCGCCCGTATTTGCCGCTGTTTGCAGCGAAGCAGCAACGCCGCAATCTTGACTTAGTGAGACGAGCCGTCACAAGGGCAGGAGCTGCAATGGAATCGCTGCCAGGGGTCCCCACCCACCGACCGAGCAGATCCGCTTCAACTTGCGCGCCTTAAAAAGCAAGTGCGAGAAAATGACGGCCGTGATGAGCGCATCAAATCGAGCCTCGATTTTGACGGGTCAGAAGCAGACGTCTTCAGGAGGTATGAGATCGGCAAAAAAAGTCAGCTTGTGCCACGCGCAGGCTCTTTACCAGACCGTCCATTGTTTTTTGCGTTGTTGCTGCTTAGAGTATAGGAGCGGCATGCCCTGAATTAACCCTCATCATGCATGGGAATACCTTGTCGCTCCCCGGTGACAGCAAAATAACCGTGGAGCTGACAAGGTGGCGAACGTTTACGCTGTGCATGAACCGTGTGTGTGTGAACTCACAAATGGCGGGGATTCGATTCACGCCGAGTAACTAGTGAATCTCGCAACATATTTTCTCGATGAACAACTGAGTGTACCTAGCATCCCGCCTAGCAATGACGGCGTCGCCCTCACAAACGCCAACGGAACCGGCCTGTTAGAAGACTCGGTGATTACCATGTGCAAGGATGCGGCCGATCACGAGCCGACAAACTTGACTTTTTTCGACAGTTCGGATGTCGCTGCATCTCGGGGAGGTTTATTGCTAAAACAGCGCATTGGGGGCTTTCGCGAGCAGGCATGCTTTCCACTTGCACACCGATAACCATGTTGCTGCTTGCGTTGGCCCTTTCAGAATGTCCGCCACGCGAAACACCAAATGAACCTCGCTGCAGCGAAATCGTGAGCGGCAATCGAACAGATCAAATAACCCCACTTGGTAGCTCCTTTAAAAAGATCATGGAATTTCCCGCATCCCAGATCGTCATTTCGGAGCCTTAGCCGGTGCAGCGCAGCACCCTGATCCGTGCAACTCATGAAAACGAGGGGTCACCAGTGACCAGTTACAAGCTGTGGCGCTCTGGACGACTACACGCTTCACTGCCAGGGGCACAAAACTGGGGCCGTCAATAGAAGACAGCTGGTACTGCAGGAAGCATTTTCCTATGACCCCGGCGGCAACGGTGGGCCAGGGGGCGACCAGAGTGGCAATCGAGGTACCGGGCATCATCATGTCGACCACGACCAAGATGCACCGCTTACCGACCAGCGGAACTACGCAATCACCCACACCACCTTCCATGTGGACAGCAATGAGGAGTCCGCAGCCACGAAGGAAGCTTTCCTCAGCAAGTTGAAAATGGCAACAGTAAGTGACCTGCTCCTGCGGTGTGTTGTGAATTGGATGGCTAGGAGGCAGCGCATCACCCACATCTGGCTGGGCTGCAACGGTCTTCGAATAATGAGCGAGTGCATCATGGACTACTTTGTGGTGATCCTGAAGTTTCTGCTGCGTCAAACTTCCACAACAGAGAGCTCAAATTCCTTGTCCTCGATTGAAACAAAGTCTGCAACAAGGTGCCCTGTGGAATGGATCGTCACCCATAGTAACATCGCTTATTGTACGCCCTGTGGAAGTGCGCAGCTTTAGTGACCCCCAGAACTGGTCGAAGCAACAGTCTGTAGTGAGTATCAGTGGAACTGTTTCGTGACTTGAGCGTTTCTGAGGTGACCACGGTGAAAAGCGACTACAAGACCTCTACTATGTCGATTGAAGCGTGTTACAGCAAATGTGTATCAACGATATGAGGGTGATGCTATGAGTGCCTGCAGCCTTTGAATTGAACTACGCCACGCCAACGCCTTGATTTTAGAAGTCTTACATATGCGGTCGTTCGAGATACCGTGAATCCTGATTAAGGGCTTCCTGCTTCCTGTACTTTGACATCCTCAACATTGCGGTGAACTCGGAGTGCACAAGGTGTTCATGTGTCTTCAACCGTACAAGTACTGTTGTCGTCGTGCTGCCCCTGAACGTGGTATTGCTGCCCCCGACCACCCGTCTTGTCTAAACTACTCGACCATACTTCCTGTGATCGGCTACCGCGTACTAGATACTTCATATTGCTGGCCCTTGTCATCTTGGCGTAAGCAAAAGTGTATTGATGACAATAAAGAGGTGGCTACGCGGGCACGGGCACACAAGTACAGCTTGCTCCGCGCGCTTGTGACAATGCTAATTTCAGCCCGAGAGATCGGGAGGACCGGCTGTGTGGGTTCTTTTCTTCATCGCTTTCCGCGACGTGGGCTGTTGTGAAGAACGAGCCCCATCGGAGATTTCGGCACTTTTGTGAGGGTGGTCGTCGAAGCGACAGCAGCGCGGCGTCATCTTGCAGGGTAAAAGTGAGGTCATACAAAGCGCAGCCTTTGGCGTTCTCTTTCTAAAAACTGACGACTCTGCCAATCATTACACACGCAATCAAAAAGGCACCGCTCAGATATAGCAGGACTGTTTTTTCAGCAGTTCCGAAATAACGCTTGCTCTTTCCGGTAATATTCAGAGTTAAGTTGGTGTGGGACATCTGTCCTTGAATTGGTGATCGAATCCGCATAGGACTTCGGGACGGAGATATTTCTATCGCTGCGAAAACAAGCAGAATTTCTAGACAGCAAGCTACGTGTCTAAACAGTAGGCGGACCTTAGCAAAACACGCTTTGTTCGGCGGATATGTGATGTAACCAGCTTATGCTATGAGGTTGGTGAGCGGCTGGAGTGTCTGCTTTGATTACAGAAGCAATCATTGCGTGTCATGTCGGACGTGTTGTGGAGTGAGATGGAACGTGTTCATTTCTTTGTGAAAGATATGCTATCTGGCATCTTTTAAGTTAAAAAGAGCAGCAGCGTTAGGCGGTTATTTTTTGTAATTATTTAATGGCTACACGTGGCCTCAAAAAATAAAAAAAGGCCAATAAAAAACGAGCTTTTCTTCTGTGAATATTTTCATCCCTTCAAGGCTAATGTTTCACTATTTTTGTAAAGCGTACATTACTGTAGGAATAAGATATCACTTTCTGCAGATTCGTAGCTCGACCTAAAGCTTTCCTCCCGTCGCACCACTGCCAAAAGAACTGTAAAAGACCACAAGCACGCTGGGTTTCAACTTAAGCTCATTGTATATGAGGTGTTCCTTTAGTTAATTTCAGTCTAAAAGACGGCGCTGCAAGGAGACTTCGTACGCTTCGAGGCACTCCACGGGAAGAAATCGCTTTAGTGCATTAGCGAACTCTCGCCGTTTTCGTAAACGGCGACACTAAACAGAGGAAAGACAATTTTTCAACAGACTGTCACAATTATTGCTATATAGGTAAAAGCTTCAGACGTAGAGTGCCTTGCGGGGGAGCCTGGCAGCAGTTGAGAACTGAGGTCGTGTTTCATTTAAATTCGCATGCTTAAATGCAGCTTTTAGAAAAAAATGTACGCTTGCCAAAATGGGCACCACATATTTTACCACATGCAGAAGGAGCTTTTGAAAATACGTGCTACTACCGGGACATGTTGCAAAAACATAACACATTGCTCATTTATTTTGGTAATGTAATCAAAATTATAAAAAGTCTGCCCACAATAGGGATCATGTTGTTTATTATGAGGGTACACCTAATTGTTTTCGTATCTTACCTAATTTGTTGTAATTATGGCCTTGGTTCAGTTTTTAAATACAGTAGGACAAGCGTTAAAGTTTAAATTATCAGCTGGGATTACCACAAACTCAAGTTCTTAAACGGATTCTTATTTGGTCATTTGCTCTCGATTTTTGCCATTACATTTCTCTTTGTAAAGGCGGCCTTCGTGGTTTTAGTACATTTTCTTTATGCTTGACTGACCTTTTTCAGTTAGGTCAATCCATACCTTTTGTTGGTTGAATAGGAGATGTATGTGGTTGGCTGAGGTTTCTGTATATTTTTTTCTGGGTTTCTTTGGGTATCCAGGGATTGCTTTATTCTTAAAGCAGTACTTTGTTAAACACATTGGAATAATGGTGCTCCCATAATAAGATGGTGGTTACGCATTTGCTCATTTTTACAAAAGCTACCCACTAAAAAGAGGGGAATAATTTGAGTGCCACTTTCAATTGCCGGGTCAAATTCTTTAGAAATTTCTTTGAAAAATCTATAAATGGTTGCGTTCGAGATGCGTTTATTTTGAAGCTGCATTAAAAACAATTTCTGTTATTCAAAGTAGGGAAAGGTTCGTCTTGACAACGTCGTGGTATAGAGCTACGCAATAATTTTAACGCGTGAGTAGTTTAACTGGCCCCGAACTATAGGCAAGCCTGCATGTTTCTTTTTCTTCTGAATAAGTGACATGGGTTCATTCCCGCCGCAACTGGAAACAAACTCGTGTCATTCGCCTTAGTAATAAAACCACACTGAGTAAATGCGGTTGGTTCTCTACCATATTTCGTATTTATTTACAATAACACTTTAGTTAGAAATTACCTAATTGGAGATGTTACATAGTCTTTTTATGAGTTTTTTTGTTGCCCTCTGAAATGTTTGAAAGTGCGACAATATATCCTTGGACCGTGGGCGTGTTTGACTGTTTTTATTTATGCCTCCTATTAGACTTCCAGCGCCATGTTTTACTTAATTTTTCTGCAGGGCGAGTTGTGGCGCGGTGGCAACTCCGGAAAACATATTTGCCATACACTTTCAAATGATTTTCAATTTTGGCGAATATAATATTTCACCATCAATCAGGGCGCTGAAAAATTAAAAAATTATTTTGAACGCCCGAAAAAGCTTTTTGTTGTGAAGCTATGGCTGAGATCAAATACTTTACCGGATGGCTACAAACATTCATTCATTGGGTGGTGTAATCAATAAAATTGAACAGTTTCCTGAATGCCGGGATAAACTCGCCATCTCTTCGGAATACTGCATATCACATCTAACTCTTTTAAATGCACAAATAAGCTTCCCCCAAAAGGACTGATGCACACCATAAATACGCTGATAAGTTAGAAATGACACTTTACTAAACAAACTATGAAAACGTGCAAGAAAACCAGCTGTTTACTTCAAAATAGGAGTGTTGCTCTCAAGATTGCATCAAACGCTAAGAACGCTGACGGTGCTTTCATTGCACATGAAAAAAAGGCACAGTCATTAGCCGTACCCTACTTGACAAGGGTGCCTAATTTCAGTATTGTTATTTAAAATAAACCATCTCCCACCAGCAGAGCCGGGGCGAGACTTCGCCTAAAACAGCTGTCGGTTGTTCCTACGTTCACCATAGATTTGTTTGCCGCGTAGCTATTTGACAACAAAAGTGGGGTAACGGACGAAACCGACCTCTGTCACTGAGGTTTTACCGTAATGCACGACTGTTTGCTCGAAAGAGCCGGAAGACAACCGGATGACGGCTATAAGGCGGCACGTCAACGTGCACGTTTCGGCCATGCATGCTTTGTGTAGATGGGAACGGTATAATGTGGTAGGAACAATCTAACTATTGTCCCCTATGAATTCTCCACGACTATTGAGAAAAATCTGCGAACCAGTGGCATAAAGGACAGAATCAAACAGCTGTTACTGCAATTCTGCTAGTGGTTCATGTAAGCACTAACAGCAAAAGAGCGTCAACTCCATTGCGGCCTTAGGTAGTACCCGCAATTAGGTAATGCCCGATTTTTATTTTAAGGGTAATTATTGATTCTTATTTGAAACTTCTCCAGACGTCTTGTATTGATATGCTGTACTTTGGTGAAGCATCGCTGCTACGGGGCCATGTTTTACGAAACCCACCATCGTCATCTGTGACGGCAATAATTTTGAACTGTTCGTTCTCCTGTCGTCTTTCTTCTCCGCACATACGCCTGTTTGTCGCGGCCTTGGCCGGGTTGGTTGCGCTTGACGGAAAAGGGATATAAAGGACTACGCCTAAGGTGGGACTGGAACACCATGCAGCCCTAACGACCCAACAAAAACCAGCTGTGGGTGGACCGCAGCTTTGCTCAAGCTGTAATTTACATTACCCTCTTTTACATGCTTGGGATTACGTCTTGTGTCGGTATGCAACAGTATGTGGAGGTTCGATATAAATTAAAGATCTGTCCCTTATAACGGCAGTTATGTCCTCAGACGCGTGGCGCACTGCAATCGATGTATTTTAACACATGCACGGTGAGTACCGCGCCAGTGGTCAATATACTTCCTAAATATTTCTTGTACCTACAAACTAGAGGTCATCTTTTGAAATCCACGGAAAAGGAAATAAAGCTATTGTTACATTTGCTGAACTTGGTATGTGAAACAAGAACCTTCATGAAGCACCAATTTTTGAAAAGATATTAGAGCACAATTTTTCATTACTGCCCGGATGTTTTATTTGCTTCAACCACCTATTACCTATTCCACACTGGAAAAATTAGTTAACAAGATAGTGAAACCACGGCAATTACGTGTGCGTCGTTCTTCCTAAGGTGTTTTATCCAGTATTAAAATGTTAAGCTTGCTTAGATTCAAATTACTCGGCAAGAGAAAAAATACCATCAGCAGATGGCGGCAGTTGCCAACAAATAGTTTCAATACTGGTTAAATTTGCTACGCATGTTGTGGGTGAGAGAAACACTTTGCAAATTTGCCGAGTTCAGATGACAAAAAAAGTTACGTTTTTTTCCTTCCCATGAATTCTTATATCTGGACTACAAAGCAGTTTCTGTGGCACCTTTAATTGAGCATCATATAGTACTAGGCGTTGCATGATTTTATTGTAGAATAAAATATTTGGACGTTCAGAAAACAAAGCACATTTTTTTTTGTTTTCTGCGGTGCTTGATAAAAACCTCAATACCACCAGTCAATTGCAGTAACGGCTTGAATCAAAAACTTCAATTGTAGTAACGACTGTAATTCAAAATCTCCCTCGCAGCAGTTGCAGGGAAAAGGAATGGCGCAGTATATACTTTTGTGTTGTAAAGTTATTCTTGAATAATAAAAGATTACTTGCGTGGAGCTCCAGAAGCGAAACCTCTTCTTTAAATTAGCAACAATTATATTTGTACAGCTCTGTCATGAAATTATTACAGTATGTTCAAAATCATTTATTATTGCCTTTCATTTGTTTATAATTTTTGGCAGCTTGGATTATGCGCTCGCGACTGACTGAAGAAAACACTCAGGAAACAACCGATTCATTCAGTGATTTTGAAGAAGGTAAGAATTCGGTGGCAGCCATCTCTTTCGCCATCGCGGTCATAAATTTAAACGCATGTTATCACTTTATTTATTTTAAGTAAATGTTATTAAGCTGTAAGGATAATAATAGTAGGACACTACCGTCAAATTGCCGTTACGAAGAAGAAAACGATCTACTTCAATCATTTTGTCTATGCCTTACTGGAGTTGCCGAAAAAGTGGAATTTTTTAATTTTGGGGGTATGCTGTTTAATTCTATTAAAACCTTTGTATTTGGCTGTTCTAGCAAAGTTTTGACAATGAAATTCAATTTGCTCGCAGCAAGTCACATTCATATGAAACACTTCAGTTTTCGCGAATTCAAAAAAAGAACGTCACTCATCTTGCTAAAAGTAAACGAGCCAAACAGTCCTAATTAGGAATTTTTTGAGGTGACGTATGCTTTCACGTATGCTTGGAGGCTCACTAAGAGGGTTCAACTTAAATTGAGAACGACTCAGCGGGCAATGGAGCGGAAAATGATAGGTGTAACATTAAGGGACAAGAAGAGAGCGGAGTGGGTCAGGGAGCAAACTGGTGTTAAAGACATATTAGTAGAAATTAAGACGAAGAAATGGACGTGGGCAGGGCATGTAATGCGAAGACAAGATAACCGCTGGTCATTAAGGGTAACAGAGTGGATCCCTAGAGAAGGCAAGCGCTGCAGGGGGCGGCAGAAAGTTAGATGGGCCGATGAGATCAAGAAGTTTGCGGGGATAAATTGGTCACAGTTGGCACAGGACCGAGGTAATTGGAGAATAATGGGAGAGGCCTTTGCCCTGCAGTGGGCGTAGATAGGCTGGTGATGGTGATGATGATGATGATGATGCTTTCACAAAGGAGGGTACACAGTGGAACCCTATTTATACGTTTCTCACCGGAGTGGGAAAAGAAACGTAATAGCCGTGAAAACGTAAGAGTCAGGGAAGCCAAGAAAATGGGCCTGCGTCTAACTGGCGTCGTTTAATCACCCCCTATATAAAGCTCCATTGCTGCCAACTTTGATTTCTGACCTTCTGCCAAATTTAGCGGTCTTTGTTTGCATTTTGATGCGCACATTTAGTGTTTCCAAGCGCAAATGAGACGGACGTCAAGTTGTGTTAGTCGTCCTGAATTCTCCGTACCACTCGCTTGCTGTTCCGACCGTCTTTATAAGTGGTGTAGAGTGTGCATTGTGTAGGAGGGCGTTGTAGAAGAACTGGCGCAAGTGACGGTATGGGTGGTGTAGAAAGCGCAGAAAGTAGCAAGGAAGGAACCGCAGACGACGCGTGGAGACCAATTTCAAAGCTATTGTAGCTCTACTGAAACGCCGCGCCCTTTGCCAATGGACCTAATCTAAAAACGGTGCAAAGCAACATTACAATAGTGCGGCGGCGCTAACTTTACGCACTTCCGGCGTTCCGAAGTGAAAGTTCTGTTGTAAGCTACGTGATGATCGTGATAGCCCTTTTTACGGATGGCAATCTAGTGACGGCCCATCGAAATCGCTTGCGGCTTGTTAATACCAGTTCAGTAACAAAGATTGGCCAAGACACATCCAAAGCCAAAATGGCGGTGCACAAGCCGCTTCTGAGTGTCAGGTTGCGACGCAATATACGGGAACTGGCCTGCAGTTGGGACGTTGCAGTGGGGTTCGGAATGCATTATATCCTAAGGGAGCTATACCGGGACCCATGGTACACAACGTAACAGCCAGGAAAACGCAACAGTGACCAACATAACAGCGGGGTTGTACTGTATTCGATGTGACTTCGCTAACACTTTTCACATGGCTGTGCGATTCTGCTTTATACAAAAAAATGTTGCAGTTCCCAATGTTTGTATTAGTTTCCATTATTTGGAACAGCTTTTATGTAGCTGCTCTCAATATTTTTTTCGGATAGGTTTCTTCTCTGAAAATTCACGTGGAGCAACAATCGTGATAACAAATAACGCCGAAGCAAAAATGTACAGACAATCACGTATGGTTATTCATTGGTCTTTTATGCAACAAAAAACAAGATTGCATGAAATATGCTCCATCCGAACAAATACCTTCCGACTGTCCGCAGGTCCGCGTACAACTGGGATGGATATTGCAACTGAACAGTTCAAAGACAGCTGGTGGAGAAACATGACGCGGAAACCTGTTGCTCTGAGAGGTAAGGCATGGCCCGGTGGCGCTAACGCGTATATATATATATATATATATATATATATATATATATATATATATATATATATATATATATTATATATTTATTTATATTTCTCAATATATATATCTTGAGAGACAGAGCTCCGAGATGCTGAAAGACCACTTTTAATTAGGCTCCCGAGCACAGGCCACCGAAAGACGGAACTGTCCGGGGATGATGATGATTATACACAGATGACAGTGGCGATGGGTTTGGATGGGTAGAAGGAACACAGGGCTTGACCCGCCGTGTTCTACGCTGAATATAACAATGGTAATGTCGCTTCCAAGCATAACTATCACAACAGTACACCCCCAATGCCTACACATTTCCCCCCGCTGCTGAAGGCGGCCGCCTGGCCGTACGGGGTTAGAGCTGGCGACGGGTGAACGGTTTTCACCGTGAAACGTGCACTATTTCAGTTCCACGTCACCGACAGTCTGGTGAAGTGTCCACTGGTGACATGTGATAATTAACTGGTGAGGTCTGTTCGAATATAACGTAGGGGCCCAGGTAGCGGTGAAGAAACTTTTCGCAGAGTCCTGTAGTACGAACAGGGGTCCAAAGGAGAACTTCGTGTCCTTTCGAGAATTTAATGGAGCGGTGTGATGAGTCGTACCGGGCCTTCCGTTCTTGCCGGCTGGATTCGGTGCGGTCTCTGGCCACACGTCGACAGTGAGCGATCCGTTGGGTGAAGTGATCATGAAAAGGCGAAATGGCAGATATCGGAGCCGAGAAAAAGGCGCTGTCGAGAGCAAAATAGCGTGGATGGCGGTAAACAAGAAAGAAGGGCGAGTAACCGGTGGTGCGCTTGACAGCTGAATTATATGCGAACGTCACGAAAGGTAGGATGATGTCCCAGGTGCGGCGGTCCGGGCTGACGTACATCAAGATCATGTCGGACAGTGCGGTGGAAACGCTCGGTGAGACCGTTCGTCTGGGGGTGGTTACTAGAAGTCGTTTTATGAACGGTGTCGGCAGCCCGAAGCACTTGCGCAAGGACGTGGGAAAGAATTGTCTTGCCACGGCCACTCAGCAGGACCCGAGGTGCGCCATGTCGCAAGATGATACTGCCGAATACAAATTCAGCGACTTGTTGAGCACTACCACATTTAAGGGGAGCGGTCTCAGCGTAGCTGGTCAAATGATCCACAGCCGTCACAATCCAGCGGAAACCATCGGTTGTTGGAGGTAACGGCACGTACAAGTCTATGCCTACGGCTTCAAACGGAGCGTAGGGGCTTGGAACTGGTTGAAGCAAACCGGCAGGGGGCGACGTCGATCCCTTGCGGTGCTGGCACGAATCAAAAGAGGCCGCGTATTGTGCGACACTGGTAGAGAGGCCGGGCCAGAAAAATCGACTGCGAACACGATCATATGTCTTCTGAAACCCGATATGTCCAGAAGTGGCATCGTCGTGAAGTGCCTCGAGTATGCTTCGGCGGAGTTGACGGGGAACAACAGGAACCCATTCATAGCCAGCAGGGTGGTGGTTTGCGCGGCAGAGAACTCCATTAATGATCCGAAATAGACGAAGTTGACGTCGCAAGCGTCTATTGGGTGGCTGTATGGATCCATCAAGGGGGTCGATTAAAATGCGACAATAAGAGTCTGCACGCTGGAGCGTTTGCAGTTCGGTAGAGTTGGGTACGGAAACGTGGTTGAGGGGGGCCGTGGGTAGACACCCATGGCCCCCCATGGGTGTTTACCAGTCTCTTCGGGGGCGGGGGTAAACACGGCTGACTGGAGTCGGAGGAGGCTTGCGACACGGCCGGCTGAGACGACAAATATAGGTGGCACTGCAACAGTGCCGCGGCATCCAGATGCTTTTTGCCAGATTTGTACGTGATGGTGAAGTCGTACTGTTGAAGACGCAGCACCCAACGGCCTAGGCGCCCAGACAAATTCTTCATTGTCGATAGCCAGCAGAGGGGATGGTGGCCTGTGACGATGTTAAAACGATGGCCGTATAGGTAGGGACGAAACTTCTGAATTGACGAAACAACTGCGAGGCATTCTTGCTCGGTGATACTGTAGTTCTGCTCGTCTGGTATCAAGGCGTGACTGGCGTACGCGACCACCCTTTCACGATGATGAGCGTCTTGCTGGAGTAGAACAGAACCAATGCCGCGGCCGCTGGCGTCAGTGTGCAGTATAGTGGGTGCTGTCTCGTCAAAATGGCGCAGGACGGGATCGGACGTAAGGGCGTCTTTGAGGGCTTGAAAAGCTTCCTGGCACTCGTTCATCCAGACGAAGGGCACGTTGGCTCGTAAAAGCTTGTGCAGAGGGGAAGCGAGCGTTGCAAAATTGCAGATAAAACGCCGGAAGTATGATGCGAGACCAAGAAAGCTTCGCAAATCTTTCTGTTGTAGTGGTCGTGAAAAACCGATAACGGCAGCAGTCTCATCGGGGTCCGGGCGTATTCCATCCTTGGAAACCACATGTTTCAGCACATTGATGCTCTTACTAGCGAAATGACACTTTTTAGTATTCATTTGCAGGCCGGCATTAGAAAGGCATGTTAGCACCTGATCAAGGCGCTCGAGATGGTGCGAAAATGTGGACAAAAAGATTACCACGTCGTCTAGATAACATACACGTTTTCCATTTGAGGCCACGAAGCACAGTGTCCATCATGCGTTCGAATGTAGCTGGGGCATTACAAAGGCCGAACGGCATCACATTAAATTTCTAAAGGCCATCTGGGGTGGTAAATGCCGTCTTTTCTTTGTCCGCTTCGTGCATCGGGATTTGCCAGTACCCTGATCAAAGATCCAAGCTGGAGCAGTACTCAGCCCCTTGTAAACAGTCTAAAGCGTCGTCTATGCGGGGCATAGGGTATACGTCCTTTCGCGTGATCGTATTAGCGCCCGATAACCGACGTAGAAACGCACAGAGCCACCTTTTTTCTCGACCACCACAACGGGCGATGACCATGAACTTGTAGATGGGCGAATGACTTTGCGCTTTAGCATATCGGCCTCATTATCTTCAATTATCTTGCGCTCAGACGAAGAGACGCGATAGGGTCTGCGACGAATCACAGCCGAACCGTCTGTTTCAATTCGATGCTCTGTGGCAGTGGTCTGTTGAGGCCAGGCGAATGCACGTCAAATGAAGCCCGGTGCTTGGACAGAAGATCAAGCAATAATTTGGTCTGGTTTGGTGTTAGGTTGGGACTAAGAGTGGCAGCGAGAACTGACAAACCACCAGGCGAAGCAGACGCGGGCTTGTTTGAAGAACGCCGGCCAGAGCTAACGACTGCTGCAGGGCGGCTGTGGGCCACTGAAGCTATCGTAGTTCCATGTGACAGTAGTATTGGTACATTTGTGGTGTTACGGGCAACCAAGGCTGCGGACCCACACACGAATCGAACAAGGCAGGTGGCAATGGCAATCCCTTGCGGCAAAAGTCGACTGCACGGAATTGAACCACGTCGCCGTCGAGAATTTCGCCTGATGTGACCGACAGAGTCTCTTCGTACCGGCAGCCAAAACGTGATCGGCATTCAATTTTAGTGTTTGCCGTGGTGCGTCTTCATAATTTGGTTGTTGGGTGTCGGCGATGTGGATAGTTGGCTGACGGCAGGAGATAACAGCCGAGGCAGAAGAAAGAAAGTCCCAACCAAGGATGAGTTCATGGGCCTAGGGAAACATAACAGCACACTGAATGTGATGGCGGACTTCTCCGATTAAAACACGCACGGTGCAATAGCCCAAAGGTGTGATGTCATGCCCGTTAGCGCCACGTAAGCAATGACCAGTATACAGAGTCTATACCTTGCGAAGACGTGAACACAAATCAGCATGAATTACAGAAATTTTTGCTCCGGTATCAACTAACGCTTCCACTTGAATTCTTTCGACGAAGACAGACGACATATTAAAAGGAAGTTCAGGAGGACTTGTGGACGTTCCAGGTGATGCAGTGTTACCTCCAAAAACTGCAGCATCTAGTTTTCCTGGTGCTGGTTGGAAGTATTGGAAACGGGACGAAGAGGAGACAAAGTGCGCTGGAAGGGCGAAGGGGAATGACGGCGAGAGGGCCGGAAGTCCCGCCGAAGGTCCTTGGTGTCAGCAGGTGGTATTCGTCGGCGAGGAGATGATGAATACGCATGCTGACGTGGAGAGTAGCTGTAGTAGTCCCGCTCGTAAGGGCGTAGCCGCGCCTCTCGTCTTGCTGCCGTCGACGGGAAAATGGAGAAATATGCCCCCGGATGCCGCAGTAGTAGCAGACAGGCCGGTCATTTATAGGACGCGGTACTCACCACGTTGAACGAAAAAACGGTGGAGTGGAAGGCGTAGAAATGGTGGTCAAGTGGCCGTGAGGAGTTGGAGGTGCAATGTGCTCTGTGGACACAGGTTGCCTTGAAGCAGCTTCCGAGTATGTAGGCACGTGAAGTAAAGCAGACTGGCAGGGCTGCGGAACGGGTGTCACAGCTGCGAGCTCCTCTCTAATTATGTCACGCAGCCCTTGTGCGTGAACGTCATTGACTGGATTGCTGTGATGACAGGGTGCATCGCTCTGCTGTAGCTCTTCGCGAGTGATGGCCCGAATCAAAGAACGCACCTCTGTACTCCCAGAGGAGCCGATGCTCCAGGGATCGGATTTGGAGTCGGATAGCCTGAAGTTGATCAAGGCGCTGACAAATGCTTCGCACATCGGCAACGGTAGCGGGATTTTGGATCACCATAGCTTTGAAAGCAAAAGAAGAGACCCCTTTAGTGATGTGCCGCACCTTGTCCGTTTCGGGCATATATTTATCAACTCGACGGCACAGCGCGAAGACATCCTCAATGTAGGAAGCATATGTCTCCTCCGCTTGTTGCACCCGAGCGTCAAGTTTCTTCTTGGCTGCCGAGCGACCAGACGATGTACCAAATACTTTGCGTAACTCGTGAGTGAAACCTGACCAATCGTCGAAGGTGTCTCGATTGTTGAAGAACCACGTCTTCGCTACTTCGGTTAGGGAAAAAGCAACGTTGCGGAGTTTGAACGTGTCATCCCACCGGTTGTACGAACTCACTCGATTGAAGTGGTCGAGAAATTCTTCCACATCATCGCCCCGTAGGCTAGGGAAGTCTGGAGGATCACGGTGGGGAGTGGTGATAGTGAAGGCAGGCTGAGCAGGAGCTGCTGTGCTCGAAGCACCACGGCTGCTTTCGTGCCGAAGCACCACGGCTGCTTTCGTGCCGAGTCGGCGACTGCCGAATCCGGCAGTCGCCGACCTGATGGAAGCTCCAGCGGTGCAACTGAGAGAGGTAGAGGGAGGAATCGAGCGCACCCTCCACCACTTGAGAGACAGAGCTCCGAGATGCTGAAGGACCACTTTTAATTAGACTCCCGAGCACAGGCCACCGAAAGACGAAACTGTCCGTGGATGATGATGGTTATACACAGATGACAGTGGCGATGGGTTTGGATGGGTAGAAGGAACCGAGGGATTGACCCGCCGTGTTACACACTGGATATAACAATGGTCATGTCGCTTCCACGCATAAATATCACATCAGTACACCCCAATGCCTACACACACAAACACACAAACACAAACACACACACACATATATATATATATATATATATATATGTGTGTATTGGTCGTGGAGTGGTGTCAGGAGAGGGCTCGCAGTGGGTGTAGATGGCGGTAGTGCTAACCGAGGCGGAATGGAGGTCGCTGCCTTGGTACTTCGTGGCTCACCGGCGCCTTCTCGTGGTATGTTAGCAGCGGACGAGGCAGCCTGTAGTCGGTGAGCGTCGGCGATGTCGTCGGCTGCCAGTACCATCAGGAAAGGTGAGGCTGTGAGTCTTGTTGGTGTAAGTGTGGCTGCCGCGCTGAAGGTGGAGTCTAGGGGCGCGACACTAGTGGCATGGGACGAGGGCGATGGCTCAAAGGTTACAGTGTGTGACTTTAAAAGAATGCGCGGACCGTGCGTGTACCCGTTTTGTTCCCAGCCGAAACAGGTCGTCCGTGAGGCCGTAGTGGGCGAGCACGGAGCGTGAAGGTCGTCTTAGGAGGTGGCTCTGGGCGGTGGGAGGACGAGGACAAAGCGCAGCTCTAGCGGAAGCGTCTTCAAAGGTATGGAGTGCTTCAGAGGCTCTGCACTGACGTAGTTGAGTCAGTGGGTAGCCTCGAACTTGAAGAACGATCCTCTGACGTGGCGTGCGTCGAAAACCGGTATCGGCGGATCCCCCCACGTTGCCATGTCGCTGTGCCGCGGGCCGGGTATATGGCGCAGAACCTCCTGGTCAGTACTTGTAGGAACCAGACTCGGTAGGGTGTGGTGGCCTCCTACATTTTATGGGAGAGCGCAGGCCCGGCTAGGAGTGGGAGCGCTGCAGACATGCGGCAATCCAGGCGCTCGGTCGTGTTCGATCTGGTGGCGCGTGGCGCTACTGTCGCCACCCGGCACGCACCGCTGATGATACGCCGCTACACACACATACACACGTATACAAATATATATTTATATATATATATATATATATATATATATATATATATATATATATATATAAATATATATATATATATATATATATATATATATATATATATATATATATATATATATATATATATATATATATATATATATATATATATATATATGTTTATATATCAAGGTTGCAGTCGTCATTGTCGTCATTCCCATTGCTTTTTGGCTGTTTCCAATATATTTATAGTGCCGAATGACGTGTGTTTGTCAGGTTTCTTTTGATACAGTGATAAATGAGTGAAAATATAGGTCAAGAAAAAGTCCACCGTTTTTTCCGGGAGCGGGAGTCGAGCCTACATCTCCGCATAACGCGTGCGGTGCACTGACGAATTATGTTTTCCCGCAACGGCTCCTCTCTCGACTTAACGCGGGGGTTTTAATTTACAAGTGCTCTGAGGACGGTCAACTAGCGCCGCCCCTCGACCACTATTGCAGACATAGAACGTCTTTTTTTCTCGTGGCCGCCACGTAGGACGTGGTGGGATGTCGGGGTTAGCAATTGGCACATCCGAACTGCTGGAGCCAGAGCCCTCGTAATTCATGTAGCAGAGCAGAAAGATACCGGACGAGGGACTCGGTAAGGACACATATCAAGGTTGCAGTCGTAATTGTGAGTGCTTTTCGGCTCTTTCGGAAATATTTAATAGTGCCGTATGACGTGTGTTTGTCATGGTTCTTTGGATAGTGATAAATAAGCGAAAATATATGTAGAGAAAAAGTCCGCCGTTTTTTCCAGGAGCGGGAGTCGAACCCATTTCTCCGCATAATGCGTGGGGTGCCCTGACCAATTATTATATTTTTTTGAGTCAGAAAAAAAGTGCTGAAAAAATGCCCGCCAGGTGATATCCGAACCCACGACCTCCAGAATACCGGTTTGGTGCGATAACCCCTACGCTACAGGCGGGGCTGTTTCCCAACCACTTTCTTGGGTATTTCTGTCAAGGTAATTTTTTTTTTTGTTTCCTGCACTTAGGGGTGGCAGCCAGCGCCACTCGCAATACTCGGGGTTAAGAGATCCTTCTTTTTAACCCCTGGGCCGTGACTCGAGTGTCTACGACATGTCGAGAGTGGTCGACCAGCGTTGAACCCTCTTAAGCTACCTTACGCACCAAGACAGCCAGAACGGAGGCCCTCACTATGCATGTAGCGAATAACAAATGGGAAATGAGGTGCTCAGTGGATTAAGTCAGAATAAGAGTTGGCAGTCAAGAAAACATCGGAAAGCAAAGGGCAGCATGCGGTAGGTCATACGAACAGATTAAAAATTTTTTGAGTGAGAAAGAAGGTGGTGAAAAAATGTCCGCCAGGTGGGATCCAAACCAATGACCCCCAGAATTCCGGTCTGGTGCGATATCCACTACGTTACCGGCGGGGCTGTTTGCCCACCACTTTATTTTGGTATTTATGCCAAGGTATTTTTTGTTTCCTGCACTTGGGGGTGGTAGCCATCGCCACACAGACTACTCGGGGTGAAGGGGACCTACTTTCGAACCCCTTGGCAGTGACTCGAGGGTTAAAAGAAGGTACCCTTCACCCAGAGTACTCCGAGTGGCACTGGCTGCAACCCCCAAGTGCAGGAAACAAAAAAAATACCTTGACATAAATACCAAAAAAAAGTGGTGGGCAAACAGCCCGCCGGTAGCGTAGTGTTTATTGCAAAAGACCGGTATTCTGGAGGTCGTGGGTTTGCATCCCACCTGGCGGGAATTTTTTCACCACTTTCTTTATGACTCAAAAAATTTATCTGTTCCTGTGACCTACCTCATACTCCCCTTTGCTTTCCGTGGTTTTCTTGACTGCCATCCCTTATTGTCTTAATCCACCGAGCCCCTCATTTCCCATTTCTGATTCGCTACACGCATAGCGAGGGCCTCTTTTCAGGCATTCTTGGTGCCAAAGTTATATTAAGAGGCTTCAACGCTGGTCGGCCACTTTCGACATGCTAAAGACACTCGAGTCACGACCCAGGGGTTAAAAAGAAGGTCCCCATCACCCCAAGTAGTCCGAGTGCCGCTGGTTACCACCGCCAAGTGCAGGAAACAAAAAAAATACCTTGACATAAATACGCAAGAAAGGGGTGGGGCAACCGCCCCGCCAGGAGCGTTGTGGTTATCGCACCAGATCGTTATTCTGGAGGTCGTGGGCTCGGATCCCACCTATCGGGCATTTTTTCACCAGTTACTTTCTGACTGAAACAAACAATCCTTCATCTGTTCCTATGACCTACCGCATACTCCCCTTTGCTTTCCGAGGTCTTCTTGACTGCCAACCCTTATTCTGTGTTATTCCACCGAACCCCTCATTTCCATTTCTGATTATATATATATATATATATATATATAGGGAGTAGCAGAACTTTGAAGATGGTAGAGAACACATGAGAAGAAAAACTTCGAACAAGGTAAAAGCACGATTGTGGCCTACGTTTCAGCAAAGAGAACTTGCTTTCCTCAGGGCAATCTCTCCCCTGGCAGACAAGGTTTATATAGGGGTAGGACCCCAGGTGAAAGGGGAGGGAAAGATGGAAGGGAAATTGAGCAAGCTGATTGGTTTGGGAGTGTGTCGGGGGAGAGATTGAGGGGCCAAGAAGGTTGTCTAGTTTAAGCCGTGAAGTAGGTCACACGGAAGTCAGCTAGTGGTTGATATTCGTGGAATTTTTGGAGAGAAAGGATAAGAGGGTGTTTATTGACCCGCCGCGGGGTATAGGGAAAGGATCTCGAAACCGCCGGAAGCAGACCAGGCGGTGAGGGTGGGGTCCTTATCAGAAATTATCTGCAAGCCTCAGGTCAAAAGAAAAGATAGAGACGGGGGGAAAACTAACTAGGTCAAGGAAAAAAGAAAACAAAGGGAGAACAACATCAGGGAGGGAAACCACATAAACTCACACACAAAAGAAAAAGCAATGACCCGGCAAGTGAAATGGCACGTGTCACCCACGGCAACATTGCTGGAACAGGCCTGTCCTGAAACTCAAAAACGAAAAGATAAAGTTAGAGTGACGTACGGGGCACAAGACCACGCGAAGTAAAAAAAAAGAGAGAAATAAAATTAGATTCCAAAAACAGAGGTTGGAGGGATGAGGGCGAGTATTAAGCTAGACGCTAATGAATAAAAAAAAAGGAAATTAGGTGACCAGGTACAGAGCCGAGGGAACGGTCATAGCCTTTGGATGAGGCATATGCACGAAAATGCCTAATGCTGTATTCCCGGTGAATATCGCAAGGATTCCAAGTTGCCCTTAGATGCAATAATTCTAGCAGGTTCAATGGAGTTGAATTTGTGAATTAAGTAGGATTCTCGGTATTTCCTGTCCCTAGGAGACTTAAATTTGACTGAAGTATATATAACATAAGGTCTTCAAAATTGTGGCCTGGTTGGTTGAAATGCTGCGCTACAGCTATGGAGGATTTACTAAGGGTATCTGCCCGGTGACCATTAAGCCGTAGGCTCATAGGTTGACTCGTTTCGCCCATATACTGTTTGTGGCACATTGAGCATTCCCAAATATACACAATGTTGGATGAAGTGCACGTAAAACTTGAATTAATCTTGTGGACATAATTACTGGCTGTGCTTTTTACAACGCAGTCTGTTTGCAGGTGCCTACAAGTCTTGCATTTGGGGCGGGAGCAGCTGGCTATGACTGGTTGTTTTGAAGGCCCTGTTTTACCATGCCCTAAAATATCTTTTAGATTCCTGTTTCTCCGGTAGGTAACCCTTGGTGTTTCCGGGAAAGTCTTTTTAAGTCGGTCGTTACTGGCTAAAATGGGGTCGCACTTCCGCAGTATATTGTTTACGTTTGGGAGGGCGTTTGAAAATTTAGTTATTAGGGCAGGTGGCCTGGCGCTTTCGTTTTGGCGCTGTTTGTTGAGAACGTCATCCCTTTTGAGATTAGACACACGCTGGTACGACTGGTGAGCGAGCTTTTGGGGTGGTTACTGTTCATAAGGGTGGCCTTTAGTTCGTCTAGGTGCTCTACGTAGTCACTGTCATCACTGCATACTCTTCTAAGCCTGGTGGCTTGTCCTACAAAGATCCCTTGTTTGCAGTGTCTGGGGTGATGGCTTTTATAATCTAGGTACTGCTGCCTGTCGGCTTTCTAAAAAGCGTGGTTTTAAGTTTACCGTTGTCTAGAATGACGGTAGAATCTAGGAAGTTCACTTCTTTTTCAGAATACTGGCAGAAAACAATAATAGTCGGATGTGGAGAATTGAGATGGGATATAAACGTTTCTAGAGTCGCGCGACCGTGTTCCCAAATCATGAAGATGTCGTCTATGTAGCGGAGGTAAACCTGAGGTTTATGCGGGAAAGAGCTTAATAGGGTAGCTTCAAGTTGCCCCATGAAAATGTTGGCATAGGTCGGTGCAAATGGAGTACCCATGCTAGTTCCAAAAACTTGGAAAAAGTAAGAAGAGTCAAATTCAAAATAATTGAGAGTTAGAACTAGTTTTAACAAAGTTATGTACACTTCTGGTGCATGTTGGTGCGGGTTCACTGATAGAGATTTTGAAATCGCTTCAATTCCTTCGGCGAAAGGAATGTTTGTATACAATGCAGCAACGTCAAGAGTAACAAGGAGGGGGCCACTGAGTAGGCGACCGCCCATATTTATCTCTTTTAATATGCGGAGGAAGTGGGGGGTGTCCTGAACGAATGAAGGAAGAAGAGCCGGAATGTCGGATAGGTGATGATTCAGAAACAGAGATAGTGCTTCGGTTGGGGTATTGTTATTCGAAACTATGGGTCTGCCAGGAATGTCGGCAGTGAACAATAATTCTACGGGGACTTTATGGACTTTTGGGAAGAGGTGAAAACGTCCCGCATGCTTATTATTCAGCATCCACCACGCAAAAATTTACCACGACCCCCTAGGACACCTGGCCAAGGACGGACTACACCCTAACTTTCGAGGCGTCCGACTGATTTCCGAAAACATCAAGCACAGGCTTAGGAACACATTAAGGGTGACGCTCCCAACTTCACGTATCAACCTCCCGTCTCCGGCCAGCACAGAACAACAGAACAAACCCAACACCCCCAACGGTGGCGAAATGCCATGTCCACCTAAGAACAGCACATGTGACGCCAGCACACAAACCGTGGACGTGGCCGCAACACCAGCTGTACAGCACGTGAGCGAACAACAACCCGACCCACCAAAGACAACACGCTCATGGTTCACGCAGACCCCAACACGCAGTATAACGCAAACAGGCACCCAAACAGGCATCGATGTGGACCTCACCCCTAGCAGCCCCCCTCAACTACTGACTCCAAGCAAACAAGTGTCACCCCGGAGGTCTGCTCGGAACAAACACAAATGACTACCACCGAGTAGGCCGTAAGCTCCAACCGCTAAATGCCGCTCTTTCCTCAAAGTTCGAAAACTAGCCGGCAAACAAACCAACTACAGATTTCATCTAAAAACGTACTCCTCGTATCTCCAAAGCAAAAAGATCCCCAAAGGCCTCCGCCTAAAAGTTGGATGTGCCCTTGGTGAGCTCCCTCCTGAAATAGCTGCCAGGTGGCAAGATATTCTGAATAATGCTTCTCTTTCCCTCCTAGAAATTCTAAGAGAGCACTGTACTAGCTAACTCAGCCTCTTCAACGACCAGATTGAAGCTCTTCCACTAACCGAGCAGGAGAAACTAGATCTCAATATTTTCATAAATAGTAAGGAAAATGATCTTAGCAATAAGCAAGCGGTTAAGTTTCAGCGTGACCAACGTCCCTCGCAAAATGCAGCATGTACTGTAGGAGATCAGCCTCTCAATAGCCGGGACTATGAAGTACTAGGTCATGTAATGTTCCCCCTCGATACAGAGATCGGTTTAATTGAACCTCCTCCCCCAGCCAATAGTCCTATAGCGGAAACGAGCTCTCTCGCTACCTGCCCCAGCAACGTTATTGACATTTCCAAAACACTAACGGCCGTCGAAAAAGGTATCCTAGAACAAGGTTTAACTTTCTGTCCCACAAATAACAGTGTGAACGAATACGAGTTACACAAAGATCTCACTGAATTTTCTCGGAGAATGAGACTAAGCGAGTTTTTTTCGGAGAAGCAGGACCAACTTGACAATAACGAACGCACCCTCCACCCTCCTAGCACTTGGACTCCAGATGTAGATCAATCTCCAGAATTGGATCTGTACTTAAAATCAGTATCAAGAGAAATATTGGCAACAACTAAGCGATCAAACAAGCGCAAGAACCTAACTCCGTCGGAAGAAGTTACCCTGAATTGTCTATCAGCCAGAACCGACATAGTCATAAAACCAGCCGACAAAGGTGGCAGTGTAGTTGTTTTACCTATGGGAAAATACAAAGATGAATCTTATAGGCAGCTCAATAACCCTTGCCACTACAAGCCCTTAGATAACGATCCGAACCAGGAATACAGCCTAAAAATCCTTCAGAGCCTCACAGATCTACGATCTAGAGAATTAATAACGACTACTGACTTAAATTTCATGAAACGGAATAATAAGCATGCAGGACGTTTTTACCTACTCCCAAAAGTCCATAAAGTCCCCGTAGAATTATTGTTCACTGCCGACATTCCTGGCAGACCCATAGTTTCGAATAACAATACCCCAACCGAAGCACTATCTCTGTTTCTGAATCATCACCTATCCGACATTCCGGCTCTTCTTCCTTCATTCGTTCGGGACACCCCCCACTTCCTCCGCATAATAGAAGAGATAAATATGGCCGGTCGCCTACCCAGTGGAACCCTCCTTGTTACTCTTGACGTTGCTGCATTGTATACAAACATTCCGTTCGCCGAAGGAATTGAAGCGATTTCAAAATCTCTATCAGTGAACCCGCACAAACATGCACCAGAAGTGTACATAACTTTGTTAAAACTAGTTCTAACTCTCAATTATTTTGAATTTGACTCTTCTTACTTTTTGCAAGTTTTTGGAACTAGCATGGGTACTCCATTCGCACCGACCTATGCCAACATTTTCATGGGGCAACTTGAAGCTACCCTATTAAGCTCTTTTCCGCATAAACCTCAGGTTTACCTCCGCTACATAGACGACATCTTCATGATTTGGGAACACGGTCGCGCGACTCTAGAAACGTTTATATCCCATCTCAATTCTTCACATCCGACTATATTTTCCTGCCAGTATTCTGAAAAAGAAGTGAACTTCCTAGATACTACCGTCATTATAGACAACGGTAAACTTAAAACCGCGCTTTTAAGAAAGCCAACAGACAGGCAGCAGTACCTAGATTATAAAAGCCATCACCCCAGACACTGCAAACAAGGGATCTTTGTAGGACAAGCCACGAGGCTTAGAAGAGTATGCAGTGATGACAGTGACTACGTAGAGCACCAAGACGAACTCAAGGCCACCCTTATGAACAGGAACCACCCCAAAAGCTCGCTCGATCAGGCGTACCAACCTGTGTCTAATCTCAAAAGGGATGACGTTCTCAACAAACAGCGACAAAACGAAAGCGCCAGGCCACCCGCTCTAATAACTAAATTTTCAAACGCCCTCCCAAACGTAAACAATATACTGCGGAAGTACTACCCCAATTTAGCCAGTAACGACCGACTTAAAAGACTTTCCCGGAAGCACCCAGGGTTACCTACCGGAGAAACAGGAATCTAAAAGATATTTTAGTGCATGCTAAAACAGGGCCTTCAAAGCAACCAGTCATAGCCAGCTGTTCCCGCCCCAGATGCAAGACTTGTAGGCACCTGCAAACAGACTGCGTTGTAAAAAGCACAGCCAGTAATTATGTCCACAAGATTAATTCAAGTATTACGTGCATTTCATCCAACATTGTGTATATGTTGGAATGCTCAATGTGCCACAAACAGTATATAGGCGAAACGAGTCAACCTGTGAGCCTACGGCTTAATGGTCACCGGGCAGATACCCTTAGCAAATCCTCCATAGCTGTAGCGCAGCATTTCAACCAACCAGGCCACAATTTTGAAGACCTTAAGCTATATATACTTCAGTCAAATTTGAAGTCTCCTAGGGACAGGAAATACCGAGAATCCTACATAATTCACAAATTCAACTCCATGGAACCTGCTGGAATTACTGCGTCTAAGGGCAACTGGGAATCCTTGCGATATTCACCAGGAATACAGCATTAGGCATTTTCGTGCATATACCTCATCCAAAGACTATGACCGTTCACTCTGCTCTGTACCTGGTCACCTAATTTCCTTTTTTTATTCCTTAGCGTCTAGCTTAATACTCGCCCTCATCCCTCCAACCTTTGCTTTTGGAATTCAATTTTATTTCTCTTTTTTTTTTACTTCGCGTGGTCTTGTGCCCCGTACGTCACTCTAACTTTATCTTTTCGTTTTTGAGTTTCAAGACAGGCCTGTTCCAGGAATGTTGCCGTGGGTGACACGTGACATTTCTGTTGCCGGGTCATGGCTTTTTTTTGTGTGTGAGTTTATGTGGTTTCCCTCCCTGATTTTGTTCTCCCTTTGTTTTCTTTTTTCCTTGACCTAGTTAGTTTTCCCGCCGTCTCTATCTTTTCTTTTGACCTGAGGCTTGCCGATAATTTCTGATAAGCACCCCACCCTCACCGCCTGGTCTGCTTCCGGCGGTTTCGAGATCCTTTCCCTATACCCCGCGGCGCGTCAATAAACACCCTCTTATCCTTTCTCTCCAAAAATTCCACGAATATCAACCACCAGCTGACTTCCGTGTGACCTACTTCACGGCTTAAACTAGACAACCTTCTTGGCCCCTCAATCTCTCCCCCGACACACTCCCAAACCAATCAGCTTGCTCAATTTCCCTTCCATCTTTCCCTCCCCTTTCACCTGGGGTCCTATACCCCCTGAGGAAAGCAAGTTCTCTTTGCTGAAACGTAGGCCACAATCGTGCTTTTATTTTGTTCGAAGTTTTTCTTCTCTTGTATATATATATCTATATATATATATATATATATATATATATATATTGTCATGGTGCAACAATTGATGAAGGCCAGCAGGAGAGAGAAAAGAGGGTGTATTTTGGAAAACTTGTGCCTTAGTGCCTTATGGCTGGTCGCAGTCGCACCACGAACATGCGCTCACGAAGGGGCACGTTGTCGTCTTCTTCGCGGCTTAGGCGCTGATGAGCATGCTTGTGATTTCCATGATGAGGATGAGGATGATGGAGACACGCCAGAACGGCGCACACCGGCTCTGGACGATTGGCGTCTGCGCTCTGTTGCTGGTTACACACGTAACACTATCCCCCTCCCGGAGTAGCATAGTCCCGATGCTTAAGATCACTGTCAACAGGGTCCGAAGCCAGAATGGTCGTGAAGTCGGCTTAGCGCGAAACATACGGTTTCAAACACACTGCATAGACAGTCTCTGGTCGAGATCGACGACGACCGGCAACACCAGAATTCTCGGGTACCACCTCGTAAGTTACTTCGCTAAGTTGACGAAGTACCTTGTACGGCCCGAAATAATTGCGCCGAAGCTTCGTCGATAACCCCCGACGTCGAATGGGTATCCAAACCCAAACAAGGTCACCCGGTGCAAATGCCGCGTGACCACGGCGAAGGCCGTAACGGGAGGCGTCCAGGTGCTGGTGTTTGGTGATGCGGAGGCGGGCAAGCTACCGGGCTTCCTCAGCGCGTTGTATGAATTGCTGGGAAGAGATGTCATATTCGTCGGTGATGTCGTGAAGCAGCATGGCGTCGAGCATTGTTGTAACTTGTCTGCCGTAGAGGAGGGTGAACGGTGTCATTTGAGTCGTTTACTGCTGGGCTGTATTATAAGCAAAGGTGATGTAGGGGAGGACTGCATCCCAGGTCCGGTGTTCAACATCAGCGTACATGCTGAGCATGTCGGCGATGGTTTCGTTGAGCCGTTCCGTCAAACCGTTCGTCTCAGGGTGGTACGCACTGGCTTTTCGTTTAGACGTGACGCTGAGTGTGAGTACTTCGCGCAGAAGTTTCGCGGTAAATGCGGTTCCACGGTCCGTAATAACAACTTTGGGAGCCCCATGTCGGAGAACTATCATTGTGAGGAAAAACTGTGCCAGTTCAAGCGCGGTAGCCTTTGGAAGAGCTTTTGTTTCGGCGTACTTGGTCAAGTAGTCAGTGGCGAATGCTACCCACCTGTTTCCCGCTGTAGAGGTGGGAAAGGGGCCCAGGAGGTCCATTCACACTTGCTGGAACGGCATTTGGGGAATTTGAATTGGTTTGAGAAATCCGGCCGGTCGTTCGGGCTGCGCCTTGCGTCTCTGGCAGTCGCGACAAGTTCGGACGTACTGCCTCACGTTCGCCGAGAGCTTGGGCCAGTAATACGCCTTCTTGATTCTTGCAAGCGTGCGTGCGTAACCAAGGTGGCCAGCGGACGGCTCATCATGACAAGCCTGCAAGATGTCGTTTCGTAAGGGTGACGGTGACGGAAGGGTGGCGGCCTCCTCGTCGAAGTGGCCTAAAACAGGTGGGGTCTGCAGGCAACGCCGTAGCTGCTCGAAAGCTTCTTGCTGTTCAGCGGACCAGACAAAAGTGACGTCATTGCGAGTAAGGCGCGTGAGAGGGGCTGCAATGTGGTCGAAATTGGCAATGAATCGCTGATAGTATGAGCAGAGACCCAAGAAACGCCGGACGGACTTTTTGTCAGTAGGTGTTTCGAAACGAGAAACAGCTGAAAGCTTGTCAGGGTTGGCGCGAATTCCAGCGCTGCTAACGGCGTGGCCGAGAAAGAGCAGCTCCTCATAGCCGAAATAAAACTTTTGCGGCTTGAGTGTGAGCGAAGCGGATTGTATGGCCTGGAGGACGGATGACAGTCGCTCTAGGTGTTCCTCGAATGTGTTTGAGAATACGACGACGTCATCTAGGTAAACAAGGCACGTTTGCCACTTCAGGCCAGATAGAACAGTGTCCATCATACGCTGAAAAGTTGCGGGTGCGGAGCACAAGCCAAAAGAAAGAAACTTAAACTCGTACAGCCCATCCAGAGTTACGAAGGCGGTCTTCTCACGATCACGCTCGTCGACCTCTATCTGCCAATAACCGCTCTTCAAATCCATGGACGAAAAGTAATGAGCGTGCCGCAGGCGGTCAAGGGAGTCATCTATCCGAGGCAACGGATATACGTCCTTTTTTGTAACCTGATTGAGTTTGCGATAGTCGACGCAGAATCGCAATGTGCCATGTTTTTTTTTCACCAGAACGACTGGCGACGCCCAGGGGCTTTTCGAAGACTGAATGACGTCATCAGCGAGCATCTCTTCCACCTGCCGCCGTTTCGCGTCGCCCTCCTTTGGTACCACGTGGTAGGGATGTTTGTAAACGGGGGGCTCAGATTCGTCCGTGATGATGCGGTGTTTTGTGAGCGGAGTTTGTCGGACGCGTGACATTGACGAGAAACAGTCGGTGAAGCTGTGCAACAGTTCCAAAAGCTTTTCTCGCTTTGTTTGCGGTAAGCGCGGCTTAACGTCAAGTGAAACCTTGCTCGTCGCCTTGGGAGTGGGGTCGGTCTGAAGCACAAAGCAATCCGTCGTCTCGGGGACGTCCTCAAATACTGCCACGGTAGTTCCTTCGGCGATTTCCCGACGCTCGTTCGAGAAATTCGTGAGCAGCACCTCTGTAACACCGCGCGTAGTGGTGCCCAATCCCCGAGCGATAGCGATTCCATGCTGAAGTAGAAGCGGGCCGATAGCTTCCGCGATTCCATCGCCACTAGAGAGGTCGTCGCGCTTAACGCGAACAAGCACGCATGACCGTGGGGCACGCTGGTGTCGCCGATGGTGCGCAGAGGTATGCGTTGTTCATGACCTTCCAGGGTGGTCTCCTTCCTCGAAAAGCTGACGAACTGTTCGCGGTTGTTTATCACAGCATCGTGCTCCTGAAGGAAGTCCATCCCCAGGATCACGTCCTTACAGCACTGAGGAAGGATTACGAAGGTGGCGACGTAATCACTGTCCCCTATTTTAACTCTGGCGGTGCATGTACCCACGGGTGTCATCAAGAGGCCACCGGCCGTTTGAATTTGGGGTCCGTCCCATGGTGTCTTCACTTTTCTTAGTCAGTCCACGAGCTGCCGGCTCACTATTGAATAACTTGCTACAGTGTCCACAAGTGCCGTCTCCTCGTGTCCGTCGATGGCGACTAAAAGATCGGCACTCGTGATAGCGTCGACTTCCTTGTTTGCCGCCGTATCATCGTCAGCCGTCGATGGTACTGGGAGGTCTTCAGTGCTTCCGCCGCTAGCAACCTTGCCTCCCAAGGTTGCTCCCTTTAGTTTCCCCGCCGCGGACTTGGAGACCGCCTCGTCGGGGAGCCTCTGTAATCGCGACGGGTGGGCGAAGCATAGCGGGCTGGCAACGGCGAACGTGACGGACGACTCTCCTCGGAAGACTGACGCGTGGCGAGGTACTCAGAAATGGCGACGGGCCGTTCGCCAAAACGAGGACGGCGGGCGGTCGGGGGGAATCCTGGTAGCCCGATCTCGTGGTAGGGGCAGCGTCGATAAACATGCCCTGGCTCGCCACAGTGATAGCACAATGGCTGGTGGTCCTCGGTGCGCCACACGTCCGTCTTGCGGATTTGCGGACGAGCCGGGAATTCTCTTTGCGGCCAAGAGCCAGGAGTTTGCGGTCGGGAGTACGTCGGGGGTGGCATAGTCGCCGCGGTCGGCGCTGTGGCCATGTGACAGTGGAGAGCAGTCGCGTAATCCATTTGGGGCATAAGCTGGGTTCGAGGCGGCTCAGGAGCGGAAATTGCTTGACAAAGGGGCTCAGGAGCCGACATTGCTTGGCGAGTTTGTTGCCGCACAACATCCGCAACCGAGATGACAGCTGGCTGCGACGGCGCTATTCCTATTCCGCACTTTGCCAACTCCTCACGAACAACCAAGCGGACAAGTTCGCGCAGGTTGTTGTCGCCCATAGTGGTGTACAGTGATGCCGCGGACAGGCTCGGAGTTTTGATCGACGTTCGGGCATACTGGCGGCACCACTCCTGCACAGCTCGCTCAATGGAAGTTGCCTCCTTGATAAATTCTTGCACAGTACGCGGTGGGTTGCGCACAAGGCCAGCGAACAGCTGTTCTTTGACGCCGTGCATCAGATACCGAAGCTTTTTGGGCTCAGACATATCGAGATCCGCGCGCCGGAACAGACGGGCCATGTCCTCGACAAACATCCCGACGCTTTCATTTGGCTTTTTTATCCGTATTTCCAGAAGGCTACGCGCACGGTCTCGACGGTCGCTGCTGGCGAAGCTGTCGCGCACTTCCCGGCGGAAGTCGCCCCATGTCTCTAACCTTCGTTCGCGATTTTCAAACCATATCCGCGCCCCGTCTTCTAGCGAGTAGTAGACTTTCTCAAGCTTTTGTGCAGGTGTCCACTTGTTGAAACTGGCGACGTGCTCGAATTGGTCAAGCCAGTCATCTACGTCCTCGGAATCGGTTCCGTAAAAGCTGCTGGGAGTACGGGGCTGCTGAAGCATCAGCTGAGGTGGCAGCGATGCTTGAGCCATTACCTCTAGTTCAGAAACCTGGCGCCTTGGTGCGGGGATAGGCACCGTCACGGAACACCTTACGCAATACGTGGACTCGATAATTAGCATCATACCGCCTAGTTTTCATTCCTATTATAAAGATACTAACCACTTCCTTCCGGACGTTTTAGATTTAGATATTCCCAGCAATTCCCTCCTGGTTACAGTGGATGTTGCGGCACTCTACACAAATATTCCGCACGACGATGGAATACTTGCAGTGACTCACGCTTACAGGGAAGCAACTTTTGACAACCTTGTTGATGGCGCTACATTAAGCAGTCTTCGTCAGCTAATTCTAGAGCTTAACAATTTTGAGTTCGATGGAAAACACTGCGTCCGAATAAGTGGCACATCTATGGGAACACGCGTAGGGCTAAACTATGCTAATATATTTATCGGCGTCCTAGAGGGTGAATTTCTGAATAGCCAGAGCTTAAAGCCACACTATTATAAGCGTTTCATTGATGATGTATTCCTGATTTGGAACCACGGGCAGACGAACCTGATAACCTTCATAGACGCGTTCAACTCTGCGCATCCCTCCATTTCTTTGTCTTACCAATACTCCCCGTTTACTGTTAATTTTCTTGACGTAAACGTCACCGTCTCAGAGGACAAACTGATCACTAAACTGTACCGGAAACCGACCGACAAGCAACAGTACCTACATTTTCAAAGCAGTCACGTCAAACATTGCAAAACCTGAATTCCCTATAGCCAAGCTCATCGTTTTGGTCGAATTTGCTCAAAGGAAGGGGACTTCAATGATATTTGTAAGGAGCTACGCAGTGCACATCTGAAACAAAAATATCCCGCTGAAATAATTGACAACGCTATAGACAGAGCACAAAACCTGATTCGCTCAGACATTCTCAGATGCACCAAAACCTCCTACGACACCCCGCAAACGAACTTGGTCTTAACACATTTCGCATCTGTTCCCAGAGTATCGTCTATACTAAAAAAGCACTATAACATTCTTGCCCAAAGTGAGCGTCTAAAACATATTTTTCCCGAACCCCCACGGCTTGTGTACAGGAGAAACAAGAACATTAGGGATGTCCTGACCTCATCCAATATAAAGACTCAAACGACCGGCGGATGCAGTCCTTGCGGGAAGCCTCGATGTCAAATATGCACGCACATGTCTACAACGGAGACCGCGGTCAATTCAGCCTCTGACATTTGTCTAAAAATAAGAGGAAACCTGAACTGTGATAGTTCCAATGTGGTATATTTGCTCGAGTGTACGGTGTGCCACCTACAATACATCGGGCAAACACAAAAGTCGTTCATAACTAGGTTTAATAATCACAAGTCACATTCCAAAACTCTGCCATACACCCCGGTGTCAAAACACATTATCTTCCTGGGCACGCTTTTGACCACCTCAGAGCCACGATATTAAAATCTGGGTTTCGCTCCCACCATGATCGACTAATCCTGGAATCGTACTTTATTTACAAGTTCAAATCCGCATCCTCAGGAATTAATGAGAGTTTAGGGAAATTATCGTCTTTGGTGGGTACCTAAGCCATTTTCACCTTTTTCCTATCTTTCAGTTTTTTCTTTCTTTCTTTTTTCTTTTTTGTCTCATTCGCTTTACCGAACACCGTCAGCCACCACACCCCCACCCCCCCAGTGCTCACCCTTGTCTGTCTTCCCTTTTTTTCGCGGAATAGTAGCCGCATTCCCAGTACGCGTCCGCTCCCGCTGTTGGCAGCTCCCTTTGGGGGGTTAAATTTCTTATCGCGAACGCGCCGTCCGCGCGGTCACTCACCATGTTCTTCCATGTTGCGCAGTTCCCCCACCCCTCCGCTTCTTGGACAGTCAATCATTACTCACTTCTTTGCATGTCTCCATCATGCTTTGACATGCTTTTATCATATACACGGCCCCGCAGGAGGCACCTTGTGTACTCAGGGTGTTTTGGTGAGTAGCGCCACCACGGTCCCGAGCTCCACGGGGGTGCCTACTGCCGTAGGCACTTGGTGTCTTGCAACACCACGGACCTGAGCACATGTGGGTTGGACCCACCCATGTCCCGGCTGTGCGTGGCTTTGCCATGTCCTGCGAAAAGGGGAACCTGGTGGCTGAGCCAAAGTTTGGGTTGTTTTGGACCTTTACGGCCCCCCAGCAGCGGCAAGACTCACTTTGGCCCCCGCTTCCCGCAGACGGTACCCCGGGTTTGACCCCCCTGGGGAATCAGCCAGTCGCCTTTTCCTCTCTTTCTCTCCACTCTTTCACTTTCCTATCTCCTCTCCTACCCCTGTCCTGTCATCTCCTTCCTTCCTGATTTTTACATTTTTCCTGGCAGCAAGGGTTAACCCTTTGCAAGGATATCAACCTTGGTACCCAGTAAAGGGTTACGGCGGCAGGGTAACGGTTAGCGTGTACTTTAATGTGAAGTTCTCTTGTTGGACTCGGTGGTGGGCGACCGGCTCTGCCGCCGAATTGAATCCATGCTCATATGGCTTTTTCTATTCCCACCACACAAAAAAAATCTGATCGGCCTTCTAAAAGGGGCCGCACCGAGGTAACACAACTGAAACCAGTCTCCCAAAGTGAAACTTTCACAAAATACCTGGTTATCCACTCTGAAGACGAAAATGCACCACTTGCTAAAAAAATCTGTCTTCCTCATTGCAAAGTGCCTTGAAAGCGTTACGGCCGGGATCACCAAGCGAAAAAACTAGCCTCTGGTGATCTGCTGGTTGAGGTGCAACAGAAAAACCAAAGTCAGAAGCTACTAAAACAGAACACCCTGGCTGAACTCAAAGTAATGGTCACACCACATCGTAGCCTGAATAAACGCCAGGCGTGATCTCTGAGAGGGAATTGCTTCACGAGACAGATGAGGATTTGCTTGAAGGACTGAGGGAACAGGGCGTCACGGCTGTGCGGCGGATCACCATGCGTCGCGCAGGTGAGGAAATTCGATTTAAGCATGTTGTTCTGACCTTCAACAGTCCAACGCTTCCTGAATCCGTCCATGCTGCCTTCATATCCTGGCCAGTACGCCCCTACATACCACGTCCTCGAAGGTGTTTCAAGGGCCAGAAGTATGGCCATGGAACTCAGTCTTGTCGTAGCCGACCCACCTGTGCTTACTGTGCACGTGCTGACCACACCAGTGATGACTACAAAAAAGAACAAGTGAAATGTCCAAACTGTGGGGAACCACACGCTGGCTATTCACGTGCATGTCCCGTATTTAAAAAGAAAAAAGAAATATTTCAACTCAAAGTCACTGAAAACCTAACCTTTGCAGAAGCACGCCGGAAGCATGCCCTGCTTTCAGGGAGAAGTTACGCAGACGCTGCTCGCCGGGGGTGGAGCGTCGACTGGTGGATGTGGGCACCCAGTGCAACCTGGTCCCGCCACAGCCCCCCGCTCAGCAGTAGAAAGTTGCTCAAGTGGCTTCTGCTGCTACACCCTCCTCGAGTGCTGTGCCTAAGGCTTCCAGCGCGACCACCTGTGCGGCGCCTAAGGCCTCCAGCACGAGCTGTGGTGCTGTGTCTAAGGCCTCAAGCACGCGCTCCGTCCAGATGAGTGATGATCTGGCTCCATCCCGGGCATCTGCAAAGCAGCAAAAGGGTGCTCCTGCGGTCACTGCTGTTGCAGCAATGTCCAGTGCTGTGGCTGCACCCTCTAGCACAAACAGTGTCTCCACCTACATTTCTCCTTCAGAAACCTTGGATTAGGCTATGGATGTCTCTCCAAGCACACCTGCTTCTGAAACACAACAGGAGCGCTGCAGTTCCGCTGGTCGGGGTAAATCAAAGAAACCTTAGTCGTCCAAGATCACTACACCAGGAACTAACTTGGCGACGTAGGTAAAGTACTCAAAGGGCTCCAAAAACAAAACTCCCTCACTAATGACCCTTTTATTGGAAAAAGAACATCTCATGATTTGTATTTCTCTTCTCTTGGTATTTATGGCTGCTGAAAGTGTTTTCCAGTGGAATTGTAGGGGGCTGTTGAACAAACTTGATGATATATATGATATACTCTCAGATCACAAACCAAACATACTGTGCCTCCAATAAACACACCTACGCCCATCTCAGACAAACTTTTTAAAACAATACACTATATTTCGTAAAGACAGACTGAACTACCACCATCCGTCTGGTGGTGTGGCAATAATAGTACAAAAATCTGTTGCTTGTCAACACCTGCAGCTACAAACTTCACTTGAAGCAGTTGCCATTAGAGCAATAATTTTTTATAGACTAATAACAGTGTGTTCTCTTTACATTTTACCGGACTATCGTGTATCCAGCGTCGAATTCGAAAACCTCACCAATGAGCTACCTGAACCCTACTTAATTATTGGAGATTTTAATGCCCACAACCCTCTCTGGGGATCTGCGCGAGCTTATGCGCGAGGGCGGCTTATTGAAAAGTTCATCACATCATCCGGCAGTTGCATCTTTAATAAGAAACATCCAACATACTACAACACGGCCCACAACGCATAGTCTGCAATAGACCTGGCAATTGGCTCCGCAATTTTACTGCCCACCTGTGAGTGGAAAGTAATTAACATCCCCTAGGGCAGCGACCATTTCCCTGTGAAACTACTAGCTATAAGCAATAACTCCCAAGACACCAAATCGCAACGAACTTTTAAACAACATGCAGCTGAATGGAAAACATTCAAAGAACTTTCCAGACTAACCCCTTCGCTAATAAGTCATTTAGATGTTGAAGCAGCCAGCTCACTTATTACGGCCCAGATTCCTGACTGTGCTCACAAGAGCATTCCAGAGACCACTCCTAAAACCCTCCCCAGACCTAGACCATGGTGGAAGGAGGAGTGCAAGCTTGCACGTTCCAAACAGAATAAAGCATGGCCACTCTTACGCCGCTATCTTACGGCAGACAACCTGCTTAAGTTTAAACGGGAAAAAGCCAAAGGAAAGCGGACACGGCGCTTAGCAAAAAACGAAGGTTGGACAAGGTGTATATCGTCTATAAACTTTTACACAGACTCTCGCAAAGTATGGACGAGGATAAAGACAGTAAAAGGATACAATACCAACCCTACTCCCCTTGTAAATAGTGTGGGTAACACAATAAAAGACCAAGCAGATGCTCTCAGCAAACATTTTGAACACGTATTCAGTTCCTCTCATTACATACAAACATTTTTACAGCACAAGAAAGCAGCTGAGCGTCAGCCCCTTTGTGTGAACCAACGCTCAAACGAAGGATACAATGCACCATTTACGATGCCCGAACTAATTACTGCATTGTCCACATGTGGTAAGTCAGCCCCTGGAGATGACAGAATCAGCTATGTGATGATCAGGCACTTACACATTGACACACTGTACACAATACTCTCTCTCTTTAACAAAATATGGCAGAAACCCCGCTTTCCAAAAGCATGGAAAGAGGCAATCGTTGTACCTCTTCTAAAAGAGGGGAAAGAACCATGATTTGCTGCTAGTTCAGGCCTGTTGCCCTGACCAGCTGTTTGCGTAAGCTCCTGGAAAAAATAATAAACCGGCGACTTTTTTTACTTTCTGGAGTTTCATGGTGTTCTATACAAAAATCAGGCAGGGTTTAGGTCTGGGAGGTGAACTACAGATAATCTGGTGGCGCTCAAATCGTATGTTAAAGACGCTTTTGTCCATAAACAACACTTCTCTGTATTCTTTGATATGGAGAAAGCGTACAATAGAACGTGACGATATGGCATTTTATTGGACTTGCAGTCGTTTGGCCTTAGTAGAAATACACTCAATGTTATTCAAGAATATTTGTCTGATAGCACGTTTCGTGTCCGTGTGGGGACTGCCCTGTCTAGAACATTTTTTCAAGAAAATGGCATACCCCAGTGAGGAGTGCTGAGCTGTGCACTGTTCATTGTTAAAATGAGTTCTCTTAAAACTGTGCTGCCTCTGACTATTTCATACTCTGCCTACGTTGACGATATCCAAGTTAGCTTTAAATCCTGTAATTTGTCGATCTGTGAACGTCAAATCGAATTAGGTGTCGACAGGCTGGTTACATGGTCTGAAAGAAATGGTTTTGTGTTTAACGGTGATAACAGTGCTGTTGTTGTCTTTTCTAGGATACGCGGTGTACAACCTCTTCCTTGTTTCACGTTAGGAGGTCAGCCCATACCAGTGAAAAAGGAACACAGGTTTCTAGGTATTTTGCTCGACGACAAGCTCACATTCATACACACATTAAATTACGAAAAGTAAAATGCCTGAAAACACGGAACATTTTGAAGGTACTATCTCATCAGTAATGGGGTACGGATACAAAATGTCTGCTAGCACTTCTTAATAGTGTTGTTCGGTCAAGAGTAGACTACGCCTGCATTGTATACCAGTCGGCACCCAAAACAGCACTCAAAATGTTGGACCTAGTATACAACTATGGGCTTCGCTTGGCCGCAGGGGCATATCGAACAAGTCCTATTCCATCCCTTTATGTCGAATCAAAGCAGTGGTCTCTATGGTACGAGCACGCCTACACTGCTCTGATGTATGCCGAAAAGATGACTTCTTTGAAGGAACACCCTTTGAATAATATAATGAAAAATAACACAGCTGATCATCTCTTTGAAAACCGACCATCCATAGCTCCACCTTTCCCGCTGGCAGTTTCACACCTGGTCAGTGAGTTCCAAGTTTCTCTCACTGATGTCTACTGTACCTCAGTTTATAATTTCGTCGCTCCGTGGGACACTTTCCCAATTCACTGTGACATGTCCTTTTCAGAAATTCAAAAGAAAAATGTACCAAGCTTTGTCGTCACTCAGCATTTTCTGTTCCACCGTGACAAATACAAGGCCGCTGAATTTTGCACAGATGCTTCAAAAAACACCACAACCATATCCTGTGCTGCAAATGGCCCCGTGAATAATATATCCAAAACAATGGACAGGAACACAAGTATATTCACTGCAGAGGCGCATGGTATTCTACTAGCTTTGAACCACATTCTTCGAAACAAAGTTAGGAAGTCAGTTATATAAGCATACTCTCTCAGTGTCGTCTCAAATCTTTCATCTGGGAAGGTCAGTAGAAACTCTACTTATAAGTGTGTTTTAAGAGCTCTCCACTCTGCTTATGGCCTGAAACTCGTTGTCACAGTCTTCTGGGTTCCTGGCCACTGCGGCATTCCTGCAAAATGAAGCTGTTGACAGTAGTGCTGCAGCTCCCGCCCTTCGAAGCAGCATAGACATAAACAAGGCCCCATATCAAGATCTGAAACCTTTTGTAAAAATGAAGCTGCGGGACCACTGGCAGCAACAATGGGACAGAGAAGCTGAGAATAAACTACATATCGTTAAACCCAAAATAGAAAAGCCCCCTGCCGAAAAACATGACAGATTTGTGGAGGTAGCCTTATGCAGATTGAGAATTGGCCACTCACACATCACACACTCATACCTTTTAACAGACCCAAACAAGCCACACTGTGATAGGTGTGGGGGGCAGCTCTCAGTTCTTCATATGCTTATTGAATGCGAGATGTGCAACATACAAAGAAAACGTCACTTTCATGAAATATACACTCATTGCATACCCTTGCACCCATCATTATTTTTATCAGATAGTCCCCCATTTTCTTACAGAAGAGTCTTTAATCACCTTGCCGATGTTGACTTCTTAAAGTACATAACATACTCCCCACGATCTCACTTGTCCTCATGTTCCGCCAAAAAACAATGGTGGTATTGTGGGGTTTTTAATAACTTGCATACCAATTTTTCTTTCTTTTATTATAGCCCTATACACCAACTTTGATAGTTTAATTTTAATGTAGCGGATTTTTTAGATTCCGTTTTAATATCGCCTCATAGCATCCCACCATTGTCATGGCGCTGTTTGGCCTCGTCAGCCTCGCGCCATAAAAACCTAAATCATTATCATCATCATATACACGGACACTTGTTGACCCTTACTGGCGACCGATTCAATAGTTGCTTCTATGCAGAACACACCTAGTTACATCCTACCTGGCTAAATAATTGGTTGCGTTGCTGCCACGTGTGCTCTTCTGTGACTTCTGTGAACTTGTAAACTGCCCTGACATTCCCCACGCCGCGGGTAATTGGTGTTTTCAGGAATGGATGTGTGACCGGCGGCTTCGGTTCCGTATTTGTTGTTCGTGTACTTTGCATTTCGTTTGTCGAGACGTTTCCTGCACCACTCATTTATTCGTGCAATAATGGATAAAGTCGAATATTGCTGGGCTTTTTAGAAAATAGTTTGTCATCATGTATTGTGCCACATGTCTAATGCCCTCCCTTCCCTGTTACTTCGACCCAACCCGCCAGTGTTGCTAAAAAGGGTGCACTGCAGTACACCTTCTGCACCTATATAAGCGTGGGTGCTCCAACGTTGTATGTTACTCAAGATGTAGACTGGTCCCCCAGTCGAACCGTCATTAAACCACTGTTTTTGTTTTTATTCGTGTGTGTACCGTTTTCTCAACTATTTCTTCTGGCTCCTCGAGAAGTTTCTTTTACTGCTTACCTATCCACGAAGGAACCAGCCATGACCATGACTAAAAGCATCATCTGGAAATTTCCCAAGGTCCCTGCCACCACGGTGGTTATCGGTGACTCCAAGACGAAGCATCTCTACCAGCAGTTTGACCCCAACCGACCAGGTACCCCTGCCTTAATCACCCAGCCCGGAGCATGCATGGGCGACGTGCAGTCCCTCCTAGACTTCGTTCCGGAAACTGCAAAAACGATCATTCTGCACGTCGGAACAAACAACCTCGCCACCGTGAATGGATCCACGACATTCAAAAGAAACAAGGCTCTCCTGGACTTAATTGGTCAAGAATGTCCGAAGGTGTCTCGTGTGTACGGGACCCTGGTGCTGCCAAGAAGCACGAACCGCCGCCTCAGGATCCGAAATTACTGGTTTGTTGGACGGTGCAACCGAGAGGCGTCGTTCTTCAATCGGCTTCTCCGGAGCTGCTGCCGACGATCAAGAACGCTGTTCTACCTTGACCACGAGCTGCAGTTCCATTCTGCGGCCCGAGTTCTTGCAGCAGATGCCCTTCACGCCAGCTTCGAAGGCGCGCTCTCATGGCCAGCCACCTCCATGGTATGTGCCTCAGCAGAAGGGGCCCGTCTACAACCTTATCTTCGACCTGGCCCGCCAACTCCACGCCGGCGGATCCGTCCCTTCAGGCGTCAACATCACCGCCGCGCACCTACGCCGCCTCGGCCGCTGCCCCTGCGGTGTCTTCCACTGCAGCTTCTTCGAGCCGGCAGTACAACCTCCGTTCGAACACTTCAAAGTTGAGCATTTGAGCATCCTTTCTAGAGGTTTGAGTTTTTTTCCCAACAACAGGGTTTTTTCCGAATTCCTGCTTTTTAAAGATCTGGAAAATTTTCCCCATACCATGAGTTTGAAGGAATACTTTCATGACCGCGAAACACGTAGTGACACTGCAAAATTGCTTCCAAGCCCTCAACACTGGACACCACCACCCCAGCGGGACCAGTGCTTAGATATGTGTATCAAAGCTGTGCAACAAGACATCATTGACGTTTACAAAAAGCAGTCTAACTTCTGCCATAACCTCTCCATCAGTGAAAAAAATCATTAGAAACCCTCTTTCACCGCACTGATATTGTAATTAAACCAGCTGACAAAGGTGGTGCAATAGTAATACTGAACCAGCTTGACTACGTTAAAGAAGCACAGAGGCAGCTATCGGACTCGTCATTCTACAAACCACTGAAAAATGATCCTACAGCTGACTTTAAAGAAACCGTTACAAAACATCTCACTCAATTGGTGAAGGATAGAGTAATGGCAGAAAGAACAGCCAATTCACTTGTTCCGCTTAATCCTGTAGCTGGCAGGTTTTACTTGCTGCCAAAAATCCACAAAAAAGATATTCCCGGCAGCCCAATCGTCGCGGGGATAGGCACCATGACGGAACACCATTCACGGTACGTGGACTCGATAATTAGCATCATACAGCCTAGTTTTTCTTCCTACATTAAATATACTAACGACTTCCTTTCGGACGTTTTAGATTTGTATATTTCCAGCAATTCCCTCATGGTTACAATGGATGTTGCGTCACTCTACAATAACATTCCGCACGACGATGGAATCCGAGCAGTAACTCCCTCTTACAGGGAAGCAACCTTTGACAAACTTGTTGATGGCTCTACATTAGGCACTCTTCTTCGGCTAATTCTAGAGCTTAATAATTTTGAGTTCGACGGAAAACACTACGTCCAAATAAGTGGCACATCTATGGGAACACGCGTGGAGACAAACTATGCCAATATATTTATGGGCGTCCCAGACGGTGAATTTCTGAATAGCCAGAGCTTAAAGCCACTCTATTACAAACGTTTCATTGATGATGTATTCCTGATTAGGACGTACGGGCAGACTAACCTGATAACCTTCATAGACGCGTTCAACTCTGCGCATCCCTCGATTTCTTTTTCTTACCAATACTCCCCGTCTACTGTTATTTTCTTGACGTAAACGTCATCGTCTCAGCGGGCAAACTGATCACTAGTCTGTACCGGAAACCGACCGACAAGCAAACAGTACATACATTTTCAAAGCAGTCACGTCAATCTTTGCAAAACCGGAATTCCCTATAGCCAAGCTCATCGTTTTCGTCGAATTTGCTCAAAGGAAGAGGACTTCAATGATAATTGTAAGGAGCTACGCAGTGCACTTTTGAAACAAAAATATATCGTTGAAATAATTGACAACGCTATAAAAAGAGCGCGAAACCTGAATCGCTCAGACATTCTCAGAGGCACCAAAACCTCCCACGACACCCCGCAAACGAACTTTGTCTTAACTCATTCCGCATCTGTTGTCTCGTCTATACTAAAAAAAGCACTATAACATTCTTACCCAAAGTGAGCGCCTAAAACATATTTTTCCCGAACCCCTACGGGTTGTGTACAGGAGATACAAAAACATTAGGGATGTCCTGACCTCATTCAAAATACGGACTCAAACGACCGGCGGATGCAGTCCGTGCGGGAAGCCTCGATGTCAAATATGCACGCCCATGTCCACAACGGATACTGCGGTCAGTTCAGCCTCGGACTTTCGTCTAAAATTCAGAGGAAACCTGAACTGTGATAGTTCCAATGGGGTATCTTTGCTCTAGTGTACGGTGTGCCACCTACAATACATCGGGAAAACACAAAAGTTGTTCAGAACTAGGTTTAATAATCACAAGTCACATTCCAAAACTCTGCCATCTCTCCCGTTGTCCAAACACGTTAACCTTCCTGGGAACTATTTTAACCACCTCAGAGCCACGATATTAGAATCTGGGTTTCCCTCTCACCATGATCGACTAATCCGCGAATCGTGCCTCATTTACAAGTTCAAATCCGCACCCTCAGGCATTAATAAGAGTTTAAGGAAATTATCGTCTTTGGTGGGTACATAAGCCATTTTAACCTTATTCCTTTATTGAGTTTTTTCTTTCTTTCTTTTTTTTCTCATTCGCCCTACCGAACACTGTCAGCCACCACACGTCCCCCCCCTCCCACCCTTGTCTGTCTCCCCTTTTTTTCGTGGAATAGTAGCCGCGTTCCCAGTGCGCCTCCGCTTCCCCGGTTGGCATCCCCCTTTGGGGGTTAAATGTGTTATCGCGAACGTGCCGTCCGCGCGGTCACTCACCATTTTCTTCTATGTTTCGCGGTTCCCCCACCCCTCTGCTTCTTGGACAATCAATCATTACTCACTTCTTCGCATGCCTCTATCATGCTGGACATGCTTTTATCATAACCATGGACACTTGTTGACACTTACTGGTGATCGATTCAATAGTTGCTTCCACTAAGGACACACCTAGTTACTTCCTACCTGGCTAAATAATTGGTTGCAATGCTGGCACGTGCACTCTTCTGTAACTTCTGTGAACTTGTATACTGCCCTGACATTCCCCACACCGCGGGTAATTGGTGTTTTCAGGAATGGATGTGTCCCCAGCGGCTTCGGGTCTGTATTTGTTGTTCGTGTACTTTGCATTTCGGGTGTCGAGACGTTCCCTGCACCATTCATTTATTCGTGTAATTCGTATTAAAAGCGTTTTTGAACAGCTCCCTACCCTGTCTTTTTTAATGGATCAAGTCGATTATTGCTGGGCTTTTTAGAAAATGGTTTGTCATCATGTATTGTGCCACATGTCTAATGCCCTCCCTTCCCTGTTCCTTCGACCCAACCCGCCAATGTTGCTAAAAAGGGTGCACTGCAGTACACCTTCACCTATATAAGCGTGGGTGCTCCAACGTTGTATGTTACTCAAGGTGTAGACTGGTCCCCCAGTCGAACCTTCATTAAACCACTGTTTTTGTTTTTATTCGTGCGTCTACCATTTTCTCAACTATTTCTTCTGGCTCCTCGAGAAGTTGCTTTTACTGCTTATAAGTATATATAAATATATGCCAGGCGAGAGATTACCCTGAGGAAAGCAAGTTCTCTTTGCTGAAACGTGGGCCACAATCGTGCTTTTACCTTGTTCGAAGTTTTTCTTCTCTTTTGTTCTCTACCATCTTCAAAGTTCTACTACTCCCTATATATATATATATATATATATATATATATATATATATATATATACATATATAATGTGTATATATATTTATGCTTGCATGTATCAGGCAGAAATAAGGGTTGACAGTCACGAATGCCTCAGAAAGCAAAAGGGGAGAATGCGTTAAGTCACTGAAACCTAGGAAGAGTTTTGAAAGAGAGAAAAAAAAGTGGGGAAAAAATCTCCGCGGTGTTGGACCCAACCCCACGACCTCTAGAGTACGCGTGTGGTGCGATTGCCACTACCGGTAAATGGAGGGGCTCTTGCCCCTCACCTTCTCGGTTATTTATGTTCAAGTATGTTGATTCCTGCGCTTGGGGGTGGTAGCCAGCGCTACTCGGACTACTTGGTTCGATTGGTTGCTTAAGCGGGTTTAACGCTGGTCGACTACTCTGGACATGTCATAGACACTCGAGTCATGGCCACGGGGGTTAAAAAGAAGGTCCCCTTCACATCCAGTAGTCCTAGTGGCACTGGCTACCACAGGCAAGCACAGGTAACAAAAAAGCGGAACATAAATACTCGAGAAAGTTGAGGGGAAAAATTCCCGCAAGTAGTGTAGTAGTCATCGAACCAGATGCGTATTCTAGAGGTCGTGGGTTCGCATCCCACCCGGCAGGCTTTGTTTGTCCACTTTCTTTCTGCCTTGCAAAATGCATCCGTTTGAAAGACCCTCTGCACCCTCCCCTTTGCTTTCCGAGGCAGTCGTGACTGCCAACGCTTACTTCTGCCTAATTCAACGAGCCCCTCATTTCCAATTCTGAGTCGCTATGTATAATATATATATATATATATATATATATATATATATATATATATATATATATATTTATATATATATATATATATATATTCTGGTATCTGGATATATTCTGAATCCCGGTCTGGACCTCCAGACCGGTATTCTGGAGGTCGTGGGTTCGGATTCCACCCGGCGGGCATTTTTTCACCACTTTCTTTCCGACTCAAAAAATTCATCTCTTTCTATGACCCACCACAACCTCCCCTTTGCTTTCCGAGGTTTTCTTGACTGCCATCCCTTATTTTCTGTCTTATTTCACGGAGCCCCTCATTTCCATTTTCTGATTCGCTATATATATATATATCTATATATATGTATATATATATATATATATATATATATATATATATATATATATATATATATATATATATATATATATATATTTATATTTATATATTTATATATATATATATATATATATATATATATATATATTTATATTTATATATTTATATATATATATATATATATATATATATATATATATATATATATTTATATATATGTATGTATATGGTAATTCTTCATTATAACGAAGTCAGCGGAACGGCGAAACATATCGTTTTTAGCGGTATTTTATATAAGAGAACATTCGAAAAAAGCTAACGTATTTGAGCTTTTTTACCGCACAACTGCGAGGAATCAAATCCCAATTCATTCATAAAGCAAAAATTTCTTCAGGTAGCTGGTAGGTAACAAGGCAGCTAGCTTTAGCTTTTTCAAGTTCTTGCCGTGCGCGAGCATCCCCTGCTCCAATTTGACCAAGTAGTGCATGAGGCAGTGGTCGCGATCATAAAACTGGCAGTTGATGTAACCAGTTTACAGGGGAGCGTGCGGGCATCACGGAACGCTACGCGAATTTAGCTCTGGAAAACGCCGCAAATCCCGCCTCTCCAGTCTGAGGTTGCGTTTGCTGCGAAGAAAAAACGATTAACTGCTCATTTTCGATCAACTGACAAGTTTTTCCCTACTGGCTTTGCATGATATCTGGGATTTTTTTTAGGTGTGCAGCATCGCATTTTCCAAAACAAGAGTTTTTCGGTGCGCCGTTGTCGACGACGCTGCTAATTTTACTTTTCGAGTGTGGGTTTTCGCGGCGCGTCACGCCTACATCAATGTCCAATGGCTAGGAACAAAATTCAATAACCCTACCACGCATTCGCATCTTTGTGTAAAGTCGGATCGCGCGAATCGAGCATGACCGGCTTGAGAAATTCGCAGGGGAAGCTTGTGCTGACCCGCCATGTTGGAAGCATGACTCACTTCTGGGTCGTCCCCGCTCGGCCATAGCTCCGCTCACCACATCGCTCAAAGCAGGTTCAGCTCTTCGTGCATTTCGAGTAATGCAGCCTAAAAATGCATGCGCTTGGGTTGGGAACAGAATGAATTGGGAACAGGAACAGAATGGGAACAGATATAATTTCGGCACTCTAATGTTTTGTTGAAATAGCAATCGTCGCTATGGAACCGCCCGTCACTATACCCTTGAAGCCTTAAATTTTGGCCTGCGTGTTGGGGCGTTCAAATACCAGCGCCTGATAAAATGGCGCACTTTTTTATATTTCTAACTAAATAATGGAATCCTAACACTACGTACTACGTACTACGAAATCATAATACTACGAATGAATTAGAACATTTCTTCACAATGAATAATTTGTTTGCTGGCATCTTATCGAAATTGTTAGCCACAGTTTTGTTAAATGCAAGCTTTAGGTAAGGCTCAGTGACTGCCTTATAGCTCTGACCACTGAAATTTCTTTTGCGGTATCTATACCGCATGTGTGCATTCCAATCAGTTTGTTATCGTTCCATTTGTCCCCCGGGCATCGTTTCGCGGGCTACATTGCGGAATTGTATACAGATTATGCTGTTGCAAAATTAAATGGAAATTTGACGCGCGGAGCATGAGATGGGACTTTTGTGGGTAGACGCTCTTTAATTCGCCCACAGCCATACTCTTCTCCGGAACGAGTAGCAGTAGAAATAATGTCGCGAGCTGGGAAGTCAGTACAAGTGAACCTTCGATAAAAAAGCAGATCTGAAAGAGACAAAACTGCATCAGCAGCAAACGGCTTAGCGACTGAGCAGCTTCTGTGGTAACAACTGTCAAGTAATAACAATTTGCAGGTGTGAAACCTTTAAAACAAATTAACAAACAATAAAAGTTAGCACACATCGGGTGTGGGCTTTTGCTGTTGCGCAATGGAGAACTCCGGCAGCCAAATTGCTCCAATGAAGTCGCAGCTATGGAAGAAAAAAGTCGTTTTATAACCCCTGCAAGCTGCCGAAATTGATATTTCGTTTGGTCAGCTTGCAGTACACTCGCGCTTTCGGCAGCACCACACCAATACTACATTTGTGCTCATTCATTTTCCCTGTTACAAAGAGCGTGATAGTGTTCAATTCTCTGGAGGGGAGAGTGCGCGAGGTGCTACGAAGTTGATGGTACGTGAAAGATTAAAAAGGGCAGTATTGAATAACTGTACGATATCAAAAATGGATGGTCGAACCGTTTCGGCATGAACCGGTAACCGTGATTTCTTTTTTCGGTTGAGTTCCGGTCCGGGTTCAGTTATATATATATATATATATATATATATATATATATATATATATATATATATATATATATATATATATATATATATATATATATATATATATATATATATGTATATATATATATATCGAATCAGAAAATGGGAAATGAGGGGCTCCGTGAAATAAGACAGAAAATAAGGGTTGGCAGTCAAGAAAACCTCGGAAAGCAATGGGGAGCTTGTGGTGGGTGATAGAAAGAGATGAAAAGTTTTTTGAGTGAAAAAGAAAGTGGTGAAAAAATTCCCGCCGGGTGGGATCCGAACCCACGAACTTCAGAATACCTCCAGAATTTTTTCCCCACTTTCTTTTCGACTCAAAAATTTTTTTATCTCTTTCTATCACCCACCACAACCTTCCCTTTGCTTTCCGTGGTTTTCTTGACTACCAACCCTTATTTTATATATATATATATATATATATATATATATATATATATATCGCTCTGGCATTGGCTACAGCATTGCAGCGGTATTGGCCTAAAGCCACGCAGGTGCTGATCAAGTGGTCGTGTACGCCAGCCGCCTCCGTTCGCCCTCAGAGCGCAATTACTCTATAAATGAGCGCGAATTCCTTGCTTTGGTGTGGGCCGTCGGCAAATCCCTCCCCTACGTATATGGTCGGCACTTCGCAGTTGTGAGTGACCATCACGCACTGTGCTGGCTCTCCTCGTTGAAGCACCCTTCCGGTCGGCTTAGCCACTCTGCATTGCCCCTTCAGGAATACACTTTTTCGGTGATTCACAAGTCCGGACAACTACATACGGATGCCGACTGTTTATCACGAAACCCTGTCAGCCCTCCGGAATGCTCGGCGGATGACACTGACCCTTGTGTCCTAGCGGTTTCCGACTTCCTGAACATCGGCGAAGAACGGCGGCGCGACCCTTCTCTGCGCTCCATCATTGACGGAGTTAACCTTGGTTCCGCCGACCCTGCCCTCCACTCCTTCGTCATACAAGATGAAGTCTTATATCCGGCAGCTTTCGCCCGGATGGTCCTGATAACCTCCTCGTCATTCCGGAACCCCTACGTCGGACTGTGCTGCACCAGCTTCATGACACACACATTGCCGGCAATCTCGGAGTGATCTGCACCTACGATCGCGTGCGGCATCGTTTTTTCTGGCCAGGATTGTACCGCTCAGTGCGGCGTTACGGGGTGAATGTGACCTGGACAATGCCGTAAGCTACCCTCCCAGCTACCAGTAGGCGAGCTACAACCACTTGAAATTCCAACTGAACCATTTCTCCGGATCGGACTAGATTTACTCGAACCCTTCCTTTTTGTCTACATCGGGAAACAAACTGATTGCTGTCGCTACCACGTACGGTACCCGCTTTGCTATCAACCTTGTGCTAACCACGAGCTTTGCAACTGACGTGGCCGATTTTCTTTCTACCATGTCATACTGAACCGCGGCGCTCCTCGGCAGCTTGTCACAGACCACCGTCGAAACATCCTTTCTCAAGCCATTGCGGACATACTTCGGTCATGTTCGATTCGCCACAAGGTGACTACAGCTTATCACCTACAAACAAATGGCCTTACTGAGCGTTTTATTAGGACGCTTACGGATATGCTCGCCATGTACGTGTCTAGTGACCACAGCGACTGGGACGATGCACTACCTTTCGTCACTTTCGCGTATAATTCCTCCCGTCACGACAATGCAGGCTCTCCCCCTTTTACCTTCTCTACGGGAGGGAACCGGCCATGCCGCTCAATACCTTTTTGCCTCCCGTCACACACCCGTACACCTAATAAGCCCACAAAGCCATCGCTCGAGCTGACGCAGCACGTCAGCTTGCCCGTTCCCACCTCGCCGTTTCACAAGTCAGCCAGAAGAACCACTATGATGAACGTCACCGCATCGTGCACTCTTCACCAGGGTCCCGCATCTTACTATGGTGTCTGAATGGTCGTATGGGACTTTCTGAGAGGCTGCTTTCCCGCTACGCTGACCCTTAAAAAAATTCCCTCGCACGTCCCCGAGGGGGAGAGTGTGTAAGTGCGAATGCACGGTTGTTGATTGCGCGATTACGGTGGATATCGTGATCTTAATGAGTAGTCGAGAGATCACACACACGCACACAACTACAAAGAAAGATATTTCACTCGTTATTGCTGGTACCGTTGCCCGGTCCGCCATCATCGTTATCGAGATGCAGGACCAGCGACCGCTGTCGACGACGGCGCGCGCTCGACTAATACCCTCCCGCGCCACGCGGCCGCTACACGAGCGCCCTCACGCGACGGAATGCGGAGCGCCCGCTACGCGAGAGCTCTCCCGCCCGAAGTGGAGAGGAGGTGCCCAACACCCGCAGTCACTGAGCGGAGAGAGGAAGAGGAGAGTAGCCCGCGCCCATCTCCCCCTGTTGCTAGGGAAGACGAGGAGCGCGCGCACCCGCAGCTGTTGCTATGCGGACGACGGCGGCGGACGATTCAGGCTCGCTTAGTAAGTGCATTCGCACTTAAAAGTACTCCGTAAGTAAGGGACGTTACGTATCAAATCGTCCCCGTCGTCCCTTCTTGCTGTAAACCTCGGAGTGACATCGTCCACGTCACCTGCCTCAAACCATACCACTACCCTAATTCACCTTCCACGTCATAGCTACACAGCACCGAGTCGGTGCATATCCTGTGGGGGAGCCATGCCACGTGGCGGTTATTAGAGAAAAGATCTAACCGAAAAATGAGCTGTCCGCAGACTCGACTTGCAAAGGGCAAACCCCCCCCCCCCAAAATGTAGGCATGTACCATGGTTGCGCGGCAGCCTAGCTAGCCGTCGAGGAAGAAGAAGGCGCTCTGGCGGACTAGCGTGTGCACGAGAGGAAACACCTAGATGCCTGTCTGAATTTGTGTTCTTAATTATCTGCAAAACAGGGAATGATTCGTTTATTACTTTTGAATAGGCGTTTTTCCTGCTCCGGAAATATATATAAATATATATATATGTACATATATATATATATATATATATATATATATATATACATATACACATCTACATAAAATTAGCGGGAACCTATATATATATATATCGGTCCCCACAATTGGCGCGTCTTTTTCTTTCTTTCTACGTTCATTATTAAAAACAAATATAAAACGTCACTAACGGTGAAAATAGTCTAACTCTTCGCCTATGCCTCCTTTGGAATTGTGGACCGCCGGTATTTCTAATTGTGGACCGCCGGCATATATATATTTATATAAAAATGTATATATATATATATAGAAATAGGAGTTGGCTTTCAAGAAAACCTCGGATAGCAAAGGGGACGATGTGGTAGCTCATTGAAAGAGATAAAGAATTTGAAAAAAAAAGAAAGTGGAGCAAAAATGCCTACCAGGTGAGAACCAAACACATGGCCTCCAGAATACCGGTCTGGTTCTCCACTTTCTTTCTTTTTCAAAATTATATATCGGTTTCAATGACCTACCACATCCCCCCTCTGCTATCCGAGGTTTTCTTGACTGCCAACTCCTATTTCTGTCTTTTTTCAACGAGCCCCTTACTTCCCATTCTGATTTGCTACATGCATAGCGAGGCCTCTGTTCTGGCAGTCTTGGCGCCATAGGAAGCTTAAGAGCGTTCAACGCTGCTCGACCACTCTCGACATGTCGTAGACACTCGAGTCACAGCCCGGGGGTTAAAAAGAAGGTCCCCTTCACCCCGAGTAGTCCGAGTGGCGCTGGCTACCACCCCCAAGTGGAGGAAACAAAAATACCTTAACATAAATACCCGAGAAAGTGCTGGGGAAACAGCCCCGCCGGTAGCGTAGTGGTTATCGCACCAGACCGGTATTCTGGAGGTCGTGGGTTCGGATCCCACGCGGCGGGCATTTTTTCACCACTTTCTTTCCGACTCAAAAAATTCTTCATCCCTTTCTATGACCCACGACAACCTCCCCTTTGCTTTCCGAGGTTTTCTTGACTGCCACCCCCTATTTTCGGTATTATTTCACGGAGCCCCTCATTTCCTATTTTCTGATTCGCAACATGCTTAGCGAGGGCCTCTGTTCTGGCAGTCTTGGTGCCAAAGGGAGCTAAAGAGGGTTCAACGCTGGTCGACCACTCTCGACATGTCGTAGACACTCGAGTAACGGCCCGGGGGTTAAAAAGAAGGTCCTCTTCACCCCGAGTAGTCCGAGTGGCGCTGGCTAAAACCCCCAAGTGCAGGAAACAAAAATACCTTAACATGAATACCCGAGAAAGTGCTGGGAAAACAGTCCCGTCGGTAGCGTAGTGGTTATCGCACACGACCGGTATTCTGGAGGTCGTGGATTCGGATCCCACCCTGCGGGCATTTTTTCCCCCCTTTCTTTTCGACTAAAAAAATTCTTCATCTCTTTCTATGACCCACCACAACCTCCCCTTTGCTTTCCGAGGTCTTCTTGCTGCCACCCCCTATTTTCTGTATTATTTCACGGAGCCCCTGATTTCCCATTTTCTGATATATATATATATATATATATATATATATATATATATATATATATATATATATATATATATATATATATATATATATATATATATATATATATATATATATATATAGATATAAATATATACAGGAAGATAGGGCTGCAGTCTACAACGCCAAAGGAGGCATAGGGGTGTGGTTAGGCTCTTTTCTTTTTCACTACGGTTAATGAAGTAAACATTATTTTTAATATACAGAAGAAAGAAAGAAAGAAAAACACGCGCCCAGAGTGGGGACCGAACCCACGCCTTTCGATTACATGTCGAATGCCTTACCCATTCGAATCGAAATCGAAAGGCGTGGGTTCGGTCCCCACTCTGGGCGCGTGTTTTTCTTTCTTTCTTTCTTCTGTATATTAAAAAAAAAGGTTTACTTCATTAACCGTAGTGAAAAAGAAAAGAGCCTAACCACACCCCTATGCCCCCTTTGGCGTTGTAGACTGCTGCCCTATCTTCCTGTATTTCCTCAACGAGCCCCTCATTTCCTTACTATATTATATAAATATATATATATATAGAAGATAGAAATAAGAATTGGCAGTCAAGAATACCTCGGAAAGCAAAGGGGAGGATGTAGTAGCTCAAGATAAAGAATTTGGAAAATAAGAAAGTTGAGAAAAAATACCCGCCAGGTGGGATCCGAACCGACGACCTCAAGAATACCGGTCTGGTGCGGTAACCACTACGCTACCCGCGGGGCTACTTTAGCCTCCACTTTCTGGGGTATTTATGTTCAAGTGTTTTTGTTTCCTGCGCTTGGGGGTGGTAGCCAGCGCCACTCGGACTACTCGGGGTGAAGGGGACTTTCGTTTTAACCTCCGGGCCGAGACTCGACCGTCTACGACATGTCGAGAGTGGTCGACCAGCGTTGAACCCTCTTAAGCTCCCTATGGCACCAAGACTGCCAGAACAGAGGCCCTCGCTATGCATGTAGCGAAACAGGATAGGAAATGAGGGGCTCGTTGAAAATAAGACAGAAATAAGAATTGGCAGTCAAGAAGACCTCGGAAAGCAAAGGGGAGGATGTAGTAGCTCAAGATAAAGAATTTGGAAAATAAGAAAGTGGAGAAAAAATGCCCGCCAGGTGGGATCCGAACCCACGACCCCCAGAATACCGGTCTGGTGCGATAACCACTACGCTACCGGCGGGGCTACTTTAGCCTCCACTTTCTGGGGTATTTATGTTCAAGTGTTTTTGTTTCCTGCGCTTGGGGGTGGTAGCCAGCGCCACTCGGACTACTCGGGGTGAAGGGGACCTTCTTTTTAACCCCCGGGCCGTGACTCGAGCGTCTACAACATGTCGAGAGTGGTCGACCAGCGTTGAACCCTCTTAAGCTCCCTATGGCACCAAGACTGCCAGAACAGAGGCCCTCGCTATGCATGTAGCGAAACAGAATAGGAAATGTGGGGCTCGTTGAAAATAAGACAGAAATAAGAATTGGCAGTCAAGAAGACCTCGGAAAGCAAAGGGGAGGATGTAGTAGCTCAAAATAAAGAATTTGGAAAATAAGAAAGTGGAGAAAAAATGCCCGCAAGGTGGGATACGAACCCACGACCTCCAGAATACCGGTCTGGTGCGATAACCACTACGCCACCGGCGGGGTTACTTTAGTCTCCACTTTCTGGGGTATTTATGTTCAAGTGTTTTTGTTTCCTGCGCTTGGGGGTGGTAGCCAGCGCCACTCGGACTACTCGGGGTGAAGGGGATCTTCTTTTTAACCCCCGGGCCGTGCCTCGAGCGTCTACGACATGTCGAGAGTGGTCGACCAGCGTTGAACCCTCTTAAGCTCCCTATGGCACCAAGACTACCAGAACAGAGGCCCTCGCTATGCATGTAGCGAAACAGAATAGGAAATGAGGGGCTCTTTGAAAATAAGACAGAAATAAGAATTGGCAGTCAAGAAGACCTCGGAAAGCAAAGGGGAGGATGTAGTAGCTCAAGATAAAGAATTTGGAAAATATGAAAGTGGAGAAAAAATGCCCGCCAGGTGGGATACGAACCCACGACCTCCAGAATACCGGTCTGGTGCGATAACCACTACGCCACCGGTGGGGCTACTTTAGTCTCCACTTTCTGGGGTATTTATGTTCAAGTGTTTTTGTTTCCTACGCTTGGGGGTGGTAACCAGCGCCACTCGGACTACTCGGGGTGAAGGGGATCTTCTTTTTAACCCCCGGGCCATGACTCGAGCGTCTACGACATGTCGAGAGTGGTCGACCAGCGCTGAACCCTCTTAGGCTCCCTATGGCACCGAGACTACCAGAACAGAGGCCCTCGCTATGCATGTAGCGAAACAGAATAGGAAATGAGGGGCTCTTTGAAAATAAGACAGAAATAAGAATTGGCAGTCAAGAAGACCTCGGAAAGCAAAGGGGAGGATGTAGTAGCTCAAGATAAAGAATTTGGAAAATAAGAAAGTGGAGAAAAAATGCCCGCCAGGTGGGATCCAAACCCACGACCTCCAGAATATCGGTCTGGTGCGATAACCACTACGCTACCGGCGGAGCTACTTTAGCCTCCACTTTCTGGGGTATTCATGTTCAAGTGTTTTTGTTTCCTGCGTTTGGGGGTGGTAGCCAGCGCCACTCGGACTACTCGTGGTGAAGGGGAGCTTCTTTTTAACCCCGTGGCCGTGACTCGAGCGTCTACGACATGTCGAGAGTCGTCGACCAGCGTTGAACCCTCTTAAGCTCCCTATGGCACCAAGACTGCCAGAACAGAGGCCCTCGCTATGCATGTAGCGAAACAGAATAGGAAATGAGGGGCTCGTTGAAAATAAGACAGAAATAAGAATTGGCAGTCAAGAAGACCTCGGAAAGCAAAGGGGAGGATGTAGTAGCTCAAGATAAAGAATTTGGAAAATAAGAAAGTGGAGAAAAAATGCCCACAGCTCGACGTCACCTACATTGTGTATGATCAGGATAATACCTAAAGACACACTTAAACCATGTACAGCGCCTCTCTCTTCCTTTGTTTATTGGCTCTCCAATTTAACACCCCCTCTTCCAATAAAATTACACCATCTTCCCGTAGGATGCTTATGGTCGAGCCTGTTCCCTCCCTTGTTGTTGCGCCGTCCACACCTCCACTGTGCATGCGCGTCTCTCTTCCTTTCTCCTCCTTACACTACCGACGCTTCTCCTTACTCTAACACCACACACAAACTCTACTCACCATATTTACTTCAACTGTACTTACACACCAACCAACCCCAACGCTGCTTTGCATCCTCCTCAGGGTTCCCCTGAAGAGAAGATGGTGAAAATTTTTTTGTATAAGCATGTCGTTTTTAAGCTCCTCGATGTTGGAAAGAAATGTTTGTTTGGAGCATATTCGGGAGAAGCGATGTGCTTTACTATTGGGTACCCCAGTCTTTTAGTGCCTAATTAAACTACCTAAAAATGAAACTCTTGATGAGAGTATCGGTTTCTGTAAATGACGCGTAATTTAAATTGATTCACGGCGAATTGATGACGCAGAAGTTCCCTCAAAACAGGCGCATTGTAACGCACCTTTCTCATTCCACACACACCTTTAAACGCATGCTGCAGTGTTCTGTACTTGTAACTCCAATTAAGACTGGTCCTCCAGTCTAAACGTCAGTAAACATTTAGTTTTTTGAGGCGTGTGCATAAATCGGCAAAAAGAAAGAACTCAACTAAACTCAACAACAATTTTTTTTATTAAACCTGTACTCAATCAAACTTAAACTCAAAAAGCTCGTCTGTTCTGAAAATCCCTCATACTCATTTGTCCTCACGAGTATTCCTACTCAATGTGTACTCATAGTATTCAATCTGTAATCATGAGTACCTAATGTGTACTCATGAGTACTCAACCTGTATTCATGAGAACTAAATTTGTATTACTCACGAACACTCAATGTAATACTCAATACCCCAGGCACAAAAAGTGTCTGCGTAGAATTGACGTCTGTTCGTATGCAGATCACTGTCCGCTTATTCGCAGTCAGACCTGAACTTGACAGCGTTTACGGCGTAGCGTTAGTCGCGTCGCTTGTGTCGACGATCGTGTTCTTGTAGCTCGTTGCGTGTTTGATGCCTGTGGGAGCGTTGACGGCCGTTTTGTTAGCTGGTGAGCTGCGTGTTTGCAGGGATGGCATAGTTCGGTGCGTTGAGGACGTTGCATCGACTGAGGCGCGCGTTGCGTATGCTGCGGGAGGCGGTTTCCTTTTCGTTTAGCATGTGGTGGCATGGGGTCATCTTAGGGTGGCGTGGCGGACCAGTCAAAATTTTTGCGGCTTCGTGCTTGCTTTCACCGTTGTTGTTTCGAAAGTGAAAACGTTGTGGTGTGGAAAAAGGCGCAGTTCGTCACGTCTTTTCGCCCACATCCCATATCGTCGTAAGCGTCACTTCATCGGTAGCATGTTCGATGCCGTCGTCTGGATTGGGCTCATTCGTTGGCGTGCTTGCCGTGTCCATGTTGTCGCTCAGCTCAAGCTCGCCTCTTTTGTCCGTAGTTTGTAGAATGTTAGTCCATGTAACGGCGGCCAAAAGGCTGCCCCCTAAAACGACCGAAATCCGGCGTCGCCGTTTACAATCAAATTCACTTCGCTATGTAGCTGCGAATCCCTCTTGGTAGAAGGGAAACTTCCCCAGTTGGAATGTCGGCTTCAGCCCATATTTGTTTTTCAGTGTGAAGGCCATCTGAGCGACACTCTCACCAGTGTCTTTCACACCTACGTATGCGCCATCACCAGTTGCCGGTTCATGCGGGGACGGCTTGCAGCTAGAAAAAAGGGGTGTGCACGCACTGCTAGGCGTCATGCCACTACCGATGAAATGTCGGTTGTGCTGGTATTTAGATGTCGAAATTACAATTTTCAATGCTGTTATTCAGCTGTCCTTAATAGAGTGGTTCGGGTGTGGGTTGGTGTGTTACACAAACATCTTATACCTAGAGTAAGGTGCGTACAAGGTGGCAGAAACACTGACAGCCACATGTTTGTACACGAGAGTAAAACTCAAATGCTTCCAGATTTTAAATCTTTATGGGACGGATGCATGCTGTTCGATTGGAAGAAAAATAGCAATAATCGATGCGTTAGCCCAAACACAAGCGTGAATGGGTAAAGTAACAACAGAAAGGTACTGCCGCCACAATTACCGCCTCAAGTTCAACTCGGGGAGTAGCGGCGAATCACTTCCGAATGAAGAGCAAATTGCCCGCTTGCAAACCTGGCGTTAGCCAATATCACTTCTTTAAGGGTTTTAAGGGGATATTTTCGATTGCATTTGTCACTTCGCAGCATGCGAACATGACCAGTTACGGGTGTATGCTGGTGCAGGTTGGTAGTAAAGAACAGTGAGAGGGAATAGGGGAGGTGTGCATGTGAGGTATAGGTTCTATCGCCGTACTGATGGATGGCATGGCTGTTGTGCTGGTGCGAGCTTAACCGCGGACGTTAAACGGCCAATGGGACCTGTCCAGAGTCCTTAGTGGTATAGAGAATTGGGTTTGTGTGTTAGGCTATGTTCAGATTACCAACGCAAAGCCCGTATCGCGATCTATGGACGCAAAAAATACCATGTCACACCGTTCGGATAGCTGACACGTAAAATGACATCATAGTGTAAAGTTATTAACACAGTTGCAGCTACAGTCTGAACCCAGCATACACAAACAGTACGATGCTTACGACGCGGGATGGACACAGGGGTTCAATGTTTATCTGCAAGAACAAAGCTTGCATCCGTAAGAGGTTCATTGAGCTAATTGGATAGGAAATATCCTCCACGGCAAACTAGGGTAAAAATGTTTTGTTTCTGCACTCCGTGGACTGCGTCCAGCTTTACAGATCATCCTTCTTCATATAGTGGAAGGGCAGTAATTTTTAAAGGAATTTCTCCAGTAGCATTTAATGCCCTTGCCATACAGATTGCCACGACCATCCGCGATGTTATAACCGTATTTAAGCGGCTGAAATAGCTTCAGTCTCAGTGCGTCCACCTATTCATGTAGGAGACGCGTGCTGTTGTCGATGGTGACCAGCGGGAGACTATACGAGCGCTCATACGGGAGGATTTACACAAACAAACAGCGCCCAGCTACTCTAACACTCAGAGACATGCAGCTGTTCACGGCCGCAGCGAGACAGTTAGGGTGGAGCTGGAAATTTATCATACCCGCCATGCTGCATAAATACCGGCTGGGTTGCGGTCTTGCACGGGCCAAAGATTCAGTGATACCTGTGCGTACTAGAGCGCCCCTGGTGCCATTGTTGCTTCCCGAGTGTCACCACGCGTCTCTGCCTCTAGTATCACCATATGCGCGACCGACTACTGCCTGCTACTGCGGGATCGGAGGCAACAAATCTCGCTTCGGCGAGCTTCCTCTGGCGAGCGAGGGGACATGACCCATAACTTCAATTACGAGAGTCCGTACGGACCCCAAGTGATAACACCTCCTTCTTGTCCCATGCTCCCCGGGAAGGCGTTTAACCCCACCAGAGCTAGCGGCCATCACGACGACGTTCCCCTTCACCTTTCCGTCGCTCGTCACCTCCCCTTCGCCCATCCTTACACAACCCTGTTCAACGCGCGCAAATCTCGACGCAGCAGTTTTTGGATGTAAAAGTGTGTTACACTGAGCTACGGAAGTCGTCTTTATTGGCCAGGTAATGTGCTTCCTGTTTCAGTTGAAGGGATTTGTGTGGAAGCACTTTTAGAGACTGACAACAGCATCTCTATCATGCATAGAAAATTGTGTTCCCGTATACTGACAGTTAAGTCTCCTCATATCGACCCCGCTTTACGTGGCGCCAATTAAGCCGATATTCAGCCCTCTGGATACTGCACCGCTCGCGTCATCATTGACTGAAATCGCCACCATATTCTGCTTGCTATACCTTCTCCTTGTGCTCTTCAACTCACCTTTGGCTGGCATATTTTGTAATCGTCGTCACAGAGTACAAGATGTCGTCACCCGCAGTCCACAATTCTAACAGACTAAGGCTCGGAAACTCCAGATCTCCTGTTGCAAGCACGCACGTATTCTTATGGCTCGTGTTGACGAGACTATAATTTCTGTCCCCTCTCAGAAGGTTATTGACGGTTACATGTTGATTGCTGCCAGTGGACAATTCGCCCGTAAATGGGTTCGAGTAGCGACATGCTTCCTCCATTTTGCAAAGAGCTCTGCTCTTCTAGCTGCCAGGAACAGTACTTCGCAGCCTATTTTGCTTCCAGGCGAAGCCACTGCGGGAACTGTATGTTAGAACGACACCGTAGCTATCCTCTCACTTCGTTCAGCCTTACAGGACTCTCCACCTTGTTTATTCGGGAAGCGTGGCTACGGACTAGTCGCCTACGATTTGCCCACACCTTACCTGGGACAAGAAAGATGAGCTGAGGTCCTGTTTCGCAATCAATAGTTCATTCGCAGCTACGTCCTCAGCTTTCAACACGACTTCAGCCACGTCACATCAAATGTAAACGGATGGCTTAATTTCTTACTTTAAACGTCCCCTAAAAATAAGAAAATACTAACGAAAACTGGAACAAACGTGGACCGGCCAAGCTATAGCAGGATAATGCCACTTAAAAAATAAATGGACAGGAAGCTGAGGCTCCAAAGTCCTTCAGAAGTAAAGTCGAAATTTACAAAAAAAGAAGGCTCGTGGTTTGGTCTGCGGAGAAAAACACTACACAAAACCGGCACACACCCAACTCCCCAGCGAAAAGAAGTCCGGTGCCTCATACGACATCCATAAAAAGCATCCCCAAAGCGCAGGCCACCCCACCCTGCCCCCTCACCCCAAAAAGTTCCTACGCCCTCATGGAAATGACCTGTCCCTGTCTGTGAAACACAAATCTAGAGCACATAATGGATAAATAAGGTTCTCTCTAACCACAGATCAAAGTTCCCATCGGTCCTCAACCACACTCACAAAGTCGCTTCGCCCACTAAAGGTTCGCAAAAAAAGCAGAAAATCCCGCACTACTCGCCGCCGACATCAGTCACAAGATCAGTTCCTCCGTCCAGTCCGATCTCACTGCCGCACAAAGCCACTCCCCCCGCTCGCAAGAAACAGTTTCAGAATACTTGACCCCGTTTCGCGTCCCCGCAGTACCAACTCAAGTCCTAACCAGTCCCACCCGAACCACGCACACATGCCCCCACATAGAGTTCGCGAAGTTCACAAGAATCCGCCTGCCTCCCACTAGAATCCGGCCCCCCAGGTCCAGCTTAGTCTACGCACAATCACTGAAGTCCAAAAAACTTTTGCACACTCGAAGAGCTAGCAGCACGAGTGTTTGATGTCTTGTGTTGCTTAAGTGAAGGACGTCGTCGCCGTATCGGGTGGCGTGAGGGCTTCTTCCAAAAAGCAATCATCTAGCAGCTCTTATTATTCCACTTCAATATGAAAGGTGAAGCCGTTGTGTGAGTGAAGCTGCCAGGCACGCTCTTTGGATCTGAGCGTTGCCCAACCAGCGGCCCTCCATGACTGGGCCCCCCACCAGCGCACAAGAGAGGGAATGTGGGCAGGAGTAACCAGCGGAGAGAGGCCCAAGCCAAATGACACATAGGTTTCACGGAACTGCCGCAAGGAACACCAGTTCCTCAGATTTTGGCAAAGGTGTTTCCAGGTTTCATGGCAAATTGTGATTGTGGCCACATCTGGGGCAAATAAAACAAAGCCAAAGCAACCGCCCCGACCTACCTGATACCAGTAGAGGAACCGAAATCAGCCATTGCGACCACTTTTAATGTTAGTAGAAATAGAAACCTCACTGGCAGTTGTTGCAACAACTATCTTTAAGAGTATGTACCAGTGGTTGAAACTGCAGGTATGATGGTCCCTCACACAATGGCCCTCGGCGCCGTTGTTGGAGCGCAAGGGCGTCGGTGCTGCCACCCCTGTGATCCACGGGTGAACCTTGCAAGTGGGTCTGGGTTCCTGCAGACTAATCACCCCATGGGCCCCAGTCACCCCACGGACCGATCACCCGCGGAAGCCTGGAGAGGCGGGCCTTCTTGTTCAAACCCGTGCGACTGATGGGTTAGCAGAGTGTAACCTGCAGGTGTGAACTTTCGGATGCCCGGAGGGAATCTGTCACCTCTCCGGGCGGTCCAGTGCCCTGTGTCTCCCCCTTCGGGGATGTCTCTCTGGGTTGCCCTCGGTCCGGTGGACGATGTGTAGACCACCCGTTCTAAAAGACGAAACGTGCCTCGCACCGATGGGGCGGATCACCACTCTCTTGGTTCGTCTGGTATGCCAACCTATGGCTATTAGCCAGAGGCCCACCCAGACGATGGTTGTCCTGTGTAATACCAGCAGCAAAGCCCTGGTCCGACGTATCGCAAGCCCAATACCAGGGACGTTACCATCGTGGCCCTGGAAAGGCAATGGAGTAGCCAAATGCGTCTTACCCTTCGCTGACATTTTGTTGGCCCCAAAGACTCCGCCAATCTCCCTATCGGGTATGCAGCGTAGAGTGGCTAATATTTCTACAGGGCCTCCAGGCAGCCAGCGTGTAGTGGACAATCTCCTAATATGGCCTCCGTAAAAAAAAATTATAAAGTTGCACTTGACCTGATAATATACCAAAAGTGGTGGCGCAATCTCCCCACCGAGGTATGCAATCCGGCAATGGCAAACTTTTACAGAGCCTCTCTCTGTCTTACGGAGCCTTTTTCCCACCTCTCCGCACCCAGACCAGCCAACCCCCATGTGTCCCACGGAAATATGCATTCAAGCCGTAAACGAAGGGTACCACGCAGTTGCAGAAAGGAATGACACTGTCTATCGTCTTTGTCCAATTTACCCCGCTGCTCTACCACCAAAGAGTGAAGAGGTGAAAAAAAGAAGAGATGAAGGAGGGAAAATGAAGGCAAAAGGAGTGAGGAGATAGGAACTAAAAATGAAGAAAAACGAAACAAATAAGTTAGAAAACTCAAACAAAAACAAAACTTAAATTAAGGAATTAAAAGAGTGAGAATTTGCAGCAAAGAAAACAAACGTCATGATGAATGTTGCTATCCGGCAGGAGGAATTCGAACTGCCAAAGTGGGAATCCGAGACGTCCGCAAAAAGAACTCTGATGGCTGTGCTGGAAAGTGAGGCTAAGGTACGTCACGCACCAACCTGATGCACCGACCACCAACGACTGAACCCAATACTTGGCCTCCAAGCAGCCCAATTGTGGAGACACGTGCAGTTCTGGAAGTGCCCTGAGAGCCTTCCAGGGAGGCAGCATTGGCTCCTCTCAAGCCGAAGCTTGCCGCCACGTGTTGTTCAAGGACCACCATCTGGCCAAAACTGCGCCACACTTAGTATGCGGGAATATGATCCCCGAAACTGCTGACGACCTACCGACGCAAGTATGTGGGCAGAGGCGGGTCTTGTTTAACGAGACCCAACGTTATCCCAGTCATGGTCACGCCACGAACCCGACTCCATGTATGCCCTTCTGTGTACGAAACCGCTACCTAGTGGCAGATGGCGGGCAAAATTCACCCTAAAATAGGGACAACCCGTTCCGTTCTTCGGACTGGGGAGACATGCAGCCACCAACAGGGCAGGTGTGAAAAATACAGCCCATTTATACAGTGTCCGGCATACTAAAATATTATGCATGGCCATGGCCATCAGAGTTTCAATGGTCGTCTTATTGCGCAGCAGCCTCAGATACCTGCATGGTGGAATGTCGCAATGAATCTCGCCCCTCAAACTGTCCGGAAAAACTGCCGCGCCAGGACAGCGCGTATTGTAATGATCAATGTCTAAACATAGCTCCCCGCAGAAGCACTTCGGAGATGAGATAAGAGCAGCCTGTATAGATAAAAGGGGAATCTTCGATTACCCGTTATTAGAAAGGTCACGTGCTTTGGTCGCGGAAAATTAGTCGGTAAATCCAGGACATTCGGTAACCATTTAAATATTTCGGGGCCCTCATGCGGAATCTGCAAGTTTACAAGCCATGATTTTTGGCTCTCAGTTTGAAAAGGCGACCGTGCTATCCGATTTCACAGCGGATTCTCACGAATGGCCCCCTCTGTGCATGCACGTCGTGCTAGGTGGTCTGCAATCTCATTCCTTATTAGGCCCGAATGACCCCTCACATGGAACAGAAACAGTGCCAGTCTGCCGGAGAGGCGAAAAAAATTATAGCCCTTCCACTACGCGAAGAAGGATGACCTGCAAATCTGGACGAAGTTCATGGAGTGCCCGAAAGAAATTACGTTTATTGAAATTTGCGATGGAGCATATTTCCTAGCCAAAGCCGAATGAATCTCTGACGGACCCAAGTGTACTTGCCGATAAACATAAAACTTCCTGTGTCCCTCCCACGTCGTAAGCATCTTACTGTTTCTGTATGCCGGGTTCAGACTGTTGCTGCCACTGTGTTAATAACTTTAATGAATGACTTCGTTTTCCGTCTCAGCCAACCCAACTGCGGAACTAGGCATCTTTTACGTCCATTGATCACGATGCGGGTTTTGCGTCGGCAAGCTGAACATAGCGTAACACCGAAACCCAATCCGCTCTACCACTAAGGGAACCGGACAGGTCCCATTAGACCATTTAGCGTCCGCGTTTAATTATTGCACCAGCACAACGGCCACGCCATCCACAAAGACAGGAATAAAACCGCGTCCACGCCTCCTCTCATACTTCCCACTATTCTGCACTACAAACCTCTGCACGCTTAAACCAGCAACCGGTAATGTGCGCGTGCTTAGTAGTGACAGATGCCGTCAAAAATTTCCACTGAAAGCCCTGTGAAGAAGTGATATCGGCTCACGCCGGCGTTCCAAGCTGGCAATTTGCTGTTCATCAGGGAGAGATTCGCCGATACTACACGTGCTGAAGTTGAGGCGGCAACGGTGGTGCCAGCATCTTTCTGTTGTTTTTGCATCCATTTGCGCTTGTGTTCCACATAACATTTCGATGCTTGCTCTCCTTCCACCAAATGAACGGCATGCATCCATGCCATAACGGCCTAAAAACTTGAAGCCCTTGAACTCTATTGTCGCGTAATACATGTGACTGTTTGTTTTACTTCCCCCTCGCATGCCTCCTACTGTGTGTATAAGATGTTTATATAACACATCAACCCACACCGGAACCACTCGATTAAAAAGGACAGCCGACAAACCGCATTGACCCATGCAATTTCAACATCTAAATACCAGCAAGACCAGCATTTCATCAATAGCGACACGAATCCTAGTTGTGCGTGCACGCCCGATTTTTTTCTAACCGCAAACTGTGTACGCATAGACAGGCAACCAGTGATGGCGCATACTTAGACGCGAAAGACACCGGTGAAACTGTCACTCGGAAGGCCTTCCAAGCTGAAAAAGAAGTAAGGGCTAAAGCAGGCGTTTCTACTGGGGAAGTCTCTCTTCTACCGGGAGGGATTTGCAGCTAATTTGCGAAGTAAAACGACAACGGCGGGTTTCGGTTGTTTTAGCGGGCAGCTCTTTGGCAGCCTTTACCTGTGTAACCGTGTGAGCGACGGCAGGAACGACGAAAAAAAAGAAAATGAGAAGGAGCGTCTAGCGAATGGTGAAGTGGAGTACGACAGGTGCGTCTACGGCGTCATCTTTCTCACGGCCTTTCCATCAAACGTGTTGTATGTGTTTCCACCAAGGAGCGCCCTTCCCCATGCTGGCCGGTGGTGGTGGCGCACTGCGAGGTAGCAGCAGAGTTGCGCACGCCGCCGTACGTTCGCTGATCACGCGAACACTTCCTGAGATGCAGCAGAAATGCGCCGTGACCTAGAAGACTGCATCTCGCACTCCGCACAAATTTTATACTAGGGAGTGCAGTAATCGTGAGTGCATTTTTTACGCCCACACTTGCTTCTGTTTATTTTTCGCAATCATCTGATAACCGCTCTATCGATGTTAGCTGCTGACTGCGCGCACTTGCTAACGCGGCATCAGTGGAGGCGAAGGGGAAAAAGTTCTGAAAGAGGTGTCAAAGTGATGACAAGGAGCACCGGAGCTTCGCCGAGTAAATAGATGACACCGGAAGGAAAACTGGGGGGTGGGGGGGTGGACATATACTGCTTTGCAGTAGAAAAGGCGCCGCAGCTGACCTGTTTCCTCATCCCGAGTGCGCAGGGAACTAGGATCACTCAGAAGTGACAAGCAATCGGCGTAGATATGAATAGGCCGCAGTGAAGTGTTGCTATGTAGACAAAGAAATACCTCCTTCAAGGCTACTAGCTCTGCCCCAAAAGCGTTCTTGCCTTCGTAAGCAGAAAGCGCCTGGCCACCACAAATCTACCCGTGTCAGTGAAGGCCACGAAGGCTGCACAAGCGGAAAGGGTTAAAAATGCGCCATCTGAATGAATGTGCAAGCCCGGCGCACGAGAATAATGGAATGCCTAATCCCTAGAAAGACGCTGAAAAGAACACACAATTCTGTCTGCTGGGTGGGTTCTCCATGGATCGTGCGGCAGCTGCACCTGGTGTCAAGGCAAATTCAGATAGTCGTAGGAAATATTCTGTCGCATTGCAAGCAGCAAGTATCGCTGTCGCATAGCTGTTAACGTATCCCGTGTGGGAATCGTACCAGTCAGTGCATTCAGCACCTCGGAATGAACTGTCCGTACAGCCCCCGTCACTGCCAACAGTAGAATGCTCTGGATAGATGTAAATTAGCCTGCAGATACACAAAGGGTGAATCCGACCACCACGCTGGAGAAGCATAGGTTATTATAGGTTGCAGCAATTGGAAATATATCTGACGCAAATGTTTGTCTAACGGACGATAGTGCATGTGGAGGGAGTAGACGAGTTTTTGAACCAAAATTTTGACCTTCGTTTTCAAGTAATTAGCGTGCGGCATACACGTAAACCGGGGATCCATGATCACACCCAATAGCTTGAAATTGTGCACGCGCTGAAAACATTGGCCTTGTAAACGAATTGTTGAATGTCTCCATGACATGCTAATGCGTCCGTTGTGGAATAACATGTACGAAGATTTGTCGCTATTCAAATTGATCTTAACTAAATTTGCCCATTTTCCAACCGTTCAAGCGCATGGAGTGTCAGTCGCTCTAGTTCTCTCCTCTGTGATACAGACACAATTAGCATACTGTCGTCAGCATAAGCCTGAACATGCACCACTGGTGGAAAGGGCTCATCCAACAAACCGCGAATGAATAAACTCCAACATAAAGGTGCAAGTCACTGAACGCATGTCTTTACCAGGACCTAGGAGAGATAGTCCTTCCTTTTAGGACCCGCCGCGGTGGCTCAGTGGCTAAGGCGTTGCGCTGCTGAGCACGAGGTCGCGGGTTCGATACCCGGCCGCGGCGGCCACTTTTTTGATGGAGGCGAAAAGCAAAAACGCCCGTGTGTACGAGATTTCGGCGCACGTTAAAGATCCCCAGGTGGTCAAAAAAAATCCGGAGCCCTCCACTACGGCGCGCCTCATCGCCAGCGTTGCGTCGGCACGTTAAACCCCACAATCAGTCCTTCCTTTTAGGACGCATGGTATTGCCATTTCGACCGACATCGAAAACGCGTTCCTTGAAATTGCCATCAGACTGGAAGGAAGAGACCCTTTTTGTTTTCTTTGGTTCAAGGAAGGAAACTCTATGGAGTCCTGTGCAAGCCAACTACGGGAATGGAATGTGACTCGCCTACCTCTTGGAGATACGTGTAGCCCCTTCATACTAACTGCGACGATAGTTCATTACTTAAAATCGGTGGCTGCAGAACAAGCTCACCAGGCTAAAGTTCTGAGCGAGTCATTATACGTCGACGACCTTGTAACGGGTGCCGACTCTGTAGAAGAAGCGACAAGGTTGCGCTCTGAAGCACGAAGAATCAGGAAGAACGTAGGAATGACCCTGAGAAAATGACCCTCAAACATAGTCGAGTTGAGACATCACTTGGAGCATGAACATCATGGAGTCTGGAAAGAAATGGGCGCACTTCATAAATGCATTGTCAAAGTGCTAGGCGTCGCTCGGGACTCTGAAAGAGACATGTTTCGGATTCAGAGGTCTAATTGTCCAGCCTTATAAAAGCAAAATTTAACACAAAGAGATTCATTCTCCGAGCGACCTCAAGGATATTTGATCCACTACGTTTCCGTGAACCGTACAGCATGTCAGCACATCTGCTTTTTTAAATCTTTCGTCTCTAGGAAAAGGCTGGGACGAGACCCTAGCTCAAGATCAAAAGAAGGAATTTTACCTTGCACTTCGTGAGCTTCGCACGATCATTTTCATCATTATTTCTTAACTCATCTGTTTCTCATACCCATCCACTTCATCATTACTCGGGCTGGAGTTGTGGGCTATCGTTCTGAAAAACGCGGTGGTCCGACTGCCTCTGAGGAGTCCCTTCTGTGTGACTGCAGTTCTCGACTTCTCCTTCTATAGGTATATATCGGCATCATCGCCAGTATAGACAAAATAGCCTGGATACGCAACACGGCAATAGGTAGACTGAATTCCCCACATAAATTCATCCATCCGTCAAAAACCCGTGCAAAAAAGCAAAATATAGCAAAAAAGCCGGCAGCCTAAAATGTTCTGTCAATTATTGATGCCAAGGGCAGGCTGTGTCGTGGAGCAGTGCGGGTGCTCACCGCGTTGGATTTTACGGACAGAAAAGTAACCGTGAAGTGGTTCCCCGCCCACGTGGGGACAGATGTGTCTAAACTTGCGGACAACCACAACGAGACGGCGAACTCTGTTGCGCGAGAATTATCTGGCCGCGCAGCAGAAACGAGCCTGTCTGCACAGAGGTGGGCGGAAACTAAAGATAGGATGGGCACGTTCCACGAAATACAAAGTATTATCGCATGAACAGACGAGTAATGGCACCGCCGCACCCTGATCTCACCAGGGAGCAGGCGGTGCTATTTAGACAGCTGCAAACGGGCTCGTTACTGACTCCGGTCATAATGAAGCACATATGCCCAGAACAGTATCCGGACGACACGCGTAAGGTGTGCCGCAGGGCTCAGGCCAGAGAGAGAGGGAGAAAGACTTTATTTATGGCCAGCAGGGAGTGGGAGGTCGGGATGCGCAGAGCCTCCACATCCCACCCACGTTCACGACGTCTTCGGGACTAGGCCGGCGTCGGGGTGAGCGGTGGGCGAAAGGTACTCGGAAGTTCGTACCACTATGATCCACATCCTGTGTTGTGCGCAAGCGGAAAGAGAGACTGGGATACCGCCGTGGCTTCAAGACGCGGCGCGGAGCTATAACAAGGAAGTCCAACTCCTGGCCGTCCGGTAGATCCTGGAGGCGCTCCAAAGACAGCGACCCAGTGAAAGCTGCGAGGCGTCAGCCACCCCTCGGGGTAACGGCGACTGGCCTGGGGGCGAGTAGCGAGGACGCTGACGAGTAGAGGGTCCAGACAGGACCGACGTTAGGCCGCGTCTATGTATCCCGTCAACGAGGTGCCTACTGCAGGCGATTTCATAAAGTCTTTGTAATGTCATGTTATGTCATGTCAATTACTGAAACCTCGACCCAGGAAAAAAATATGTATAACCGTGGCTAGGATTAACTGCTCCCTCGAGAGGTTACGACATGCCTGCTTTGTTACGCGCATTTGCTGTCGAAATAAACAGTGTTAAATTGTAACCATCATAAGCGATATGTTTAGACGACTCTTCAAAGTGTAAGATAAACGGGAGCACGCAGAGTGCTTCATTCAATTTCTACACAATCATCCTCACCTATCACCAGCCCACCTACACCCACTGCAGAGCAAATGCCTCTCCCATTATTCTCCAATTACCCCGGTTCTGTGCCAACTGTGACCAATGTATCCCTGCAAACTTTTTTATCTCATCCGCCCATCTTTCTGCCGCCCCCTGCTACGCTCGCCTTCTCTAGGGATCCACTCTGTTGCCCTTAATGACCAGCGGTTATCTTGCCTTCGCATTACATGTCCTGCCCACGGCCATTTCTTTTTCTTAATTTCTACTAATATGTCCTTAACACGTCTTTTGTTCCCTGACCCATACCACTCTCTTCTTGTCCCTTAGTGTCACACCTATCATTTTCCGCTCCATTGGCCGCTGAGTCGTTCCTAATTTACGCTGAACACTCTTGGTTAGCCTCCAAGTTTCTGCCCCGTATGTGAGTACCGGTAAGAAGCAGCTGTCATAAACCTTCTTCTTCAGGGACAATGGGAGGCTGCCATTCATTATCTGAGAATTTCTGCCTTATGCAGTCCACCCCATTCTGTCCTTCTAATTATGTATACCTCATGGTTGGGATGCGGGGTCAAAACTTGGCCTAAGTGGATATATTGTTTTACCACTTCCACTACCTCGCCTCTATTCCAAACCGCTGTGCTGTCCCGAGGTTATTGATCATCACTTCGGTTTTCCGGATTCACATATGCAGGCCTGCGGTTGTACTCTTTGTCCGGTGCGGAAAGCATGCTTCGAAATTCGCTCCCCGAGTTACTTAGCCACGCAACGTCATCAGCAAGTCCGAGGTTATTGAGGTATTCTCCATACACCCTTACTCCCACCATTTTCCAATCCAACCCTCTGAATACTTCTTGTAAACATGCTGTGAATAACATTGGAGAGATTGTGTCTCCTTGTCTCACGCCCTTCTTTATAGATATTTAACCTGCTCTCCTTTTAAAGGATGATGGTAGCTGCGGACCCATTGTAGATATCCTCTAGTATTCTTATATTATGCTCATCTACCCCCTGGTACCGTAATGCCTGCATGACTGCTGAGGTTTAGACCGAGTGAAGTGCCCTCTCATAATCTATGAAATCTATATATCGGGGTTTAGTACAATCAGCGCACTTCTATATCAGCTGATTGATCGTGTGAATGTGGTCAATTGTTTAACAGCCGTTACCGAACCCTGTTTGTTCTTTCAATGCTGGTTCTACACAATGCGCACTGATAATTACAATACCCGTTGTAATATCTAGCTGTCCATAAATTGAAAAGTTTAAATAAACAAAACCAGTGGCCTTGTATAATGGGGTTTATCTTTTCGCAATATTCTCAGTACCACACATTTGTTCAAATATATAAAAGTTGCAGGTTTGCGGAAAGTGTTCACTCTGTGCTGTTCAACCCGTTTCCGCAATTCTTTATATTGAGTTTGCACTTCCCATTTTCTCTGTACCAACCTTGCAGCTATAGGACGGAACTGCCCGCTTGGCTGCAGGAGCGTTTGCGAATATGTATGCTCCAAAAAAGGGCTTCCAATAATAAAACCGGAGATGCGCATCACTTCTACTGAAAGTCCTCTTCCAGTAGTAGACCGTGAGTAGATTTTTCTCATTGTATTAACTTTTTGGTAATTGACACTAAATAAACATGGACAGGCTATGATTACGTGGAAACAACAAAACCATATCTTTAATGTTGTTTCTTTAAACTCATCGCTGGAACTTGACACTGCGCTCAATTACACATCTATTTTTTTGGACGTTGCTTATCACGAAGTAGTGCTGGTGCTCGCACGGATTAAAAAAGAGGCCAAGAGAGAAAAATTACCTAATTGCAAAAAACGACACCAAAAAACGATAAGCGGTGCACCAGGGTGGTTTCTGGGCGTCGCGTCTCCCCGAAGCACGCATCGATTCGGGGTCGCGAGTCGCACTTCTTCACAATTTCCACAAAGTTATAGGTATTTACATCTTCCAACTACTCCAGATATAAGCTGGAACCTGCAAATGTTGCAAATTCAAAAGGCTACGGGGACACTCGGACACACAAGTTGTTATTGATAAGATAGAGTCAATAAATGTCCACAAAACGTACACCATCCCTTTTTTTGACGAAGCTTGCGTCATTTTGGTTCTCTATTCAAAATGTTATATCACGTAGTTTAATATATTGTAATCATGGTATCTGGGTTCAGTCACAACTTCTGTAACTAGAAAGGCTCTCGAACAACAGTTTTATGTAACTATAAACTCGCCTTCCACTTTGATGACACCGTGAATGGCATCGACGCTTCTTGGTATTAAGTAAGTGCAGTAGTTAACGCAACAAAAACGAGTACATACGCAATCTCACCCGGAATTCAAATGTACGCATCAATCTGAAGTTCCCAAATTCAATCTTCCCATGTGCTATCAGCGAACAAAATGGGCCAGCTGCTGATGTAATAACCGTCTGCTATAAACCTTACTAGTAAACACGCCTCGCTTTCAATATTGAAAAGTTTTGCTCAGTTTTGTCGTGAAATATTTCAAATATGCTTCCAGCTGTAAAAATACAGAGAGTTAAAATACCAAAATTTTGCTTCACACGCATTGGTGTTTCGTTGACGCTTCGTAAGGGCGCCAAAAAGAAGGGCGGAATAACGCGTGCACAACAACCAATAAATCACTTGTAGTTTCTTCATTAAATGCACAAAATTCAGGTGAGCTGGATTCAACATTAGGATGACACAACACCGCGGTAAGTTTTTCACATACTTTTTTTAATAATCTACTGAACATTTTAACGTAAATCCTAAACACGTGATGTTTCAAGCGCTAATAAGTAAAAGAAGGGTGACTGTAAGATGTAGAGCAACGAACTCATTTTAAAACCCGTCCCTGATAAGCAAACACACTATCTGTGTTAAGCCAAAGCAAGTGGTCCCGAGTTTTCGAAAGTAAAGGCTCAGAATACTTTTCGGCTGGTGTGCTCAGCATCGCTGAAGAGAACGACTGTTTCGTTTAGCACTTGCTACCAACGCTGGCGCTGCAGCCATCTGCTAGCCGAGAGTGGGTGGTCGCCTTCAAAGATCTCCTGTGCTCCTTTCGGTTGGTAGTTAATCATCGCCTGGTCTGCTCAACGTGTCTCTTGCGCCAAAACAACGGTAGCCGACACACTATACAGGTCTTAAGAAACGTTTTAGTGCTTCTCGGGTGCCACAACTACATCTGTATATCGCCCTTTACACAAGTCTGCACATAGCTTAAATTTTGCGATTTTTCCCTGTCTGAAAACAAATCCAGCGCCGTGCCGTAGTGCAGGGCGACGTTTTATTTTATAAGACATGCCCTCCTGTGCCCTCCTACGGACGAGGGCGAACAGCTTTTTCTTCAAGCTTCTAAAATGTTTTTCTTTTTCTTTTCTCTGAACGTCACACGATTGCAGACAGTGCTGTATGGAATTAACTGCGCGCTGCCCAAAATTGTGTACCAGTGCCTCTCATCCAGCGAGCCGGCACCGTACAATGATTGGGTACGAAGCCGTCGAAATGCATTGCCATCGTTTCTTGTTTCAAGTGTAATGTGCCTGGTAATGCCGCCCCGTGAAATATTTGTCTTTCCACTGTTTTGGTACTTGGCGACAAAAATACTTAGGCTTTGCTCGGTTGATGGCCTAGGCTAACTTTCGCTGAAGCTGAAAACGAGCGATAATTAGGCGTTGTCTTTCTTTGATGCGCATTAAGTTTTGTGTTTCGTCTATATGCTTTTGTGCAACCTTCTCTTTCCCTGGTGCATGCAGCTCGTGTCGAGCTCTACTTTACAGCGAATGTTGTGTTTACAATCTGACGGCGGGGGTTTTCTATGTCGTTTGGAAACCATCCGGCTATTGTGCGAGCTCTAGAATGCTATATTGCACTGCGCTGGTTTTTAACAGCACTATATTAGGGACAATGTCAAATGTTCTACTTTTTCATTCTGTGGATTTCTTTTTTGGGGGATTTGTGACGTTAGAAACCGTACCATGCAAATATTTAGGGAGTGATAAATATTTTCAGGGCTTCCGAACTTTTGCTGTGGCACACAGGTTTCCGGCTTCCAAACGATGCAATCGTATTCTTTGCACTCCAATATTTTCGTAAAAGCAAACCGGTTTTCACACTTTATGGTGAAGCTTTTGTGACCAATAGCAATTCCTAATAGCATAATTGCTTGTATTCAAATGTTTGCGCTGTATTTGCATGAAAGAATAATACGGAGTAGGGAAAATCACGTTTTTATATAATCCTGAAAAGAAGCCTGGAGCATACTACAACATACAACACATGCTGATTACGCGTTGCGTGTCTATTATAAGTGTTATTATGCCACCTGGTCGCCTTCTTATTACCTGACACATATTTTATATTTAACCGCAACTTAGGTGTGCAGTGAAAAGCTTATTCGACCCCTTTTTAAAGAATTCAGATCGGCTGGACATTGTCCATGCGAGCCGTCGCCCTGTGTTTGGATATTTCACGCTTTTTGCTTTGCTTGTATGGGCCGCTGAGTGCAAGTTCCCGCCCCTCACTACCCGTCTGCCAGCCACAGTCCAATCCATCGAACTGAGAAGTGGTTGGAACCGCCGTAGGAATTGCTCCTCCGGCCGTAGTATCCCGGTCTTAGCATGGCTCCAAGCATAACTCTCCTAGGTGAGATGTTTTCACGGGATCCACCACAGTAAAACCACCCTCTTCTACAGTTTCTAACCGTCCTTCTCTTTTCTTTTGTCAGCCCGATGGCATTCTTGGCGGCTATATAAATATCCATCGAATAGGTTTTTATGCTGGATATTGTCCCTGGGGAGTTCAAAATTTTCCTAGTCTATTTGTTTTCCCTTCTCTTTGAAAAGACGAACGAGAAACATGAAATCGCAAAATCACGTCATCCTCTTTACACCAGTAGCTCCTGCAGCAAACGCTGAAACTGAATGGACCAACTATACTCTGCAGTGTAAAATTGGTTCAGAAGGCTTCCTTTTTTGTGTAAATTTACCAGCAACTTTATTTAAAACGAATTGGGTATACTTGACACGCTGCTTAGGTTCAGAACAATCAGCAAGTGGTGTATCTTCAAATTTACCTCGCCCTGTACCACGAAATATAAGATTTCATTTATATTTTTTGTCGTTGCACCAACCCTGCCTGTAAACTGTACGTTATCTGTTCTGCACATTCCCGATTTCCCCCCTTACCCAATGCCCTGTCCTCGGGCCTGTAAGGTTTTTTTCTTGAATAAAGAATAAAGAATACAAATTTAGGACAATTGAGCTCGTCGGGCTCTGCCATTCCACTTTTAGTGCCCACCATTAGGGGCGAACCCTCTCACGGGCTGGGCCTACTGGCGTCTTCTGCCGTCGTAGTCGTAATACACGTTTTATGTAGTCACGATACTAAAACATTGGGAAACTCGAGCATAACGCGTACAAAAGAAACACGGGGTCAGTCGTTTAGGCCTCGAGTCTGAGGGCTTCGTAATGAGTACGAAAAACATCGGGACACTTGTGCACGCCTCGCGCTGGAAATGTTTGTGCTTCAAAGACAAAATTTTTACAGCAAAGCTGTATAATTGTACCCCCCCACGGTTTCACTTCCATTGGTAAAAATGTCAAGGCGCCAAAAATACACTAACACAGTGCATGCTTCGCTCCTCCCTAGGTTATACGTTAGTGAAGATGTCGGGTGATTTTTTAATTAGTGCCCCATCCCAGACATTCTTTGTTTCAAATCACAATGGACATGATCAAAACAACGGCTGAAGATCGCTCCTGTGTGTCCAATGCAGTGGCGTGTTTATCTGCATGTGACAAGAAATATGTTCAATTGAAGTACATAACAAAGATTACGCCGACCACAAGAGAAAATAAAACAATGACGCTTCGGCTCCCCGGACGGGAGCCTTGTTCACTATAAAACCAGAGACAGAAAAGTAAAAGCGTAACTAGGATGAAGCACGTGACCTCAACACCCTGCGTAGGCGGGGGGAAGTTTGCCGTCAGTGCGGTTCAGAGTGTTTTTGTTTGTTTGTATCAGTATGGATTGAAGATACAGCCTAGAGGAGAAGTCCTTCGTGGTGGCGGCAACACGTGCCTTGCCCCAATCTATCCCATGGATAGACAATTGTGCATGTTCCGCGAGAGCATTAGTGGACACTTTTCCTTTCTTTACGTCATTACAATAACCTCTTAACCGTCTTTCGAAATATACAGATATCTCTATGTACAATCTATTACAGTTGGAGCATGGCGCTTCGTATACAACACCGGGAAATCGTTCTTCTGGTATTCTATCTTTCACTTTCACAAGAGCGTCCTTTAGCTTCTGCGTAGGAACGGGCGCAACGTGCACGTCATACGTGCGCAGGACTCGGGCCAACGTATCACACACTCTCGGCACATACGGAGTGTTGCATCATTTTGAGCATCTTTGTGAGGGTACAAAGGTGGAATCCAAATTCATTTCCACCGAAGTCATCAAGGAATCCGGGTAGCCGCTTGCAGACAGGTCGCGACGTACACGATGGACATCAGCCTAGTGGTCGGCAGCCGTGGAGCACATAGCGCGGGAACCTTGCACTAAAGAAGACACCACGGACCCAATGTTCGCTGCAGGGTGCACCGACTTGAAGTTCAAGTATCGTCCCATGTGCTTACTTTTTCTAAAAACAGCGAAAGATAGTTTAGTACCATCGCGTTTATTAGAACGTCCAGGAACGCCCAGGAATGACGTGACGTTTCCGGGTGCCGAAACGTCATTGATTTATTTTCTCTTGTTATCGGCGTATTCTTTGTTGTGTAGTTTAACGTTATTCCGGAAGAGACGGGCGTCCGTCGAAGCCTCGATTTCGAATATGCTGAAGTTCGGAGATAATACACATCCTTACTCAGGAGATAACAGCAAAGACTACAGAATAGGCGAACTTTTTCCAGAAAGCACAAAAATGTAATGGCATTTACAAAGTAATACAACATTTCTGTTTTTTGTTTATTTTCGACACGTCAGCATGGAAACCATTGAACAATGCATCGCGGACGGAATTAAACACAACCCCAAGCACTGAGTGCGTCATACTTTGCTGCACTACACGCCATCTCACTGATTCGCTGATGACTCTGGCCAGGTTTGCGTACATCAGTTTTAGACCCGTAGAATCTTCAGGATTTTCTGCACATACACAAAGGATAGTATTTCTTGGCACGACGTCTCTTGAAATCCTCCTTGCCGGTAGGACCTTTTTTAAATGGCGAAGCGGTTTACAAAATCTAAATTGTTTGTGTCCACAGTAAAAAATTCCAAGAAATTGGTGAGCTCGCGCACGTGAGGGCAAGCCTCGCCCGGTAGTTATGAAAAAGAAGAAAATGCCTACCGGTCATGTGTGCATGGTAAGGACGACTGCGTAGCGTCGCCTGCGGACGTTTTTCAAGTAAAGCCAAGAATAGCCAAGTTTCAGCGACCGCCGGGAAGATAAAAACACCAAGAAAATGCCGAACGCTAGAACGCTTCTCCTGTAATTGCATACACTAAGTAGGGTAAATATGCCAATAAATTATTCAACAGGGAGCCACAGAAAAATCTCAAGGCGAATCAATCTGGGCCACATCTTAGTTTATATTCGTTTAGGCGCAATTTTGACTTGTGAAAAAAAAAAAACGTAGTACATATTGTACCACACACGTACCAGCATTCATATAGGCTGCGGTCCAGTTGCAGGAACAACCGTGTATGATTTAATCCGTAGTTTACTAATAAATGCGTCGTTTGGTGGCACAGAGCAAGCTTTCCTTTACACCTATTTTTGAGTTATACCTCATATTACGTTTGCATTTTGGGAAATGGGTATAAATACAATAGCCCCAAAAACATTACATGTAATCGTTTCTTTCTGCGCGCGCAATCTCTTGACAAGGAGATTTCGTATAAGAAGGAAATAACATTCAACATGCCCTAAGCGTCTCACAGGTCCCAAAAGCTCAAGGGACCAAGAACTCCAGGAAACGAAGAGCGACCTAGCAGATTGCAAAAACTTTTAATGGCGGATGTTTGAAGAAGGATGAAGCAGCTCGACATGGCCGCTCGCGTGATGATATGCACTGATTATGCGGATATCAGGGCATCAGCGATGATGACACGTGAAGTATCTATATTTTCCCCGACCACGAAGAAGCTTGGTTCAGTCCGCTTCTAGGAGCTACAAAAGCTGCACTGCTCGCTTCGTGATCAGTCCACTCGGAAACCGCAAATTGCAGGAGCGAACTTCGTTGTCACGAGCTGGATGTAGCGTCTCTATTCGGGCTAAATTCCTTAATGCACCTGGTTTAGAGGCATCGTTTACGAGCATGACCGATCTTTTTTTGCTCACTGGACGCCTTTCGACGTGTCTTGCTTTGAGATTGAAGTTCGTAGAGTTATTCCCTCTTCCACCGTGACGAAATGTCGTGTACTGTTTTTTTCGCTGTCACCACAACCTTTACAGCACAGTTGACGTTTACGCCCTTTTGGAGGATCCTTAAGATGCAACAGCAAATGTGGTAACGAGATCAGCCTTTTTCCAACAAGAAAGCATGCTGGTGATCGGTGAGATGTTCTGTAACATCGTAGTAAACAAACGTGAGTGACCGGGAAATAATTATGGGTTCCACTTCCGTGATGATGGTAGCCATTTCGGCTATGTCTACCAACCGTGTTCCTAATGCCTTTCGCAAGGATGTTTTTACCGGGCGCTCAAGTCGTTCATAAAAGCCACCCCACCCGGGTGCTTCTTTCGCGATAACCTTCCAAGAAATTGACGAGGGCGTGAAATATTCTTTTACTTGGGGTGCTTTAGTGTATTCAACATAGCAGTGATTTCTGGGGCGCTGTGTGTAAATGTATGCGCATTGTCACTGTATACCGCATGAGAGAGTCTGCGTCTCCAAACGAAACGGCGCATAGCGCGAATGGAACTCTATGATGTCATGTCTGGTATCAGCTTGAGATACATCGCTCTAGTAACTCCGCACAAGAAAGAACGACGGACATCCGGTTGTCTGACAATATTGTGACTACGTAGCGTGGACCAGCAGCGTGTACTCCACAGGTTTCGAATGGGGTATGTTTTATGACTGGATCCTTGGGTAAGGGTGCTTCATCTCAAATACTTGCTCTTGAATGAAATCGTTTACATGTCACGCAGGCATGAAACAATTCCTTGACGAGTTGTCATCTTTTCATGATCCAGTATCTTTCTTGCAGCTGACCCAGGGTGTCACGGAGACCAGCATGACCTAACGTCGTGTGGGTTCATCGTACGAGCAGTTTACCGCAAAAACACTTGTGATGAATATTAGTACGGTGTTTCTGGCTGTAGTCTTCATCTTCAGTGCTGGCATGTAGTCTTTCTTGTACCCACAGGAGTCGTTGATCCTAAAGAAACAGGTTCGCTGCTTTTAGAGATGAGGTGGCTGGTACAGGGAGCCCTTTCTTTACACAGTATAGTTCTCCAAGAAAACGAGCTGAATGCGTGTTCTGAATGCAGTAACGCTCGGCCTTTCAAACTTCCTCAGCCGTCAAGTGTCCCGTAATCCGGTTCTTGTTCCAAACATTATGCCATCATCATCATCACCAGCCTCTCTACGCCCACTGCGGGGCAAAGGTCCCTCGATTATTCTCCAATTACTCCGGTCCTGTGCCAACTGCGACCTATTTACCCCTTAGAATTCTGATGTCATCAGCCCATCTAACTTTCTGCCGGCCCCTGCTACGCCTGCCTTCCCTGGGGATCACCTCTATTACCCTTAATGACCCGCGGTGTATGCACTTAGAGACAAGCAAGGCAATGTCATCACAAATAGGGGTAAAATGGCCAAATAAGCTGAGAAATTCTATAGAGATCTGTACAGTAGACAGGACATTCAGGATAATGTCGACAGAGAAAGTATTTCGCAGGAGATAGACTTCCCTCCAGTAACGGCAGAAGAAGTAAGAAGCGCTTTGAAAGAAATGAAAGGGGCACAGCACCTGGTCAAGATCAGGGAACAGCAGAGCTATTGAAGGATGGCGGGCACTCTCTACTGGTAAAACTGGCAAACCTGTACACGCAATGCCTAACGACCGCGAGTGTATCGGAATCTTTGAAGAACGCGAACATCGTACTAATCTATAGGAAAGGTGACATGAAGGACTTTAAAAATTACATGCCGCTTAGCTTACTGTCGGTCGTCTACAAGGTACTTACCAAGGTAATCGCATACAGAATTTCTGTCACCTTAGTTTTCAGTCAACTTAAAGAGCATGGACGGTTTCGTAAAGGCTATTCAACAATAGACCATATTAACGCGATGAATCCGGTGATAGTCTAGTGAACCCCTATATATAGCCCTCATAGGCTATGCGAAAGAATTTGACTCCGTCGAAATCTAGCAGTCTTTGAAGCATTACGAAACTAGGGTGTAGATGAGCATCATGGGAAAACACTACAGGATATTTACAGTGGGTCCAGCGCTACCATCATCCTCCATTGGGAGAGCAGTAAAATACTTATAAGGAAGCGCGTCAGCAAGGAGACACGATGTCTCCTATGTTGTTCACAGCATGTTTACAAGAAGTATTGAGAACATTGGATTTGGAACAGGTGTGAGTAAGGGCTTATGGAGAATACTTCAGTAACCTGAGATTTGCTGATGACGTTGCGTTGATAAGTAACTCGGTGGAGGAATATCAGTGCATGGATACCACACTGAACAAACAGAGTAGAACCGTGGGCTTGAATATAATAAGCAGAAAAATAAGGTAATGATCAATAACCTCAGAAAAGCACAGTGGTTTGAAATGTTAGATCTTAGGAATCAAGACTTAGCGCGCAATGGAAGAAGAGATTGTAGTGGTAACAATAATGGACAAGAAGAGAGTGGAGTGCGTCAGAAAACAAAGGCGTTTCAAGGACATATTAGTAGAAACTATAAGAAGAAATGGGAGTTGGCAGCGCATTTATTGCGAAGGCAAGATAACCGTTGGAACATTATGTATGAACCGGTGAATCCAAGCTGCCACTCGATGGAAGCGTGAGAGGGAATTAAATCGGGTAAGTCGATGAGTGCAAAATTCGAGACATCTGACGTCAGGATCGGGTTTTAGGTCTCTCGTAACTTTTTTTTGTGTGCATATGAAGGCATTGGTTCTGTAAGCCAAAACTCAGGTGTAGCAATCCAGGCAGATCCTTGCCACCACGATGTGGACTGTCGCAATTGGCAGGGTGAAATTCCTCTATTGAGAAGGTCTGCTGAATTATCCTTCCTTAGGCAGTAGTGCCATTGCCTCATTAAGATAATTCCTATTGTTTTGTTGACCTATTCTGCACAAAGGGCTTCCAAATAGTGGTCTCGTTCCGAATCCAACATAAGGTAATCAAAGCATCCGACCATAGATGCGGCTCTATAATTTCAAGGGTAAGGTTTTTGTGAATGTATTGGCTCTACTGTGCAGATAAATAAGCAGGCGTTAATTCTAGCTTGGCTAGAGTGGTAGTATTCAGAAGGGCCACTGGACTTTTTGCCGTAAGCAGACGTGTCTTATGACCTCGTGTAGAATATTATAAAAGGAGGTAGACAGCGACCCCATATGCTCTAGGGCTGGCGTCTCCTACTATGTGCAATGTAGCGTTTGTGATGCTTTGATTGAGTCCTTTGCGAAAGAAACTTAGATTATGAATCCATTCAAAGGCGTCCACTTCATACCGGGGCTGCCAAATGCGCGCCCAGTGTTCGGGTGGTTCGCCCTCGAAATCAAGACGCCCTTTTCACCAAACTTGAAGGTGTATAGTAGCTGTGATAATACCAAGCCCGATGAATCCGAGAGGGTCGAAAATTTTGGCAAAAGTGTTTAGTTTATATCTTTTTGTAGCCGGTCGTTTGTTCACCGGGACTTGCGACAGAAAACAAGCACGTCTTGCAATATATCGCATTTCAGGCCGAGAACTTTCAAAGTCTCCGATTGCGGCAAACACACTGTAGAGGGTGAGTCTGCTTGTTTGTGGAGAAAAACAGAGGCCATGGTCCTCCTGTTGGTAACCCAATTTCTGATATTTATAGACGCAGATTTCAAAATAGCGATGGTGTCATTCTATAATGCAATCGCTTCTTGCTCGCTATGTGCACCGATGTGCACAGGCCTTTCATGTACTTAGACTTAAGAAGTCCCGTGGTACGCGGATAAGAATTCACATGGTTCCTGAAGTGATGCTGAAGTGTGGCCATTATGAGAAACGGGCTTGAAGTTAGTCCGAACAGGACTCGAGACATTCTCCACAGCTCTTGGAAAGAAAATGGTCGACCAAGTTGAGGGCAACTCTCAAACCAAAGAAAACGTAGTGAGTCGAGCTCAAGCTGCCGTAGACTTTTCTTTAAAAAGACCTTTTCAACGTCAGAAGTCATACCAATCTTTTATCGCCGAAACCACAGAAGCAAGGCTACGATAACGTAATTCAGATTGGGACCAACCTCCAAGTTTTAATTTAACGACGTCGCGCCTTTGACGTGTGATGATGCGTCAAATCCGATCCTCATCGTTGTTATTCTTTCGTTTCGAATGAAGGCGCTATGAGGAAGATAGCAAATATACCGCCCATCACTTGGCGTGGTCCAATGCACTCGTTCTGCTGTAGCATCGTGAATGTACTGACGGATGGTCTGGTCGTACGCGTTCAACCCATATATTGCTTCAGTTTTCTCATGAGGTGATCCAGCCGTTCCTCAGCATCTTGAACGTTGTCGGAAAGATATACTTCCTCTCTCCAGGGAAGACCCACTTTGTATCGACCATTTTTGATAGCGATGTGCTTCTCAAACTCAAGCATTACGGAGTCGTCTGTAGAATCTGGTTGATCTTTGGTGCCTATACTTTCAAGTTCCCAAAATGGCTTTTGGGCGGATGCTACTTCTGAAGGCTCTGTGTAGGCATGAAGTGACACGACGTTTTAGCAGTGAAATATGTGTGCAGGTGCTTTTGTTGGTCCTAGTACTGTCTATCCCAGCCTGGTCTTGACGGCTTTGAGATTAGGTGCCCAACATTCAGTACTTCCAGTCACGACGTTTAGTAAAGTCCTACCGAATCAAGATAGCGATGCCATAGCGATCTGAAAGCTGACACATCACGCTCCTTGTGTCCTTGAGCGTGTCTCGCAGAGCAGCAATTACAGTTTCATCTGGGAAAAGATTCGCCTGGTTACAGGACGAGTCGACTTCCAGTGCTTCGGCGAAAATTGCAGAGTTGGTTGTCAGGATATTCAGCTGTAGACATACTGTATTCAGGAGTTGTGCTGTTTTTTTTCCAGAATAGTCCCATTGTAAGCGTTTCCTGTTCAAACCCTCGCAGCCTAGTCTCCTGGAGACGTCAGTCGTAATGAAACTGCCTTGACTCTCTGCGCCTAAAAGAACTCTGCCGTTCAATGCTCTTGTTGATCCGGCAACCCTGGCAATCAGCGTTTGAAGCAGTATAATAGAGCACTCTTAGCTGGACATCAATTGGACTGGAGTCGTAGTGGCTTCCTCGTTGACTTAATTTTGTCTTTGTCGCACATTGAAGAAGCATGTCACCGGGAGCAGCGCTGGCATATAATGTTCCTCTTGAATTGCCAATATGTTTTTGCGTAAAGCAGCGGAAGCAGCGTCCACTCAAGAAGGGCCTTCTTTGTTTCCAAGGTTATCGAATGAGAAGAGCAAGATGCTTTGTCATGCAAAGAACAGAAGATGCACTTCTTAGTCCTCCTTATAGCGCCGTGGAGGGATGCTATGGAAGGCACTTGAGGACTTGCATTCTTCTGTGATCGGGGCTAGGGGTACGAGGCAACACCCACTTTTTGAGGACAGGTTAAAGCGCCAACGTCATAAGAAGACCAGCGCAAAGAGGATTTCGTGCAGTTCGGCAGCGGTGCACGCCTAAACCGCAACAAAATACTGCACTTCCTCTTACAGCCCGCCACCCCGCCTGCGTGAAGATTTGTTAGAAACGGTGGTGGACGCATGTGCGCGACGAGCTGAGAGCATCGCCTGCAACATCTGTGATTGGTGGTGGAAGTACGGGGCAACACCCACTTTTTCAGGACCGGGAAAAGCGCCGACGGCATAAGAAGAGCGCCGCAACAAGGATTCTCTGCTGTTTGGCAGCGGTGCACGCCTGAACAGCAATTGAATACAGCGCCAGCTGTTATAGGTAAGCAGCATACTGGAGGAGGAAAAAGGGGGAGTTAAGTTACACTAGTCAAAAGCACAAAAGGGTGTGCCCCACATCAGTCAGCCAGAATAACTTGCGATTCGGCGGCTTCCAGGGTGAGACCGATGATTTTTGTCTTAGTGCTGGACGCCTGGCTGAGTAGCTGGGCCTCCGAGGATGCAGCTTTTCCGTGAGGGTTTTGTCGGAGGGACATGTCATACCACGTGAACTAGATCCGCTGTTCCCTGACATTTTTTTGCATTTGGAATCAGATACTTCCGGGTACCATTTACTGTACAATACCGGGATTGGGAAGACCCCCGCCTGTTCACCTCTGCAGCGTATTTCCTCTTTCCTGGTAAGGCGCGGGCGTGCCTGCGGTAGTACTTTCCTCGCTAGTCTATAGTATTGTATTATTTCGTGGAAGTTTCCTAGCCCGTCGTCTGCACTCGGGAGGGGCTCCGCGTACAGAGAAACCGCGTCTGGCTCGGTAGCGGCGGCGATCGTTCGGACTGTCAGACCTAGGGCGGTCGCATGTGCCTTTTCATTCCCGATGAGACCCGTATGAGCTGGCGCCCACACTAATGTGTCCTGTTCAATGGGCGCCTTTGCGTTCGCGAAGATCTTCCATGGGACATTAAAGATCCTTCCTCGATCAAAGTTTCTGATGGTAAGCTTCGATTCGCCCACGATCGTTTTCATAATGATTTATTCATAGCCAGAGCGATGGCTTACTCTTCTACCTCTGGTACGTCTTTAATTAGTAACGCGCAGCACAAAAAGTGAACCAAGTTTTCCGCAACTGCCACTGATGCGAAAGCTTTTTTTCGTCTGATATTGCGCTGCGTCTGTGTACAGGACGTCAGTACTGCCACCATATCTAATTTGCAGATCTGGCTCTACTTTTGCGTCTAGCCTGGTGATGCGTCGAACTCATGTTTCTTGAGAGCGGTAACACAGTTAGTTTTCCCTGAGCTGCCTGGGTAGCTGTACACTGTCTTTCACTCTTTCTCCTGTCTGGTATCCCAGACGCTCTAATATTTTCCAATCCGTCTTGATGCTTAGCAGCCGTTGTTGTTGTGACGCATTTACGGCCTCAATCAGTTTCTCGATAGTATTAGATACACCCATACTAAGTCTTTGCGCCATCAAGGTGTTTGGGGGAAGACCTAGCGCACATTTGATTCCCTTTCTAATTATGATGCCGAGCTTACTTTTTTCTGCCTTAGTTAGCTTCATTAAAGGGGCTACGAAGAGTATCCTGCTAACGCCAAAGGCTTGAAAGAGCATGAGTAGATTAGTCTGTTTCATTCCCCCGTGGTAGTTTGATATGTGCCTTAACATTCTGCAAATTTGCGCGACGGCGTTGTCTGGTTTGCGGATGGTCTCAGTATTTCTACCATAGTCCTGAACGTATCGCCCGAGGACGCTGAGCTTGTCTCTTGCGGATATATGCTTGCCTCCGGCCTTCAGTCTGATATCGCAGTCATTTCTGCCCCTCCTTTTGTTATTTTTGGAGACGAGGTAAAGCGCCTGGGATTCTCGGGCTGAACATTTCAGTCCCAGTGACTCTAAGTAGCGTTCAATCTTGTCTATGGCATTGTTAGGAACTTTCTCCTAATGTCTATCGCTGCGGCGATTTACCCAAAGCGTGATATTGTCCGCATACATGGTGTACCAAACCTTCTATACTGTCGAGTTTTTCTGGCAGTCCTATTATAGCCACACTATAGAGAGTGGGAGATAGTACCGAACCTTGTGGCCTTGCCTTGTTGCCTAGATTGATGTTTTCGACTGACATACCTCTCAGTTCTATGTTTGCCGTGCAATCTGAGAGAAAATTTTGTTTTAACTTGCTTAAGATGTGAGAGATGGCTTTGTGTCTGACGTTGTCGAAGGCTTTGGCAACGTCAAGACCGACGATGGCTCTATTATCTGTACCCGCGTAGTATATGATGTCCTCTCTTACCTGGAGCATTACATCGCATGCCGAAAGCTTAGCTCTGAACCCTATTGTGAAGTCCGGATACAGTTCCTCTTCCTAGAGATATCGGCTAATTCTGGTCCGGGCTACACGTTTCAGTTTCTTGCCGACACATGACGGGATAGATTTTCGAGCCTTAGTGTCTTTCCAGGTTTCGGGATGAGGGTGAGATTGGCGCTTTCTCGTTGCGAAGAAATCTCCCCGCTGTGCCAGCATTTTTGCATGTGAACGGCTAAGTCATAGACAGACAGGTTGGTGAAATTTTGTAGGATTTTGTTGCTGACTTTGTCTGGCCCGGTGAAAGTTTTGGTTCTAAGGCGATTTAGCTTTGCTCTAACTTCTGATACTGTACGTGGGGCGTTCAGGGCCTCGTTTGCGGCTCCCCCGTATTCAGGAAGAGTTTCGCCGGTGGACGACACCAGTTTTTGGTTACGGGCCTCGTCTAGTAAGTCTTGCGTCTTGCGTGGTTCGCTCGAACTTGTAGACAAGGGTTTGGAGTTGCTGGCGCGCCTTTGATCTGGTCTTTTCCGTATCGAGTAGGTGTCTAAGTAACTTCCACGTTTTCGCGTTTCCAATTTCTATGTTCATCTGACTGCATGTGGTCGCCCGATTTAGTCTGGTAGGCTCCAAAAAATAGTGCTCTATCATCCTATTTAGGGATGCAATCCTGTTACGTAGGTTCCTGTCCCATCTTTTATGTTTGAGTTTCTCCTCTAATTCTTTCTTTTTCTTCCATAAGCAGACGAGGCGTCTGGCAGTCATTTTGATACCTTCGTACGTCTCTATCTTGTCCGTTGCTACTTGAGCGGCTTGGATAATTTCCTTACTCCACTCCCTATTGTCGTGTTTCGGTTCGCTTGCCGTCGAGTCTATGCTTCTGAAGGTTTCCCGGCAGGTAATTTTGTGCTTGCACATTTTCGCAACTGGGGTAACATTGCTGACTACGATACCAATGAATTTATGATCGCTGCTTAGGTCTTCCCCGGTAGCAAGCCACGTGCCCTTGACACTACCGTGTGTGAGGGTGAGGTCGGGTGTCTCGTCGGATTACCTTGTCTCGCCGTATTGATGGGGTCGGTGATTACCAGTAGTTTGTGGTGTTGAATTGTCTCGCAAAAGGTCCACTTTTGACTAGAGTGTTTGAACCCCCAAACTGGATGGGGGGCATTGAAATCCCCCTAACTAGCTAGGGAGCACTTTTGGCTAGATTTTTTCTCTGAAAAACAAGTCTTCAAAATGCATTTACTCTGTCTGGGTGAGCTGTACACATTCAAGACCTATACACACTTATCCATGCGCTTACGCGGCATGAGTTCCACCATCGATTGGTCGGTCTCGGTATTCCCAGTCTCGTGCTACACTGTCGTTACGTTTCGCTAGACGAACATGACTACCCGGGTGTCGCCTCTGAGGCCCGGGTATGCTTTATATACTGTTAATTTATAATTTTTCCCACATTCTTAAATCGCTATTATTTCCAGATGACCTTCGCCGCTGTCGAGAAAAGCTTGCAAACCCTAACTTTTTCTGCCGTATTTATACTATTCCACTGCCACACTGAAAGAGACGGTTGCCTGTCATCCAGCAGGTCGGTTGAATTCTTGATTTTTCGCGCTCCTTTGCCGTGTAATCTTAGACTTGTCTAACCGATCCATGCGCTTCTCCATTTTCAGTAGTCTATCCTCTACCTTTTTCAGGCTCTTTAAGTCTGCCATTGCTACGAATACCTTATCTAATTCCGACACCCTACCCGCGAACCTTTTTGTCAACATTGTTTATTTTGGATTCAAGTTGTTCGAGAGAAGGAGAGTGGGCCACCTGCATCGACACGACTACCTGTTCCGATACCTTGGCGGTGATTACGGTGTTGATTTCTTCAAGCTGTCTTTTCAGTACAGCGTTTTGTTCCGTTATAAGCTTATTTTGCTCCATCAGAAACCTATTTTGCTTTGAAATGCTCTTACGACCTCCGCATTTGCATCTTGGTGGGTGCCACTCACCCAGCCTACCTTTTGTGCGTTCGTCTTCGAGTTTTTCAGCGATGCAAGGACACTGCCTTTTGTTTCAATCGAGCTTTTTGCAGTCGATAGAGTTTCAGTCCTGAGAGGTTGCAGGCGAGGGAAGGAGATGGATCGTTTCCTCGTGTTGCTTCGGCTTCGAGACATGCTCCTCGCGCCATCCCTGCTCTGGTCCCTTCGGCCTGACCGTTGCGATCCTTTAATGGTTGACCGCAGCTCTCTGTGCCTCCGCTTCACGTCCGCTTCTTCTCCTTTCCTTGCCTGTTCTCCGAGCTTTCGCTCCTGTTCTCTCTTTTTCAGGGCATACGGGGCGCGTAGAGAACCTCGCACCTCTTGTCACCCATCTCGTGTTCTTTTCCACAGAGCTGACATTTCGGTACACAACAGTATTCACTACCGAGTGACGGGTCGCCGCATTTCCTACATTCCTCGGTGGGATTGTTGCTGCAGACGTCCGACCTAAGGCCGATGTCGCTGCATTTAAATAAGTCTTCCTACTTCTTTCGGTATAGGGAGCACTTGATACACGATCCGAAGCACCCGACTCATCCTGGGACTTGGGAATCGGCAAAAGTGATGATCACTGATTCAGATCTTCCCAATCTACGCACCCCGATGATGGGGGTTAGTGCGGTGGCAGAAACCGACCTCTAGTTTCTCCTCGGAGAAACTGATATCGATGCCATGTGCTACTCCTCTTCCGGAGTTCTCCAGTGCTGCCATGTTGGACGTGACTTCGTAGGCCTTGCCTCTAGTCGGTAGTTTTCTCATAGACAGTACTTTCGGGGCCTTTTCTTGCCTCGGTGATCTGTATGTTATGGTGCCTCGCTTGTTGTTTAAAACAACTTGGTCGTTTTCTTTGCCTTTTTCCCAGTGTACGTCGGCGGCAAGTCATAGCATTTCCCCCAACTAGGGGACCGATAGCTTGGTGAGTGCAAGTCCGCCATGGGTCGCAGAATCACCTTGTGGTCGGTGTGTGGCAGTCTCGGCAGGTGGAATGCAAACGATTTTTCTGCCAGCTGCTTGCCAGCCTTGCGCGCTTTATTTTCTCTGATGGGTGACCTCTTAAGGTTTCTCGCTGCTCCGGCGGTGGCTGTTGAAAGCGTGTTGCACGGAGCGTCAGCGGTTTGTTTTTCTCGTTGTCCTTTATCCTGTAGTTCTTTTACTTTTTTCGTGACCTTTGTGATCCAGTTTAACTCCTTAAGTTCTATACTATCCATGTCCGTACCTTCTACAGCCTGTTCCATTACCATTTTGCCGGCAGCGTCGGGCCGCTGCCAAGAATCTGATGGCGGACGCCCGGGGTCACCGGGCTGCTAAGCCTAGCCTGGCTTGACTTAGGGTTAGCGAGGCTGCGGCGTGATCGACCAAAAAAAGGGTGCGACAAATTCTCACGAAGTGCCCTCACGCCTTGAATTAGATATCCATGGAGTCCCTGGGAGTTCCGCAAACACAGATTGTCGCTTTCAAGCCAAAACTTGGGTTGTTCCTCTGGAGAAAAGGACACTTTGCGGAGCCGACGTGACAGAAGTCCGCGCCCGCTGGCACCCTAGCGGCCTTCGCAACATACTGAAAAAATCCCACTTCTTTGTAAGATAGATGAGTGTGCACTGCTGCCGAACAATCTGCCACTAAATTTCTTGTACAGTTTTACTGTTACTTCTGTAAACTGTCCCAGGACGCACGTGGTATGTCTAAAGCCTTTGAGGATTTCAAGCGTGAGCTCCGCCTAGAAGTCAGAGGGCTTAAACAAAAATTTGACGGCACTGGTGAACTCACGAAGCAGCTACAAGAAGTACTGAAAGAGAATCGAGACTTTGGTTCACAGAATATAAAGCTGATAAATAAACTACAAGAGCTAGAACAGTACCAAAGCTCCAACAATGTCGACAATTAGGGCATTCCTCTCGAAGGTGAACCGGTTGCTATATTAAAACAAATAGGCGTAGTCATCCAGGAGTAAGTACCTATGCTGACGTTGATATTTTCTATTGTGTGCCTAGTGTTCGGCACAATGAGTCAAGAAATTCGTTTTTTTTCATCCGTAGAACGAAGAGGAATGCCTTTCTCAGCAAAGCAAAGAAATCATAACTGGAAGCAAAGAATTTCGGTTTTCAGTCTCCCTCTGCTGTAATGTGAACGACCACTTAACACGGCATTCAAATACCTGCTCACTGCCACAGTGCAAATAAAAGGAATAATTGACATGAAAATTTCTCGGGACTGCAGGAGGAAAGGTGTTTGCAAGAAAAGATGAGGGCTCACCTGCGCTAAAATTTTTTAACATAAGCGACAATGAAAAGTATAACGAAGCAATACAGTGAGTAGTCTTTCGCATGCCTTGTACTGAGACTGTCTTGGGAAAAAATAGACCGCCAGAAATCATGTAGCGGTACGACGTGGCTAGTTTGAACACATCTTTTTCATGTATGCCGAAGCAGCTCAAAGTAATACACATAAATACGTGCAGCACCCGAAACAAAAAGAACAGCTTAGTGACTTGTATGCATCCATGTCCCATAGCTTCGACCTTTAATGTACAGGGAAACATGGCTAACAGAAACGGAAAAGCCGCCGCATTTTAATGGTTACTCGTAAAACGGCCTCCTGCGGCTGAGTGGCCGGGGCGGTGGCGTAGCCGTTTATGTTAAACAGTCAATAAGGCATGAAGTAATTTCGGAGGTTTCAGTAATAAATAACACCATTGAGTATATGTTGGTACGTTTAGATCAATAATACTGACGGCTATGTATGGACCTCTTATGGGTAACAAATGAGAATTGTTTGATTATTTTGAGCGTGTACTGGCTTTGGGAAGGCGATTGTTTATTATGCGTTTTGTCATCATGGGGGATGTCAACATAAATATGTTATCAGGTGACACTTCAGCTATACATTTTGTTGAAATCATACACTCATTCTAATGCAGAAACCTTTTTAGGGAAGCTGCGAGAATAACTGAAAAAATTGCCACCTCAATTGTCGTATGTTTAACGAATGTACATTCACCTGACTGTTTTTCTGTACTGCTAACTGTGAACCTAAGCGATCACCTACAAGGTTTTTGTTTGCGGCCAAATGCAATTGCCAGACGACAAACGAAAGTGAAGACGTTGTCTGGCAGCATCACTGCTGCAGCCTTGCAAGCATTTCGCTGACATAATCAGCGTATTCGAGCGTATTCGAGTGGAAAAACCACAATGCGGCATTCGAGGCGTTTTTTTGAAAAATATATAGCATGCTATATTCAAACATTTCCAACCACTTCGCGATATCGTAAATCACAACCAGCTAGTAGCCCCTGGATTGATGGAAGGCTGTTGAAAATGATCGAGACGAAAAGTAAAAGGTTTTACGCTTTTGCTAAGTCAAAAACTTCCGAGGCCTTGTCTGATTTAAAAAAAATATAGGACTAAATTGACCACAGAACTGAGGCATCGGGAGGAAGCGTATTATGTTAAGCTGTTTACTACAATAAAAAATGACCCTAGGAAGGTCTGGGAAAAAAAGAAGAACCCAATATCTGGGAAAGAACAAGCTCCACATACATCAATTCAGACTAGTGCAAATATCCTATGTGACACTGCAGCGGCCAATCACAAGAATGAGTACTTTGTGACAAGAGCATAATACAAAAATGATAGCAATGTAGTTCCTTGTTTTGACTCAAACGAGTGAAGCCTTGCAAACTCTGTACAACTAACCCCTGTGACATCGGATGAAGTATTGAAACTGATACAGCATGTCAAGAATAACGTAGCTGAAGGTTACGATGAGATACAACCGACTGGAATAAAATACGTAGCTGATAATATAGCCCCACTAATTGCCCATATAATCAATGCAATGTTCGAAACTGGCATCTTCCCCGACGGCCCAAAGATAGCACGTGTGTCCTGTTTTTAAAGGAAGTGAAGCGTCAGTCCACTAATTTCACGCCTGTATCCGTTCTTGCGGTTGTTCAAAACTATTTGAGAATGCAATAAACACGCGCTTGTACAAGTTCTTTAGCAAATACAATGTGATCAATGAGGCTCGGTATGGATTTCAGGAAAATAAATGTTGTGAGAAAGCTCTGGTAAATATCAAACAGGAACTAATTGAAAACATCGAACCGAGGCTATACTGCCTTCGTTCGTTGATTGATTTTAGACAGGCATTAACGCTTAAACGTAGCGCATAAATTTAGCAAGTATGGCGTACGTGGTGTCTTTTTTCACCTAATAAAAAACTACCTAATAAACCGTTGCCACTATATCTGCATGAACAACAGTGCATCGGCCTACGCAAACATAATTAGAGGAGATCCGCAGGGGTCAATACTTGGACCTCTACTATTTATAATTTACATAAATTATCTCTGTGATATCCCGTGCGCTCCAAAGCTAAATATGTACGCAGACGATACGAACATTTTCTTCAACGGCACATCTATTCTAGAACTTGAACACCAGGTTAATAAATACATCCACCAGCTGTCAGAATGGCTTAGTCTAACCAAACTACATATAAACGTCAGTGAAACCAAATACATTCTATTTCCTTCTATTAAAAAGCAGATTTTATGTAATCCAACTATTTTGTTTGAGGGCTGAAAAATTGAAATTTTCCCTGTCAGAAATTTTTATCTTATGGTTTACTGAAGGCTTCACATGGAACACACATATACAAAAATAACTATGGAGCTTATTAGAAATGCTGCGTGTTTATACAAACTCAGCCCAGTTGCACCAATTTGGCTACAAACGTTGTTGTAGTGAGTACTGTTTTATTTGAAAATGATATATTGTGTCATGGTATGGGGAACTACGACACAAACCAACTATCAAAAACAATTGATTGTGCAGAAAAAAGTCCTCCGAGCCTTCGAACAATATCATCACCGCATCAGGGATTTAAAAACTAAGCCACTTTTCAAAAAAAATACTCGATGTAAACATAACACAACTATATTATTTTAGGATTTTACAATGCGTTCAGCAAAATTATCCTCAGAGTTTTCAGAACTCACCAGAAAAGAAGAATTTTAATTACGACACGCTTCATCTGCACTGGAAAACCCCAACGGTGAGGACCAATTACGGTAAACAGCACATCGAGCAACAACCACCTGCCTTAATAAATCGTTTACATGGTCTCATAGACACCAGTCATATTCATTTTAAAACCCAAATGAAGTTAATCTTTTTATGCCATGATAATTACATATATAAAAAAATATATGTATTTTTAATGCTTCACTGATGAATGTGTAGAGTGATAAAACTGCTATGTGAAGGCCTATGTTATATTTGTTGTGAAGTTCTGCTCGGCAATTGTGCGAGTTTTCTTAAAAGTGTATGTGTGACTTTTTTTAAGTGAAAGCCTGTGTTTTTAAACTCTACTCTGTAATTGTATGAATTTTTATGGTGTGTGTTATTGAGTGAAATTCTCCGATATCATATTTATTATTTCAATAGGTGTCCTGTTTTTCAAATTTATAGTAGGTGCCGGGGCTCTTAGCAGGCTGCAAAGCCTATCGCCTCTGCTCCCGTCATTGTAAAGACTCAGGACAAATAAATTCTTTGTTCGTCTTCTTTCTGCTTCGAAATCGCAACATTGAGCTGGTATCTTGACGTATTTGGTACCATCGCTTCTGGACATTCGAGTTCTTGCCCAAAAAATCCAAAACCTTTCCGAAGTTTCTCCCTTGGAGGGTAGTTGTTATCGAAGAATCATGATTCGGATTGTTTACCATAGTAATATTCGACCACTGATCAAATAGAGGTACGAGATGTCTTGGTGGCGTCTCGAGCGTAATTTCTCGTAGCATGAAGCCGTGACATGTAGGCAGGGCTGGATTAAGGTGGCAGCTACGGCGGCTGCAGCCCCGGGCCCACAGCTATCAGGGGCCCCGCTCGACTATATAAAAAAGGTATTGAGTGTGCTCGCTGCGCGCATTGAAAGTTGAAGGTAGGAGCTTCAACCTCACAATCACACATCAGCTGACTAACTCGTGACCGGTGTGGAGGAGTGGGGGGGCCCCTCACGTTATGGTTGACAACCTTCGAGTCCATTTCAACTTAAATTAGTTATTCCTACTCCTTTTTCTTCTTTTTCCGACGTTTATGTGAACACGGCTTTGACTAAATGTCTTGGGTACACAGCTTGACCGGGCCTAAGAAGCCCCATTAAACAGGCCCCGAGCTCGGCTTCGGTCTTTTTCGCGACACTGGTCTGTTCGGTAGTCTTTTCGGTACACAGACACCTAAGTGCGCACTCGTTTTGGCGCACGCACGTTTCGGTATAAGAAAGGGTCAGGCGTGCGAATAATAAAATAATGTCTGAAGAACATTGTAAATTGTTTAAACGTGAGGGTTGTTATATGTCATTATTGACAACCTAAGCACTGCCCTCTCTACACAATTTCTGCGAGAAATTGTAATGTATAGCGCTTGACAAGCAAGTTTATTGCGATTTAGACCCGTTCAATAAAGCTAGTGGATTAGTTGAATCGCATAGGCGTGATAGATATCGACTCCATATTTCTCGCTCAATGGTCAGAGTAAGGTCATTTAAATGTTCGAAGGTTGTGTAGGCCACTCGCGGGGTCGTTCGGCTTCAGCCCGTGCCTTTGTGCTGTAGCCTCAGCAGGCTGTCTGAGCAACACGCGTTGCGGAAGCTATACGTCCGCGTGACTCCATTCGTAGCTAATTCTCTAGGCGCCACTCTGTGTGGACGCAGAGTCCGGTGGGCCATCCCGACCCTAGCGGCTCCCTTCGAGCTAGGGAATCAGCAGCCCTAGCCGGTGTGAAGAGCTCAGGCCTGGAAGCCAAACAAAGCAACAACAACGTCTGTTTCTGGTGGGGATGAATAAAGCTGTGCCCACTTAAAAACGCATCCTGCGTGCGGCCCCTTCGATGGCGTCTTGAAAACGGGCCTCCAGCGCGACTCGGGGATATTAAGCTGCTTCCCCCGTGGGCGCTTTTCGCTTTTAAATGAGCCGCCATACGGTGCAGCGCGGACCAAAGGGCTGCCCGCAGTTCTGGTCACGCTTGGGCGTGGCGACAGGAGGAGAGGAACCCCCGAAGGAGCGCGGGAAAAATATTGGACGCGGCAGACGTGTTGAGGACTCGACAACGAGCGGCCCACCCTTAAGGCCCAACCACATGCAGCGTATTTTCGGCGTCGCGCCAACGTAAGCGTCGTTCGGCGTCAACGAGCGTCAGCGCGCGCGCAAAAATGCATGGCGACGCGGGCTGACGCTCGGGCGACACCGATACCTACGCTTGCCAGATATCGGCACGAGCTGCGGAAGCGTCGCTGGTGCCAGTTTCCAGTTGTGCCAGTCCGACTCGCTTTTTTAATGGTGGCCGGCATGCCGAACATCAACGCTGGGGCATTATTAACTGCAGTAGCAGCCCGCCCCGCTCTATGGCAGGCGATGCACAAAGATAACAAGAACAAACCCCGCAAACAGACGTTGTGAGCTGAAGTGGCAGCAGCCATGGCGCCTGGTGTTGCGGACGGAGGTAAGGCACTTGTCAACTGCGCTGCAGCCTGTGCGCATAGTTATTGTAACAAGTCGTTATTGTTTTCATGTGTTTCTGCCGTAGAAACCGTGCAGGAAAAATGCAAGTCCCTATGCGACAAATACCGGCGACTGTTCAATCTCATGCTGGACGACGAAACAAGCGTCGATCGCGCACGCCGGCGCGTGATTTCGCCGGGCCCATGCGGTTACTCGCCCTCTCCTGCGGGCCCGCGCATTGACGCTGAACGACGCTGAGGCTCGCGCGACGTCGAAAAGACGCTGCATGTGGTGGGGCCTTTAGTCGCCTCCGTCGTAGACCCCGAATCTAGACGAGAAGCTTCAGCGTGTTTCTAGTGCCAGTTACGGCCTAACAACGACCCCACCGATCGGACAACGAACTACTGACTGCTGGAATTGTTTCGGGGCACCAACGGGAGCAGCAGCGCGGGTGGGAGCAGAGACATTCTATAGCTATTAGACTGTTGTCTCATGCCATCTCTTGTGCTCACCTGTCGCTCTCAAACCCAAAGGGGACCCGTTAATGTGCAGCGGCTTGCCGACTAGCAAGACCAGCAAGCTGCACGCGCAACAGGAGTTTCTCGCCGCTGCATGTTCGACGGCCATGCGCAAAACAACGCATGAAGCCGACCGTTCCCCAGCCCAAAAAGCGACATTTTTTGTGCTAATCGTGCTGCGATAGGAAGGTTGCGCGTGTTCAACCGCCCCGTGCTTTTTCGTCTGCGCGGGTAATCTGCAGGATTTTGGCTCGTAAGCCGTGGCGGCTAACTGTTTGGCAGATGTCTGTGAGTGACAGCTGCCTGCAAGGACTTTGAGCCCTCCCATATATGCACGTGGAGAACTTTACAATAAAAATAAAACATTACAGGATAAATAAAATATGCTTCTTGTAAGAAAATACTCTTCTGTACCATGGCGTGTGCAGGCCGACACGGTGCTTCGAATAATTGTGAATCTCTGACGGACCGGCAATCAAACCATACTACCTTTACGCCTCTTGAAATTCCTTATATAACACTAGACATAAAGCCAAGAAATTAGTTTCCGGAAAGCGTAAAATTATGCATAATTTATCAGTGATCAGAGAGCATACCATGGGCTTCGAAAATTTTTGCCTATTAAAGCGGCATCATTTTCATCATCATCATCATCATCATCAAGGCCCCAAGGATGCAGTAGCCCCGGGCCCCAAAGTTTCCTTATCCGGCACTGCATGTAGGGCTCGTTCCGAGGGCTTTTAGGCTTTTGAAATGAACTTAAACCTCGTCGTAGAGTTTGCGCAGTCTTTACATCTGAGGATGAAGCGACCAATTTTAGTTCGATGAGGGCTTTTATGTGATCTTGTACAAAGATAACCTGATCTCCGAACCATTGTGTCAACAGCGCTACCGTGTCCTCGTAGCATTCCTCTTTCGGAGGCATTCTTGATATTGCGGAAGCAGCCTTTCTAGTTAATAGGTTGAGTAAGTACTGAACTTTTTGCGTAGTTCTACGTTCTGGGTTCGTATGAATCTTACTCTCAAACTGGTTCCAAAATTGTAGCCATTTCCGCCGGTTGGCATCGATTTTGGTCAATTCCAGGGTTGTGAGCTTCGCTCGCGTACCTGCGGTCCCGGAAGGCGGTGAGCTTGTCGGGGGTAATAGCAGACTCACTGCTCGGATGGTCTCAGGACCGAGTGCGGAGCTCCGCCATAATGTGTAGAATTCTGCCTTTGAGTGTTTCTTCTTCAGATGTCTACGCTGAAACGAGGTCGTAGTTTGTTTCCAGATAAATATCCTCGTTTATCTTATAAATCTGTAGAAAGAGGACTGCGATAAGCGCCAGAAAAAGCATTACCCATCTGTGTGATATGGTATCCGTTCCTGAGGCCTACTTCGACGTTCCGAACGATGCCATCCACCTTCTCCGGCAGCGTGTTTTGTCACCGTAGATTCCCGTCAATGGCGGTCATCGTGGGTCCCAGGAATATGGTCCGCCAGAGCAGGAGTCGTCGAAATCAATTAAGGGTCCCGCTGCTCATTCTCTCCGACGTATATTCCCGGGTTTCACGGCACCAAATTGTGGGAGACAAAAACCAAGGAACGAAGAACTCCACAAAACAAAGCGGTACCTTGCAGATGCGACCACTTTTAATTTCGGCTTTTTTGATGAAGGATGATAAAATGTGAAGTTTTTATACAGGTTTTTATTCAAAATATTAGGCTTTAATATCAGGCAGCAAGGATGCGAAGCATGGCTCGGTGTTTTTACTGATGTGTTTTGTATATAGTGTCCCCTCCACCGGCGGTGTTGTCTGTGTTCGAAGCTGAGCGCGTGTTATTGGCCCTTCGTTTTGTGTGTTGCACCGGCTATCTGATTTGATATTGTCACGAAGCCAAGGACGACGCAGTTGTGTTGAAGGAGAAACAAATTTATTGGAGCGAACTTGTGCTCCCCTAACAACTCAAAGAATACAGAGGCGGCGAAGCAGTGGTCAATAAAGTGACTTGCGTCGGCGAGCGTCGCAGAATAGCATGCCGAGGCGTCTGCTCTGCAGGCTCTTTATCTTTCGGCGCGAGTGTTTCTGGACCCGTCGATCACATCCAGAACATTGTAGATCACAGACGATTTTTCTGGGCTAGCGACGTTAGGGCGAAACAGTTTGCTTATCTGAATGTGATAGCCCGTGCGGCATAAAAATAAAGAATGGAAGGCGCGCTTTGCTTGGAACGCAAATACCACAGCCGGCCATGGCCCGGCCGTAAAAACAAACAATAAAGCAGCAAGCCTATACATGTTTCGTGGCATTACCCCCCTCAAAGAGTGCATCGACCCGATGCTAAAATAAGAGACAGTCCAAACAAACAACAACAAAAAAAATTCCGTCATCTTGCATAGTAGTGTTTCAAGTGAACCACGTGGACGACATCAGGCCGCGTGCGTCGTCGTGATGTTCCGGAATCACCATCCGGGATCACCTCGTAGGTAAGTTGCCCGACACGTCGCAGAATTTGGTAGGGTCCGAAATATCGTCGCAGAAGCTTCTCACTGAGTCCGCGTCGTCGAATGGGAGTCCAAACACAAACACGGTCCCCTGGGTGGTACCCTGCGTCACGGCGTCGGAGGTTGTAGCGCTCGGCATCCACGAGCTCCTGGCGTGTTGTACGAACTCGAGCCAGCTGGCGGGCCTCCTCCGGACGCTGAAGGTATCCTTGGACGTCGTTGTTGAGGTCGTCGTCTTCTACGTGCGGAAGCATTGCGTCGAGCATCGTAGTTGGCCGTCTTCCGTAGACAAGCTCGAACGGCGTCAGCTGCGTCGTCTCTTCTGGATAGCCATGTTGTATGCAAACGTGACATACGGGAGCACTTCGTCCCAAGTCTTATGTTCAACATCAACGTACATTGACAGCATATCTGCGATTGTCTTGTTCAGACGTTCTGTTAGTCCGTTCGTTTGGGGGTGGTACGTGGTCGTTCTTCTGTTTTCCGTGTTGCTGTAGCGTAATATTTCTTGCATCAGCTCCACAGTAGAGGCCGTTCAGCGGTCCGTGATTAGGACTTCCGGGGATCCATGTCGCAGCACAACTTGGCTTATGAAGAACTTTGCGACTTCCTGTGCAGTGCGCCTCGGAAGAGCGGCGGTCTCTGCGTAGCGCGTCATGTAGTCTGTCACCACGACAATCCCCTTTTTCTGTGATTATGGCGTTGGGAATGGGCCTAGAAGGTCCATTCCAATCTGTTGAAAGGACCTCTACGGGACGGCGATCGGTAGCAGAAAGCCGGCGGGTCTTGTCGGCGGCGTTTTTTGTCGCTGGTAGTCACGGCAACTCCGAACGTAGTGGGTGACGTTGGATGTAAGGCGGCGCCAGAAGTACTTCGCCTTGATTTTTGCAATAGTGCGAGCTGTGCCGAGATGTCCGGAAGACGGGTCGTCGTGGCACGCTTCCAAAATTTTGTCACGGAGCTCTGCAGGGATTACAAGTATGTAATGCGTTCTCGTTCCGGGGCTGAAATTCTTCTTCACGAGGACGGAGTTTTTGAGGCCGAATGCTGGCAAGTTCCGCTTGGACGCCCTAGACACGGCGACATTTCGTCCTTCGAGGTTGTCGATCATGACGCGCAAGTCGGGGTCGGCACGCTGCTGGGCGGCTAGGTCGCTCTCCGTAACGACTCCGAAGAACGCGCTGTCTTCATCGGAGTCTAGTGGTGGCGGGTCAACGGGGGCGCGTGACAGGCAGTCGGCGTCGGAGTGTTTCCTGTCGGATTTGTAGACGATTGTAACGTCGAACTCTTGCAGGCGCAAGCTTTACCGCCCAGGACGGCCAGAGGGGTCCTTCATTTTGGCGAGCCAACACAGCGCATGGTGGTCTGTGACAACCTTAAATTGTCTACCATACACGTATGGGCGAAATTTTGAAATGTCCCATATAATTGCGAGGCATTCTTTTTCAGAGGCTGAGTATTTTTCTCCTCCTTCTACAGACCACGGCTGGCAAAGGCGATTACTTTTTCGCTACCGCTTTTCTTTTGGACGAGAACGGAACCCAAGCCTATATCGCTGGCGTCGGCGTGGATTTCTGTTTCGGCGTCTTCGTTGAAATGAGCGAGCACGGGAGGGCTTTGCAGGCATTTTCGCAGCCCGCAGAATGCCTTTTCTTAGTCGTTTTCCCAGATAAAAGGCGTGCTATCTTTCGTCAATCGTGTGAGTGGCTTTGCAATGCGGGCGAAGTTTGCGACGAAGCGCCGGTAGTATGCGCACAGTCCGAGAAATCTTCGCACGCCCTTCCTGTCTTTCGGCCTTGGGAAGTTCGCAATGGCCGAAGTTTTCGCCGGGTCAGGTAGTACTCCCGCGGCGTTGACGACGTGGCCCAAGAACTTCAGCTCATCATACGCGAAACGACACTTTTCAGGCTTCAGCGTAAACCCTGACGTACGAATGGCCTTGAGTACAGACTCCTACCTTGCAAGGTGTTCGTCAAAATTCCAGGCGAATACCACAAGGTCGTCGAGATATACGAGGCAAGTGTGCCACTTCAGGCCAGCTAGCACAGCGTCCATGACTCTTTGAAACGTTGCTGGCGCCATGCACAGCCCAAAAGGCATCACCTTAAACTCGCATAGGCCGTCCGGGGTTATAAACGCAGTCTTCTCTCGGTCTCTCTCGTCCACTTTAATTTGCCAGTAGCCGGTGTTCAAATCTACGATCAGAAGTACTTGGCATGGCAGAGGTGGTCAAGGGCGTCGTCGATTCTTGGCAGGGGATACATGTCCTTCCTGGTGATTTTGTTTAGTCTCCGGTAGTCAACGCAGAACCTTAAAGTGCCGTACTTTTTCTTCACGAGAACGACCGAAGCAGTCCACGGACTTTTCGATGGCTGTATAATGTCGTCGCTGAGGTTGTCGTCGACTTGAGTCCGGATGGCTTCCCGTTCGTCGGAAGAGACGCGGTAGGGTGACTGTCGGGTAGGTCGGGCTCCATCTTCAGTTAGAATACGGTGCTTCGCTAGGGGTGTCTGACGTAATTTTGAACTCGACAAAAAAAACTCGCTGTAGCGACGCAGCAAAGCCAATAATTTGTTCCGTTGTTCTTGCGGTAGCGCCGGATTCACGTAGAAGGGCTGTGGAAGCTTGAAGGTATCTTCGGGTGCGCGTTCAAAGTCGGTGACGGCAATCACGTCACTTGCTTGTTGCGTTTCTTCGAGGAATGCAATTGCAGCGCCCTTGTTTAAATGCTGGTATTCCTCGGTGAAATTGGCGATCAAAACGTGGAATTTGCGTTGCTTAAACCACACAATGCCTCTTGCGACAGACACACCGCGGTCGAGAAGCAACCTTTGGTCACTCTCCACGGTAGCGTCGGCATCAGGAGCTGCACCTTCACAGTAGACGGTGATCATCAAGCTTGCTTGGGGTGGCAGGGTGACATGATCATCGGTGATCATTACAGCTGCACCGTGTTCGGAGTTCAGTTCCGGCCTCATAGAATGATCGGAAGAAAACGTTATCGACTTGGTCTGCAGATCAATTATTGCGCCGTTGTCTGTCAAAAAGTCCATTCCGAGAATTACGACGCGGGAGCAGTTGGGCAAAATGACGAACACTGCAGGGTACGTCGTGCCTTCTTGGGTGACGCGCGATGTGCACGTTCCACTTGGCGTCACGAGGTAGCCTCCTGCTGTGCGTATGTGCGGACCGTCCCATCTGGTCATAACTTTCGTCAGCTTAGACGCAAATCGTCCGCTCATTACGGAGTAGTCGGCTCCCGTGTCTACGAGGGCGACTACATCAAAAACGTCGATGGACACCTTGACGTCGGATGCCGCCTTCCTCGAGTTTCAGGTGCGTCGGGGCGTCCCATATCGTCTTGTGCGTGTTGACGGTCGCGCACTGTGCATCGTCGTTGTCATCGTCTTCTCAGCGGACGTCTCGGTCAGGTCGGGTACGCGTCGCGCCGTATAGCTGTCGTCGTCTGGTTTTGGAGTCACGTCCGGGTTAGATCGAGTCGTTGGGCTGCAGGTACGGTGTTGGTACTGCCATGCGTCGTTGGACAGTTTTCGTTTTTTCGCCGTTCTGCAACTTCACCTCCAGAAGTTGCTGCTATTAGTTTCCCTCGCGTGGGCTGGGTAACCTTCCACGTGAGAAGTCAGCGGTGTTATGGCGGTTTGGCGACTGGTACCGGTAGGGCGACGGCGAACGGTTCAAGCGGGCAGGTCCTCGGTTCGTGTGGGACCGGTATTCGTCGATCTCAGTAGGGCGCTGGCCGGATAGGGGGCGTGGTGCGTCGACGGAGAATCGTCGCTGACCGAGCCTCTTGTAAGGGCATCGACGGTAGATGTGGTCGGCCTCTCCCCAGTGGTAGCGCAGCGGGCAGTTATCAGCCGTTCGCCACACGTCGGGCTTCCTTGGCGTCTGGTATTGGTCTACAGGGCGTCGGGCGGGCGGCATTGGACGGCAGTATGGCTGGGCCTCTTGGCGACGGGTTGGAGCAGGGATGGGTTGAAGAAGAGCTGCGGAGTAGGTCATCGCTTGGGGGTGACGGGGTGCTTCTGAAGGCATAGAATTTCCCAGCGCCTGTTAAACCTCTTCACGGATGACGTCAGTCGGAGAAGCCACTTCAGGTTCGGCGTTGTTGGAAAAAGCTTCTGAAGCTCCTTCTTAACCACTGCTCGAATGGTCTCGCGCAATGTGTCGGAGCTTCCAGTTGCGGCACCGATGGTTTCCGAGAACAGTGCGTTGACAGGGCGGTCATACTGCCTCGTTCGAATTTCTAGCGTCTTCTCCATCGCGGCCGCCTCAGACGCGAAGTCAGCCACCGTCTTCGGAGAGTTACGGACTAGACAAGCAAAAAGCTCTTGCTTCACTCCTCGCATTAGAAACCTGAGCTTCTTTTCTTCGGTCATTTCGGGGTCAGCAAGACGAAAAAGTCGCTTCATTGCCTCAACGAAGATCACGACACCTTCATTCCGGTGCTGCGTTCGAGTTTTAAGCAAAAGCGCAGCTCGCTCTTTTCTCACAACGGTAGTGAAGGCATTAAGGAACTCCCTTTTGAATTGAGTACAGTCGGTCAAAGAACTCTCATGGTTCTCGAACCAAGTTGGAGCAGCATCTTCTAAGTAAAGGAAGACATGCCGCACAGTTTCTTCGTCGTCCCACCTGTTGAAGATGCGGACGCGCTCCAGCTTCTCCAACCATTTTTCGGGGTATTCAGCGGGGGCTCCTCGGAACGATGGCGGTTCCCGGGGCTGCTGCAGGACTATTGGCGACGTTGTTTCTTGCACCATGGTGTTGGTTGCAGCGTTCCTTCTCTTGGGCCCTTCTGGCATGAGACCGAACTCGGGTAGCAATCCTTGCAGTCGGCGGCTTTCTCTGGTTGGGCTGGCTTGGCGGCTTCCAGATGTCGTAGAGAGCATAAAGGGTGAGTACCCCGCACCTCTACCAGATGTCACGAAGCCAAGGACGGCGCAGTTGTCTTGAAGGAGAAATAAGTTAATTGGAGCGAACTTGTGCTCCCCTAACAACTCAAAAGAATACAGAGGCGGCGAAGCAGCGGTCAACAAAGTGAGTTGCGTCGGCGAGCGTCGCAGAATAAAATGCCAAGGCGTCTGCTCTGCAGGCTTTGTATCTTTCGGCGCGAGTTTTTCTGGAACCGTCGATTCACATCCAGAACATTGTAGATCACAGACGCATATTCTTGGCTAGCGACTTTAGGGCGAAACAGTTTGCTTATCTGAATGTGATAGCCCGTGCGGCATTAAAATAAATGGAAGACGCGCTTTGCTTAGAACGCAGATAACACAGCCGGCCGTGTCCTGGCCGTAAAAAGAAACAATAAATCAGCAAGCCTATACATGGTTCGCGGCAATATAAAGAGCGTTTCGTCTTGTCATCACTAGACTTCAATAACTGAAAGTGTTCCCGACGTAATTCGACGGTCCTAGAATGTTCACACGGAAAGAGAAATGCTCTCATGGTAAAAGGCATGGCATTCGCAAAATCACAACTCATTTACACAAGTGACGGTGCTGACCCCTTCCTCGACATTTGTGTTCTATTAAGTTCATTCATTACCCCAGGTTAGCACTGATAACCTTTATTTATCTGAGAGCCTTTGTCGTCCATTCTCGGCTATGTTACATCTGGTGAAGGTCGGGGTAAATAGGCTTGAAAGTTTCTTTGTGTGACTCAGCAAGCCAATCTCAATCCAACCAACGACAGCAAGTCCTACAACATGAGTTCGGGCTACTACCAGATTAAGTGAAGAACAAATACGAATAGACCGGCACAATGGTTAATGCAGCCCCGTCGTTCTGAAGGGGCCCCAGCAACCGCCATTGTTCCGATGATTCGCTGTTGGATATTCAGGCAAGTTGCCGGATTAGGGGGAGCGCGTACGAAGAAGGTGGTATGAAGAAGAAATTATCTGGAATATGGTCTTGTATTTTGAAGACGCAGCTTGAACTTTGTTCACGAACCCCGAAAGGTGAACGGTGGAACTCTGCTCAAAACTGATGTGCCCAAAACGTTCGCAACTATCATACGAAAAGAGCGAGCCACGGTTTTGCTGGGAATGCGGATTCAGCACTTTAACGAAATGGTCGTGATATTTGTTGAGGACATTATAAAATTATTACGCCGTTCCAAGCCCGCAATGATTCAAAAAAGAAACTAAGGTTTTTAATTCCAGGGTAATTGATGAGATCTTCGGTTCTGTTGTCAATACGGTGACGGAATCTAACGTATCAGTCGGCGTCCACAAGAAGACGCCTGAAATTTGAATGACACTGTACGATAACGAGAGAATGGAGTGGTCTCTGAGGCCATCTGTTTGGGGATATTAGCTTCGATGCACTATAAAAGACCATCCTCACAATGGTCTTGGATGCACTGGCGAAACGTTTTGAAAGGGCCCTGCAAGGGCATCGTGACATATCTATTAAGGAACGTGATCCATGAAGAATTGCGACAAGCACTTGATATTTCAATGCTGCCTGAAGCATCCCGCGAGCCGCAGGCTACACCGCACAACGCTTCTGTTCGACGTCCCTTCCTGCCGGTTTTAGTAGCCAGGTGGTGCCATCCTCCCACCGTGCACTCTCATGCGCCAGACTCCCTGCGGTATAACCCTCTACAACACGCAAGACCGACGTGTGGCGTATTTCTGACCACCGTCCTCTGGCCTACTGTTGTGGCAAAGTTGAGCAAATATACACACGCAGCCCATGCAGGTGATTCGAAGTGTGAGGCTTCCCGGTCGACGGACCTGGTCAGTTGCCAGGACAGTGCCTTAACAAAATAGTGTATTGCCTTACCCGCAGCCACCGAGGCCTAGCGCCTTTGCACCCTCCGCCATCACCCCACCCACACGTATCACCGAGGTACTCCGGCAACGCAAACATCACAAGCGGCAGCTCCTTCAAGGTACCAACTTCTGGAGGTGAAATTGCACAATGCCAAAAAGTGAGACCCTGCCACGAGGCGACGACTCACCGAAACTCAAGATCCAAGACGCACCCTCTGCCCAGCGAGGTTATCTTACGCTAAGGTGACACCTGAACAAAACGACCCCCGCACAAAGCGACATACGCCCCAAACTACTCACCCAACCGTTATCAAGAAGACGACAATGACGACACGCCACGACGGGCCGTAAAGACGAACAAGGCGAGATACGCTGCCCCGATGCACCGGAACTTGGACAACGTCCGACGTACGTCTATCCATCGAGGGGTTTGTCGTGGTTGCTCTCATAGACACGGCGGTGCACCACTCAACATTTAACAGAAGACTTGGACCAAGCTGAAACATTTAGGAGAAGCTGGGATGGTCCGCATATCGACACAGCAAAAGGTCACGACACCATGCAAATTAAAACGGGTACATCTCGTAAATAAACTACATACCCGAAACATTTATCACACTTTCGCACTTGGAGAATATGACGCACAAGGGTGTCATTAGTGATCTGCAAGACAAGCAAAAAATGTTTCCACCGATCACGGTAAGCAACCGACGCCAAGCGGCGTACACTGCGCCATTCTGACTATTGCCGATGAACTAGTCACCCTGCCTCCCCGTGCAAGTAGAATGATCGCCGTCTGCTGCCAAAATGCCGATGCTTAGAACGGCTCATTTGTGGAAAGGGATCGCGGTCTGCTTCTACAGCATGGCGTCAGGGCTCAAAAGGTTTTGTACGCTTGAAGGAACGTAATGTGAAAATTTTGTTAACAAGTTTCACTGAGCTACATGAGCATGGAAACAATGACGCGTCTATTGGGCTCGACGAAGAAATGCTGGCAGCGAGCGACGTTATCAATGTCGCCCACTTTCAAAACGAATCGGATGACGCATTCAATGCAGCTCACGTGGTCAACATGCACCGAGCGGAGCCACAACAAAAACATCAAATGTTCAGGGCTTTGCTATGTCACTACAGAGGCTTTTTTTCATCCTCTTCAAAGTTACGTCAGAGCCCTCTTGCTACGCACGGAATAATCATCGAATATGGCAACCAACTGGATAGTCTCGCGTTCGTGTCGCACGAGGGCGACACTAGCGCGCAGCTATCGGGACACAAGACGACAATACGCTGAGCGGCGACCTCTTACAACTCTTGAAAAGCACCCCTGGAGCTCCCGTTGATCTCCTGCAGCAAATTCCGCTAAATATAGTTCTGCGTTGACCGTAGGAAGCTGAGTAGAATCACAAAAAACGCGCGTACCTGCTGACTTGATAGGAGGACGCCCATGACTACCAAATGCCTCGCAATGTACTTCTCGTCGGTGAACATCAAAATAGGGCACTGTGTAGTTGAAAAAGGACAAACGAGAGTGTTTCCTGCTTCAATTGCCACAGACGGAGTGTGACAGCACAACGTAATCCTTTTTGGGCTGTGCATGGCATCATGAACATTTGTACAAGGTTTGGACACTGCGCACGCCAGCCTGAAGTGGAACACTTCTTTTCTCTGGAGGCCCTAACGCTGAAGCCTAAAATGTGCCGGTCGAATACCAGAAACTTACAATTATGAGACTCATCTTCTGGGCGATGCAGACCAGCCTCACCAGAGAAAATATCAGCCATGGAGATCTTCTCTAGGCCGAAGGACTAGATCGACCTGCGAAGATGTCTCGGACTTTGCGCGTACTACCGCCGCTTCATCAAAAACTTTCATCGCGTATCAGAGCGACTCATGCGCTGGACAAAATACCGCCCCTTTTCTCTTGGGAAACCCCAAAAGAAGAAGTATTTCCGGATCAATAACAATGCCTACATAAACCGTCTTCACACGCTGATTTCACAAACACGTCAAAATTGAAATGAACACGGACGCCAGTGATATCAGTTTGGGTTCCATCGTCATTTAAAACACAGTGGCTAGAAAAAAGTAACAGCTGATGCCATCCGTGCTCTGTCAAAATTAAAACAAAAAAAACCTAGTCAGCATTTGAGAAAGGGCCCTTGCAATCTTTTTGCACTTTTTATATTCCGTGCGTACGTGCATGGTAGACGCTTTAAAGTAGCACGAGACCTCCATGGGCTTTGTTCGGTCGCCAGTATGAAGCACCTCACTGTCCATCTTGGGAGATGGAGCATGAGCCTTGAAAAAGTTGACAAGACCATCGTTGCCAAAGCGGGAAGGAAATTCTCATATATCGACTGCAACTCACGCGCTTAGATCGATCTGGCGCCTGGGGACTCCGAAGAAAACGCCGCGTTCTATGTAATTGTGACTGAAAGTTACCAAGCCAAACTGGAGCGTGCCGAATCCGATCTGCACGTCCAGGTGGAATACCTCGCAGGACGCAACATCGTCGTACCAAGAAATATTAAGCGCAGCCGCTATATTTTTCATGAAAAATTTTGTTCGAGTAAACAAAACTGTCGACCCTACAACGATAGCAAGCACTTTGTCGTCGTCCCCGCCGGCCTTCGCACCGAACTCTTCGAAAAGTGCAACGACAAGCCATCACCCGGACAACGCGGCATGGCACGCACGATCGCAAAAATAACTATAAATACTACTGGTCCCACCGTTACCTGTCTGGACAGACATCGTCCTGTGCCCCCGCATTTGGCAGCGGCGAAAAACGCCCCTAACAAAATCCGCCAGTAGTGTGCAGCCCATCACCATACCATCACCTGCCATCCAACAGATCTGAATAAAACTTCTAGGCGGTTGCTTGCGTCAGGCGCCGAGAAGAATCTAAGGAGAGACAGCCAATCTTCCCAAGAAAACTAGTGGTTGCGAAATCTTCATTGACGAATAGGTACGGCAACCTGAGCCCCTGAAGTCCTAATAACGAACAGTGGCACTGCCTTAACTTCGTTCTGATACAGGTAGGCTTGCGCCACAACACCATCAATCACTAAAGAACCAAGGCGTAGCACCCAAAAACAAACGTGCTTACCGAAAGCTGTGACAAGGTCATCACTGTTGTGGTGTCTTGCTGCATCAATGCTGAGCAATACCAGTGTCACATCTGCGTGAAGCAAAGCTATGATAGAATTTACGGAGATGACACAATGCCTACCTACCAATGCAACAAAGCCCACCAGACTGCTCGACGCATTGCTTCCCCACCTACATGGTGACGGTATCCACGCAAATTTCCAAATGTACCTGTAACATGCGGAGTGTAGCCGCCATCTTGGTCCAGTTCGTGCAACAGAACTAAATCTTATAAATTCCGAACACTCAAACCTTAGTTGCAGAGATTCTGAGCGTAATTCAGAAGATCTTATATATGTTTCGTCACGAATGGGACGCTGGTGTCTCAGCATCTAGCTTTGGTGTGTTATTTCGGACACTACCAAATTCATCAACCCGTTGGCCGACTTACCTACGACTTTTTCGCAACGGTGGCTCCAGCAAGACACGACAAAGCACGCTGCCTGAACTCGTCCAATTCGGTCGCGTCAAGCCTGCTTAGTACAGATGACGGATATTTATTGCTCGGACTTGAGTTTTATATGTGCGTCCGGGTTATGATCTACTCACGGGGGCTAGCCCCCGTGAGTAGAGCCATACTAGTCAGCGTAGCTACGCTGACTAGTATGGTTCTGTTTTGTTTACGTAGCAATTTGTAATCAGTGTAAAAACGCGGCGTGTGCTGTTCATCATCATCAGCTTATCTGCACCCACTGCAGAGCAAAAGGCCTCTCTGATAGATCTCCAATTATACGGGTCCTCTGCTAACTGCAGCAACTTTATCACTGCAAACTTGTTGATCTTGTCTGCCCACAAAAATTTAGGCCTTCTCCTGCCATACTTGCCCTGTCTGGGATTCACTCTGTTACCCTTATTGACCAACAGTATTCTTGCCTCCGCTATAGATGTCCTTGAGCGCGTTTCTCCCTGACCCATTTAATTTGTGCCTTAACGTTGCGCCTATCATCTTCCGTTTATTTGTTCGGTGAGTTGTCCTCAATTTAATTTGAACCCTTTTAGTGAGCCTCCAAGTTTCTGCGTCGTAGGTGTGTACCGCTGTCACGCGTCCTGACCAGCAGAGAAGAAGGACATGGAAAAGCGAGGGGAACTTGACAAACGACATTTATCCCTGAGGAAACCTCGCAACAAGCAAAGCGCGGTCAACAAAACCATTCACCCGCGGAAAAGGAGATTTATTGAAAAAGCAGAAATAAAGTAATAAAAACCAGAAATACGTCCCGATATCAATTGAACAGTTTCCTACAGTAGCCTACACGGTGTCACACAAGGAGCCCATACACATACCTACCGGATGAACGGCGCTGAAGTTGACCCTAGGAGTGGGTGTGGTGAGGTAAAAGATGTAGTGGCTTTGTCGTGTCAATGTTGTGAGACCAGAGGAGCGAGACTCGTTTCGGGAGCGTCGCCGTTGTGGGGGCCGTCGTAGCTGAGGACGACGATTCGTTGCCGCTGACCGGGAACACGGGCCCATCACCGCTGGAGCCGCCAATGCGTTGATTGGTGGAGTGTCTCGGGACCGGAGCCGATGGGTCGTCGGACTGCTCCCGCCCAGGCTTGCGTGGCGACATCTATTACATGGGTCGCGTCACCCGTGCCTTGGCTGTTTTGGAGCCCGGTCTTCACGACACACCTGCCTTTATCTCGCTTCTTCTTCCTTCTCTGGCGCGTCATCTCGTGGATTGCCATTGATTCATGAGAACCGGTAAGATGCACCTCTAATACACTTCCCTCTTTAGGAACAATCGCAGTCTGCGATCCATTATCGGAGAATGAATTTCGAATGCCCGCCGTCCTATTTGTGTAAATATGGTACTGATTGTGTACTGATTGTGCACTGAAATACTGATTGTGTAAATATGGTCTTTTGTTCAACATCCTTTACAAAGCATGATTGTTCTTTAGGTTAACTGAAATATGAGATGGAAGAAATTCTCTTAGAGATTACCTGGCTGAGTACCTCATAAAGAGCTGACAATAAGCTCATCGGCCTGTAATTCTTTGAGTCCTTCTTGTCACTTTTGTTAGTGATAGGAATGACATTCGCGTGCTTCCATGGATGCGGTACGGTCGCTGCCCTAACGCATTGCGTATACAGGTTTGCCAGTTTTTTTTTCTAGTACAATTTGTCCGCCGTCCTTTAATAGCTCTGCTGTTAACTGCTGTTCACCACTTGCTTTACACCCATGTATTTCTTTCAAAGCGTTCTCTAGTACTTGTGCCGTTACTGGTTAAATGTCTGCCTCCTCTTAGCTATTTTCTTTTTCGGTATTATCCTCGATGTCCCGGCTGCTTAACAAGACTCTATAGCATTTCTCCGCTACTTTAACAATTTCATCCCTTTTTAATGAGATTGCATTGCCTGTCTTTGAGTGCATACATACAATGTTTTTTCCATGTCTCGATGGCCCTACAACATGCTCAATCCTCTCCATATTATATTTCTGTATGTCCGGTGTCTTACGTCTATTGATTAACTTCGACAGCTCCGATAGTTTTATTTTATAGGCTGGGGTGGAGACCATCAAGCTTTTCCATTTCCCTAATAAATCTTGCGTATCATGGGAACGCTTATTAGTATCATGTCTAGAGATCTTACCTCCAACTTCTATTGCACAGTCCGTGATAATGCCTGGAAGATTTCCACATTTCAGTGTCGCAAACTCTGCTTCGTCAGTAAGAGCTGATTATCACGTCTGCAGTGCAATCCTCAGTTCTTGAACTTCTTGTCCTACTGTCAGCTCAGTGATAGCACTATTAGGTACTAGATTTTTACGGTTCCTCCTCAAATCTAACCGGATTGGAGATGTTATCACTATGTAGTCACCACACCTCACCCTTCTTAGTACTTCTACAACCTGCACGACACCGTAGTCATCGCGTAGTCTGAGGTCTATTTCATTTTTATGCACCCCATTTGGTCTCGTCCACGTCTACTTTCGGTGTTCTCGTTTGCGGTGGAACGTAATATTAACTCGGAAGAAGGTATTCCTTCTGATCAAATTCTCCACACGGGGAATCTGATATGATGCAGAACCTGTCGTACTATGCATACTTGGATAAAAATTGGGGTGTGTTGTCGATGTAAATGGACGGTTCTAGAATCCACATGGGGGAAATCAATGCTTGCAAAGTAAACGTGTCAGCATTCGTCTCGTCTATGCTACTCGCTGGACGTCCTGCTGCTCACTGCTCTCTCGCAGTTTCTGTTCCCTTTACGTTCACTGAGAAGCAGAAGTTTGCATCAATAGTCGTACTTTTCTATAATAACCTGCCTTGTCCTGGCCGGTGAAAAATTTTCTTCAAGTTTTGTGCTCGATATTTTGTTCCTATTCCTGCGCAATGTATGAAGGCCCTCTTTATGATAATGTATACATGAGGTACAATTTTATAGAGTAAAGCCGGTACTTTGATCAACCTTTTCAGTACTACGATGTTTTAAATGCGCCCTCAAGACTTTAGAAACCAACGCGAGTTCAAAAATGGACATTTTAAACGTGATGATGATGATTGGGTTTTTATGGCGTAAGGCCAAATAAAAATAAAGGGCGCCAAGTAAAATTTATTTTATGTTATGAGGACGAAGTAATAGCAAAAGTAAAAGATTTAACTAAAAATATCTGTGAAATGACATAAACGACATTGTAGACGATTTCTGTAGAGGGTCAGGGTGCCAACATGCCTGGTAAGTGATGAGGTGTAACAACTGGGCACTGCTAGGAAATTAAAAAATATGCTTGTGGGTAATTATGGGGTCGTACCCTAAAAAGTGCGATGGGTGTAGTGGAATGTGCTGTCTGTATAAATTTGGGAAGTGTCTGGGTCGTGTTCTTTCTAGTGCCTTGCAATGTATAAGGATGTGGCTCATGGGTAGGCCATGTCCACACCTGGTACATGGAGGTCTTCGAGATCCAGTGAGCAGGTAAGAGTATGTTGCATGGGTGTGCCCTATCCTTAATCTAGCCAAGGCGATTTTTTTTGTATCTTTTGCATTTGTCAGTGGTGTGTTGTCCCAAGTGTGGCTTTATTACGTGTAACTTGTTTGTCTCTGCACTCCAGTGTGTTTGCCATTTTTTGCGAAGTTGTCTGTGTGTGGCTTCATGTCGGTATAGGTTAATGTTGTTACGTGCACTCGATTCAACTGTGTAGCAGCAGCGGCCATTTGATCGACGGCTTTGTTCCCGCATATATCACAGTTACAAGAGACAGAGCAAAGGACCAGTTTCAAGTTGTGGGAATAAACAGACACAAAGGCATTGAAGACAAGTTTTTGTTCGTGGTTTCTGGAAGACTTTGGTGACGATAATGCACGCCCAACACTTACGGAATCTGTATAGATAATGAATTTTGGTATATGTCTTCGAAGAATATGATTAGCAACAAGAAGTATACAATAGGTCTTTGCCGTGGACATACTACTATTATTATTCAGAGTTCTACTGAAATAAAGGCCGGGTCCTTGCACCACGCATAAAACAAGAGTGGTTGTTTTAGAGACATCAGGATAATTTTTATCACACCGGTATCTTTGCTACAGATACAGGAAGTGCTGCAATATTGCACATCTGGGCGCTCGGTATTTTCTATATGTGCAAAAGATCTGCCGCACGATACATTGAAGAAGTCCTATGGTACTATAAAATATGTTACCGAAGTTTTGGTGGTATGTAAAATCAAGACGTGAAGCTCCGCCGCTTCCTCTCTAAATCTGAAAGAGAAAAGTGCAGAGAATGACGGTCTGTTTAGCATGAGTCCAGTTATAGATATATCCTAAAATTCTGACTTAAAAAGAGGGTGAGGCATTGATGAGATTTTAACCCTTTCAGCCCTGGATTTTTTATTTCAAGCGCAAATTGTTTTTACGCATTTTTTCTTACAGCTTTGGACATCAGAAGCACAGAAATGAAAAATACACCAATAGTGCAAGTATTTATTAATTTGAGGCACGTTAATTAATTAGGTCATTAGGCAATTAAAAATTTTTTTTTTGTAAAAAAAGTTGTTTTTCTTTTTGTCGGAAACCCCATGACACCCTGATCCTACAGAAAAAATATCAAGCTGGTAATCCAAGTATTTACGGATTTATAAACATTTTGACGAACCGGAATTTCCGTTTCCTTACCCGTACGGTCGTCATATCCTGTGTCCACTGAAGCTTCGTCTTTTTCATATCGTCCAGCCTGGCGAAATGTCAACAATGGTGGTGTCTATCGCAAAAGGCTTACTTGAACAACCCTCTGCCTGAAAACCAGCAGTTTTGGTTTCGTTGGTTAAGCCCTAGAGGATATTATTATGTGTTGTGTCGTCAAATGACGACGCCAGGGCCGAAAGGGTTAAAAGCATAAAGCAGGTCTCTGTATGCCCGCAGACTTTGTAGGATACATTTATTACGCTCCACAATGAGGCCTTCGACCGGGCTACTGCGGAAGGCACTACATACATGGCGGAGCCCCATAATAAACACTGGGTCCAGCATTTTGAAGGATGTGTTACTGGCGCACCCTTGGACAACACTGCCATAGTCCAATAGTGAACCTATTGGCAAGCAAAATCGCGTAAAAGAAGTTTGTCAGCACCGAATGAAGTTTGTGAGAGAACCTTGAGTATAGTCATAGCCTTTAGGCATTTATGTTCAAGTTACTTGATATGTGGGATGGATGGGAGCTTTTCATCATGAACGACACCTAAGAACTTGTGGGCGTTTGGGACTGAAATCCCGAGACAACTGAGTTTGATATCTGGATCCGGCCGAACGCCACGCCATTTTGAAAACAAAACACAAGTACACTTTTCTGGATTATATTTTCAACTGTTCCTATTTGCCCAAACAGCTTGCTTGTTAACACCAAGCTTGACTTCGCTCCCACAGATAGACAGGTTACAAGACCTAAAAGACAATAGTATGTCATCTACATAGTTTGCCTAGGAAACTGATGGTGGCAATGCCTGACTGAGGTAATTCCTTTTCACAAAACACAAAGTGGAACTCAAAACTCCGCCTTGCGGCTCTCATTTTTTCTGCACATGTACACTAGTGCACTTCCACCCGAAAGGTTTTTTTTGGAGAAGTAACTGGCAAACGTGTTTATCATGCTACCCGACAATCCGAAGCACTTCAGGTCGCGGAGGGTGCCGTACGAGCACGCGGTATCGTAAGCGTTTTTCATATCAAAGAATACTGTCATCCAATACTGCTTGTGGAGGAAAGCATCTTTGACATACGACTATATTGCAATATTTTGGTTGTTGGTACATTGTCCCACCCTGACGCCTGCCTGGCAGCTCTTGAGCAGAGCATTGCGCTCAAGAATGTTCATCAGTCTCCAGCTTACCATTTTCCCGAAGAGCTTACACAGGCAGCTTGTCAGGGCAAGGGGGGGATACCTTGCGGGAGCAGAGAGGTCCTTCCTCTCAATGAAAAGCAACTATGATGAACTCCCTCTGAGACGCTGGAGGCACCTAAAAAACTTCTGTTGTAAAGATGGAGTGTTCCAAGTGTGTCTGCATGTAAGTGTTGTATCATAGTGTAACTAGTGAGTGCAAGCTTCAGCTCATGAAGTGAAAAGTGGGTGTTGTAACAGGATGTGTGGATATGTGTGGATAACAGGATATTATCTCATACGGACTTCTTATCACCGGACGTGATGTGTTTCATAAAAGTGTTGGTGTGGTGTGCGGAACTAGAAACTCCTTGGAAAAGTTGTGCGAGCATTTTAGCCCGGTTTTAATGTGTGTCCTATATTGTACTAACCAAAAGCAGGCTGTGTGTTTGTTGTCCTTTGAGTATTTATAGGTGTGTCCAGACTTTGTTAGTGTCGGTGTAAGAATTTATGAATGTGGGGAAGGTGCGCCAACTCTCCCTTTTAGGCTCACGGCGCTGGCGCTTCCCGGACGCTTTTGCCTGTTTAAAGGAGACCGGGTTATCCGCAGTGGTGTGCCGACGAAGGACACCCACGCCTTTTTCTGGGCCTCCCAGGCTCGCCTGCAGTCCTCGTTTAACCAGGGCCTCCTTGGGTGGACTTTTCTGCAGCTTCGATAATGCGAGCCGAGAGTAGTTGGGCAGCTTCTTCCTTGTGTAGATGTGTAATAGATGTGTGATGTAGTTTGGATGTTTGTGTAGATGTACTCCAGTTTGCTCTAGCTTCATTACACCTTTTATGGGAAAGAGCTGTTCGGGCCATTAGCTGTGTGTGTCAATGTGGTTAAGAAGTGGTCACTACCATATGGGTTCGTGACAATGTCCCACTAAAGAGATGAAAAGAATAATGCAGAGCCAATAGCCAAGTCGAGGTGTGAGTACGTGGTGATTCCTATATTATGGTATTTAGGCCTGTCTTTGTTATATAGACATGCTCCTGAAGCTGTTAGAAATTTCTCAATCAGGCGACCACGGGTACCATGCAGGAAAAGCCCCAGAATGCATTATCTGAATGAGGTCACCTATGGAAAAGAAGGGGTCGGATGCTTGATCTACAAGGCCCTCCAAATCAGTGCCCAGAAGCTCGAAGTCAGAGGAAATAAAGACGAATCATACCGCTATGAACCTATCACATATTTTCGTGCGGACAGGTACAGCCTCAAGAGAAGTGTTCAAAGAGAGAGGGTGACATGCTAATGATTTCCGCGCGACAATAGCCACACCATCCGAAGAGTGTGTTCAGCCAATCCTGTATTTTCTAAATACCATTTACCTTTTTAAGAAATTTGTTTGTTTGGGATTGAGGTGTGGTTCTTTGCGACACGTGACACTTGGCTGATTAGCATACAGCATCTCGTAAACATCGTCAAGATTTTTAAGGAGGCCTCTGCAGTTCCCCTGAATGATGTTTTCCGTTCCCATTATTTATATTTAAGCATGACTGTATGTGTGTGTCTGTGTGTGTTCAGGTGTTGTCTTTCGGCGCTGTTATTCTGGGATTAGGCTTTTTTGCCTTTTTTGGCTTGGACATCACAGGCCGCTCCTTGCGCTGCGTTGCAGGCAGGAACGCCCCGACATTTATCTCCTCGTCAGATGTCAGAGGGGTGCACAAGACACCAGGCCCCCTTGGTCTTGGACCCTCTTTGGGGCCTTTTCTTACATGCCACCATTGAGGGCGTCGGGGGAGACACTGGTGGCACGGGCGGTGCGGTTGCTTTGAGAGACGATGCGGGGTCCCCGGTGTCCACCCTCTCGGCACCTTCCAATGCTGGAGCACGGGGAGGCCGGGACGGAGCGGCGTTGGTCCCGACGAAAGCATTTGGAACCACAACTGCTACTACCTCAGCAAGCGATGTGGTAATGGGTTGGGCTATCCGAGCCAACACAGTGGGGTGCGGGAACGCGATCAGGTCAGACTCGCTGAACTGGGTCCCTGTGAAGACAAGACGCCGCTCCGCACCCCGGCGAGCTGCGTCGGCATACTTCTCCAGCGCGAAAGAGGCGAGCCTCTTTCGCGCTTCTGGGAAGGAGATGTTCTCTGTCACTTTTATGTTGATCACTTTCTTTTCAAGTTGCAATTTCTCGCATTTTCTTGAGCAAACCGCGTGTGGGCCTCCGCAGTCAGCACAAGTGAGGGCAGCAGGGTTGCAGTTGTGAGTGGAGTGGTCCTGTGCGGCTCATTTGGCACAAGTTCTTTTGCCGCGGCAGGAGATCGTGGGATGTGGGGACGGATGGATCACCGGATAAAGCCTGCATTTGTACGTTGTGAAAGTAGTGCGCGGACAACAGTCAAGATGATGTGCTTCGCGGCAATCCCATTGTTGTCTCTGCTGATGGCGATGCGTCTTACGGCAGTGACGCCCTGATCCTTCAAGCCCGCAAGAAGATCTGCTCTGTTTTGTTCAGCTGATCTAGTTCAGAGATCACAACCTGGGAGCTGTTTAGGATCCGATGCGGTGTCACCCTGATGTCTAGATCACCCATTCTAGCCTGAGCTAAAAGCTTTGTGACCTGCTGCTTGTTTACCTCAACAAGGGCCTCACCATTTCTTTGTATTTAGCCTTGTAAGGTTGTAAGATAGTTATCAATCAAGAAAACTGAAGTTGTTGCAGGAGAATGGGCTCTATCACAAGATTCCATAAAAAGAAATCACTTGTAATTTTCCGCTTCAGGCAAGCTTCAGGGGGCAAATGAGGAAAGGATGGTTTGGTGCTGCCCCTTTCCAGGGACCGATGTGGTCTGGAGGGGAGTTTAGAAAATGTCATATGATATTGCCTTCTTAGGCTTGTTTATTTATGAAGGGGAGGGGTAAGGAGGGGAGTTTAGGAAATTTTATATGATATTGCCGTGTTGGGCTCATTTATTGGGCTTGTTTATTTCTGTTCTTAGCGCCCGGCTGCGCCGGTCTGTGTTATCTGTGTGCCAAGGAAGCGCGTGTTCTATCATTTCTTTCTATGCCGCATGTGTTTTCTCTTCTGATAGGGAGAGCGTTCCGAACTAAGGGGAACAGCCTAGAATATTCTTCTCTGTTCTGTATGTAAATGGACGGTTCGAGAAACACTGGCGTTTAAAGATAAGAGCCTGCAGAGCAGACGCCGCGGCTTCAATTCGAATCGTCACGCTCGCCTTCGCACGTCACTTTGTTGACTGCTGCTTCGCCGCCTGTATTCTTTGTGTTGTTAGGGGAGCACAAGTTAACTCCAATAAACTTGTTTTCCTTGAAGAAAACTGCGTCGTCATTGGCTTCGTGACAATATAGTAGAAAGCACGAAATAGGTGTACTTTCTTAGTCAGCCTTACCCTGTGTCACGAGGTGAAGTGAAAACGATAATACAGGATGTGCTCCAAACACCCCGAACAACATCATCGGCGTATTCAACATCATCATCGTCGTCTTGCCAAGCATCCAATGAGAAGATTTCGGCAACTACGGAGGGGATGCGGTGAAGGGAAAGAAGAATAAGACGTGCGTTGGATGCTGCGGAGATGCATGGCTGTCGGGCGTTCGGACCCGAGCGTGTAGCGGCGAGCATCGACGAGTGACATCCGCACCTACCATCCGCCTGTCATCAACTCCAGCATCGGGAGGGGTCGACCGTGCGTCCACGAGGGCCGCGTTCTCTTCAACCGCCAGAGCCTGGAACACGGTGCACCACAGGGGGCGCCCATACGTGATCGGGTTCCCACCAACAACCCATGCCACGACTGGCCCACACCGACGCCGCCACGCCTTACCCGGACTGACCGTGCGACGGGACTCATGAAACTCTAAGCCGTGCGGTGTGTTCGAACTTTTGTATAGTCTCTTCCGGATGGTTAAGTGGTCTTTCTGGTGATACGTGTCTTTGTTCCGTGTGTCTGTCGTCGGTTGACCGGTACATAAACGCAGTTTTTACTGGTCCTTTTTTCTATAACTTCGCTTCGACTAAGAACCTGACACCCTGATAGCTGAAGAGGTCCTTCACCTCTAAACACATCCCAACGGTAGGTTACAAATTATGGTGGGGGGCTTGTGGTCCACAGTGTCCCCCATACCGTCACCAAGATTGCTCAAGGTGCCCTGTTCGAAACATTTTAAACATAGTTCTTCACTTAGTTGTTTCTCTTTTGTCTTTATGCATACAAACAAGAAGCTTGCTGGAAATGACTGGAAGTTTGTCGAACAGCCCGGCTGAACACACTCCCGTTTTTCAAATTTAAAAAGCTTCCGTCTGAAGGAACTTGACTAACCATCGTGTTTATCGACATCCTTCAAAATGACGATGAACAGTTACTTCTTCACCAGTAATAGAGTGAAGCTGGCAAGGGCTGAGTTGTCCGAAATAGAAGTATGCACAATATATCGCGGACTACGTTTCTGTCAAGCAAGAGGAGGATGCAGCGAATTCCAGTTCAATAAAAGCGTAGATAATTTCGCTCTCCATCCGAAATACGCGAATTCTTCTTTCATCACCCTAATACCGAGAATGCCTTCTCTTGAACCAGCTCTAGGCACTTGACGCCACAGCCTGAACGCGATAAATATTAGGTATGTATAATACACCATTACAAAATGACGTGCTTGAAGCCTAAGAAACAGATGCATTTTCTACCAAATATTTTGTTTACACAGAAGGAGGCATCTCAGAAATTTGCATGTCACCACAAACTTTTAATAAAGCCATCCGAAAACCTGGCGGGATAGCAATATTGAATCACGAAGAACAAATAAAAAATAAACCCACAGCTAACAAACAGTGCCATTAGGATTAAATTTTATTGCACTTGTCAAGAACAATTTTAATGCGCACACTGTGATTAGGGTGCGTAAGGCTGCGCTGAGAACACGTCCGCCTTTATTCTCAGCCCCCACTTTGGTTTCATCGAGATTATAACATCAACCTAAAAATATAGAAATTGCCATAAAAACCTCAAAGCACTGCTGAAGGCCGAGGATATAGAAAAAACGTCGGTGGATTCTCTACTACAACGAAGCCTTATACAAGGAAGGTTCTACCTTTTGGCGTAACTTCACAAGCCACCCGTCCTTCGTCGGTCATCCAATCGTTCCTGGCAGAGCCACGGTTACCGACATTTTGCCCCTCTAAGTCGACAGGGTATTCAAGATAAATTTTACGTAACATTCCTTCGCTCATAAGGGGTACCAACCATTCCCTTTCTCAAATCCGTGACGTAGAGATTCCCAGTGGCCACCTGCTTGTCGCTATGAACCTTGCGTAACTGTGCCCGAATTTCGCCCACTATGATATTATACAAGCGGTGATCCACGCGTTCAATGAAACCGGGAGCCTAAGTCAGTCTAAAGGTGTACAGTCAGAACGTTAGTAAGAATAATGCATGAAGTAAATAATTTTGCGTTTCATGCCAAATACTACAATCCGGTCAGTAATACATCCATCAACACAAATAATTGGGCCTCATTATGAAAATATTTTTATGGCAGTTCTCGAGGAGGAGAATCTTGCAACGGCCGAACTAAAGCATTTTTTACAAGTGCTTCATCGTTATCATTATAGCCGACTTCAAGCCGATCCACTGAAACATTTCCTTCTCACATCAATTATCCGCTAGCCGTATCAACTTCCGCGACTTGAGGTTTCCGTACTGCAGAACCGCATAGAGACTAATCTATACCAAAAACTGACGAAATCTACCAAATATTTGCCTGTGAATAATTGAATTCGATACCCCACACGCCTAAAGCACTATATTATAAATTTCAACCCTATTTATGGCTACCATAACTATGTCGTGATGATGTCCAGGAAGCATTTTTTCGACGAGACATTCGATGTGATACCTTACTCACACTGGCTGCATCACGTTTATTGTATGTTCCCTAGCCTTGACTCTCATGATGCGGTCTATAATTAAGCGAAATGTGCAGGGCCGTTACTGCATTTAAAAAAACAGCTAAACATAAATGAATAAAATGATGGCAAATTGCGAGCGCCTGGACATATAAACAACACTGAAACATGAGTGTTGCACATCGGTACGCCATGATATGTCCAGTTTATTTTTGTGATTTTTGCACGAGTGGCGCTGTTCATCAGTGCAAGCAGCAACGCGGCGAGATCTTTTCTTCAAGCAGCTTCACCGTGCCTTCGCTCCGTACACCTAAGCCGCTGGCTCACCACGTCAGAGTGCCCTAAACACAATATGGGTCACACTGGCTTTCACAAAGAGGTTGTCACTGCCCTCGTAGCATTGGAGGAGCAGTTAGTTTTCAAGTGATTGCCTCCTCCCCGCTAAGCCACCGAAGGTTTACCGGTACCTCAAGAAGAATGTCCTTGCACCGCGTCCGTATCGGCAACCTTCCCAGTACAAGCTAGGCACACTGTATTGAGGCATGCGCGAACACTTCCTGTGCCCAGTGGAGCTAAAGATATCTTCCCTTTTCTCGCCGGAGTGCTGCCAGTTATGGCGCTACAGGAATATTGGGGTTTCCTTATGCCCGACGGAGCGGGATGCATCCTGTGCAGTTAAACGGAGACGCCTGAGCTCGTCTTCCTAACATCCCACACTGCCCAATATTTTAAGACAAATTACAGACTTTCTTTGGCACACGATCCCAAATAACCTAGGATACCTAAGTGCGGAAGCGGAATGTCCCGTCCTTTGCGACTGTGTTCTTGTCCTGGGACTTCACACCTTCGTGAGGGCCCAGTTCTACGCGCTTGAGTGCCCTGTGAGTGTAAAACGTGCCTAGAGTCCCCTTGTTAGCAAACTCAACTGCACCACAAGTGTGCTACGTGGCGCTGATTCTATCGAAGAACTGCGTGAGGCATTGGAGTAGGTTTGGCCGGCGGCGATGTCCTTCAAGGCTAAAGAGGCCACCCACCGATGCATCCAAGCTATACGAAGGATGTAATCGTTACAGGAATAAACTCAACTACAGCTTGCGTAATTTCTACCACTGCAATTTCTTGTTTTCCTTCGTTACTACTCATTATCTTTGTCGGGCTGTTTTCAAGGATTTGAACACCTAATGATCTGCACTTGTTACTTCCCTTTCTTCTGCAGATGCACTGCAAGATATGACCTCATGCTTGATGTTTTCTTGTTTTTTGTGTGTATTGAGATCCTCTTTACTGTATATTTATGTGTGAGAATTTTCATGGGTGAATGTCTAATGTAGTCATCTTTGGCCGTGTTCTCATGGCTTCGCATATATAATCATATATTGTCATGTCATTTGTAATAATATATATTCGTGCAAATGAAGTTACTGTTGGAAAATTATTTATTATAAAGTTTTAAAAAGTCTATTACAAGGCACCACGCTGTGGTGGAAGCACATGATTGCATTCTTAAAAAAAGCGCGCAGCAAAAGTCAAAAAGAAAAATATCTGAACCGAAATACTCGAGCAAGTTATTGGATATATCTTTTAGCAATATAATGCTTCAGACATCCCAAAGAGACTGATTTTGGTGACCAGAAATTATCGCCGTCTTATCTTGTCATACCACAAGGCCCCTCTTCAGAAAATGAGAGAATGGTGCGTAATACACACCTGCAAACACCCGTAATTCCAGGGTGTGCATGGCTATCTTTAGAACGGGAAGTGGCAGAAGGAACCCCACCAGATGTAGCAAAAGGGGCAGGACAGGTGTGGCCACCAACTGGGAGCAGAGAAAAATAATCTAACAAATAAAAATTTACACACCAGTAAAAGCATGACAGCAAGTCTCGGGCTGTAGAGCCCCTGAAAAATAGGCGCAAGAAAAATTTTGCATTTTCTGGAATCTACCAGGAAAAGCAGGGTACCTTTTCGTACACAGGTTTTAGAAAAAATCAAGGCCTTTTAAAGGACTTTCACAAAAGTTCAAAAGTGCGAACGAAGTTCACACAATAAATTTTGCAGCCGAGAACAAAGGAAATTGCATTCACTTCCTGTAATCAGTTTAATTCATCAAGACGAAGTTCTTAAGATTTAAATTTATTTCACTGTTTCATTTGACAAGACGGAATTCGGAAGCTGAAGGCTAATCCTAAGTTGTGTTCTACTTGTGTCCTAATGCTGTTTAACTGTTGCTGTCTTTCTCTGATTGTCTTTTTTCACCACACTTGTGACGCCGCCATGTGTTTCGGTATTTTTGGCAAATCCACCTTCAGTAGCCAATAAATAGGCAGCAATGGCTCCAAACCTCCATTGGATGTAGAAATCACCTGATCAGAATGGATCACCAACCGACACATAGGAAAAAGAAAGCAAAAACAGCATTAACGCCAACAACATGGGTAAAGACAAGATAGAATTTAATCGATTATGATAGTTTGGCAGCTGTCCCTTTGTAACTGGGGGGGTTCTCGGATGGGTATATATTTGAGGGCGTCGTAGCCTTACATATTTTGTTGTCACCTTTTTTTTCATTCTAGCCAGCTCATTTTCATCATTCCTCGAGTTGACCCTAAATAATGTAAACTGAATTCTTTGGGTTTATACTGGTTACCCATCTTGTTGGTGCTGCACCTGTATCCGGGCATGCCCTTTTGAGGAATTCTTCATGCACCGAACAAAGAAACAAGACATAAAAAAGGACATAGACAAAGCACCGGCACAGCGCCGTGTCAATGTGTATTTTTTGTCGTGTTCCTGCATGACGGGCATGAAGAATTTGAAAGTAACAAATATCCGAGCATCGAAAAGTTGTACAACGACACCTAGCGCGTCCTATTCAATGGCACCACTGGGTTTTTGGGTTTTGGGTGTTCAGCTATTTGGACAGCAAAAATATGTTTGGCCAAGTCCTGTTACTGCCCACACACTGCACACAGCACATATACCACCTTGATCCACTTCCATTTCCACATCAGCGTTCTCAATAGTCAACAACGTGTATATGTAGTGAGATGAAGGTACAAGGCTCGGCCAAATCTCTAAAGGGAGGGTGCAGCAACTGCATGGGTGGAAGTGAAATTGAACCTTTTGAAGCAGCTGAGAGAGGAGGAATAATACTGTTTTAGAGCAGCTTTGTAGGACTATATGGGCAGTTTTGGAGCAGCTTTGGAAAACGAAAAGGAGAACTTCCGAGCAAATTAGGCCTGTTTGGTAGTAGATTTCTAGAGCCATACACTATTTATTTGCAGTTTTTTATTTCTGGCAAGCAGAAAAAAAACTTCAATGATTTTTCTCAACATTCAATGAATACCAAATAAGAAACATTTTTGGTAAGTTAAAAATATAAGTTTCCGGAATTAAAGCATAACAGCTGCATATCACAAAACACCTAGAGATTAGCAATGCTCTAAACAGCTTCACCTAGCTAAATTTCAGACAAGTGAAAAATAGCACCATTACAGCCATGAGAAACAACCAAAGGAAGACCAGAGCTAAGTGATAGGGCCTGCCATGCACATAAGATAGAAAGTTTACCTTCATTCTACAACTAACAAGACTATAGACAATTAAAACACCCTAGTGGCAAAGAAGTTAAGAGCAAAATAAAGATAATCTCAACTAAACCTGACTAGATTACAGAGAAAGTAAAAATAAATAAACATTCACGTTCACAAAAAAAGCAAAAACATATTCTGGGGTAGTATTAGAATTATTGAGCAACTAATAAAAAACCCCGCCCGCATCTTCCCACGGCGGGAATTCGAGTAAATGCGTCGCAGAGTGGTGGGGGTATCGCGAGAATGTTGCGTAATTGGGCATGGTTTGGGAACGCCGAATTGTTTTTTCGTCTTTATTATTCTTATTTATTGAATGAAGGAGAAGCGAAGGCGAAGAGTGTATAGTTAGTCTGTCTTTATTGCTTGGTGCCGTCGTTGTATTGGACGGAGAGGATGACTGCTTTGTGGTCGCTAAATTGCACTGTCAATGTGTCTTTGAGGAGCGGTCGTGTGATTGCGTAACAGGTGAAGACGTTGCTTCCATCGTATCTACTCGAGTCAAGGAAAGCGTCAAGTCAAGCGAGAGCCAAGAAAAGACGCCTTTGACTGAATTCCGAACGCGCGCTACGCCGCTTATATACACACCGCCCGCGTTCGAGGGAGAGAAGTACGGGGGAGAGACGCGCATGCGCACACTTCCGTGCACAAGCGCGCGAACTTTCCACGCACCCACCACGCCGTAATCACGTGTACACGCCCTGCCGCCGTTACAGTTGAGCGCGACGCAGAGCATGGGTAGCTACGACGCATGAGTGCACAGACGCGCTCCCCCCGCACCGCCGCAGCTCTTGTTGAGAGTGACGGAGCGCACGGGGTACACGCGCTCCTCCCGCACCGCCGCACCTGTTGTTGAGAGCGAGGAGGGTACGGGGGAGAGACGCGCACTTGCGCCTCGACGCGACGCGCATGCGGAGTGAGCGTGTGGACGGCGCTGCCATCAACGATGGAGGACCGGGCGAGGCAAAGAAATGCTCCGCATTTAAAATGATTAAAAAGAAGCAATAAACTGTGCAAGTGTGCCCTGTTTATCCAAATAAGAAACGTACCCGTGTTTATCCAGTTATTTCTTCGAGCGTAAACAGTGGGCGTCACGCAAAAGGAAATGGCGGAGAGGACGCGTCTCCCCCAGTCACCACCACCCCCTCCCTCGAGCCAGAAAAGGTCGGCGTTGGGCAAGGCACCTACAAGCTGATAAGTAGCAGGTAGTTGCGGCTTATTAGAACCTCCCTGCTCACTTGTGCCTGGGCAACGCCTGTTATCTCATCCTGTTCAACAGGACACGACACGGTGAAATTTAATCTTTGGAATGGCAAGTGCACTTTTCTTAAGAGAAAATGGCGAGGTCCGACTGAACAATTAAAACAAGTACTTTTTTTACACTTAGCGAAAAGACTACAATGAAGGTGGTGCCGACGCATGCCTCTCGGCGCAGCACGGTAAAATATTAAGTTCATTTCAGGCCAAACTTCGTGCATCACATGCACCCCAAGGCCACTCCCAAGCCCTGATAAACCGCGCCTCCATTTGGAGACTGCGAAATTGTGACGAGTAACTCAAAGCTCCGAGTATACTTTACGTCGTGAATGACAGCTGAATGAATCAGTGTCTACTGCACCATGCTCAATGTAACCGATATTGAACATCACCTCAAAGTTTCCTCACATCTTGTGGCGCTACTTTGGAGCAGTTTTGGCGCAATTCTGCCTTTTGGAGCACAGTGAAGCAAGAGAAGAAGATTGAAGCAGCGTGGAGCAAATGGAACAGCACTTTCACCCCTGCATCTTCTCACGCAGTCCTGGACCAAGGAAGAACGAGAGAAAGAGGGAGCAGTTCAGCCAAATGCGGTAGCAAGACGGTGCCCCTAATTACCAAGTATATACAGATTTTGATGTGTCAAATAGACAATGCTTATCCTACGATGCTTGACCTCATTTTAATGTGTTGCTTATAGATCCCAGTGAAAATTAAGCGCGAAAAGAAAAGTAACATACAACTATATTGACAGTTCAGAGTCATGTCCAATTCGTGAATTGCATTTGTATTAAATTAGGCGGATATTGCAATATGTGTTTGGAGTAGGCGGTGATGCTCTAGCCTCACTGTGGGCAGTGACGTAACGCGAGCCAAACAAAAAACAAAGCACGTGGCGGATGCACGCTTACCGTTTCCTTGCACCGGAAGTTTCACTTAAGTCTGCCGGTATTGCTCAAAGCGATAAGGAATACAGTTTGTCAGGACCACGCTTAATGTCTCCCCATAATATAGGATTCACACAACCTGGCGGTTTGAAAACCCGATGATTTAGGTTCTTCTAAAGACGAAAAAAAAATGTCCAGGACATTGAAGAACTTCAAAATGCAACTTTCAATTTTGACATATTAAAATACCTGGTTTCACTCTTATCTTTGTTGGTGAACATGAGCAGCATCTCAATGACTTCTCCTTGTTTTTGTGACATGCTCCATCAATAAACTTCGTCATTTGCTGACAGCTGGTTTAGGTGATCACCCTTTATGAACGTTAGCCAACGCATTGAGTGACCAGAAAAAGTACAATAGAAAACATCGCTTTTTAATGAGCACTAGATTTAAAGTCTTGAAGGTGTATTCCGTACTCAGGGATGCTTCAAATAATTAGAGCTGCGGTGTCCAAGAGCAAGAGATTGTCACTGGTCTATACAGTATATATGAAAGACGACCGGCATTTGGAAATCAGTCTGCCCAAAAGGAAGCATCAAAGTCTCATAACAAACCTGCCTTTTAGATATTGTGAAGCATGCATACACGGTGGTTTAAGCTTCGTTCCACCTTTTCGTTGGAGACGCTTGGACTGGAAATCATGCGTAAAAACGTCCTATTTAAAAGCTCACCAAAAATAAAACCAATCCACACAGAGAAATAATTTGCAAAGGTAATATTTTGTCATGTACATTCAAACTGTCCACAACGAATTACTTATCTTTAATAGCTGACACTAAATGAGAGTTTGCTACAAAATTTACAGGACAGGTTTTCCTACTTTTGTGGGTTTCTCAGTGGTCCCGTGCGGAGGAGATACGACTCTGCAACATTCTGCAGCATAAAGTCTTGCAGAGGCCGTCTCATTAACCGTTGTACTCTAGGACACTGCAAGATGATCAGCTATTCAGAAAGACTGTTCTGGGCTTTCGAGTTGAAAAGATTTTCTTCTCCCTCTCCCACATGCACACAAACGTCGTGCGCTAGAGAACTTCAGCCTATTGGTAATGCGTACTTGTGCAGTCCCAATCAATTTGAAGGTGATCATGGGAGCACAGATTAGGGGGCAGTGGCTTTTCAAGCTGAATGGCAGCAGCTTTCTCAATCTTTCTAGTTAAAGTATACCTAGGCAAACGTAGTGACACGTTTTGCCACATTCTCAGTACAGAAGCCTGAAAACCAGCATGTGCGATTGTTTCTCTCAATAAAGCGTACCTTAGGTCAATTCTGGTTTCGTATGTTTTGTAACAAGCCAGAAAGTCCGTCAAATATGATCGAAAACTGGAGCTGATAGGTTAAAAACAAATATGTATGCCCTATTGCTACACATTTTTGCAATTTTTAGTCCAGTCCTTCTGTCTTATTTTGCTGCTTCTATAGCGCAGGCAGATCCCCATCCCCTAAACATATAAGTTTAACAAATGGTAGAACCCACTCTTTACTGGATCATTTGCTCAGCGCTTTATAGATCAGAAATACTTAATAGGAAGGTATGATGATTGTTGAGATGTGGAATAAAAAGTGGTTATTACGACCTTTCCGGTTTTTCAAACTGATGCATTGGTCTTGCTCACGGTACGTCAATTTTAATGCGGAAAAATGCACCGTAATTAAAAGGACCCCAAATACAAGAGTAATTCCAAAAACGGCACCAATAAACATCCTATCAACATCAGAAAAACTAGCATGGTGCCACCTTTAACTAAGAAATGCATCCAGAATATGCCATGCGCCAGTTTCTGTGCTGCATACCACCCTGTACTCTCCACATATTTGGGCCCTTTGGCAGTCAGTAGTGAAAGTCGTGATGCGAGCAAAAAAATTACTTCCCCACCACCCTCCTCGAGTGCAGTCAGCGTGCATATGAGGTAGCTTGCAAGCAGTAAGGAACGCTTGCTGAGTCACAACACATAACTTGAACGCAAAGACGCATGGCTAATTACTTAGATTCGCAATAGGCATAACTACTCTAACACAACACTCAAGTCACCTCAATCGACATGTGGAGCCTGAAGCAGCACAGCCCATAAGGGATCCATTTTATCCTTCAATTTTGAATCTAAATTTCATTTTGGACATATATATCATGAGCAAACCCCCCCCCCCCAAAAAAAAATGGTAGCATCGTCGAAAAAACCAAAGAATAACACAAAAAGCACCAGAAGAACTAAGGACCAATATCAAGGAATAGGAATGCGAGGGCTCATGTGAACAGGGAAGGAAAACAGAAGAAAGGAAAGAGCACACTTTGTTTTTGGAAGAGAACCCAGGTTCCCCTGGCCGGGGCCTGAGGACCTTCACGCGGCGATCTTAGAGGGAGACCCCTTGTAATGCTCGGTCCGCTTCAGACTTCGGAACGAGAACTTGCTGGCCAACTGGGCAAGGACGCTTTAGCTTTTAACCCACGGCCGTTCCGGGATGCAATAGAGGCTATATAGCTCTGGTTTCTGGCGGCGATGGCTGTAGTCGCTACAACGACAATTTAACCATATGATTAATGTCCGCATTTGCACTACAAAGACACCCACCCTTAAAACTATCTCGCAGGGAAGGAAAACAGAAGAAAGGAAAGAGCACACTGTGTTTTTGGAAGAGAACCCAGGTTCCCCTGGCCGGGGCCTGAGGACCTTCACGCGGCGATCTTAGAGTGAGACCCCTGGTAATGCTCGGTCCGCCTCAGACTTCGGAACGAGAACTTGCTGGCCAACTGGGCAAGGAGGCTTTAGCTTTTAACCCACGGCCGTTCCGGGATGCAACAGAGGCTATATAGCTCTGGTTTCTGACGGCTACGGCTGTAGTCGCTACAACGACAATTTAACCATATGATTAATGTCCGCATTTGCACTACAAAGACACCCACCCTTAAAACTATCTCGAAACAACCATTTATAAGAACTATGTTTCGTGAACGGTTACTCCGAGGACCATCTAGCCAGCATTTAGGTCCTATCACGATTTGCAAGATTCTTCTGTGTGTATCCTAACCGCTTGGCTGATTGAAGTGACAACATATACACGGGGAAGCCATGTCCACAAAATGTGGCAAAAGGAAACATGCATGAACCCCGACAGGGTCATGAGCATTGAAGTATACTTATGACCCTGCAGAGGAATGGCAAGCTGGACTAGTTGGTATAAACGCATCACTAAACCTTAAAAAAGCACGTCACTGAGAAACTTGTTCTGTTGTCCTGCCAGTTTTTTCTGTTAGTACTACGTTTTTTAGTGAAGTATATGTTGCACAGTAGTAAGCACCAAGCTAGTGCAAGAACGTCTACTGCAGAAAACATTCATACATATTCTTTCGTTAATATGAACTCTGTTTATGGCGAATTTCCAGTGGCCACTGCATTCGAATTGTCTTGCTTTTAATTCAACTCTAGTCAGTTGTTAGGCTGGGTTTCAATAAAGTAAATGCATTTTGAATATTGTCTTCCTCGGGCGTTTACGTTTTCAAGCATACAACGGACATGTAACGGTGGTGCCCTAGGCATTGTACAAAAACCTTGTGGGAATGCAACCAAAATAGTACATCCGCCACTGACTTAGCCACCACTGCACCTACTATTTTCCGATCCCAACCAAACTGAATATTTTTCCAATTCAACTTTGCATTGATGCACAGTTAAGGAGACCACATAAGACCAGCTACCGCGGAATCCCTACACTGCAGCACAGGGTTGGGAAAGACATTGCAATGGCTTGTAGCAGGTGATACATGATGAAAACAAGTTAACAAATGTATGCCTCACTAATATAGCGCCTGCAAAATATAAGGGCTTGGTGCTTGGGTAGCAACAAACATTACTGGCAGACCGAATAATCAGGACGCAAACAAGATGCACGCGAAGTAAAACATGATACACGCAATCTGAATTTGATAACGGCTCAATTTTACGGCATGCAGCAAGCTTTGCTTGTTGCAGAGGTGGAGTGACGTGACTGAATTGCGTGCTATTTGGTATATTTAAAATTTCCAGTCAGCCTTTGTACCACTTTGGTATTACGTTTAACCTTCAGTGTAAGACAGAAAAAAGACATGAACTTGTGTGAAAACAAGTTGTCGTATTGGGCAGAACGGTGTGCTAAAAATGCAAACGTTAATATTGCATTCTTTCAAGTTGCTTATGCTAAAACGCTAAAGGGCTGAAAGTGAGTAGCACCACACAAAGGTTGTCATTCTATGGTTTCTTCGCCCAAATTGCGGAAGTATATACACACAAGTTGTAAAAAAAGAAAAGTCTGCCACTCGTGTTCATTATATCACTGCCGGGCGTCAGGGCCTCGTTTCGCCGTTCTGTTGAATACTCGGTCATTGTGATGTTTTTTTCCTTAATATAGTAAATGCGCCTTCTTTGCGGCGAACAAAAACAATCTCGAAGGCACTTTTCAGGCGGTGTGTGTTTACGAACGATTGCAAAACGAGGCTGCGCTATAGAACATATACAAAACGTCTACAGAGCTAGGCCACTACGGCAAATCAGCAGCGCGTCGCCATTAGGAACCATGGGTGTAGCTGGCAGTGCGCGAGAATACGTGTTCGTTAGGTGTTGTTGCCATTTGTATGGGATGTTTCCAGGTTTATTTCTGTCTTGTCGGAATAAGACTCAGTTATATTTCAGCCTTTGTCCTATCTTCTCTTCTTGTTATTTCCTCTTGTCCCTGCGCTGTTAATCCCTTAAAGAGCGCGTCGCACCTAACCGTCTTCGTTGAGGCACGCTTCATAATAGTTTGAACTTGCGCTGGTTGGTACACAACTTCGAGAGAAGGCGGAAGCCAACAGAGCGGTCGTGGTGGAAACTAACTAAACACAGCCTAAATGTTTATCTTCTTATCGCTATAACACCAACGTTTTTTTTAAAGCACGTTTCACGCAACGCCAGCAACAAAGTACAACGTATAATGTTTTTCACACATACACTGATAAAACTAATACAGCCTGATATTATATTAGTAATGATGTAAAGACGCAGAATACTCACGAGGGGAAGGCGATGAACAAGGTGGGAAGGGCAACGGTCTAAATTGTGTTGCAAATGGTGACAACTGTCGGCGTGCTGTCGACTCGCTGTGCTCTTGCCGACTAATTAAACTCACAACACAATTCACACAGCTGCACAGTCCTCTTTCATTCACAGTTGCTGGAGTAATCATTTGAATATAATGTAAGGCTCTCACCCCGCTACATGCTTACGCTGAACTGCACAGAACACGCCTGACAGTTGCTATATCTGCTCTCCGAAGGTCGCAAAAAGTAGATTTGATGGACCTATAGGGTGTGGATTTATAGAATTTGCGTTATTTTGCGGTCTCAAAGCGACATATCAAACCATAAACTTTTCAACTGTTGAAACTATAGTGTAAGTACACACTTTGTGTACTTTATATAGTATTTAACTCAACAACGGTAGGCATTCATGCCCTACTTTGGGTATTACAGTAACAATAAAGCAGACGACGCTCATGGCTTATACAAATAAAAAAACATTGTTGGCCGTGACCTCGAGCCTGAAGTAAAACCCGTTCTTTATAAAACATTTTACTTACTAAAACAAAATAAATAAGGTTGATTTATTCCCCTAAAAGTTGCCTCGCCAGTTTCAGTAGCCGAACATTAGCAATGATGGGAAATTCAAACTGAGTCAAAAAGGCACAAGTTGTATGTTTGAAATTCCAATACAATATCTGTGTATCAGTTGAAAAAGAAAGGATAACGCAAACAAACTAACGCATTACTTCATAAAGCACTACTAGGCAGGTTCATTTTTATCGCAGCAGCTTATTAAGCCTCGTGAACGGTCCTGACAGCACGTGGTTTTTGTTTCAAAGAATTGCGCTTGCGTCATTATCGAATCCTTTTTTTTGAAAATTGCAAAACACAAGCGTAGAACGCTTGAAAATGTAGGTTTTTTTCTACTGTACATTATGGCACAAAAAAGGCGCCATATATTCGCGAAACATACATGAACCATCGTTGTTTGTGGCAGCATAGACTAAGCATTGTTACAACAGCTGAGCCCAATGCATGGCATGCATGTCGTCTTGACATCACTTACCATAATATATTTGATACCCCTTTTGAATACGCGACCACTCCAGTTTGCGTGGTACAATATTTAATAGTAGGACCAAGCTGAACAGTGGTACAGTGTTGAAAATCTTCACAACTCACATCTAACAATTTCAAGCGCAATGAGCTTTCAAAAGTTGTGCTATGAATTAGATGCCCAAGCAGTGAGATAGTAACGCTGAGGACTAAAATTACTTTAATAAATTTAAATTACGTAAAGGCACAAAATCCTAAAGTAACCGTCGACCTTAAGAGGCTGATAATTTTTAAATTCAGTCATTGTTTTTCGAACAAGGTTTTCACGTGCCTTCGAGCCCGGAGGTTCGGCTTGGTGTTGCTATGATTCCTTTAGAAACACGGCGTAGGGTTTTTTTTACAGAAAAGAGTTGATGAACATAAATATGTCTTTTGATATTTGTCACTGAAGTTTCGGAACTTTTCAATGCAGGGCTATCCAAGCTCTTGCTTGCAGCGCCAACAAACAGAAAAAATACCATAGAAATCTCGCACGAACGTAAGCGTGCATTTCGTGAAGAGCCTACGGCATATTACAGCCTTGCACGTGGGCTCCTGCCACGAGAGGGGCTCATCAAAAAGAAAACACAGAGCGTTGAAAATACGGGCGCATCTGAGCGTGCGCCACTTGAGGAGGGTACGGCATCTCCCAGGCTTGCGCGTGGCCTTACGCCACGTGAGGGGCTCACAAAGAAGAAAAGGAATTACCGTGTGCACGTAACTATGCGCCCCGTGACCAGCACCCGGCATCATCCAACTTTCTCATCAAGGGCACTCGTTCCAGCGTTCGTGAAGTGATTGCTCGAGTGCTGTTCAACCCGCCAGTTTACGCACGCTCGCACCGGAAGTTGGGAGCACCACACACCCAGTGTTGGAGACGCCGAGTTTGTGAACGCGGTATCCACCGTTTCGACCGCGTGCTAACCCGGTCAACCTAGTTAAATATGGTAAAGCCAGCGGACGCAACGATCCGAGCTGACCACTCATGGAGAGCGTTCAGCAGCAAGTTCGGAATTACTTGTCAGGTGCAACACCCGCGTGTCCGACGAAGGGAGAGGGAGAGGTCACTGCATTTTCCAAACATGTTGTCTACGAACACGTGGTGGCTGCAGGCCGAAGGCTTGCGGCAGCGGTGGCGGCTTGGTCAACTGGAAGTAGCTGTGTTCTCGGTGGCGAGCAGCGTAGAGCGTCCTCCTACTGCTCTACGATAGAGATGTGGGGAAGGATTGTTTAAGAAGACAGGCCCACATGGCGTGGGTTAGTGCATCCACGAAGTCACAAACGGGACTGTTGGGTGAAGGGAACTCAGAGGGATATATCTTCTGGATGAGGAAACGACTGGTGAGAGAGTTCATCTGAAGGAGTCGCCATTGGCGCTCCTGAGTGTTAGTGAAGGATGTGGGCAGGGGAATAGCGGCATCGGGAGAGGCGGTAATGCTCCGTGACTTCTTGGTACGAGAGCAGGCTGGTGAGTTCTCGGTGAGCACGGCTGGTGAGCACGCCTGGTGAGTTCTCATGCTGCTTTGTGGGCCGCCTTGTTGCCTTGCACCGCAGTGTGGGCCCGGGTCCAAACGACCAAACGATGTCGACTGCTTATGAAGGGGGATTTTGGAGATTTTTTGGTGCCATAGCTGAAATGCTACCGCGAATGAAGTTTTGTACCGCCGTCTTCGAATCAGTGATTATATTCTGTGGTTGGGGCCTGGTGATAAGGAACGGGGCTATTGGCGCCTCCTCCGCCTTTGTTGGTAAGATGTCCGTATGGTGAATTAAGTGACCACGGAGAGTGTGCCAGCAATCGTGTTCCTCACGCCTTGCACCATTGGCACAAGCTGGGACAAATTTTGTTAACATATGTGGCCGAACAGTGTCGCCAGTGATTTTTCAGGCCAGCATTTGTATTTTCGTTACACACGTAGGACGACCGAGTAAATGGGTGCTTTCACTCGAGAAAAACTGCTCTGAGCGTCCAATTTTCTTCAGACATATGTTGAGTCTAATATATTATTACAGCCTCCGCATTTATATTTCCAAAAAAGCAGCGTTCTTAAATTACAAAACTCCCATACTGAAACACAAAATATCTAGGTAGCCATAAAAAAGTAGGCCTGGGGGAACGTAACAGTGATATACATCTGCGAAATAATAAACTGAAATACCAGCAACATTTGCAATATGTCAGCAAATAATGTCTAAATAGCTTCCTCAAATAAAATAGCAAAATCAAGAGTACATATAATATAGTTGAAATAACATTCGAATTTAAGGTGGCAGCAACATTACTTAGCATTCACATTTTTTAATAAAGGAATTGCACGTTGTTCGATTATGTATACATTAACTGCTGAGACAGACCTTAAGATATTTGTGGACGGCGGAGAGACGTTTTTGTTCTGATGGGCATATTAGTAAAAATAAAGATGAAGAAGTAGGTGTGGGGAGGGCATGTAATGCGAAGGAAAGATTGCCGTTGGTCACTAGGGGTAACAGAGTGGATCCTTATAGAAGCATCACAGCAAGCCGGTCTAGTTGGAAACGATTCATGATTGGACTTGCGCAAAACAAACGGGGACGAGGATGGAACGACAAGGACGAGCGCACTCTAACAACTGGTTTTATTTTCTTAGAAGAAAGACATAAATAGCCCACAGAACTGCGTCCAACATCTCAGTAAAAGCTTTACAGCGCACACACATCACATACGTAGATCAGCGTCTACAAAAAAGGCAACAGCAGCGTCAATTCCTTATCTAACAAGGCCACAGAAGGGTGGCTGATGCACTTGTCTTTGTGCTGTGAGATTAAAAACGCTTCCACAATCTCTCTTGAATTTTTTTTAGGATGCGAAAACAACACCAAAGTTTCCTCTAAGATAGGTGCGCAATCACTTCTTTTACATTTTTTACAATGCGTGGCCAAGTGTCTGTAAGGCTTTCCTTTTAAACTTGAAGCATGTTCTCTTAGTCTTATATTCAGGCACCTTCCGGTTTGTCCAACATACACGTGCCCACATAGCAAGGGTATCCTATAAACGACGTTTTTTACACATTCAACAAATGGAAGCTTGTGTTTGACATTGCATACATGGTTGTATTTGTCTTTTCCTTCAGATTTCTGTTTTACCCTTGAACACACACTTCCTATTTTGTTTTTTGCAGAGAAAACCACTTTCACAAAATAGTTCTCTGCCACCTTTTTTTGACGGTGCGTAAGGCCATGTACATTCGAAAAAATGGTCACTTCGGATCGTTGTACGCATTCTTGAGTTCTAACTTCCTGTACCTGTTTCAGCATTCTTAGTAGCCTCTCAGACGAAGCCTGCAACACATGTAAATGATAGCCGGCTTCCAGCAAACGTGACACCTGTAGTCCAAAGTCGTCATTTACCGAATGAAAGCACGATTTAAACAAAGTGGATCTGAAGCATGCTACCACTAAGCCATTCCTAACAAGCCTAGAATGATCAGATGAAAAGCTTAGAAGAGGCTTTCCGGTCCTTGGCGAATATACCCAGCACACATGACCTGGTTCAAACTTCAACAGTACATCAAGAAACTTCAACTTATTGTCCACAGGAACTTCCGTAGTGAATTTTAGCCAATTTCCTCTTAAAACTAAGGCGTCAAGTACCTTTTCCTTGAAGGCAACGATGCCAAATTCGGAACCCAAAACTAAGTAATCGTCTACAAATCTAAAAACCTTAGGCACAACACCATCTAAATCTCTGCACAACTGTCTATCTACACGACTAAGAAAAATGGTGATAAGAACGGGGGCAACCTTCGAACCGATACAAAATCCTGTTGTTTGCAGGAACGTCGTATCACAAAACCCGACGTGAGTGTTGTTAATGTAGACATGAAGCAACTCCAAAAAAGATTCTACCGTCATTCCACAAATGTTTCGGAACGCCACCTCGTCGTTGCCCTCCGTGATACATTCACTGACGCACCGCATGAGAGGTTCGTGTGGCAGAGAATAGTAGAGGTCTTGGACGTCGATGCTAATACCGCAGTTACAATTGACGCTTTCAGACGAGAAATACTCAACAAGGGCATCCGAATTAGCCAATTCATAGGGATCATCTACAGTCAGGGTGTTCAACATCTTTTGTAAAAACCCTGCGACAATCACTTGCCAAGAACCTCGCTCGGAAACGATGGGCCTAAACGGAATTCCCTCTTTATGTGTTTTTGCGCTAAAAAATACCTCCAGCTTCATCCCTTTCGCATTCATAACAGCTGACGCTAGCTTCTCTTGGTTGCATTGCTTCAATAAACGCAACGCCCTATTCCTAACCTTATGGACATTCACCTTCGATTCCGTGAAGCACTTTGTCATTGCCACTGAAGCCTTTTCCAAGTACAGAGCATCAGGTAAAACAACAATCATCCCTTCGTTGTCAGACTGAACAACACGCAGGTTGTTGTCGACCAAATAACTTGCGACCTTACCAACACTTGGTTTAGTCCTTGTACGTACCCGAGCCTTAGCCACAACATCTACACACTCGACCAAACACCGATCTTTTTCTTTTTCAAGTACGTACCGGGCGACGTCTCTTGTGAGTGCGAGCCTGTCGACGATGTCAAGACGTGGCTCAATACAGAATTTGGGTCCCAACTTGAGGACCTTCTGTTGACGTTCATCCACATTGGCGTCCCCTAGTGCTAGAAGTCTTCCTTCGGAACCCACTTTCTTCTGTTTCTTCGGCAAGTTTGGTCGAGCGTAATTCCAAAAAGCCTCTGTCAAATTGTTGGCTTGTCTAAGCCACTCACGGAAGTCCTTCACGTTCACAAGTCCATTCGTCGTACATGCAACTTTCATGCAGTCTGTGAAATGCCTAACCTGCCTCCAGCTTTCAGATCTCAAGGTCTTGGTCATCCGCTTCCAATGCCGAGATGACGGTGGCAGCCACCCACAAAGTGTCTCGACTTCTTGAGGGCACTGTCCAATCCTCAAGTGCCAGCCTAAAACACGTGACCTACACTCGCAGACCGCGATGATGGGCACGAGGACCGTAGGGTTGGTTAAGTCTACATTCGAACATAAAGAAAGGGGACCGGAAGAACTAGAAATTATTTGAAGCATCACAGCAAGCCGGCCAATTTGGAAACGATTCATGATTGGACTTACGCAAAAGACAAGCCAACAATTTGACAGAGGCTCTTTGGAATTACGCTCGACCAAACTTGCCGAAGAAACAGAAGAAAGTGGGTTCCGAAGGAAGACTTCTAGTACTAGGGGACGCCAATGTGGACGAACGTCAACAGGAGGTCCTCAAGTTGGGACCCAAATTCTGCGTTGAGCCACGTCTTGACATCGTCGACAGGCTCGCACTCACAAGAGACGTCGCCCGGTACGTACCCGAAAAAGAAAAAGATCGGTGTTTGGTCGAGTGTGTAGATGTTGTGGCTGAGGCTCTGGTACGTACAAGGACTAAACCAAGTGTTAGTAAGGTCGCAAGTTATTTGGTCGACAACAACCTGCGTGTTGTTCTGTCAGACAAAGAAGGGATGCTTGTTGTTTTACCTGATGCTCTGTACTTGGAAAAGGCTTCAGTGGCAATGACAAAGTGCTTCACGGAATCGAAGGCGAATGTCCATAAGGTTAAGAATAGGGCGTTGCGTTTGTTGAAGCAATGCAGCCAAGAGAAGCTAGCGTCAGCTGTTATGAATGCGAAAGGGATGAAGCTGGAGGTATTTTTCAGCGCAAAAACACAAAGAGGGAATTCCGTTTAGGCCCATCGTTTCCGAGCGGGGTTCTTGGCAAGTGATTGTCGCAAGGTTTTTACAAAAGATGTTGAACACCCAACACCCTGACTGTAGAAGATCCCTATGAATTGGCTAATTCGGATGCCCTTGTTGAGTTTTTGTCGTCTGAAAGTGTCAATTGTAACTGCGGTATTAGCATCGACGTCCAAGATCTCTACTATTCTCTGCCACACGAACATCTCATGCGGTGCGTCAGTGAATGTATCACGGAGGGCAACGACGAGGTGGCGTTCCGAAACATTTGTGGAATGACGGTAGAATCTTTTTTGGAGTTGCTGCATTTCTACAATAACAACACTCACTTCGGGTTTGGTGATATGACGTTCCTGCAAACAACAGGATTTTGTATCGGTTCGAAGGTTGCCCCCGTTCTTATCACCATTTTTCTTAGTCGTGTAGATAGAGAGTTGTGCAGAGATTTAGATGGTGTTGTGCCTAAGGTTTTTAGATTTGTAGACGATTACTTAGTTTTGGGTTCCGAATTTGGCATCGTTGCCTTCAAGGAAAAGGTACTTGACGCCTTAGTTTTAAGAGGAAATTGGCTAAAATTCACTACGGAAGTTCCTGTGGACAATAAGTGTAAGTTTCTTGATGTACTGTTGAAGTTTGAACCATGTCATGTGTGCTGGGTATATTCGCCAAGGACCGGAAAGCCTCTTCTAAGCTTTTCATCTGATCATTCTAGGTTTGTTAGGAATGGCTTAGTGGTAGCATGCTTCAGATCCACTTTGTTTAAATCGTGCTTTCACTCGGTAAATGAGGACTTTGCACTACAGGTGTCACGTTTGCGGGAAGCCGGCTATCATTTGCATGTGTTGCAGGCTTCGTCTGAGAGGCTACTAAGAAAGCTGAAACAGGTACAGGAAGTTAGAACTCAAGAATGCGTACAACGATCCAAAGTGACCATTTTTCCGTATGTACATGGCCTTACGCACCGTCAATAAAAGGTGGCAGAGAACTATGTTGTGAAAGTGGTTTTCTCGGCAAAAAACAAAATGGGAAGTGTGTGTTCAAGGTTAAAACAGAAATATGAAGGAAAAGACAAATACAACCATGTATGCAATGTCAAACACAAGCTTCCATTTGTTGAATGTGTAAAAAACGTGGTTTATAGGATACCCTTGCTATGTGGGCACGTGTATGTTGGACAAACCGGAAGGTGCCTGAATACAAGATTAAGTAAACATGCTTCAAGTTTTAAATTAAAGCCTTACACACACTTGGCCACGCAGTGTAAAAAATGTAAAAGAAGTGATTGCGCACCTATCTTAGAGGAAACGTCGGTGTTGTTTTCGCACCCTAAACAAAATTCAAGATAGATTGTGGAAGCGTTTTTAATCTCACAGCACAAAGACAAGTGCCTCAGCCACCCTTCTGTGGCCTTGTTAGATAAGGAATTGACGCTGCGGTCGCCTTTTTTTAGACGCTGATCTACGTATGTGATATGTGTGCGCTGTAAAGCTTTTACTGAGATGTTGTACGCAGGTCTGTGGGGTATATATGTCTTTCTTCGAAGAAAATAAAACCAGTCGTTAGAGTGCGCTCGTCTTTGTCGTTCCTTCCTCGTCCCCGTTTGTTTTGCGCAAGTCCAATAATGAATCCTTATAGAAGACAAGCGTGACAGGGGCAGACAGAAAGTTAGTGGATAGATTAGCTCAAGACGTTTGAGGGAATACATTGGTCGCAGTTACCAAAGGACCTCGATAATTGGAGATACATTGGAGAGGCCATTGCGAAGAAGTGGGCATATATTGGCTGATGAGTATGATGACCGTAGTAACACGCAATGGAAAGTAAAGGAAAATGTATTTCACAGCAGAGTGTCATGTTGCCCGAAGTAGAATGGGTGCCAAATTTTTCTGCCAACCGTAGTCTTTTCTGCATACACGCAATGCTACGGAAACGAAACCACATCGCGTTTCACAGCAGAGGTTAATGCTGCCCGAAGTGAAAGAGCCGCCGGATATTCTAGGCAAGCGTAGTCTTTCTGTTATAAAGGCAAAGGTGGACTTGAAATAGTTGGCTCTGAATAGCCATTTCCAAGTGAGGCAATTGAAATATATACAGCTTCGAACAGTTCAGTCTGTTTTGGAGGTGCGCTAAGAAGACTGCGCTGTAAACATTCCCGCCTGTTAGTTTTCGATATTTTAAAGTAAATGTTACATTGCTTGTGAGTTAGCTTGAGCAATCTGCTTGAACGGTTTTGATACTTTGCAAAGTTTTTATACTGCTTTGTTTGGATTTTCGTGCTTAAGTAAGTATTGTTTTCAACGAACTCGCACATCATGAATGGGCTGCCTTACTTGGCTAAATGAATTTGTCCATTTTTTTCGACACTGACTGTCGTATTGAACCACCAGTCTTTAGAATCGTTTTCGTAAGATCGGAGTAAAGATGGAGGTGGTTTTGTAAAAGGCTCATGCAGTGTGGTGGCTGATCCGTCGAACCGATTTTGTAGAGATTTGCGCAAGAGAAAGCCATACCAATGAAGATGAGAACTAAGAAGCAGCTCGGGAATGTCGCAGGAAGACGGTGACCCTCGCGGTGTAGGCCACAGGTTCGTTACCGAAGCTGCCATTGGAATCACCATGCGCCTGTCAACAAGACGATGGCCAGCCATCGCACTGTAGGCCCGATGACATCCTTGACGCTCGAGGGTGAAGCTTGGGTCCGCCCGACGAGCGGTATTTGCATCGGTGTCGCTTATAGCGCGGTCAGTGAGGCCTCGTTTCAGCGTAGGCCCCAACTGCCTCATCCTGCCTCTAGCCCTCAGACGCCACCACTTTACTGCCAGCGGGATAACGTCACAGTGTACAGCCTCTTTGCCTACTGAGATCATCAGCCCTGCGGCCTGTCTGTAACCGCTCATCGACACGCCAAGGTCACCAGCCCGTCTCACCTGGACTCTTCCTCACCGTTCGAACTGCACTGGACTACAGTACGACTCATTTTTGTTTAGTGTGATCTTAGGTGTTGTCCGTCTTGCTGTTTCTGGTCATTCGTTTTCCTCCTGATTGCATGGTGGTATAGCGCGTTCGCCGAGGCTCAGTATCACGGTATCTGACACTCCTCTTTATTTTTCAAAATCTTTTAAAACAGGCAGTGTACGTGATTTTAGAGCTTCAGAACGTGTCCTTTCTGCGCGTCACCCAGCAAAACAAAACACTATTTTTTTGGAGTGCGTAGAGGGTTCGGCGAGTTTTGCAAAATTTTTGAACAACCGGTGGAATACACTCCAAGTCGGACAAATCCTCAGACCCCTTTTTTGTTCTTCAGCCTTGGGAATCGGGCTATTATGGAATGTTCCTCAGGATATATAAGGGCTCCTCGGCGTTGATGAAGTGACCTTAAAACTTCAGTCTCTCATAGGGAATCATACTTTTCTGTTTCACTAATAATGGTGACGCGCGGATTGTCTCGAGTACAGACTCCAATCTTGAGAAGTGTTTGTGGGAATTCAAACTAAATACCGCGATGCTAAGAGGTGCACAAAGCTGGCCTCATTGAGATCTGCTGGCGACAAGTCCATGTAAATATTTTATGGCGTGCACAGCCGAATGGACATCACAATGAAATAATATAGGGCGATTGGGGTTATCGAAGCAGTCTTCCTTCGGTCTCTCTCCTGCACGTTTTGCCAACGGCTGGTATTGATCGATCGAGGAGACATTTTGGGTGTCAGTGGTTGTAGTGGGCATCGTCAATTTGTGGTGGGTGACAAAGGTTCTGTCGATTATATTATTCAGTTGGCGGTAGTCAAGAGGAGATCTCAAAGTTGTATGTTGTCTTTACGAATAAAAATAGGCCCGCCCAGAAGATTTTGCAGGCTTTTGTATTGTTTTCGCCGAACATGTTCAACTAGGGTCCCAGTAGCTTCGCGCTTGTTATATGACAGCCGGTTTGGTGAGTGTCGCCGAGGTCGGGATCCATTGTCCGTGGCTATCTGTGCTTCGAAAGTAGTGTCTGGCATAACATAAAACTCCACGAAGTACAGTTGTCGTAGCGGCACAGAAGTGCCCTCATTAGCGGCAGAGCTGTTTCGCATGACAAGAGTGTATCTGGCATATCCAAAATTATTCGAGCATAACAAAATGTCGCTAACGAAGACGGAACACGGGACCATTACGGCGTGAAACCGCTAACCTAATGAGCGACCCCAAAAGCGAGATGGCTTCTGAATTAGTAGAGGCTGAAACCAATAACATCTTTAATCAATTGGAAAGGAAAAAGACGGTTCCCGTGGTTGAAATTGGCCCTGGGTCCCCCGAAATTTAAAACTGGCGTCCATTCAATTGAGCAATCATATCAGTGGGTTCCCGCAGCGTTTCCTGGGGGTTTGTAGCACGTGTGCTGACATTGGACTTAACCTCGCGTTTATCGAGTGCTAACGCTATTCACTTTGAGACAGATGTGATGGCTTGCGGATGAAATGATCCGGACCTGCCAGTCATAAAGAACTTTCGGAAATTCATGTGAGGGGATGACATACGATGCGGAAACTTGGTTAATACAAAAAAAAACGTAGGTCGGCTGAACGGGTCACGGAACGAATAATAATCGGAGTAACACGTACACACAGAATATCAGCTTCCTGGACCGGTGAGCAAACTACAGAAAAAGATATAGTTAAAAAAAGAAATCATTAGCTTCAGACAAGCTACGTTATTAGACGAAACAGCAATTGGTGAACTACCAGTGAAACAGAGTGGATACGGAAATACGGTTCACGAACAAGAGGAAGCACAATTTCTGGAAGGAGGGACGAATTGACAAAATTCAGAGGCAAACAATGGACTCCAGCGGCGTGACACCGGAACTATTGGAGGTGGATGTGAGAGGCCTTAGTTCTGAAGCGAACTTAGAGACCTGCTGATGAATCTGATGGTGCTACAGTGTGGCCCTGGCGAAGGAAGGCAGCCGACAGCTCTGTTGTTTCTCCAGCCTTGCACCACTCGGGCGAGCAGCCCCAATATTGTTTGAATTTTGTACAATATCGCCGGACTCGCATCGAGGAAACCTTGATTCACGCAAGCGTTGTCGTGATAGCGTTTAAATTCGGCGACCGCGCTCACTTTCCTACCTTTTTATTTGTTCTAGGAGAAGAATCCCCTTTTTCTTGAAATGTTACAATTTTGGGATATTTGTGACCAAAACGCGCATGTTTCTGCTCTCCAAGCGCTGTAAGGCTTGTGTGATTTATATGTCACACTCGAAAAAGAAACTAGGGTAACTCTGTACGGTAGCGTCGATGTCCCGGGCATTTTCTTGGAAGTACAGAGTGCTCATGAAGTTCACACCTAAAGACCGGATGGCATGATTGTTGGCAGTAATTAAAGCCTTACCCTGCTCAGGCATTGCTTCGGCGCCAAAACGTCATCGCGAAAAAAGACATCGACCAGTCCTGCAAGACAAAATTGAGTTCCGTTCCGTCAAAACGTATTTTAAAGAATTATTTCGCCGTAGGAGTTATGCATTGTGGCGAACACAATGAAGTAAGCCATGTCATTTATTGTATGCGGTGTTCACGTTCTAGTTAGAGACAGTAGGTGGCCTACTGCTGTGTGTACATGCGGGCCACCTGTGCTTGTAACTTGATTGATTGATTGATTGATTGATCAACTTTATTATGCGAAAGAGTGAGCCCCCTCCGGTGGGGGTTTGACCCGTCGACGGGAGCGGAGCCTATACCTATCTGAATGGAAAAGTTGCAGACACAGCAATCGTTTTTATGAGGTTATTTTATGCAGACTGCGAATAGGTCACACTGTGCTCACACACGGCTTCCTGGTCCAAAAAGAACAGAAACCCATGTGTGACCACTGTGGAGAACCTCTTACTGTAATTCATGTTTTAATAAGCTGCCCACACCTTGAAGCAGCACGCATAAGACATTTCAAAGCATTATACACCTTTTGCATCCCTTTACACCCTGCGCTTTTACTTAGTGATGAACCGTTGGTGGATTTTAGTAACGTTTTCCAATTTTTTGAGGACGCCGGCCTTCTACACCGGTTTAAGCTATGTGCCTCTTTGAGTCCTTTTAAAATGTTTTTAATCCTCACAACACCCTGAATAACATCGTTTAATCGTCGCTTAACTATTCTACCCTGCGTCTGGCGCATTATAACCGAAAGGTTGCTGTGCCAAAAAACCACAACTTACTTACTTATTCCCAGGCCCCGTTCCGGGCTAGCAATTCCCGCCCACGGGCCGCTAGGCTCGCGTGGACGTTTGCGGAGGGGCTGAGCCGAAGGATCTCCCATCGCTAGTTAGGGGAAAGGGGGAAGTGTAGGGTGTGTCGGGTATCGGTGCCTTTAGTGCGGTGCACTGTTTTGATGCCATTTTGGTGCACTTTTTTGGTGCGCTGAACTGTTTTTGGGTATTGGTGCCTTTAGTGCGGTGTTTTAACATCCCTTTGCTAGTGTGGCAGAACGGGCACAGCTCGGAGTATTGGTGCGGATACATCTTATGTAGTAGTGTTGGGTGGGCCAGAGACCCTGCCTGTATTCCGCGTATTATCGTCTGGTCCCTGCGGGTGAGGGAGTGATGAGTCTCATGTAGCGTTTGTCTATTTTCCCTGTACATTATAATGATATCTTTATAGGCAGTGATTGTTGTCAAAGAGTCGACCCCCGCCTTCTCCAACTCCCGGCGGGACATGTCTCGGGCGTAATAGTCGGCAATGTTGTTGCCTACGAGGGAGGAGTGCGAGGGGGCCCAAATCAGTTCGACCTCGTTTTCTGGTGTTTTGTGCCGTTTGAGGACGCGTGCCGCCTCGGAGGAGATGAACCCCCCACGGTAGTATGCGTAGGTTTTCTTGCTGTCTAAAATGACGTGCGTCGCCCCGGGGTAGATTAGTGCCAATGCGATCGCCGTCTCTTCAGCGTTTGTTGCGTTTCTTGTCCTCGCTAACGCCACGGCGACGAACCTGTCTCTTGTTTTTACAGCCAAAGTGGCCTTGTCGCTTCCCGTGACCAGGGCGGCGTCGACGTACATGACATTGGGGTTGCCCTCCAAAGGGCGTTTCCAAAGCCTTGGCGCGCTTTTCTCCTGTCGTCATCCTCCCCTGGCGCCATGTTGCGTGGGAGGGGTTTTGTGTTGATCTTTTCTCTCCAATGTTCGAGGACGCGGCCGGACGTTCCCGCCGGCTCAGGCCTTTATCCGATCTTTTCCAGTATCCTCCTCCCGTGCTCGGACCCGCTGAGACGCATCCTCTGATTGGAGGGGTGCGCCTCCACGAGGTCGTTCACTGTGTTGTGGACCCCCATCTCGTACAGCCGTTTGGTCGACGTGAACGCGGCTAGTCCAAGAGCTTGCTTCGTGGGTTTTCTCAAGATGACGTCTAGTTTTGTCTTCTGTGCTCCGGTTAGGTTAAGGTATGGAGCCGAGTAGGTGGTTCTTGTAACCACGAAGGCCTGAACCAAGCGCAGCGCGTCATTCTCCTTGATGCCCCGATTCTTTTTTGCTACGCGTTGGAGCATGCCGAGGACTTGCTCCGACGTTAGGCATATCTTGTCCACGGCCGCGTCCGCCTTGCTGTCGCTGCGAAGCAACAGCCACAGGATCCGACACTGTTGAGTGGGTTCGACCTGGATGCCGTCGATCTTGATCTTCAGGCCGCATCTGCTCCTCTTGCCGACGCCCGGCTGGCCTACTAAGAGCTCGAATTTTGGGGGGGGGGCGCAGCTCAGGCCGCACGACTTGGCGTACTCGTGGACCGTCGTCGCTGCGCGCTGCAGTGTTTCTTCCATCCACCCCTCCGATCCAGCACTGTTCGTCCAGACCGTGATATCATCGGCATAGAAAGCGTGGTCTAACCCTTCAATGCGTTCCAGTTTAGGCAGGGGTAGCAGTGCCAGGTTGAACAGCAGGGGCGATATTACGAATCCCTGGGGTGTTCCGCGTTGTCCTAGCGTTATCGGGTCGGTCTTCGCGTTGCCTATCGTCAGAACGGCCGCTCTGTCCTCGAGGAAGTTGCGGGCGTAGTGGAAAGCTCTGGCGCCACAGCGGTCCCGTCAGGTTACGCAGGGTGCTGGCATGGGTGACGTTGTCGAATGCCCCTTTGAGGTCGAGGGCCAGGATGGCTCTAGGGCTCAATCTGGTTGCTTGTTTGATGACGAGTACGTGCAACTCAACCATGACGTTCTGCGTACCGAGATGTTTGCGGAAACCGAACATGGTCGCTGGCATCTGTCCTGTTTGCTCTTGGTGTCTCTGCAACCTGTGCAACACCATCATCTCCATGACCTTTCCCACACAGGACATCAGCGATATGGGTCGTTGCGAGGACGGAAGTGCCGACGCTGATGGCGGCCATCCTGGCAGCTACTGGCGTCAAGAGAGAAAAGGCGATGGGGGATATATTCTGCCGAAACCCCGTGCAGGATATCATAGTCGTGAGCACGCCGGAGGAGAGACGAGCGAGGCAATACTCGAGGAAAAAGTGTCTGGCAATAGGAGGCACTGGCCACGAAGTCTGGGCATACCAAGCGGCAATGGAAGGCACAGTGAAGGGAGTGATCAAGGCAATACCGGTCACGACACCCAGGCAGACATCAACGCGAACATCGTGAACATGTACTATCCCCAGGCGCTACAAGCACACAGGATCGGGATGTCGACCGCCGTAATCATCCTGTTCGAGGGCACGAAAGTGCCGAACTACGTCAAGTACGGAGCAGTCCTCGTACGCTGCGGACTTTACAAAAAACACTTCGACGTATGCAAGACGTGCGGAAAAGTCGGACACAGGGGCGACGTCTGCCCCAACCCTAACGAAAACGTCTGCTTCGCCTGCGGCACCGTCAACCCGGGCCTCGAACACCAGACGAAATGCAAGCCGAGATGCAGGCTTAGTGGAGGCGAACACGTCACGGGAGACAGGGAAAGCGGGAACAAAATCAAGACGCCTTACGTCGTCAGGCAACGACATTGGGAGCGGAAACACCGGCAAGAATGACAGGACCTGAGGGACGAGGACTTTCCGCCACTCCGGAGGGAGAGGAACGTAAGCCGTGGACCTCAAGCCAGGGGAGGAAGCAGCATGCACCGAGGGCGCTCTCTTTCGAGGCAACTGGCCCCGGGAAACCAGTGCTGGAAAACCGCCGGGAGAATGGCATCGTCGGCGCGGAGCATCTCGAGACGTCGGGCAACGCGGAGCTGATCGTGGAGCGCGGACGTTCGAGATCACGGGGAGAGCCAGAAGGAAGCCAGCGTGGAGTCGCCGTTAACAAGGTGGCCTGGGCGGACGGGTCTCCAAAAGTTCGATCGCCCAATTCCCCACCCTCTAACCCCTGTAACAACAACATGAACGGTGATAACGCCATAGTGAACGAGCTAAAGAAAATCATAGAGAAGCAGAATGAACAGATTCATGAAGTAATGAGGAAATTAGAGAAAGCAACGAATAACAACACCGCACAGCACACACCGATACACGAAGAAACACTAGCTGACCCGGTAGGAGAGGGAGCGCGCAAGGTGCCAAAAAGAAGGTCGCCACCCGCGGTAGTGCAAGTGCAAGCGATGGAGGAAGTGCAAGCGATGGAGGACGAGGAGCTTCCACCAAAACAAGAGCAAAAGAAAGAAGAACAAGTACAAGTAACTCCTGGCGAGTCTGCCATCTTGGCGGCTCTGAGCAGGCTTGAAGAAAGGGTAGCTACGATTGAGACCAAGCATGATCGCCTGGCGGCTAGGCTCAACGCTCTAGAAACCAAGCAGAAATACGGAACATTAAAGAAGGAACGAGCAGAACGGCCGAAAAAAAATTGCCAAGAGAAGGGGACGCGCAGACACGAACCAGAAAGATAAAGCCGAAACAACACAACAAATCTATTCGGACACGGGTCGTCGATGAGGTGACCGCTATATATCAGTGGAACTGCCGAAGCATAAAAGCCAAAGGAGGGAGCTTATCCTTCACAGAGGGAGTCAGGACGCACACCGACAACCCCTAGTCATAGCGCTACAAGAGACCAAAGTTAAGCCTTGCATGCTGGGGTGCATTACATATACCAACCCGACCCAATAGAGCACCGCCGTCCTTGTACGTAATACGGTCACTGCGATGCAACACATCACGTCGCAGCACGGCTGTGACCACACGCTGGTCGAGCTGCACGCGAGAGACATTGGGCACAGCAAGAACGTATTTATACTGAACGTTTACTGTAGACCAGGAGCCAAGCACCAATACGATTTCGATGCCATACTGAATGACGCAATGGGACTAGCAAAAATCCGCACGCTCCTGGTAATGGGCAACTTTAACGCGCCTCACCCCATGTGGGGCTATAAAATTGCGTCCAAGAAAGGCAAGGCTTTTGTCCAAGCCATGGGAAAGCACGAGCTGTACCTTATCAACGATCCGGGAATCCCGACCCGAACGGGTAACAGCGTGACCAACGACACGACCCCCGATCTCACGTGGTCCTCGGGGTCACTGGAGACGAGGTGGAAGTGCGACGACGCCGACCTCGGCTCGGATCACAAAATCATCAAGATGGATGTTCTCGGGCCTCAGTATAAGGCGGTGTACGGCAAGGCGAGGATAACCGATTGGGATAAGATGAGAAAGCACACCAGTGAGAGGAAGCAAGAAGATGCCGAACCATCTGCGGAATCCTACAAAGACTGGGCCAGACGACAGCAGGCCACGCTGCAAAAGTACACGCAATAGATCACCACGACGGTGGACACACCTTTCGTGGACGGCAGGCTCTCCAACCTGTGGGCGTTGCGGCACTCGCTCACTCGCAAGTGGAAGCGCCAGCGGCGTAACAGGAAGCTGGCTAGGCGCATCGGCGTACTGAACAAAGAGATAGCGGCGTATGCAGCCAAACTGTGCAGGGAAAACTGGCATAGAATGTGCGATGGCTTAATAGGGCAATTGTTGGCGGGCAAGACCTGGAAATTGCTGCGCCACCTCATCGACCCCGCACAAAGGAAGTCGACCACGAATTGGAACCTGACCAAAGTCATCAATAATTACGACGGGGATAGCGCCGAATTGCTCAGGGAACTCCAAAAGCGTTACCTCCAGACCGAAAAGGAGCGGTGTCTACCACAAAAAATGTATGTGGGGACCCCTAACAAGGAGCTGGACCGACCTGTCACAATCTCAGACCTATGGGCCGCCATCGACAAAAGCAACAGGAAAAGCTCTCCCGGGGCGGACAACATTACCTATAAGCTGCTTTTCAACATGTGCGGCATTACGGCCAACGAGCTACTGCTTGTAACTTTTTAAGGTTAGACTCCATCTATCTGCCAATAAATAAATAGTCGGCTCACGTGTCTACCAAAGCTGCTACGTCAAGGCGGTCGCTAGATAGGCGTATGTGTGACGTTGCTGTCTTCGAGTTCCGGTGCGTCGGGGGCACTGTTTGGACATGCTGATGGTCCCTCTCTACACGTCGTTGTTAGCGTCGTTTTGTAATAGCGGGCTTGGGCACGTGGTGTATGCGTAGCGCTTTGTTTGTGTGGTGGTTTTGGTGGTCATGTCAGAGATAGGTAGTGATATGAGATTGTGGGCGCGTCGGGAATCGCGTTCTTCGGTGCATGGTTGCGCCACTGGAGGGTGTCCGCTCTTTTGCTGGAACATGCATAAGCTGCTGCTTTAACTCCAACTACCTGGGCACCCGGACCTTTAGAGTGCAAACTCAGCTCTCTTGCGGAGTACCGGCGATTGGTAGTGATATGGTGAAGGCAAGCCGTTGAATTGCGGCTACCTCACGGGGTCTCTGATAGGTGTTCGTTGGTCTCGTTTCGGCGTTTTACATCGGGGTTCGTCGACAGTAGAGCGGCGCAGACCGAACCTCGTGTAAGTGGAGCGACAGGTGATACGGAATGTTTTTTCGCCGTACGAGTATATCGGACGGTAATGAGGCATTTGCCACACATTAGTCTTAATCAACGTGGGTCACTGCAACAGAAGCGGCTGGTCAGGTTAAATTATACACTTGCTTGTAGGGCGTCTTAGGGACGGCCAGAAAAAGGACAATGGGGTACGGCATCGGTCTCGTTCATCTCTTTTTATTATCAGCGTATTTCTTGTTTATAACGGTGAAGGCGGCAGTACTGCATTCTGGACGTCCTAAAGAATCACTATAAAAATGTTGTGACCAAAGGTTGCTGGCTGGTCTACAAAAGTTTTCTGAGTACTTCGCAAAGTTCCGAGTGAAATGTTTTCGCAAAGTATCTGCTGTGAATCCAACGGCAGCGTTGGGGTTAGCATGAACGCGTTAACCGGTCGGTGTAATGTCGTGACGGCATGGTGAGCGTCTTCTCAATTATAGCAGCCGCTCACGCGAATGAATAGGTTGTTCTGGGGCGATGAACGCAATATAAAAAGAGGTGCTGGGTCACGTGAAGTATTAGGAACCGGAGCTCTATATCATTATGTCAGTTTCAGGTCATCGGAAGAGACCCATAATTTTTTTCTTGTAGACAACTAGACCTTCGTTTGCTTTTTACGAGCTGGTTTACAGCAAGGTCTCAGCTTTTTCCGACCTTGCAACCTTGGAGAAAGAATAAAGAAATTATTTCTTGAATAAAATGGAGGGTATTACAATTTTGAATGTCTCTTTAAACAAGTTTTAGTTGCGTCGAATAATAAAAAGCGTTGTAATGTTTAACTTCGTACACGCTCTAGCAACCGCTCATCCCGGTTTCCTGTAGGGGATCCATCAAACGTGGCGCTTCCGGGGCCTGTGGCTTGTAGCAAAATGTTTGAAGAGAGGCTTTGCGCACCTTGTTGTTATCCGCGTCATTTCTTTTGGTTCGTCTGGCAGTGGGTAAAATTGGGAAATAAACCTTGCCATCGGCAGCTGGATCGAGTTGAGCTTACTTCATGGCTTCAAGAAGGTGCAGGGGGCGTTAACGGCCAGCATCTATGACCTCCAAGAGATGTCAAATAGCGAAGGACGATGCAGGTTTCTCCAAAAGGTGTTGTGGCGAACTTCAGCTAAGCTAATAACACAGGAAATACAGTATCGGTGAACCCACAGTGAATGAACTCAAGTGCAGAGGCGAGTGCCAGCAAAAGAAACGCCCTCTTTCTCTGCCTCGCGACAATTTTCATTACACCGCACGTTTTTCTAGAACCATAGACCTTCTTAGACCACACTAGATGCCAAGGAACATTCTAGACTTGTGCTGGGTCGGCGAAACACATCAAATTGCACTGCGTCTGTGGCATACAAAAGGAATACAACAGGACACATGCTCCACTTCAAAATAGATAAGAGAGATAGGTGCGGCCACATGCTGCAACAAAACACATCGGTAACCATAGCGCGGTTTGCGGAAATATGCAGTGGAAAATGTTTCTTTGGTAGAAGCAAGTTGGTCAAAATCTGTACTTAGTGAATGAGAGGGTACGCATAATTGTAAACACCGCCACTTCGAAGACAGGAGGTTGGCCTTGCGTGTGACTGTGGTTCATTTTTAACTGCCGTTGTTAAACGGGAGTTTGAGAACATGATTGCCGGCCCATTTTGTAAGCACCAGGAGACGAGAAGTGTTTATTCTCGAGAAAAAAATTGGTCAGCATTACTACTTCTAAACACTTATCAGATGCAAAAGGCGTGTTTTCTTTAATTTTTAGAAGACCTCTACAGCTACTCTTTGATGAAAGAGGCTAGTGGATAATTGTATTCCGCTTTTGCTGACCGGAAAGGCACGCACGAATGACATCGCAAGGGGCACATTTATGAGACTCAGCAACTGGTGCCCCCGATGCAGCTGTAAGGGGAGACTATTGTAATCTGAAACGTACTGAGATTTCCTGCGGAAATTTTGCAGAGGCCCCGTTTCATTCATTCAGTGTGTGTGTGTATAATTATGTTATAACAAATTGATTTAAAAGGGTCGCTAAACTTTTTGCATCAAACCTTTTTATTTTTTGACATTCTATAACATCCTTACTCTGTCGTATTGGATTGACTGCCACGACGGCGCTGCTCACCAGCTGTAGCTCCCATAAAATCAGTCCGTTAGCAGTCGATGGCTCGTCAAACTAAATCATGCCTTCAAAACGAAGCCCAGAAAAAGGTATGTGCAAAAATATTGGCTCCTTTTGTAGCTTATGTAAAAAATAGGCTTAGTAAATTTGAAAAAGTCAAAATACCTTGGCAATAGCGCACATAAAATACTTAGTGTTTGAGAACAAAGATTCGCCAATCACGCTTAGCTGTAGCTGTATCTCCAAATTAGGCATCTTCAGAAATTGTCAGGCTAATCGACTACAGGACAGAGTCAGAGAGATCTATATATAGGTATATTGATTTCAAATGTGCTGAGGTTTCAAACCTAAATGGTATCATTAACGCAGTAACAGAATTTTGTGAACAGTTTGCACTAGTTCACTGTACTGCAGTACGACAGATTTCGCATCCGTTTTCCTGCGTAGAGGAATGCAGTTACTGGTAGTAATTGTTGGGTCTGAAGAAAGCTTACTGCACAAGCCTGCTTAGCCAATGCTGCGCTCAGCGGATCACAAGGCTGCAATCCAACATAAAAACCGTCATGCAAATAAGGTGGTTTTCCCGACATTGGCCAAATTCACCGTAAGTAAAATTGAGAAAAGTGCGAAAATATTGTCAAAGCAACTATATGGAATGTTTTAAACGTAAACGAGGAGAATAATATAACCAGATGTACCTAAAGATTATGCGTTGTATTTGAGGACTATTCAGATGATAAGGTCGGATTTCGCTCTTACATAATTTAAACATTGATGTCGATGCGCCAATATAAAGAAAACTTTAAACTTTACTGCAATTGTATTTCAAGGATTGTACGTAGTGTTTTGAAGAAAAAGCAAAGTTATGCCGGACTGGTTTAATAACCGTAAAACTAGAGATACTGATCATAGTTTTATTGGCTAAGCTCTCGACTTCCGCACTAGCTACGTGCGACGACGAGCGGCGGTGGGCAGACGTGGCCTCTCGCCTAACAATGAACAGGTGTCGCGAGGAACTAGCTGAACTTTGAGCGCCGGATGGCCCCCACAGACCCGGAGGCGAGCACGACCCGCTATCCCTGGTGCTCACTGGGCTGGCGGTAGACTAGCAGGATGCCATTCCCGTCATCCGGCAGTGACGGGACCGGCAGAGTGCACGGGAGGCCAGCGACGCCATCTTGGTCGAATCTGGGAAGAAGGGTACGGGTGAAGGGAAGGCGGCAATGCCGGCCCATATCCCAGAAGATGCGCTTGGCCGACAGCTGCGGGTGGCATCTGCCGAGCAGGAGGCCTACTTCGGGCAGTCCAACATCGAACAACCAATCTGAGGGGGAACCCAGCACGGTGGACACGGCTGCCGCACTGCGGGAGGGGGGGCGGGCAAGCAGCAGGCACCACGGATCTACCGCGAAGCCTTGCTACAACAGCGACACATGGTGGTCAAGCGGCCACCACGTGAGAAAGGGCAGACACCTGAGGACCGGCGCTGCAGGCTTGCAAAGCCCATTAAATTTATTACGTTTCATAGCCGAATAAAATAGACCCGCCTTCATTACGGCAAGAATGTTTTAAGATCACTTTTCGCTTCTTAAGACCCATCGACAGATTGGTCGACGGACCGGTTCAATTGACACCCCGGTTCAAATAAAACCGTTTGCAAAACCTTTGCGCTCGCTATAAATTGCACCATGTACAATTTTTCACTCGTTCTTTGTTATCCATAGTCAATAATTTCCGTCAAGGTATTGATTGGGCACGTTATCCAAGATGAATCTTGCTGGCGTAGATTGGGGCGATCGTTATACGCGTTTACCAATTACCACATACGAACGTACGATACTTTGTGAAATACCCTAACTGCAATCACAGTAACAACGCTTCAGAGGGTGGAGAAATGATCCTTTCTGTGCAATATAAATGCAAAATTTAGAACAAATATAATGAAGTGCCACCGCGGTCATGTAATCTGGCAATAGGGACGCATTACTCGACGTCATTTTGGCAGTAACGTTTCCCTTCTGTTTTGAAAATTATGACTGCTAACGCAAGAGATCATTTAAAATTCCACAAACTATATTATGACAGTGCTACGTACAGAGAGCTGATCTGACAGTGGCCCCTATCTTTGGGCGCAGTTTGGGCTTTGCTACAACCCCGTTCCCAACAATATTTTGGGCGGCGATGCCAGTGATACCGACTGCACTGGAACCAGCGCGGGCAGATAGTCCAGCAAGACTGACATAGTTCCGAGTGCTGGAAGGGATGAGTTTTACTGTTCTCATCTTCACTAAGAGCGTCGCAAGTGCAACTGAGTTCATAGTTATAAACTAAAAGTAGTGGTTTTTGCAATAAGTGTTTTCGGTTATTTTCCTCTCACAATTGAGAGAACAATCAGCTGCAGTAACGTTTGGCGAGTACGTTACATATTTATATGAATTATGGTTGAATACATCCTTTCCAGACACGCACATGCTGATTTGTGTATTTAGGGCAGTAAGATACAAATTGTGGCCTAAAAAGCTGCAGTGTACTTCGTATGTGTACATCAGAGACACTCAATGGAGCAACTCTGAACGTCTTTACGGTAAGTACATATTGTTTCCCTAACTGCACTAGTCAAAAGTGAAATTGTGAAGTTAAAAGCCTGTGGTTTGAATTACAGAACTCCTCAGATAGGCAACGACGGTTGTTAGAATACATCGCTAACACGTCCGAAACAAATTTACCTTGATAATCATCAAATTTTAAAGTTATAGATAATATATAACCCCCCTCTCTTCTTGGCGTTTTTAAAACCGAACGCTTCTAGTAGGCGCCCATTTATTCACAGTAGCCAGATATTGCTGACTTTTTCTACTGGTTTGTTACATAGCACATTATTATGGTTCAGTATCACTGAATATGCACTAAATCCTTCGGCGTATTTACAAACCTAACCGTTCCGGGTGCTACCGGTGAGAGTATGTCTTTCTTGATGTAGGTTACCCATGGTAATGTCTAAATTCAGTTTTATATTATATTCTCATAATATCCATTTATTCGCGGGATCGAGATTGGGGGAAAATAACTGGTTTTCGTAAAATTACCCCCCTACAAGTGCAAAAACACAACTGCAAGTATTTGGCCCCAACAAACTTACAACCGGGTAGGCGTGATTTTTGACAATACCACACAAAGAAAATTAAATATTTTTTGCCTTCGTTCCATAGTCGCTGCGTAATATGTCTGGCAGCGCGCCCCATTTTCCCGAAACTAACGCCTCTTATAGCAGCTCTTAGCCCATGCTATAAAATTCACTTTTATTATCCCTTAAACCTGGCGACATAAAACATCGCATGCGTGGTAGCTGTTAAAGCACAACAACGTGGCGCAATTTTTCCCAGTATTGTTCTAAGACACGAGGTCATATCGGCTTCCGAAGAACACGTTGCATTAGTTCTCCATGTATTGATTGTAGGTGAAAATATTCGTGCACACCTCTATGCAAAATATTTATGACAATAACAAATCGCTCATTATATATTGTTCTCATTCCTATGTTAGCGCAGCCTGGTCTCTCCGAGCACTACCGCAAGGTTGCTTTTACACTTTTCAGACAATCGGATGCCCGAACACCTTCCGCCTTCATCCTTCTGTCTTGTTGATACCAGCGATGGTAAAATAGGAGTTATAACTTCTGAGCTTCCCTCTTCTGCTACAACTTTCGTAGATATTGTCACTCTCTAGCGTTTTTTTTTTTCAAATAACGTCTTGCATGTTAGGGGAACTGTCCATGGGAGGCGGCCGCTGATTACAAATCATTTTTCTATTTTTTCTCGCTGTAGAAGAACCTCGTATTCATGAGAATTACTTTTGTTGCATATCTTCCTCTGTCGATGGTCTTACTCTCTGCGACAGGAGGAAATAATATTTGAACTGCTCTTGTTTCTGTGATAGCTAGAGCACAATCAGGGCGAGTGAACCCAGAGCGTACGTGTCCAGTTTTGGAGAAGGTGAGGTTCCTGAGACGTGTTGATCAAGGACTCGCACATTGCGCTGTGTCTATTTATCCTGACTTGTTTATTCTTAAAGAAGCACAAATCACTAAAACGTGTACCGTCAACTATTCCAGCCGTTTTTTGGCGACGGAAGTCAGACGCGAATAAAATATACAGAACATCGTGCTTTATTATGCAGTGGCGCAACCAAACATAGCTCGAGGTAATGAGTACATTAAGGAAAATTGGAATGTACCAGAGAGAGAAGGTATAAAATTACGGGCCCAGCCTTCTGCGGAGAAAGAAATCCCGTAGCGCTTGCCCTGGCATTTTTTCACAAGATGCATTTGTGTGTAACTGTTTTGGAAAAACTTGGTTATAAATAACGATCCCCGCTGCTACTGCCAGGACTTCTGTGCGCATTACGTGACCTATGGCCATGGAGTCTGCGCTAAAGAAAATGATTAGGCCACATTGCATATCAAATAAAAGGGTTTTATTTGCAATATATATGTGCAATTACCCGGTAATAAATAAGGGCGAATTGCTGCAAACCGTTAGATGTTGAGTGGGAACTTTACGCTTATTGCTCGCGCGCTTTTTCTTCCCCGCGTCTGCGGATTCCCAATACGATCAGAGTGAGTAGGGTTGCATATCTGAGCTTGTCTGGAGGAATGGAACATTGGAAAAACTGTGCATGTGCATTCGTTTTCTTCCCTGCATATTCCTGGCCTGCATATTCCTGGCCGGGCTGCTGGCAAAAAGAAAAGCGTGAAATGGTGAAGCTTTCCGTAAGAGGCCTCACCGTTGTAATTATAACTTTACTGGTATGCTTATAGTTCTGACAAACCAGATACAAATACAGCAATGGGGCGAAGAAAAACTGCCAACAAATGTTTTGCTTATTTATTCCACATGAGTCAGTAACTTTCTGCAAATTTTTTATTCTAGCTTTCAAAGATGGTAGTGTGGGGTTACTTCAGTCCAGAAATTTTGGTATATATGTATGCCTGTCTCTCTGATAATCCATTCTGCCATCCGGTCAAAGATTTACATATTAAAGAACACGTTTACATACTCACAGCCATCCCTAAGCACCTAGGTACGATTGCATTGTTCATACTTTTCAACATTGTTGGACAAAAAAATTAGGCAAATGAGCCACATAGAATAAATACATAAGTAATATTTGCACTTTTGCTTTATTAAAGCATACGTGGAAGTTTGCTATTTGCGATAGCCAATACAACACCACATCTAATGTGTCCCGTTGTCACCTGCCGTTGGTCCGAGCCATTATAGCTCCTGCAGGTATTCGAAGGAGTCAGAATATTTAAACAGTCTACTGGATTGCCCATTGGCCGCGGGTGGAGTAGGGTGCCCTGGAGCACGCACTCGCACCCGCTGAGGCCTGCACAGAGTGGCGCAGAGCGTTCGCATTCAGGCCCTCTTTGTGTGCAGACAGGCCTCATAGTGTTGCTGTGGAACGAACTAATCTTGATTTACAGGGTAGGGCCGCCGGACGACTATTGGCTTTAAACGCCACTTGCAACAAAGTGAGAAGATGCGAACGAATGGTTTTGGTGTCAGCACCAGCCAAAAAACTTATTCTGAACTGCTCAGTTGTTGATTATGTTGTTTTGTAGTTGAAGCCATTCTTGCGACGCAGAATATTTTGAGGGTAGGTGTTGCGTTGCTGGAACTTATCGCTGAGGCCACACCAGGAACTATCTCCCTCGGCGAAAAACTGGGCGAAAGTATTGCTGTCGACAAAATAAACTGCATTCGCCTGCAAATATTAAAAATCTGTGTTGACATTATGACAATGTCGGATTGTAGTACTTGCTACTTGGCGGTCTTCATTGGAAGGACTATATCACTTGGGAATATTGTGGGCAGGATCACAGTATAGGTGAAGCCAGATTTCTACGAACCACTTAGTCAGGTATCGGCTCTGCGCTAAATCAGATATAGGGAACGCCGTTGTTTCTGCCATGAATATTAGTGGGAAAGCCGTAAATGGAATCATAATTATTCGCCAGGTCCTTGGGTGAAGGAACTAATCGTACAGGAACATCTTATCTATTACAGCCCCTTTTAAAATATGTGAGAGGTTCTTGGGTTTGTGATTGCGTCGACGTTAAAACGATTTCTTAGTCCTACCCCAGTTAGTGTATCTTTCTTCCTTGAGCCATAAATGCTAAGCCTAGATCTACAATGCCCATTTTTGAAGCATTGTTGCAAACATGAAAGTGCAGTAATATCCCTTACCAAAGCAATTTATTCAAACTGAGGTACTTTAGGTTACTCGTAGTGAAATAAATAGTATGTCGCTATTAATAGTTGAATACCTTGCACAAGACAAAATGGTAAACTAAGATTCTTTCCTTTTTCTTTTCTTCGTAGGATGTTATGTATGGCTCTTTAAAACGTTTTTAGTTAGGCAAGGGTGCGCAGAGAGACTTTGCATTTTATGAGGTGCTTTATAAATGTGAGGCATTTTGTACAAGCATAGACAACAGTAGTACAGTCCTAAGTAAAGTTCAAAGCAAGAATATCCGTTTGCCATTTTTGAATGAAAAGCTCTCTTCCTCTAGCAGGTCAGCGGTTCCTTCGTGGCGTGCGTGACCAGAAATTCCCAGCACGGCTGGGGATGCGGAAGGCACTTTTCACTCATGGAGCACAATGTAGATGCGGGGCGATAGGCCCAGCGTTCCCCGTGCTCTCCCGGCGGCCGCGTCGTAGGGACCCTTTAGTAAGCTTTGTCGGGCTGCTTTAGCGACGGTGTGGAGCCGGTTTTGGTGCAGCTTTGGGTAAATTGCGCACTTTGCATGTCCTCAATACCTTATTCGACAGCACCTCCTGGATAACCCACACCCGACGGAACTAGGTTGTCGTACGGCGAAGATACGTTACGCATTGTTTTGCAAGGCGGGGAAATACTGTACAGACCATTTACAGACATCTGGCCCCTATAGAAACACCTCCTTTTCCGCACTGCTTGTCCCGAATGGGACTGCGTTTTCTCTTACTGAATACCAAACCGTGTGCATTTCAACCGGTAATACAAAAACAAATGGAGCAACAGGTTCTAAAAAATAGTGATTATAAATGTTCTCGCCATTTTCAATCTTACGAAACAAATTAGTTTAAATCTGTACAAACGATAATCAGTGCGCTCGCAATCAAGATTGTTTCGGTATCTTTACTTGTGTCTCGTGGTGGTGCAGCCCCAAGCTAGAACGTAAGGAAGGCTACGTGCCGCTGTCTCACCCTTCGAAACACGCTTCTCTCCGATTTACTTCTTCCGATGCCTGTCCGGGCTACACTGCGGTGTCCGCCTCTCGAGCCCGGCCGTGGCGGACGCTGCGGCGATCGGGAAGTCACCCCCACGAATCCCGAGTAACGGCTGGCTGAATGTCTGGATTCATTCTTCTAGAACGGACAATTGGGCTAGTTGGTAGGTGTTCTTCTTGAATGCGGAAGCGCTCACAATACAGGGACGAAAGTAGAAAGAACATAGCGCCGTGTCGTGTATGTTCGTTCTACTTTCGTACCTGTTTTGTGAGCGCATTTACCTTCAAGACCATTAGTTCAAGAGCCAGGTGTGGGAATTTAAGTGAAGTCGCATGTGAAGTTGTTGTGGGGGTCCTTCACAGCTGTTCTTTTCTACCACCTTCATAGCGTTTATTGGAGCCATGTTTTCGAGGACTGCCACTTTACAGAGCATGCGTCACTGTAAACATTTTTTCGAAAACAGCAACACATAAATCGCCCCAGAAGACAGAATTCTGCGTTTTTTATGGCAGGCTCGAACAAAAACTGTCCATATTTTCCTACGCGGTGGAGCACTTTGTTGTAGCGTTGTCGCAACTGACTGGACCAGATATTCCCGTCTTGTCGTGGCAGCGTATCACGTTGAATATTTGTTACACGTACTCAGGAAACACGTGTTGTGGCGTATCTTCATCATCTGCTTGCAGTGCCACTATCATCATAATCAACAGCTGCCTACCATCGTCATCAGCGGTGCTTGCCCGGTGGCGTCAGCAGTGCCACGCGCCACAAAATGGAACACAAGTGCGCACCTAGGCAGTCGGATGTCTACGCCACTCTCCAAGTTCCGGCATGGCCTTGGGCACCTCAATAAATGTGGAAAAGCCACAGTGCACAACCTCAACCACGGCTCACTTTCCTACAAGTTTGTATTCACCACTCCCAATTCTTGCTGGCCTACCAGTAAAATATAGGGAGTGGCATCCGCCACACCAACCGAGCCTGCTTCCCTAAAAAGTGGTGACCTGGACTTTCCACGCCTGTCGTTCGAACAACGGCAAAGCGACCTGACTACGTGGGGGGACCCGCCCATACCGGAGTATGAGCCACGCATCCTACGAGGTTGGTGTATCAAGCTTGAGGCTACGTTCTCGCTGAACTACGTCACCATAAAGTAGTTCAAGCACTCGATCATCTGGGAGGCGCTTCCGCTAGAGCTTCGCGGCGTCCTCGCCCTACCACCGCCCAGCCCCACCTCCTATGATGACTTTCGGGCTGCCGTGCTCGCACACTATGGTTATGGGGATGACCTGCCGCAGCCTTCATTACACGAGGTACCCCCACGACTTGCGCACGCTACGCTGCCACACACGGTATACTCCGACCCACCCAGCGCGGTGACGTCCTTCACCACCGAGGCCGACGACCTGCTCTCCATTTGCAGCGAGGCAGCCACAACTTCGCCAACGTGACTTGCATCCCACGACTTCACACGCGCTAACCGACCACCTCCCGCCTCGCCCACTTCTGCCACGCCACGCGAAGGCACTGGTCAGCCTAGCAATACTGAAGCAGCGACCTCCCATCCTCTTCGGAAGACAGCGCCACCTATACCTACACCCAAGCCAAGCCATTATCCAACGTCACCCCAAGACCAGCTCACCGTAACGCTGATCCCTTAAAGCCAGCCTACAGGGCAGGCACTGTGTGCCACCCGTAAGGTAATATTGACGCACTCCCCATCTGTCATTGGGACGTTGCGTGTGCAATCTCGGCGAAAACAAGAGAGCAGCATGAGTCTTCCACGCAAGACTTCCTCAGTCGCGATGACATTATGGACGAAACTGCCATCCTTCGGAGAGACCTGCTCACCAGTCAGAAAACGAGTGAGCTGGAGGACGCTGAACGAGCAGACGTGACCATACCAGAACTGGCTAAAAACTTTAGAGACCTCAACACTGCTTGTAAATACCAAACCCCACTCTCCCCTGCTCCTTCGTGAAATGACGCACGTCTTCTGTTGGGAGACACCGCAGCGGAAAGCACGCGAATGCACAAAGGACGTTTACCTTGCGGCCAAGTCGTCGTTCTGCATCACCCTACCCCTGCACGGCATTGCCGGCGTCGCGAGAACTGCTGAGGAAACTTTTGACGCTCTGCCGTTAGCAACACAGCGTCGCGTCCGACAGACATTATTCACTCGTCTACGTGCTTCAGGCTAATGCTCCTTCAGACGTAAGATGATTTACAGGAAGAAGCAACCCCGAATGTCCATGTCACTTCGCCAGTATCCTATCCTTAGGCGACTACGGACGGCTCTTTGCCCCTACCACGGTGCACGTTATCGTGTCCCTTGTAACCACAGAGGTCGCTGCACAACGGAGCCGTCCAACACACGCAAGCCTTATCCGCCCAGTTCCTTGGCCCGCTTTTCGGACTCCAAGATGCACCCTAGCCCTTCTAGACATCCCCCGTGCCTCTTTGTGCGCCTGTTTGCTTTCGCATCACAAGATACGTTGCTGTCTGCGTCCGCTACGCCCCTCCCAGCCAAGACCACCCGACGGCATCAACTATCACCGGACTCTCTCATTGAACTGAGCATGCCGGCCTAAGGACCACGAACGTGTAAAAACCTCCATAACTGATTGTGTTACGCATGCCTGTGCATAGCTGTTTCGCGCACTCTTCATCAGACATACAATTATGGTAACGCGTTCCGCGCTAGTGGAGAGCCCTGTAGGGGCGGCAAGAGGAAGACGAAGATCGCCATCGCGCTGCGTTCACATCGGCTCCGTTCTTTTTCACAAATTGCGCCGGTTAATTGAACCGCAGTTGCTTGAAAGTGCATCGACCGGATGTATGAAGTTGTGTGGACCACCGGAAACCCAAATTGCGAGGTAGGGAACCACTTCTTTCGAATTTAAAGGACTTTTTTGTGCCCACGAGGAGCCCCCGCCGCTAGGCCTAACGTCGACTTCGGCCTCGGCCGGGGGAGTGGTAGGCCTAGCCCAGGCCTCGGCGAAGCCGTCAGCGGAAAACCGAACCTTCGGTGATTACGCATGTGAGCATTGCTCTAAAATGGCTACCGCTATGCGTGTAGAGGTGAACGGCGTCGAAATCCCGCCGGAACAGTGCACAAGATCGCACGGCTGGAAAACTGCCGGCGAAAGAGTGAGGCAAAACGGCGTGGGCCAGCTAACCTTAACGCCCGCACTTCGAGTGAGCCAAGATGGCGCCAAGGCAACGGCTGAAGTCAACAGCCAGAGTGACAACCTCGGCAGTGGCGCTACCGGCACCGATACACGTCACTCAAGGGTGAAACGTATAAACAAGGGCAAATTGTTGAAGGGCGCGCGCATGCCAGCATTGCCGCGCGACGACATGAAGATCGTGTTGCGCCCACGAGGCAGGCTCCGTGTGAGCGATGTGACCCGCGTAGAACTAAGTCGTACACTTGCGGCGGCGGCACAGATCCCCACAAATGAAGCAAATGAAGACGTCGTGTGCCTGAACCTTCAGCAGAATATCGTTGTGGTGAGCACCTCCAAGAGAGAGCACGCCGACCGATACGCTGCCGTGGAAAGGATCGACATACCCGGCACGGCGCACGAAGTAAGTGCCTACGAAGCGGCCCCTCACGGCACGGTGAAGGGCGTCATAAGGGGCATCCCGCTTGAGGATACGGCCCAGGAGATTCAGGACAATGTTGTGCACAAGCATAACCCAACAGCCCTACAGGCAAACCGAATCGGTAAGACCCGATCGGTCGTCATTGCTTTCGAAGGGCACAAAGTACCCAATTACGTTAGATACGGCAACCTGCTCACGGAGCGCACGTTGCACAAAAAACAAATTGACGTATGCTATGCGTGCGGAAGAGTAGGCCACAGAATGGACGTGTGGCCGGATCCCTCGAACAAGATCTGCCGAGGGTGTGGAATCTCCAACCCCGCCGAAGACCACGAATGTGTCCCGAAGTGTGGCCTGTGCGGAGGCAAACACCTGACCGTGGACAAAGCCTGCAAAGCCCGCTTCAAGACGCCCTACGTCGTCCGCCGGCGGCGCTGGGAACGGCGCCGAGCGGAGGAAGAAGAAGACGCTGGGAGAAGGAACTGAGAGAAAAGAGGTCCTGCTGGCGGACCCCACCGTAGCGCCTCCAAACAACTGGGCCGGTCCGCAGCAGCAACAACAGTAGCGGCGAAAACGACCGCCAGAGTCGCTCCCGATCGAAGTCACGATCCAGGGGTGGCAACGGCGGCGGCAACCGCCGCTGGGAGACGGTGAACCCCTGCTCGAGCGGGAGATCCGGATCCCCGACCACGTCCCGTTCGAAATCCAGGGCCGCCTCGGGGTCCCGGGCCAGTTCGAGACAACGCAACAGTTCGAGCTACCGGGCTAGTTCGAAGTCCCGGAACGAGTCAACCGGACGTCGAGGGATCACCGAGAAAAAGGTGGGCTGGACCAACAGGTCTCTCGTCGCTCGAACCAGCGACACCGCATTCCCACCCCTCCCCGCCTCCCAACACCTTAACTCACAATCGAGTCTGCAAAAGGACAGTAGCGAAGTGGCAGAGCTTAAGAGGATCATAGAGCGCCAAAACGCTCAGCTCCAGGAGCAGAATGCCCAAATACGGGCGCTTATGAGCAAGATTGAAACGCTGGCGAGTAACGGCAGCTCGGTAAATGCAAGACCCCAAAACAACACCATTGCGACAAACAACGCCGGAGGCTTGCGCAAGGTGGCGCGGAGGGATCCCCACTCGCCCCCCCTAGGGCGGACGGCGGGAGCGGCTGGGTCCACGCAACGTGCATCCAGCAATCAAGAGGCGATGGACGCCGAAGAGGGTCCCGCGAGCGGAGAGGAAGCGGCGGCCGGAGAGACCGCGACCACGGCAACGACACAGATCCCACGAGGAGGAGAGCTTACGGCCATTTTGTCCGCAATAACCCAAATTAACGAAAGGCTAGGCAAAATGGACGCCCGACTCGGAGCTGTCGAGAGAGCTTCACACGCTCTCGGTAAAGCACGAGCGCCTAGCGCTAAAAGTAGCCACAAAGTCGGTGAGGAACCGTTTCGCGTCCCTGAAAAAGGAGCGGGCCGAAGGAATAAAAGTAGCCGCAAACCGTATTGCGTCCCTGAAAAAGGAACGGGCCGAGAAGATCAAAGATGCGATCGCGAAAAGGCGCGGTCGACTCGAGACATCCGAGGAGGATGACGCAGAGGCCAAGTAAGAAGCACAAGAAGAAGACCGGGGAAGACACCACCGTAATTTACCAATGGAACTGCCGCGGAATTCGCAACAAAGAAGTGGAACTACTTTTACACATTCACGGGCAAGAAAACAAGCCACATGTAATAGCTCTACAGGAAACAAACGGGAAACCACGACTCCCGGGGTACGTCACTTACACAGACACCACGGAGAACGGAACGGCGGTGCTCGTCCGCAGCAACGTGGCGGCAACACAGCACGTCACGGCGCAGGGCGGGTGCGAGCACACGCTGGTCGAAATTCATGCAAGAGAAATTGGCAACTCGGGCAATCTATTCGTCATGAGCGCGTACTGCCGGCCGTCACAACGGCAGTACGAGTTTGACCGCATCGTGAGCCAGGCGAAAGGGTTGGCGGGGATGAGGCCACTCCTGATCCTCGGCGACTTTAACGCCCCTCAGACAACGTGGGGCTATAAGTTCCAGTCCAAGAGAGGAAAATCGTTGGCCAAGGCAATGGAGGATCACGAGATGGCCCTCCTGAACGAGCCGGACGTACCCACCAGAAGAGGCAACACTGCCGTGAGGGACACTACGCCAGACCTGTCGTGGTTATCGGGCACGCTAGACGTCTCCTGAAGGAGCGAAGAAGCGGACCTGGGGTCTGACCACAGTGTCATCCGCATCACGATCCGAGGCTCCCGATATCGGGCTGTGCTGGGGACGGCGCGGATCACGGATTGGGACAAGATGAGGAAGTATACCCAAGAACAAGACGTGGCGGCCGAGGAAGAGCCGGCACAAGCCGAAAGAAAACAAACCTACACCGAATGGGCGAGGGACCAGAAGCAGGTCCTCCAGAAATTCACCCAGGAAATCGCAACGACGGCGCAGGTACCGTACGTGGACGCCAGACTTACCCACATGTGGGCGGCTCGGCACTTGTTAACGCGGCGGTGGAAGCGTCAGAGACATAATAGAAAGCTGGCCAAACGCATTGCGGTCTTGAACAAACAGATCGCCGAGCACGCGGCCAAGCTATGCAAGGAAAATTGGCTGAAGACTTGCGACGGCCTGCAGGGCAAGCTCTCAGCGCGGAAGACGTGGTGTCTCTTGAGGTATTTAATCGACCCACTGAGTACCAAAACTGCGACCAATCGCAACCTTACCAAAGTATTGAACACGTACATGGGAGACGGCTGCAGGCTCCTGGAAGACCTGAAGGCGAGGTACCTAAACGAAGAGAAGGGCCAGTACCCGGTGCCCGAGACGTACGAAGGACCCGACAACGACGAGCTGGACAGGCCGTTTACCATGACGGAATTTTGGACAGCGATAGACGAAAGCAATAAGAGAAGTGCCCCCGGCAGGGACGCCATAACTTACAAACTACTCGATAACATGAGCGGTGCAGCGGCCCGCGGCCTCCTAGAGCACATCAACGAAACCTGGGACAGCTCGCGTTTGCCGGAGGAATGGAAGATAGCCGAGGTCCACTTTATTCCAAAGCCCGGAAAAGCCCTCACGATAGACAACATGCGGCCCATCTCCCTCACGTCCTGCGCGGGGAAAGTTATGGAGCGCATGGTTCTTCGCCGGCTGCAGAAGCACCTCGAAGAAACAGATCAGATGCCGGAGACGATGTACGGCTTCAGACATCATCTCAGCACCCAAGACGTGATGGTCCAACTCCACGAGCTGGTCGTCAAGCAGGCAACGAGGCACGCGCCGCGCGGGATACTCGCCCTCGACCTGAAAGGAGCGTTTGACAACGTGTCCCACGCAAGCGTGTTGCAGAATCTGAACAAGACCAGGTGCGGCCGCAAGACATTCGGCTACATAAAAGATTTTCTGTCAAACCGAACGGCGACCATCAGTATAGGGGACGAGAAGTGGGACCTGTCGAGCTCGGCGATAGGGGCACCCCTCAGGGGTCGGTCTTGTCGCCCCTGCTCTTCAATCTGGCCCTCCTGCCCCTGCCCGATCTACTCAAGCAAATCGAAGGCGTGGACCACGCGTTCTACGCCGACGATATTACGGTGTGGACGGGCCGAGCCGGGTCCGATGCCTGGGTGGAGGAAGCCTTGCAGCGGGCGGCAACGACCGTGCACGAGTACGCCAAGTCGTGCGGACTGAGCTGCGCTCCCCAGAAATCTGAGCTGCTCATGATCCAATCGGGGAAACCTCAGAAGGAGCCGCTGCCGAACGTGACCATGACCATCGACGGAATGGCCATCAAGCCAACTGAGCAGATTCGTATTCTCGGCCTACTACTTCAGAGCGACGGGAAGGCACACGCCGCCGTCAAGAAGATCAAGACTACATCCGAACAGATACTCAGTATGATTCGGAGGGTATCTAACCGAAACCGAGGCGTGAAAAAGGACGATGCCATGCGCCTGGTACGCGCTTTCGTCGTGTCGCGGGTTACCTACTCCGCCCCGTATCTCCAGCTGACGAAGGCGAATAGGGACACCCTAAACACGATGCTTCGCAAGGCAACGAAGCAAGCACTCGGCATTCCCATATACACGTCCACGCAAAGACTGCTAGACATGGGCGTCCACAACACGGTGGAGGAGCTCATCGAAGCCCACTTTTCGAATCGGAGAATCCGGCTCAGTCACACGGAGCACGGACGAGCCGTCCTACGCAAGGTAGGTTGGCAGATCGAGCCAGTACCCATCAAGGCAGCCCTTCCGGAAGACTGGAAGATGAGCATTCTGACCAAACCCCTTCCCCGGAACATGACGCCAGGAAAGGACGACGAGAGGCGCACCGCGCGGGCAAAAGCAATGGCCCGGAAGCTGGAAGAGAACCCCAGGGTCCTCTACGAAGACGCCTCGCTCCGAAAACACAGCGACCGTGCAGCGGCGGTAGTTACGTCAAGAGACCGGCTGATCGGCAGCGCGTCCCTGAAGACAACAGACACCGCAGTTGCCGAAGAAGTGGCCGTGGCCCTGGCACTTGCACAGCCATGCGTGGACACCGTGGTCACCGACTCAATGACAGCGTACGGAAGCTTCCGCAAGGGGGGTAATCTCTTCCGCGGCCCGAGCCATTCTGTCCAAGTGCAAGCCACCGGGAAGAGCCATAGAGCTCGTGTGGGTCCCGGCTCACTCGCGGGTAGCAGGCAACACCATCGCCGACTACCAAGCCCGAGAAATGTCAATCCGGGTCGAGAACGAGCCGGAAGAGCTACCGCACCCGGTTACCAGCTCTCGGGACATTACCCGGATGTACCGAGAGGAGAGGCGCAGACTGCCAGAACCGCACCCCAAACTGACTAGGCAGCAACAGACGATCCTGCGTCGAGCGCAGGCGGGATCACTTGCACATCCCGTACTGATGAACCTCATGTACCCTGCGGAACACGATACGCTCTGTCCGTTTTGCAAAAGAGAGAGGGGCACCCTGCCACACATCTTGACAGAGTGTACAGAACTCAAGACCCCCCTCCTTCCCTTCCCCACAACACCCCCAATCCCCAACCCCTTGAGCGATGGGAGACCTTGTTGACCAGCCCCGCCCTGTCGACTCAGCTCGCACTGACAGACAGGGGCCAGGAGCTGCTGGGAACATATGGGTCCCGTAACTAGGGAACCACCCCGTCTGGTGCCAGCGCGCACCACCGATTTCTTGGGCTCAGTAAAAGTTGATTCCTCCTCCTCCTGTAGGGGCGCATCAGCATCATCTGCTTGCAGCGCGACTATCCTCATAATGTACAGCAGCCTACCATTGTCATCAGCGGCGCTTTCCCGGTGGCGTCAGCAGCGTCACGCGCCACAAAATGGAACACGAAAGCGCACCTGGGCAGTCGCATATCTACGCCACTCTCCGAGTTCCGGCAGGGCCTTGCGAACCTGAATAAATAGTGGAGAGCCACAGTGCATAACTGAGTCCACGGCTCCCTTTCCAAAAAGTTGGTCTTCCCCGCTCCCACTTCTGGCCGGGCCTACGATCACCAATAAAGTGTAGGGAGTCTGCTTCCCTACACACTCATTGGATCCTTGTTAGCATGTCGAAGCACGCAGCGGTGGGTCGGGTGAGATTGTTCACTGGACGTGCGTTATCCACACCGCCTCCAGGCATTGCTGTAGTGGAGAGCAGAGAGACAAAGGCGAATTGCGACACTATGACCAAAATGTTCACATGGTGGAAGTTCAAGCGTTTACGCTGACCACCAGAGATACTTCAAATTTTTATGGATATTGCCCGTAGCTTCAGGATGGGTGAGTTGAACAAAATCTGTTCAAAGGAATTTCAAATTAAGAACACCGGCGTAAAGTGTGGCATGGGTCGCTGCTGTGTAAGCAAATGGTCGTCATGCTTTCCATTTTGTTGCACGCAACGTGTCCATATCTCTAGAGATGAGTGCCCGGTGAGTAATTGTCATGTTGTAGAGCATTTCCATTAACTTTCTTTTACGGAGATTTGCGGTTTGGTAGCAGACGCGCATTGCGTCACTACGTCGAAATTTAATTGCCGTTCTTACATTTTTGCATTCAAGACAGTCTGCAGCGACAGAAAGCTCCTCTCTTTTTTGACGTGTCTGATGTGTAGTGTGCTTATTTCGACAAGGGGTGGAGGAATAGGCAAAAGTTATAACTGCCACGCTTGCATTCTTGCCGGGCGTTTTCGCAATCTGCAGTACTTAGAACCACTATCGAAACACCGAACAAAAGGGAAAAGCTATGTGCCGTTGTTGACTTCTAGCATGCGTAATCATGCGAGAACAATAAAATTCGCAGTACGAGATCTCGAAGCACGGATGCGCTAGAATTCTGCCATATAAAACAGCTTAGAAAAACGATTCCGGGTAACTTTACCATACAAACATGCCTGGATACGGCAGCTACTAAAAATTTAATTATTCAATTTTAATACTTAGGACACCTACATCAAAAATTACCTCCTAATTATGTGTCTCCCTGGGTATATATATATATGTTGTAGTAAGCATGTTGCGCCCATGAAAACTGTGATGAGCATCAGCCATAACAGGAGAATCCCCCTACGTGGGAATGCTGCGCCGGATGCCGCTTGAGGAAGAGGACGCGCTCGTTCAGTGTCTGGCTCGCGAAAAGCTGGTCACTTCGGCTCCCTCCGTCTGCGTCGACACCTCGTTCGTGAATAAACAAGTCCATCCTTCTTCGAGAACGCCGACTATCTCCTTTACAATTTTTAGTGGAGGTTGCGGTGCGGCTCGGGTCCCCATTTATCTGGCGTGGAGCTGCGTAGCCGGACACTTCCCTCGAGGATGTCTCAAGGTAACCACCATGAGTCCCTACCTCCGGCGGTGCCTATCATCTGCCCTGGCACGGTCCCCCTTCTTCAACGGCACTGATGACCAGGATGCTGAGGACTGGCTCACCACCTTCGAACGGGTGAGCACCCATAACAACTGGGACGATAAACGCACAGAACAACGTCAGTCTCGCCTTAACCGGTGTGACAGAGACGTGGTATAAGAACTAGGGGTCTCATCTACGCACATTGTCGGACTTCAAGACAGAATTTTCCAAAGTGTTCGGGCGCCCCGCTGTTCGAAAACTGCGCGCTAAACAGGGCTTGCGGAACGCGCTCAGCGCACGAATGAAACCTTTACCTCTTACCTCGTGGGCATTCATAACTTGTGTAATCGTGCAAAAAACGCTATGACCGAAGAGGGCAAAATTAAGCACATTCTTAAAGGCATAGACGACGATGCCTTCCAAATGTTGCTCGGGAAAAACCCTGGCACGGTTGCTGAAGTCATAATCGCTTGCCAAGAGTTCGATGAACTTCGCGGAGAGCGGGCTCTCAGTCGAAAGCCCGTGGAACACAACCAATTCCCTTTGCAGCTTATCATCTGAGAATAGGGGTGTTCTCTTCACCCAGATTCAACAGTTTGTTCGGGAAGCGGTGGCTCGTTAGCTTTCTCTCGTTAACGTCGTAGCGAAGCCGCCTCAGGCGGATTTAGCCCCAACCCCCCCGAGCGTTATACAACAACAAGTGGCAGACGCACTTCCAAGCACTCGACCGCAAAATTTCGCGGTAGCTCCAGTGGTACACGCCGACATAACGCCGCAAACTACAATGGCAGCTCCTTTGACCTTCGCCGACCCAGTGCCACATGGACCTTTCACCTATGCCCAAACAGTGGCACAACCTTTCACTGGAAACATGCCGGGACCCTTCTTTGCGCCTGCTGCAAGCCCTGGGAGTCATGCCACTGCCGGGGTTCACCGCGTCCGGTCCATGCGTGTCGGTCCGCATCCAGCGTCTCCATTCGCGAATCCTTGGCGCACGGTGGATAATCGCCCTTTCTGCTATTCGTGTGGGATCGCCGGACATGTGGCACGCTACTGCTGCCATGGCATGACGGGTGCGCAACGCATCGTGGCCATTAAACTATACCCCAACACCGCCCATGTAGAACGCTCTGACCCGGCTGCCGACGACAGCTCCGTCTGATAACCGCGACTTCGTCAGCCGTCGTTCGCTTTCCCCACGACGCCGCTCACTCTCCCCGATACGCCGTCGTTCTTCCCATTATGACCAGGAAAAATTCACGCCGCAGTTTCAGAGGCACACACTGCCTCGACTTCAAAATGCCTAAGTCCTCATTGTTCGCGTCCAATGTAATCGAAGTGTGTGTTCATGGTGTTGCTACCATGGCGTTTATTGACACTGGAGCTACGAGTCTGTTATAGACGTGAAACTTTGCCGAATACTACGAAAAGTGACTACACCTATAGGGGGTGTTACTCTCCAAACCGCTATTGTAGAACCGTTTGAGCTGCTGGCCGCATGCCCTGCCCGGGTCACAATTCAAGGGGTTGTGTATGTAGTCCAGCTCATCGTGTTGTCCGCGCGCTCTCAAAACGTTATCCTCGGATGGAACTTTTTGTCAAGCCACCACGCCATCATTGACTGTGACAGCGCTGAAGTTGAGCTGTTCCCAGAGGTACAAAACCCCCAGGACGAGACAACCACCAAGTTGCGTGTCAACGACAACACGGACATTCCTTCTGGCTCATCTGGGCTTGTGCCGCTGTAGTGCAACAGTATTTATGACGCCACAGTCGTTTTCGCGCCATGCGGTCTTATTTGTGCTCGCAAAGGGTTGTCGCTGCCGTTCGCCGTTCTTGATATTGCAACTGGTGCCGGCACAATCCTTATTTCGAACCCGACGTCGTTCCCTGCCACACTTTTCCGCAGCAAATGCCTTGGCGTTGTAGAAGAAGTGCATCCCGGTCTAATTTGTCAGTTTATTCGAGGAATCGACGCCCGTTGACATCACTGCACTTGGTCTTAAGTCTATACCTGATGACACCCTTTTGAGAAGCGCCATTGACGACGACCTTCCTACGGCCGAACGTGACGAGCTTCTTACTCTTTTGCACCGCTTCTCTTCTATCTTCGACTGCTACCACACCACTTTAGGCCGCACGTCGACTGTGTGTCATGAGATCGACACCGGGCACGCACGCGCCGTTGCGACAGTGACCCTATTGCGTGTCCTCCACCAAACAGCGTGTCATTCTTGAACAAGTTGCGGAAATGCTGAAATGCAACGTTATTTGACCATCCGTGAGTACTTGGGCTTCTCTTGTGGTTGTCGTTAAAAAAATGACGGCTCTATTCTATTCTGTGTGGATTATCACCACCTGTACAAAATCACACGCAAGGACGTTTACCCGCTGCCTCGCATAGACTGCCTCGCATAGTTTTTCTCGTGATTATAGTTGAAATCCGGCTACTGGTAAGTGCCCATGGCCGACACTGATCGTTCAAAGATGGCCTTTACGACGCCCGATGGCCTTTACGAGTGTAACGTCATGCCGTTCGGACTCTGTAACGCGCCGGCCGCATTCGAACGAATGATGGACAACGTACTACGCGGCTAGAAATGGAAACCGTGTCTCTGCTATGTAGGCGACATAGTCTTGTTTTCGCATGATTTTGCAACCCATCACACACGGTTCAAACAAGTGCTAACATGCCTTGCCTCCGCTGGTCTGCAGCTGAACCTTAAGAAGTGCCGCTTCGCTGCTCCAAAACTCACCATTTTAGGACACGTTGTGTCGAAAGACGGTGTCCTCCCGGACCCGGGAAAAGTTCTTGCCGTGTCGGAGTTTCCGAAGCCAACTACGCTGAAGGACCTACGAAGCCTCATCGGTCTCTGTTCGTACTTCCGCCGCTTTGTACGAAACTTTGCCTGCACCATTGCGCCTCTCACACAGCTTCTGCGTGGAAGTAAAGACAACGCCGCATGGTCCCCTGAGTGTGAGAGCGCTTTCTTAACGTTACGTCGGGTCCTGATCTCACCACCAATATTGCGGCACTTTGACCCAAATGCGCCCACTGAAATCCACACTTATGCCAGTGGTGTTGGCTTAGGTGCTGTGCTCGCTCAACGAAAGGACGGATTTCACAAATACGTTGTGAGTTACGCAAGCCGTACACTGACCAAGGCCGAAGTCAGCTACTCCGTAACAGAGAAAGAATGTTGGGCTATTGTATGGGCAATCAGCAAATTTCGTCCTTACCTGTACGGTCGCCCTTTCGACGTTGTAACGGACCACCATGCTCTGTGCTGGTTATCGTCGCTGAAGGATCCCGCCAGCCGTCTTGGCCGCTGGGCACTCCGCCTTCAAGAGTACGATATGCGTGTTGTGTACCAATCCGAACAGATGCATACCGACGCCGACGCTCTTTCTCGATCCCCGCTTGCGTCGGATATAGATAGCTTGTTCGCAGCAGACCGCAGCCTGACCTCTCTCGCAATGACGGACATGGTTACTGAGCAGCGCAAAGACTCTTGGGTTTCTTCAATCCTCGAATATTTATCGCACTCACGGGCAGGTCGTGTGCCTCGATAACTGCGCCGACAAGCTGCCCACTGCAGTATTCGTGACCAGCTCGTATATCGCCGCAACCACTTCCCCGAACGTCGAAAATGGCTACTCGCGATTCCTCACCACTTGTACTACGTTTCACGCCGATTTGCAAAGTGCTCCCGCTGGAATCCTTAAAAACTACGAGCGCCTCCGTCTTCGCTACTACTGGCGCGGGATGTACACCTTTGTCGCCAAGTTTGTTCGATCTTGCCCAGACTGCCAACGTCGCAAGTCTCCATCGCAGCACGTCAGTTACCCACTCCAGCCGCTGCCCTGCCCAGCGCGGCCTTACGACCGGGTCGGCATCGATTTCTACGGCCCACTCCCAAGCACAGCCGCCGGTAACCGCTGGATCATCGTCGCCGTTGATCACTTAACGCGGTATGCCAAAACAGCTGCGCTACCGGCCGCCTCTGCTCGGGAGGTTGCGTTTTTTCTTCTACGCCGCTTTATTCTTTGGCACGGTGCTCCTCGCGAACTACTCAGTGACAGAGGACACGTCTTTCTATCCGGAGTCGTGGAGGCCCTTCTAGCCGTGTGCCACGTAGTACACCGAAAGAGCACGTCCTACCAACCTCAGACTAATGGCCTGACGGAAAGATTTAACCCCATACTTGGCCATATGATCGCCATACACGTCTCCTCAGACCAATCTAACCGGGACCTCGTTCTTCCTTTCGTGACGTATCCTTATAATACGGCCACGCAGGCGAACACAGGATTCTCGCACTTCTTTTTACTCTATGGTCATGAGCCCTTTGGCATGCTGGATACAGTACTTCTGTACCGACCTGACGCCACCGAGTATGCACCATTGTCTGACATCACTCGACACGCCGATGAATGTCGCCAGCTAAACGGACGATTTACATCGCAAGAGCAGCAACGCCAAAAGGCGCGTCACGATGACTCCATTACAGCTCCAACATTTACGAAAGGATCACTGGTCATGCTTTCAGTACCGCGCCCAGCTCCCATTCTTTTGTCAAAATTTATTTCTCAATACCAAGGACCTTACGGAGAACTGGAACAAACATCACCTGTGAGCGATGTTGTTGCACCCGTAATGTCCACCTCGGACCGCTGACGTCGTAGTCGCGAGACGGTTCACGTCAGGAGGCTGAAGCCATACTAAGACCCGCTCGTCTTGTGTTCTCCGTAGGTTGCCCAGATGTCTTCCCTTTCCTTCGGGGGTATTGTAGTAAGCATATTGCGCCCATGAAAAATGTGATAAGCCTCAGCCACAACGGCCAAATCCCCCTACGTGGGCATGCTGCGCCGGATGCCGCTTGAGGAAGAGGACGCGCTCGTTGAGTGTCTGGCGTGCGAAAAGCTGGTCGCTTCGGAGCACCGCGTCTGCATCGACGCCTCGTTCGGGAATAAACAAGCCCAGCCTTCTACCGGAACACCGACTATCTCCTTTGCAATATATATATATATATATATATATATGTATATTGTGAGACACAGTGACTACACTCCCAGTACTTTGGGTTAAGTTACCGGCGCTTCTTCGTAATCACCCACTATCATCAGTGCTAGCCCCGATGGGCTCGGCATCATCATCACTTGTAAATAATCATCATCACCACTTGATTTTCTTCCTTGGCCCGAGCGTTGGAATAAACGGCCACGCAAACCGTCGTCTCTCAAGCAACTCCAGCATTGGAGATGCACGTAAGCACTTCGTCCAAGCGTTGGAGATGCTCAGCAAATGTCGACGAAAAGACAACCATGTCGTCAAGATAGCAGAAACAGGTCTTCCATTTTAGTCCTCTGAGCACTGAGTCCATCATCCGCTCAAAAGTTGCCGGGGCATTGCACAAGCCGAACGGCATGACATTAAATTCATATAGGCCGTCGGGAGTAGCAAACGCGTTTCTTTTCCTTGTCGGACTCGTGCATCGGTATCTGCCAGTAACCAGAACGCAAGTCAAGGCACGAAAAGTATTCGGCTCCTTGAAGGCAGTCCAGGGCGTCATCGATCCGGGGCATAGGATACACAACCTTTTGGGTGATTTTGTTGAGGGCCCGATAATCTACACAAAAACGCACGGAACCATCCTTTTTCTCCACCAGGACGACTGGGGAAGACCAAGGACTGGATGAGGGCCTAATAACGTTACGCTGCAGCATGTCGTTCACGTTCTCCTCAATTACTTGCCGTTCTGATGGGGAGACTCGGTACGGGCGGCGGTATACAATAGTTGATCCATCAGTTTTGATGCGATGCGTAGCTGCAGGGGTGCGAGGAAGGAACTTTGAATGGGTGTCGAACGAGGCATGGTGCTTGTGTAAAAGTTCCAGTACTGAGGATTTCTGTGATGGAGTAAGGTCCGGACCGATGGTGGCCGCAAGAGACGACGTAGAGGAAACGGTCGTGGAAGGCCCACTGCGTGTGGAAAGAGTACCAGACGGAAGGATGGACACGTCGTCGGCAGAAACAAAAGCAATCGCACAGCCTTGCGGGAGCAGAACCGCTTCGAAGGTCGTATTACGGACAGGGATAAAGGCGCGCCCTCGGGAAAATCGTACCAGACAAGCGGCTACTGCAAGACCTCGTGAAAGGAGGCGGCCGCACGGAATGGCCAGCACATCGCCGTCAACGATTTTGTCAGCGGAAACTGAAAGAATGTGCTCTTGGCGGGCGGGCACAACGTGATCGGTACGTAGCACCAGACGAGGCGTACTTGTTTCCGGGATAGCTGAGTGATGAACGTCTGTGATGCTAATAGCAGGAGTGCGGCAACAAATAACAGCGGAAGTCGACGAAAGAAAGTCCCAACCAAGAATAAGCTTATAGGGGCACTCCGAGATCACCGCACACTGAATGTGATGACACAGCCCGTCGATAGAAACGCGTACCGTGCAGAAGGCAGAAGGTTGGATGGACGTGTCGTTCGCACCACGTAATAAATAGCCACTGTATGGGGTTTTTACCTTTCGTAGTCTCTTACAAAAGTCAGCTCGAATAATAGAAATACTTGCTCCTGTGTCCACCAAAGCTCCGATATCGTTACCTTCAACTGATACTAAAAACAAGTTCGATGGGTGTTCTGGAGGAGTTGCTAATGTACCGATAGATGCAGTTTCCCCTCCAAAGACTGCATGACTTAGTTTTCCGAGAGGTGGGTGGGGTCATGCACGACAGGGCGAAGCGGAGACACAGATCGTCGAAATGGTGATGGGGAACGACGTCGCAGAGGCACGAGAATTGGTTGGGGTCTCGGAAGCGGCAGAAGGAGACGACCGCCGTGGCGGAGATGGGTAACCCCTCAGGCGGTAGTCGTAACGAAGGTTTGGTCGGTCACGTTCGTACGTGTCGTAGCCACGTCGCTCATCAATTAAACGCCTCCTACAGAACCGCGAAATGTGCTCACGAATTCCGCAGTAGAAACACACCGGCCGGTTGAAAGAGGGCTGAGGGCACTGCGGTCGCCATGCTGGATAGTAAGGCTGCGGCCCAGGGACTGGGTTGACCGCTGCCACATAGCCAGGAACTAGTTGGGCGGGGACGCCTGCCACGGACAGAGGCGGCCTGCCAGCCACTTCGGAATAGGATGGCGTGACTGGAGGAGGGGTAAGATCTGCGGGAAGTCTTCCGTGAGTACACGCGGCAAGCTCCTCTCTAATGATCTCTCGCAGGTTAGATGTAGACGAGTAGGGACTGGTAGAAGGGACGTGCACAGAGGTGCGGCCGTCAAGTTCTTCCCGGATGAGTTCGCGTATTAGAGCCCGGAGGTCCTCGTCGCCGCTGTTCCGGGCCATGGTACCGTGCTGCAGACGGAGCGACTGAAGGTCGTCCAGGCGGTGGCACGTTGTCCTCACATCCGTAACGGTAGTCGGATTTTGAAGGGCCAGGGCATTAAAGGCGAACTGGCCGATCCCTTTCAAGATGTGGCGCACGCGATCAGCCTCCGTCATGTCTTTGTTGACCTTTCGGCACAGGGCCACAACATCTTCAATGTACGACGTGTACGTCTCACAAGGATGTTGGAATCGTCCCTCCAGCTTCTTTTTCGCGATGTCTGAGCAGGCCGAGGAAGAGCCAAAAATCTGGCGCAGCTGCGTGGTGAAATCGTTCCAGTCATCAATGCGGTGCACATTGTTCCGGAACCACGTTTTGGCGACTTCGTCCAGGGACCACGAGACGTTTTCAAGCTTCGCGCGGTCGTCCCACCTGTTAAAGGCGCTGACGCGTTCGAAGGTATCGAGCCACTCGTCAACGTCCTCATTACGAAGGCCAGCGAACATCGGTGGATCCGGCTGGCGGCTGGCGACGAAGTACGGTGGGACGGCGGCTGAGCCCGCCCCACCGGTTCCGCTGCCGGTTCCACTGCCGGTACCGCTGCTGGTTCCGGTGGCACGTTTCGCTGTCATAGGCATGGCGTCTCGCAGCAAGCGACGACCCGAACGGAGCTCCAGGGGAGCACTCAGAGATGGAGGACGAGGGATCAAGACGCACGCTCCACCACTTGAGAGACAACGGTTTGAGTGGCCGTTTATTCCAACGCTCGGGCCAAGGAATAAGATCAAGTGGTGATGATGATTATTTACAAGTGATGATGATGCCGAGCCCATCGGGGCTAGCACTGATGATAGTGGGTGATTACGAAGAAGCGCCGGTAACTTAACCCAAAGTACTGGGAGTGTAGTCACTGGGTCTCACAATATATATAAATATATATTTATTTATTTAAACATATATATGTATATACATATGTATATATAGCGAATCAATCAGAAAATGAGAAAAGTGGAGCTGGGTGAAATGAGACAGAAAATATGATTTGGCAGTCAAAAAAACCTCGGAAAGCAAAGGGGAGGTTGTGGTGGGTCAAAGAAACCGATAAATTTTTTGGGTCAGAAAGAAAGGTGTGAAAAACGTTGTGGTGGAGGTCCTTGGATCTGAACCCAGGGTCTCCAGAATACCGGTCTGGTGCGGTAACAACTACGCTACTGCCTGGGCTGTTTCCACACATCTTTCTCGGATATTTGTGTTAAGGTATTTTTTTCCTCTACTTGGGGCTGCTAGCCAGCGGCACTCGGACTTCTCGGGGTGAAGGGGACCTTCTTTTAACCCCCCGGGCCGTGACTGGAGTGTCTACGACATGTCGAGAGTGGTCGGCCAGCGTTGAACCCTTTTAAGCTACCGTTGGCAGCAACAGGGCAAGAAAAGAGGCCCTCGCTACCCAGGCAGCACAGAAAACGTGGCCAGCCTTTGGCTTATCTTTGGCCGATGCTTGGCTTGTTTGGCCATTGGAAAAGTTTGGGCTGCCAGAGAACTTAGGTTCTTCGGCATGCATTTGGTCGCGGAATACTTTTTGTTTGTTTGGCCAGCCGAGGTCCGAAGACGAACGACAAGAATCTGGCCGCGGAATACTTGTTGTTTGTTTGGCCAGCCGAGGTCCGAAGGCGAACGACAAAAATCTGGCCGCGGAATACTTTTTGTTTGTTTGGCCAGCCGAAGTCCGAAGACGAACGGAAAAACTCTGGCCGCGGATTACTTGTTGTTTGTTTGGCCAGCCGAGGTCCGAAGACGAGCGACACAAATCTGGCCGCGGAATACTTGTTCTTTGTTTGGCCAGCCGAGGTCCGAAGACGAACGACAAAAATCTGGCCACGGAATACTTGTTGTTTGTTTGGCCAGCCGAGGTCCGAAGACGAACGACAAACATCTGGCCACGGAATACTCGTTTTCTCTGCGGCCACCCATCTAGAAAAGATCTCCGGCCAGAGAATTGCGCGTGTGTACGTGAGGACCTCTAAAAGGAGGGGTCGCGGTGGCCGGGAAATTTATTGGTGCGGGGGAACGAGCCGCTTGTCCGCGAGGACTATGTGGCATGCAGTATCATGGTATGTAGCTTCGCGAGTGCCAGGTGGTGGCAGTGACCTCTTCAGCGAATACCCCTTTCTTTGAGTCAGCTAATGATGGCCAAAGATCTCTCCTTTAGTTAACAAGCTCTGATAAAGCAGGTACGGCCACTGACATCAGACTTGCTTTAACTGAAATATTAGTGTGTAGGATGCTAACTTAAATTTCAAATATTTTTCGCGCCTAAGCTTGCCTAAACAAAAAGTTACCCCTAAATGCTACATTTTCACCAATACGAGGATATTAAGTTAGCGCCGCAAAGGCGACGTAAGGGCATTCTTTTTAAAAAACGAAAAAAAAAACGGCAGCTGTTGCAATGGATCTAACTAGCATTCGTGTTGTGTTTGGAAGCACCGCACCGCTCTGGTTACTTTAGGCGTGATACCCATGAATAAAAGCAAAAACAGGCAATGAGCATGTCGACCAGTCATTTCATTTTCTCCGGCCATGTCGACCAGTCATTTCTCCCAGCCTACCCCGCACACGCATATGCTCCTAGCATAGAGCTAAGTGCCCGTGAGACACGTGGCGCTACTGATTCACATCAGCCTTTCATTTAAAACATGTGCGGTGTTAATAAATGTTATTAAATTTGCGGCGTAATAACAACATACCCCTTAGCCCTGCTGTGCATGAATGCATACTTCGCTGTGCCAAAATATCTTGCGACCCAGCTGCTTCACCGAAAGCACGTTTCTTCACTGGTGAGTGGAACATCCTTGACGTTTCATTTCGGTTATATTTACTATACAATTCAGTACCTGGACAAAAAAAAGAACCCTTCGGGTATTAAAAATAATAATTTTCTGATAGCTGCATGCCATGCTAATGTTTTACGCTCTAATGTATATTTGTATGAACCACGAACGCTCTGAAACGACGTGAGTCATTCATAAAAAATGGTGGGAACCACGGAAGTTGCGAAGCCCTATATTTCTGGCATCCAGGCCATAAGAACTGTCCTGACATGCACAAAAGATAATACATGCGTTACGAGGTTGCACGTAGGTTGTTGAATACAAGCTATACATACGATTGTGAATACCTTAATAGTACGAAATCATGTGCTGGGCGCGTCCTGAATTTGGAAATAATGTATTCCGTGGTTGTGATGAAATGCGTATGCGTGTTATAACATGGAGATTTAAAGGAACATTACGCGGTGTTTTCCTGCAACGTCATAACATGCTTTATATTATGGCTTTAATAATCTTGCGCATGTCGTTACCACAAACATATTCTCACCCAGGCAACGTGTATCACAGCTTTTTTTTTCAAAGTAGCGAATGTAGCCCATTTGAACTGTTCCTTCACGATTTTGACTGCCGCCATTTTTACGCAGCCGAGGTGATCAATCTGTCTCCAAAATAAATTGTTACAACAGCATTACGAATAGTTACATCTTTACAATTTCCTTGTGAGTATATCAGTTGGCCAAGTACTTGAATAGTATATTTTATATCGCCAGTAACAAGCCATCTATATAGTGAACGACACACCAATGGAGGTTACGGGTGACACTGCTGAAGGAGGATCCGGCATGAGGTTGCCTCTCGCCTAAACAAAAATGTTTGCCCCTACGCCGCCGTCACTCCCATCCCGTTTCTCCCACATGCGCTCTACTCTTTCACCGGTGGCTTCCAATTTGTTCAAGAACATTTTCGGCCTAGCGGACATTTGGGGTTTCTAAAACGCTTTTCAGCTACTTCTATAGATTGTTTCTCCCTCGAAAGATAGAAATAATTAGCATCGCTTCTGTCCCGGACGATATGCTTGTTTTAAAACTTGAGGCAGGGAGTGAAAGTCTACTGTCTCACGCCGCGGTGGCTCAGTGGCTAAGGCGTTCGCTGCTGAGTACGATGTCGCGGGTTCGATTCCCTGCCGTGGCGGCCACTTTTCTAATGGGGGCGAAAAGCAAAAACACCCGTGTGTACGAGATTGCACGTCAAAGATCCCCAGGTGGTCAAAATTATTCCGGAGCCCTCCACTACGGCGGGCCTCATCGCCTGCGTTGCGTCGGCGCGTTAAACCCTACAATCAATCAATCGAAGGTCTAGTGTCGGCTCAAACGTCGGGCTGAATGTAACTGAGGGAAGAGGAGGGGTAGGAAAGGGGGGATAAGGGGATAGGTGCATTTTGAAGTTTGAAGTTTATTGAAGGGTAAGCATACATATAAAGGAATAGATAAGCGGAGTACATGAAGAGGTTCCAGAGTACGAACTGTCGGGGGGACCTCCTAACACATTGTGGATAAGATAATGCTTAATATGCAGCAGACAACGGCCGTTATGACAAAGTTTTAAATACAATGTGTAGCGTTAACACTACACGCTACAATGCGTAACGGGAACTTTTTATCCATATAAATATCATTAGGCATTCCACTCTGTGGAGATGGATTGTCAGTGACACTTTTTAGCTCTAGACATAGGGGTGACAGAATTCAGGGGAAAGGTATGACAAAATTTTATTTATTTTACTTGCTCGGCAATCTTTCCACCGAGCAAAGAAAATAAACGTCGGCATGCGGACGTCCATCCCTGTTTTTTTTGATGGGGAAAAAAAAGAAAACCTCTAGCTGTGTTCGCCACTCATTTCACGACGCAGCGGTGAGTCGCAGTTCCAACTCTAACTGAAACCCCTTGTTTACGATGCGGCTGGTGGTATAATAAAATTCGGAATTTTCCTCATAGGCTTCCCCCACCCTACACTCCTGTAACTGAAGGCAGCCCCACGCCCGTTTCGCGCGCTTTATATAAATACAAAACTTGTGACCCTTACGTACAAACAGGAGCCACGTCATCAGTGTTTGAGATATCACCTATTCTAATCTTGCTGGCTTTAGCCTTCCCCGTCTCCCTCCAGCCACTTTTTATTACTTTCCGGTTTTGTTATTTTTTTGTAAGTTGCTGCTTCGCGTACTGCACCCGCCTGTTTGCAATGTTGCACCTTTCACATTGCTTATAATTGTTACAGCTAAACTTCCTTAATCCGCGCGTGAACGTCTGAAAGCTCTTATTAACAAAAATGTCACTGCCTAAAGTATGCGAAAACATCTTTAAAAATTGTTTTTGGTTAGGTGGCTAAACAACCCTAATATATCTGTTGTAATTATATATAGGCGTACTGACCACTTAAGCAACGGCCTCATGCTAGAAAGAAGCCAATATTTAACTTCAATCTCGTTTTAAAGCAGCTGACAAGCTCATGGTAGCGCATAAAAAAATCTACGTTTCTCTTCAACTTGTGAAGTTCACTTCACATCTTTTAATGAGGTCATTAGTTATTCTAGCAGCGACTGCGCTCAGCAGTGGGGGGAGGTTTGGCAAGAACAGGTGAAACCAAAATAGATCTAGCAAATGTACGTCGCCGTACTATCGGCGTCAAATGAAACGCGAACCCAAAAATATGAACCTGAACCCACAAATAGCGCAATTTCTTTCTATGCAAGCCAAAATGACGCGTGCATTAGTTACAAAAACAACATTTGGAAAAGTGGATTTCCAAACATACCAACAGCAAGCCAATATATGAACTCTTCGAACAGTATTTTTTAATTTTGCACGTTCTGGGTTCATATTTTTGTGTTCGCGTTTCATTTGACGCCGATATTACTGTATTGCTTTATGACATAAAGTTGCTCAGGAGTTTCGCGAAATTCTATGGTGTATGACTATGGGATCTCCTACAGTTATTTATTTTGTAAAGCACCTCAGCAGCAACAACTGAAACCGAAACTGAACATTAGCCACAGCCAGCAGCAAGACGACAGTAGCTGAAGCTAAAGCAAAGCCAGTAAGCAATGGCCGGCAAAACAGTTGGGTGGCTAGGCACGTTGGGGTAATTTTCGATCGCTTCCACGCGTAATATAAATTTATTTAACTTGTTCGATGCTTTTCGATCTAAACTACCGTTCTCAACTTTGGAGCAGCATCCGTCACGTGTATTATACGCGGCAGGAAGCCAGGACTCGCCTATTTCTACCGTACTATGTGCTCGGTCTTTGTTTGAGGGGACGATTGTGTGTGTGTAATGGAATTTTGGTGCAACGAGGGACATCAACGAAGCGGCGTCCTGCGATTCGTCGTGAGTGCCCTCTAGGGCAGTGCATGGTGATGGTGTTTGAAGGTATGTTGGTCTTCCTTTACTCTATTTCATGTATTTGCAAGCGTGTTTAGCCCTGTTGTGCTATGCATGTATTGACAGGGCTGTAGGAAAAAATGGTCCCGAAGCCAAGGCAGGAAAAAAGTGGGGGCGGGGGTGGCCATATCTTTCGTACGAAATTTCAAGGCATATCAACAGAAAATTTCGCCTTCAAATTCTCAGAATCGTAAGCACCCCCTGCAATTTTTTTCCGTTTTTTCTTTCTTAACTTTTTTCCTGAATGCTTTTTTTCCTTTGTTCGTTCATACTTCGGCGTTAAAGATTGTATATTTGAACTGTACTTACATTTACATTTCGGTGCACGCACATGTTGGTGCAGGATGTCTCGGTGTGGCAATTTCGGTGCACGGGATGTCCCAGACATTATTTTAACGCTTTAGCTTTAATATTAGGCAGTTTTAGCATATCGTTACCGTGTTTACGTTACCGTTTACCGTATTTGCGGGAGTAGGCTTCGCAGCGCGAGAGTTACCGGGAACGGTAACGTACCGGCACAGGCTTCACCGTCGCCAGCGCTTCCGGTAACACGGTTAACGGTAACGCAAACACGGTAAAGATATGGTAAAACTGCTTTTTTTTTGTCGGATGACATGACATTACGTTCGAGGGTTGGGTTTGGGCCACACTGCGCGGAAACTAATGCTAAATAGAGGCGCAACATCAGCATGCAAAGCCCCATTTCGATAGTAGATGTGAAAAATTAACGTTGCTAATTTACTTCCGTTCCACCTTCTTTTTATTTTAACATTCATGTGAAGAACCCTAATAAGTGTTACCGAAGCGCAGTGCTTTCACTTCACCAAACGCTGCGAGACGTTCCTGCCTCTAGGTCATTCCTATATCTTCTGCCTCCCCCCTACCCACAGCAAAACTTCCGCGAGAGAAAGAAAGGAAACAAGGTAGCTTAAGCGCGTGTGCATTTACTCATCCTTACTTTCTGTATTAATATCGTCTTCGTTGCGTTCGGTGTCAGTTCTATTTATAAGCTTATCAACAAACGTGTTTACAGGGGCATCGCTAAAGATTTGGGGTAGCGAAGGGGGGGGGGGCTGAGCATCTCGGGTACCAGCCCCCTTGGTAGAGAGAGGGGGGGTGTCACTTGTGCTTCTCCAAAGTACTTAAACACGACTGTCGCGGTCCTCGCCAAACCAGCCTATTCAAAATTTTCCCCTCTTACAATGGAAGAAAGGGAGGAATGTCTGGCCTGTCCGTGGCGTGCGAAACTTGAAGAGGTAATTGCGGAAGGGTCGACCGAAAGCAAAGAAAGAGCTATCCTGGAGAGGGGCGCCTTCGGTGGGACCGTGACGCGCAGAAGAGTGCGGCCAGCAAGCTTATTCCTCCATGGAGGCAACAGGCGCCAACGATCCTGGTCATTGTGTCCCCAGCGGCTTTTCGGGTGGCTTTTTGTTGTGCACTAGAGAGGTTGTGAGCTCATGCTGAATGTATCGCTTTTCTTGCATCAATGCGGTGACACTTTGGAGACCGCGACCTTCTCTATGCCTGCAAGATTTTCACCGGAAAGTGAACATACCTAATAAGACTGAAAACGAAATCTGGGAATGATTAAAACTTAAAGGGGGGGGTCCTTTGGTAGCTATGGCATAAGGAATGCACGGGATGGTTCGGAGGAAGGTAGCCTGCATGGTTTACTGTCAGGGCATGAGACTGGGGCGGACTTCAAGCGGAATTCTGCGAATTTTTTTTTTGAAACTGACTCGGTGAAACTGTCTCGGTGGTTTTGAAAGGGATGACTAACATTGGTGAAATGTTAGGTGCATTTGCTTCCTGTATTTTTTTCTTGGAGAGAGATCGTTGCTGCCATCTTGAATTTTGGTGTTTCGGGATAGTGCTCCCTCCCAACTTTCCCGGTGATCTCGAGTTGCGTGCAGGAGAACACTTGCTCCAACTTTTACGGTAGCAATTGCCGGCTTCGCATGCTTTGAAGACTGCTCTCAATGCATGTGCTCAAGACATTGTCTGGTTGAGTGACTCTTCGCCATAAGTAAAGTACACATTGACGCACACACGCCCGCCTCAATCTGCACTGCCATTATAGCGCATGTTTGCCCACACTCCCCACCGAACTTGAATCAGTGCTTCCTGCCGATAATATGCGTTCAACGATAGCTACAACAGATAGACCCAGCCGTTGTTGTACCTATGTTAACACTTTTAGGGAGTACTGTGGTGAGCGCGTCCCGTGGGAAGCTTTTCGAAGCCATAAACACCATTCGAGCAGCACCTAGTTGCACTTAGTGGTACTCTACATTATGGTTAAAATGTTCTATAAGTGTGGCGGTGAGTGCTCATTCGCAGCACCGCAACTGCCGCAGCAACAAAAACTAACGTGCACGCGTTATTAAAAAAACAAGCTCTGTTCTGTGGCGGCCACTTTTTTTTTCAAAACAACGTGCACGCGTCATTAAAAGAAAAACATCTGTGCTGTGGCGGCAACTTGTCGGGAAATTCGAGGTACCATTCGTACAATGGTGATCGGGTTGAAATTCAAGGGTCCCCGCGCACAGTCAGGGAAAGTAGGCAGGTCTGCTTATTGCTTTGATTTCATTTGTTTGTTTCATAATTATTTCATTTTTCATTTCCAGGACCAGCAAAGCCAGACCAAGAAGCCGACAAGGAAATTGGGGCAGCCATTATGAAGAATTCATGGGAAAACATTGCAAGGAAAGACGAAGACACAGATAGAAAGGCAATATAAATAAGCACGATGCTGGACGATGCTGATTATGAAGAAATTGATAAATATACTCTGCGAATGCCATCTAAGTGCTCTGAAGGCCAACAAAAGGAAATTGCATGCATCGCGTAAGGACAAATAAAGACATGAAACTGACTGGTTTGTGTTTCATTTACATAACACCTGTGCGCCATTAACGCGGCCAAGGTTAACGGCCTGCTCCAGGGCATGCATGGCAGCAGCCTTGGGCAGGCTTCCTCTGGCCTGCATAGAATAACCAGAATCTGGCCAATGGAAGGCCATACATTATTGGCCAATGGTAGGCCATACATGCTTGGCCAATGGTAGGCCATACATGCCTGGCCAATAGTAGGCCATACGTCTTTGGCCAATAGTAGGCCATACTTCTTTGGCCAAGTGTAGGCCATACGTATTCGGCCAATGGTCGGTGACCAAATGGTATCAGCGGCCAAAGAAGATTGGCCAATAATGACAGCCAAGCTCCAGCCTTACACGGCCAAGGACCATTTTGGATTAAGTGCCGAACACTTTGGCCGAAGATTGGCGTGGGGGAAAAGGGCTGGCCAATGTTCTTTGGGCAAAGATTGGCCGCACATGCTCGTGCTGCCTGGGTAAGCATGTAGCGTATCAGAAAATGGAAAATGAGGGGCCCGGTGAAATGAGACAGAAAATAAAGGTTGGCATTCAAGAAAACCGCTGAAAGCAAAGGGGAGGTTGTGAGGGGTCATAAAAACGGATGAATTTTTTGAGTCAGAAACAAAGTGGTGAAAAAATGCCCGCCGGGTGTGATCCGAGCCCACGACGTCCAAAATACTATTCTGGTGCGATGACCACTACGCTACCGGCGGGGCTGCTTCCCCACCACTTTCTCGAGCATTTGTGTTAAGGTGTCTTTTTTTTTCTTGCACTTCGGGGTGGTAGGCAGCGCCACTTGGATGTCTCGGAATGAAGGGGACCTTCTTTTTAACCCTCTGGCCATGACTCGAGTGTCTACAACATGTCGACACCGTTCGGAAAGCGTTGAACCCTCTTAAGCTACCTTTGGCACTAAGACTGCCAGAACAGAGCCCGTGACTAAGCATGTAGCGAATCAGGAAATGTGAAAGGAGGGGCTTGGTGAAAAAAGACCGAAAATAAGGGTTGGCAGTCACGAAAACCTTGGAAAGGAAAGGGGAGGTTGCGGTGGGTCCTAGAAACATGAAGAATTTTTTGACTGAGAAGGAACGTGGTGAAAAATAGCCCGCCGGGTGGCATGCGAACCCACGACCTCCAAAACACCGGTCTGGTGCCATAACCACTACGCCACTGGCGGGGCTGTTTCCCTACCACGTTCCACCCCCTACTTGTGTATTTATGTTAAGGTAGCTTTGTTTCCTGCACTTGGGGGTGGTAGGAAACAGCCCCGCCATTAGCATAGTGGTTCCTCTCCAACCCCTTGATGAGCTTGTGTTCTAGATTGGCTGTCCAGCCTGCCCCCTCCCCCACTTAGCGGAGGGGAGACACCGACAACCCACGGGTTGTCGCTGAGCTCCTGAGTGGCAGCAATGAACAAAGACATGAAAACTCGGCGTAGCGCCCCGTTCGGGGAAGGTGTCCGTCCGGCAGGGAAACAGTGCAACAGGCGCGGACCATTTCCTCTTGCCTTCTGCAGTACCGAAAAACATCTTTTAATTGGCTCACCTCCTGGAACGGGCTGTAAAATGCCTTGTTCACACTTTCCGAAAGTATGGCCGGACAATCGCTTTAAATCAACGGATGTGCGATTCCTTTCCGCGTCCGGGCGTTTGCATGCTGACGGCTAGCGGTGGTATGTATATTGCCTTCTCTCCTTTGTTCCACAATCCCGCTTTCGGCCTCTGTTGAGCTTTTCGCATTTCCGCCACTTCCTAGCATATCTACTACTCGAATTCCTGTTCAATTCTTTTCCTTCTTCCTTGCCCCCGTTTTTTGTTTTTCTTTTTTTCTTTTTTCGACTATGTTGGCCTATTTCTCGCACTTGTCTGTTCATTTTGTTGATACCTTTAATCAGAAAAATTCTCGCTTTGTGTTTGTGTCATTCACGTATGCTTGTTTGTGGTATCGCTGGCCTTTTGTGCACCCGCTTGCCAATTTCGACATATATGCTCTCTTCCGAAACCATCTTTCCCGAAGAAGACTCGTCTAAAGTCGAAACGTAATATAAACCCTCGGCTGTTTCTGTTAATGAGATTTCTAAGTTTGTCTATATATATATATATATATATATATATATATATATATATATATATATATGAGTGTGTGTGTGTGTGTATTGTGGGCACAGGCGACATCGTTGTTTTATGTTACTGGAATGGTCAATCCCACCTTGCAACGCATCATCAGTGTGTGAGCACCACACCACTTGCGAGCACCACACCACCTTCTTTATCTATCATCGTCGCGCCTTCACCATCATCGCTGGTTGCAACTGCTTCCCGGCGACCATGCGCCCTCGTTAAACGCGTCTCTTGTCCGAGTCTTGCAACTGGTCGAGGTGCTCCTCGATACACGAACGTTCGCCCCGGCTTCTCCCTGGAGCTTCGCTCAGGTCAGCGTGTCCATCTTGCCACTGTCAGCATGAGGGAGGGTGATAGACCAACCCTGCCGATGGCCCAGCGTCTGCAAGCCCGCTTGCCCTAGCCTGGATGATCACCAGCTGGCAGCGAGACCCTGAGATGTTTGTAAGACTTCCTAGAGACGATGCAGAGGATTGGCTCGAAGATTATATCCAGGTGAGCGCCTTCAGTCGGCGGGATGATGAGCTCAAGCTCGCCAGCGTCAATCTTTATCTTACCCAAGTTGCTAAGACGTTGTACCTGAATAACAAGGAGGACTTAATTGACTGGATAGCTGCATTGGCAAAGAGCTGCATGGTGAGGCGTCATCGAACTTTCCGGTGGTGCAGCCCCAGACATTTGCGTCCAGTCTCCGGGAGATTTTGAACGAAGAATTGGCCTCAGCCACGTGCTCTTCACACCGAAGTCCGACGTTCGCACCGGGCCAGCGCACTCTGATGTGATTGTGATGCCACAGAATCTGTCATTGCCCCTAGTTCCTGATGCTTCCCATGTTCACCTAGTCCCCTTTTCCGCTGCATACCAATCGGCCACTTACACTGCACCATACTACCCACCATGGCGGACCCCTCGCCTAACATGCTACTACTGTGGTATCCGGGGCCATGTTTCGAAGTTCTGCCGGCGGCGCCAACTGGATGAGCGTCAAGCATTTTATATTGCTCCACGGGGTGATGCCCGGAACACGTACGACTACCGATCGCAGCCATTTACCGATTCTTGCCCCCACTCACCTTCTCCTGTGGACTCCGTTGATCAGCCTGCCACCTGCATGTCTGACCGCCACGATCCCCTTCACCTTTCCGTCGATTTTCGTCTCCTCTCTGTCAAGCCCCTCAAAAGGTCGACCTCCACGTGGAAAACAAAGAGACGCAGTTCAGGGTGGTAGAACTTCGTTACACGGAACTAAGACAACTCCTCCTGACCGGCCATGCAGTATTTTTGATGTAGTTGTCGAAGGAATTCCCATCGAAGCTTTAGTGGACGCTGGAGCGAGCATTTCCATTATTCATGCCGTCTTGTGTTTGCGACAGCTTAATATTAGATCTACTTATGTTGGTCCTGTTCTACGCGGGCCAACAAAAGTGTGATTCAGCCTTGCGGGCAGTGCACAGCGCGTGCATTCATCGAAGGCATCCATCATCATATTCTCTTTGCGGTATTAGCCCCATGCGCTCATCAGATGTCCCTAGGTTGAGACTTCTAGTTATCAGCACCTGCTATCATTTCCTGTCGTGCGCCTCCAAATTCTATTACATACAGGTTTTTTGACAAAGTACCGGGAGGGCGAATACATCAATTGGTGTCTGCTTCCGATTTTGTTCTGATTCCTTGAGAATTCGTGTTTTTTTTCACGTCTGACACCATTGTCGATGGCGATGTGCTCATCGTGCCAGTTGGACACTTCATTCAGAAACGACTTATGATACCGGCATGCCTTGTCCGTTTTTCTTCTGCATCAGCTATCCTAGCCGCTGTGAATACCATGACTGTACCCACGGCCGGAGCAACAGGAGCTACTGTTGCATCGGTTCCCCCCTACGATCCCATAGTCGTTCTTCTAGTCTCTTCGCTTTCTTTGGACCAGTCGAGCCACGCATTAACGACCTCAACCCTCTTTTTCGAGTACCATCAGTTCTGACCTGACCTAGGAACAAAAAGAAGCATTGCTCAAGTTGTTGACAAAGTGCCAACCAGCATTTGACTGCTACTCTTCTGTCCTTGACCCGACGTATGCCGCAACCGATCGAATTGAAACGGACAACTCCTGCATCATCCGTTGCCGCCCATATCTCGTGTCTATCAGAAAGGCAAATTATTAAGGAAAACAACGGTGATATTCTGAAGCAGGAGATTATTCGGCCATCATCGAGCTCCTGTTAATCACCCGTTGTCTAGTTCGCAAGAAAGACGGAAGTGTCCGATTTTGTGCCGATTACCAAGCCCTCCACAATATAACACGTTAAAATGTATACCGGATGCCAAATATCGACGACGCTCTTGATACCTTGCAAGGTGCACAGTGTGTCGCCAGCCTTCATCTTCGGTCACGATTCTGGCAAATTCCTATGGATGAGGCCGACAAAAAAACAGCGTTTGCAACACCAGATGGTCTCCTTGAGTTAAACGTTGTGCCTTTCGGGGTTATACAACGCGCCTGCAACCTTGGAGCGCATGATTGGCAATGTTCTTTGTTGCTTAAAGTGGAAACGTGCCTCTGCTACCTTGAAGACAATGTTATCCTTTCTTTTACCTTTGACAAACACCTTCACTGTTTAGATGTAGTTTTAACGAGCCTCCACTAGCTGGCTTGCAAATACACACCAAGAAGTGTCTTTTCGCAAGCAAATCAAAGAATGTTTTGGGGCATGTTGTCAGCAGTGATGGAATTCGCCCGGATCCCGACATTATTAACGCCTTAGTTATTTTGCGTGACGTCTTCGTCAAAAAGACCTTCGAAGCTCTTTGGGTTTGGCATCCTAGTTCCGTCAGTTCATCCTCAATTTCGCCCACATAGCGTCTCCTCTTACAAACTACTAGCATCTGCTACCCATTTTCCCTGGTCTGGTGACTGCGAAAAAGCATTACAGACATTAAAGGATGCCTGAACTATTGGACCGGTTCTCTGGTACTTTGATGATGGTGCTCCCACTGTACTCCACACGGATGCTAGTGGACCCGGTGTCGGCGGGGTTTTCCTATAACGCCACTCATCATCACTAGCGCATTGGTTGCCTATGCAAGCAGGACACCTGCCGAGCAAAACCAAACTATAACGGAGAAGGATTGCCTGGCCGTTGTTTGGTCCGTCCAAACAATATACACCTTACTTGTACGGGTGTCACTTCTAGGTCTTGGGTGATGATCACGCGTTTTGCTGGTCGTCGTCACTGAAAAATTTGTCGGGCCGCATCGGCCATTGGATTGTCCGTTTACAGGAGAATGATTGTACAGTGACCTATAAGTCAGGGAAGAAACATCACAAGCGGACGCTCTTTCTCGCGGCCCGTGCCGAGACCTCATCGATCACCTCGGCGGCTTTGAGCAGCCTTCTAACAGCCGCTCACGTCACCAGCTGGAAAAATTACAACTTTTGAGTGGCGCTCTGTACCACTAGAATTATCATCCTACCAGTGACAGATTGCTTCCAGCGATTCCCCATTCGCTTCAAAAGGAGATCCTAGAAGCTTTCCACGATTCCGGCACCGCTGGCCATCTGGATTTTCGCAAATCGTACCACCGCGTCAAGAGCCGGTTCTTCTGCCCTGGCCTCGCAACTTGTGTAGCCAAGTGTGTTGCATCTTGTGCTGCTTGCTAGCTCCGAAAACCTCAAAGCACGGTGTGTGAATGACTGTTACAACCCATGCCATGTCCATCCACTTCTGTCTACGTGGTGGGAATTGATTTGTACGGGCCCTTGCTCATTGACGACAGCAGGTAACCGTTGGATCGTCACTGCGGTGGACCATTTAACCAGATACGCCGAAACGGCTCCTCGTCGGGCCGGCTGCGCTTCAAAGGTGGCTCATTTCTGTCTGAACAACATATTCTTGCGACACGGCCCTCCCCGCATTCTCCTCAGCGACCACCGAATAACGTTCCTCTCAATACTGCTGAATGAAGTTTTTCGCGCTGCTGGCACCGTTAACAAAAGCAAATCGAACTACCAACCCCCCAAAAATGGGCTGACTGATCGGTTTCTCTGACTCTCTCCGATATGCTTTCGTTTAATATAAGCCCTGACCAAAACAATTGGGACACCGTTTTACCCTTCGTCACTTATGCATACAACACTGCAATACAATAAACCGCTGGCTTTTTGCCATTATTTCTAGTTTACGGGCGTCCTCCATCTTCCGTCCTCGATGCTGGTTTCTTTTCTGCACCTTCATCTCCTCAAGCGGATGCACCAGGCGAGTTTTTCTCTGGCTTTGAACACTGCCGCCGTCTCGCACAGTTAGACGCACAGGCCTGTCAACAAGACCGCAAGTCTCGTCGTGATGCGATGCAATGCACTTTTTCTTTTCAAGCCGGTGATGAATTATTACTTGCGACTCCCATGCGTGCAGCGGGATTATGTGTAAAATTCCTTCCACATTTTTTGGGTCCTTACACCGTTCTGGAGCCGACCTCGTCAGTCAACTATCGGGTGGCTCCTACTCGCCCACGTCCGAGCATCGGTGCTGCGAAACTGAAATTGTCCATGTCTAGCGCATCAAGCTATATTTTCGGAGCCCCTCATCTTTTTAGAGCCCGGAGGGGATGCTTCCGCCGGGGGGGGGTTATTATGAGCACAGGCATCATGATTGTTTCATAACTGTTACTGGAATGGTCAATCCCACCCACCAACTCATCATCAGTGCGTCACATGTGAGCACCACACCATCTTCATCTATCACCGTCGCGCCTTCACCATCATCGCTTTTGGCAATGGCTTCCAGGCGAGCTGGGTCATAATAAATGTGTCCTTCAAGTCTTCAGTGTCCGAGCATTGCAAAATATATATATTGTACGAAGCCTACAAGGAGGCACTTCTCCTGCAGATAAAGCAGATGGAGTGTCTACTTGGTGAACGCCCAGCCAAGCAAACCTACATTAGGTGATGGTAATCATTCTGTACAGGTGAAGGACATTATGCATTACTGCAAAGCATGCTATCTCATGACCGTTACATATAAGATTCAAATAACCTAAAGATTGTGACGCGGAGAGGTACAGCACCTACTATATATATATATATATATATATATATATATATATATGTGTGTATATATATATATATATATATATATATATATGTGTATATATATATATATATAGGAAGCGCAAGTGGGCGCTGACGCATAGCTCCTTTGGACTCATTACCAACGACGAAGAAACAGTGCATGTATCTTACCTCGAGCGATCATGGCTGCTTTGAAATAGATCGCATTACTTTGCGGCACTATCATGTAAATATATCGCTCACATCTTCCATGCTTGGTCTTATTTGCATTGCTGGCAGGTAATGTGATTTGTTGTGCTTGTAGTTTTTATTCCTATACTGGCCACCAGCTCCGCCTCGTCTCGCCGCTAGGAGAGTTCGCCTCGCAGCTCTTGGGTTGCGTCGGCTGCCCCAGCACATTGAGCCAAGAATGCGCCCCTTCCCCAACCCTCAAACACCAGCACGACTCGCCGAGTCTAGCTGAGACGGGATGTACCGCGGCCTGACCGGACGACAATGCCGTTCCCCCGCCTCGTTGGCTGATGTTGCTAAAGCGGAGTATGTCCTGCGTGTGTTGGGACGTGCTTCCAAAGCCGCGATCAGTGATGAGCACTTTGGGAGCACCATGCCGGGAAAGAACTGATTCAAATAATACTTTCATATTTCGCCGCTATCTGCAGACGCAAGTGCTAAAGATTCCGCAAAGCGAGACAGATTTCGTTGCTATTACGATGCAGAGAATCTTGGAGCTAGAACACGGGAATGAGTGCAGAAGGTCCATTCTTTTGTGATCAAAAGCCGTTCTTGGTGGCCCTATACGTTGGGGAGTCCAGCGGGCTGTGCTGGCGGTTTTTTTGCGTCTGAAATTCCCGGCATGTTTGCGTGTAAGGTCGGAATGATTTAAGAAGACGAGACCAGTAATAGCCTTCCCATACATGCCGTAATCTCGGCTGCATCGAAGATGTGCAGCGGGGGGTGGGGTGGTCATGACAAGCGTGTACGATCTCTTCACGAAGGCTGTCTGACACGACAAGGGGCCACGACTTGACTTTCAGGTTTATGGTGATCTTATGGAGCATGTCATGCCAATGACAGAACGATGTAACGTTACGCAAAACAACTTTGCGAATGTCGAACTGTTAGCCTTCCACTTACGCTGTCACCTTATGCAGCTCAGGTTCTTGTCGCTGCCATGCTGCTATCCGAAAACAGCAGTACGACAAGGATGAAATCATGTTTATTGCCGATGTTTCTATTGGAGTTTTCCGCTAGAGCCCTGGCGAGCAGTCTGAATTTCTGTGTTTGCGCCCTGATTTGATGGTAATGGTGGCGGTGATGGTAATGGTGGTGGATGATATAAAATTTGTGGAGGCAGAGGCCCCACCTGGCAAGTCGTCCGGGCGCGTCTCTGAGGCTAGTGAGCCAGCACAGGGAATGGTGGTCTGTGACAACGTGAAACCACCGTACATACAGGTATGGCCGAAACTTAATAATCGCCATGATAACCACAACGACACTATTGTTTGGTAGTCGAATAGTTCTGTTCCGTCTTTGTTAGGGCACAACTAGGGTAAGCTATGAGGCGCTCAGCCCCATTCTGTATTTGAATAAGTATTACTCGCATCGGTATGAATTTCTGACTCCGCATCTTGGTCAAAGTATCCCAGCATAGACGTTGTTTGCAGAGCCCCGTGAGGCCTCGAATGCGCCCTACTGTTCGTCATCCCACTGAAATATTCACTCATCTTTTGTTATGTAAGTAAGTGTAGCCGCTTTCTGGGAGAAATTCGGAACAAAGCGTCGGTAATTAGCGTACAATAGCAGAAAGGTCCTCTCGGTAGACTTGTCCGTTGGTGTAGGGGATTCGCGAACGGCGGTTGTCTTCTCGGGTACAGCACTAACACCTTCGTTGCTTATAACCTGACCTAGCAACTTTAGCTCATCGTATGAGAACTGGCATTTCTTTGTATTCAGTGGGAGACCAGCTGTGAAATCTGACATCGTCCGAGGAAACGCGGCAACTGTGCCATTTAAGGCCTGCTATAAAGGTGTCCATAACGCCCTGAAAGGTTGCTGGTGCAGTGCATAGACCGAAATACATCACCTTGAAATTATACAGTACATCTGGGGTAATAAAGACCATCTTTTCCTGACCTGGCTCGTCCACTGCTATCCGCCAGTGCCACTCTTCAGGTAAATTGACGAGAAGTAGCCGGCGTGGCGAAGCCAATCCAGGGTGCCATCAATACGCGAGGAGTGGGTGCAAATCATTCTTTGCAATTTGGTTTAGACGCGTTAGTGCACACAAAACCTTATTGTTCCATCCTTCTTCATCACAAGCAGAACTGGGGTAGCCCAGGGCTCTTAGACGGGTGATTAACATTGCTCTTGACCACGTCTTGTACCTTGTTTTGTATTGCTTCTTGTTTATGGCGGATACTCGGTATCGCTGCTGACATGGTAGACGAGCGGCCTCATCAATGAAAATTTTATTTACAAACGGAGGTATCGTAAACGGTGGCGAAACAGTGACCGAATTCGTCAAGTACTGCAGACAAGGCACACCTTTGCTGCGGCGAGATTTTCGAGTGGACGTTTACATCTCAAACAGCAGCATCAATCTGTGGCGGCGATTCGGCGGCGTCGGGCATAACATCAATAGCGGTAAGTTCGCCGATCTCATCTACTTGAGCTGCAGCCGTACCCTTTGTAAGATGTTGGGGCTCGTCTGCAAAGTTGGTGGTAGGACTCGCACACATCCGTCGTTAAACTGCAGTGGGCCTCGGGCGGCACCGATGCTCTCACTAGGAGAAGGTGGATGCTTCCTTCTAGAAGTGCTTTGGCATGAAAAAAACTTGTTTACATCAACCAGCGAGAAAACACTGGCTCATGGAGGAAGCTTTAAGTGTTCGTCAAAGACCCTTTCCCCGCTGGATGTTCAGGAAGGCGGGCTCTGTGAAACTTCGGGCTTGTGCATCCTGATGGTGTTCAGACGCAGATCAATCATGGCACCGTACCCATACAGGAAGCCCATACCAAGGAATATGTACCGACAGCAGTTTTGTTGTACGAGAAGTTTCACTGGGCACACCTCACCATTAATCTCTACGCGGGCATTGTGCTGTCCAACAGGCTTCACGAGGTGTTCTCCAGTGGTAGGAATACCGGGGGCATTCCATGATTTCATCACTTTCGTAGGCTCCAGGCAAGCTTCTTACTAAGAACTCAGTAGCCAGCTCCTGTGTCGAAAAGATCCGCCGCGCTGTGGCCATCTATATTAATAAAAAGATTTCTGGATGGGGCCGACGAATGCAAACGATGTTTGGCGGCGTCTGAGTGCGAGTTTCGCAGCGTTTTTGAAGGTTTTATTGTACTTTCGTCGTCAACAGCACCACCTTTAGGTGCTGACGCACTTTGTTTCCCCGGCGAGGCAGGGGAGATTAGTTTGCTGGCGCGAACACCGGAGAGGCGAAGGCAGACGACGAGGCTACGGCGAACGGACTACGCGAGGTGTGCCATAGGCGGCGGCGGCGGTGATTGCGTCGGATATATTCCTTAATATCGCGAGGCCATTCACGAGGCGGATTCCCGAAAGCCCAAGCACACGGTAGGAGAAGCGGCGAAATGAGTGGTGTGGCTCACCACAGTGGAAGCACAGCGGCCTGTTATGTGGTGTTTGGCAGACATCCGTTTTTAGTAGGCAATGGTTCTGTGCACGGGTGGCGCTAGATGAGGAGACACAACAGAACCCTGTGACGACGTGTTTCCACATGGTCTGGATACAGACGAGTTCGGCTGGTGAGCTGGCACGACGTACGCCACAGAAGGATGTTCGGGGACAACGTCGACTGGAATGCGGGGTGGAATTGCCCGCTGCACGTATTCCCTGACAGCCTAGACAACCGATATTAAGGCTGGCTATTGGTGCGTCGAGGGAAATTTTTGCCGTTCCTCCTGGAGTACCTCGCGGATAATTTCGTGGAGGCAACTCTGATAGCCACATTCTTTCTGAAGTCGTGACGTCATCGCTGCAGAAACTGTGGAGGCAGCATTTGCTCAATGTTTGTGGCTTCAGCCACAAACTGGTCAACAGTAGTTCCGAAAGAGCCCATCCACAATGGTTCTCCTCACGCGTGTCATAACGAGGCAAACCTTGCTTTCCTCGGTGGCCATCAGATCCGCTCATGGGCTAAACCTGAGAACATATTTAGCGAAGCTTGTCACGCTTTCGTTTGGCCCTTGGGTGAGGCGTTTCAAAAGATCTTCAGCCTGTCTGCGTGGCAAGCGGTTGAAGAAAGATCGGCGAAGACCCTCCTTTGTGAGTTCTATCACGTCAGGCCCGCCCCACAGCTGAGAACCAGGTACGAGCCGTACCCTCCAACCGAAGGTTTAGGCTCTTGCGGCAGTGTTCCACTGTCCAACCACAGTCGCGAGCCACTCGCTCATATAGGTAAATTCAATGTTTGACACCGATAACATTCCCATGAAACGAGGCAGGAGTACCCGCGCCGACTGGCCACTATACGATGGGTGATCTGAACGCTTCAGTTTGCTGATACTGCGACGTCATGCCAACTTTATGCGTCGCCTGTGTGATTTGGTATCTGCGGTCACTTGCCCGAACCTCAGTGCGTGGCCGAGGAGGCATTGGCTGGTGCGCAGAGCGGTCTCTTCGCTTGGAAGAAGGCTCGCCGATCCGGGCTTCAGCATGAATGGTATGTACCCCGCAACTCTACCACAAAATGTCACGAATGACAGTTCGGGCTTCGAAACAACAAGGCTGAACACCACGTTTAATAGCTACAAGCTCGACGCTCCAACATAGCTTTCTTTGCAACAAGCACTGGGTCGAGCATCGTTGTGTTCTTCACTCGTTTTACTGTTGATGATTGCAGTGGCAATATATATATATATATATATATATATATATATATATATATATATATATTTATATATATATAAATATTTAGATATATATATTTATATATATTTATATATAAAAGTCAGAATGGGAAATGAGGGCCTCGTTGAGAATAAGACAGAAATAAGAGTTGGCAGTCAAGAAAACCTTGGAAAGCAAAGGGGAGGATGTGGAAGGTCATTGAAACAGATCAGAAATTTGGAAAGAAAGAAAGAAAGTGAAGAAAAAATGCCCGCGAGGTGGGATCCGAACCCAGGACCCTCAGAATACCGGTCCAGTGCGATAACTACTACGCTACCGGCCTGGCTACTTTTTTTTTCCTTATCTGTTTCAATGACCTACGAGATCCTCCGTTTTGCTTTTCGTAGTTTTCTTGACTGCCAACTCTTATTTCTGTCTCAATATATATATATTGAGAGGACACGGTTCACCGGAGAGGCCGATGTTCGGGGCGACCGTTTATTCGGAGGCTCGAGCAAGGAACACCCCAATACACACCATGATGATGAGTATTTAGAGAGATGAGGACGAAGTGCTAGAGCACGTTCGCTAATGATGATGATAATGTACAGATGAAGAGGAAGCACTGATGGCACTCCGATGATCCCACACCAAGACCGACTGTGTCAACCGGTGCCGGTAGATTGCCCAAGCATGCTGACAGTTCCCTTCGCCCCCCCTTGCGTAGTCGGCCGCCTGGCCGCGAGTCATTCGGGAACCCGGCGTCTGAAGGGCTTGAGGCGAGATACATGGACTATTTCGACGCCACGGCGACGACGGTCATTTACGGGGCCTATCGGTGCTATGCGATAATTAACTGCAGAAGTCTCTTCGAGGACGACGTAAGGGCTGAGGAAACGCTAAAGAAACTTCTCACAAAGACCAGGCTTTCGTTCAGGGGTCCATAGGAGCACTGCATCACCAGGGTGAAAACGAACGGAGGAATGTGTCGAGTCGTTTCTTGTCTTCCTGATTTGCTGATGAGCTTCAGTGTGCAAGCGTGCTTGTTCTAGGCAATATGCGAGCCGTGAAATGTACTGCTCATGGGTTGGTGCGTCAGAGGAAACAGGGGCGGAGAAGAAAGTTGACTCGAAGGTATAGGAAGGTGAGTGGCCGAAGACGAGAAAGAATGGAGAGTAGCCAGTAGTACCCTGACGTGCAGTTTTATAAACAAAGGTGACGAAGGGGAGGATAATGTCCCAGTTGCGATGGTCGGGGCTTATATACATAGAGATCATGTCAGAAAGAGTTCGGTGGAAACGTTCGGTTAAGGCGTTTGTCTGGGGATGGTAGCCGGACGTCGTCTTGTGCACGATGTTGGAGGCACGCAGGAGCTCCTCAACAATGGTCGCCAGGAAGGTTCGCCCGCGGTCGCTAAGAATTACGCGTGGTGCACAATGGCGCAAAATGATGTGATGTAGAATGAATTCGGCTACTTCTTCGGCTGTCCCAGAGCGTACAGGTGCACTTTCAGCATATCTTGTCAAGTGATCGACCGCCGTCACTATCCACCGGGGAACGGACTGCGTGATGGGCAAAGGTCCATACAAGTCGATTCCGACCGTCTGGATAGGCGCGAAGGGACAAGGTAAGGGCTGAAGCAACCCGGCCGGGGGAGCCGTATAATGTGTGCGACGCTGGCAAGATGCACACGAGGAAACGTATTTTGCGACAGTTGTTGAGATCCCAGGCCGGAAGTAGCGGCTGCGGACCCTGTCATAAGTCTTCGCAAATCCAAGGTGCCCAGCCGTGGTATCGTCGTGACAAGCTTCCAATATCGCTGTGCGAAGGGAACGGGGTGCGACAGGGACCCATTTGTGGCCGGTAGGGTGGTGGTTGCGACGGTGAAGCGTGCCATGCCGGAGGTGGAACTTGTCGAGTTGACGGCGAGCACGACTGTTGGGAGGTTGTACGCGGCCGGTAAGGTAGTCAATGATAGGGCCACAGTATGCGTCCGCCCTCTGCAACGAAAGAAGTTCTGGAGGGTCTTCCACGGCAGGAGACGTAACGGATGCTACTTGGAGTACAGTTTTCGGGACCTCCACAGCAGGCGACGGAGTGGTCGTCAGAGGGCATCGAGACAGGGCGTCGGCATCGAGATGTTTCCGGCCGGACTTATATCTGACGACGAAATCATACTGCTGCAGGCGAAGAACCCAGCGGCCTAGGCGTCCGGACAGGTTTTTGAGGGAAGACAACCAACACAGAGCATGGTGTTCAGTTACGATGGTGAAGTGGCGGCCATAAAGGTAAGGGCGGAATTTTTGAACAGCCCACACTACTGCCAGACACTCTTGCTCTGTGATGATGTAGTTTTGTTCAGCACTTGTCAGGGAACGACTTGCATAGGCAACTACTCTTTCTTATTCTGGGCGTCCCGCTGCAGAAGGACAGCGCCAAGGCCATGACCACTGGCGTCCGTGTGGAGTATTGTGGGGCTGTTTTCGTCGAAGTGGCGCAGAGCAGGTCAAGACGTGAGCGCGTCCTTAAGTGCTTGAAAGGCTGCTTCACATTCGCTCGACCAGTCGTAGGGCGTGTGAGACTTTAAAAGCTTGTGTAAAGGAGAAGCAGTGGCCGCAAAGTTACGCACGAAGCGACAGAAGTAAGAAGCCAAGCCGAGGAAGCTCCGTAGATCTTTTAAGTGGAGCGGACGAGGGAAATCGATTACAGCGGCGATCTTGCCAGGATCAGGTTCTATGCCCTCTTTGCTGACCACGTGGCCCAATACCTTAATAGTCTTACTCGCAAAGCAGCGTTTCTTTGCATTAAGCTGAAGCCCAGCGTGGGCAACGCACGCTAATACTTCTTCCAGACGCTTGAGGTGCTCGGAGAACGTGGACGAGAAGATGACAATATCTTCAAGATAGCAGAAGCACGTTTTCCCTTTTAGGCCACGGAGAACTGTATCCATCATCAGTTCAAACGTGGCCGGAGCATTGCACAGCCCGAACGGCATCACGCTGGACTCGTAGAGGCCGTCAGGCGTAGCGAATGCCGTCTTCTCTTTGTCCGACTCACGCACCGGAATTTACCAGTAACCGGACCGTAGGTCCAGACTGGAAAAATACTCAGCGCCTTGAAGGCAGTCCAAAGCATCGTCAATGTGAGGCATCGGGTACAGATCCTTCCAAATGATCCTATTTAGCGCCCTGTAATCAAAGCAGAAGCGCACTGAGCCATCCTTCTTCTCCACCAAGACGACAGGTGAAGACCACGGGCTTGCCGAGGGGCGTATGATTTTGCGCTTGAGCATGTCGGCCACATTGTCGTCAATTATTTTTCTTTCTGATGGTGAGACACGGTATGGACGACGGCGAACAATGTCGGGGCCATCAGTTTCGATGCAGTGCTCTGTGGTAGAAGTCTGCGAAAGAGAGGGGGAACACGAGTCGAGGGAAGCTTGGTAGTTAAAGAGCACGTCTAGAAAAGACTTTTTTTGGGGTGAAGTGAGATCGGGGCTTTTGACGGCACCAAGAAGACGTGTGGGTGAGGCAGAAACCGAATGTGGTGGACACTGTGGAGTAACGGGAGGTGGGAGAACGGCGGCAATTTTGTCATTAACTGATCCAATCGTGCAACCCTTAAACAGCAGAATTGGTTCTGGTGTCGTATTCTGAACAGCAATGAGTGCTGTACCTTGCGTAAATCGGACAAGACCCGCAGCGACTGTAATACCGCGCGATAGCAAACGAGCAGAGGGCACCACAAGGACATCTCCCCCAGTAATGGCTCCTGCGGAAATCGGCTAGATGTGCTCGCAGCTAGCAGGTATAACACAATCTGCTGTCAAAGTCACTGACTCCGCTGAAGCGGAAACAATGAAGTCTTCTGCATCCCAGATGTCGATGGCGGGTTGACGACATGAAATGATAGCAGACGTTGAAGAGAGAAAGTCCCAGCCCAATGTCAGCTTGTGGGCACAAGGAGAGAGCACAGCACACAATATGTGGTAAGTAACTCCGGCGATGATAACCCTAACTGTACAGTATCCCGAAGGTGTAAGTGGAGTCTCATTAGCACCGCGCAAAGATGTCCCTACGTAGGCAGTCCTCACTTTTCGGTAACGTGTACACAAATCGGCATGGATAATCGAAATGCTTGCTCTCGTAATAATCAAAGCTTGTACACAACTCCCCTCAACCGATACCGATAACATATTAGCTGGATGACCTGGGGGAATTTCAATTTTTGAAAGTGGTGCAGTTTTCCCCAAAAAAACTGCAGGGCCTAGTTTCCCGCCAATTGGTTAGTCTCATGAGAGAGAGGGCGAACAAGAGACGACGTGCGGCGATGCGGTGACGGAGATCGGCGCCGCACTTCTCCGGAATCGTGATGAAAGGCTCGTTGGCCAGGTGGAGACGACGAGCATAGCATAGGAGGCGTATAGGACCATGGACGCTAACCGGTACCAAAACGGAAGTCATCCCGTTCGTTGACATCGTAGCCGCGTCTTTCGTTTTGCTGGCGTCGCCTGCAGAAACGATAGATGTGACCAGGGATTCCAAAATAGTAACGTGTTGGCCGGCGAGTTCGGAGGTCCTGTCGGTGGTGTCGCCACGTCTGCTGGAAGGTCTGCGGGCGGGAGACCAGAGGAACAGCTGCCACAAACGCAGGGTGAGGCTGAGCAGCGACTGGCGCCAACGGCAAGGGCGTTGGCTTACGACTTCGCACTACGACGGGTTGGTTACCGCTTTCGGCAGAGGGGACGCAAAAGCAGGACCGAGACGCCAGCTCCTCTTGAACTATTTCATGAAGCCCAGGTGCAGGAGCACTGCGACGAACGCTGGCACTGCACAGTGACGGTTGGTTGCCAAGCTCTCACGAATTATGGCACGAATCATCGGGCGTAGCTCATCATTGGCTAGATAGGCAGGTGCCAGCGAGTCATTGTGTAGGCGGATGGATTGCAGCTCGTCCAATCGTTGACACGTCGCGACCACATCGGCTACCGTCACTGGGTTCTGCACAGCAAGGGCTGAAAATGCAAACTGGCCGATCCCCTTCATAATGTGACGCACCCGATCTGCCTCTGGCATATCCCCGTTGACCCGACGACACAGCGCAAGAACGTCCTCTATATACGACGCTTTGAATGGTGTCAACAAATCAATCTTCCTGTTTAGGGAGTCAGTGCCCTGTACTGCCGAGTCAACATTGTTGGAGATACAATCCTGTGTTTTCAGTGACATTGTTGCATTGTTATTGTTGAAATGGTTTTCAAACTCGGGGAACAATCTGTTCATTCTAAATTTGGTTAACAGGATGAAATCTTCGAATTCTAATGCGATTTCATATTCGTCGGTTAAATGATCCAAATCAACAAGTTCTTCAATTGTGCTGTCAAACTTCTTTAGAATATCATGTGTTTCCAGTAGGCGCTTCTTTAAGAAAATGAGCTTAGAGATTGATGGCGACTCGGCGCTCATCTCAGCTTGGATGTCGTCAATCAGTGTGGTTACCTTCTTTCGGACGAGGCTCCGTCTTTGGCAAAGGGCTTCCAGGTCCATTCTCGACGTCGTTTATGTCTACGTGCTCGTCAGGAAGGATCACGGTCGGTGGAAGGTCGAAGCCGTTGTCGTTGACTTTCAGTGTTCGCGAGGTGTCCGCGAAGAATCGGTAACAGTTGTTGAGGGCGTGGTATCCGGTACACGTTTGGTGCGTCCTCAATTCCTTGGGTTTTCTTCGCAGACCACTTGCGGTCGATGGTCAGGAGCAGCTGTGTAGTCCTATCGTTGCGGTCACTCACGTCATCGTTGTGGGGCGGTCCGCACTAAGGTTTTCAACTGTGTTATCATTTGATTCTGGTCACGGCACGATATTGTTGAAGAACCGAGGCGAGGACCGCGGGACGTGAGCGAATCTTTAATGGCGGATGGATCGTTACAATGATGGTGATATTGGGGGGCAGCTGCCGATAGCCACCTCTTCTTTCTCTAATATTTGCAACAGCGGTATTGGCCAGTCATAATACTGAGCTATGGTCTGATGACGGGACATTTAAGATTAGCGCTTACAATATTATCCCTCCTCGGCTGAAGCGCCCATCCTGGCCGTCACAGTCAGGTAGAGGAAGCCCGTCGGATGAAAGACTTGATTCGGGAAACATGAACCATCTCAGTTATACGGCACCAGCGGTCACCCACACCGGAAGTAGGGGTTACGCGGTAGTTAACTGGTGAGGTCTGCGCGATGATTGTGTAGGGGCCAATGGAGCGGTGAAGGAACTTCTCGCATAACCCAGGGGCACGGAGAGGTGTGCAGAGTAGGACTTCTTCGCCGGGTTGGTAGGATACAGAACGATGTCTCTCATCGTAGCGGGACTTGCGGCTGTTTTGGTAGGCTGCCGTGTTTATACGGGCAAGACTGCGGCAATCCGCAAGTCGGGAAACAAACTGGTCGGGCAGGCTTGCAGTAGAAGATCCAGGTGCAGAGGAAAGATGTGTCAAGTACCGACGAAGGAGAACGGCCGTAGACAAGGAAGAACGCAGATAATCCTGTGGTTTGTTGTGCAGCGGCGTTGTAGGCGTAGGTGACAAAAGGTAAAATGGTATCCCAGTTGGTGTAGTCTGGTCGAATGTAAAAGGAAATCGCGTCGGAAAGAGTACGGTGGAAACGCTCAGTGATACCGTTTGTTTGCGGGGGGTAACTGGACGTAGTCTTGTGAATTGTTGCAGCGGGACGAAGAACTTCGGGAAGGAGAGTAGTAAGGAATGTCATTCCGCGGTCACTGAGCAGAACGCGAGGTGGACCATGGGGCAGGAAGATTACTTGCAAGAAGAATTGCAACCTGCAACCTCCGAGGCGCAGCCCGTTCGAATAGCCGCTGTTTCGGCATAGCGGGTCAGGTGGTCAACCGCGGTGACCGCCCACCGATTACCGGCTGGAGTGGTTGGAAGGGGTCCGTATAGATCGATCCCTACAACTTCAAATGGAGTCGAGGGACATGGAAGGGGTTGTAGCGTCCCAGCTAGACTCGAGGTCGGTTGTTTACGGCGTTGACACGGTTCACAGGATGAAACATATTTGGCGACACTTGTTGAAATTCCAGGCCAAAGGAAGCGGCTTTTTATGCGATCGTATGTCTTAATGTAGGCAAGATGACCAGCGGTAGCATCGTCGTGAAAAGTTCGTAATATCTCTTCCAGAAGGGAACGGGGAACCACAGGGACCCATTTGTCGCCAGTAGGATGATAGTTGACGTGGTAAAGGCAGCCGCCATTTATGAGTTTAAATCTGTTGAGTTGTCGACGCGAACGGCTGTTGAGAGGTTGGGTTGGACCGTCTAGGAGGTCGATAAATTTGCGGCAGTACGTGCCAGCTTGTAAGGAGAGAAGATTAGAAGGTAACGCCGGGCTGACAGGCTCGGTGGAGGCAATAGTAATAGCTGGCTCTGTGGGAGGTGGCGCTTGACAACTTTCCGCTGTCGACAACAGCGGACAGCGTTAAAGTGCATCGGCATCCGAGTGCTTTTTGCCGGATTTGTACACCACGTCAAAATCGTACTCTTGCAGCTTAAGTGCAGCGGCCAAGGCGTCCGGTTACATTCTTGAGAGAGGATAGCCAGCAGAGTGTATGGTGATATGTTACAACGGTGAAGTGACGACCATACAAGTATTGTCGAAACTTTTGAACGGACCAAACTACAGCCATTCACTCCTGTTCGGTTATCGCATAGCTACGCTCTGCTGGCGTCAACATCCGGATGGCGTAGTCAACCACGTACTCCAAAGATGATGCATTGCGTTGCAGGAGCACAGCACCAATACCATGTCCACTGGCGTCGGTGTGGAGTATAGTCGGAGCGCTGTCATTAAAATGGCTAAGTACGGGTGCAGAAGTAAGAGCCTCTTTGAGCTCCAGAAACGCTGTTTCGCATTCTTTAGACCAGGTAAATGGTGTGCCAGAAGCTAAGAGCTTGTTTAAGGGTGAAGCTATTGCCGAAAAGTTCCGAATGAATCGACGGAAGTATGAAGCCAATCCAAGAAAACTGCGAAGTTCTTTCTGACGAAGAGGTCGGGGAAACTTTATAACGGCTCTCGTTTTATCCAGATCGGGGCGAATGCAATCCTTGCTCACAACGTACCCCTATACTTTGATGGACGTGATGCAAAGTGGCATTTTTTGCATTGAGTTGGAGACCGGCCTCGCTGAGGCAAGTTATTACTTGGTCCAGGCGTTGAAGGTGCTCGGTAAATGAGGAGGAAAAGATAACAATGTCGTCCAGGTAACAGAGACACGTTTTCCATTTAAAGGCATGAAGGACATTGTCTATCATTCTTTCAAATGTAGCGGTAGCATTGCCAAGCCCGAATGGCATTACATTAAATTCGTAGAGGCCATCGGGTGTTGCGAAAGCTGTCTTGTTTTGGTTGGCTTCGTGCATGGGGATCTGCCAGTATCCCGATCGAAGATCGAGACTAGAAATAAATTCTGCCCCTTGCAATGTGTCAAGTGCGTCGTCGATGCGCGGCACCGAATAAACATCCTTGCGACTGATCTTGTTGAGGGCCCTGTAATCCACACAAAACCCCACGCAACCGTCTTTCTTCTGAACTAGCACCACAGGTGATGACCCGGAGCTAGCCGAAGGACGAATAATATTTCGCTTCAACATGTCGTCCACGTTTTCTTGAATAATTTTACGTTCTTTAAATGAAACGCGGTTCGGGCGCCGACGGACGGCACAGGAACCATCCGTTTCGATACGACGGGTGGCCATAGAAGTCTGCCCCATAACAGAAGAGTTAGTGTCAAATAAAGATTTGTGCTTTTCCAGTAGGGTGAATAGGGTGTTTGCTTGCTCCGTGGAAAGGTCGGGATTGATATTCGCACCAATAGGGACAGCCGGCGGTTTAAGATCAGCAGAATTGTCCACTGTCACAAAAGAGTCAAGAGGAAGAATGTCAACGGCATCATCGCGGGGCACAGAAGCAATAGCGGCGTGCTGGGGTACCAAGAGGATATCCGACGTCGAATTTATAGCGGCGAGATAATCAGATCCCCACGAGAAAAACGGACAAGGCACGGCGGTATTAACAGTCCTTTAACAAAGACTTTTCCGGTTGGTGCAATCAAGACGTCACCGTCAACAATTTGGTCTGAAAATACTGAAAGAACAGCTTCTTGTCCAGGGAAAAGTGTACAGTCGTAGGTCGTCACGAAATGTAGATCGTACGCGCTATCGACACTTGCGAGCTCTGTTCTTGCGATATCAATTATTGGTTGACCATGGGAAATGGTAGCAGATGCCGAACGTAAAAAGTCCCAACCCAGAATTACTTGATAGACGCACGAAGAGAGTACTGCAAACTGAACGTGATGGCGACTGTCATTGATGAGTATGCGCGCAGTACAATATCTTGAAGGCCGAATCATATCCCCATTTGCACTATGCAGAGCTGGGCCCGAGTAAGGGGTCCTCACCTTAGTCGAGAGCACAAACGTTCATGAATGATAGATATGCTGGCACCCGTGTCTACCAATGTGTCAACAGGAATTCCCTACATGATGACAGTGAAAGTGTTCCATGGCCGGTCCGGGGGTCTTACATTGTCCCATTGTGTAGCAGTTTCGCCCCCGAAACTGCAGGACCTAGTTTTCCGGCGCGTGGCTGGTATCACGCAAGACTGGTCGCAGAGGCGACACAGCCCGACGGTGTGGTGATGGTGAACGGCGTCATTCGTTTCGGGAGTTGCGAGGGAAGTCAGCGGGGTCAGGTGGAGAGGGAGAACGACGTGGCGGCGACATATAACGCTGTTGGCGGGAGCCGTAGCTAAAACGCATGTTATCGCGCTCGTAGGTGTCGTAGCCACGTCGCTCGTCCTGTTGACGCCTGCGGCAAAACCGGGAGATGTGGCCACGTATTCCGCAGTAATAACAAACCGGTCGGCCCACAGCTATGTCTTGTCGGGGGGGTCACCATGCCTGGTAGAGAGAACGGGGACCCAGAGCCGTAGGAATGGCCGCCACATAGTTGGTCCCAGGTTGAGCCAGGACTGGGGTCAGCGGCATGGATGGTCATCGAGCAACCTCTGAGTAAGATGGAACCACCAGAGGAGTCGGAGGGTCGGTAGGAGTGAGGCCTGGCATAGCGGCAAGCTCCACTTTAACAATTTCCCGTAGGCCGGTTGCAGAAGGCTAAACATAGGCACCAGGAGCACAAGGAGAACGGTAATCACGGAGCTCTTCACGGATGATAGCCCGTATCAGCGCCCACAAGTTGTCATCTCTGGGGTACTGCGGCGTGATAACCTCTTGCTGCAGATGGATAGACTGCAGTTCCTCCAGCCTTTGGCAGGTCATGATTACATCAGCGACACTCGGCGGGTTTTGAAGAGCGAGAGCAGTGAACGCAAATTGATTGATGCCCTTCATGATGTGACGAACGCGGTCTCCCTCCGACATGTCGCTGTTTATGCGGCGGCACAATGCAAGATCATCCTGAATGTACGAGGTGTAAGTCTCGTGACCCTGCTGGACACGGCTTTCTAGCTTCTTTGCGGCTTCAGAGCGAGAGGCGGAAGAGCCGAATATCTGGCGCAGTTGCGTGGTAAAGTCCGGCCATTCACTGATACGGCGCTCATTGTTCAAAAACCATGTCTTGGCTGCTTTGTCCAGGCACCACGAGAAATTTTGAAGCTTCGCGTGGTCGTCCCACCTGTAAAAGCGCTGACGAGTGCGAAGGTATCAAGCCACTCCTCGACGTCCTCTCCCAGAAGGCCATTGAGCATCGGCGGATCCCGCTGGTGGCTGGTTACGAAGTAAGGTGGGAAGGCGGCTGAACCCGCACCGCCGGTTCGGCTGCCGGTTCCGCTGGAAGGTTTCGCTGTCATAGGCATGGTTTTTTGCGGTAAGCCACGACCCGAACGGAGCTCCAGGGGTGCACTCAGAGATGGAGGGCAAGGGATCAAACCGCACGCTCCACCACTTGAGAGGCAATGCCAGGAGACTTGGCGGACGACGTTTATTCGGCGAGCGGTACCCCCCCTTTGCTTTCCGAGGTCTTCTTGACTGCCAATTTCTATTTTCTGTATTATATATATATATATACAGTGGAACCCCGCCGATACTCCCCCAGACTTACGACAAACCGCTTCCTTGGACCAATCACCGCGGTCCTGGCAAACTCTAAATATAAACATTGTACCAAATACCACGACGATGATGTGATGCTCGGGTGCACGGGATCAGCTTCATACGACGGATCCTGACACGGATAAACCGGCGTTTTTCTAATATTTTACTCCGCTTCGCCGCCTTGTCCTGACCTGCTTTATTTTTAACGCCGGTTTGACACTGCTTGAAGTGCAAAGGACCACAGGTGTGCAGGACCTCTTTCTGGAGAAGCGCAAGCAAGCAGGCGCGTAGTCGTGAGCGGGAGTTTAACCTGCGACTTCCCTACGCGGCAACAGTACGCCAACGCGCCAAGAGCACGAAGTCAAAGCTCAGGTGGCGGGAGGACCGTAAATTTGAAGCTCCCGTGGAGCCGATGACGAACACGATAAAACGACACAACGGCAAAGCAGGCGTAGAAAGCTGCTGTTCAGTCTTCACGGAGGGCCGTGATGACTAAGCAGCTGCTATCCCGCCTTCTCGATCCAAGTTTCTTTCGCGAAGCTCTCTTTCCCACTGTCTCTGCTTATCAGTGTCTTTCAAAGCCGCGTTTTCACTGCGTTCCTTTCTCCGCTAGAGCGCACCAATTCATGCCCGTCCGCCGGTAGGATCGGGGCACATACCTGTCAACAGTGCCATTTTGGGCCACTCGCTGGCCGCAGCAGACAGTCCCTTAAGCAAGACCGCGCTATAATTTACGTCGCAATACGGTTTACTTGCAAAGTGTGAATCACCTTATTCATGTCGAGTTGATGGGTTTTGCGGGAAACAAAAACAGCTATGTTTTGTGTACTTTGACACAATAGCGATGGCAGGGGACTATTCAAAGGGTGTCTCCACCATGTACAAAATGTCATTTTTTCATCTACACGTTGTACTATTCGTTTTGCTTGTCCTTGTCAGTCGCACACTCGCCGTTTCCCGAACACATCTGCTTTATCTCGCGCGCAAGGCGAGGGTCTTGCGGCGAAAAGATATTGCTGCACGGACGGCAAAGGTGTCGCGTAGGGGGGAGGCGGCGGGTATAGCGGGATCCGGGCTAGTAGGGCCCGGCGGGGTAGCTGGGACGCGAAGGAGTGGTTTGGGGTAAAACATAGGAACTGCTTTTTTTAACTTGGGATTTTAGGTAAAAGTTTGCGAATCGCGCAAATTCGAGCTAATATATAGGCCTAAATAAGTCCTTATCCCACGTGCGGCGCAAAACCGTCTGCTAAGCCGGAATTTACCAAACCCCGGTCCCACGACACCACGGGCCCAGGACTCTCTGGTGGTTCCACCGTGTGTATATATATATATATATATATATATATATATATATATATATATATATATATATATATATATATATATATATATATATATATATATTTATATATATATTGTTACGTGACGCTCGAAATACAGGCAAACGACGAAGACTACGAGAGACACTGGACGGTGCTCGGTTCGAGAAAGAAGAGAAGACGGTTGATCGGTCAGCTTGCGAACTGTTCGTTTAAGCGCTGCTGCATGCAACCATCGCAGATTGTGTGAACAACGCAAATACGCCTCATTTTTATCCTATCATTGTGGTGGAGGTTGCGGAGTTGGTATCACCACTTCATCCCGTACCGCTCGCCCGGGCATACACCACCCACCACGGGGCTTTGGAGTGGACGCTCCGTTGCTCGCGTAACAATGCCTGGTGATGGAGCGATCGCGACGACGACCCCCCTCGTCATCGTGTGTCACCCCCGAGAGCCTGGAATATTCACCGGCTCGGACGACACTGATGTGGACGACTGGCTCAGCCTCTTCGAGCGTGTTAGCGCTCACAACAGGTGGGATACACCCATCATGTTCGCGAATGTCATCTTTTATCTTAAACAGGAGAGTCCTGTGCGCAAGTGGTTTGAGACGAACGAGACCGATTTGACCAGCTGGGAAGTCTTCAAAACGAATCTGCGAGAAGTGTTTGGAAAGCGTCTTGGTCGCCAGGTTGCTGCCCGCAAGGAACTGGCATCGCGCGCCCAGACGTCGACTGAATCATACGTCGCATACATCCAGGACGTTTTGGCCCTGTGCTCGAAGGCTGACAGCACAATGCCGGAGGCCGACAAGGTGGGACACATACTGAAGGGCATTGCGGACGATGCATTCCACCTTCTTATATGCAAAGACTGTGCCACTGTAGATTCCATCATTAAGGAATGTCGGCGCTTCGAGGAGGCCAAAGGACGCCGAATAGCCCACAACTTCGCACGACTTCCACACACAGCAGCGACATCTTCGTGTGAAGATGGCAACCTGCAAGCCCGTCTTCCCTGCCTACAAGATCCCGTTCCATCGTCGTCAGATATAACCAAAATCGTGCGCCGAGAACTGGAGGCTATGACCCCTACTACTTCGGTGCCATACATGCCCGATCGGAACGACCTACACACCATTGCCGTTATCCAGGCCGTTGTCCGCGACCAAATAGCCAACATGGGCCTTCACCCAGTGTGCTCGCTTAGCTCTCCGTTCGGACAAGGGTTCAGGTCGCCCGGTTCCCGCAACGAACCTCCTCGTCCACGCTACCCAACGCCGTAACCCCGCTGAGTGGCGTACGCCGGACGATAAACCAATTTGTTTCTACTGCTCCAGAGTTGGCCACATTGCCCGGCACTGTCGCAGCCGCCCGGTCTTATTCTTCCGCAACAGTTACTCCGACTATAGTACTCGACCCTTTGGCTACTCCGATGACCGGCAGAACTGCTTCTCTTGCCGTACTGAGCTGAACCCGACCAACTTTAACCGTCACCTCAACCGATTCAACCGTTCGCCGTCACCCCAACGCCGCCAGTCCCGCTCTCCACAGCCTCGCCGTCCATCCCCGACGTCCGACTACGCTCGACCTCCTTCGGAAAACTAGGTAATGCAGCTCCCGGAGGTGATGCTGCATTCCCGACCACGCCCGAAAATCCTCTCTTGACCTCGGCTACCCGGACCAATTTACTGGACGTTGAAGTTGACGGCGTTCCTGTCAGTGCCCTCATCGATACAGGAGCGCATTTATCAGTAATGAGTGCTCATCTTCGCCGCCGTTTACGAAAAGTTATGACGCCACCGAGATCACATCTTGTTCGAGTCGCTGATGGAGGGACACCTGTTGTTATCGGAATGTGCTCTGCTCGTGTGACTGTAGCTGGTCGTCAAACGACTGTTTTGTTCACGGTGCTTGGACGGTGCTCGCATGACCTCATCCTTGGCCTTGACTTTTTATCTGAGCACGCCGCCCTTATTGACTGTTCTACCGGTGTCCTTCGCCTCGTAATGCCGATTTTGCCAGCACCCGATGACGCGCCCGACGAGAGGCTTTCCTCCAAAAAGCACATTCGTTTGGCACCGAGGGCAATAACTTATGTTCCCCTGTCGTGCAGATCCCCAGTTCTCGACGGTGATTATGTAGTGTCACCAATTATTGATGTGCTGCTTGCGCACAGCGTGAGCCTCCCGCATACCGTTGTTAGTGTTACCAACAACGAAGTCACGTTGCCCTTCCTGAATTTCAGCTTCTGTACACAGGTTCTTCCGCATGGTATGACACTAGCCACGCTGGCGCCGGTTTGTGATTACGAAGTTTCCACAGCAACCTTTGGCGATCCTCCAATCGATGCTGAAACACCCAGCCCGACTCCTCCGCGGGAGAATGCCGAACTTTCGAAGATGATTGCAGCTGATCTAACGCCAACGCAAGCTAAGGAACTGCGTTGCGTTTTGGAGTCATACAGTGACATCTTCGATTTCGGTGATCGTCCTTTGGGCCAGACTTCCATCGTCCATCATCGTATTAACACCGGTGACGCCAGCCCTGTGCACAAACGGCGATATCGTGTGTCCCATGCTGAGCGGCTTGTTATCCAAAAAGAGGTAGACAAAATGCTTGATCGAGACATCATTGAGTCATCCTCAAGTCCTTGGGCGTCACCAGTCGTCCTTGTTAAAAAGAAACATGGAACCTGGCGATTCTGCGTGGACTACCGGCAAATTACCAAAATCACAAAAAAGGACGTCTATCCCCTTCCAAGAATCGACGATGCCCTCGATTGCCTTCATGGTGCCGCGTACTTTTCTTCCATTGATCTCCGCTCCGGCTACCGGCAGGTCACTGTCGATGACAAGGACCGTGAAAAGACGGCTTTTATCACACCGGACGGACTCTACCAAATCAAAGTAATGCCATTCGGACTTTGTAATGCCCCAGCAACGTTCGAGCGAATGATGGACTCTCTCCTCCACGCCTTTAAATGGTCGACTTGCCTTTGCTATCTTGATGGGGTTATCGTCTTTTCTCCAACGTTTGCGACCCACCTCCAGCGACTGTCGGACGTTCTGGACATTTTTCGCCGAGCCGGACTTCAACTTAACTCTTCCAAGTGCATGTTTGGACGACGGAAAATCACAATCCTCGGCCACCTGGTCGATGCTAAAGGAGTGCAACCTGACCCCGACAAGATTGAAGCTGTGCGAAAATTTCCCGTTCCACGCTCAGCAACAGATGTGCGCAGTTTTGTCGGTTTGTGCTCCTATTTCCGCCGCTTCGTCCAAAATTTCGCCGATATCGCCAAACCCCTTACCGAACTTCTCAAGAACCCTTGGCTGGCCATCTCGGTGTTGCGCGCACTTGTGCCCGCGCCCGCCACCAATTTTTCTGGCCTGGTCTTTATAAGACGGTGAAGCAATACGTCAACGCTTGCGATTTGTGCCAGCACCGCAAGAAATTGTCAGTGCTGCCTGCAGGTCCCCTTCAGCCCGTGGATATTCTGACTGAACCATTCTTCCGCGTCGGCTTGGACCTCCTTAACCCTTTCCCTTCATCGCTGTGCGGCAACAGGTGGATTGCGGTTGCTACCGACTACGCGACCCGCTATGCTATCACTTGTGCCCTGTCAACAAGCTGTGCCACTGATGTCGCCGACTTGTTCCTAGAAAACGTCATTTTGCAGCACGGCGCTCCGCGGGAACTCCTCACAGACCGTGGTCATTCCTTTCTTTCCAAAGTCGTCGCCGACCTGCTGCGCTCGTGCTCCACCCGACACAAGTTGACCACAGCATACCATCCCCAGACAAATGGTCTGACCGAACGCTTTAATCGAACACTCACCGAAATGCTGGCCATGTATGTCTCGTCTGACCACAAAGACTGGGATGCCATGCTTCCATGTGTAACATTCGCGTATAACTCTTCATGCCATAATACCACTGGCTATTCCCCGTTTTATCTGTTGTACGGTCGAGAACCAGCTTTGCCAATGGACACTTTACTGCCCACGCCCACGACGCCATTACGCGGGCTGCACTGGCACGTAACGTCGCTCGCGCGCGGTTGTGTGATTCCCAGGTGGCCCAAAAGTCCCGTTATGACGATAAGCACCGCACCGTGTCTTTTCCGCCTTACTCTCTGGTGCTCCTGTGTACGCCTCTTCGCCGAGTTGGCCTTTCCGCAAAGTTGATGCCCCGTTACACCGGACCTTATAAGGTGCTGCGGCAGGTGACGAATGTCTCGTACGAGGTTTCTCCTTTACTGCCCTCCACATCCCAAGCGTCTCCTTCATCGGACATTGTTCACGTATCTCGCCTCAAGGCCTATCGGACGCCTGCCGATAGCGACTCCTAGCCAACACCGGGACGGTGTTTTCGCCTCCGAAGGGGGGTCATGTTACGTGACGCTCGAAATACAGGCAAACGACGAAGACGACGAGAGACACTGGACGGTGCTCGGTTCGAGAAAGAGGAGAAGGTTGATTGGTCAGCTCGCGAACTGTTCGTTTATGCGCTGCTGCATGCAACCATCTCAGATTGTGTGAAAAACGCAAATACGCCTCATTTTTATCCTAACAATATATATATATTGTGAGGCGCAGGCCAGGAGTCATCAGGCGTAGGTTTGTGATGCGAAAATCTGCGAGAGCGACAGGGTAGACAGCTCAGGTCGAGCAGAGATCCTAGAACACACCGATGATGATTGCATGGACGATGATGTGCGCAGGGAGGGAGGCAGGTGGCACTGACTTACAGAGGTAAATGGGTAGCACATGACATTTGGCACATATCCACTACGGGAAACAATAGCCAGAGAAAACAATATATATATATATATATATATATATATATTTATATATGCTCCAACCAATACATAGAAAAAAATCCGACGTTTTGAATCCCGCTCGGATTCTTCTTCAGGGGTGACTGGAGCCACGCTGCTGCTGCGTTATATAGTCTTTCACTTTTGCTGGCCTCGCACAAAGCCCCTGGCTGCGACACGTAATCCGTGTGTCCGTGTGTGTACACGGATTACCTGCCGCAGCGAGGGGCTTTGAGCGAGGACTGCAAAAGTGAAAGACTATAAGACGCAGCTGAAGCGTGGCCCCAGCCACCCCTGAAGAAGAAGCCGAGCGGTCTTCGAAACGTCAGGTTTTTGTCAATGTGTTGGTGGGAGCATAATTAAATCTCAGTTCAACGTGGAGAGTGCGTCATCCACGTCGAGACCGTAGCATATGTTGTCGCTGTAGATTTTCCAGAGGATTTAACAACCCTTGACGTCAGTGGACTATGTACTCCTGCAGTAGCGACACCCCACCGTCTGCAGATGTCTTTCTTCGCGCCGTTGTTTACAAGCTTTCGTCGTACGAACGAGACCTACTTCTTGCACTGCTGCACCGATTTCGGACGTCTTTCGATTCTGTCCCGACTGGCCTGGGGCATACCACAACTGTTCAAAACACCATCGATACCGGTAGTCACGCACCCTTACGCAACGTCCCTACCGTGTTTCTCCTACTGAACGCTGCGTAATTGACGAACAAGTCGAGGACATGCTCCAACGTGGTGTGATTCGACCATCCACAAGTCCTTGGGCGTCACTAGAAGTGCTTGTCAAGAAGTACGGTTCTATTCCATTTTGCGTCGATTACCGACGGCTCAACAAAATAACCCACAAAAAGTATATCCTTTGCCATGAATTGAGGACGCCGTCGTTTGTCTCCAGGGCGCAGAGTTTTTTCTTCAATTGACTTAAGCACAGGTTATTGGCAGGTCCAGATGGCGGATATTTGATAGTGCAAAAACGGCCTTTGTTACTCCAGATGGCCTCTATGAGTTTGACGTTATGCCATTTGTCCTCAGCAATGTGCCTGCAAACTTCGAGCGGATGATGAAAAACATTCTGCGTCGACTCAAAAGACAGACGTGCCTTTGTTACCTGGATGATATTTTGGTCTTTTCACCAGATTTTGCAACGCGTTCCAGTCGACTTCAGCAAATTTTCAAGTGCTTAACCACCTCAGGACTACAGCTAACCTCGGGAAGTGCCATTTTGCAGCCCGACAGTTTACCATCCTTGGCCACGCTGTCTCTAAAGCTGGTGTACGGTCAGATCCTGGATAATCGCGTGCTGTGGCGGAGTTCCCGCAGCCGATATCAGTGGAGGCCCTTCGCAGCTTCATTGGGCTGTGTTCGTACTTTCACCCCTTCGTACGGAACTTTGCATCCATCATCGCGCCACTGACACAACTCCTCAGCAAGGAAGGAAGCATCTCTGAATGGTCAACGGCTTGCGACGACGCTTTTACTAAACTCCGTCGTCTGCTCACATCTCCGCCAATCCTTCACCATATCGACCCTAACGCCCCTACCGAGATTCACGCCTATGCGAGCGGAGTTGGTTTGGGAGCAGTTCTGGCACAACAGAAAGCAGGTTATGACTAGTATGTGGTCTACTACGCAAGTCGTACGTTAACAAAAGACGAAACTAACTATTCTGTGACAGAGCGAGAATGTTTAGCTGTTGTTCCGGCACTTGCAATATCCCGCCCGTACCTGTACGGCCGCCCTGTAAAGGTTGTGACGGACCATTACTCGCATTGCTGGCTGTCCTCACTCAAATATCCGTCCGGTCGCCTAGCACGTTGGGCTTTACAACTCCAGGAATATGATATTCGCGTGACCTATCGGTCAGGCCTCAAGCACCATGACGCTGATGCTCTTTCTCGCTCCTCATTGCCGCATGAAAGTGGGCGACTCTCGAGTACCGATTGTTACTCTCCTCACTGGATATGCACTCCATGTCAACCGAGCAAAGTAAAGACGCCTGGATTTGCTCCATCTTCACATTCCTCTCAGGCTCATCGGCGAAAGGTGCATCTCGAAACCTACGCCGCCAAGCGTCGCACTTCGCCATTCGCGACGGTCTGCTGTTTCGGCGCAACTACTAACCTGAGGGTCGCAACTGGCTCCTAGTAATTCTGCGAGACCTACGCGCGAAAATATGCGCCTATTTTCACGACGAGCCGCACTACGGCCATTCTGGTGTACCCAAAACATACCAACGCTTGCGCATCCGATAAAACAAGCGCGGCGTCTAATGTGTCGTTCATAAGTTCGTTCGTTCCTGTGTTAAATGCCAACGCCGCAAATCTCCACTTCACTAAGGACTCAGACGTGGACAACTTTTACCATGTCCAGAACAACCCCTCGACCACGTCGGCATCGACATCTATTGGCCTCTCCGTTGCACGGCAGCTGGAAACAAGTTGGTTGTTGTCGCTGTTGAACAACTCACTTTATATGCAGAGACGGCAGCAGTGACGGCGGCAACTGCGCGTGAAGTTGCCTCTTTCCTCCTTCGGCACTTCATTCTACGTCATGGAGCACCTAGGGAACTACTCAGTGACAGCTGAAGGCTTTTTGTTTGTGAAGTTGTATAAGCCCTCCTTACAGCCTGCCACACCATATATCGCACCACAACAGCGTACCACCCCCAGACCAATGATCTCACCGAATGTTTCAACCGGACGCTGGGGGATATGCTTGCAGTGTACGTGGAATCAGACTATTCTTATTGGGACGCCATCCCTTCACTTGTTACATATGCGTGCAAAACCGCCACGCAAGCCACGACTGGCTTCTCTCCGTTTTTCTTTTTGTATGCGCGCGAGCCGTCTTGTACAGTGGACAGAATACTTCCTTATAGCCCTGATGACTCAGAGTGCACGCCCATTTCATACGTCGCCGAACACGCCGAAGAATGCAGCCAACTGGCACGTTCACTAATCAAGGAAGGCCAACATCGACAATAGACACAACACGACGAAAAGACCTGTGCACCAAGCTTCTCAGCCGGATCACTTACTTGGCAGTGGGTGCCAACGACTGCCCCTGGCTTGTGCAGTAAGCTCCGTTTGCGATATGATGGTCCCTACCTTGTCGTCAAACGCACCTCCCCTGTCAATTATATTGTCGAGCCCATTGACTGATCAACCGACCAGCGACGACGCGGCCGTGATATAGTACATGTCCAGCGCATCAAGCCTTACGTTGAGCCTCTCACCATTTTGACTCCATGATCACCAGGATGGATATTATTCCCCGGGGACAATTGTAAGGATGTCCGTCGCCAGTGCAATTCATGAATGAGCAACCGGAGTATAGGCAGCACTGTGCACTCGCCATGAGGGGGTACGTGCCGAAACAGTATAGCATCATCATCGCCGTCAAGTGTGAACAAAACAGGCTAGCGGCATCGAAAACGCTTGGAAGGAAGAAGATGCTTCTCGCTTTTTTCTGTCGGTGAACACGACAGAGCGGACTGCGTGCTCCTGACTTCGGGAGCTGACTTCGCGGTCCCCTAGTCCATTGGCATATATATATATATATATATATATATATATATATATATATATATATATATATATATATATATATAGCAGAACAGAGAGATACGGGACGAGGGACTCGGTAAAGATACATATCAAGGTTGCAGTCGTCATTGCCAGTGCTATTCGGCTTTTTTTCGAAATATATAATAGGGCCGAATGACGTGTGCTTGTCACGTTTCTTTGATTCATTGATAAATAAGCGAAAATATAAGTCGAGAAAAAATCCGCCGTTTTCCGGGAGCGGGACTCGAACCCACATCTCCGCATAACCGGTGCGGTGCGTTAACCAATTACGCTATCCCCACAGCGGCTTCCCTCTCGACTTTAAAGCGGGGGTTTATATTTACAAGAGCTCTGAGGCCGGTCAACTAGCGCCGCCCCTCGACTACCGCGGGAGACGTAGAACGTCTTCTTTCCCAGCGGCCGCCACGTAGAACGTGGTCGGAGGTCGGGGTTAGCAATTGGCATATCCGAACTGCTGGAGCCAGTGCCTCGTAATGCATGTAGCAGAACAGAGAGATACGGGACGAGGGACTCGGTAAAGATACATATCAAGGTTGCAGTCGTCATTGCCAGTGCTATTCGGCTTTTTTTCGAAATATATAATAGGGCCGAATGACGTGTGCTTGTCACGTTTCTTTGATTCATTGATAAATAAGCGAAAATATAAGTCGAGAAAAAATCCGCCGTTTTCCGGGAGCGGGACTCGAACCCACATCTCCGCATAACCGGTGCGGTGCGTTAACCAATTACGCTATCCCCACAGCGGCTTCCCTCTCGACTTTAAAGCGGGGGTTTATATTTACAAGAGCTCTGAGGCCGGTCAACTAGCGCCGCCCCTCGACTACCGCGGGAGACGTAGAACGTCTTCTTTCCCAGCGGCCGCCACGTAGAACGTGGTCGGAGGTCGGGGTTAGCAATTGGCATATCCGAACTGCTGGAGCCAGTGCCTCGTAATGCATGTAGCAGAACAGAGAGATACGGGACGAGGGACTCGGTAAAGATACATATCAAGGTTGCAGTCGTCATTGCCAGTGCTATTCGGCTTTTTTTCGAAATATATAATAGGGCCGAATGACGTGTGCTTGTCACGTTTCTTTGATTCATTGATAAATAAGCGAAAATATAAGTCGAGAAAAAATCCGCCGTTTTCCGGGAGCGGGACTCGAACCCACATCTCCGCATAACCGGTGCGGTGCGTTAACCAATTACGCTATCCCCACAGCGGCTTCCCTCTCGACTTTAAAGCGGGGGTTTATATTTACAAGAGCTCTGAGGCCGGTCAACTAGCGCCGCCCCTCGACTACCGCGGGAGACGTAGAACGTCTTCTTTCCCAGCGGCCGCCACGTAGAACGTGGTCGGAGGTCGGGGTTAGCAATTGGCATATCCGAACTGCTGGAGCCAGTGCCTCGTAATGCATGTAGCAGAACAGAGAGATACGGGACGAGGGACTCGGTAAAGATACATATCAAGGTTGCAGTCGTCATTGCCAGTGCTATTCGGCTTTTTTTCGAAATATATAATAGGGCCGAATGACGTGTGCTTGTCACGTTTCTTTGATTCATTGATAAATAAGCGAAAATATAAGTCGAGAAAAAATCCGCCGTTTTCCGGGAGCGGGACTCGAACCCACATCTCCGCATAACCGGTGCGGTGCGTTAACCAATTACGCTATCCCCACAGCGGCTTCCCTCTCGACTTTAAAGCGGGGGTTTATATTTACAAGAGCTCTGAGGCCGGTCAACTAGCGCCGCCCCTCGACTACCGCGGGAGACGTAGAACGTCTTCTTTCCCAGCGGCCGCCACGTAGAACGTGGTCGGAGGTCGGGGTTAGCAATTGGCATATCCGAACTGCTGGAGCCAGTGCCTCGTAATGCATGTAGCAGAACAGAGAGATACGGGACGAGGGACTCGGTAAAGATACATATCAAGGTTGCAGTCGTCATTGCCAGTGCTATTCGGCTTTTTTTCGAAATATATAATAGGGCCGAATGACGTGTGCTTGTCACGTTTCTTTGATTCATTGATAAATAAGCGAAAATATAAGTCGAGAAAAAATCCGCCGTTTTCCGGGAGCGGGACTCGAACCCACATCTCCGCATAACCGGTGCGGTGCGTTAACCAATTACGCTATCCCCACAGCGGCTTCCCTCTCGACTTTAAAGCGGGGGTTTATATTTACAAGAGCTCTGAGGCCGGTCAACTAGCGCCGCCCCTCGACTACCGCGGGAGACGTAGAACGTCTTCTTTCCCAGCGGCCGCCACGTAGAACGTGGTCGGAGGTCGGGGTTAGCAATTGGCATATCCGAACTGCTGGAGCCAGTGCCTCGTAATGCATGTAGCAGAACAGAGAGATACGGGACGAGGGACTCGGTAAAGATACATATCAAGGTTGCAGTCGTCATTGCCAGTGCTATTCGGCTTTTTTTCGAAATATATAATAGGGCCGAATGACGTGTGCTTGTCACGTTTCTTTGATTCATTGATAAATAAGCGAAAATATAAGTCGAGAAAAAATCCGCCGTTTTCCGGGAGCGGGACTCGAACCCACATCTCCGCATAACCGGTGCGGTGCGTTAACCAATTACGCTATCCCCACAGCGGCTTCCCTCTCGACTTTAAAGCGGGGGTTTATATTTACAAGAGCTCTGAGGCCGGTCAACTAGCGCCGCCCCTCGACTACCGCGGGAGACGTAGAACGTCTTCTTTCCCAGCGGCCGCCACGTAGAACGTGGTCGGAGGTCGGGGTTAGCAATTGGCATATCCGAACTGCTGGAGCCAGTGCCTCGTAATGCATGTAGCAGAACAGAGAGATACGGGACGAGGGACTCGGTAAAGATACATATCAAGGTTGCAGTCGTTATTGCCAGTGCTATTCGGCTTTTTTTCGAAATATATAATAGGGCCGAATGACGTGTGCTTGTCACGTTTCTTTGATTCATTGATAAATAAGCGAAAATATAAGTCGAGAAAAAATCCGCCGTTTTCCGGGAGCGGGACTCGAACCCACATCTCCGCATAACCGGTGCGGTGCGTTAACCAATTACGCTATCCCCACAGCGGCTTCCCTCTCGACTTTAAAGCGGGGGTTTATATTTACAAGAGCTCTGAGGCCGGTCAACTAGCGCCGCCCCTCGACTACCGCGGGAGACGTAGAACGTCTTCTTTCCCAGCGGCCGCCACGTAGAACGTGGTCGGAGGTCGGGGTTAGCAATTGGCATATCCGAACTGCTGGAGCCAGTGCCTCGTAATGCATGTAGCAGAACAGAGAGATACGGGACGAGGGACTCGGTAAAGATACATATCAAGGTTGCAGTCGTCATTGCCAGTGCTATTCGGCTTTTTTTCGAAATATATAATAGGGCCGAATGACGTGTGCTTGTCACGTTTCTTTGATTCATTGATAAATAAGCGAAAATATAAGTCGAGAAAAAATCCGCCGTTTTCCGGGAGCGGGACTCGAACCCACATCTCCGCATAACCGGTGCGGTGCGTTAACCAATTACGCTATCCCCACAGCGGCTTCCCTCTCGACTTTAAAGCGGGGGTTTATATTTACAAGAGCTCTGAGGCCGGTCAACTAGCGCCGCCCCTCGACTACCGCGGGAGACGTAGAACGTCTTCTTTCCCAGCGGCCGCCACGTAGAACGTGGTCGGAGGTCGGGGTTAGCAATTGGCATATCCGAACTGCTGGAGCCAGTGCCTCGTAATGCATGTAGCAGAACAGAGAGATACGGGACGAGGGACTCGGTAAAGATACATATCAAGGTTGCAGTCGTCATTGCCAGTGCTATTCGGCTTTTTTTCGAAATATATAATAGGGCCGAATGACGTGTGCTTGTCACGTTTCTTTGATTCATTGATAAATAAGCGAAAATATAAGTCGAGAAAAAATCCGCCGTTTTCCGGGAGCGGGACTCGAACCCACATCTCCGCATAACCGGTGCGGTGCGTTAACCAATTACGCTATCCCCACAGCGGCTTCCCTCTCGACTTTAAAGCGGGGGTTTATATTTACAAGAGCTCTGAGGCCGGTCAACTAGCGCCGCCCCTCGACTACCGCGGGAGACGTAGAACGTCATCTTTCCCAGCGGCCGCCACGTAGAACGTGGTCGGAGGTCGGGGTTAGCAATTGGCATATCCGAACTGCTGGAGCCAGTGCCTCGTAATGCATGTAGCAGAACAGAGAGATACGGGACGAGGGACTCGGTAAAGATACATATCAAGGTTGCAGTCGTCATTGCCAGTGCTATTCGGCTTTTTTTCGAAATATATAATAGGGCCGAATGACGTGTGCTTGTCACGTTTCTTTGATTCATTGATAAATAAGCGAAAATATAAGTCGAGAAAAAATCCGCCGTTTTCCGGGAGCGGGACTCGAACCCACATCTCCGCATAACCGGTGCGGTGCGTTGACCAATTACGCTATCCCCACAGCGGCTTCCCTCTCGACTTTAAAGCGGGGGTTTATATTTACAAGAGCTCTGAGGCCGGTCAACTAGCGCCGCCCCTCGACTACCGCGGGAGACGTAGAACGTCTTCTTTCCCAGCGGCCGCCACGTAGAACGTGGTCGGAGGTCGGGGTTAGCAATTGGCATATCCGAACTGCTGGAGCCAGTGCCTCGTAATGCATGTAGCAGAACAGAGAGATACGGGACGAGGGACTCGGTAAAGATACATATCAAGGTTGCAGTCGTCATTGCCAGTGCTATTCGGCTTTTTTTCGAAATATATAATAGGGCCGAATGACGTGTGCTTGTCACGTTTCTTTGATTCATTGATAAATAAGCGAAAATATAAGTCGAGAAAAAATCCGCCGTTTTCCGGGAGCGGGACTCGAACCCACATCTCCGCATAACCGGTGCGGTGCGTTAACCAATTACGCTATCCCCACAGCGGCTTCCCTCTCGACTTTAAAGCGGGGGTTTATATTTACAAGAGCTCTGAGGCCGGTCAACTAGCGCCGCCCCTCGACTACCGCGGGAGACGTAGAACGTCTTCTTTCCCAGCGGCCGCCACGTAGAACGTGGTCGGAGGTCGGGGTTAGCAATTGGCATATCCGAACTGCTGGAGCCAGTGCCTCGTAATGCATGTAGCAGAACAGAGAGATACGGGACGAGGGACTCGGTAAAGATACATATCAAGGTTGCAGTCGTCATTGCCAGTGCTATTCGGCTTTTTTTCGAAATATATAATAGGGCCGAATGACGTGTGCTTGTCACGTTTCTTTGATTCATTGATAAATAAGCGAAAATATAAGTCGAGAAAAAATCCGCCGTTTTCCGGGAGCGGGACTCGAACCCACATCTCCGCATAACCGGTGCGGTGCGTTAACCAATTACGCTATCCCCACAGCGGCTTCCCTCTCGACTTTAAAGCGGGGGTTTATATTTACAAGAGCTCTGAGGCCGGTCAACTAGCGCCGCCCCTCGACTACCGCGGGAGACGTAGAACGTCTTCTTTCCCAGCGGCCGCCACGTAGAACGTGGTCGGAGGTCGGGGTTAGCAATTGGCATATCCGAACTGCTGGAGCCAGTGCCTCGTAATGCATGTAGCAGAACAGAGAGATACGGGACGAGGGACTCGGTAAAGATACATATCAAGGTTGCAGTCGTCATTGCCAGTGCTATTCGGCTTTTTTTCGAAATATATAATAGGGCCGAATGACGTGTGCTTGTCACGTTTCTTTGATTCATTGATAAATAAGCGAAAATATAAGTCGAGAAAAAATCCGCCGTTTTCCGGGAGCGGGACTCGAACCCACATCTCCGCATAACCGGTGCGGTGCGTTAACCAATTACGCTATCCCCACAGCGGCTTCCCTCTCGACTTTAAAGCGGGGGTTTATATTTACAAGAGCTCTGAGGCCGGTCAACTAGCGCCGCCCCTCGACTACCGCGGGAGACGTAGAACGTCTTCTTTCCCAGCGGCCGCCACGTAGAACGTGGTCGGAGGTCGGGGTTAGCAATTGGCATATCCGAACTGCTGGAGCCAGTGCCTCGTAATGCATGTAGCAGAACAGAGAGATACGGGACGAGGGACTCGGTAAAGATACATATCAAGGTTGCAGTCGTCATTGCCAGTGCTATTCGGCTTTTCGGCCAGTGCTATTCGGCATTGTCAGTGCTATTCGGCTATTCGCCACGTTCTACGTGGCGGCCGCTGGGAAAGAAGACGTTCTACGTCTCCTGCGGTAGTCGAGGGGCGGCGCTAGTTGACCGGCCTCAGAGCTCTTGTAAATATAAACCCCCGCTTTAAAGTCGAGAGGGAAGCCGCTGTGGGGATAGCGTAATTGGTTAACGCACCGCACCGGTTATGCGGAGATGTGGGTTCGAGTCCCGCTCCCGGAAAACGGCGGATTTTTTCTCGACTTATATTTTCGCTTATTTATCAATGAATCAAAGAAACGTGACAAGCACACGTCATTCGGCCCTATTATATATTTCGAAAAAAAGCCGAATAGCACTGGCAATGACGACTGCAACATTGATATGTATCTTTACCGAGTCCCTCGTCCCGTATCTCTCTGTTCTGCTACATGCATTACGAGGCACTGGCTCCAGCAGTTCGGATATGCCAATTGCTAACCCCGACCTCCGACCACGTTCTACGTGGCGGCCGCTGGGAAAGAAGACGTTCTACGTCTCCCGCGGTAGTCGAGGGGCGGCGCTAGTTGACCGGCCTCAGAGCTCTTGTAAATATAAACCCCCGCTTTAAAGTCGAGAGGGAAGCCGCTGTGGGGATAGCGTAATTGGTTAACGCACCGCACCGGTTATGCGGAGATGTGGGTTCGAGTCCCGCTCCCGGAAAACGGCGGATTTTTTCTCGACTTATATTTTCGCTTATTTATCAATGAATCAAAGAAACGTGACAAGCACACGTCATTCGGCCCTATTATATATTTCGAAAAAAAGCCGAATAGCACTGGCAATGACGACTGCAACCTTGATATGTATCTTTACCGAGTCCCTCGTCCCGTATCTCTCTGTTCTGCTACATGCATTACGAGGCACTGGCTCCAGCAGTTCGGATATGCCAATTGCTAACCCCGACCTCCGACCACGTTCTACGTGGCGGCCGCTGGGAAAGAAGACGTTCTACGTCTCCCGCGGTAGTCGAGGGGCGGCGCTAGTTGACCGGCCTCAGAGCTCTTGTAAATATAAACCCCCGCTTTAAAGTCGAGAGGGAAGCCGCTGTGGGGATAGCGTAATTGGTTAACGCACCGCACCGGTTATGCGGAGATGTGGGTTCGAGTCCCGCTCCCGGAAAACGGCGGATTTTTTCTCGACTTATATTTTCGCTTATTTATCAATGAATCAAAGAAACGTGACAAGCACACGTCATTCGGCCCTATTATATATTTCGAAAAAAAGCCGAATAGCACTGGCAATGACGACTGCAACCTTGATATGTATCTTTACCGAGTCCCTCGTCCCGTATCTCTCTGTTCTGCTACATGCATTACGAGGCACTGGCTCCAGCAGTTCGGATATGCCAATTGCTAACCCCGACCTCCGACCACGTTCTACGTGGCGGCCGCTGGGAAAGAAGACGTTCTACGTCTCCCGCGGTAGTCGAGGGGCGGCGCTAGTTGACCGGCCTCAGAGCTCTTGTAAATATAAACCCCCGCTTTAAAGTCGAGAGGGAAGCCGCTGTGGGGATAGCGTAATTGGTTAACGCACCGCACCGGTTATGCGGAGATGTGGGTTCGAGTCCCGCTCCCGGAAAACGGCGGATTTTTTCTCGACTTATATTTTCGCTTATTTATCAATGAATCAAAGAAACGTGACAAGCACACGTCATTCGGCCCTATTATATATTTCGAAAAAAAGCCGAATAGCACTGGCAATGACGACTGCAACCTTGATATGTATCTTTACCGAGTCCCTCGTCCCGTATCTCTCTGTTCTGCTACATGCATTACGAGGCACTGGCTCCAGCAGTTCGGATATGCCAATTGCTAACCCCGACCTCCGACCACGTTCTACGTGGCGGCCGCTGGGAAAGAAGACGTTCTACGTCTCCCGCGGTAGTCGAGGGGCGGCGCTAGTTGACCGGCCTCAGAGCTCTTGTAAATATAAACCCCCGCTTTAAAGTCGAGAGGGAAGCCGCTGTGGGGATAGCGTAATTGGTTAACGCACCGCACCGGTTATGCGGAGATGTGGGTTCGAGTCCCGCTCCCGGAAAACGGCGGATTTTTTCTCGACTTATATTTTCGCTTATTTATCAATGAATCAAAGAAACGTGACAAGCACACGTCATTCGGCCCTATTATATATTTCGAAAAAAAGCCGAATAGCACTGGCAATGACGACTGCAACCTTGATATGTATCTTTACCGAGTCCCTCGTCCCGTATCTCTCTGTTCTGCTACATGCATTACGAGGCACTGGCTCCAGCAGTTCGGATATGCCAATTGCTAACCCCGACCTCCGACCACGTTCTACGTGGCGGCCGCTGGGAAAGAAGACGTTCTACGTCTCCCGCGGTAGTCGAGGGGCGGCGCTAGTTGACCGGCCTCAGAGCTCTTGTAAATATAAACCCCCGCTTTAAAGTCGAGAGGGAAGCCGCTGTGGGGATAGCGTAATTGGTTAACGCACCGCACCGGTTATGCGGAGATGTGGGTTCGAGTCCCGCTCCCGGAAAACGGCGGATTTTTTCTCGACTTATATTTTCGCTTATTTATCAATGAATCAAAGAAACGTGACAAGCACACGTCATTCGGCCCTATTATATATTTCGAAAAAAAGCCGAATAGCACTGGCAATGACGACTGCAACCTTGATATGTATCTTTACCGAGTCCCTCGTCCCGTATCTCTCTGTTCTGCTACATGCATTACGAGGCACTGGCTCCAGCAGTTCGGATATGCCAATTGCTAACCCCGACCTCCGACCACGTTCTACGTGGCGGCCGCTGGGAAAGAAGACGTTCTACGTCTCCCGCGGTAGTCGAGGGGCGGCGCTAGTTGACCGGCCTCAGAGCTCTTGTAAATATAAACCCCCGCTTTAAAGTCGAGAGGGAAGCCGCTGTGGGGATAGCGTAATTGGTTAACGCACCGCACCGGTTATGCGGAGATGTGGGTTCGAGTCCCGCTCCCGGAAAACGGCGGATTTTTTCTCGACTTATATTTTCGCTTATTTATCAATGAATCAAAGAAACGTGACAAGCACACGTCATTCGGCCCTATTATATATTTCGAAAAAAAGCCGAATAGCACTGGCAATGACGACTGCAACCTTGATATGTATCTTTACCGAGTCCCTCGTCCCGTATCTCTCTGTTCTGCTACATGCATTACGAGGCACTGGCTCCAGCAGTTCGGATATGCCAATTGCTAACCCCGACCTCCGACCACGTTCTACGTGGCGGCCGCTGGGAAAGAAGACGTTCTACGTCTCCCGCGGTAGTCGAGGGGCGGCGCTAGTTGACCGGCCTCAGAGCTCTTGTAAATATAAACCCCCGCTTTAAAGTCGAGAGGGAAGCCGCTGTGGGGATAGCGTAATTGGTTAACGCACCGCATCGGTTATGCGGAGATGTGGGTTCGAGTCCCGCTCCCGGAAAACGGCGGATTTTTTCTCGACTTATATTTTCGCTTATTTATCAATGAATCAAAGAAACGTGACAAGCACACGTCATTCGGCCCTATTATATATTTCGAAAAAAAGCCGAATAGCACTGGCAATGACGACTGCAACCTTGATATATATATATATATATATATATATATATATATATTTATACAGGGTGTCCCAGCTATCTGGCACCAAGATTTTAAAAATGAGTAAAGGCGTAACTCGAAGGAAACCAGGTGCATATGGTTTGCAGTACTGTAATGAGACTTAAATGCAGTAATGAGACTTAATTAACTAATTGTAATTATTTATCTAAATCGAGAAATACTGTCCTAATTACTAAAGTGTCAATGAGGCATTGTAGGTAACCACGAGGGGCATCTACCTGCGGCATTTTCAGCGATGAACTAATTGCGTACACAGTTATTCTGACTGATAAAAGAATCCCGCGAAATATGAAAAATACAACGTGACGGCGCCTCCGCGCGCACCGTAATGGTTGGTAGTCAAGAAAACATCAGAAAGCAAGGGGAGGTTGTGGTGGGTCATCGAAAGAGATGAAGAATTTTTGCAGTCGAAAAGAAAGTGGTGATATATATATATGTATATATGTGTATATATATATATATATATATATATATATATATATATATATATATATATATATATATATATATATATATATATATAAATATATATGTATATATATATATATATATATATATATATATATATATATATATATATATATATATATATATATATATATATATATATATATATATATATATATATATATATATATATATATACACGAGAGGGTAGACACACGTATGAAAACGATGATCGAACTAACGTTTCGACCGGGGTCCGGTCTTCGTCAGAGTAAACTTCGGTAATTGAGCGCGCTGAATATATAGGCAGGAAATGATAAAGGCTGACGAATAGTCTTGCCACTTTGCAGATACAAATCAACAATAATAAAATAAGAAGAGCACACGTGGTGTTTGTACACGTGTGAATTAACATGACGTTTTCAAATACAGAACTTGTACGGAATATCGGAACGGATCAGGGAGGATCAACAACTACCCTTTAGAAAGAAAATGATAACGTTCGGGGATTACAGCTTAGCACTTAATACGCAAACACATCAGGAGCAGTTTGTAGATATAAAAAAGAAAGAAAAGATGTCATCGTTTCTGGAAACATTTCATATCGCTTCCGTTCGCGTAACCACACAAATGAATCGGTAAAGCCTCATTGAAAAAGGTGGCTCTGCTTCTACGGTTCCAATGGGGATAACGCAATGACGCCAGCACATCAGGGCAAGAGGCACGTTAACGTTCCTACACTTTCATTGATACCCCGTTTGACTGTGTTAAATTTATGAATTAAAAAAGACTCACGCACTTCCCTTTCGTGATGCGAACGGAAACCTGATTCCAGTATAGTAGCCCTAACTTTTTCGAAAGAGTGACCGGGAATATTTACATGCTTAGACAAAGGAAGCCCCGGAGAGGAACGTGCGTGCGCACGGTGGTTATTAAAACGGAGCCTGAAAGACGTCTCGGTTTGGCCGATATACTGGAGTGCGCAGACTGAGCACTCTAGGAGATATACTACATTCGACGTATCGCAGTTAAAATTGCCTTTAATTTTTAAGGAAAAGTCAGAAGCTGTGCTGTTTACCGTTAGTGACGTGGTCATATGGGCGCACACTTTGCAACGAGCTTTTTGGCAAGGAGAACATCCATGCGAAGATGGCGATGCGATCGTGGAAGAGGTCAGCATGTCCCGTAGGTTTTTTGAACGGCGACAGACTACGCGCGGTGGCTCTTTAAAAATGCTTCTAAGTCGCTGACTTTGCATAAGGATATTATGATGCTTCTTTAAAATACCTGTGACTTTCGGCGCAGACGCCGAGTGGGTGAGAACGAGATTGGGTTGTGAATCAGCCGTTGTGTTATTCTACGGTTCGAGAAGCGTTTTACGGTCCAGGGAATCCGCGCGCTTCAGAGCATCGTCAATTAATTCTTGAGGGTAGTTTTGCTTGATTAGAGATTCCCGGAGTTTGCCGCAGTTATCAACAAAATCTGATTGCTCAGAGCATATTCTTTTGAAACAAAGAGCTTGGCTGTATGGTATACTAGTTTTATTGTGTTTAACATGGCAGCTTTCGAAGTGCAGATACTGATGCCTGTCAGTGGGCTTTCTATAGAGTTTAGTCGACAATTTTCCATTGACTAGGGACACGGTTACGTCGAGAAAGTCAATTGTAGATTCTGAGATATTGTGCGAGAAGTTAATAGACGGGTGGGCGTTATTAAAATCAGCTATAAAGGAATAAAGCTCAGATTCCCCATGTTGCCAAATTAAGAAGATATCATCGATAAAACGCCTGTAGAAAAAGGGTTGAAGGCAGCGGTCGGCAAGAAATTTGTCTTCCAGGACACCCATAAAGATACTTGCATAATTAGGGCCTATTCTTGTGCCCATAGAAGTTCCACTTACTTGAAGGTAGTGTTCATCGGAAAATTGAAAATTGTTTAGTTCAAGTATTATATTTGAGCATGGTTGCTAGCCCGGACCTGTCAATCGGTTTGTCATCATCTGAGCGTTCATATAAGTTAAGAACAGCCTTTATACCGTCTGCGTGCGGTATGTTAGTGTAAAGCGATGCCACATCAAGAGTTACAAGAAGTGAACCATGCGGAATTTTAAGATCGGCTATATCAGATAGGAAGTGATTCGTGTCTTTAATGAAAGACGCCAGAGTTGGAGGTATTTTGTTAATGAGGTTATCAACAAAGCGCGAAAGATTCTCAGTCACAGTGCCTATTCCAGAAATAATGGGACGCCCCGGGTTGTCTTTTTTATGAATTTTGGGTAACAGATAAAATCGACCAGCAACAGGGCTGAGTGGGAGGAGCGATTTAGCAAGATTCGAAGTTATATTCCCTGTCTCTAAGAGGCTCTTAAGAGTATTTTCGATTGTGGCTTTGAATTCTAAGGTTGGGTCGTAATCAAGGCGCCTGTAGAAGGAACTATCAGCAAGTTGCCTGTGGGCTTCATTGACATAGTCACTGGTATTCATTATAACAATGGCGCCTCCTTTATCGGCAGGCTTAATAATAATATCACAACGCTCTCTCAGTTTATCAATAGCTGCGGTTTCATTACTAGAAAGATTTCTGCGGAAAGATCTGCGGCCTTGGTAGCTTTGGATAACATCCTGCTGTACTGCTTTAATGTAAATATCAAGGAACTTATCCCGTTGGGTTGGTGGGGTCCAATGTTTGCAGGAAGGGAGTAACGAAGGTTCAGGATTTGAAGCGGGACGGTCGTGAAAAAATTCTCGCAGGCGCATGCTCCGTGCGAAATTATCTAAATCTTTGAGTAACTGGAACTCGTTATAACCGCCAGTGGCCGGGCAAAAACTTAACCCGCGCGACAAGACACTAGTTTCTGCGTCGGATAAATCTACGCTCGACAAGTTGACAATGTTTCCACTAGATAGGCGATCAGGTTTTGCGCTGAAATTAGGTTGACGACCAATCGGGGCAGATGCAGGGGGGTACTCAATATTTAAAGGGGATATACCATCGCGCGATAACTTTCTGGCTTTAGTTTCATTGATTTCGTGCAATTTTTTCTGCCTATATATTTCCAACGCGTCGCATTCGAATGGCGTTAGCTCAGATGCGCGTCGTAATTGATTCTCTTTGTTAAGCAAGTCTTTACTGTTTGATTGGTAGTGATTAATAAGGACAGCTGCTAGTCCAAGAGAAGCATCCTTTAGTATCTGCTCCCATTTAGAAGCGTTGTTTGCGGACATTTGGGAAGTAGCGGGATTTACGTAAATTCTTAAACCTTTCGGAACTATACCGTTGTCTATGTACGTCTTGAGAGTTGACGCATGCATTTCGTAACGAGTTCGCTTCTCGAGAACCTTCCGTATTCGTAAAAAATGGCTAGATAATACTGAAGACAAAGTGTTACCAGGATGTGGCGCGGCTAGTCACTTCGATGCCACGGCTTTGGCGCCGTCCTTACGGAGATTGTAGCGCGGAGCAAGGTTAGTAGGGCTTGACGGCTGGCTGGCCTGGCTGGCCGAAGAAGTCGATGGTCCCTCCTGCATGGGCTCTGCTGAAGGCTCGCGGACTAGTGGCTGGCTGTTGGAGGTCACGGGGTGCTCCTTTGAGGGAGGTTTGATGACTGGGCGCTGGTTACTTGAAGGCCTTTTGCTTGACGATGGTTTGACCGGAGGCATTTTACTCGCAGGTAGCAGGTTTGGGGATGACGGGCCTCTGGGCGCACGCTTGGCCGTGGACACAATAGATGAAGCCTCCGCTATTGTGGGAAACGATTCCGGGTTTGGCAGGAAGGACGTCTCACCCGCAGAAGAACACCAAGCTGAGGTAGACGGATCAAATCGTGCTTTAAAGCAGATGCGACGGATGTGGCTTGCCAGCAGTGCCACTCCTTCAAAATTGGGGTGTAAACCGTCAGCCGCGAACAGCACAGCTTCTGACTTTTCCTTTAAAATTAAAGGCAATTTTAACTGCGATACGTCGAATGTAGTATATCTCCTAGAGTGCTCAGTCTGCGCACTCCAGTATATCGGCCAAACCGAGACGTCTTTCAGGCTCCGTTTTAATAACCACCGGGCGCACGCACGTTCCTCTCCGGGGCTTCCTTTGTCTAAGCATGTAAATATTCCCGGTCACTCTTTCGAAAAAATTAGGGCTACTATACTGGAATCAGGTTTCCGTTCGCATCACGAAAGGGAAGTGCGTGAGTCTTTTTTAATTCATAAATTTAACACAGTCAAACGGGGTATCAATGAAAGTGTAGGAACGTTAACGTGCCTCTTGCCCTGATGTGCTGGCGTCATTGCGTTATCCCCATTGGAACCGTAGAAGCAGAGCCACCTTTTTCAATGAGGCTTTACCGATTCATTTGTGTGGTTACGCGAACGGAAGCGATATGAAATGTTTCCAGAAACGATGACATCTTTTCTTTCTTTTTTATATCTACAAACTGCTCCTGATGTGTTTGCGTATTAAGTGCTAAGCTGTAATCCCCGAACGTTATCATTTTCTTTCTAAAGGGTAGTTGTTGATCCTCCCTGATCCGTTCCGATATTCCGTACAAGTTCTGTATTTGAAAACGTCATGTTAATTCACACGTGTACAAACACCACGTGTGCTCTTCTTATTTTATTATTGTTGATTTGTATCTGCAAAGTGGCAAGACTATTCGTCAGCCTTTATCATTTCCTGCCTATATATTCAGCGCGCTCAATTACCGAAGTTTACTCTGACGAAGACCGGACCCCGGTCGAAACGTTAGTTCGATCATCGTTTTCATACGTGTGTCTACCCTCTCGTGTATTTTTGAAACCGAATCCCGGAACTTATTCATCGCTATATATATATATATATATATATATATATATATATATATATATATATATATATATATATATATACGTACATACATATACAGGTACGCGATGAGCAGGCGGTAAGTGGTGAAGTAGGGTTTATTCGGAGGACTGGCGGCGGTTCACAGGATAGCTTGGAGTACAACCCTAGATTCCGCGCAAAATCCGCTTTGTTCTCCTATTTATCGCATTGGTTGCTGGCGGGGAGGATTTGCCCATAGAGTAACACATACCATATACGACGGTGCAGCAGTCCTGTCGCGGTGACTAGCATTTCTCCCTCCGCTGACATCCCCCGGGAGAGTAACTTAGTCGCGAGCGGGTTATAAGTGTTTAAACGTATCACATGTACAAGCTCAATCTTGCATTCCCGGCGTCCTGTCGCAGTGATCCGGGAAATGATGAAGGTCACATTGCTCGCACGGTGAACAACGGCAAATTTGCCGGTGTTAACGGGACACAAAGCTGGTACACAAACCAAGTTTCACAAAGGCGTGCTTAGCAACACAGGATCCACGTAAGAAAATTAAACAGTGCGGTTGCGAACGTCGTATGGGTTAAACGGATTTGGCAAAAGGTTTTGGCAGCCGATGACACTTTGCGCGTGAAAAATGGTACATGGTGTCGAGATGCATCCTAGGTAAGCGTGTGTCGACGAGGTAGAAATAACTGTGGCCGGTGGTTTTGTGCTGGATGGTGTTATAAGCATAGGTGATGAATTGTATTTTTTATCGCATGTTGGTATGGTCGGAGAAGACGTACTCATAGATCACGTTAGGAAGCGTGCGCTTTGTGGCTTCAACCAGTCAATTTGTTTGTGGATACTACCGTGTAGCAATCTGGAACTGCGAAATAGAAAGCCGAAGTAACTCCTCCAAAACATCCGCAATAAATTGGTGGCCACAATCACCCATTAGCACAAGGGGGCACCGTTGCAAAAAATAAGGTTCTGCAGCAGGGACAGGGACACATAGGTTGCTGAAGTAGTTGGAGCAGCTACAGTTGCCGCGTAATGTGTTAGATGGTCAACAAACACGATATCCGAGTGGTTGCCGGCAGGCGTCTATTGAACTGGACCTACCAGGTCAATCCCAACCTCATCTAAAGGAGCAGTGGGTGGTTGCACGTAATGAAGCAGAAACGCAGGTGCTGCAAGAGGACGCCTGTAGCGCGGGCACTTTGTAAAGGTTGCGATGTATTTTTCAGTCGTGCTCTGCATGTTGGGCAAGTGAAAGCGGTTTTGTGCGCGGTGTAATGTCCTAGTGTCACGAAGGTGTCCCAGCAACAAGCCACCATGCATAGCGTTCAGCACGCAAGCGCGCAGACTCTCTTCTACAACCAGAAGGAAACGCCAACACCTGCACCGTAATTTGCCTTGTAAAGCAGGCCATCCCGAAGAGAAAAGCGTTTAGTAGGGGCGAATGCACGAGGAGCGGCACACAATGGTGCCAGCTTGGTATCGTTCTGTTGCTCTCGTCGAATGGTTTCAACGTTAATAAATTTCTCAGACACTGTTGTGAGGTAGTCGTCTAAATTTTCGGTGTGGTACTGAGTCGTTGAAAGTGGTAGCCGGGTAAGACAATCAGCGTCTGTTAACTGCGGCCACTTTTCGAGGCTATAACGATGGAGTAATCGTGGAGTCTGAGCGGCCAGCGTGCGAGCCGCCCGTATGGTTTACGAAGTCCACTCGCCAAACACAAAAAATGGTGATCCGTGAAAATCGGGGACGGACATCCGTAAATGTAAGGGCGAAACTTCTGCAAAGCGAATATAACTGCCAAACATTCCTGCTCAATAACAGTATAGACTCTTTCGGAATTTTTGAGTGTGCAGCTGGCATAGGCGATGACAAGTCTGCCCGCACGATGACTCTGCTCGAGCACTGCTCCAGGGCCAATGCTGCTGGCATTTGTGGGCACTTGGAACGAAGCAGATGGGTCCAAGTGGCGAAGTATACAGCCACAAGTGAGCAGAACATAAATTGGAAAAAGGAGTCCTCACAGTCTGGTGTCCATTTAAAGAGCACATTATTTTGCAAAATATGAGAGAGAGGAGCAGCCAGCTCTGCAAAGTTAAGCACAAACCGGCGGAAAGAGAAGCATAGCCGAGGACGCTGTGAAAGTCGCACAAACACTGTTGTGACTTCCTCGCCTTCACCCCTTCTAGAAGACGACGCTGATCATCATCGTTTTCATCATGCTCTTCACGAGCTGCCGCATGCTCTCGTGGCAGCGTCGGCTCGCATCACTTCTTCTATATGCCATTAAAGCCTCATCGGATCACGATGTGTCGCTCCGCTTTCTGAGCATTGCGCCGCAGCTGGAGGACCCAGAGGTCCAACACATGGTGCCGAAAACCCGGGACTTGTAGACGACGCCATGCCCATCGACGCACGGAGCCGCGAAAGCCCAGAAAATAACGCGGCGCCTGCGATCTTGGTGAGTTCCCAGCTGCGTGCGACCGAATGAAACGACAGCTTCGACGACGCCGCAGCCTACGGGCGCAACTGGATGGCCTTTTAGCGGAAGCGGAAGACCACCTAAGGGGAAATAGAGAGGCGACGTCAGGAGCGGTGAGTGTGCTGCTCGAGCGAATCGGCGCATTTTATGGCCAGATAGAGAAGTTGGACGAGGCCATCTTTGAAGAGACACCGGATAACCTAGTGGACAGTGAGACGACAGATGCGGGACAATACCGCGACAAGGTTGTCAGCGCTACCGCAAATCTACGCCTCAAGCTGCAAGAATGCCGGTCTTCAACGCCACGTCCGACAATGTCCACCCATCACCCACTGGCAAATGAAAGCTTCCTCAGCTAGAGCTCCTCAAATGTGACGGGAACCGTAGATTGTGGCAGCGATTCTGTACGCAGTTTTCGGCAGCCGTCCACAACAACGACGAGCTCAGCACGGCTGACAAGTTTAACTACTTGAGCATCCTCGTGACTGGAGCAGCTGCATCGGCCATATCTGGACTGCAAGCGACCGAAGAGTGCTAAAAGGACGCCATCGAGATATTGAAGAAGCGCTTCGGAGATGACGGCATCATTGTGCAAGATATCTGCGAGGCCTCCTTGACCTGAAGACGGTGTCGTCGTCATCCGACGTCCGACAACTGAGGCACCTTTACGATCGGGTCCAGGTGCACATTCGCAGCCTCTAGGTGCTTGGCATGAGCTCCACGACGTACTGCACCATGCTTCGGGAATTCCTGCTAAGGGTTTTACCGACAGACATGGTCCTGCGGTTCCATGAGGGAAGCAAGACGCCATTTTTCCTTATGGCGCTTCATCAATCGCACACGGCGACTCATCCGGTTTAACGGCCTCCCCTGACCACTAGCTTCAAGTGCTTTTGGAATTCTCCGACCACAAGCTTGTGTCGCGAGGCTGTTGCTGCACGCGCGGAACAGAAACTTCATCGCACACCAAAGAATTAGGCACAAAAACCAATTCACCCGTGTGATTTTCCCACAGCAGCTGCTCTACAAAGCTCAGTGAACCGGCCGCAGATGTGCTTCTTTTGCCACTCTGGAGCGCCCTCTTCCGAAGGCTGGGATGTCGAAGAACTCAGCCTTTCGTGCAAGAAGGAGATTCTCGCCAAAGCTGGACGATGCTTCCGTTGTATCAAGAAGGGTCACTTGGCGAGAGATTGCTGAAACCAGCTAGAATGTGGCAAGTGCACGACAAGGCACGCAAGATCCGTGTGCCCTGCAGACAGCCCTAACACCGACATGGAGAACGTGACGTCTGCACCGGTCAACGTGGTCGCGAAACAAGCAGGCTCCATCGTGCTGATGGCAGGCGCGGAAACTTCAGGGCACTACCGAGTTCTGTTCGATGGAGGAAGCCAGCGGAGCTTCATTACTGCCAGGGCTTCTGAAAAACTCGGTTGCAAACCGCTGGGCGAGGAAACGTTGACCATAGGCGTGTTCGGCGGTCAAAATACGCGGAAAACAATGAGAAAGGTGCGAGTCCTCTTCCTCGCTGCAAACAAGAAACGTCAAATTTCTGTCAAAGCGCTGGAAGTGGACAGAATATTGTCACGAAGACAAAGACGACGCAGTTGTCCTGAAGGAGAAACACGTTTATTGGAGCGAATTTGTGATCCCTATACAACTCAAAAGAATACGGAGGCGGCGAAGCAGCGGTCAGCAATGTGACTTGCGTCGGCGAGCGTCGCAGAACCGAAAGCCGCTGCGTCTGCTGTGCAGGCTTGCATCTTTCGGCGCGAGAGTTTCTGGAACCGTCCATTCACATCCAGAACATTGTATATCACACAATGTTATTCTGGGCTAGCGGCGTTAGGGCGAAAGACTCTGCTTATCTGAATGAGATAGCCCGTGCGGCATAAAAATAAAGAATGGAAAACGCGCTTCGCATGGGACACAGATAACAGAGCCGGGCGCGGTCGGGCATTAAAAACAAACAATAAATAAACAAACCCGTACCTGGTTCGCGGCATTACCCCCCTCTAAGAGTGCATTGACCCGATGGTAAAATAAACGACAGTCCGAACAAACAGCCACTACAAAACAACCACAAAAAGTGTTCATCATCTTGCGAAGTACGGTTTGAGTCGAACCACGTGGACGACTTCGGGTCACGTGCGTCATCATGATGTGCCGGAATCACCACTTGGGATCACTTCGTAGGTTTATTGGCCAACAAGTCGTAGAATCTGGTGGGGTCCGAAATACGCAGAAGCTTCTCACTGAGTCCGCGTCGTCGAATGGGAGTCCAAACCCACACACGATTCCCTAGTTGGTACTCGGCGTCTCGGCGTCGGAGGTTGTAGCGGCCCGTATCCACCAGCTGCTGGTCCGTTAAACGAACTCGAGCGAGCTGGCGGGCCTCCCCCGCACGTTGAAGGTATCATTGGACGTCGGCGTTGAGGTCATCGTCTTCTTCATGCTAAAGCATGATGTCGAGCATCGTAGTCGGCCGTCTTCCGTAGACAAGCTCTGACGGTGTCATATGCGTAGTTTCCTGCGTCGCCGTATTGTACGCAAACGTGACCTACGGGAGGACTTCGTCCCAAGTCTTATGTTCAACGTAGGCGTACATGAACAGCATATCCGCAATCGTCTTGTTCAGACGTTCCGTTAGTCCGTTCGTTTGGGTGTGGTACGCCGTCGTTCTTCGGTGATCCGTGTTGTCTGTAGCGTAAGATTCCTTGCATCAGCTCCGTGGTAAAGGCCGTTCCGCAGTCCGTCATTAGGACTTCAGGGGCTCCATGTCACAGCACAACCTGGTTTATAAAGATTTTGGCGACTTCTTGTGCAGTCCCCCTCGGAAAAGCTGCGGTCTCTGCGTAGCGGGTCATGTAGTCTATCGCTACGACAATCCACTTGTTCTCTAATTGTGACGTAGGGAACGGGCCTAGAAGGTCCATTCAAATATGTTGAAAGGGCCTCGACAGAATGGCGATCGGTTGCAGAAGTCCGGCGGGTCTTGTCGGCGGCGTTTTTTGTCGCTGGCAGTCACGGCAACTCCGAACGTAGTGAGTGACGTCAGATGTAAGGCGGCGCCAGAAGTACTTCGCCTTGAGTTTTGCAATAGTGCGAGCTGTGCCGAGATGTCCGGAAGACGGGTCGTCGTGGGACGCTTCCAAAAGTCAGTCACGAAGGTCTGCGGGGATGAAAAGTAGATAATTCGTTCTCGTTCAGGGGCTGAAATTCTTCTTCACGAGGACGGAGTTTTTGAGGCTGAATGCTGGTAAGTGCCGCTTGAACGCTCTAGGCACGGCGACGTTTCGTCCTTCGAGGTAGTCGATCATTACGCGCATTTGGGGTCGGCACGCTGCTGGGCGGCAAGGTCGCTCTCCGTAACAAGTCCGAAGAACCCGCTGTCTTCATCGGAGTCTTGTGGTGGTGGGTCGACAGGGGCGCAGGGCAAGCAGTCGGTGTCGGAGTGTTTCCTGCCGCATTTGTAGACGACTGTAACGTCGAACTCTTGAAGGCGCAAACTCCACCGCCCAAGACGGCCATAAGGGTTCTTCAAATTGGCTAGCCAACAGAGCGCATGGTGGTCTGTCACAACATTGAATTGTCTACCGTACACGTATGGGCGATATTTTGAAATGGCCCATATGATTGCCAGGCACTCGTTTTTGGAGGCAAAGTAGTTTTTCTCCTCCTTCGACAGACCACGGCTTGCACATCCGATTACCTTTTCGCACCCGCTTTGCTTTTGGACGAGGATGGTCCCCAAACCTATATCACCGACATCCGTGTTCATTTCTGTTTCGGCGTTTTCGTCGGAATGAGCGAGCACGGGCGGGTTTTGCAGGCGCTGTTTCAGCTCGCAGAATGCTTTTTCTTGGGCGTTTTCGCAGGCGAAAGGGGTGCTATCTTTTGTCAGGCGCGTGAGTGGCTCTGCGATGCGTGTGAAGCTTGCGACGAAGCGGCGGTAGTATGCGCACAGTCCGGGAAATCTTCGCACGCTCTTTTTGTCTTTCGGTCTTGGGAAGTTGGCTATGGCTGATGTTTTCGCTGGGTCAGGCAGGCCTCCCCCGGCGTTGACGACGTGTCCCAAACACTTGAGTTCCTCGTAAGCGAAGCGGCAGTTTTCGGGCTTCAGCGTTAACCGCGACGTACGGATGGCCTCGAGTACAGATTCCAACCTTGCAAGGTGTTCGTAGAAAGTCCAGGCGAATACCACAACGTCGTGGAGGTATACGAGGCAGGTGTGCCACTTCAGGCCAGCAAGCACAGTGTCCATGACTCTTTGAAACGTTGCTGGCGCCGTGCACAGCCCAAACGACATCACCTTGAACTCGTATAGGCCGTCCGGGGTTATAAATGCGGTCTTCTCTCGGTCTCTCTTGTCCACCTAAATTTGTCAGTAGCCGGTCTTCAGATTCAATAATGAGAAGTACTTCGCATGTCAGAGGTGGTCGAGGGCGTCGTCGATTCGTGGCAGGGGGTATACGTCCTTTTTGGTGACTGTTCAGTCGCCAGTAGTCAATGCAAAACCCTAATGTGCCGTCTTTTTTCTTCACCAGTACAACCGCCACAGCCCAGGGGCTTTTCGATGGCTGTATAATGTCGTTGCTGAGCATGTCGTCGACTTGAGTCCGGATGGCTTCCCGCTCGTGGGAAGAGCGACGTACAGTGACTGTGGGGTAGGTCGGGCTCCATCTGCGGTTATTATTCGGTGCTTCGCTAGAGGTGTCTGACGTAGTTTTGAGTTCGACGAAAAACACTCCCCGTAGCGACGCAGCAAAGCCAATAACTTGTTTCGTTCTGCTTGCGGTAACGTCGGATTCATGTCGAAGGGATTCGGAAGGTTGAAGGTAGCTTCGGGTGTGCGTTCAAATTCGGCAACCACGATCACGTCACTTGCTTGTTGTGTTTCTTCAAGGAACGCAATTGAAGCGCCCTTGTTTAAATGCTGGTACTCCTCAGTGAAATTGGTGACCAAACCGTCGGATTTGCGCTGCTTAAACCGCGCAATGCCTCTTGCGACAGACCCACCGCGGTCGAGAAGCAACCTTTGGTCACTACCCACGATAGCGTCAACGTCAGGAGCAGCACCTTCACAGCAGACGGTGATCATCAAACTTGCGCGAGATGGCAGGGTGACATGATCATTGGCGACCCATACAGCTGCACGGTTTTCGCCGTTCGGTTCCGGCGTCATGGAGTGGTCGGAGAAAAAAGTTATCGACTTGGTCTGCAGATCAATTATTACGCCGTTGTACGTAAAAAATTTTTTTCCGAGAATTACGTCGCTGGAGCAGTTAGGCAAGATGACAAATGCGGCAGGGTACGTCGTGCCGTCTATGGTGACGCGGGATGTGCACATTCCACTTGGCGTCACGAGGTGTCCTCCCGCCGTGCGTATGTGGGGACCGTCCCATCTGGTCATAACTTTCTTCACCTTAGACGCGAATGCTCCCCTCATTACTGAGTAGTCGGCTCCCGTGTCTACGAGGGCGACTACGCCAAAGCCGTCGATGGACACCTTTACGTCGGATGCCACCTTCCTCGAGTTCCGGGTTCGTTGGGGCGTCGCATCTCGGCTTGTGTGTGTTGACGGTCGGGCATTGTGCGTCGTCGTTGTTGTCGTCTTCTCAGCGGACGTCTCGGTCACGTCGGGAACGCGTCGCGCCGTGTAGCTGTCGTCGTGTTTGGGAGACTCGTCAGGGTTAGGTGGGGTCGTCGGGATGTTGGCATGTCGTGAATCACTGTCTTCCGTGAGTCGTTGCGTCGTTGCAGGGTTTTCATTTTTCCGCGATCGTGCAACTTTACCTCCAGAAGTTGCTGCTTTTAGTTTCCCCTGCGTGGGCTGGGGGACCTTCCACGTGCAAAATCAGCACTGCTAAGGCGGTTGGCCGATTGGTATGGGTAGGGCAACGTGGGGCGTCGACGGAGAAACCACGCAGTTCCAGTCTCCTGTACGGGCAGCGACGGTAGGTGTGATCGGCCTCTCCGCAGTGGTAGCACAGCGGACGATTATTGGTGGTTCGCCATACGTCCGTCTTCCTCGGCGCCTGATTTTGGCGTGCAGGGGGTAGGGCGGGCGGCAGTGCGGCGGCGGTACGGCCGGACTTCTTGAAGACGGGTTGGAGAAGGGCGGGGTCATCGAACAGACGCGGAGTAGGTCATAGCTTGAGGCTCACGTGGTACTTCGGGAGGCGTAGAAGTCCCCAAAGCGAGTTGAATTTCTTCCCGAATCACTTCGCTCATAGAAGTGACTTGGAGTTGGGGCGTTGTTGGGAAGAGTTTCCGCAGTTCTTCCCGGACGATAGCACGGATTGTATCACGTAGTGTGTCTGAGCTAAGAGCCCCGGCATCGATCATGTCCGCAACTAGCGCATTGATGGGACGGTCGTAGTGCCTCGTGCGCATTTCCAACGTCTTCTCCATGGCGGCCGCCTCGGATGCGAATTCGGCCACCGATTTGGGGGGGTTGTGGACAAGGCAAGCAAAAAGTTCTTGCTTTACTCCTCGCACCAGAAACCTCAGTTTCTTTTCTTCCGTCATATACGGGTCCGCGCGACGAAATAGTCGCTACATTTTCTCAACGAAGATTACGACTCCTTCGCTCGGGTGTTGCGTTCGAGTTTCCAGTAAAAGCGCTGCTCGTTCTTTTCTCAGCACGGTCGTGAAGGTCCTAAGGAACTCGCTTTTAAATTGCGTCGAGTCGGTCAAGGTGCTCTCGTGGTTCTCGAACCAAGTTCGAGCTGCATCCTCCAAGCAAAAGAAAACATGCCGGAAGGTTTCTTCATCGTCCCACCTGTTGAAGGTCCGCCGCGCTCCAGCTTCTCCAACCATTCCTCGGGGTCTTCAGTGGGGGCTCCCCGGAACGATGGCGGTTCCCGGGGCTGCTGCAGCACGATTGATGACGTTGTTTCTTGCACCATGGTGTTGGTTGCAGCGTTTCTTCTCTTGGGCCCTTCTTGCATAAGATGGAACTCGGGTAGCAATCTTTGGAGTCGGCAGCTTTCTCTGGTTGGACTGGCTTGGCGGCTTCCACATATCGTAGGAAGCATAAAGAGTGAGTACCCCGCACCTCCACCAGATGTCACGAAGACAAGGACGACGCAGTTGTCCTGAAGGAGAAACAAGTTTATTTGAGCGAACTTGTGCTCCCCGAACAACTCAAAAGAATACGGAGGCGGCAAAGCAGCGGTCAACAAAGTGACTTTCGTCGGCGAGCGTCGCAGAATTGAAAGCCGCGGCGTCTGCTGCGCAGGCTTTCATCTTTCGGCGCGAGAGTTTCTAGAACCATCAATTCACATCCAGAACATTGTAGATCACACAAGATTATTCTGGGCTAGCGGCGTTAAGGTAAAACACTCTGCTTGTCTGAATGAGATAGATCGTGCGGCATAAAAATAAAGAATGGAACACGCGCTTCGCATGGGACACAGATAACAGCCGGGCGTGGCCGGGCATTAAAAACAAACAATAAATAAACAAACCGGTACATGGCTCGCGGCGATATGCAGTGAAAATATTCCCGTACCAGGAGAATAGTTTTAGCGGAAATGAACAAGATACACCTGGATACGCAGCCTCTTTCAGTACAAGGAGTGGAGGACAACCAGATTGCGTTCCTCATTGTGTCAGATTATTACTGGCATCTGGTAACCGGTACCCTAAAACCAGTGCAAGGAAAGCTAAAAGCCGTGGAGACCAAACTAGGGTGGGCTGTACAAGGCCCATTGCCGGTAGCAGCCGATGTCTTTCTGTGTGCCAGTGCTGTGTTGCTGCGATCGTCCGTCGAACATGGAGTGGTCTCAAAACTTTTCCCTCATTTCTGGGACGTGAAGGCATAAGAGTGAAGACCCAAGACGGACGACTGATGGACAGCGGTTCGGTGGTGCCGACGTCACAGCGCAACGCCCCGATTGAAGTCAACCGCTCATCGGCACAACCACACCAACCACTATCTAAAGTTAATGGGATACCCTTTCGAGCTACGATGAGGCCTGTCCTTATAACAGCGACTCTGAAGCCCCGCATTCAATCCGGGCAAAACCGTTACCTGTGGGCAGACCTACTATCAGCAGATCCGATGTGCATGAACCATCCGCTCATAGGAGCCGAAACCAATGAAGAAACAATACAGAAGAAAAAAGAAAGAAGCATCTTCCAAGAAGCTTCCACGAACTTTTGTAAAGCGGCCAGTAATGACCCTGTTGTAGACGCCGCCCCAGAACAAGGAATGTCTCCGCCTGAAAAACCCTTCTGCTCGCATCCCGGAACCCTAAATGTGCTGAGGCCTCGGTGCAACAAGCAGCTGGACACCTCTTCGTTGAAGAAACGGGGCATCGGTCACGTCATCGTGGAGCACCAATGCACCATCGAGGCGTCAAAGCTTACTGTAAATCTGCGTGAACTAGTTTCTCCAACCTTAACCCAATAAAGAAAACCTCCAGAAAAAAAAGAGTGAAAACTCAAAACAGAAGATTTTATACCGAGCCCGAAGTGAAACGTCGAGTACAAATTTACGGGTGGCAGATAATGAACACACGAGAAGAAAACAAAATGCCGAGAAGTTTAGTGACGAAAAGAAAACAATACAAAAACGTCCCTCCACCGAAGGATGGACACTTGCAAACAAAGTTTTCCCTGCTCAGCAGCTTCCCATGCCTCAGAAACCGTTATCACTCCTACCTTGACCGAGCGAGTGACTTCAACGGTCGTGTGGTTAGGTAGTGGATACTTCGATGGCCAAGAAAACGTTACTTGGACGTTACGGAACTGTTGCCAGCTGGTGCACATCCGACCAAACTTAGGGAACAAGACAACAGAGTGCTATTTTTTGGAAGACAGCACCCAAGATAGCTCTGTCGTTTAGCAAAAACTCACCGGCAGACGCAATGGGCATAGTTCGGGTGTACGCAACTTTTGTCCAGTGACACCACAGTGAAGAGATCCGTACAGCTACTCCACCCTTTGGAAGACACCTAGCGTCATCTGTCGGCGGGGGAGACTGTTGTGACTTCTTCGCCTTCACCCCTTCTAGAAGACGACGCTGATCATCAACATTTTCATCATGCTCTTAACGAGCTGCCGCATGCTCTCGTGGGTGCGTCGGCTCGCGCCACTTCTTCTATATGCCATTAAAACCTCATCGAATCACGACGTGTCGCTCCGCTTTCTGAGCATCGCGCCGCAGCTGGAGGACCCAGAGGTCCAACAAGGACTGTGTTGGCTTGATATGGCTTACGGCTGCGACCTTCACCGGGTCCGGTCTAACGCATTCTTTGTCATCTAGGTGGCCCAAAAGTAGTTTTTTGCACTCGCCGAGGTGCCACTTTTTTAAATTTAACACATGACCAGCCCTTCCTAGGCTGTTCAGGACAGGGTCAAGGCTTGTGTTACGCTCTTCGAAGCTACAGCGTCCAAAATACCACATCGTCGAGATAGCACTACCAAATTTCAAACTTTAAGCTTTGGAAAATTGTGTCCATTGACCTCTCCTAGCACTACCAAATTTCAAACTTTAAGCTTTGGAAAATTGTGTCCATTGACCTCTCAAATGTAGATAGAACATTACAGAGCCGAATGGCATGAATGGTACCTGGAAGAGTCAGCCTTGAATAACAAGAGCCGTCTTCTCTTTGTCGGCTTTATCCATCTGACTTGGCCAGTAACCAGATCTGAGGTCGACTGACGAGAAACACTAAGCAGAGTGCACGCTGTCGATGATGTCGTCTATTCGTGGTTGCGGGTAGACGTCTTTCTTTTAGATTGCGTTCAGGCCACTGTAATCAAAACAGAAACGTTCAGAGCCATCCTTCTTTATAAGGAGAATTACCTATGCTGCCCACGAGCCAGCTGATTCGTTCATGACACCGTTTTGCAGTATTATTGACCTTGTCTGCTATAATTCTTCTGTCGCTCAGCGAAATCCGGTTAGGTTTCTGTCGCACTGGCTGGGTGGTTCCGAGATCGATGGTGTGTCGCGAGCCCCAAGCTGGGATATCGATCTTCAAGTCGCTTTGCGAAACGTCAAACGCTGCTGCTTCTCTGGAGAGGACACGAACTAGTGCGTCCCTTTCGGTCGAAGACAGACCCTTGCTAATTCTTTTCATTAATAGTCGGTCGAGCGTAGCGAGGCCCCTCGATAATCACCGTTTTATTCTGCAACTGCTGCCATGAATAATCTCACATTATTTCCTAACACTGCTAGATTAATTTCCCGCGAAAAACAGCACTAGTGGCAAAGAAATAAACGGCCCAGAAAAACTGCACCCACCGTTTGCCGAAATCAGATGGGGTAACAAAACATCCTTCTTGATGCAGTTTGATGCAATGGGCTCAGCTAGAGCGCAAAAGTATGGTTCACGAGCACCGCAGGCCATCACGGGAACAAAAGATGCTGAACGGGTGGTCAGAAGCATGTCTTAGGAAACAAGCAGAAAATGTGGTTCAGAGAGAGGAGGCTCCTTGTCGAGTACTGAAAAAGTACATGCTTTTTATGAAGAGCTAGGCCAGGTCTCAGTCCACCATAGAGCCACTATCAGAGAGAAAGTAGATGCCGACAACAGCGTCATGTGTGGGTCTTGGAAGCACTGCAAATACGACATTGAAGTGTTTTCCTGCTAGAAATAAGTCATCCGCACGAATACCAATGGGGTAAAATTACTCGTCCCCAACACCTCCAGATATGGCACCATGGACCAAGCTGCATATCACTTTACGCCCAATACTGTCTCTAAAAATCTTACCCACAACGAAAACTGCTGCACTGTCGAATAAATCCATCGTCTGTACACCATTATTAAACACTTCCACTTTGTTCTTGACCATAAGGACCGGCAAAGGTAAATTACGTAGAATCAGTCCATAGACTTTATTCCCATCGGCCGCGCCGGCTAGTTTCCCGGCGGCGTTGACAAGGGGCGCAGCCGAGTCGACATAGTTTTGCACTTGCTTAGGTGGGGGGAGGTGTCAAACTCCTGTCAGAGGCGGGAGTGCCATTGCGCGGGCCATTAGGCTGCTGGTTTTTTCCAGTGGGGGGAACTGTGTGCAAGAAATGGTTGCTAGGATTATAATAATTTACTCTAGGCCAGGTAAAACACAAGGCCGTGCTTGACCCCGGTTTGCGACGTTGGCAAAATTGCGAGATACGACCGGCAACTACAAATCGGTAACAAACAGGCGGCTCGCGAGGAGAGTCGAACTGCCATGATGAGAAATCGCGATTGGAAGGGCTTGGATGCCGGTACTCGTCCGGGTTGTAGATGCTCTGTGAATGATGAAAACGCCCTCGTTATTGGTGGTACAGATTTCGGGACGGCCTAGTATACATGTCACCACCTCGGTTGTCAACGAAGTCGGCCGCGTTAACTGATAGCCGTAACGATTCCACGTTCGTCGTAAGAAAATAGCAATTCGGAGGTGCATCGTGCTTCGGAGGTGCATCGGAGGTGCTAAACAGAGCGAGAATGTTTAGCTGTTGTTCCGGCACTCGCAATATCCCGCCCGTACCTGTACGGCCGCCCTGTAAAGGTTGTGACGGACCATTACTCGCATTCCTGGCTGTCCTCACTCAAATATCCGTCCGGTCGCCTAGCACGTTGGGCTTTACAACTCCAGGAATATGATATTCGCGTGACCTATCGGTCAGGCCTCAAGCACCATGACGCTGATGCTCTTTCTCGCTCCTCATTGCCGCATGAAAGTGGGCGACTCTCGAGTACCGATTGTTACCTCTCCTCACTCGATATGCACTCCATGTCAACCGAGCAAAGTAAAGACGCCTGGATTTGCTCCATCTTCACATTCCTTTCAGGCTCATCGGCGAAAGGTGCATCTCGAAACCTACGCCGCCAAGCGTCGCACTTCGCCATTCGCGACGGTCTGCTGTTTCGGCGCAACTACTAACCTGAGGGTCGCAACTGGCTCCTAGTAATTCTGCGAGACCTACGCGCGAAAATATGCGCCTATTTTCACGACGAGCCGCACTACGGCCATTCTGGTGTACCCAAAACATACCAACGCTTGCGCATCCGATAAAACAAGCGCGGTGTCTAATGTGTCGTTCATCAGTTCGTTCGTTCCTGTGTTAAATTCCAACGCCGCAAATCTCCACTTCACCAAGGACTCAGACGTGGACAACTTTTACCATGTCCAGAACAACCCCTCGACCACGTCGGCATCGACATCTATTGGCCTCTCCCTTGCACGGCAGCTGGAAACAAGTGGGTTGTTGTCGCTGTTGAACAACTCACTTGATATGCAGAGACGGCAGCAGTGACGGCGGCAACTGCGCGTAAAGTTGCCTCTTTCCTCCTTCGGCACTTCATTCTACGTCATGGAGCACCTAGGGAACTACTCAGTGACAGCTGAAGGCTTTTTGTTTGTGAAGTTGTATAAGCCCTCCTTACAGCCTGCCACACCATATATCGCACCACAACAGCGTACCACCCCCAGACCAATGATCTCACCGAATGTTTCAACCGGACGCTGGGGGATATGCTTGCAGTGTACGTGGAATCAGACTATTCTTATTGGGACGCCATCCCTTCACTTGTTACATATGCGTGCAAAACCGCCACGCAAGCCACGACTGGCTTCTCTCCGTTTTTCTTTTTGTATGCGCGCGAGCCGTCTTGTACAGTGGACAGAATACTTCCTTATAGCCCTGATGACTCAGAGTGCACGCCCATTTCATACGTCGCCGAACACGCCGAAGAATGCAGCCAACTGGCACGTTCACTAATCAAGGAAGACCAACATCGACAATAGACACAACACGACGAAAAGACCTCTTCACCAAGCTTCTAAGCCGGATCGCTTACTTGGCAGTGGGTGCCAACGACTGCCCCTGGCTTGTGCAGTAAGCTCCGTTTGCGATATGATGGTCCCTACCTTGTCGTCAAACGCACCTCCCCTGTCAATTATATTGTCGAGCCCATTGACTGATCAACCGACCAGCGACGACGCGGCCGTGATATAGTACATGTCCAGCGCATCAAGCCTTACGTTGAGCCTCTCACCATTTTGACTCCATGATCACCAGGATGGACCTTATTCCCCGGGGACAATTGTAAGGATGTCCGTCGCCAGTGCAATTCATGAATGAGCAACCGGAGTATAGGCAGCACTGTGCACTCGCCATGAGGGGGTACGTGCCGAAACAGTATAGCATCATCATCGCCGTCAAGTGTGAACAAAACAGGGTAGCGGCATCGAAAACGCTTGGAAGGAAGAAGATGCTTCTCGCTTTTTCTGTCGGTGAACACGACAGAGCGGACTGCGTGCTCCTGACTTCGGGAGCTGACTTCGCGGTCCCCTAGTCCATTGGCCTAGGAATAAATCCTCCTTTCAATATATATATATATCTATATATATATATATATACATATATATATATATATATATATATATATATATATATATATTTATATATATATATATATATATATATATATATATATACAGGGTGTCCCAGCTATCTGGCACCAAGATTTTAAAACGGAGTAAAGGCGTAACTCGAAGGACAGTGGACAGTGTTTTTTTCTTTAATGAGACTTAATTAACTAATTGTAATTATTTATCTAAATCGAGAAATACTGTCCTAATTACTAAAGTGTCAATGAGGCATTGTAGGTAACCACGAGGGGCATCTACCTGCGGCATTCTCAGCGATGAACTAATTGCGTACACAGTTATTCTGACTGATAAAAGAATCCCGCGAAATATGAAAAATACCACGTGACGGCGCCTCCGCGCGCACCGTAATGGTTGGTAGTCAAGAAAACATCAGAAAGCAAGGGGAGGTTGTGGTGGGTCATCGAAAGAGATGAAGAATTTTTTCAGTCGAAAAGAAAGTGGTGATATATATATATATGTATAAATGTATATATATATATATATATATATATATATATATATATATACATATATATATGTATATATATATATATATATATATATATATATATATATATATATATATATATATATATATACGTACATACATATACAGGTACGCGATGAGCAGGCGGTAAGTGGCGAAGTAGGGTTTATTTGGAGGACTGGCGGCGGTTCACAGGATAGCTTGGAGTACAACCCTAGATTCCGCGCAAAATCCGCTTTGTTCTCCTATTTATCGCATTGGTTGCTGGCGGGGAGGATTTGCCCTTAGAGTAACACATACCATATACGACGGTGCAGCAGTCCTGTCGCGGTGACTAGCATTTCTCCCTCCGCAGACATCCCCCGGGAGAGTAACGTAGTCGCGAGCGGGTTGTAAGTGTTTAAACGCATCACATGTACAAGCTGAATCTTGCATTCCCGGCGTCCTGTCGCAGTGATCCAGGAAATGTTGCAGGTCACATTGCTCACACGGTGAACAACGGCAAATTTGCCGGTGTTAACGGGACACAAAGCTGGTACACAAACCACGTTTCACAAAGGCGTGCTTAGCAACACAGGATCCACGTAAGAAAATGAAACAGTGCGGTTGCGAACGTCGTATGGGTTAAACGGATTTGGCAAAAGGTTTTGGCAGCCGATGACACTTTGCGCGTGAAAAATGTAACATGGTGTCGATATGCATCCTAGGTAAGCGTGTGTCGACGAGGTAGAAATAACTGTGGCCGGTGGTTTTGTGCTGGATGGTGTTATAAGCATAGGTGATGAATTGTATTTTTTATCGCATGTTGGTATGGTCGGAGAAGACGTACTCATAGATCACGTTAGGAAGCGTGCGCTTTGTGGCTTCAACCAGTCAATTTGTTTGTGGATACTACCGTGTAGCATTCTGGAACTGCGGAATAGAAAGCCGAAGTAACTCCTCCAAAACATCCGCAATAAATTGGTGGCCACAATCACCCATTAGCACAAGGGGGCACCGTTGCAAAAAATAAGGTTCTGCAGCAGGGACAGGGACACATAGGTTGCTGAAGTAGTTGGAGCAGCTACAGTTACCGCGTAATGTGTTAGATGGTCAACAAACACGATATCCGAGTGGTTGCCGGCAGGCGTCTATTGAACTGGACCTACCAGGTCAATCCCAACCTCATCTAAAGGAGCAGTGGGTGGTTGCACGTAATGAAGCAGAAACGCAGGTGCGGCAAGAGGACGCCTGTAGCGCGGGCACTTTGTAAAGGTTGCGATGTATTTTTCAGTCGTGCTCTGCATGTTGGGCAAGTGAAAGCGGTTTTGTGCGCGGTGTAATGTCCTAGTGTCACGAAGGTGTCCCAGCAACAAGCCACCATGCATAGCGTTCAGCACGCAAGCGCGCAGACTCTCTTCTACAACCAGAAGGAAACGCCAACAGCTGCACCGTAATTTGCCTTGTAAAGCAGGCCATCCCGAAGAGAAAAGCGTTTAGTACGGGCGAATGCACGAGGAGCGGCACACAATGGTGCCAGCTTGGTATCGTTCTGTTGCTCTCGTCGAAAGGTTTCAACGTTAGTAAATTTCTCAGACACTGTTGTGAGGTAGTCGTCTAAATTGTCGGTGTGGTACTGAGTCGTTGAAAGTAGTAGCCGGGTAAGACAATCAGCGTCTGTTAACTGCGGCCACTTTTCGAGGCTATAACGAAGAGTAATCGTGGAGTCTGAGCGGCCAGCGTGCGAGCCGCCCGTATGGATTACGAAGTCCACTCGCCAAACACAAAAAATGGTGATCCGTGAAAATCGGGGACGGACATCCGTAAATGTAAGGGCGGAACTTCTGCAAAGCGAATATAACTGCCAAACATTCCTGCTCAATAACAGTATAGACTCTTTCGGAATTTTTGAGTGTGCAGCTGGCATAGGCGATGACAAGTTTGCCCGCACGATGACTCTGCTCGAGCACTGCTCCAGGGCCAATGCCGCTGGCATTTGTGGGCACTTGGAACGAAGCAGATGGGTCCAAGTGGCGAAGTATAAAGCCACAAGTGAGCAGAACATAAATTGGAAAAAGGAGTCCTCACAGTCTGGTGTCCATTTAAAGAGCACATTATTTTGCAAAATATGAGAGAGAGGAGCAGCCAGCTCTGCAAAGTTAAGCACAAACCGGCGGAAAGAGGAGCATAGCCGAGGACGCTGTGAAAGTCGCACAAACACTGTTGTGACTTCCTCGCCTTCACCCCTTCTAGAAGACGACGCTGATCATCATCGTTTTCATCATGCTCTTCACGAGCTGCCGCATGCTCTCGTGGCAGCGTCGGCTCGCATCACTTCTTCTATATGCCAATAAAGCCTCATCGGATCACGACGTGTCGCTCCGCTTTCTGAGCATTGCGCCGCACCTGGAGGACCCAGAGGTCCAACACATGGTGCCGAAAACCCGGGACTTGTAGACGACGCCATGCCCATCGACGCACGGAGCCGCGAAAGCCCAGAAAATAACGCGGCGCCTGCGATCTTGGTGAGTTCCCAGCTGCGTGCGACCGAATGAAACGACAGCTTCGACGACGCCGCAGCCTACGGGCGCAACTGGATGGCCTTTTAGCGGAAGCGTAAGACCACCTAAGGGGAAATAGAGAGGCGACGTCAGGAGCGGTGAGTGTGCTGCTCGAGCGAATCGGCGCATTTTATGGCCAGATAGAGAAGTTGGACGAGGCCATCTTTGAAGAGACACCGGATAACCTAGTGGAGAGTGAGACGACAGATGCGGGACAATACCGCGACAAGGTTGTCAGCGCTACCGCAAATCTACGCCTCAAGCTGCAAGAATGCCGGTCTTCAACGCCACGTCCGACAATGTCCACCCATCACCCACTGGCAAATGAAAGCTTCCTCAGCTAGAGCTCCTCAAATGTGACGGGAACCGTAGATTGTGGCAGCGATTCTGTACGCAGTTTTCGGCAGCCGTCCACAACAACGACGAGCTCAGCACGGCTGACAAGTTTAACTACTTGAGCATCCTCGTGACTGGAGCAGCTGCATCGGCCATATCTGGACTGCAAGCGACCGAAGAGTGCTAAAAGGAGCCATCGAGATATTGAAGAAGCGCTTCGGAGATGACGGCATCATTGTGCAAGATCATCTCTGCGAGGCCTCCTTGACCTGAAGACGGTGTCGTCGTCATCCGACGTCCGACAACTGAGGCACCTTTACGATCGGGTCCAGGTGCACATTCGCAGCCTCTAGGTGCTTGGCATGAGCTCCACGACGTACTGCACCATGCTTCGGGAAATCCTGCTAAGGGTTTTACCGACAGACATGGTCCTGCGGTTCCATGAGGGAAGCAAGACGCCATTTTCCCCTTATGGCGCTTCATCGATCGCACACGGCGACTCATCCGGTTTAACGGCCTCCCCTGACCACTAGCTTCAAGTGCTTTTGGAATTCTCCGACCACAAGCTTGTGTCGCGAGGCTGTTGCTGCACGCGCGGAACAGCAACTACATCGCACACCAAAGAATTAGGCACAAAAACCAATTCACCCGTGTGATTTTCCCACAGCAGCTGCTCTACAAAGCTCAGTGAACCGGCCACAGATGTGCTTCTTTTGCCACTCTGGAGCGCCCTCTTCCGAAGGCTGGGATGTCGAAGAACTCAGCCTTTCGTGCAAGAAGGAGATTCTCGCCAAAGCTGGACGATGCTTCCGTTGTCTCAAGAAGGGCCACATGGCGAGAGATTGCTGAAGCCAGCTAGAATGTGGCAAGTGCACGACAAGGCACGCAAGATCCGTGTGCCCTGCAGACAGCCCTAACACCGACATGGAGAACGTGACGTCTGCACCGGTCAACGTGGTCGCGAAACAAGCAGGCTCCATCGTGCTGATGGCAGGCGCGGAAACTTCAGGGCACTACCGAGTTCTGTTCGATGGAGGAAGCCAGCGGAGCTTCATTACTGCCAGGGCTTCTGAAAAACTCGGTTGCAAACCGCTGGGCGAGGAAACGTTGACCGTAGGCGTGTTCGGCGGTCAAAATACGCGGAAAACAATGAGAAAGGTGCGAGTCCTCTTCCTCGCTGCAAACAAGAAACGTCAAATTTCTGTCAAAGCGCTGGAAGTGGACAGAATATTGTCACGAAGACAAAGACGACGCAGTTGTCCTGAAGGAGAAACACGTTTATTGGAGCGAATTTGTGCTCCCCCAACAACTCAAAAGAATACGGAGGCGGCGAAGCAGCGGTCAGCAATGTGACTTGCGTCGGCAAACGTCGCAGAACCGAAAGCCGCTGCGTCTGCTGTGCAGGCTTGCATCTTTCGGCGCGAGAGTTTCAGGAACCGTCCATTCACATCCAGAACATTGTATATCACACAATATTATTCTGGGCTAGCGGCGTTAGGGCGAAAGACTCTGCTTATCTGAATGAGATAGCCCGTGCGGCATAAAAATAAAGAATGGAAAACGCGCTTCGCATGGGACACAGATAACAGAGCCGGGCGCGGTCGGGCATTAAAAACAAACAATAAATAAACAAACCCGTACCTGGTTCGCGGCATTACCCCCCTCTAAGAGTGCATTGACCCGATGGTAAAATAAACGACAGTCCGAACAAACAGCAACTACAAAACAACCACAAAAAGTGTTCATCATCTTGCGAAGTACGGTTTGAGGCGAACCACGTGGACGACTTCGGGTAACGTGCGTCATCATGATGTGCCGGAATCACCACTTGGGATCACTTCGTAGGTTTATTGGCCAACAAGTCGTAGAATCTGGTGGGGTCCGAAATACGCAGAAGCTTCTCACTGAGTCCGCGTCGTCGAATGGGAGTCCAAACCCACACACGATTCCCTAGTTGGTACTCGGCGTCTCGGCGTCGGAGGTTGTAGCGGCCCGTATCCACCAGCTGCTGGTCCGTTAAACGAACTCGAGCGAGCTGGCGGGCCTCCCCCGCACGTTGAAGGTATCATTGGACGTCGGCGTTGAGGTCATCGTCTTCTTCATGCTAAAGCATGATGTCGAGCATCGTAGTCGGCCGTCTTCCGTAGACAAGCTCTGACGGTGTCATATGCGTAGTTTCCTGCGTCGCCGTATTGTACGCAAACGTGACCTACGGGAGGACTTCGTCCCAAGTCTTATGTTCAACGTAGGCGTACATGAACAGCATATCCGCAATCGTCTTGTTCAGACGTTCCGTTAGTCCGTTCGTTTGGGTGTGGTACGCCGTCGTTCTTCGGTGATCCGTGTTGCTGTAGCGTAAGATTCCTTGCATCAGCTCCGCGGTAAAGGCCGTTCCGCAGTCCGTGATTAGGACTTCAGGGGCTCCATGTCACAGCACAACCTGGTTTATAAAGATTTTGGCGACTTCTTGTGCAGTCCCCCTCGGAAAAGCTGCGGTCTCTGCGTAGCGGGTCATGTAGTCTATCGCTACGACAATCCACTTGTTCTCTAATTGTGACGTAGGGAACGGGCCTAGAAGGTCCATTCAAATATGTTGAAAGGGCCTCGACAGGATGGCGATCGGTTGCAGAAGTCCGGCGGGTCTTGTCGGCGGCGTTTTTTGTCGCTGGCAGTCACGGCAACTCCGAACGTAGTGAGTGACGTCAGATGTAAGGCGGCGCCAGAAGTACTTCGCCTTGAGTTTTGCAATAGTGCGAGCTGTGCCGAGATGTCCGGAAGACGGGTCGTCGTGGGACGCTTCCAAAAGTCAGTCACGAAGGTCTGCGGGGATGAAAAGTAGATAATTCGTTCTCGTTCAGGGGCTGAAATTCTTCTTCACGAGGACGGAGTTTTTGAGGCTGAATGCTGGTAAGTGCCGCTTGAACGCTCTAGGCACGGCGACGTTTCGTCCTTCGAGGTAGTCGATCATTACGCGCAAGTCGGGGTCGGCACGCTGCTGGGCGGCAAGGTCGCTCTCCGTAACAAGTCCGAAGAACGCGCTGTCTTCATCGGAGTCTTGTGGTGGTGGGTCGACAGGGGCGCAAGGCAAGCAGTCGGTGTCGGAGTGTTTCCTGCCGCATTTGTAGACGACTGTAACGTCGAACTCTTGAAGGCGCAAACTCCACCGCCCAAGACGGCCATAAGGGTTCTTCAAATTGGCTAGCCAACAGAGCGCATGGTGGTCTGTCACAACATTGAATTGTCTACCGTACACGTATGGGCGATATTTTGAAATGGCCCGTATGATTGCCAGGCACTCGTTTTTGGAGGCAAAGTAGTTTTTCTCCTCCTTCGACAGACCACGGCTTGCACATCCGATTACCTTTTCGCACCCGCTTTGCTTTTGGACGAGGATGGTCCCCAAACCTATATCACCGACATCCGTGTTCATTTCTGTTTCGGCGTTTTCGTCGGAATGAGCGAGCACGGGCGGGTTTTGCAGGCGCTGTTTCAGCTCGCAGAATGCTTTTTCTTGGGCGTTTTCGCAGGCGAAAGGGGTGCTATCTTTTGTCAGGCGCGTGAGTGGCTCTGCGATGCGTGTGAAGCTTGCGACGAAGCGGCGGTAGTATGCGCACAGTCCGGGAAATCTTCGCACGCTCTTTTTGTCTTTCGGTCTTGGGAAGTTGGCTATGGCTGATGTTTTCGCTGGGTCAGGCAGGCCTCCGCCGGCGTTGACGACGTGTCCCAAACACTTGAGTTCCTCGTAAGCGAAGCGGCAGTTTTCGGGCTTTAGCGTTAACCGCGACGTACGGATGGCCTCGAGTACAGATTCCAACCTTGCAAGGTGTTCGTAGAAAGTCCAGGCGAATACCACAACGTCGTGGAGGTATACGAGGCAGGTGTGCCACTTCAGGCCAGCAAGCACAGTGTCCATGACTCTTTGAAACGTTGCTGGCGCCGTGCTCAGCCCAAACGGCATCACCTTGAACTCGTATAGGCCGTCCGGGGTTATAAATGCGGTCTTCTCTCGGTCTCTCTTGTCCACCTAAATTTGTCAGTAGCCGGTCTTCAGATTCAATAATGAGAAGTACTTCGCATGTCAGAGGTGGTCGAGGGCGTCGTCGATTCGTGGCAGGGGGTATACGTCCTTTTTGGTGACTGTTCAGTCGCCAGTAGTCAATGCAAAACCCTAATGTTCCGTCTTTTTTCTTCACCAGTACAACCGCCACAGCCCAGGGGCTTTTCGATGGCTGTATAATGTCGTTGCTGAGCATGTCGTCGACTTGAGTCCGGATCGCTTCCCGCTCGTGGGAAGAGCGACGTACAGTGACTGTGGGGTAGGTCGGGCTCCATCTGCGGTTATTATTCGGTGCTTCGCTAGAGGTGTCTGACGTAGTTTTGAGTTCGACGAAAAACACTCCCCGTAGCGACGCAGCAAAGCCAATAACTTGTTTCGTTCTGCTTGCGGTAACGTCGGATTCATGTCGAAGGGATTCGGAAGGTTGAAGGTAGCTTCGGGTGTGCGTTCAAATTCGGCAACCACGATCACGTCACTTGCTTGTTGTGTTTCTTCAAGGAACGCAATTGAAGCGCCCTTGTTTAAATGCTGGTACTCCTCAGTGAAATTGGTGACCAAACCGTCGGATTTGCGCTGCTTAAACCGCGCAATGCCTCTTGCGACAGACCCACCGCGGTCGAGAAGCAACCTTTGGTCACTACCCACGATAGCGTCAACGTCAGGAGCAGCACCTTCACAGCAGACGGTGATCATCAAACTTGCGCGAGGTGGCAGGGTGACATGATCATTGGCGACCCATACAGCTGCTCGGTTTTCGCCGTTCGGTTCCGGCGTCATGGAGTGGTCGGAGAAAAAAGTTATCGACTTTGTCTGCAGATCAATTATTACGCCGTTGTCCGTAAAAAAATTTTTTCCGAGAATTACGTCGCGGGAGCAGTTAGGCAAGATGACAAATGCGGCAGGGTACGTCGTGCCGTCTATGGTGACGCGGGATGTGCACGTTCCACTTGGCGTCACGAGGTGTCCTCCCGCTGTGCGTATGTGGGGACCGTCCCATCTGGTCATAACTTTCTTCACCTTAGACGCAAATGCTCCCCTCATTAATGAGTAGTCGGCTCCCGTGTCTACGAGGGCGACTACGCCAAAGCCGTCGATGGACACCTTTATGTCAGATGCCACCTTCCTCGAGTTCCGGGTTCGTTGGGGCGTCGCATCTCGGCTTGTGTGTGTTGACGGTCGGGCATTGTGCGTCGTCGTTGTTGTCGTCTTCTCAGCGGACGTCTCGGTCACGTCGGGAACGCGTCGCGCCGTGTAGCTGTCGTCGTGTTTGGGAGACTCGTCAGGGTTAGGTGGGGTCGTCGGGATGTTGGCATGTCGTGAATCACTGTCTTCCGTGAGTCGTTGCGTCGTTGCAGGGTTTTCATTTTTCCGCGATCGTGCAACTTTACCTCCAGAAGTTGCTGCTTTTAGTTTCCCCTGCGTGGGCTGGGGGACCTTCCACGTGCAAAATCAGCACTGCTAAGGCGGTTGGCCGATTGGTATGGGTAGGGCGACGTGGGGCGTCGACGGAGAAACCACGCAGTTCCAGTCTCCTGTACGGGCAGCGACGGTAGGTGTGATCGGCCTCTCCGCAGTGGTAGCACAGCGGACGATTATTGGTGGTTCGCCATACGTCCGTCTTCCTCGGCGCCTGATTTTGGCGTGCAGGGGGTAGGGCGGGCGGCAGTGCGGCGGCGGTACGGCCGGACTTCTTGAAGACGGGATGGAGAAGGGCGGGGTCATCGAACAGACGCGGAGTAGGTCATAGCTTGAGGCTCACGTGGTACTTCGGGAGGCGTAGAAGTCCCCAAAGCGAGTTGAATTTCTTCCCGAATCACTTCGCTCATAGAAGTGACTTGGAGTTGGGGCGTTTTTGGGAAGAGTTTCCGCAGTTCTTCCCGGACGATAGCACGGATTGTATCACGTAGTGTGTCTGAGCTAAGAGCCCCGGCATCGATCATGTCCGCAACTAGCGCATTGATGGGACGGTCGTACTGCCTCGTGCGCATTTCCAACGTCTTCTCCATGGCGGCCGCCTCGGATGCGAATTCGGCCACCGATTTGGGGGGGTTGTGGACAAGGCAAGCAAAAAGTTCTTGCTTTACTCCTCGCACCAGAAACCTCAGTTTCTTTTCTTCCGTCATATACGGGTCCGCGCGACGAAATAGTCGCTACATTTTCTCAACGAAGATTACGACTCCTTCGCTCGGGTGTTGCGTTCGAGTTTCCAGTAAAAGCGCTGCTCGTTCTTTTCTCAGCACGGTCGTGAAGGTCCTAAGGAACTCGCTTTTAAATTGCGTCGAGTCGGTCAAGGTGCTCTCGTGGTTCTCGAACCAAGTTCGAGCTGCACCCTCCAAGCAAAAGAAAACATGCCGGAAGGTTTCTTCATCGTCCCACCTGTTGAAGGTCCGCCGCGCTCCAGCTTCTCCAACCATTCCTCGGGGTCTTCAGTGGGGGCTCCCCGGAACGATGGCGGTTCCCGGGGCTGCTGCAGCACGATTGGTGACGTTGTTTCTTGCACCATGGTGTTGGTTGCAGCGTTTCTTCTCTTGGGCCCTTCTTGCATAAGATGGAACTCGGGTAGCAATCCTTGGAGTCGGCGGCTTTCTCTGGTTGGACTGGCTTGGCGGCTTCCACATATCGTAGGAAGCATAAAGAGTGAGTACCCCGCACCAGATGTCACGAAGACAAGGACGACGCAGTTGTCCTGAAGGAGAAACAAGTTTATTTGAGCGAACTTGTGCTCCCCTAACAACTCAAAAGAATACGGAGGCGGCAAAGCAGCGGTCAACAAAGTGACTTGCGTCGGCGAGCGTCGCAGAATTGAAAGCCGCGGCGTCTGCTGCGCAGGCTTTCATCTTTCGGCGCGAGAGTTTCTAGAACCATCAATTCACATCCAGAACATTGTAGATCACACAAGATTATTCTGGGCTAGCGGCGTTAAGGTAAAACACTCTGCTTATCTGAATGAGATAGATCGTGCGGCATAAAAATAAAGAATGGAACACGCGCTTCGCATGGGACACAGATAACAGAGCCGGGCGTGGCCGGGCATTAAAAACAAAGAATAAATAAACAAACCAGTACATGGCTCGCGGCAATATGCAGTGAAAATATTCCCGTACCAGGAGAATAGTTTTAGCGAAAATGAACAAGATACACCTGGATACGCAGCCTCTTTCAGTACAAGGAGTGGAGGACAACCAGATTGCGTTCCTCATTGTGTCAGATTATTACTGGCATCTGGTAACCGGTACCCTAAAACCAGTGCAAGGAAAGCTAAAAGCCGTGGAGACCAAACTAGGGTGGGCTGTACAAGGCCCATTGCCGGTAGCAGCCGATGTCTTTCAGTGTGCCAGTGCTGTGTTGCTGCGATCGTCCGTCGAACATGGAGTGGTCTCAAAACTTTTCCCTCATTTCTGGGACGTGAAGGCATAAGAGCGAAGACCCAAGACGGACGACTGATGGACAGCGGTTCGGTGGTGCCGACGTCACAGCGCAACGCCCCGATTAAAGTCAACCGCTCATCGGCACAACCACACCAACCACTATCGAAAGTTAATGGGATACCCTTTCGAGCTACGATGAGGCCTGTCCTTATAACAGCGACTCTGAAGCCCCGCATTCAATCCGGGCAAAACCGTTACCTGTGGGCAGACCGACTATCACCAGATCCGATGTGCATGAACCATCCGTCCATAGGAGCCGAAACCAATGAAGAAATAATACAGAAGAAAAAAGAAAGAAGCATCTTCCAAGAAGCTTCCACGAACTTTTGTAAAGCGGCAAGTAATGACCCTGTTGTAGACGCCGCCCCAGAACAAGGAATGTCTCCGCCTGAAAAACCCTTCTGCTCGCATCCCGGAACCCTAAATGTGCTGAGGCCTCGGTGCAACAAGCAGCTGGACACCTCTTCGTTGAAGAAACGGGGCATCGGTCACGTCATCGTGGAGCCCCAATGCACCATCGAGGCGTCAAAGCTTACTGTAAATCTGCGTGAACTAGTTTCTCCAACCTCAACCCAATAAAGAAAACCTCCAGAAAAAAGAGTGAAAACTCAAAACAGAAGATTTTATACCGAGCCCGAAGTGAAACGTCGAGTACAAATTTACGGGTGGCAGATAATGAACACACGAGAAGAAAACAAAATGCCGAGAAGTTTAGTGACGAAAAGAAAACAATACAAAAACGTCCCTCCACCGAAGGATGGACACTTGCAAACAAAGTTTTCCCTGCTCAGCAGCTTCCCATGCCTCAGAAACCGTTATCACCCCTACCTTGACCGAGCGAGTGACTTCAACGGTCGTGTGGTTAGGTAGTGGATACTTCGATGGCCAAGAAAACGTTACTTGGACGTTACGGAACTGTTGCCAGCTGGTGCACATCCGACCAAACTTAGGGAACAAGACAACAGAGTGCTATTTTTTGGAAGACAGCACCCAAGATAGCTCTGTCGTTTAGCAAAAACTCACCGGCAGACGCAATGGGCATACTTCGGGTGTACGCAACTTTTGTCCAGTGACACCACAGTGAAGAGATCCGTACAGCTACTCCACCCTTTGGAAGACACCTAGCGTCATCGGTCGGCGGGGGAGACTTTTGTGACTTCTTCGCCTTCACCCCTTCTAGAAGACGACGCTGATCATCAACATTTTCATCATGCTCTTAACGAGCTGCCGCATGCTGTCGTGGGTGCGTCGGCTCGCGCCACTTCTTCTATATGCCATTAAAACCTCATCGAATCACGACGTGTCGCTCCGCTTTCTGAGCATCGCGCCGCAGCTGGAGGACCCAGAGGTCCAACAAGGACTGTGTTGGCTTGATATGGCTTACGGCTGCGACCTTCACCGGGTCCGGTCTAACGCATTCTTTGTCAACTAGGTGGCCCAAAAGTAGTTTTTTGCACTCGCCGAGGTGCCACTTTTTTAAATTTAACACATGACCAGCCCTTCCTAGGCTGTTCAGGACAGGGTCAAGGCTTGTGTTACGCTCTTCAAAGCTACAGCGTCCAAAATACCACATCGTCGAGATAGCACTACCAAATTTCAAACTTTAAGCTTTGGAAAATTGTGTCCATTGACCTCTCCTAGCACTACCAAATTTCAAACTTTAAGCTTTGGAAAATTGTGTCCATTGACCTCTCAAATGTAGATAGAACATTACAGAGCCGAATGGCATGAATGGTACCTGGAAGAGTCAGCCTTGAATAACAAGAGCCGTCTTCTCTTTGTCGGCTTTATCCATCTGACTTGGCCAGTAACCAGATCTGAGGTCGACTGACGAGAAACACTAAGCAGAGTGCACGCTGTCGATGATGTCGTCTATTCGTGGTTGCGGGTAGACGTCTTTCTTTTAGATTGCGTTCAGGCCACTGTAATCAAAACAGAAACGTTCAGAGCCATCCTTCTTTATAAGGAGAATTACCTATGCTGCCCACGAGCCAGCTGATTCGTTCATGACACCGTTTTGCAGTATTATTGACCTTGTCTGCTATAATTCTTCTGTCGCTCAGCGAAATCCGGTTAGGTTTCTGTCGCACTGGCTGGGTGGTTCCGAGATCGATGGTGTGTCGCGAGCCCCAAGCTGGGATATCGATCTTCAAGTCGCTTTGCGAAACGTCAAACGCTGCTGCTTCTCTGGAGAGGACACGAACTAGTGCGTCCCTTTCGGTCGAAGACAGACCCTTGCTTATTCTTTTCATTAATAGTCGGTCGAGCGTAGCCAGGCCCCTCGATAATCCCCGTTTTATTCTGCAACTGCTGCCATGGATAATCTCACATTATTTCCTAACACTGCTAGAATAATTTCCCGCGAAAAACAGCACTAGTGGCAAAGAAATAAACGGCCCAGAAAAAACTGCACCCACCGTTTGCCGAAATCAGATGGGGTAACAAAACATCCTTCTTGATGCAGTTTGATGCAATGGGCTCAGCTAGAGCGCAAAAGTATGGTTCACGAGCACCGCAGGCCATCACGGGAACAAAAGATGCTGAACGGGTGGTCAGAAGCATGTCTTAGGAAACAAGCAGAAAATGTGGTTCAGAGAGAGGAGGCTCCTTGTCGAGTACTGAAAAAGTACATGCTTTTTATGAAGAGCTAGGCCAGGTCTCAGTCCACCATAGAGCCACTATCAGAGAGAAAGTAGATGCCGACAACAGCGTCATGTGTGGGTCTTGGAAGCACTGCAAATACGACATTGAAGTGTTTTCCGGCTAGAAATAAGTCATCCGCACAAATACCAATGGGGTAAAATTACTCGTCCCCAACACCTCCAGATATGGCACCATGGACCAAGCTGCATATCACTTTACGCCCAATACTGTCTCTAAAAATCTTACCCACAACGAAAACTGCTGCACTGTCAAATAAATCCATCGTCTGTACACCATTATTAAACACTTCCACTTTGTTCTTGACCATAAGGACCGGCAAAGGTAAATTACGTAGAATCAGTCCATAGACTTTATTCCCATCGGCCGCGCCGGCTAGTTTCCCGGCGGCGTTGACAAGGGGCGCAGCCGAGTCGACATAGTTTTGCACTTGCGTAGGTGTGGGGCGGTGTTAAACTCCTGTCAGAGGCGGGAGTGCCATTGCGCGGGCCATTAGGCTGCTGGTTTTTTCCAGTGGGGGGAACTGTGTGCAAGAAATGGTTGCTAGGATTATAATAATTTACTCTAGGCCAGGTAAAACACAAGGCCGTGCTTGACCCCGGGTTGCGACGTTGGCAAAATTGCGAGATACGACCGGCAACTACAAATCGGTAACAAACAGGCGGCTCGCGAGGAGAGTCGAACTGCCATGATGAGAAATCGCGATTGGAAGGGCTTGGATGCCGGTACTCGTCCGGGTTGCAGATGCTCTGTGAATGATGAAAACGCCCTCGTTATTGGTGGTACAGATTTCGGGACGGCCTAGTATACATGTCACCACCTCGGTTGTCAACGAAGTCGGCCGCGTTAACCGATAGCCGTAACGATTCCACGTTCGTCGTAAGAAAATAGCAATTCGGAGGTGCATCGTGTCGTGAGTGGCTGTCGGGAGATGGGGTCCTGGGTGGGAAACGTCACTGTCGAAGCAGCTGTTTGTGAAATATTGGCCGTATGGTCGATGCAAGGTCGACAGGGATGGGGCATAGGAGCAGGGACGCTTGGCACGTGGCAGGGACCTCTTCGCAGATAAGATCTTTGATGCGGGCAAAAAGAGCTTAATTATTCTCCTACGCTGCCGCTATGCACGGCACGGCATTCCCGCGAACACAGTCTTGACGCGTGTAAGCTCGCAGCTTGCGGATCTCTTCGTAACTCTGACACAGGCTGACGACATCCGCAAGTGTTTTGGGATCTCTGGCCCAGAGCATCTGGAAAGCGTCGTCATCGACGCCCCTTAAGATGCTCCGGAGCTTGCCAGCTTCCGTCTTGGAGGATACGGCGCCTTTGCATATAAGCGGCCCGAACGTGGGACAGGGGGCGCTGCTGGTGCCGTTCACTCACCTTGTACCAGCACTCACCTTTTCAAACGCAGTAATGTGTGTCAAATCGGAGATTCAATCAGGGCTGGAAGTAAATGGGAGGGCCGTAGGTAGATTGGCATTAGGAGCACACCGTAAAACAGCAAATGAGGCAGTGAAACAAAAAACGACTTAGAAATATGGATCATCAGAGATGGGCGGAAAAGTGTTACGGTATCTTACATGAAAAGCGTGGACACACAATGAAGGAAAAGAACCAGAAGGCTCAGGACAAGGTATATGAAACCTTGAAGGGCCGGGAAAACGACCGAGGCAATAAAAAATGAAGTTAAAGAAACAAATACTACTACCTGGAAAAAGAGGATGAATGTGAAGAAGTCCTTAGATATCTACAGGATCGGGAAGCAGGAGATCACAAGGGAAAATTTATTCGAAAATACCAAAGGGAGTGCATTGCTTTTTGAAGCCTGAGCGGGTTGCATGCGGACAAAAACGCTCATCCGCAAGCCGGATCAGGAAGAACTATGCGCAGGCTGCGGAAATTAGCCAGAAACGATGCAACATATTGTAACGGAGCGCAAACGTATCCGTCCAGTTCTCAGTGATGGAGCCATCCAGCTTTCGGAAGCCCTTGGCTTTAAGGTTAGCGGAAATGTGAACTGAAGAGCAGTAGAGGTTAGTAAAGGGAGGTTAGAATATTGGTGCGAAAAGTGCACAGAACAATCTGGGAAGACATGCGAACAAAGAAGTCAGACTAGCACAAAAATTTCGTAAAAGTATTTTCTTTTTATTTTGACAATATTTTTTATTTGCTTTGTTTGTATTTTTTGGCGAGGTGATTGCACAGTGGCGTTGCAACTAAGGCCGCTGTGCAACGCCACCCTGCTACAAAAGGGAAGCCACGAAGCATCATCAACAGCGCCACCCGCGGAAAGAAATCGCAAAACTGGTCGAGACATGCCCTGGCGTGCGCACGTGGAGCACGTGTGCCTGCCTGTTTAAACGTGCGACCTCTGGTTACCCTGGTAATGTTAGTATTGCGCCCGCTACATTTGAGCGCTTTAGGGACACCACTCTGCGTGGCTTAAAATGGGACATTTGCATGTGCTATCTCGACGACGTCATTAATTTTGGGAGGTCATTTGAAGAGCACAATAGCAGGATTGCCATCGTCATGGACCGCCTCGAGGAAGTGGGATTGGCACTTAATTTAAAAAATGTCATTTCGGGGAGCGCGAAACCCTCGTGCTAGGATTCCTCGTAGATAAGGAAGGGATCAGGACGAATCCCAAGAACATCTCCGCCGTGCGGGATTTCCAAGCCCCACGATCACTGAAAGAGCTGAGGAGCTTCATGGGTCTGTGCTCCTATTTCTGACGATTCATTCAAGGCTTCGCGGAAATTGCCCATCCCCTGACGTCCTTACTCTGTAAAGGCAGCCCTTTTGCTTGGACGTCCGACTGTGAGTGCTCTTTTCAACAGCTGAATTTTTTGTTAAGTTCTGGCCCAATTTTGCGCCACTTTCATCCCACGGCACCCACCGAGCTCCACTCTGATGCCAGTGGCGTGGGCATTGGAGCTGTTCTTGTCGAGTTACGCGAAGGGGCACAACACGTCGTCGCTTATGCCAGCCGCGCCTTGTCAAGAGCCGAGCGCAACTACACCATCACGGAACCAGAATGCCTCGCCGTTGTGTTCGCTGTTCAAACGTTCCGCTGCTATCTGTGTAGACTCCACTTCACTTTCATCACAGACCACCACTCGTTATGCTGGCTTGTCCGACTGCGCGATCCTTCCGGTAGCCTAGATCGATAGGCCTTACGCATACAAGAATACGACTTCAAAGCCTCTTACAAGAGTGGGCGCCGTCACATCGATGCGGACTGTTTGTCCCGCTTATCTCTACGGGCACATTGAGCAACGATGACACCTTCGAGGACTGTCTGGCTTTTGTGTCACCAGAATTACCAGAATTCCTAGACGCCGTGCTTTTCCAGCCCGAACAACCGAAAGATCCAACGCTGCTCATGCTTTTTACAACCGCGGAGGACACAATGTCGACACCCTTTGTTGTCCGAGATGTCGTTCTGTTCAAGAAGAATTACTCGGCAAATGGAGCGCATTTACTTCTTGTCGTCCCCACTACGCTCCCACATTTGGTTCTCCACGCAATGCACGCTGAAGTGACATCAGGTCACTTTGGCCTTTCCCGCACCCTACATCGGCTTCGGCAACGCTTTTACTGACCTCGTATGCAGACAGCAGCGTAGCAGTATGTCTCCAGCTGCCCTCAATGTCAGCGTTACAAGCGTCCTACGTCTCCGTCTCCAAGCCCTTTGCGACCAGTGAATCCTTTCATGTCGCCCTTTGACAAAGTGGGTATTGATCTGGTGGGGCCCCTACCGAAGTCCGAGGCAGGTCAACGTTGGATCATTGTCTGTGTGGATTTTTTGACACGCTACGTTGAGACTGCTCCTCTTTCCATTGAAATGGCCACGGATGTCGCATCTATCCTCTTGAGTCGTGTTATTATACGCCATGGAGCTCCTCCAGTTGTAGTCAGTGACCGTGGCCGCCCGTTTACGGCGGACGTCGTGAAAGCGCTTCTTCGGCTTTCTGGCACCGAATATGGACATTCCACACCATAACAACCGCAGACGAACGGACTCACTGAACGCACAGATCGCACGCTAAGCAACATGTTGTCTATGTACTTTGGTTCAGAACAAAACAATTGGGACACAGTTGTTCCCTTTATAACCTACGCGTGCAATACCACCAAACACTAAGTGACATGTTATTCCCCGTTCTTCCTTCTGCACGTCCGCTTACCTGAAACCTTCCTAGACACCATACTTCCATTCTCATCGCATAAAGATATGTCGCTGGCTGAGACTATGTGCCTCGCTGAAAAAGCCCGGCGACTGGCTTGACTGCGCACCCTTAGCTCCCAGGGGCGAATTAAAGCACGCTACGATCAGCGCAACCCACCAGTCTCCTTCTACCCGGGCGAACTCACTTGGCTGTGGACTCTAGCTCGCCAACGAGGCCGCTACCAAAAGGTTTTGCCTACGTACTCTGGCCCCTTTGTAGTGCTGTCTCAGCTGACTGCTGTGAACTATGTTATTGCAAAAGTTACTGCTCGTGACCGTCGCTCCCGCAAGACCCAGGTCGTGGATGTAGCTCGGCTGAAGCGTTGTCATAGCCGCACCCCTTACCATGCTCGGTGCGCTTCGTCTCCACGTGAGAAAATTGTTAGTGTAAGGTTCAGGACGATCACTAGGTTGCCTCTTACGTTGGTCGGAAATATATCGCCTGTGTAGGGCATGTCCAAGTGGAAGCGGATTGAGGGGCTATGCTAGCACGTAGAAGGGCGAAAAAAATTTTCTCCGGCTCGCTGCTCTCCGGCCTCCATTGTTGCACGCCTTGCCTGTGGTTCCGGACGGATTGTAAATAAAGCCTTCATCCGTTTGTTACGTCCGTAGCCGTATGTCAAAAATTAGGTGTTGACAATGCTCGTTATTTTATTATTACCTGATTTATTGTATTTAATAATTATTAATTATTCATTGATTAGGTTAAAACTCAAATTGATGTCACTAGACCTTGTGAGGTGAGAAATTAGTGTCTCGATGAGGTGAATCACATGTAACAAATTAAAAACTGCTTCCTTCCTATAGTCATGAGATAGTCACTTGAGTCCTATTGGGTTAAGAGTCAAATTGATACCACTAGGCTTTCTGAGGTGTCAAATTAAAGGTCTCGATGAGAGAGAGAGATAGAGAGAGTAAGAAGCTCTTTATTAAAGAAGGAAAGGCAGGGAGGTTTGCCAACATGCGTACGTCGACATGCTACTCTGCAGGAAGGGGAACGGGGAAAAGACCGGTGAGTAGTAAAAAAGAGTTGCACGTGAATGAGAAAAAAAGCCTGCCCGCCCGTATCTTCTAACGGGGGAAACACGAGTAAATGCTTCGCATAGGGGTGATTGCATTGCGCGAACGTTGCGTAATTGGGTAGTTTGTGGTTACCGTTTGGATGTGGGGAGGGTTTCGCAGGTGACTGAATTCCGCGCGGCCGCTCCGCCGCTTATATACACTGCGCGCGCTGTCGCGGGAGAGGAGTATGGGGGAGAGACGCGCATGCGCACACTTCCGTATACAAGCGCGCGCCCTTTCCACACCCCCCCCCCCCCCCCGCGCGCTGTTACCATGCAGCCGGCACTCCGCTAGCACGCCGCTATCACGTATACACCTGCCGCAGTTGCTGCTGAGCGCAACGAAGCGCACGGGCTAACTACTGCGCATGCGCGCGCAGACGCGTTCCTCCCGCACCACCGCAGCTGTTGTTGAGAGCGAGCTGTTTTTGAGAGCGAGGAGGGTACGGGGGAGAGACCCGCACGTGCTGAGGGAGCGTGGGGACGGTGCCGACAACATCGTCGAGTGGCATCGCGAGCCTAACAAGTGCTCCGCATTCAAAAGAGATGGTCATATAAACGGACATGTGGCGTAGCATAGACTGACCGCATAAGGGGGGCTATAGAGTCTCAGTGACGCCACTATCTTTAGGATACCCAAATCACGCATCCAGGACTTTCCGTTGAGACCATGGAGAATGCTATGGTCCAAGTAGCAGGCTCAGCGTAATTGGTCCAGGGTGAAGACATGTGATCCTTTGCTCTAATCGACTCTTTCCGTCAGTGTAGGCGCCGCACTCTAGCAGGACATGCTCGATGGTTTCGGGGGCGCCACAGTTGTCGCAATGTGGGCTTGTACTTTGGCCTATGCGGTGTAAGTAGGCATTAGTGAACGCCACATGAAGTCGCCGTCTATGAAAGTGTTTCCCGCCGGCGAAATAGTCGTTCTGGCAGCCTCAGTCTTGTCTGTGGGTCAATTGAGTACAGAAAATCATGATGTTCCGGAAGGGTCCATAAGCGGTTTCTCTCTGCTAGAGCTAGAGCCTTGGTCATAGTTGAGGCATCAATTTTTGTAGAGAAAATCTTTTTGTTTTTTATTTCTATGCCCGTGCGTGCAGCCTCATCTGCTCGCCGATTTCCTAGGACACCACAGTGTCCAGGGAGCCACTGAAGGGTTACGCGATGGCCAGCAGCGTAAGCGAGATGGTGCAGGTATTTTACTTCGCGCTGGATGTGGCCGTGGATGCTGAATCAGCTAGCCCGTCGGAGGCTTCGTAAGGCGGCTTACGAGTCTGTGAATATGGTCCAGTGTGTCCGTGGCTGAGGAAGTATGTACCGGACGGCTTCTTTAATTCCATAAAGTTCAGCTAGCTTGGACGAAGTCGCTCGCTCACGCCGGCATGACAGTGATTTGTTAGCTGACGGTATAAAAACTCCTGAAGAACTGTTCTCAGATGCTGCCGATCCATCTGTAAAAATATGGGTCGTTGCGGAGTAACATCTGCGGATATGGGCAAGTGTAACCTGAAGTAGGACACTTTGGTTTATGCGATTTTTGTAATCAATTAAAGGCATAGATTGTTTTATGGTAACAGGTGACAAAGTCTATTGCGAAAAACCCAGTGGCATGGTCTGCGCTGCTTGATTTGGCACGGAAGCATCAATTGCCCTTATTGTTCGCCCAAAGCTGGAAGCGTCTTGATCTGCACTGCGAGCCAGAAAATTGGTTGTGGCATGTAGTCTGTACCTCAAGTAATTTCGTAGCGTCTCTTGAAGCCGTAACACATCCATGGGAAGCAGCCAGCTTCTGCAAGAGGCCCACAACATGACGAGCGTGCAGGGAGCCCAAGGCACTTCCTCAGACAGTTGTTCCTTGCCGCTTCCAGCTGTTTTCTGCTTGTCGGGGACAGTGTCTGCAGGACGGGAAAGCTATAGCGCAAGATACCATCAACACATGCCTAGAAGAGGAGCACCGCAGAGCGACAATCACTGCCCCCACGAGTGCCACAAAGATATCCAATAATTTGGGATGCTGCTAAAATTCGCGTGCGTTATCTTTTTACTTCTGGGGACCAGGAGAGGTTTCTGTTTATAAAAATGCCAAGGTATCTTTGTGTGCGTACGTAATGCAGAGGCCGGCCACTGAGGATTAGAGGGTATCGGTCCATTCTCTCGCAGGTGAACGCCATTGCGACACGTTTTTCGGAGGACAGATGGAGTGCTCTCGGCGATAGGTATGCTGCTATTCTTGAAACAGCCTTCTGTAGCTTCTGCTGTGTGATCCGACGCCATCTTGAAGCACTCCAAACACAGATATCATCTGCATAGAGTGTGACTTTGACACCGCGGGGAAGAACGCGTTTAAGGTGAATAAGGGTAAGATTAAACAGCGTCGCGCTTAAGACTGCTCCTTGATGGACGCCTCTATTTATGTCGTAGTATGGTGTGGGGCCTTGTTCTGTGCACATGAAAAATTTTCGTCCGTCCGGATAGTTCGCAATTCATGCATATAGCCTCCCTACTAATGCGAGTGCAATAAGAGATGCTAGGATAGCATCCTGGTAAACCGAGTCAACTGCTGATTTGATGTCTAAAAACACTGCCATTGGTAATGGCCAGAATTTAGTTCTTCTTCTAAAGATTCTACGAGTGCAATTATGTTGCCAATGGCCGATCGATTCTGTCGAAAGCCGTTCATTTCAGGGGGGTAAAGTTTCGTGGTTTCGAAACACCAATTCATTCTTTTGAACATCATTTTTTCATTAATTTTTCAATGCACCTGAGCAGAGCAATCGTTCGAAAAGAGTCATAGCGTGTGGGTGGCTTTCCAGGCTTCAGAACGGGAGTAATCTTCGCTAGCTTCCAATCTGGAGGAACGACTCCACGCAGCCACGTAGCGTTATAGTACTCTAAGAGACGCAAGCGAGAGTGGTGTGATAAATGGAAAATACCCTCATTAGTAATTTCATCGTAACCAGGAGAAGAGCGTTGTTTGACATCGGAAATAGCCGCAATAAATCCTTGTATCGAGAACGGGTGATCTAACGCATGCACAGCAGCTGGAGGGGAACGGAAATATTTGAACTGTGGGCGCGTCCTTGTGGATGTGGTGGCGGGAAGCAGCTTGCACGATTGTTCATCGGCGTTTCTCTGAGAAATATTCTCATGCAATGACAGCGCGCTGAATGGGCGTAGTTCCGAGATGTTGTTACGCACGCCATTTACTACATGCCAAATGTGCGACAAAGGCTTTCGAACATCCCATTTCGCGCAAAACTCTTGCCATTGCTGCCTGTTTAACTTCTCTAAATGGCGCCTCACGTGTCTCTGCGCCCTACGTGCGTGCTGCATGTCTTCCAAAGTTTTGGTACGTCGACCCTTGCGCTCTGCACGCCTGCGAATGGCTCGTAGCCTCTCATACTCCTCATCATTTCGGACATTTGTAGGCCTTTTCATAACACGGATGATTCCCGTAGGCAGCGAGCAATTATAGGAATTATGAATCATCGCTAGTTGATGCTGTAATGCTATGACCCACGCTCTCTTCATAGGCCTCCCAGTTAGTGAACTTGACCTTCACTCCTCGGAGCGCATCTTTGTCAAGGTAAGAAAGCAAAACTTGGTAGTGGTCGCTTCCCCTTGTTTCCAGGTCTGTGAACCAGAAGAAGTTTGCAGCCCAGCTGCTTGAAATGAAGGAGACGTCAATGCACCTGCCCACTTTCTCGTTTTTGATGTAAGTGATGCTGCCCTCGTTAAGAGGCTGAACAGAGTACTTGATCAGCAGCTCGGCTAGCCGCGCTCCCCGGGAATTTGTATGTGCGCTGCCCCAGATCTCATGGTGCGCATTAAAGTCACCGCAAATTAGATAAGGCGGGGACGTGCCAGTATTAATATTTTCTAGCCACGAGGCGTCAAAGCGGTTGCTTGGCTCCAAGTAAGCAGCAATTAAAGTGAAGCACTGGGTACCAATTCTGGTTTTCGCACAGACGTATTCTTCGGATTCATGAGCAGGCACAGCAACGCTTGCTACTGGCACATTATGACGAGCGGCAATAAAAAGTCGACTTGGGCCGTTTAAGCGCTGCGAATGAAGAAATTGATAATTCTTTAACTTTAAATGTTCTTCAACTCGAGATTCAGATATAACAATCAACGGAAATTAATATGTCGGCACAAGCTGGCGAAGATCAGCTAGTTTCGAGCGTAGGCCACGTGCATTCTTTTGGAAAATTGTACAACTTTTGAGACTTGCGTTAATAAGCGGTTTCAGGCGGTGGGTCTCCGATGCCATGAACTTTGTTGGGCTCTAGAACGATGCCGCGAAGCTGATTATGTGGAGGCCGCGAAAGCTTCCAAAGACAGTACCGCTTCTACCTCGGGGATATGGCCATAGGAGGGGTTGGCGCGCAGCAGTGCCCTGATTGCCGCAAAAAGCATGGGGATGAGTATGCCAGTAATATCAGGCTGCGTGGCCTGAGCTGCCATCTGTCCACGTTCGCTATGTGGACGTCGAGTTGAGGGGAGTCTGCGTCCTGTGAGCGTACATCAGGTGCGGAATGATTAATTGGGGTTGTTTGATGATCCCGTGTGGCCTGCGCGTAGGACGTGCTTGTGGGAGCTTCGCCCTGAAGCGGAGGGTCATTTGAAGGCACAATCGCAGGTGAAAACACAACTTCTGGGTTTGATGGTGGCTCACGTCGGGAAGGAGCATTCCCTTGTACTTGCTCGGCACTGCGTGCAAGAGTAGCTGCCTTTTTCTTCGGGCAAGCTTCATACGACGCGGGATGCGGGCCGCCACAGTTTGCGCATCGGGGTTGATTGCGCGAGGTACAGTCCTTCTGTGGGTGGCCCCCAGAGCATATTTTGCAGCGAAGTTTTCCTCTGAGGTTCCTGGCGATGTGGTCGTGTTTCTGGCACTTCAAGCACTGTGTAGCAGATCCAGTGTACTCTTCATTCGGGAAGCTGTTAAAGCCAAGAAACACCCGTGCTGGCAGAGGTGAACCTGGCTTGAACTCAGATAACTGAGCGTCTGCAGGTCTCAGCAATGACTTGATTTTCATCTCGTATATAGGTGACTTGCCGACGGGCAGAGTTAGCTCCTTGGTCTCTAAGGTAATTCCCTAGTGCCTCATCAGTGTACTCAACGCGCACACCTAGGATTTTGTCATACGTTGCCTTATACGATCGTGGCACGCGCACCTCGACTGGTACACCAGCAAGGGTGGAGATGTGTAGAAGTCGGTTCGCTGCATCTAGAGACGACACGGTTACAACTAGCCTACCATCCTTCGTCAGGCGATGTGTTAAAACTTTTTCTTGTGCCGTCGCCACGACTTCTGACGCCAATACGTTGGGGTTGACTTTCCACAAACTATAACCTTCAGTTGGTTCAAAGACAACAGGAATCCTGGCGGCTCGCTTTTTCTTGTAAGTGACAAGGGTAAAGTCACCTTGGTTTACTTCCATGTCAGTAGCGTCAGAGCAAACATTCCGATCAGCGGTCTCTTGGTCAGTAGCAGGCTTTTTAGGAGCTGACGGGCTTTCCAGGTTATCATCGGGAGTCAAGTCATGCGAAACTGCAGGAGCATCTTGGTAGGGTCCCCTTGGAGCGGCCAGGACCTGGTTGGTTCCGTCCATTATGGCAGCTGCAGGGTCGGCACGCAGCTTCGCTGAAACCGTTTGACACGGGGCGTCCGCCCTTGTAAAGTCGGTGGGTGCTTGTAAGAAGGCAGCGCGAAGGATTTCAGTCACAGCAAAGAGGAACAAGAACAAAACGAAAAATAACTCCAGAGCAGCAAGAACAACCAGCCGGTTGAGCCGATCTTCGTCTTCGTCTCTCCGTCTCGATGAGGGGAATCACGTGAGACAACTGGAATTTTGCATCCTTTGTTTTAGTCAGGAGACAGTCACGTGAGTCATAAATTCGGGTAAAAGTCAATGTGATGCCGGTAGGGCTCGTGAGGAACCAAAATGAAGGTCTCATTGAGGGGAATCCTGAGCAATAAATTAAAAATTGCTTCCTAGTTATAGTCACGATATAGTCACGTGAGTCGTAACTTGGGTAAATGTCAAAGCGACACAACTAGGGCTTGTGAAGTATTAAAATAAAGGACTCGATGAGGGGAGTCACGTGGACAAATTAAAAATTGCGTGGTTATTATAGTCATAAAATAGTCACTCGAGCAATTGGGTAAATGTCCACTTGATGCCACTAGGTCTTGTGAGGTATCAAATTAAAGGTCTTTATAAGGGGAATCACGTGTGACAAATAAAAATTGCTTCCTGGGATAGGTACGTATGAGATAGGTACGTGAATCATTGAATAGAATAAATGTCAAAGTGATGCCGCTAGGGCTTGCGAAGTACCCAACGAAAGGTCTCAATGACAGTAATCACGTCGGACAAATTGAAAATTGCTTTATAGTTATAGTGATGAAATAGTCATATGAGTCATAGATTGAGTTCAAATTCAAAGTGATGCCACTGGGGCTTGAGAGGTATCAAAAAAGGGCTCGTTGAGCGGAATCACGTCAGGCAAAATAAACATTTCTTCCTAGTTATAGTCATGAGCCTAGCCTAGTTAAAGTACTATTTAGAGCCTAGTATATCCTAGTATAGCCTAGTTATAGTCCCAGTTATAGTCACGTGAGTCATAAATTGAGGCAAATGTCAGTTTGTGATGCCACTACGGCTTCGGAGAATACAAATTCAAGGCCGCGATTCAGAATGTTTTGATACAAATTATTTTTTGAAAAGATAACACAGAAATATTTTAATTAAAATTGCAAGAATCACTGGTTTAGTTGACATGAGTAGACATCACAAGCCCGCGACAAATCCGTATTAGGGTAGAGCGCACATTGTGGACGAGATTTTCTTTTTAGCTATAACTTGTTTGTCTTTATTTTAAAAACAACTTGAGGTGAAAATATTTTGCTGACAGTTTTTAGAAACTGTATTTTCTGGTGGATTAGTGAAATTTCTTTACGGTTGACGCACCACTGCTGTCGAGACCACTTCATTGGCCGCTGAATGAGCTCCGAACCTCAGTTAGCCGCTAAATATCATTCGCCTCAAATGTCCTTCAGTGATGTCGTGTAGCGCGGAATAAATCGCATTTAGAAGAATTGTCACTCGCTCTAAAGATAATTTGACCGGCCGTCTGACAGTTGTAGTACATATGCTAAGCAGTTTCGATCGTATCATAATATTGGCCATAAAATAAAATATTGATAAGGTGAATTTCTGGAGCAGCAGCTTGTGTAGTCAAGGCAATCCGGCCTTCGCAGAACACTCCATGCCAATACATGGCTTGCACAACCTCCGCGCTGGCCTCTTGCATAATGTAGTTGGCCCACGCAGCGCGCGATGGTAAAGTAACACAAGGGCGAGGAGAGAACACAGTGAGCGCCTCATATGTGTTGCTCTCATTTCACCCCGAAAATATTTCTACGGGGTTCTTTTTTTAAGTAAGGGCAGATATTTCTCAGACACTGCAAAAAAAAGTTAGTCGGGTTTTTATATATATACTCTGACGGTAGAATGAAGTTAGCCCAAATGCTAAGCTGTCTGATGAGATTCAAGATGCCTGGCGGAGCTGCAGAAGAACGATCATTACAATAATAATCATAACCACTACATTGTCGACACCTCTAATTCATACGGTATTGGAATGAAACTGGGCAGATGAGTAGTCATGTTCTGGAACCGCACATGTGGCAATAAGTGATCTATTACTTTTGCGTAAATGCAAGTAGGGTGCCATAAGCCCGCTCTAAATGGCGCGAATTTACAAGAGAAATTGCAGCTATGGCATCGCTAGTGCGTCAGTATGACGTTTTGCTGCACTAGCTAAAACAATCCATGCGATGATTTTTGTTGTTGAGGAAGCTACAAAATAGGTCGTATTGCCGCTCGAGCAGTGCCGCAAACATGATTTCTCCAGGAAATTTGCACATTGCAGAATGGGCTATATGCCACGAAAACCTCATCGAGAAACGCTTAGGAAAGTTCTTATCCACCCTGCGTATTGCTAAAAATGTCCAGGTATTTGCGTTTCTTCTCGCGCAGTCGGGCGTCACTAGTTTTGGAAATGTGGAATGGTGGCGTGGCGAAGCACCGGTCTATCGAAGACCTGCATCGCAGCAATTCTAACCAGTGTCCACAGGTTCAGAGGCACAATTGGAGAAGACGAAGCGAGAAGTGACTTAAGAAGAACCAAAGGTAGAATGGGCTCAATATACACAAAAAGTCAACACTCCTAAAACGCCGTTATCCGTTGAACAAAAAAGGTGGTCACTGCCTCCCCCGAAACTTTCCTTAATTTCATGGTGACATTGCTTACAAAAGGTGAAGCTGGTATTCTGATAGTTATGAATCGTGTTACCGAGACCGCACAAACAGGTATCTCTATATTGGGATACATGTATGTCGATTCATTCATTACACCAGTAAGGAGCAGAAAAAAGCATACTGCTGTTACGTTAAAATGGTAACCCTGCCAAATGTCTTGCAGGGTGGATCATGGCGCTTTTGCGCCGCGCATTCCCGAAAAAAAGGGTGACGTTGTCACGAGTATTCTTTGTGACAGTCATCCTGTATGGTTCATCACCTGACTGTGGCGTTACTGGTTCCGTCGGTGGCTTGCAACATATATTTTCTAGAGCATGAAGTCGTTTATAGCGAATTCCATTACAGGAATGTCTGGCACTGCCATTAGTGCCGTCATGAGACTGCTGGAAAAGGTTGGATTTTTACTTCACCTGTCTTTCAAATTCTGTTGCTTTGTGACTGACAACTCTCTTTTCCCGACGTCTCACAAGTTTATTCTCCTCCTAGAAGCACGACGCTCCCTATGCACTACTTTGTAGCAAGCACTGCTTGCTTTTTTGAGTCGCTGTGTTGATTTTTTTCTTGTTATTATTTCGCGGCAAACAGCCTTAGAAAAAAGATCTCTGTAAAAATTGAGCGAATGCAGGAACCTCGGATCAAATTGAGAAAACTTCGACTGCATCGACGATGGGGGAGGGGGAGCTAAGGATACAAGGGTGGGGATGGACAGAAAGGGGTGTTACAAGCTGGGTTGGCAGAAGGCTAGTGTGTTTCGATGACATTTGCCGCAAAGAAAGCATATAGGGGGCGTGGTTTGTATTCTCTTAGTTGAAAGTCTAAATTAGGGGGTTTACGTGCCGCGCCTTTGCACCTGGGCCACGAGGGCTCTGGATTAGTTTTGACCATGAGGGTATCTTTAACGCGCGACAAAATCTCGACATGCGATCGCCTTTTTTCTCCTCCATAGGGAATACAGCCATCGCAACCGGGATCAAATCCGCGTCATTGGGCTCAGCAGCATAACTGAGCCACTACAGCGGGTGGTAATTTCAGTAACTGCCTTACGACTGATAGGGGATGTAAAGCTGCTTCCGAAGCGCTCTGGTTCGTCATTGTTTACTGCAATAAAAACGTAAAGCACCATAGATATGTTTACCATCCTGTTACATCATTGTGTCGGTGTTACGTTGCTCCACATGGCATATCAGCCACAAGCAACAAAGAAACAATAAAGAAGCAAAACAAATGAATCAATTTATTTTTGTATTGAAAACAAAGAATTATTTCGAATTTCATGGAGATGCCACTTCAGTATAGTTGTAACTTTCCATCAATTAATGAAGGGCATGAAAAAAAAAATTTCTTTCACGTTTTTTCAGAAAAAATCGAAAATTCATAGACACGGTATCGAACATATCAAAAGCTCGGCATGGTTTTAGAGCCCTGCTGAAGAACTTTTCCACAAATTTTTGGGGGTGTTTCCTTATAGTTTTCTTGATGCCTAATTCGGAAAAGATGTTTATATTTCTTGCGACACCACACCCAAACAGCATTTTTTTTCTGAAAGCAAACTGCCCCTTACCGGGGTGCGGTCGGAGCACCGGCTGCCTTTCGCGATCGGAAAGTGGTAGATAACATCCTATACGGAATCCCTGGAGCAGCGGTGACCACTCGACGTGAGGAGCGCATTCTGTTCCCATTTAGATATGGGCTAGAAAGTTAATTGGAAGATGAAAGACGCACAAAATCGTTTCTTAAAACAGGTGCGTTTGAAGGAAGCAACAACAGAACAAGTCTCCTTGTGGCGTGCTTCAATAAGGAGTTTTCCCCTACTGACTCACGGCCGACTTTGGATTTCGGAATGCAGGGATTTTAAGCAGATATTGGATCGTCGCTTTCACTACTAGAGTGAAAACATTCCTAGCACAATTTTTCAACGTACTATAAGCCCCTTTCTTGTATGTGTAACTTTCTTTTTACATTTGGGCGGGCACTAACGAGGTCTAGCCGTCACATTGAATTTTACCCCATTTTATGACTCACATTACTATCTCATGACTATAACCGGGAGCAATGTTCAATTTGTCCCAAATGATTCCCCTCATGGAGACCTTTATTTTATTCCTTACGGGCCCTAGCGGCATCACTTCGACTTTAACGTAAGATATGACTCACAAGAATAGCTTATGACTATAACGACGAAGCAATTTTAATATGTCCCACGTGATTCACCTCGTCGAAACCTTTATTTGGATACCTCACAAGCCCTAGTGGCATCACTTTGACTTTTAAGCGATTTTATGAATCACGCGACAATCTCTTCACTACAACCAGGAAGCAATTTTTAATTTGCATCTTGTGTTTCCGCTCCTCAATGGCTTTAATTTGATACCTGAAAAGCCCTAGTGGTATCACTTAGAATCTTAACCCAATCTATGACTCCGGTGGCTATCTTATGACTATAAAAAGGAATCGATTTTAATTTGTCCCACGTGATTCCTCTCATCGAGACGTTATAATTGATATCTCGCAAGCCTTAGTCGCTATAATTTGCATTTACCCAAATGTAATACTCACGTGACAAACTCATGACCATACTAGGAAGCGGTTTTTAATTTTTCTATGCGATTCCTCTCATCGAGACCTTTGATTTGATACGTCACAAGCCCTAGTGGCATCAATGTGAATTATCACCCAATTTATGACTCACGTTACAAGGTCATAACTATAACCAAGAAGCAATTTTTAATTTATCTCACGTGATTACCCTCATCAATAGGTTTAATTATATACCTCAGGAGCCCTAGTGGTATCATTTAGGGCTTTTAACTGAAACCATCACTCACGTGACTATCTCATGACTATAACCAGGAAGCAATAATAATTTGTCCAACGTGATTCTCGTCATCGCGTCATTTAAATTGATACCTCTGAAGCCCTAGTGGCATCACGGTGATTTTAACCCAATAAATGACTGACAATCTCATGACTAAAACCAGAAATAAATTCTTAATTTGCCGAAGTGATTCTTCTCATCAAGGCCTTTTTTTGATATCTCACAAGCATTAGTGGCATCAATTTGACTTTGAACCCAATCCAGGACTCACGTTACTATCTCATGACTACAACCAGGAAGAAAATATTGATCCCACGTGCATCCCCTCACCGCGACCTTAATTTCATACCAAATAAGCCCTACTGGCATCACGTTGACATTTAACCCAATATATGACTCACGTGACTATCTCATGACTAAAACCAGGAAGCAATTAATAATTTGTCCCACGTGATTCCCCTCACCGCGACCTTTAATTTGATAGCTCACAAGCCGTAAGGGCACCACGGTGACTTTTAACCCAACCTATGACTCACAAGTCTATCTCATGACTATAACTTGGAAACGATTTTTAGTTTGTCCAACGTGATTCCTCTCATCGAGACTTTAATTTCATACCTCACAAGCCCTACAGCCATCACTTTGACATCCAACCCAATGTATGATTATCAATAATTTACTAATTAACCTAAATTAGGTCATTAACATTCGTTCGAGGCCTACTGCTGCGGGAGGAACTTTGGGTGAGCGAATACCGCGCTCGCACAAAAAAACGTGCCGCCAGTTGTGGGCGAGACGTCTTCCTTCCACAACTTCTGTTTCCCGCCTCTATGGCAAAAAAGTGGTGCTAGTGTCGCGCGGCCCACTCCAGGTTCCGGTCTCTAAGATCTGTCCAGCCTGCGGTCCGCTTGTACGTAAGCGCTGTTAGGCCCGAAGTTTTGTACAATGGGGCGGCGAAAAACTCCGACGGAGTAAGTTCAGAACGTAGATCGTGGTCGGATCTCCGATTCATGAATTTTCTCCCATGTTTCTGCGATTTCAGTAAGAGAGAAGATCACGTTGTTAAGCTTGGCTTTGTGGTCCACTTATTATATGCACTCACACGCTCGTAGGAGGAAAGCCACGCCCCGGCGTAGCTATCGTCGGTGCCGCTGAACTTGGCCGGGTACCGCTGACGCCAAGAGCAAGGCAGATCACGGAATGACTGGTTTTTCTGGACATTGGGGGGCAGCAACTGGGTACGAAGCTCTAGGGTGGAATAGAAACTCCTCATTTTCACCACTTGTCAAGAAAGCAGTCCACGCACCGGTACTCGGTTGAGGTGGTTTATTCGCAGGGGTGAAGCCACTAGCAATGCAGGTCCGAGCAGTGAGGTAACCGAGCTCAACCGAGATACCCGAGCTTGAGATAAGCGAGCTCTCGAATACCCTTTCTGGAGTTCATATAACTGGCCTGACACGTCTTGGTCGCATATCCCTCGGCCAGGTTTGGACATATTTATAGAAACTCTATAGGTTTCATCATTGCTTCACCAATGAGATCACGATAATCGGTTCTATAAACATAAAGCTGAAACGGAAAGTTGAGAGACCCTTTCAACAGACAGGCTACCGGTGCTACCGTCGACAACGCACTCTAGCGAAAGCAGTACAAAGCTGACACCATTCAAAGAACAGAAGACATCTGAAAAAGACAGTCGAATGGTAAAACTAGAGAGCTTGAGGAAAGCTCCGAGGCTTGGAGAAACTGTTTTAAAGATAAGCACCTAACACCCGAGTAGAAAAGCAGCGACGATGGCCTACGCATTTCGATGTGGCTGCGTCGACTGCGCCGACCTTCCAAGCAAGGATTCTACATATGGCACCTGGGGCACTTTCCCCCTGTGACTGCTTCACCATATCGACAAAGATGAACTTTCTGAACCTGCCGAACGCAAACTAAATACGGCTTACGTGTGGTTGGGGAAGATTCACAAACTTTATAAGTGTCAATATTGCAGCAACGAGGATATCACCATCATCGGTGCCCGTATTCGCGTGAGCAGCTATGTAACAAGTGCCTTCGTCTTCCTCTCATCCCCACTGTGTAAAAAGCACCAACACCGTGTCAAAGGGACGTCACGGACCTTGGTCATTCCTGTTATTTTACAATATTCCTCCCTCCCTCTTTCCCATGGTGGATACCTTTGTGGCGCATACCCCGTGATGGCATGTTGAATCTGTTCAGTACTCGTCATTACAATATATATATATATAAATATATAAATATAAATAATATATATGTGGCGAATCAGAAAATGGGAAATGAGGGGCTCTGTGAAAATAAGACAGAAAATAAGGGTTGGCAGTCAAAAAAACCTCGGAAAGCAAAGGAGAGGTTGTGGTGCGTCATAGAAAAAGATGAATTTTTTGAGTCAGAAAGAAATTGGTGAAAAAATGCCCTCACCCGGCGGGCATTTTTTCACCAATTTCTTTCTGACTCAAAAAATTTTTCATCTCTTTCTATGACCCACCACACAACCTCCCTTTTGCTTTCCAAGGTTTTCTTGACTGCCAGCCCTTATTTTTCTTATATATATATATATATATATATATATATATATATATATATATATGTATATATATATATATATATTTGTTAGAGTACGCGAAGGGAATGAAATTAAAAAGAAAAGGGAATGGTATGTGCAGAATCATCGGCAATGTGTGCGTGGGGATGTGCTGCAGACCTGCAATGGCCCCCATTAGGGTCGTGATTGCCTAGTATGGATCATGTTGACCAGTGTGAGCGGCGTTATCATTAGCATAAAAGAGTCAGGAATCCACGTGGGTAGCGTCTAGAGCTGCAGAATTACATGTGACTGCTTCAGTCTGCTTGTGGCTGCTTCCGTAATCTATGATTCAAAACCTCTCGTCGGCAGGAAAAAGGTTCGCCAATAAATCATCCGTCAAATGGTGGAGGATCCCTGGTCACGTCTTAATTCTTTAGCTCCAAAACCGCAAGTTATCCTTAGCCACGGACAACGAATTGAACCGGAGTGGTATGCCCCCATCACCGGTGCTGATATGCTCCAGTGCCATGCAGAGAAACCCGGTATCCTTCAGTGGAACATATGATAACGACGTGGTTTCGTTCGCTTCAAAAAGTAAAGACCCCCCTGAATGTACTATCGCTCCTGGCCGCAAGTGTACAAACATCGAGCCAATGGCTGTATTCAGGGATGGAGGCGCTATTCAGGACGTCGTGTACTATATTGTGATCCTAGTGTTCCCATGAAGTAATTTTACGACATGGCTTTGTTTCGCATCGCAACCCAGTGACTGACAAAAGGGAAGTTTCTTCGTTCTAGTGCTCAGTTTTAGAACACCTGAAATGGCTGGCATTTTTTTGGGTTGGTACAATAAAAAGTAGAACACAACGTAGCGGTGTATATAACGCATAGACGGGTGCCTCCGGGCGGCCCTCTGCAGACAATAAAAGACCTGCTGAAATACTTAGAGCTGCGTAATCATAGATATGGACTAAAACTTAGTCGTATTTTGTGCTTTTTGTCTGTTATTCCAGATTTCGATAGGGTTCAAAGTGACTATAAACCTGATATGAATTTGCTGAAGGCGGACCATATGTTCAACCGAGCGAGGGCAAAGTTTCCGCACGCTGCTTGGTACCTCGGATTCGAAGGCTACAGGATACCATTTGATCTGTACGTATGTTGGTGTTTTGCGTGAGATTGCACAATATTTCGATTCCCGACCACCGAGGATGGTTCTCTGACAGGGGTGAAAAGTAAGAATGCCCGTGGGTTCGAGATTTCAGCGCAGGTTCAAGATCCCCAGGTGGTGAAAATTAAGCTGGAGCTCTCCACAACGCCGCGCCTGATAATAAATCAGTCAGAGATTGCACAATGTTGCACTGGCACAAGGAAATCAATCCTTTATTTAACCTTTCATTACTGATAAGTTCTTGTAATGAGGGGATATGTCAAAACTTAACTGCTTATAGGTAGACTTCGGGTTAGTAAAAACAATGTTTGGTAAACCTTTGATGGGCCATCACAATTATTTGTGACAAACGTTTGCCACATCTTTTAATTTGTTTTTTTTTTTATGTAGGAACCAGCAGAAAAAGATATAGGGAAAACCGCGCGTCCTCTTGTAAAAGACAACAAAAGGGTGTGTCTAGCGTTTTTATAACTGGTATTCCCATACCCTGACACTAGGGTAATTTTTCGTATATAACAGCATTATCAATAAATAAAAATTGCTAAATGCGCGGTGTCTTCTGTCTATTTAAGACTCTAAATATCAAGGCATCATTTACCTATTCATAAATTTCGGCCGGGATAATAAATATTATATATATATATATATATATATATATATATATATATATATATATATATATATATATATATATATATAGTCGTGAAGTGGAGTCCTTAGTTGCTGCAGGAATACGCACAAAGTAGAAGTACGCTCGGATACTTTATTTCCAACGTTTCGACCTGAGACAGGTCTTCCTCAGGAAGACCTGTCTCAGGTCGAAACGTTGGAAATAAAGTCTCCGAAGAGCGTACTTCTACTTTGTGTATATATATATATATATATATATATATATATATATATATATATATATATATATATATATATATATATATATAATATACACACGCAAAACATAGAATGGGACAGAGGGATGGAATTGCTGAGACATGCCCTGGCAATCGAGCACCCAGTTAAGTCTTGAAGGGCCGGAAGGAAGGGGCAAGAAGAAAAGTAGTATATAAAGGGCACTTTGGCGCGACGGGGCCTTAACAAAGACTGCCGCAATGCGGTGGGCAAAGGCAGGCGTCTTGCAGGTGTCAAAAGAGGTAACAAATGTGCGAGTGAGCACAAAAAACATGGTAATCAATACAGCCAGTATGAGCGAAAGAAAAAAATTATGGTTGCAGTGGTTTGTGTTTCAAATATTATACGTGGGGCATCAGCACTATCAAGTGCATGAGGGTCTTTTGGGACGGTGTCAAGGCTCTCTTTAATGTAAATAAAATACGAAAGCCAAATTCCAAACGGTGAAAGAGGCCAGTGTGCGTACTTTTCTGCATCGATAATGAAAAAGAGAAGAAAAACATGATTTGTAATAATAACAGGTTTTGAGGTGGGTAGGTAAGATTGTTGAGACGTAAGATGCCCACTTTTCATAACAGCCTTATTGTGTCGCCGATTGCAATACCGCAAGGATTCTAAACTTCCTTCAAAAACATTATTTCCTGCAGGCTTGAAGAAGTAGAATTCCTAGGATATTTAGGATTTCTTGAATTTTGTATTGCTTGAAAAAGAACGTTTGTATGCTAAATTTAGAGTTTGAGATATTAAAAACGGTGGTTCGGGTAGTAAAATGTTGAGCATACGCTATGGAGGCCCAATTATGAGGTTCTGCTCGATCTCCATTCAGGCGAAAGTTGACTCGTAATACTGTCTCGTTTATCCAAAGTACTGGTTGTGACAGAATAAACATTGTAATTATAAGCAATGTTGAGTTTCACGTGAAACCTAAAATATGCTTTTAAATTTATTAGCTGGTAATGTATTTAAATGCAGTTCATGTGCAAATGTTTGCAAGACTTGCACCTAGGACCGAGTCCGGGGCCTAATTCAAGTTGCTCGGAAACACCAATTTTGGCATGTACTAAAATACTGTTAGGTTAAAACCAAAATGTATTTATGATATAACGGTATATACAGGAGTAGGAAATACAGTAGCCCATTAGCGGACCGTTCCCAAGCGGGTAGTCTAATGTCATCCTATTCTTTCTCAATCTATGTTTCGACGAGCGTCCCTTGGTGCTGCTACTACTTCGCGGTTGGCCGGCGCATGTGGAAGCGCCACGTGACATTACTCCCGTCGGCAAATGTATCGTCCCGTAATAGCTTGGAGCTGTTATTGGTAGGCATTCGATAGGTTTGAGGCGCGAAAAGTGAACGATGTCCGACGAATGAGACGCCTCTGATGATTAAGGCCGAAGAGCAGCAACCTCGCATGTGACATCTGTCGCTTCGCGTAGCACGTACTAAGGCTAGGCGAACGAGTCATCAACTTTGAGGAAAGTACATCACGGCGAGAAGGCCTCAGCGGGGGTGAGATAGCCAGGCTCAAAAGACACCGTGCTGTGCCTATCGTAGTAACGGGTCTTTTTTGTCATGTCAGGACCACAAAGGCCCGCCAGACACACATCGCACACTCGCGCCCCTCGCATGATGGCTTCATGGGAGTGCAGTGACGGCGGGGAAGTTTAGCAGGGATAAGGGCCAGACACATGCCCGTCTTTGCAGCCGGTTTTCGGCGCCGGTAAACGTTCCGGAAACCGCTCCCCACCGCCGTTTGGTGGAATTGGAGACACATGGTGCGCGGACGCCGTCGACGCGTCGGGCCGCTTACCTCCGCCTCGTTCCGTCGTGCGTGCATGCAGCCTTTGCAAGCCCGCACAAGGGTCGCATTGACGCTTGACGGAGTTCTCCTGGTAACCCCGCAATGCTCGTGATTTCCTCTCCTAGGAAATTTTTGCTTTAAGTAATTGGGACCAATTATATCCATTAATAGCGTAAATAGATATAATTGGCCAAGCGGAGTTTTGAAAACCTAAAATTTACTACAAAAATAGAAAAAAATCACAACAGTGAACATACTAAAAATATGTCTTACATGTACTCGAAAACGAAGACGTAACTTAAAAAGCCAACAAAAGAACGTTGGAATTAAAAAAAATGAGGAGATGAACCAGTTGTGTAACGCCCTGCGGTTCCATAAAAATGCGTAACTGGCGGAAGTAACACAGTTAATCGTTGTAATAGCGTAATGAAGGTAAATGGTCAAATAGAATATCCCCCCTCCCAAATACACAGCATAACCATTTAGCAAAAATGGGGATGAAATTTAAAAAATGCATCTTTAGATATGTTCCGAAAAAGGAAGACTCAACTAAAAAGCCCGGGAAAGAACGACGGAAACACGAATAAATAATCGCGCAAATGGACGAAATCAGCCCTACGCCTGTCATATGCGGAAAAACACACTATTGGTCAAGTGAATGCGCTTAATCAATATAATGGTGCAATTTAGATCATTGGCGAAAAGAAACAAAATAAAGAATCAAAATAAAATAACCCAACGTATTAGGCTACTCATAGCCATACCTCGCTCAAAAAAAAAAACTCAATGAATACTAGTGGCGTAAGAACGCTAGGCATTATTGATAATTATCTGGATTTCTACAAATGTTTTTATCATTCAACGTGGCAAGAATATGGTTTCGGTTGTTGTTCTTTTCACATGAACTTTAATAAAGCCACCGCATAAACAACGACAAAGGAAGCCTTCACTGACTACACGGAGAAAAAAAACACTGCAATGCCGACATTTCTCGCAGTAGTTGCTCTTAATTTTAGTGTATGCAGCGTGGTCTTTTGCAGTTACAAGGCAAGCGAAATCGATACGCAGTTGTTTTTTGATCCCATATATTTGCTTCTGCTCGTACCAGAGATATCAGCAGATCGTTTTCGGCGATGCGGGCCGCCCTTGAGCTGTTCATGTCTGCGGCGCAAGAGAAAGCCACCTCACGAAAGCCAGAAGCGGAGGACACACCGAATACAGGCTCCACTTTGAAACCCGCGCGAAACCTCATAAATGACGCTTCCGCGCCTCGTGCTGTTATTGGCTGACGCCCCCTGCCACTTAATTGCCTGCACGTTTGACGCGTGGCAGCGGAGAAAAATATCTAGCAGGTTTGACGCATGCGGAGAGCCGGTTTTGGGTGCCGGGTGGGCGCCGTTCCGGCTACCGGAACGGAGAATCGCGTGCACAGACGCGTCCCTCTCCGCCCATGTGTCCCCCGCTATAGTCTCCATTGGCCAAAGTCGGTAATGATAAATATAACTATGGTTGCAGTTTTTGACGTAAGGCTAGCTAGTGCAAAGAGCGGCTAAAACACTTGCTAATGGACAGAGGTGAGGAGATGGATGATAAAATCGATTATCAAGATAACATTGACCTCAAATAAATCAATGAGGATGACTATATAGGCGCGGCACCATTTCTACGATGGTTCGCTTGCCCGTGCTGTTATTTCAGACCTTTCTGCTCTGGACCTCCCTTCCGTGGCCGCATATATCGGAGCTCGCAGCTACCTGTCACCAATTTCTACCCTGGAATGCATCACAGCTCCCCCGACGACCTTGGATGCAGCTTTTTCTTGCGTCTAGAAACGGGGAGAATTCACCGCTACTGTCGTCACCGGAGGAGCGTAATATAAGAAACATTGAGAGGCCATCCACCTTGGGCACGACACCGTCTCGTCGATGGCTCGCTCACCCGTGCTTTTATTTCAGGCTAGTTACCGGAACTCTGCTGCTTGCGCAAAGAGTAGCAATTACTGTTTGTTAGCGGTATCGTGCCCACCAGAGTTGCTTGATGTGAAAAAGCATGAAACGTTTTGTTGTATCATGCCATCTGTTCGGTCAATTGTGGTCTTGGTGCTATCGGGTGGCGTGGAAGCCAACCCCGGTCCGATCAGCAAAGCGGAGGCAGAGGCGTTTGATTCCGTGTTAGCAGCAATACGCAATCTGGAAACTCGGCTTGGCGCTGTACTCGCTGACCACAAGAAACAAAATTAAGGCACTAACAACGCAAATTGCTGCGCTCGCATCAAATGCTTCTTCGTCAAGTGCCCCTCCAAGTGACAATGCTTTAAAAACTGTCATTACCCAGCTTCAAACAATAACATCTAGGTGTGACGATGCTGAGAACCGCATGCGAAGGTGTAACTTGCTGTTTTTCGCAATTGCGGATGAGGAAAAAGAAGATTGGGGTGTCCTGAGGAAAGAATGATCACTTTTTGTTCTCACAAGCTGCACATTCCTACAACCTGTGCTAAATTCGAACGTGTACATAGATTAGTTAAGTTCACGACAGAAACATACCGTCCAATAACTGCGAAATTCAACTAATTCAAATAAAAGAATAATATACTAGGCGCTGCTAACAAACACGAAGCACAGATATCACTTTCGGTGAAAACTTTTACTTTTCAAAACAAACGTTTCAAGGTGACTGTTGAAAAACTGAACATTGATAAAAAACGTACTTCTACGACAATGTAACAGACGCCGTCGTCCTATGTAAAAGATAGCTAGAAGGTGCCACGCGCTCTCATTCTGCTAATCTGCCTCTGTCACCTCGCTCAGGTTCGTCACTATCAATTGCCTTTACCAATATTCGGAGCCTACTGCATAGACGTAACGAAGTCTGTTTCTTCTTACACAATATTAATGCCGACATCCTCGCACTAACAGAGACGTGGCTGAATTCTGACAAAAACGATAGCAAAATTCTCCCTGATAACAAAGCATATACATGTATCTAATGATAGGACAAACAAAAGAGGCGCTGGCGTTTTGCTAGTGGTTAAGAAAACCATTTCTTTACACATTGTGTCATTTGACTCTGCCGTCGAAATCATATGGGTTGCTTGTTTAACTGGTGCCTCTAAAATACTAATAGGTGTTTGCTACCGCCCTCCTAATTCTCCGTTTTACTTTCTGAGTGACTGGCGCACAAGTTCCGGACGAGTTCTGGACAAATTTCAGGACACTGACTGGGTTCATCTACCATCTTCCTGTCGTGATTCTTGAGAAATAATCAATATTACATTAGATTTCTGTCTCTTCCAAGTAGTTATTTAGATCCACCCGAGGATCTCACATTTTCGATTTAGCATCTAAAAGTGCTCCTGAAAGGGTTCAGTCTGTCTTGAACACAGATGGTTTTTAGTGATCACAATATGCTAATTATAACACTTAACTTACCAGTACCGCCTCCTGGTTTCAATGTAAAAATATTACGATTATAGCAAGTCGAACTACAATGAAATGAACAAAGATGTAGAGATATTCTATACTATAGAACTAATGCCCTGCTTAAAAAGTTGCTCGATTGATACTAACTGGTCACTTTTTCGAAACAAAATGTCTACTTTGGTTTAGAAATACGTGCCACTAATAACAAACTCAAATGATAGAGCTAACCCATGGTTCTATAGGTCTCTTGATGCACAAAGAAACAACAAGAAACGCTTATACAAAAGCTCCAGATGCTCGGGAACTAGGGAGGCATGGCAGAAGTACAAAAAGTGTCTGCAAAACTACTTTTTCGCCATATCTACTGCTAAAAATAAATAATTCTCAAATGAGCTACCTTACATCCTAAAAACTCACCCAAGAAAGTTTTGGCAAGAAATATCCCCCCGCACGATACTAACAAGATTGTATTACACGATGATGAGCACGTTCCCATTTTTAAAAGTGACTTCGCCATCGTATTTAACACAGTTTTTTCGTCAGTATTTATTAGGGAAGATGATTCCAGCGTTCCTTGTTTTGATGACCTAGACTGTCCATACAAGAAACCGATTGTCCTAAGTGCCGAAGGAATTGAATATGTTATAAATAACCTTAAACTATCCACCTCCGAAAAAGTTGATAACATTAATTCGAAAATACTAAAAGAATACCAGGTCTATTTCAAGTAAGACTTTGTACCACATCTTCTTGCAGTGCTTATCATCCGGACAGTTCCTGAGCGACTGGAAAACGACTAAAATTGTGCCAATACATAAATTTGGGAATAAAAATTCGCCCGACAACTAGCGCCCTATTTCACTAGCTTGCATATGTTGCAAAGTGCTTGAACATATTATCACTGCTAACATTTACTCTCAACTCGAAACCAATAACTTTTTTTGATAACCAGCACGGCTTCAGAAAACGTTTGTCTTGTGATACGCAGTTACTTGAAATTGCCACTGACTTGCACAATAACAAGGACAGCAACTTGCAAACTAACTGTATTTTTTTATTTTTCAAAAGCTCTTGACCGTGTCACCCATTGCCGTTTCTTCTCTAAATTTTCCGCCCTTCCACTAGATTCTTTAACATTATCTTGGCTTCGTAACTTTGTTTTCATGCGTGAACAGTTCACGGAAGTGAATGATTACACCTCGGCACTGTCCCCAGTATCTTCGGGTGTGCCTAAGGCAGCGTTCTCGGTCACCTACTCTTCGTAAAATTAATTATGATTTGCCTTCTCGCGTCACATCTTGCATGCGCCTTTTTGCTGACGATTGCATAATGTACCGGAAAATGAAAGACCCCACTGACCGCGTAACGCTTCAAAAAGACCTAAAACTTATCTTCGGTTTGTGCAACACCCACATGGCAAATGTCTTTAAACTTAACTAAGTGCCATAAAATAACCTTTATCCGAAAACACACTAACTCTAACTTCTTGTATTTCCTGAACAACCATTTAGTTTCTCAGGCACTAACATATAATTACCAAGGCGTGCTTTTAACTTCAAATTTTTCATGGTCCACCCACATTAAGGTCATATGTGCTAAAGCCTCACAATCATTAGAAAAAATACGTTAAAATGTGCATGCTTCTCAGTCTAACATTCGTCAAGTAGCCTATAAAACATTTGTACTACAACAGCTGGAGTTCACGTCCTCAGTTTGGTCTCCCCATCAAAATTCTTTAGTTGACAATCTAGAAGCCGTACAAAATCGCGCAGCTCGGTTTATATCCAAATTATATGACTTCATTTCAAGCATAACAAACATAAACAATCTTTCACTAGAACCATTGTATATCCGATGGCAAATCGCACTTTTACGCATGTTTCACAACTACATTATTCGTAACAGACCATCCCCATTACCCACTGTAAGCCCTCTTTCCACATCACGCACATTATTTATTCAACGCAGCTCCACCAGAATCTACTGCACCACAAACTATTTCATTTGCTCTGCCCTCTCACGTGCTATCCGGTTGTGGAACAAGCTCCCTGACAATATCGCATCGCTGACTAACCCAGAAAGATTCCGCAATCACCTGCACAAGCATTTTTCTATGTAAAACCACAATTATTTTTTTTGCAGTTGCGGCTACCACACTAGATGTATTATTGCTTGTACATATTTTTTTCCACTCTTGGTTGCTGTTATCGTGTTCTTTTTCTCTTGTCTCAGTGACTTGTTTCTGTATAATCAATCTAGTTTTTGTTTAAATTTCCGTTTTCCAGTGGCTCGGTTGTGGTTGAGGCTCCGGTGGCAGTTGTAGTTCCCGAGAGCGGGCGCAGCAGGCTTGGGGCGCGGCGCTCTCTTGGGGTTGGGCTGCAGGCGATGCGTCGGTGCTCCGAAGCCGTGGTCGCACGAGCACGTACGGGTTGCAGGCTGTGGTGGGCGTCCGGGGAGTCTGGGTGTAGGTCCCTGGCGCTCAGCTGGAGGTCCGTGGCCGCGGTGGTCACGGTGGCATGCGGGGCTGGCCGGTTGGCCCATGTGTCCGGGGACGTCGTGGAGGGCGTTGGGCTGGACAATAGCAAAGGCAGCGGTGGGAAGTCATGGTAGTATAAGGCCACTGCGGGAGCTTGGGTAGTGGTGCATGCGACCTCGCGCAACCCAGGAGGGTTGCAGCGCTTTCGCGTGAAGCAAAGCTCGCGGATGTGGCTAGCAAGCTCAGCCACAACCTCGAAGGTCGGGTGCAGGCCATCAGCAGCAAGGTCTCGGCGGGCGGGAAGGTGCTGGAAGCCGTGGTCAATGAAGCCGTGGCCGAATTCACGCAGAAGAGAGTTAAAGCGTCGTGCTTTTTCATTGCAGCCAATGGCAAAGTGGGACATGCGGTAGTCACGGCGATGGTTAGCACAGCGCGGAAGAATCAAGCTGGCGTAGATGGTGGAGTTGTTAGGCCGAGATTGCAGAATAAAGTCAGTCAGCGAGCGATAGCCACAAAAATCACGTTCAGCAGAAGAAGTGGTGAGGTCATTATGACCGACATGCAGAAAAACTGTGTTAGAGCACGCAGTTATGAATACAATGAGTAAGCATGCGTCAGAAATGCATGCGCCGGTTTGCGAAATAAAAGCAGAGGTTCCAACACAGAGTGGGTCAAAATGTTCCAAAAGGTTTTTAGTCCGATAGTCGCCGATTACAACACTAGACGGGGCAGTCTGCGAGAACTTCCGAATGACGTCTTTCTTCGTTGTCCTGGCAGCGCTCATGGTTGAAAATAGTCTGGAAAGATGAAAACTCACACAGAGCGCGAAAAACTCACAGAGCGCGAGTCCTACCTCATCTATAAGTTTAAGTCAGTGTCGTTTGGCATCAATGAAAGTTGTAAGAAATTAACGTGTCTTTCCTCCGATTAAAATTTCGGCTTCATTTCTCAGGCTAGTGTTACGCCTGTTCATTTCTTTCCCCTCTATAATATTCTCCTATCAGATGGCGAGCTCCCGTACATGGGTAGAGTTTCGTGATAGCACCGCGTTTTTTAGAACAATGGCTTCACTAACCCAAATCTTACAAACAAGTCTGGACATTGTGATCATGGTAGAAGGCTGCAGGACCATTGTTAGCGTTAATATTCTCACCTTGTAATAAATTTGTGCACGCGAGCGTGTGTGATTGCTTTCGTGTCTCTTTCTTTGTATTGCTGTTTTCCAATATTCGTTGCTGACCGCCTCCGCATTCCCTGAACTGGTACCATGCGCCGGCCAGATGCATACTATCTGCTGCCGCGTCATACGCGTGCACCTGCCTGTTTTCTTTATTTTCACGACTAGTTTGACCTTGTCCTTTTTTTATTTTTTCCGCTCTTTGTATACCACTGTACACTCATTTCCTGTCGAAACTGCCTGTCCTACTGCTTTTGGGCGCGACCCTTGCCTCCCACCAACAGAAGCCAAGTGTATCATGTTTCAATGACCTTACCCTGATTCTTAGAACGGGTGTGTAAGAGCACATGTTCGCCCTTTGTGTGCATGGGCATATCTTCTTTGGACCTTCTTCGTTCCGCGTGAATAATTTTTTGCCCTTGTCAAACACGTGCATGGGCATATCTTGTTTTGACCCCTCTTTCACCCCTGTTGCCACGGGGGAAGGAGGGATTACCTTGTTAATTTTTTTTCTTTGGTTCTTCTCTCTTTCTTTCCCATGTGCGTACCCGTGACTGTGCGTTCTTATTACCCTTTTTATAATTTTTTTTGCTCTCTCTTCATTCTTTTACTACCCACCAACCATGATACAATTGTACAAATTCTCCCTTCTCTTACCTTGCCCCCCCCCCTTGCTACATTTGCTGTATATATATATAACTCTGAAACGAACTTATTCTGTACTCTGAAGAAAGGAAGTCCTCTTCCTGGAACGTCAGTAAACTTACTTCTGTTTTCTACGTCTTTCTTGTCTGTCTCTGTCTCTACTAACATTATATATATATATATATATATATATATACACATACATTGGCAATCCAGGTGTTCCGTTATGGCCAACCTCTCTTCCAGGGATATGCGCCACTGCGAAGCTGGTACACAGCCTTGAAGAGAGACGCCGAGGGCACTCAGAGCCTTGCGGACGGGCGCGCTATTCCTTGACCATTGCAGCTGCTTTACCTACCAGCTGTGTTTGCCTGTCAATGCACTTTATTACGAGCAGTGCCTTTATTGCCACGTCACATCGTGTGGTGTCGGAACAAGTTCCCTACCTGTGTGCCGTCACTCTTGGCACAACACGCAGCTTCGGCGAGGGCGTCACAGCCATCGCGGGACGATGCCACCAACCCGTGAGCCTGCATCTACCAACCCGACAGTCATTTTCTCCCCGCCTCGCGACTCCGGCTTTTTCTCTGGCGCTGACGATGAGGACATTGATCAATGGCTCAGCATATACGAGCGCGTCAGTACCCACAACCGGTGGGATGACACTTTCATGTTGGCAAATCTACGCTTAAATCTGAAAAAAAAAACCGCTCTGGTGTGGTTCCAAACCAATAAAGCCAGGCGGACCAGGCTGGTTCCGTGGCCCGCCAGCTTGCCGCGAAGAAAGACCTCTCTTCTCTCATCCAGTCATCCACCGAATGGTACGTTGCATACATTCTGGACGTTTTCGCGCTCTGCTCAAAAGTAGCCCCCTGCATGCCTGAATCCGACACGGTTTGGCACATCCCTAAAGGCACTGCGGATGATGCTTTTAGTTTGCTGATTATCAATTAGTGCACCACGGTTGAGTGCGTCTTAAAGGAATTCCACCGGTTTGTAAACGCAAAGTGTCATTGCGCAGCGCACTCGTTCACGCGCCCCCCTCACACCGCGGCAACATCGTCGTGTGCGGATGCGGTAACGCCACCCCGCCCACCGCCGACCGATGACCTTGCGACTCTTTCCAATGCTCTGACGACGATAGCGCACCGTGAAAGAGGGGCCATGGCTCCGGCTATCACATCTCAATACGGCAATGCCCGAAATGCCCCGACTGTAGCGGTCATCTAGGCAGTCGCGCGTGAAGAAGTTGCCAACCTGTGATTTCATTCTGTTTGTGCTCTGACGTGCTCGCACGCGCCCGCAAGCTCCTCCACTCCCTTCGCACGGAGCGGAATGCCCAGCCATTACGACGCCACACCCCGTTACCGCCGCCGCAGCCCTACCGATTGGCGCACCGCTGACAACCCGCCAATTTGCTTCAATTGTTCTCGCGTTGGGCATGCGTCTCGCTAGTGCCATTACCCCTGGTCCTCGCTGCCGCCGCCAAGGTTTTCAGGTACAAGCTACTCCAGCGACAAGGCCCAGCAATTCATGCCTGGTTACTGGCAGCGTGACGTTTCCGGAGTGACGTTCCACCCGTTTTGGCCGCTTTCCGTCCCCACAACGTCGCCAGTCTCGTTCGCCCCAACCCCGCCGCCCTTCCCCGCCTTCTTCTTACGCCGCTACCTCCCCGGGAAACTAGCTGATGCAGCTCCCAGAGCTGATGCTGCATTTCCGACATGGCCCGAAAATCCTCTTTTCACTAATACGACGAAACATAATCTCTTGGAAATTGACATTGACGGTATTCGTGTGCACGCCCTGATAGACACAGGTGCGAACATTTCAGTCATGAGCTTGCACCTTCGCGCCGCCTGCACAAAGTTAATACGAATGCTCCCTCCAACGTCGTACGAGTCGCCGACAGCAGAAACCCACCGTAGAAGGTCTCTGCACAGCTCAAGTTGGCATCGCAGGACACAAAATACCAGTCCAATACACCGTCCTAGACACATGCCCTCATGGCCTTATTCGTGGTCTCGACTTTCTTACTGACCACGCCGCCCTCATAGATTGCGCCTCTAGCATTCCTTCGTCTTGACCTGCCGATTGGCCCTGTTGCTGACACTGAACCTTATCACTGTACATGCTCTGCCGAACACCAACGATTAGCTCTATAAGCCATACCCTACGTTACTTTGTCCGCATGCTCACCTGTCCCGGACGGCGAGTACATTGTTTCCCCTCTTACTGACGTTCTCCTACAGCACAACGTGGCGCTTAATCATACAGGCATCACGGTCGCACAAAATCATATAAGCTTGCCGCTCTTGAGTATTGGTCCTGCCCACCAAGTGTTTCCACAGGGAATGCCACTGGACATTGTTTGACCCTCGATGGATGCCAGCTCTTTTCTGTGTCCCCTGACGTCTCTCCAAGTGCTCCCGACGGTCCGAATGATCATCCGCCGACCTCCGATGACTTAACAAAGATGATGTCGTCGGACCTTTCTGCCTCACAAGCTCGCCAACTGCACGAGCTACTGGCATCCTACCGAGACATCTTTGATTTGAACGACCGTTCGTTAGGCCAGACTTCAGAGGTAACGCATCGCATCAACACCGGCGATGCGGGTCTATACACCGGCTACCGTATCGGGTGTCACACACGGAAGGAGCAATCATCCAAACCCATGTAGATAAAATGCTGAACAAGGACGTCATTGAACCTTGTTCAAGTCCGTGGGCGTCACCAGTCGTCTTGGTGAAAAAGAAAGATGGTTCGTGGCGCTTCTGCGTTTCCTACCGGCATTTGAATAAAATTACCAAGAAGGACGTTTACCCGTCCCCTCGTATAAATGATGCCCTCCATTGCCTTCACGGTGCGTCCTATTTCTCGTCTATTGACCTACGATCTGGCTATTGGCAGATTCCTATTGACGCCACGGACCGCGAAAAGACGGCTTTCGTTACGCCGGACAGCTTGTACCAATTTAAGGTCATGCCGTTAGGTCTTTGTAATGCGGTTGCGACATTCAAAGGATGATCGACTCGCATTTGCGCGGTTTTAAGTGGTCGAGCTGGATCTGCTAGTTGGAGGACGTCATCGTGTTTGTCTCAACATTCGAGACACACCTCCAACGTCTTTCGGACAGCCTTGCGGTCTTCCGCCGTGACGGCCTCCAGCTCAACGCGTCCAAATGCCATTTCGGCAGCCAACAACTTAACATCCTGGGACATGTAGTTGACAATGATGGTGTGCGACCTGACCATAACAAGGTGCGTGCCGTCAAAGAGTTTCCTGCCCCTCGGCCTGCGAAGGACGTTTCTTACTTCCGCCGCTTCATCGAGGACTTCGTTGACATAGCCCGCACGCTCATGGACCTTCTGAATACCGATACCTCGTTTTCGTAGGGTTCTGCGAAAGCCACGGCTTTTTACTGTCTCACTGACCGAATGACTCGTTGTCTGATTTCGGCCGAATTCGATGATGCGGCTTCGACAGAAGTTCGTACTGACGCAAGTGGGCGTGGCATAGTCGCGGATTTGGTCCAGCCACAGGCCCGTCGCACCGGAGTGATAGCTTATGGCCGTCGCCTCTTGAGCACTGCCGAACGCAACTATCCTATCACTGAGCGGGAATGCCTCGCACTTCTATCGGCTGTCAGCAAGTTCCGTCGGCACTTGTACTGAAAAACATTCGCTGTATTTACGGATCACCACGCGTTATGCTGGCTTTCCACTCTGACGGGCCCCACCGGACGACTTGATCGTTGGGCATTACGCCTTGAGGAGTACAACTATTCTGTCGTCTACAAGTCTGGTCGTATGCACAGGGACGCCGACTGTCTGTCTCGTCACGCTGTTGACCCCTCTGACCCTCGAGACAATGATGACGACCCCGGCGTATTTGCTCTTTCGGACTTGCTGAACATTGCTGACCATCAACGCCATAATCCGTCGCTTTACAAGATCAATTGAACGCCTTAGCTCCGATCCGGCCGACCCTTCTGTACGCGTGCATATATGCTTCGTGGTGGCGTCTTGTTCCGCTGAAACTTTCGCGAGGACGGGCCTGACGAGGAACTTGCTTTGCCTCAGCATCTCCGCTATGACGTCCTCCGTGAGCTTCACGATGCGCCTACAGCTGGTCACCTTGGCGTGGCTCGGATTTACGACCACGTGCGTCGGTGCTTTTACTGGCCGGGCCTTTACCGGTGCGTGTGGCGATATGTCATGGCTTGTGACATTTGCCAACGCCGAAAAACGCCTCGTTTGCTTCCAGCCGGCACCTTTCAACCAATCGATGTTCCCGCAGAACCATTCTTCCGTGTAGGAGTGGACCTTCTCTGCCCTTTTACCTTTTTCCCGGTCGGGCAACAAGTGAATTGCGGTCTCCACCAATTATGCTACGCGTTCCGCTATCACACGTGCCCTCCCCACCAGCTGTGCCAGAGACGTAGCCGACTTCTTCCTACATTATGTAATTTTATATATATATATATATGTATGTATGTATATATATATATATATATATATATATATATATATATATATATATATATATATATATATTACGTATATTGAGGTATGATTATTTGGGGACGGTCTTTCTACAGGCGAGATGTTAGAAATGGCAAATAAGAGAACCATCCACGACCAGATAGAAGCAGTGCTACAGATCCCCATAGCACCACACAATGGGGTTGTGGATTTTAGACTGTCTTTATTTTGATCATCACACTGCTCACAGTGGTAAGCATGAGACATTCTCTGTACTAACGACTCTGACGCTTTCGCGGAGTATAGCTAATCATCTTCAGTACAATCACCCCCAGAAGAATAGGGTAGCAAACCTGGCGAGTCATGGTGAGAGCGAGACGAGCGGGTCATAATAGCCCTTTAGACGAGTATCGTGCACTGTCATGTCCACGGCGTTAGAGATCCTGTGAAGGCGTCGGCGGCTCGGCGAGTTAAGTGGCGGAGGAGTTGCGTTGCACCCCGCGGTATGGCCGCTGATAGTTTGACGGGAATTTTGAGCACAAGGTCTTCGCAGGAGTCTCCAGAGCCACACGAGAGAACCGGAGCGAAGTTGAGTGCGGGATCGCCAGCAGTGAGGGTCTTTTGTCTGTTCTGCTCTTCGGTCATTAGGAAAGCTCATTTTGGTGACATTCTTCTGCGTGTTCATCCGCCTCAGAAACTGGCTTGCACGGAAATGGATCAGGGCAGTGAGGCAGTATGTTGTAGAGCATGCACGATGGCTCACGACCATATCGGAGAAAAAACGGAGAAACATCCGCTGTGATTCGGATTTTGGTTTTGTTGGCGTACATCAGGTAGGATAGCATATGGTCCCAGTTTTCATGGCGAAACACAACGTAGTTGGTCAACATGTCCCCGAAGGCACGGGTAAAGTGTTCTGTGAGGCCATTCGTTTGCGGATGGTAAGCAGTGGTCGTTCGATCGATGACGCAGCTTCCAGCTTTCATGCTCCAGGAATAAGACGTGACCCCGGCTCCTCATCTATTTGAAATTGCTTTATTGGCGAAGGTCTTTCTGCAGGCGGGACATTTGAAAATGGGGATCACGGAAATAGGCACGAGCAGAACGTGGAAGTCTGAGATCACCGTAGCTCTAGACGATAGCAATGTGGATTTCCCACTCTTTGGTCTGATGATGACGCTGCTCACACTGTTCAATATAACTCATTATGGGTAATGATGACTGTGATACTTTTGGGGAGCATTGCTAACCTTCTTCACTGAGAAATACACACACACACACACACACACATATATATATATATATATATATATATATATATATATATATATATATATATATATATATATATATACATATATATATACTGTTACCTAACGGAGAAACAAGAATGTAAAGGATATTTTAGTGCATGCTAAAACAGGGCCTTCAAAGCAACCAGTTTATAGCCAGCTGATCCCGCCCCAGATGCAAGACTTGTAGGCACCTGCAAACAGACTGGGTTGTAAAAAGCACCACCAGTAATTATGTCCACAAGATTAATTCAAGTTTTACGTGCACTTCATCCAACATTGTGTATGTGTTGGAATGCTCAATGTGCCACAAACAGTATATAGGCGAAACGAGTCAACCTATGAGCCTACGGCTCAATGGTCACCGGGCAGATACTCTTAGCAAATCTTTCATAGCTATAGCGCAGCATTTCAACCAACCAGGCCACAATTTTGATGACCCTAAGTTATATATACTTCAGTCAAATTTTAAGTCTCCTAGGGACAGGAAATACCGAGAATCCTACTTAATTCACAAATTCAACTCTATGGAACCTGCTGGAATTAATGCGTCTAAGGGCAACTTGGAATCCTTGGGATTATCACCGGGAATACAGCATTAGTCATTTTCGGGCATATACCTCATCCAAAAACTATGACATTCCCTCTGCTCTGTACCTGGTCACCTAATTTCTTTTTATTTTTTTTCTTTTTTTCTCATTCTTTAGCCTCTAGCTTAATACTCGCTCTCATCCCTCCGACCTTTGATTTTTGGAATTCAATTTTATTTATTTTATTTCTCTTTTTTTTTTACTCCGCGTGGTCTTGTGCCCCGTACGTCACTCTAACTTTATCTTTTCGTTTTTGAGTTTCAGGACAGGGCTGTTCCAGGAATGTTGCCGTGGGTGACACGTGCCATTTCAGTTGCCGGGTCATTGCTTTTTCTTTTGTGTGTGGGTTTATGTGGTTTCCCTCCCTGTTTTTTTTTCTCCTTTTTTTCTTTTTTTCTTTTTTCATTGGCCTAGTTCGTTTCCTCCCTCTATCTTCTCTTTTGACCTGAGGCTTGCAGATAGTTTCTGATAAGCACCCCACTCTCACCGCCTGGTCTGCTTCCGGCGGATCTGAGATCTTTTCCATATACCCCGTGGTGGGTCAATAAACACCCTCTCATCCTTTCTCTCCAAAAATTCCAAGAATATCAACCACCAGCTGACTTCCGTGTGACCTACTTCGCGGCTTAAACTAGACAACCTTCTTGGCCCCTCAATCTCTCCCCCGACATATTCCCAAACCAATCAGATTTTTCAATTTTCCTTCCATCTTTCCCTCTCCTTTCACCTGGGGTCCTACCCCTATATAAACCGTGCCTGGCAGGCGAGAGATTGCCCTGAGGAAAGCAAGTTTTCTTTGCTGAAACGGAGGCCACAATCGTGCTTTTACCTTGTTCGAAGTTTTTCTTCTCTTATATATATATATATATATATATATATATATATATATATATATATATATATATATATATATATATATATATATATATTTATTTACATATCAAGGTTGCAGTCGTCATTGCCAGTGCTATTCGGCTTTTTCCGGAATATTTAATAAGGCCGAATGACGTGTGTTTGTCACGTTTCTTTCATACATTGATAAATAAGCGAAAATATTGGTCGAGAAAAAATACGCCGTTTTTTCCGGGAGCGGGACTCGAACCCACATCTCCGCATAACCGGTGCGGTGCGTCGCCATTACGCTATCAAGTAACAGCTTCTATCTCGACTTTACAGCGGGGTTTATATTTACAAGTGCTCTGAGGCCGGTCAACTAGCGCCGCCCCTCGACCACCGCGGGAGACGTAGTACGTCTTCTTTCCCAGCGGCCGCCACGTAGACCGTGGTCGGAGGTCGGGGCTAGCAATTGGCTCGAGGTGGTGGAGGGGCGGCGCTAGTTGACCGGCCTCAGGGCACTTGTAATTATAAACCCCTGCGGTAAAGTCGACAGAGAAGCCTCTACGAGATAGCGTAATGGCGAACGCACCGCACCGGTTATTTATTTATTTATTTATTTATTTATTTTACCTCAAGGCCAAGGGAATTACAGAGCCGCTGCATGCGGAGATGTGGGTTCGAGTCCCGCTCCTGGAGAGAGCGGTGTATTTTTCTCGACTTCTATTTTCGCTTATTTATCAATGTATCAAAGAAACGTGACAAACACACGTCAGTCGGCCCTAATAAATATTTCGGAAAAAGCCGAGTAGCACTGGCAATGACGACTGCAACCTTGATATGTATCTTTACCGAGTCTCTCGTCCGGTATCTTTCTGTTCTGCTACATGCATTACGAGGCGCTGGCTCCAGCAGTTCGGATATGCCAATTGCTAGCCCCGACCTCCGACCACGGTTTACGTGGCGGCCGCTGGGAAAGAAGACGTTCTACGTCTCCCGCGGTGGTTGAGGGGCGGCGCTAGTTGTCCGGGATCAGAGCACTTGTGAATATAAACCCCCGCGGTAAAGTCGAGAGAGAAGCCGCTACGGGATAGCGTAATGGCGAACGCACCGCACCGGTTATGCGGAGATGTGGGTTCGAGTTCCGCTCCAGGAAAAAACGGCTGATTTTTTCTCGACCTATATTTTCGCTTATTTATCAATGTATCAAAAAAACGTGACAAACACACGTCATTCGGCCCTAATAAATATTTCGGAAAAAGTCGAATAGCACTGGCAATGACGACTGCAACCTTGATATGTATCTTTACCGGGTCCCTCGTCCTGTATCTATATATATATATATATATATATATATATATATATATTTGAATGGGTATATATGCATTGTCACACACAAGATGAGCGAACGTGGCAAAACAATGAATGGTAGATGTCAAAGCGCCATCCGAAAAATTGAGTATGCAGCGAGCATTATCCTGAACACAACGTAGGACCAACTTAAGCGTTCTTGCCAGGGAGCTCGTTTGGTGTGGACCTGCGCGCGTCCCCGTCGTCTTACGCTTTCGCCTGCAAAAAAACACCATGAACAATGACCATAGTATCTGCTATATGCCTTTGCAAGTGGAAGAGGTGCTATATGTAACAATAAAAATAGATATATTTAGAGAAGGAGAGAGCCGCTTCATGGACTGACCAAACACTTTTCCAAACACTTTTCCAAACAGGTATCCAAACACTTTTCTGGAAGATTTCACCGTACCATCCACTTAATTAGGGCATCCAATATTTGGGGAAACTGTGTTTTTTTAAAGAAAACTCAAGTACTATACAGCAGCTTCATATAACCGCTTCATTTTTGCTTTCAGGTGCTCCCAACACAGTTGTTCAAAAAAACACTCTCAGGGTTTTGCCCTAGCACCCGTATAAAAAGGCCAGAAAGTTTTTTTACCTTACGCCTTTGTGGACGCAAAAGTCCGTAAATTTTCCGTGTTAGCATAGCTCTCATGCTTCTTTGGGAGTTTCTGCAACCAAGCACCTCAACGTACCAGCCCATGTTACTTATCATAAGCCTGTTACTGAAGAGCATCCTTCATACCTTCTTCTCTAACACGTTTTATGGTTCAGTAGTCGTTTGCGTGCACTGTTTTGATACAATTTTTATGAGGGGCGTTCCAAAAAAAACACCAGTTTCAGTGTTTTCCTATTACCATACGCCTCCTGTAAGAGCCCATGTATGGAGGGCATGAGGGAGTTCCTAATTTTGTAATTCAGGGTGAACTACGTAATTTTGACAATACCGGAACTGGTGATATGCTTATCAATGTCTTTAGATAGTGGCCCAACCTGGAATCGCCCGGCACTACAGCTAGTGTATATACATATGGTCTTGTAGGTTCGGATTTCACATGGCGGGCAATTTTTCTTCACTTTGGTTGCCTTTCCCTATGACTTATCTGTCTCAATGATCTACCCCATGCTCCCCATCTTTCCGAGGTTTTCTTGACCACCAACCCTTATTTCGGCCTCATATTCAACGAAACTCTAATTTCCTGTTCTGCTTCGCTACATCCATAGCGTGGGCCTCTGCTCTGGCTGTGCTGGTGCCATATTGAGCTTAAGAGGATTTAATGCTGGTCACCACTCTCGACACGTCATAGACGCTCGAGTCACATCCCGGGGGTAAAAAGAAGGTACCCTTTACCCTATTAGTCCGAGTGGGGATAGTTACCACCCCCAAGCACAGGAAACAAAAATACCTTAACAAAAATACCCCATAAATTGGAGGGGAAATAGCCCCGCCGATGGGATAGTGCTCATTGCACCAGACGCGTATTTTGGAGGTCGGGGGTTCGGATTCCACCCGGCGGGCATTTTGTCGCCGCTTTCTTGCGGTCTTTCCAAATTCTGTATCTGTGTCAAAGTCCTACCACATTGTCACCTTTGCTTTCCGAGGTTTTCTTTCCTGCAACCCATGATTTCTGCCTTCTTTTCAACAAGCCCCTCATTTTGTGTATATATATATATATATATATATATATATATATATATATATAATATATATATATATATATATATATATATATATATATATATATATATATATATATATATATATATATATATATATATATATATATATATATATATATATATAGAAGCAAACTACTTTGAAGATGGTAGGGAACACAACAAAAGAGAACTTTAACGAGGTAGCGACCACGATTGTTGCCAACGTTTCAGCAAAGAGACTGGCCTTCGTTGGGGCTAACAGTCACCTGATTGGCACGCCTTCTGTAAGGCAAGTAAGAGGGAAAGAAAATGAGAGAGAGGAAATGGAAGTGGAGCAGCAGGATTGGTTTTGGAGTGTGATAGGAAATAATGGGGAGGACCCCGAGGCATGGCAACAAACACTTTTTTTTACATTTATTTAACATCAAATAAAATACAGGATGGCGGAGTTTTGCAGAAAAAGCCTAAAAGATAATAAAATAACGGAGCCGCATACACCCGCACTGGACGCTTGAACAGCATTTACAAAAGTTGTACAAGTATCTAACAATCGTGTTGTTTGTTATAGCTATTGGGTCTCTAGAAAACAATAAAATAGTGTAATGGGAACCCATCAAATCACAGTAGAGAAATAATAAAATAGAGTGACACGGGAAGAACAGCGGAAACTGTAGGCTTAATGATTGCTATAAAACAGCATCAAACACAATAGAAAGACACAATTTCCGCACTCATCCCTGGGAACCTAAAGACACAAACATGCAAATTTAAAAAAATTAAAAAAAGTATTCAAATGCACATCGAAAATACATGACAAAACAATAATATCAGGAGGAAATTGAAAAATTGCATCAATTTCTTATGGTCATACCTACTCTCCCGCTTCCTCCATGCATCGACCCTCTACTTCTATGTATCGACCAAGTCTGACTTTCCGCTTGCCATCTATGGAGCTAAAACTACGCACCTGTCGCTCCTCTCCAATATCTCCCTCCTCGTACTACCAAACCAATCGTGCTCCCACCCCCATTCATTACCTCTCATTTGTTTTGTCTCTTGGGGAGCTACCCCTAAATAAGGTGCGCCAGCCAGGCAAGTGTTTGCCCTGACAAACGCAAGTCTCGTTTGCTGATACGTTTGCAACAATCGTGGTCGCTACCGTGTTCGAGATTTTCTTTCTTATTTATTTTATTCGTATAATGGATTTTTTCTGTATATACACACCTATATATATATATATATATATATATATATATATATAAATATATATATATATATATATATATATATATATATATATATATATATATATAAGAGAAGAAAAACTTCGAACAAGGTAAAAGCACGATTGTGGCCTACGTTTCAGCAAAGAGAACTTGCTTTCCTCAGGGCTTATGGTCATATATATGTATATATATATATATATATATATATATATATTATTAAATTAGAGTCCTAATTAAATTAGGATATATTAATTAAATCTTAATTAATATATCCTAATTAAATTAGGATATATTAAATTAGAGTCACGACGAAACACATAACAATATTTAATGCGACGTTTCGGCTGGAAACCAGCCTTTTTCAAGTGAAGAACATAGGTCGAATACAGGGTATATGTAGGCTCGCAAGGAGCGCTGTGAGCACGTTGGCACATTATTTCGAAAGTGTACAAGAAGGAAATACAGCAAGAAGCAAGTGGAAAGAAACGTACTGCACGACTGGGTGCGCTGGTAATACATCTCAATATACAACGCGGCCAAAAGCAAAAGCGAGGCACTTAGGAAGCGTGTTTCCCTCAGCCACCGCCCACCCACGCACAGCAATATTAAGAAAAGCAAACAAATAAGGAAGGGGTACTGGGCGTCTTACTCCAAAGGAGCGGAAACAACCTGCCGCATAAGGCGGAAGCGTAGAATCGACAATTAGTCATCCAGACACTGGGGAACGCAAAATGACAGAAGGCGACGTTGAATTTCAAGAATGCAGGCGGGAGGATTAGTGAGGGGGCTGCGTCCTCAAGGAAAGTGCCGCCGCTTAGGGAGGAGACCAGATAATAGCAACAAATGGCTTATCCGCGGCCCGCGTCCGGGGCACAAGGCGGACAATGACGACTCCTCGAAGGGCGCCGACGCGGACAGAGCTGTGCGTGAGCCACCCAAGAAGAGCGCAGGCTGTGCCAGGATTTTGAGAAATGACACACAAGGCAGGAAATAAACAAAGAAAACAGCACACAGAAAAAAACAGTTGAACGAGCCCCCGGCTCATGACATGAAGTGGATAGATACAACAAATTGTCAGCTTACATTTGATATTTTTGCAAGTAACAAGGGTATGCACAATATGAAAAAAGTAAAAGTAAGATGTGGCGCACGTACGAGAACAAATCTCCAATGATCTAGGCAAAAAAAAGAGACACTTCGTAGCTAGTCATCAATGGCAGTGTAAATTCGCACACAGCATTCTCTAAACAAACTGACAAACGAAACAATACAAAGAATACACGTGTACAAATCGTAGAACATGGGGAGCCATAGCAGTGAACAAAAATAGCTTACAAAGTGACATTTCGGGCAAAAGAGCAATGAAGCATACGGAGAAAATAAGTTATTCACAACACTAGACCGAATAGTGCTTGGAAAGTGTAATGATGGGATACAGCAAGATTTCGTGCAGGAGAAGCATTAAAGCATGCGGAAAAGTAACCTGCTGACAACGATGCACCATCCAACGGTTGAGAAGTGGTAACGTGCGATACGTGCCGCTAGAAGGTCTAGGTTTGAAGGCACGACAGCCTTCCCTGAGACTCATTTATACCTCATGTGAGAGTGTTATATTTGTGGATCAGATAAGATTCGCAGGCTTCCCTGTCGAAATGGGTTTTAAATCCTGATTGAAACACTGTGGCCTTGAATTGATCGAACGGGTGTTTCAAAGAGTTGATATGTTTTGAAAGGGGGAGATGAGGTTTTGTTTTTGCATCGGATCTGTGATTATTGATGCGAGTTCTAAAAGAATTTTCAGTCTGTCCAATATATTGCGCATCACAATCACCACATTCTAGGAGGTAAACTATATTTGCAGTGTCACAATAAAATTTCTCCGGATCTGCATGAAAAAGTCAGATTCCCTGCTATGAGCGCTAGTTGTTGGTGTCATCATTAGACATAATCTGCACCGGGGTTTTCCACATGGTGTGGAACCTGTGAAACTAGTTTCTCTTGATCGAGATGATGTTACAATGTCTCTGATGTTTCTTGCCCGGCGATACACCACGCCTGGTGGGTCTGGAATGACATGCTTCATTCTTTCACTCTGGAGCAAGATGTTGTGGTGTCTTCTTAAAATTTCATTGACGTTTGGGCCAGATGCCGAATATGTCAGAATCAGATTGGTTTGTTACCTCGAAGCGGAGGTTTTATTGCCATTAATAAGGCTAGAACGCTCCTGTTCTGATGCCTTCCTGATTAAATCTTCAATGAGTGGTAGTGGGTATTTTTGTCGTGCGAGGTCAATGCGGAGCTCATCACAATTAGAAGTGAAGTCATTTTGGTTATAGAAAATTCTGCGGAAGCGTAGGGCTCTGCTGTATGGAATGGCCGTTTTGCAGTGTCTCACATGGCTGCTATGAAAGTTCAAGAATTGGTGTTGGTCGGTGGGTTTTCTGTACACAGAAGTATCCAGTCTGTGTCCGTTAGTTGTTATCTGCACGTCAAGGAAATTTATTGTAGAGGTTGAATACTCATGTGAGAATGAGATATCACTGTGAGCACTGTTGAAATCGGTTATGAATTGTTTCAGGGCTTCCTCACCATGAGACCAAACCAAGAAAATGTCGTCGATGTACCGCTTGTAAAACAGTTGTTCTAAAGGGAAGTTCTCAAAGAACTGTGTCTCAAGGGTTCCCATGAATATGTTTGCATAATTTGGGCCTATTTTTGTCCCCATAGATGTGCCACTTATTTGGACGTAGTGCTGGTTATTGAATTCAAAATTGTTTAGTTCAAGTATTAAAGTTAACAGTTGGGCCAAAGTGTTGCTGTCAATAGGTTTGTCCTCTTGTGAATTTTCGTAGGCTCTTATGACAAATTCTATTCCACCGGCGTGAGGTATGTTTGTAGACAAAGAGGCTACATCTAATGTTACAAGGAAGGAGCCATCCGGTATCGTGAGGTCTTTTATTTCACTTAGAAAATGAGTAGTATCCTTTATGTTCGAATTGAATGTGGGCGGAATTTTTCTTATAATGTTGTCGACATAGCTAGAAATGTTCTCGGCCACGGTTCCTATGCCAGAGACTATGGGCCTGCCCGGATTATTGACTTTGTGAATTTTGGGAAGGAGGTAAAAACGTCCTGGCGTGCACTGCAATGGAATAAGAGCTCGTGCAGTTTTTTTGTCTATCAGTTTTTTATCCCTAAGTTCTATTATGGTACTGCGGACTCGTTCTTTGTATTCTAATGTCGGATCGGCCGCAAGGGGCTGGTAGAAAGACGTGTCACCTAATTGCCTTTGCGCTTCAGTGTTATAATCCGTTTGGTTCATGACAACAATGGCTCCTCCCTTGTCCACGGGCTTTATAATGATGTCAGAGCGGGTGCTAAGGATTTCTAGTGCCCTCTGTTCCTTTCCTGTGAGATTCGGTCTGTAGGAGGTGCGCTTTCTATATTCCGCTATGACATCTTTTTGAACCGCCTTGATGTACGTATCCATATACTTGTCACGTTGTGGTGGTGGCGTCCAATGGGTAACTGATGGAAGGCTCGGTCCTGTGTTATCATCTCTGGGGACATCATGATAGTATTCTTTTAACCGAAGTGAGCGTGAGAAATTTTCTAGATCCTTGTACAGTTGCAGCTCATTTAATTTTCCAGTGGAGGGACAAAAGGATAGCCCCTTAGACAATGCGCTCAATTCATCCTTCGAAAGAGTAACGGTGGAAAGGTTGACTACATTATCAGGAGTGTCGGGCTCGGGTACATCATTATGGGAAGATGATGTGCTAGGTTCGGATAGGGATAAATCAACACCGTCTCGGAGCATTTTTTTTGCCTTGAGAGCGGAAAAATGGCTTGTTTTGTTCAGTTTAAACATTTCTAGTTCGGTCTTTTCATGCGTAGTCAAATGAATTTTTTTAAGTAGAGAGATTTCTTCCTTTTTTAAGGCATCGAGGCAAAAATGGTCATGTTCGATTACAATGCTCACAAGATCCATCGATGCCTTATGTAGTATGCTCCGCCAGTTTGCCTCGTGAGTAGGCGAGAGGTCAGAGGTAGCTGATTTGAGGTTAATTATCAAGCCTTTTGGGGCAATGCCTGATTTCCTGTATACAATAAGGCTGCTAACGTGATGTTCATATCGAATTCTTTTTTCCACAACTCAGGGAAGGCTGTCGTTAATTCAAACCTAGACCTTGTAGCGGCACGTATCGCACGTTACCACTTCTCAACCGTTGGATGGTTCATCGTTGTCAGCAGGTTACTTTTCCGTATGCTTTAATGCTTCTCCTGCACGAAATCTTGCTGTATCCCATCATTACACTTTCCAAGCACTATTCGGTCTAGTGTTGTGAATAACTTTTTTTCTCCGTATGCTTCATTGCTATTTTGCCCGAAATGTCACTTTGTAAGCTATTTTTTTTCACTGCTATGGTTCCCCATGTTCTACGATTTGTACACGCGTATTCTTTATTGTTTCGTTTGTCAGTTTGTTTAAAGAATGCTGTGTGCGAATTTATACTGCCATTGATGACTAGCTACGAAGTGTCTCTTTTTTTTTTCCTAGATCATTGCAGATTTGTTCTCGTACGTGCGCCACATCTTTCTTTTACTTTTTTTATAATGTGCAAACCCTTCTTACTTGCAAAAATATCAAATGTAAGCTGACAATTTGTTGTATCTATCCACTTCATGTCATGAGCCGGGGGCTCGTTCAACTGTTTTTTTCTGTGTGCTGTTTTCTTTGTTTATTTCCTGCCTTGTGTGTCATTTCTCAAAATCCTGGCACAGCCTGCGCTCTTCTTGGGTGGCTCACGCACAGCTCTGTCCGCGTCGGCGCCCTTCGAGGAGTCGTCATTGTCCGCCTTGTGCCCCGGACGCGGGCCGCGGATAAGCCATTTGTTGCTATTATCTGGTCTCCTCCCGAAGCGGCGGCACTTTCCTTTGAGGACGCGGCCCCCTCGCTAATTCTCCCGCCTGCATTCTTGAAATTGAACGTCGCCTTCTGCCATTTTGCGTTCCCCTGTATCTGGATGACTAATTGTCGATTCTACGCTTCCGCCTTATGCGGCAGGTTGTTTCCGCTCCTTTGGAGTAAGATGCCCAGTACCCCTTCCTTATTTGTTTACTTTTCTTAATATTGCTGTGCGTGGGTGGGCGGTGGCTGAGGGAAACACGCTTCCTAAGTGCCTCGCTTTTGCTTTTCGCCGCGTTGTATATTGAGATGTATTACCTGCGCGCCCAGTCGTGCAGTACGTTTCTTTCCACTTGTTTCTTGCTGTATTTCCTTCTTGTACACTTTTGAAATAATGTGCCAACGTGCTCACAGCTCTCCTTGCGAGCCTACATATACCCTGTTAGACCTATGTTCCTCACTTGAAAAAGGCTGGTTTCCAGCCGAAACGTCGTAGTAAATATTGTTGTTTTTCGTGGTGACTCTAATTTAATATACTATTCAGCTGCCAAGCCCTGCACTGTACTGTTATATATATATATATATATATATATATAGAATAGAATAGAATTGTGAATATATAATGTGAATAAATATATATATATATATATTAAATATATAGAGATACAAAATAAGTCGAGAATGTGATACACGAGAAAGACATTAAAGATAAAAATAAAAGTTTACTGGCGTTTCAGGAAGAAGACATCCTTTCTTCAAGAGTACAGAATAAGTTGGTTTCAGGGTTATATATATACAGAAAATGTAGCAAGGGTGAGGGCAGGGCAAGGGAAGGGAGAGTTTGTACAGTGAGATCATGGCTGGGGATCAGCAAACGAATGAGAGAAGTAGAAGAGGGAGGAAAAAATAAAAACAGAAACAAAACAATATAAAATGGATAACAAGAGCCCACCGTCATGCCATACGAACATAAGAAAAAAGAGGCAAGCAGGAAAAGAAACAACGAGGAAAAAAATTAACAAGGTAATTCACCCCTCCCTCATTGCAACCGGGGTGAAAGAGGGGGTCAAAAAAGAAATGCCAATGCAAGTGTTTCACATCGGCAAAAAAATCAGTCTCGCGGAACGAAGAAGGTCCAAAGAAGATATACCCATGCACACAAAAGGCGAACATCTGCCCATACACAGCCGTTCTAAGAATGAGGGTCAGGTGATTGAAAGATAAGACACTTGGCTTCTGGTGGTGCGAGGCAAGCGTCGTACCGAAAAGCAGTAGGACAGGCACTTTCGAGAGGAAATGAGTGTACATTCGTATCCAAAGAGCAGAAAAAGAAAAAAAAGACACAGTCAAACAAGTCAATAAACGAAAGAAAACAAGGCAGGTGCCCGCGTATGACGCGGTGCCGGGTGGTATTCATCTGGCAGGCACATGTTACCAGTTCAGGGAACGCCGAGGGGGTCAGCAACGAATATTAAAAAAAAGCAATAAAAAAAAGGGGAGAGGAAAGCAAGCACAAACGCTCGTGTGCACAAATTGATAACAAGTTGAGCGTCAACGCTGACAATGGTACCGAAGCGTTCTACAGAGAACACAATGTCGAGACTTGCTGGTAAAATTTGGTTTAGTGAAGCCATTGTGCTAAAAAACGCGAGGCTAGAACGAAATTATAACCATCTACGGAAGGGGGTCGCCAACTGATGGGAGATATTATCAAAGGAAAGAAGTGAACAAGACTAACACTAGCCTGAGTAATGCAGCCGAAATTTTAAGCGGAGGAAAAACACGTCAATTTCCCATAACTTTCATTGATGCCAAACGACGCTGATGTGACCCTATAGATGAGATAGGACTCACGAGCCTCACGATCGTGATGCGTTTTAAAACTGCATTCAAGAATTCTGGCCTTCACTTATTCAACAGAATGACCAGGAGTGTTAACATGCTTTGATAGAGGCAAAAAAGGGCAGGTTTTTGCATGAGAGCGGTAATTGCTAAAACTTAAACGAAAGTGTGTTCAGTCTGGCTGATGTATTGTTTGCCGCAGAGGGTGCAATCCAGCAGGTGTTTGACGTTGGCGGAATCACAGTTAAAGTTCCCTTTTACATTAACAATAGTTTGAAGCTGTGTTGGCGGCGCGCTTTGTGGTGGTCTTTTGTGCGCATACCTTATACCGTGGTTTGTTACAGGGCATGCAATCAGTAGTCTGTGGTAGGCTGGTGCTGGATTTGGTGAGAACGTCGGCCAAATTGCTGCTGCGTCTATAAACAACGCGTGTCGTCTCGTGAAATATTATTTTAAGGCGTTAGCTTTGAACAAGATTATTGTGATGTTTCCTTATTATGGATGCAACTGTCGGAGAAGAGGCCGAATGTGTCAAAACGAGGTTTGTTTGTGGATTGGGTGTCGGAGCTTTTTTACGGAGAATATATATATATATATATATATATAAATATATATATATATATATATATATCGAGATCATGAGGTTCGATGGGCCAGTATAAAAATAGTGAAAGAAGTCGACTGACACGTTTCCCGTTTTTGTTGCCAACAGTTTCGGAGTTAGAAACTCCTTCTTCAGGGCTGTATTTTAATTTCTCACATTGCGCCTTTATACAAAAACTTCTGTGAGGGAGGGTTACTTCCCTCATCCCTACAGGAGAGGTCGCGGGTGAGGGGTGTTTCAAACAGTTTGAGCAAGTGAGGCATTCCGATTGGCTAGAAAGGTGGAAGGTGAGGGAAGGGGAAAGAACACGGACGAAAAGGCAGCACGAAAAACGTAACAAGAGGCACACAAGCAAATACAAGATCAAAAACAAGAGTGAGTCCTGCGCGCTCCGCAAGTGGTGTAACAGTAGTCAGCAGGAAAGGAAGAAGAGCAGAAAGAAAAAAAAAAAAAAAAAAAAAAAGGGGGGAGGGGGAAATGAAGGGAGACGGACATAAGATGGCGGCACAGGCATAGATCTTCGATTCGGTCAAACTGCAAGGTCGCATGCATGCACGGCCCGCCAAGTCAACACATGGTCCCCGCGCCATACTCGGAATTTCCTGTCTCATTTTCGGTTTTGTTTTATTACTGGTTAAACCTACAGCAGCTCTGGTCCTGGCGCCACTTCGACGAAACCGAGTGGTGCGGCAAAGCCTTGCTACGCGGCCAGCGAGCCGCGGAACAAGTAACACTTGGATTTGGTTTCGTTTGCGGCGCATTCTTCGGCCGTTTGTCTATCAGTGGTGCGGCGGTCATAATTCAGGGCGCCGTGCGTCGGCGGGCCCGAGGGGCGCGCTCACAGATGTTCAAGGTCACTGATGAGACGGTGGTGGTTGCCGAACGGGCGGGGAAGGGGGGGGGGTGGGGGGTTAGGGCGTTCTACCTGTTTGTTTTGCTTGACTTGGTCCCTAAAGCGGGGTTTCCTTTTTTTCCTTCTTGCTTTCTTTTTAAGTTGTATGCACGGTCCTGGTTCTGCGTTCACCCCCTCCAATGCCCGAAAGGTCCAGATATTTCCGTCTAAGGCGCAGCTTTTTGTCGCAAGAATGAGAGGCGGCCCGGGTCCTCATTGATGCCATGGGTGAATGCCTGGAATTTATGTATAAAGTAGGACTCCCTCTGCTCGCGTTCGAGGAAGAGCGGAAGCCGGACTGCAGGAGAGTGATTCTGATATGCTCAATGGAATGGTCCGGCAGGCGCATATGTTTGGAAAATGGTAGATCCGGCTGTGAGGTGACGTGGGATTTGTGGTTGTTGAATCTGAGTCGGAATGCATTCTCGGTCTGGCCAATATAGTCCTTGCCACACATTTCGCAGTGCAGTCTGTATACGACGTTACTTGAATCACAGTCGAGGCTTTCTTTTATTCGGAAGGAAAATTTGGAAAAGTTAGATTTTGCCGTGTCGGTTAGGGTGATGAGGGGACAGATTTTGCAGCGCGTTTTCCCGCATGGGCGGCAGCCTGAGTGTTGTTTCGGGATCCCAATTTTAGCCTTAACAAGCACATCTCTTAAGTTCTTGTCTTTACGATACACTACACGGGGTGGTTCGGGGAAGATAGCTGACAGGTGCTCACTTTGTCTGATCATGTTGAAATGCTTGCTCAGTATGTTGTTTACTCGTGGCATGTTCGCCCCGTATGTTAATATCAGGTTGGTCTGGGGTGTTTCCTTTTTTTGTGAATTGGCTTTTGACAATGCTGACTGGCGGTCTGTTTGGCGGGCCCGGTTGATTGCGTCATCAATTATATTTTCTGGGTAATTTTGATTCAGAAGGATGTTCTTTAGATTTTGCGAGTTTCTGTCAAATTCTTGGATATCAGAACAGATTCGGCGGTATCTGTATGCCTGCGAGTATGGTATTCCAACTTTGCAATGTCGTGGGTGGTTGCTGTCAAAATGCAGGTACTGTTGGCAGCAACCACCCACGACATTGCAAAGTTGGAATACCATACTCGCAGGCATACAGATACCGCCGAATCTGTTCTGATATCCAAGAATTTGACAGAAACTCGCAAAATCTAAAGAACATCCTTCTGAATCAAAATTACCCAGAAAATATAATTGATGACGCAATCAACCGGGCCCGCCAAACAGACCGCCAGTCAGCATTGTCAAAAGCCAATTCACAAAAAAAGGAAACACCCCAGACCAACCTGATATTAACATACGGGGCGAACATGCCACGAGTAAACAACATACTGAGCAAGCATTTCAACATGATCAGACAAAGTGAGCACCTGTCAGCTATCTTCCCCGAACCACCCCGTGTAGTGTATCGTAAAGACAAGAACTTAAGAGATGTGCTTGTTAAGGCTAAAATTGGGATCCCGAAACAACACTCAGGCTGCCGCCCATGCGGGAAAACGCGCTGCAAAATCTGTCCCCTCATCACCCTAACCGACACGGCAAAATCTAACTTTTCCAAATTTTCCTTCCGAATAAAAGAAAGCCTCGACTGTGATTCAAGTAACGTCGTATACAGACTGCACTGCGAAATGTGTGGCAAGGACTATATTGGCCAGACCGAGAATGCATTCCGACTCAGATTCAACAACCACAAATCCCACGTCACCTCACAGCCGGATCTACCATTTTCCAAACATATGCGCCTGCCGGACCATTCCATTGAGCATATCAGAATCACTCTCCTGCAGTCCGGCTTCCGCTCTTCCCTCGAACGCGAGCAGAGGGAGTCCTACTTTATACATAAATTCCAGGCATTCACCCATGGCATCAATGAGGACCCGGGCCGCCTCTCATTCTTGCGACAAAAAGCTGCGCCTTAGACGGAAATATCTGGACCTTTCGGGCATTGGAGGGGGTGAACGCAGAACCAGGACCGTGCATACAACTTAAAAAGAAAGCAAGAAGGAAAAAAAGGAAACCCCGCTTTAGGGACCAAGTCAAGCAAAACAAACAGGTAGAACGCCCTAACCCCCCACCCCCCCCCTTCCCCGCCCGTTCGGCAACCACCACCGTCTCATCAGTGACCTTGAACATCTGTAGCGCGCCCCTCGGGCCCGCCGACGCACGGCGCCCTGAATTATGACCGCCGCACCACTGATAGACAAACGGCCGAAGAATGCGCCGCAAACGAAACCAAATCCAAGTGTTACTTGTTCCGCGGCTCGCTGGCCGCGTAGCAAGGCTTTGCCGCACCACTCGGTTTCGTCGAAGTGGCGCCAGGACCAGAGCTGCTGTAGGTTTAACCAGTAATAAAACAAAACCGAAAATGAGACAGGAAATTCCGAGTATGGCGCGGGGACCATGTGTTGACTTGGCGGGCCGTGCATGCATGCGACCTTGCAGTTTGACCGAATCGAAGATCTATGCCTGTGCCGCCATCTTATGTCCGTCTCCCTTCATTCCCCCCCCCCCCTTTTTTTTTTTTTTTTTTTTTTTTTTTTTCTTTCTGCTCTTCTTCCTTTCCTGCTGACTACTGTTACACCATTTGCGGAGCGCGCAGGACTCACTCTTGTTTTTGATCTTGTATTTGCTTGTGTGCCTCTTGTTACGTTTTTCGTGCTGCCTTTTCGTCCGTGTTCTTTCCCCTTCCCTCACCTTCCACCTTTCTAGCCAATCGGAATGCCTCACTTGCTCAAACTGTTTGAAACACCCCTCACCCGCGACCTCTCCTGTAGGGATGAGGGAAGTAACCCTCCCTCACAGAAGTTTTTGTATAAAGGCGCAATGTGAGAAATTAAAATACAGCCCTGAAGAAGGAGTTTCTAACTCCGAAACTGTTGGCAACAAAAACGGGAAACGTGTCAGTCGACTTCTTTCACTATATATATATATATATATATATATATATATATATATATATATATATATATATATATATATATATATATATACATATAGATATATGTTTACATAGACTGAAATAAGGGTTGAGAGTAACAAAACCTCAGAAAGCAAAGGGGAAAATGTGGTAGGTTGTTAAAACGAATCAAGAACTTGGAAAGGCTAAACAAAGTGAAGAAAACATGCCCGATGTTTGGGATGCTAACCCACGACCACCAGAATAGGTGTCTGGTGCGATGACTACTTCCCTACCAACGAATCTATTTTTCCCGTCACTGTCGGGGGCAATTAGGGTGGGGTAATTTTGTTTCCTGCACTTGGGTGTGGTAGCCCGCGAAACTCGCACCACTTATGGTGAAGGAGAGCTTCCTTTTAAGGTAGCACCTTTCAAGAGACGGTCTTTTAAAAAATATACCATTTTCTTCTTCTTATATTTAAGAACCCCCAATGGTTCCTCAATGTTCTGGAGAAAGAATAATCTCATTTTTTTTAGTTTTAAAATTATAGCCGATTTTAAAAGCTTGTGTATGGTTCAAAATTCGGAACTAAAGTGTGCGTAATAAAAACTGATAACCCAGGGAATATCTGCCGCGTACATTAAAAATGTTGTGGTATCTTTTATTCTGATATGTAAACGATTACCGAAAGACAATTTCTGATTCCCCTGCATGGTGCACCTTGAGTATTGGTTACGGTATTGACGAAACCGCGCACCCCGATCCCCCCAAAATAAGCTGTAACCTACCGTGGTGATGTGTTTTTAAGGTGAAGGGTAGAAACCTGAAACACTGGCCGTCCGAGCCCAGGCCAAGCTCCGCCCGATGGGCTGTCTGTCTCTCTACCAGGCAGGGAGATTCGTGACATCTTCAGCTATCGGGGTAAGGCTGACAAAGGAAGTACCCCGTCTCCCTGCTTTTATACTATGCTATATCGTATTATCAAAACCTCAGCCTAAAAGTGATCGGCCCCCGAAAAGGGGCCGCACCGAAGTTTCTTTTCCACATCGTCCTAACTTGAGGTTTCCAAAACGAAACAACCCTGGCTTCTTAGTGATAGAATCAGTTGACCAGTTGAACCCTCTTGCTTAAAAGTCAGTATTTATTGTCTCAAAATTTCTAGATGGCATCATCGGCGAATCATATCACTTTATCTTTATCACTTTATCAGTCGCTTTATCAGTCACTTCATCTTTCCGTACACGCAGATTCGTTTCTTTTGTAATTATTTTTTCAACGGCTCTTCCCTTGAGCGGGTGAAGGAACATTAGTACCTTGGTGTCATCTTAACACCTACCTTGTCGTGGTCAAGGCACATTGATTACACATGCAACGAAGCTGTAAAAAAGTAAGGCTGCCTAAACCTTACATTGCAAGAAGCTCAACACGAAACGAAATTGCTAACATATAAAACCCTTATCCGACCCATCTTAGAATACGCCTGTACCATCTGGAACACTTATAAAGTATCTGAAATTAACACACTGGAATCTGTTTAGAAAAAAAAATTCATTCGTTTTATTTCCCGCCGTTTCCATTGGAGCTTTTCGCTGTCATCACCACCTTGCTACACTAGAAATACAGCCCCTGTCCTAGCGCTGTGAAAGAGAATATCTTAAACGTTTACATATTCTTACGAATACTACGCGCTACTCATTACAGAACAGCAATTTGTCGCCCGATAAACATATATCTACCAGAAATAGCCACAAACTCAACCTTGCAACTTTTCACCCACGAACTAATCTAAGTGCAGCCTCTTCCCGCGAACAATTAAAAAATGGAACCTACTACCAGGTGAAGTTAGGTCATTGCCTTTGGGAAAATGTTTGCATAATATAAATTGGTTGTGTTATGTTAGTTTTGCATGATTTCAATGTCTTGCTGTACTCATTATATATTATGTCTAAACGTTCATAATAAGTGAATTTAAATGTGTTTTTTTATATGTGTTTTTATGTGCAGAAAAGTGTTTTGCATTCTATGTACCAACCCACTTCTGCGATAGCCGAGCTGGGCTGCAGTATGTATAAATAAATAAAATAAAATAAATACAAAGCCAAAAAACAAAGAACCTTGTAAAATCCTTGTTGAAATCAGTAGCCACAATCACGCTGATAAACTTCTTGTACAAACCTGCATCGCCGATCTGGCCATCCGTGTCCTATCTTACCGCAGCCTAACAGCTCCCAGGGCGGGATCTCCGAATATGACGTCTTGAATTAAACTGAAGCTGACCTGCTGAAGAGCCTTTGCGTTCAGGGCGTAACTGGTGCCAGGCATATACCCATACGTAGAGATGAGAAACAACTGCCTTCAGAGCACCTCAACCAAGCCTTCGACAGGTCTACCCTCCCCGAGTGTGTAAATGCAGGTTTTATATTGCGCCCAGTCCGAACCCGCGCCAGTGTTTTAAGTTCCAACGGTTCGGGCACGGCACAAACTCCTGCGGTGGCAGGCGTACCTGGGCAAAATGCCCCAAGCACGACAATCCATCCGATAACTGCAACACTGAAAATTTTACCTTCGCAAACTGTGGGCTACCCACGCTGCACACTCCGGGAAATACTACAACTTCAAACAAGAAAAGCAAATCATCAATGTAAAGGTCACGGAAAACATCACCTTCCCAAAGGCGCGAAAGAGGTTTGTGTCTTTCCCCCTGTGGAGGTACGCCGATGCAGCTCTCCGGGGGGCGGAGCGGCGTCTGGTTTCCACAGGGACCCAGTTCAGCGAGTTTGCCCTGGTCCCTGCCCCACCCCGCGCTCGGTTGCTTCAGGCCACCACACCGCTTGCTGAGGCAGCAACGGTTGTGGTGGCAACCCCATCCATTGGGACCGGTGCTGCTCCTGGGCCTCGCGCCCCGTCCTCCAGAGCGTTGGAGGGTGCCGAGGGGATGGACGGCGGAGGCCCCGCATCGGCTCCCAGCGGACCGCCCGTGCACCTGTGGCGCCCCTGACGCCCTCGGAGGTGGCGGCTCAAATATAGGGGCCCCGCAGGAGGGCCAAGTTCGGGGTGCCTGGTCTGTAAGGCACACTGTTGACATCTGACGAGGAGATGGATTTCGGGCCGTTCCTGCCTGCAACGCATCGCAAGGAGTAGCCTCCGAAGTCTAAGACTAAAGAAAGGACGAACAAGCCAAATCCTAGAGTAACAGCCCTGGAAGACATATGAACACACATACACACAGACCACAGTAGCTCCTAAATCTTCATATTGGGAAGAGAAAATTTTATTCAATGGAACTGTAGAGGCCTCCCTAAAAATCTTCATGATGATTGTGAGATATTGCATTCGAACCAGCCGAGTATGATGTGTCTTCAGAAAACACATTTGAATTCCAATCACAGAAATTTCTTGAATAGTTATATGGTATTCAGAAAGGACAGGGATGGCTGCACACATTCTTCTGGCGGTGGGGCCATAATCGCCCGCAAATCTCTAGCATGCCACTTTGCCACTTTGAACACTGTCCTTGAGGCTGTAGCAATTCGCACAATAATATTTATTATGTTGATAACGGTATGGTCCAAATACATTCCTCCTGATCTAGCATTGTCGAGTTCTCATTTCGAGGCGCTGGTTGACCAGCTGCCCGAGCAATGCATCCTCACATGCGAACGTAACGCACACAACTCTCTTTGGCGCTTCTCCAGAAGGGATGCCCGAGGTCGCCTGATAGAGAAATTTCTGACGTCCTCGGGAGCATGCATTTTCAACAAAAAACAGTGTACACACCATTACTTAGGACATAATACACACTCACATCTTGACTTAGCTATTGGTTCTGCAATTCTTTCCATGTCACAATTGGGCTGTGGGTACGAAGAGATTTGATTGGGACCACTTACCCACCTCCATAACATATATACGTAAAGGCATCCTCCCACAACAGTTTTAATGAATCAAAACAAAACTGGAGTACATTCACAGAAACATCTAAAATACACAACTCAACCATAAAACACCTACACCTGGAGGAAGGAGGTCAACTCATCTCGGTGCACATCCTCGACGCCGCCGAAAAGTCTATTCTATACGCCTCCCCCCGTGCAACCAGAGGAGGCCGTGGTGGAATGAGGACTTTAGATGGGTGCGTGAGGCACTGAACAAGGCGAGGGGTGTCCTCCGTCGGTACCCTTCTCTCCTTTAAACGGGCAAAGGCCTTTGGATAGCGTGTGCGCTGGCAGCCGAAAAGGGACACTTGGCGTGCCTTTCTCACGTCCATACGTACACAGACACACACAAGGTAGGGCCACCAATACGTAAACATAACGGGCAACAGATATATAGCCTGCCCCTTTTCAGCACAACCGGGGACACAGTTGAAGACTGCGCTAACGCACTCGCACAACACTGCCAACACGTGTCTAATTCTGTACACTACCCAAACACTTTAATGACACAAAGCATCTGCACAAGGAAGCTCTTACCCGGAAAAGAAAAATGGAAATCTTCTTATAACTGCGAATTTACACTTCTTGAGTTAGGGCTGTCCGTCCTGAGCACATGTAAGTCTTCAGCTGCGGGTGCAGACATTACATACACAATGATACAACACATACATGCAGACACCCTAGCAACTCTTCACTTATACAATCAGAAATTTCTATCGGGGCACCTTCCCAAGTCGTGGAGGGAAGCGATAGCAGTAGCGTTTAATAAGAACATAATAGATCCCACATTTCTCGAAAGTTATCGTCCCATCGCAGTAACAAGCTGCCTGTGAAGATTCTTGAGAAGATGGTTCAGAGAAGGGTAGTGTATTTTTGGAGTACAACAGAGCTGCCAGGCAAGCTTCAGGGTGGGGTGATCCCCGAATGATCAACTTGTGACCTTGGAGTATTCTATAAAAGATGTCTTTGTGCACAAACAATATCGCACGACTATACGTTTTTGACATTGAAAAAGCATGTGACACAGCATCACCCTATGGCTTCCTCATTGACTTAAAATCTTTTAGAATATCCGGTACCATGTTGAACATACTTGAAAGCTACTTGTTTTACAGAACATTTCGGGTGAGAGTACGTTCTGTGCTTTGACGAGTTCATGTACACCAAAACGGCATGCAGATCTGAGTATTCAGTTGCAGTTTATTTATCGAGAAGATGAACTCGCTGGGCAAAGCACTGCCTCTACCACTTGTCCTCTATGTATGGAGATGATGTACAGATATCATTGAAATCCTGTATTCGGTTCATTTGCGAACGCCAGGTCCAGCTTGCCGGTAATAAACTGGCTTTGTGGGGTGATCAAAATGGATTTAAACTGAATCGTACAAAAAGTACCTGCGTTGTATTTTCAAAGAGGTGCGGGACACACGCGGATACTAACTTAAACTTGAAGGCAACTCAATTCCTGTAAAAAAGGAAGAGAAGTTTTTAGGTGTAGGTCTAGATAAAAAACTCACGTTCATGACCCATATGAAACAGCAGAAACATAAATGCCTGACATCAATCAGCATTCTTAAAATCCTGTCACATCAGTCCTATGGTGCGGACAAACAACTTCTTTTGCGGGTTTTGTCCAGTTTGGGTGGATCTCGCTTGTACTATGGGAGTGTGGTCTATGGGTTGGCAACAAAAATAGCACTCGAAAGTTTCGACCCAGTACTGCACTTGGGGCTTCATCTGTCATGCGGCGCGTTCCGGAGTAGCCCTATCTAGAGTCTTTATGCCGAGTGTGACAAATGGTGCTTATCACACCAGCGCACCTATGTTCACTTGTTATGTGCTTTTAAAGTTTTGTAAATGTATGTCCATTCTTTTAAAACTATTTTAATGATGTCGCCACATCCCAGATCGTTTTAAATCACCCAACCATCTCTGCACCTTTCTTACTCACAGTCAAATAGCAGGTGTCTGAACTGACTGTATCCTTTTCAGATACATAAAAAAACATCCTGTAGCACCCTTTTACCACTAAGGCAAGCCCGCGCTGTGTATGCGACTGGGTATTTGTAAAAATTTGAAAAAACTGAGTTCCCAGAAACGCAATTCTGCAGAACATCTTGTTTTTAAGGATAAATACTGCTGCGCCGAATTTTCCAGCTATGCTTCGAAAACATCATCCAACATGTCCTGCGCTGCGCACGGTCCCAATTTTAACGCAAGAAAAACCAAGACTAAAAACACCAGTATCTTTACAGCCAGGCATATGCCATTTTTCTAGTTGCAAATCATATCATTTAACACGACATCCCTAAGTATGTCATTTATACTAACTCGTTGAGTGTGGTGCAAGCATAGTCGCCCACAAAATCATCCAAACACTATGTCGTCAATCTCGTCCTAAAGACAAATTATCTCTACTTATTCTTCGAATCTTTAACTGACTATGGGTTGGGTGCCTGATCACACTGGGACAGCTGGCAATCAGACTACGGATCAGATGATCGGTGCTGCTGTGTTTACAAATACACTGCACATCGCAACAGTACACTACACTGACCTGAAGCCACACCTCAGAAAGCACCTTCGCAATACACGGCAAGCAGACTGCATTACCCAGGCAGACAACAGGTTACACCTTATAAAACCACACTTTGGACCATACGCTACCGACACACGCAACAGACAAAAGGAAGTTGCCTTGCCCAGGTTACGGATGGGCCACGTGCATGCGACGCACTCACACCTGCTCACTAGCTCTCCAAGACGCGTGTGTAGCGGGTGTGGGGAGGGCCTCTCCGTAGTCTTCACCCTGATCGCATGCAAGGCACTCACCACTAAAAGACAGACACTTCAAGGAACTATACAGACAACACATTCCGCTACACACCCTTCCTTGTATTTGGGTTACAATTCAAAGGTTTCTATACAACGCCTTGGTAAATATTTATGTGATGGTCACTATTTAAACCTCATTTGCTATCATGCACAATCAAAACTATATCTATACTCCAGCCTTCACCATTCCCGTTAGTCATTGTATTGTTATTCTGGCTTTAGTAGCCACTATTTGCTTTTATGTACTTTCGTGTGGCGCTGTTTGCCCCAGCTGGCCTTGCGCCAAAAAACTCCAATCATCATCATCACCACTTATGAGTTTTCCTTTTTCTAAACAATGCTTTAATTTCTGTCTGGGGCATGCGTAATCCTACAAGCGTCTCTGTTGTTTACTTTGCGGGCGCTTTATGCTCCAGCTGTAAATGCTAGCATGCTCGTCATTTTTATAGATAATAGGCTTAGCAGAAACAGTAATAAATAAGCTCGACATTTTATAAAAATGAGCAGTGAAGTGCCGGACAGGAGGCGACAAAATCGAGTTTTGTGTTAATCGCTACACAGTGAATGCTCCAATCGAAGGCCACGTGGACCTGAATGTATCAAAGCAAAGCAAAACTTCGGAACTTCGGAACCACTGTGAGGTGCCGCTCCGAGTACCTTTACTGCAAGGAAATATAATCGTATGCATTCGGAATTCATCTTCTGTTTTTCTACAAATGACTTAGTTTACCCAAGACGTCCACGTGGCCTACCTAACCTATCTTTTGGTATATATGTTGCTGTGCGTTAACGATGGCAAAAGAACTAGAGAATATATTTTGAGGGAAGATGGCATCGCACCTGGCCACCACACTCCAGCAGGATATTCTAACTGTGACCAGTCGCGAGTGAAGCAGGGTAATTTCCAATCAGTGGGTAGGACAAAACACCTCCGCAAGAAAATACTGACAGAATCACAAGTCAAAACAGGGCTCATGGCAGCTTAGGAGAGCGCTGGCAATAAACGTTTAGAATTTCAACTTTCGCGGGCAAGATTATGGACCGCAAAACATGGACCGAAAAACTTTTTTCTTGTTTTTATCAAAACTGTTTTTGCACTTTATTTTTGCGCGAACAGTTGTAACTTCAAAATAATTATGACCTTTTCAATGAAACTTCGCTGGCTTTTCTTTATTACCTGCCTGTGCAAGGGACTAGAATTTTTAAAAACGAGTAGTGATTTTTCATAAATTCATGATTTATTTCAAGGAAAGAACACAAAAATGACAGATCTTTGTGTTTTATTTGGATTTTTTAGTATAAGTTGTTTCCATATTATCACAAGCAAAGATCCTAGTTAGTTGCACAGAGCCTTAGGTTAGCTACCGCTGTCCCAAACATTTTCAATTCCTGCACTCCATTCACAAGTTACGAAATTTCGTGTAATTCCCAAGTTGTGGTATTTTTCTCAAGAAAAACATCAATTACATTATTTGAGTATTTCTAAATAGAAATTTCAAAAAGGTGGTTCTTTATAAGGTACTAGGAAATAAAAATTTGCCGATGGAACATAAAACTTTTTATAAAAAAGTGGTTGAAGAGTCAGTTGAGACATGTCGGACATGCCTCAACCAAACGTGTCTTCTTCTCACACGGCCTGCCATGTCGGTTGAGACTACTCAGGGTGAACGGTACCTTCTTTTTAACCCACGGGCCGTGACTCCAGTGTCTACGACATGTAGAGAACGGTCGACCTGCGTTGAACACTCCTAAGCTCCCGATGGCACCAAGAGTGATGATTATGATAATTGGAAGTTTTAGGGTGCAAGGCTGACTAAGGGCAAAAAGCGCCAATAAGAAGTTAATTTATCACAACAAAGTGATAGAAGACACAAAATATTTAGCTAAAATATATGTGAAACGACATAAAACACAATGTAGATAAATAGGGCTAAGGGCCAGGGTGTCCAGATGCTTTGTAAGTGATGAGGGGTAAAAACTGGGCATCGCAAAGAAACCTTAATGTATGCTTGTGAATAATTATGGCGTCGTCCCGTAAAAAGTACGATAGGTGCCAGGGAGTGTGTTGTCTCTATAGTTCTGCGAAGTGTGTATGTCTTTTAGTTTCTAGTCTCTTGCATTGTATGAGAACGTGGAAAACGGACAGGGCCTCTCCACACCTGCTGCACTGAGCTCTGGGAGATCCAGCGAGCAAGTGCGAGTGCGTTGCGTGCGTGTGCCATATCCGTAATCTAGCCAAGGCTACTTCTGTGTATATATTGCGTGTGTCGGTGGTGTATGGTCCCAAGTGTGGTTTTAGTAGTACGTGTAACTTGTTGTCTGTTTCTTCACTCCATTGTGTTTGCCATGTTCTGCGAAGTTGTTGTATGATGTGTGCTTCACGTCAGTGTAGGTTAATGTCATTACGTACTGCATTCAAGAGTGTAACAGCAGCAGCGTTTCGATTCGCGGTTTTGCTCCCGGCTATACCACAGTGGCCAGGGCCCCAGCAAAGGACAAGTTCAAATTTGTGGACATACACATACATAATACCCTTGACTATCAGACTGACAACGTGGTTTTTGGAAGACTTTGTTGACGACAATGCCCGCACAACACTGACGGAATCTGCATAGATAATGGTTTGTGGGATGTGGCTTTCAAGTGTATGATTAACAACAAGAAGTACACCAAACGTTTCTGCCGTAAAGATACTAGTATTACTATTCAAAGTTTTAGTGACATTAAGGCCGGGTCCATCATCCGCAGCGGAGGACACACAGGTGGTAGTTTCAGAGGCGTCCGTATAAAAGTCACAACACTGATATTTGTGTTGCAAATACAAGAAGTTCTGCAGAAGTGCGCATCTCGGAGCTCGGGTTTTATTGATATGTATGAAAGATGTGTCGCATAATACATGGTGGAGATTTAATGGTGCTATAAAAACTGTTACGGAAGTTTCACTGGTATCTAAGAAGGAGACAGCAAGCTCTGACGCTTCCTAACTCTGTAAAAGAAGGGCGCAGAGAACGATGGTCGATTTAGCAGGTGGTCAGTCATCGATGTATCATAACACAACTGATTTAAAAGGATGGTGAGGCATGGATGCAATTTTAAGCGCATAAAGCAGATCTGTGCATGCTCGCTGATGGTCTAGGCTTCATTTGTTGCACTGTACAAACACGCTTTCGACTGGACTAGTCCGGAAGGCACCAAACGCAAAGCGGAGCCCTAGATGAAGCACAGGGTCAGGCATTCTGATGGATATCTTAGTGGCTGACCCATAGACAACGCTACCATAGTCTCATCATGAACCTATTAAGCTGGTAAAAACACGTAAAAGAAGTAGTTGGTCAGGAGCAAAAGTAACGTGCGAGAGAACCTTCAGGATAGTCATTGCTTTTAAGCATTTTTGTTTTAGTTGTTTTATGTGTAAAATGAATGTGAGGTTTTCCTAAAAGATTATACCAAAAACTTGTACTCTTTTTGCACAGGAATCGAGGCACCATTGAATGGAATGTCTAGATCCGGCGGATGCCACGCCTCTTGGAAAACAAAACACAAGTGCACTTTCCTGTATTAAATTTAAAATAGTTGCAATCTGCCCAGCCGGCTAGCTTGTTAACACCAAGCTGGACTTGGCGATCGCAGCAAGACAGGTTACAAGACCCTAAGGATAATTGTATGTCGTCTACCTAGCTTGAGCAGGAAATTGATGGTGGCAATGCCTTTCAGATTGAATTAATTTTTACCATAAACAAAGTCCAACTTAAAACTATGCCTTGCCGAACGCCATTTTCCTGCACATAGACCCTAGAGAGTGCACTTCCAACTCTTACGCGAAAGGTTCTTTCACACATGTACCTAACAAGCGTGTTTAGCATCTTAGCCGACATGCCAAAGGATTTCAGGTTGCTTAGGGTGCCGTACCGCCACGCAGTATCGTGCGCTTTTTTCAGATAAAAGAATACCGTCATACATTACTGCTTGTTTAGTAAAGCATCTTTGATAAACGACTCTAATGCAGTGAGTTGATCGTTCGTAGATCGCCCTTCCCTAAATTCTGCCTGGCAGCTCTCGAGAAGACGAAGCGTAGTATTAGGAGTAATGTAGCAAGTTGGGCAGTCAATGCAAGTGCACGTTAAAAAAAAAGCAGATCTGAAAAAGACAAAACTGTAGAACAAACAGAAAATATGATCGCTGGGCGAATATGGCTGTGTGAGGTACCAGCCTGCCTTTCTGCATGTGGCATCTGCTTTTTTACTCTTTCGGCTTCCAAGACAAGGTCAAAGGCAGCAGTTTCTGGCCAGGGCATTAAGTGCGCACCTTAAAGGAGCACTGATACAAATTTTTGGCGTTAATATTATTGCACAGTTCGCTTCCTTCACTCATGAGAATACCCTGGGTGAAATATGAGCGGCCTGCGCCGCCAAGAACATAGTTCAATTGGATCTCATTTATCGCACCGACGCGTCACTCCGAAAATGGGCATCAGCGTGACATCATTCCAGGAGAGGAAAAAGAAGTGACGCGACAGCGTTTGTCAAAAACTCGTGACGTCACTTCACGCGCGCGGCCCCATGAGCGGCAAGCGGGCGCAACACCCTCTCAAGCAGGCGCCGGTGACGTCCGCACAAAGCGGTGAGGTCAGGCAGGGATTCTGTCATATGCGCCGTTCGGGATGAAAGCGCGGGAATTTGAAACAAATGATCTTATGGCCATTCAATGTAATTAACTATAGCGCGCTGAAGTATTTGAGGTGGTGTTTCAGGTTTGCCAGGCCATTGAGCATCGATAAAAGCAATAAAAGTGTAACATAAAATTTTCGTGTCAGTGCTCGTTTAAGTCTTCTCAGACATATGTGTTGTTATTTGTATCTGTAAAAAACTGAACTTGTCCACTGTACTGTCCCCAAAAACTGACCACGGAACTCACTTCCTTCGCATTGACGACAGGTTTGGTTGTGAAAGGCAGGACAAAGAAAATATAGAGCAATAGCCACGTTTTGGTGTTTCTTGTTTACTTATTTGGTTTAGCTTACTTTTTGTATATTGTTTTAAAACAACGTGATTTCCCTTTTGTTTTTTGTTATTGTCCGTGTAAACACATTTTAAAGAAAAATTGGCGCATTTGCTGCCCAGTGCTTGGTCTCTGGTGCGAGGCGCAGCCTACGTTGCAGTCCGGCGGACCTATTTTATCCAGCTGGTGATATTAAACGTGGATCAAAATCTCCATACACGGAACGTTCTCGATTTTCATGTACTTCAGATTTTTAAAACGGTGATGGGGAAAGGAGATCGAGGCCACTTGAGGTCAGCAGCTAACGGCGTAGCCACTGAGCAGCTCCTGCGGTCACACTTGTCATGTATTAATAATTTGCAGCTTCCGACGCAGCCTTATCCACGCAGCCTTACTTTCCTGAATGAAACGATAGAAGAAATGACAACAAAGCGGGAACAGCTCAAAGCAGCAAACAAAATCTTGGTCGCACGTAACCAGGAAATGGAGAGTAGCGTTGCTGACATGGAGCAGTACTCGAGAAAGAACAACGTTAATATTAAAGACGTTTCAACAACTAAAGGTGAAGACGGCGTGGAAATTATGCCTGCCATTTGAAATAAGATTGAATGCCCTGTGTCAGAGTCCGATTTTGATGTGGTACATTGCGTACCGTCCAAAGGATACACAAAGAATTTTATTGCTCGTTTTCTTTCGCGCGCAAAAAAGTATGAATGTGTGAAGAAGGCACGAAAGGCCTGCCTAGACGCAAAAGACATTGGGTTCCATCGAATGGAAACAAAACAAGTTTACGTCAATGATCACTTGACTCTGAGCAACACAAAAACTGTTTGCAAAGGCCTTGGAACTGAAAAATGAAAAAGAATGGAAATTTCTGTGGACAGTGGACTGCCAGAATTTGGCCAGGAAAACTCAGGATAGCCGAGCAATCCGCATCAAGGACGAGTCTGACCTTTCTATCTTTCACTGACTGTTCTTGAGCTGTTTTTAAAAATCGTAATATTGGCGTACATCAAAGCTAAAGACGCAAAATCATTCTTCACTAGTTTCTATCATTCTGTGATCCACTTAAACTCCCACAGCCTTAGAAAACACTATGATGAATTTAAAGCTTTCGTATCATTAGCAAACATCAATTTTCGATCATCTGTGTCTCAGAAACCTGGCTAGGCGATGCTCATAATAATCTATACTGTTTTCCCTCATATAATTCAGAGTACTCCAATCGCATGACGTCGAGTCAAGGTGGCGCAGCCATATTTTTTTTATCTTGCATCAACAACCGATGGCGATCTGATCTACGCCTGAATGTAGTTCACTGTGAATCAGTGTGGATTGAAGTTACTGACCCCGATTTTGCTATTGACAGCCAAAATGTTATCATTGGTACTATTTATCGCTCCCCTAATTCAGCGATTGCTAACTTTTGCCTGGAACCTAAAAATTTATTGCATTCCCTCTCTCACGAAAACAAAACTGTTATTATAGTTGGAGACGTCAACATTAACCTTTTATCTGACGGAACCTCCCAGCATACCGGTTACAGCAATTGCTTCCATTGCTATCGTTTTGAATCTTCGCTTTATCTACCTACCCGTTGTCCTACTACTGATTCAGGCAATTTAATTGATCAGGTTTCAACTAATGCGCCCATCCCACCGGAAGCCTTTATCATTCAGGTTGACATCCCCGACCATTTCCGAATTGCCCTCCGCTTTCCCTGCCCGAGTCGCAAACGCTTATCGCATCATACCAAATCTACCTTCAACACAGCGAAATTTATTAATTTAGCTAGCAATTCGGATTGGTCCAGAGTCACATCTCTAAAAGATGTTGAGTCATCTTACACTGAATGCGCATCAATCACAAATCCCTGCATACTATTTTCAACATCGGTCACGTCTTGACAGAAAAAGCAATCGTCACCGCAAAAACGATCGCTAACAGTTGGTTTGCTCAAATGGCTATGAAAAAAAGGATAACCTTTATTGGAAGACTAAAAAGCAGCCGTTTAAAAGCGCACTAAAGCAACGGCAGAAGAAATATTGTACTGTACTTACGTCAATACTAGAGAAAGCGAAAAGAGTTTACTACGAAAACCAAATCTCCGTGTCTGGCAGCAATGTCGGAACGCAATGGCGTTTGTTGAATGAGTTTATGCACAACAACAAAGGCCGGAATCTGATAGCGTAAATAAATCATGATGGCAATGCCCTCACCCTGCCCGATGATATAGCAAATGCTTTTAGTATCTTTTTTTCGGCCCCACCAAGCTCAGCTGACCCGCCTACTTTAGACTATCTACGACTCGTGCCACAATCATTTTTCTTATTTCCTACTACTCCCAGTGAAGCACGTTCTAGATTTATTATTCTTAAAAATACGAGTGCGGGCCTTGATAATAAGCATGCAAGCTACATTAAAGCCATTGTCGACATCATTTCTGATACTTTTGCGCATATTGTTAACCTTTTATTTGAGACAGGCATTTTCCCAAAGGAACTGAAAAAAGCAAAATATTCCCTGTGTTTAAAAAGGGTGACAGAACATTGATTTCAAACTACCGACCAATTTCAATTCTTCCGTTTTTCAGTAAAGTTGTTGAAAAATTAGTCGAACAGCGTTTATCTAATTACCTCGAACAAAAGAATACAGTAACCAAAAGGCAATTCGGTTTTCGTCATTGCTTATCAACCAACCTTGCTTTAATAGCCTTAACTGACAAACTTAAAAAAGAAAACCACCAGGGAAAAACTGTAGAATCTGTTTTCATAGACTTTCCCCAAGCCTTTCACACGATTACCCATACCATACTTTTCAGTAAGCTTGCTTCATATGGAATAATTGGGCCCCCCCTGAATCTGATTCAAAGCTATCTTCTTAACCGTGAACAAATTGTTCCTTTATCTGATGTTCTGTCAGATACCAAAATAATTAACATTGGGGATCCTCAGGTTTTCATTCTTGGGCGACTTGATTCTTGTTATATATTAAATATCTACCGCACTGCCTCAGACGGGAAATGGAATTCCTATTGTATGCTGATGACACCATAATTTTTACGTCCCATACAAGTACTGAAACCTTAACTGAGAGATTAAACTCTGACCTCCGAAACCTTAACTTGTAGTGACAAAAAATAATTTAAAAATATAATCCGGCGAAAACTCAATTTATATTATTCGGCTCCAGGGTCCAGCACACTGATAGTATTACTAATAAAATTAACTCGCACCCCATAACAAAAACTGCTCAGAGCTCTTTCCTTGGTGTTCAACTAGGCAGGAACCTCAAGTTTAATTTACATATTTCTTCCTAAGTGAAAAAGAACAGCCTTTAAAATTCGGGTACTGGTGAAAGCTCGGCGTTATTTCAGCTTGCCCACATTAATTACTCTTTATAATTTTTCATCCATAGTCATAAAAATTACTGTAATGCATCTTGGGGGAACACTTATCCGTCTAACATTGCGTCACTGCAGCATAGTCAAAACCAAGCAGCCCGAATAATCCCCTTTAGCCCGAGATACAACTATGTAACCCCTCTTTTGCGATCACTCAACCTTCTTCCAATCAGTGAGCTCGTTTTGTACAACTTAGGAATTACCACTCAGAACTTACTCAGCCACTATCTCATTTTTAAGTAATAGGACGAAGAAGTCTTACCAACAACAACAACACGCGTTTTGCAATGCGAAATAATTTCTTCCTCCAGTCCGCACGAACTGCGGGAAACAGTCAGAGGAAGTCAGCATGATAAGATTGTGAAACAACCTGCCGGTAGCCTTGAAAAGTCGAAAGCCATTATCGTCATTTAAGAGATCAATTGAATGTTTCTTCCTAAATAGTCCTTCATTTACTCTCACCCTATAAATTCAAGAAAAGCGTGTAAAATCCGGGAAACTGTATGTCTCCAGTTCACCGAAGTTGAATCTGTGTTGCAATTTTTATTTTTTCTGTATACATCCCAGTGAAATCATGTTTCCTGATTGATCCCCATAATGCGTTTATTCTGTAATATAATAATTTACAATATTTCTGTTTTCGTGCTCTGGTTTCTTTATGAAGGCTGAACAAATCAGACTAGGCTGTTTTTCCGCAATTAAACTGTTTTGTTCTGTATTTCGACAGTGTTGATGTCCAGTGACGCATCATTCTTTTTTTAACCTACGCTCTGAAGTTTTGGCCCAATCAGTAATGAACGATCACCGCAATTGTTCAATATATATATATATATATATATATATATATATATATATATATATATATATATATATATATATATATATATATATATATATATATATATATATATATATATATTTATATATATATATCGTTATACCGTGTCCATTTGGGTCGTGTATAAACTTACATTACATTTCTGCTTATCTCTTCTGACTGCTTATGTTTCACCCTTTTATGTACTTTTTAACAAGAGGTCCCGCCACAGTAATAAACTATTGGACCTCTTTCTGTATTCTTTACCAATGTATGCCCCGCACGGGGCACCTTGAGTATTCACAGTGACGGTGAGCAGCGACACCACGGACCCCGAGCTCCCAACATAAGCCGTGTCCAACCGTGGCGAGGTGTTTAAAGGTGAAGGGTAGAAGCCGTAAACGGTGGCCGTCGGAGCCTTGGTCAAGCTCCGGCGGATGGGCTCCCTGCCTGTCTACCAGGCAGGGAGATCCGGGACCTTTTTGACTACCAGGGTAAGCTCAAAGGAGAAATTACCCCATCTACCTGCTTTGATACTATGCCGTATGGTATTTTCAAACCCCCCCCCCAACCGTGATCAGCCGCCCAAAAGGGGCCGCAGAGAAGTATCGTTCCCCCATTGCCATCTTTGACACTTCCTGAACCAAATCATTAGTCTCAATTCAACCCACCATCTAGCATCTCAGTCAGTCTTCTTGATCGCCAAGTATCTTGAAGCCATAAAAGGAAATCGTATAGATGCAAAAAAACAAAGGTCTGGTGAACTCCTAATCGAAATAAATGACAAGCAGCAGTCTGGAAAGCTTCTAGCTCAGACTAGACTGGCTGATCTCGACATCAGGGTAATACCCCAATGGAGCCCCAACAGATCGCAGGGTGTGATATCCGAAACAGATCTCCTGAACGAAACGGATGCGGATCTCCTTACCGGCTTGAATGATCAGGGCGTCACTGCTGTGAGACGCATCACTATCCGCAGAGATGACAAGGAGATTCCCACCAAGCACATTATCTTGACTTTTGACAGCGCAGTTCTTCGGCAACACATACATGCAGGTTTTATCCGTTGGTCCATCCGTCCGTACATCCCGAACCCGCGGCGCTGTTGCAAGTGACAGCGGTTCGGGCATGGTACAAACTCTTGCCGTGGCCGAACGATGTGTGCGAAACGCGCGGCGCATGACCACCCAAGCGACAATTGTCCATTCGATACCCTGTCTTGCGTGAATTGGGGCAGGCCGCATGCAGCGTACTCCCGCAAGTGCGAAAAGTTCCAACTGGAAAAAAAGATATTCAACATCAAGGTAACTGAGAACATTACCTTCCCGGAGGCGCGGAAGAGGTTCGCCTCTTTCCTCCTGGGGAGGTACACCGACGCGGCTCGCCGGGGGGCAGAGCGGCATCTGGTGTCGACAGGGACCCAGTTCAGCGAGTCTGACCTGGTCCCGGCCCCGCCCTTCGCTGGGTTGCCTCAGGCAGCCCAACCCGGCACCACGCCGCTTGCTGAGGCAGCAGCGGTTGTGGTGCAAACCACTCCTGTTGGGACCGGTGCCACTCCTACCTTCGCCCTCCCATTCTCCTGTGCGTTGGAGGGTACCGAGGTGATGGACACCATGGGCCCCGCATCGGCTCCGCCCGCCACCGCACCACCCGTGCCACTTTTGGCGTCCCCGACGCCCGCGGCGGTGGCGGCTCAAGAGAAGGGCTACCGAAGGGGGGCCAAGTCCGGGGGGCCCGGTCCGTCGGGCCCCCCTCGGACATCCGACGACGAGATGGATGTCCGGCAGTTCCTGCCTGAAATGCAGCGGAAGGAGCGGCCTCCAATGCCCAAGCAAGCAGAAAGCCCCAAAAAGCCAAACCCTAGAGCAACAGCCCCGAAAGACACATGAACACACATACACCAAGACTTTAGAAGCTTTTAAATCTCCATAATGGGAAGACAAAATATTACTCAATGGAACTGTAGAGGCCTCATTAAAAATCTTGATGATGTACATGAGATATTGCATTCAAACCAGCCAAGTGTGATGTGTCTACAGGAGACGCATTTGAATCACAATCACACAAATTTCCTAAATAGGTACATGGTATTCAGAAAGGATAGGGTTGGGTGCACACACTCTTCGGGCGGTGTAGCCATAATAGCCCGGAAATCCTTAGCACGCCACCCTATCGCTCTCAACACCGTCCTTGAGGCTGTAGCGATACGCACAATGATTTTTAATAGGTTGATTACGGTATGCTTCATTTACATTCGTCCTGATTATGCACTTTCGAGCTCTGACTTCGAGGGGCTGATCGACCAGCTGCCCGAACCGTACATCCCAACAAGCGACCTTAATGCACACAACTCTCTTTGGGGCTCCTCCAGAACGGATGCCCGAGGTCGCCTGATAGAGAAATTTCTTACATCTTCAGGGGCAGGCCTTTTCAAAAAAAAGCAGCCTAAATACCATAACTTAGGACATAATACATACTCACATCTCGACTTGGCTATTGGTTCTGCAATTCTCTTTCCATGTCTTGATTGGGGCGTGGGCCCTGACCCATATGGCAGTGACCACTTCCCCGCTTAATTAACGTATATAGGTAAACGCCCATGCAGTCTATCTTCCCATAACAGGTTTAATGAGTCCTAAGCAAACTGGAGTACATTCACAGAAACATCTAAACTACACCACACAACCATAAAACACCTACACGTGGAGGAAGGAGCCCAACTCGTCACAGCACACATACTCGACGCCGCCGAAAAGTCCATGCCCCAGGCCTCCAGTGCGTCCTGCAAACCAAGGAGGCCCTGGTGGAACGAGGACTGTAGGCGGGCGCGAGAGGCCCAGAACAAGGGGTGGGGTGTCCTTCGCCGCTACCCCACGTGAGATAACGTAATATCTTTTAAACGGGAAAAGGATTTTGGGAAGCGAGTGCGTCGTGAGGCGAAAAGGGAGAGTTGGCGCACCTTCCTCACTTCCATCAACTCGTACACTGACACGCGAAAAGTATGGACACGAATACATAAACTAAAAGGACAACAGACACACAGCCTGCCCCTGGTTAGTACAACAGGGGACACTCTGGAAGACCAGGCTAACACATTCGCACAAAACTTCCAACATGTGTCTAGTTCAGCGCACTACACCAACACTTTCATAAAACACAAAACACCCTGAGAGAAGTCCTTGTGAGACAGTAATAAGTGGACCTCATCTGATAACACCCCTTCTCACTGCATGAGCTGACGATCGCAATTAGTACTCTTAAACCTTCAGCTCCAGGCGCAGACAACATTAAATACACTATGATTTAACACTTGCACACATACACACTTGAAACCCTCCTTCACCTCTACAACAAAATATTTCTTTCGGGGCACCTCCCAGGGTCATGAAGGGTGGCCATCGTAGTGGTCTTTCTGAAAGAGGGGAAGGACCCTTCCTCTCCCTCAAGTTATCGTCCCATCGCCCTCACAAGCTGCCTGTGTAAGCTGTTCGAGAAGATGATCAATAGGAGGCTCATGTACTTAGAGTACAATGGTCTTCCCAACGGCTGCCAGCCTGGCTTCAGGGCTGGGAGATCCACCAACCTCCAACTGGTTGCGTTGGAATCGTATGTAAAAGATGACTTTATCCTTAATCAGTTTTGAATTACAGTCTTCTTTGATAGGGAAAATGCCTATGACACTGCCTGGCGGTACAGCATCTTGTATGACCTCAAGTCGTTCGGTGTTTCCGGCAACATGCTGAACACGCTTGCTAGCTACATGCCGGAAAGAACCTTTCGAATAAAGGTAGGCAGTGCTTTTCGAATGTATACGTTCAGGAAAATGGCGTCCCTCAATGCAGTGTCTTGAGCTGTACACACTTTATCGTTAAGATGAACTCTCTTCGGAAGGCATTGCCACCAACTATTTTCTGTTCTGTTTATGTAGATGACATTCAAATATCTTTTAAGTCCTGTAACTTTTCAATTTGTGAACGCCTAGTCCAGCTTGGGTGAACAAACTTGCTGGCTGGGCGGACTCCAAGGGGTTTAAACTGAACCCTGTAAAAAGTACTTGTGTTGTGCTCTCTCGGAAGCGTGGAATTAGGGCAGACTCTGAGATTACGGTTAACCGTGCACCTATTCCTGTGAATAGGCAGCACAAGTTTTTAGGTGTCATATTTGATGAAACGCTGTGTCTAAAGGTACGTCGGACGTACCCGCAGCATTTCTTAAAGATACGTCGGACGTACCCGCAAAATTTCTTAAAGATACGTCGGACGTACCCGCAAGATTTTTTAAAGATACCTCGGACGTATCCGGAAAAACTTTTTTTAGTACGTCGGTGTATTCGGTTTCACTCGGCCCAACATGCAGCATACGTTCAACGTTTTCTCGCGTCGACGTCGCGTCGCCAGAAATGCATGGCGACGCGAGCTGAAACTCGAGCGACGCCGATGTCTACGCTCGCCGGATAGCGGCGTCGACGCAGCGCGAGGGAGCATCGGAAAGCGAGCGGCAGCGTCCGTCTTCGCGTGGTTTGGGGTCGTTCCTTTCAGCAGAAAACAATCAATTTCTTTTTAACTTACGGTAATCGGTTGCCTTGAGACAAATTGCAAACTATTTCTGTTCGCAAGCGCTCATCCATTTGTGGCTTGTTCGGCTTTCATCAGGGAGATCGGGGATCTGCGATAGCTTTGTGTGAGTTAAATGAGGGAGCTCTGGTTACATCGCATCCAGTATTAGCATAATGTCGCTTGTCAGCAAGACCGGTGCGTGACGAGCAAGCGTTATCAACGCCAGAATTCTGGCGTATTCCATTCCATTCGTAGCTCCCGTGGCTTGCGCAGGGGAGACCGGGGATGTGTGATAGCTTTTTTCGACTCAAATAAGGGAGCTGCGGTTACATCGCTTGTAGCACTAGCATTATTGTCCTCGGCTCCAAGAGCGGTGCGCAAGAAGCAAGCGTTACCACTGCTCAAATCTCTCAAATACGACCAAAATAAAGCACAGCCGACACTATTCGTGGGTAGCCTCAGTTGGTACACCGAATTCTTCACACCTCTTCGTCTGCTCCCGTGGTCGAGCGGTTGAGAGCCGGGCTTCTGTTTGGAAAGTCAATGGTTCGATTCCTAGCAAAAACTTTTTTTTTCTTTTTGCGGCGAGGGTTTGATCAGTTTTTTTACAGGGTACAGACAGGGTGCCAGAGTACCCTGCCTTTCAGCCTACAAATGACGTTCGACGGTAACTTCACTATCAAGGCAGCGCTGAAATTTGTTTTGCTTACAACTTGAATTCATGAACGTGCACAGTCGGTACGCAACATGAAGGTTAAATCAAGTAGCAACTAAAGCAGTTGTGCGAGGTGCGTCTTCGTTAATCATTCCATCTTATTTTGTTCTGATTTGACCATGATGGCTCGAGATACATTTCGCAGCATTTCAATATTTGCCCGCCAACATACTTAGCAATAAATAAAGACGCCAAGGGATTTTTTTAGTTGCTGAAGCTAACGTCTTGACAATTGCAGTTCAAGAAGCGATAATAACTGCTCATAAACGACTTCAACAGGATGGCATACGTGTCCAGCAACGCCCGCCGACGCAGCGACTGGCGCGCGACCTCGCCGGTCTCCTGCGGGCCCGCGCGTTGACGTCGAACGACGCCGACGCTCGCGCGACGCGTGATTTCGCGTCCAATGTGGTTAGGGCTTCAAACAGAAACATGAATTTGTTTCCCTCTTGCGAGAACCCGTAGTGGTCCGCATTCGATCTCTGACCTCAGCGAAGGCTCTAACCGCCCCTTCAAGGTCCAACTAGAGAACACGAGGAAAAAAATACATTCTGCGTCAGGTTAGGCATCGTTAGATTCTTGGCTTATATACATCAAACGCGTGATGGTTTTGCCGTCGATGGTTCGAGACAACCACGATAGTTTCGAGCAACGCCGCTTTCGAGCCACTCTGGGCCCTGTACGTCCGACGTATCTTTAAGAAATCTTGCGGGTACGTCCGACGTATCTTTAAGAAATATTGCGGGTACGTCCGACGTACCTTTAGACACAGCGTTGATGAAAAGCTCACGTTCATCCCGCACATCAAAGCACTTAAACATAAATGCCTCAAATCACTAAACATCCTCAACGTCCTCTCCCACCAATCCTATAATGCAGACAAAGAACTCTTTCTCCGTGTCTTTACCGCCTTAGTCGGGTCTCGGGTAGACTACGGTAGTGTTGTGTATGGGTCGGCATCAAAAACATCACTCAAAATGCTTGACCCAGTTCTCCACTTAGGCCTGCGCCTTGCGTGTGGTGCGTTCCGCACAAGCCCGGCCCAGAGTCTGTACGCTGAAAGCAACAAATGGTGCCTGGAACAGCAACGAATGTACATTGATTTATTATACGCTTTTAAGGTCTCATCATTGAATAACCATCATTTTAAACCTGTCCACAATGATACATATACAACCCAGCTGTTCTCAAATCGTCCATCTGTGTCTTTGGCCTACTCTCTGAGGGTGAGAGAGGAAGTTTAAGGTATTTCCGTTAGATTTTTAGATGTATGCACATCATTATCATTTTCTGACGTTATACCATCATGGCAACTGCAGCCGGTTTGTTGTGATGTTTCTTTTATGAAAATAGATAAAAACAGGGTTGCGAGAGTTGCGATTATGCAGCATTTCTTGTCGCTTCAGGATAAATATAAATGTGCCGAATTCTATAGCGATGCCTAGAAAACTTCAAATACGGTGTCATGTGCCGCTCATGGTCCCAACTTTATTTCTTGCAGAACCATAAATGTACACACCACTATCTTCTCAGTAGAAGCATATGGCATTTTACTCATCGTTCAGCACATTCTTAAAGAACAAATTCCGAAGTCTGTCATCTTTACAGACTCTTTGAGCGTTGTGCGTGCATTGTCTTCACACAGACCCAGTAAAAACCACATTGTCAATCTTGTCTTTAATGCCATAATGTCTATAAACGCTAAGAATTTTCAACTAATCCTGCGCTGGGTTCCAGGCCATGCTAGAATCACCGAAAATGAGACCGCGGATCAAATGGCCGCCGCTGCTGCACTTTCAAACACAGTGGACATAACAACAATACCCTACACTGACCTCAAGCCACACATAAGACAACACCTTCGCAAAACATGGCAAGCCGACTGGAGCACACAGACAGACAACAAACTACACGTAATAAAACCACACTTGGGACAATACACTACTGTCTCACACAACAGGCACATTGAAGTTACCTTAGCTAGGTTACGGATAGGCTATACGCATGTAACGCACTCACACCTGCTCACGGGATCTCTAAGACCCCTGTGTAGTAGGTGTGGGGAGGGCCTATCCGTAGTCCACATACTAATACAATGCAAGGCACTTGACACAACATGACACAAACACTTCAGACAACTCTACAGACAACATATTCCCCTACAGCCATCGTTGTTTCTGGGTGACGATGCCATGGTTTCTGTGAAACGCGTGTTTAAGTATCTGCAGATGTTAAGTTTTTACACCTCATTTCTTATCATGCATAATCAAATCTGGCCCTATACACGAGCCATCACCATTATTTTTTTATCTTACTATGTCCAGTTTACACGTTTTATACCTACCTTTTGTGGTAATCACTTCTTTTCATTAAATGGCTTCCCTGGCGTTTTTTTACCCTCGTCGGCCTTGCGCCATTAAACACAAACCATCATCATCATCATCATTTACCAATGTATGTACCGTATTATTAGCAATCTTCCTAATAAACTTCAAACTGCGGACCTTTTAAACAAGTTACCATTCTACGAATGCAGTGTAAAGCTGTAGCTGATGAGGCAGCGCAAGGTGTGATGATGTCTCTGATTTGCATCTGGAGAGCATCGTCAAGCGTGCGTCAAGCAGCACAGTGACAGTACCAACCCGCCCGCTGATGAAGCACCGTCGTAGAGCTTACCATACACCCCCGGGAGGCCTGGAATTGCAGTACTTGAGACAGCGCACGTGCACAATAACTGTCAGGGTAGAGTGATCTAGAAGAGCATCGTAGGCATTCTCAACGGTGGACGCCGTGCTATGCTGCGTCGCCAGATACGCCGACAAAATTCGCTTGTCCTTTTCCCACGAGGGGCACACGCGTCTACTACGTAGAGCAGCGATTTCAGTTCATTTGGAGCGGCTACCGCGTTCGCGTGATTTGTGCGTGGTTTCATTGTGTATGAGGCTATGGACAAGTTTTCCCTTTTTGTAGTTTTTCGCGACTTTTTCGCGACTTTTTGCAGTTTTTCCCGTGGATGGGACATGCCGCAGCGCCGACCGAATCACCTGTTCGACGTCCGATGCCGAACATGCGACGTTTTTATCAAGCCCGCACCGAATATCTCCTTGTTTGAAGACATGATAAAAGGCACGCAGCCGAAGGTCTAAGAAACAAAACATGCACATAGCCGATAAGCGTCTCCACGAGAGTAGCGCAGCTTGCAGCTGTTTGTTACAAGCGGAGCGGTGGCGCTTGAGGTCTATTTGATCTTGAGGTCGCTCACATTGCGCGGAGGCATGTGGCGAGGTGAAAATTTCTATTTCAAGAAGAGTGAGGCAACCTTGACAGAAAGAAAGGAGCCAACCAGCAGGTTGGAGGAGTGCATCCCTCAAGGAAAAATCGCTTCTCGTGGTGGGAAATGAGCATAAGTAAGTCACGCTAGGAAATGAGCATCTATCTGAATATGGATTCATCGCATTCGAGCCTTCATCATTTTAGTTTGGTTTGTAGCGCGGACATTGTTTCGGATTTTGGCGGCTGAAGTCAACATTGCCTCCGCACATTGGCAGAGTAAATTCTGGACGTCAAAGCATGAAGTGTTAACTTTGATTTCAGAACTTTGCAAGAAAAAGGTTGGCGTTTCGACCATTTTAAACAAAAAAGCTTTGTTTTAACATGCAAACTGCTTTGGCTTAAGCTCCAGCCTTGCGTGGCGTCGTCCAAAAGTAAGCGTAGCACAGATAGGGGGAGAAAAATGCTGGCCGGAGAAGTGCGAGGGAAGCTGGGGTGAAGGAAAGAACCTAAAGAGGAGGGCTGGCGAGTGTGCCCTGCTGCGAAGATGTTCGGGTGGGTGGCACGCATAGGATATTACCTGCTGTTAGCGATGACTTAAGATTGTCATGCAGCTGTCGTAGTTGGGAGAGACGGCGTGAACGTGGCCTAATCGGCGTTGATCTACTCATACGATAGGCAGATCAAAGAAAAGCCAAGGTAAACCTTATAGACCATCAGCTCTGCTTTCTACTACTTTCGCATCTCAATCGCGCAGTTCGTCGAATGTTTTGCACGACGTTAATTCAGCAAATGCTATATACACACCATGGAAAAGAAAATTAAAGATACCGGAAAGAAACCCATTCGTAGTGCTGATGCGTTGAGAAATCAGTCGGCCTTCTGTCTTCAAGCGGAAAACAGAGCGGGTGTGTCGAAAATGAAAACGTCAAGAAATATGCAGAATTACTCAAAACGCGGTATCTGGCGCTTCGAAAGTTGTTACTTTACTGCCCCATCGTGTCCCTAAAACGCAGACGATGGCTGGGAACACGTCATAGCTGAGTACGTGTAAACACCGTCAAAAATAAACTCATTTTTACAGCGTGAAGGCCTGCTTGCGAGTTAGTGCTGCTCCGGCCTAGAAAAACCAGGGCGCTACTAGAGGAGGAATTATTTTTCTGACGACGGCCTTGCATACTCCAGAGCCACATTACGTCTGATGGAGAAGGGCACTCAGAGGAATTGTTATCGTTATTATGTCGGAATCGGGTATGTATTTAGGCGCATCTCTGCGTTTAAGAAATGCGACTGCCCGACTAATACCCAGCATTTTTGAACGTGAAAGTAAAGGGTCATGTGCTGCCTCGCCAGAGTCTTGTCTAGTAGAAACTGCTTGTCTAAATACTCCTAAAAACGCATATCTAAAATTACTTATTGTCCCCCACAGTTTGCGTCCGCACATGCGACTTCTGTGGTCCATGCAGTTTTTAAACCGTTTCTGTAATTTTAGTTGCAGAATTCTTTTTTATGAATGCATTGTTTTCTTCTGTGGGTAAATAAGGTGAGCTTTTCTGACGTGGTAATACAGCTGTAAACAAATCGTGGTTAAAACATGCAGTTTTGTGGGTAAAAAGCTGCAAGCTGCTACAAACAAAAACAATAAAATATGCATTGGTCACACGCATTGATAAATCAAAGGACATCGTGCGAAAATATGGCTACATTTGCTGCAAAGAATGCTGACATATTCTAAAGGCTGATTATGGACCTCTAATGGCAGGAGCATTAGCTGTGAAGCATTCTTTTCCGGCACCTGAATAGAAACCTTGCAGTACTGCATAACAAAACGTGCCTTCAGAAATGCATAAAAATAAAACGTAAAATCCTGTCTCTAAAAGCATCTGCGGAAAAAAAAACGTTTTGCAGAGCCCTTTAGTTTATACTTTAAAGCCTTACGTGCTCTCTTACCACACATTTTTGTCTTCATTGAAAAGGTGCTGAGAAAGCTTAAGTTTGGAGTAGAATTTGCGATCTGCAAAAATGAGGCCGGTTTCCTTATACTTAGGCTCCAGGTTTTTGAAAATGTCTCCGTGAAAGCCTCTGGTGTGGTTGAGGGATTTGTAGAATTAGAACCATTTACAACCAATGCAGACTGCACAACTTTACCCGACCATGGATGATTAGTATTGGTTTTTTATTCCGGCGGAAATAAAACCATCACGTTAACTGTTTTTGTACAAATGAAATATGAAAGCAGATGTCCTTGCCAAAGTGGAACAAAAGCCAAAATACTTAGTGGAAATGTAATCTGTTTGTAGATTTTTTCACTTGTTAGGCAACCGCGGGCATAAAAAATGTAAAAGAATGGGCAGGGTATACCTAAATGCCAGTTAAACTAATTGTAAAGTTCCACATTCGGGAACCCCAACACCAAACATTCTTTAAGTCACGGACTTCCAACACCTCACCAAGTGTTTTCGGAAGTCCATGTTAAATTGTTGAACACTCCAGCTGGTCATCTGAGTAGGCTGGTGTATTCTACTTCTTGTTTTGCTTGTTTGACGCGCAGTACACGTAGCTGTTTTATTTAGTTTAAATATCGCTCACACAATTCGTTATAATACATGTTGCACAAGATGACTTTGTGAACAAGGGTTGCAAGCTGGGCTAGCTGGAAAGATCTTCGTGAACTCAGACGTCTTCGTCTGAGTTCGCGCTGGTTTTATCCAAGAACACCTTGGGAAAGTGAAATATGTTAGAATACTAAAAGAAATCAGCACCGGACAGAAGCAGTGGTCCTACTTTATATGTTTCACGAAAGGCATGACATTTGTTGTTTATATTTATATGTCAGCATGCAGCCAGTGAAGAGGCCTACCAGGCAACTCTCTGAGTCGTGCCAGGCACAGCGCAGTGCCATCTTGACCAAAATGGGTTGGAGAAAATTAGGGTCAGTTGTGCTTTCCTTTGTTGGGCGCCAAAGTACTTAAAATTTTCTGTATTGGCAAAACAAACAACACCATTATTTTGAACTCTCAGAGCCCGTCAAGTATTGTTCAGCAAAACGACCCATCTGAAAATTAATGTGTAATTATGTTGCATCAAATTATATGCGTGATATATTGAGCCTCTCACTAGAATACCCTGTTTTCAAATGTGCTTGTGGCTGTAATTTGTCGTATCCCACAGGTAACTTAAAATGACAATTTTTGGCCTTTACATGTTTTTTTAACAAACTCCAGCAGTAATATTTATCATGACGTCGTGCTACCCACCTGAGGCACCCTTAAACCTCTTTTGTGGCAAACGTTGTGAACCAATTTTCGCCCTATGTATGCCAGCGGAAAAAGTTGCTTATAGTAGCGAGGCTTTTCTGGTTCACCAATTACGGCAGGGTTGCGCATCGTCATTGCCAGTACATAATCGCTACCTACAATCCTCAGTTCTAAAGTGAGGTTGCCGTATCGGTTGACATTACATACCAGACAAAATATCCCTCGACACATTTACGGCAATTGTCCATTCAACATCTTGCAATAACCAAAACCCTACACAAATCCATTTTTTATTTGTTGTTCACCGCCTTTTTTGTTTCTTTCCTGAGGCAGTCAGCCACGAATACAGTGGAGGAAACACTGCAGCATAACTTTCAAACTTTCATTTCTCAGACAATCACTGTTCGGGACATAAAAGTCGTTGAGTGTAGGTAGTGCTGTTACCATGTTACCACAGGGGCATGCCGTGATTGTACTGCCGTTACCACAGGGGTGCAATTCGCTTTGAACAAAGTTTTGAAGACTACCACGGGTCTTCCAGACCATCATCACAGTGTGCACATAAGTAGTAGTGACTCGAAGTTTATTTTCTATATTTCTCGGTTTTTCTCATGTAAAATTGCTTTGAAAGCAATATTTGAATGTTTAGTGGAGTTCCGTACCATTCACTGACCTGTTAAGGGTTTCGCGTTAGCCCGCCATTCACAAATTAGGGACAGGTGAGGACTGCTTCTTACTTCCAGTCAGATTTTCGCGTTTTTCAAGAAGCGGAAGAATCATTCTACCGAATGCTTTATTCAGAATGAGTTGCACCCAGGAGAGTTTGGAAAAGGGTGGCTGTTGATAAGGGCCGACTTCAGCTGTAGGTAGACTATACGGAATATTTGTCTTGCCTCGCAGCCATGATACTGGCGTAGTACTTCACGGTTTTGATGCATTGTTTCTAAAAGGCATCAACACCAACAAGGCTGGAAAGCATAGGCCGGAGAGACGCCTCTGGCTGAGCCACTGCTATAAATATCAAGTATACAGTAAAACGTGAAAAGCTGAAACAACCCTGAAACTGAGTTTCTGCTCTCGGCCTCAATTTTGCGCGTGGATTTAGTATTTGTTATAAATGTTTTCTCCCTGCGGTTCGCATGAGCGCGGTGTTGTCTTCAAACCAAGCCCTATTTTATAAGGCATAAATTATTATCACAAAAAGCCTACACGCAAAATCCAAACAATATAAAAGCGAGGCCTGTTATCGCACACACAATTCTTTGCGTACGCAAACAAAAGATGTCACTACAAAAAGCATTTGCAAGAAGCGTTTCGTTTTGCTTCCTTTAAGATCACCGGTTATTACCAGGTTCTAACCTATTCAATGACCTTCCGGTAATGCCATGGTTTATACGAATGCTGCAATGAAGGTTGTAGATTTCACCGTGGCATTGTTCACTTTGCTAAGGCATTCGTGTTTGGCATGCCATAGAAAGTGCCAAAAACTGCTAACTTAGAGCAAATGCAAACAAGTGCTCTACCAACAGAAAGAAGCTATCTTGGCACCAAAAAATTGCTTTGGCAGTTGGCGACACAAGTTACCAACGCTCAACTGAGCAGAAAATCACATTACTAGGTTCTGGTACTGCGGCAAGTAATAAAAGCATGCGAAGATTCCACTACTTTTACCTGTGGCGCCACACTCTGGATGCTACCTAAAAAATGGCCGAAAGGGAACTATTGGACCACTGCCGTCTTCAAGGCCACTGTAGTCAGAGTAATATCAAGAGAAACTCTTCTGTCTCTTATGGTAACATATGCTTCACACACTCAAAGAACGAATCTTATTACACCATAGCGACTATAAACATACAACAAGGGATATGTGGGAGAACCCTTTCACACGGGTGTAAATATTGGCTGTGATAGGAGGATATCTGAACTGGCGTAAATAAAAGCCGCATTAGGAAAGCAGCAAATACATACTTAGCCAATGTTATGCTTCTCAGCAGCTGTACTCTGGGAATTCACATAGTGAGTCGTTATGCAGTCAGTGATCTAAAAGCTGGACTGTTTCTGAAAGGAAACGTCTGTCAGACGTCGAGGACATTGTAAAACGGGGCTAGTGTGGTCGCTAGTGCTGACGCTGCCCTGATGGTGTGCGGCTTTACGTGCTGTTTGACGTGGCAGCGAGGGATGTTCTGAAGAGAAGCGGCAGTGAAACTCGCAAATAGTAAAATGCGCGTGGTGCTAGTTTTATATCTCCGACTGTGCAGACAGGTGCAAGGGTCTCCACAAATGTCACAAATTGCGGCTTACACGATTGCACTGGAAGCGATGAGACGGTTGTGGGGAGTCCGTAATCTGGGCGCACTTCTAGGCAATAAAGGTCTTGCCGAATACCCACTCGGGTAACCAATACACATGGACTACCCCTATGCGTTATATGGTATATGGTGGTAGGCGTCATTGCTTCTTGAGCCTAAGGATATATCGTTTGAGAGCATCGGGAGGAAGTCGTTCTGCGCCTCAACGCGTTGTCTTTGGTGAAGTTGTAGGTGATGGGTTAGGAAGTCGCGTGAAAGATGAGCGCTATACGGCGCAGCATTGCTCACTTGAACTGCCGCCATTCGTATAATATTACGTTTCCCGTTGCGCCATTCTTAAAAACGGGAAAGCTAGTAACACGCGCCAACTTTTTCAGCCTCATTCATCTGAAGATGGGCATTCAGGCAGAGAGCGAGCACAACCTATAGGTACGAAATTGTCCGACTCAGTTGAGGATTTGGCTAGGACGCGAACAAAGCTTTGTCGCCAACGATTTGACTATCGGGGCATCGTAAGCAAATCCTACAACTTTTGCTTTCTGGTATTCGAGTTGTGATTTGCTTGTGAGTTTCCAACCATCACATGCTCTCTCCTACACAAAAACGCACGCCATCACTCAAAGGGATTGGGTCCTACCGGCGCGTTAACATTGCTGCCGCCCCCATAAATACTAAGCTAATGTTCAATTTTCACATTGTTGGTACCCCAGATGATATCTAGATTTGTGGGGATGCGATTGTAAAATGTGTGGCAAGCTATTCCTCCATTTTGTTCCTTCACCTGAGGCAGGCATTGCGAACACCTTAGTAGAGTGACTCCTTCGAATCACAGTCGCGTCACGTGTGCCATCTTCCCTTACGAAAGATTTCACTGGTTCAATATGGAGCAGAAAACTATGGTTGCAATATTTACATAAATAAACGAATACAGTGTACAGCTGCATCTGAGCAGACACAGCAGTACGATAATACGACACAGTACGACACAGCAGTACGACACCAACGCACCTCAAGACCGGAATACTCAACCTTGTGTGAAGGAGCACCGTGACAAAAAAAATCTTCGGTAATTTGAGGCGTCTAATTATTTTGCGCTTTATGAAGAGTACTAGGGCTGTAATCCTTAAAATATTCTTCGTTGCTGCGCTTACAAGGTGCTCTACGGAGGTAGTTATGGAGATTTAGACGTTTGGAAGATTGCATGACGTGTTAGTTGACGCCAAAAGCTAGAGATTGCGACGCCAGTTTTACAGAAAAGGATGACGAACATTTCTGCAGAACATTACATTTGCGATGATCAGGTTAGGGGGAACTCATGACGCGGATGTAGATTCCAGGAAGAAGAAGATGCGACGCGGTTTCGGAGAATGAGGAAAACGAACATTTATGCGGGACGGTAAGTTAGGGCAAGGGCAGACGCTAACCAGGAGACGTACACTTAACAAAAGTTACAATCTACAGTTCGACAGCATTAATCTAGCGTAAAGAGGGACATAGTCTCCACACAAAAGTAGGATGCAAGGTTCTCGTGACTAGAGAGAGTCTCACGTGGCCGATGCACCATGACGCCGTTGCGGAGCTTGAAGGCGCGAGCGACGCAGACGTATTCAGAAGTGGCAGCCGGGTGAAGGCGCAGCTGCTGAAGATGCGAGGGCCAAGCAGCGAAGATGCTGTGGTATCGTCAGAAGAACAGGCGCACTGGAGGCAGGGCCATGGCACGGCGTTGCCAGTGGCGACGTGGTGTCTGGACGTTCTTAACCAGCGGTCGCAGAACACCTGGGTCCCCGCCGTCCTAACGACAGGCTTCCGGAACCCTCGGAGTCGTCTCGAAGATCCATTCCGCCAGGCAATTCACCCTCCGAGCCCACTACTTCTTCCTCCTCGTCCTCCTCTTGCCTTTTTCATGGTCCCTGCAGCGCTATCCACAATGACGATGATTTCTGTGCTTGTTGATCAGAATGCGGCGAGAGCTTGTGCTGGTCCATGCCTTCTGTAGTTTCGTTTTGATTTTTGGCATATCACCACAATACCCCCACTTCAAGAAAGTTGCTGGGGTGAAACCACACACACTTTCAACTTCCAGAAATCAAAAGGAAATAAAATCAAATTCACGACTAAGTGTTTTGACACACTATGTCCCAAACAACGCATTAATGTATATGTCCAGCACAAAGATTTAAATAGCTGTGAGTCTCAAAACTTCTTGTAAACACCCACTGAATTGCGACAATCCTCGGTGTGTAAATCAAAAAGGTCCGGGGTCAAAGAACCTTTCCAGGCCAAGGTGAGCACATCATTTTTTTCTGTCGGTCACTTCTTATTTGTCCGTCCTCTTATACGTCCAGCATCGCTGGCCATGAAAAGCTTTCCTGGAGAGGCACTTTCGGGGTCTGGTCACTTCCAACTTTCTGGTGCACCCTGTTAATTTGCCAAAGCGCCTGTGTGCTAGGAGGATTTGTTTTTGTTTCCTACAGTTTGTCTTTGTATACAACATGCTTAAAGCAAAACGGCCGAATGCCCGACTGGAAGTTTTCACTTTGTCACGAGTATATCTTGCCCGTACTTCCAGAGTATTTCCCATGGGTCCTGCGGAGCTTATCTCGCGCAGCTTTACCGTACTCGCTTTACGGCGGACCTGCATGCGAAGTGTATTCCTAGGACATAACCTTTTGCTGTACTTTACGTTAGTAGGCTTGACATTTGCACTGCTACTGGTCGTGGTCATCTTGTTTTATCTGTGCTGTCCCTTACGCTTCCGCGGTTTCTTGACATCTAGTGGAAGTACAGGTTCCAAATGAGCTGGGATGGATTCAGCATTGGTGCATTCGCTCGCCGAACCTTCACCGGATAGTGCGACATGCGAGGAATTGGTTTCGCTAACGGCTTGGCAATCACCTGCTGCACTCTGTACCAGAACCCGAGATGGTAGCATGTCGTTCTTTGAATACAATATATAGGGCTCATAAGCCGTAGTGTCTACACGGTGTGCTGGTTTTTCTTCGTCGGGTTGGAGCTCCGGGAACACTGGCTTTTTTTTCAGTGAACTGGCGTAAATTCACCATCGATTCTTCCATTCTGCATAGGATCTGCCACGCCATTATAAGTGGTGGGAGATGCCGCCTGTCCACAGACACCAACCTCCTTTCGCTGCAGTTGTGCCAGCCGTGCTTCAAGTTCAGCAATCTCCTTCTCTAGTGCTGCTGCCCTTAAATTGTCTAGTTTGGCTCTTAGCTTCGCGCGCTCTTCCCTTTCAGTCTCTCGCTGTGCTCTCAGTTTATCACGCTCGGCTTCAACCCATTTCCGAAGTGCCTCTCTCTGGAGCCCTGACTTCAGTCCCTCGGCGGTAAGCTTTTCGAGTTCCTCGCTTCCCATGGTTGCAATATCAAGCCCCTGAAGCTTTACTTCCGGTCATGGTCTCACTCTCCAAGGTGTTACAGGAGAGTCCTGTCGCGGACGCAACTTGTGATGATCAGGTTAGGGGGAACTCATGATGCGGATGTAGATTCCAGGAACAAGAAGATGCGACGCGGTTTAGGAGAACGAGGAAAACGAACATTTATGCGGGACGGCAAGTTAGGGCAAGGGCAGACGCTAACCAGGAGACGTACAATTAACAAAAGTTACAACCTACAGTTCGACGGCATTAAACTAGCCTAAAGAGTGACATAGTACCACACAAAAGTAGGATGCTAGGTTCTCGTGACTAGAGAGAGTCTCACGTGGCCGATACACGGTGACGCCGTTGCGGAGCGTGAAGGCGTGAGCGACGCAGACGTATTCAGAAGGGCAAGCCGGGTGAAGGCGCAGCTGCTGAAGATGCGAGGGCCAAGCAGCGAAGATGCTGTGGTATCGTCAGAAGAACAGGCGCACTGGAGGCAGGGCCACGGCACGGCGTTGCCAGTGGCGACGTGGTGTCTGGACGTTCTTTACCAACGGTCGCAGAACACCTGCGTCCCCGCCGTCCTAACGACAGGCTTCCGGAACCCTCGGACTCATCTCGAACATTCATTCCGCCAGGCAATCCATCCTCCGAGCCCACTACTTCTTCCTCTCCGTCCTCCTCTTGCCTTTTTCCTGGTCCCTGCAGCGCTATCCACAATGACGATGATTTCTGTGCTTGTTGATAAGAATGCGGCGACAGCTTGTGCTGGTCCATAACTTCTGTAGTTTCGTTTTGATTTTTGGCATATCACCACAACATTTATTGCCATGGCAGACCCTAACAAGTAAATGTGCACAAAGCCAACTAGAGCAAAATATGACTGAATAGCACCACGAGAAACCAAATATTTCAAGGGTCACAAAACGTAAACGAGTCTTGTGGCGTTGATGTATGGGAACGTCGATGAGAGGCTCGAAGGCAGAAGCGGCGCAGGAATCTCCAGAAGTAATAACCACGGATCAGAGTTGTAGCTGCTGACGAAGCAAGACCCACACGGAGAAGATACCGTAGCCTTGCCAGTGGTGATGTGGTGTTTGACGTCGTATACTGGTGGCCGCAGAGGACGTGGATCATTGCGTCCGGATGAAAGGCATCAGAAACCTTCCGGCTCGCCTCCAACTTTGAGACCACCAGGCAGTCCTTCTTTATGACGAATTCATTTTCCGCGTCTTCTCGGTTTCCTCGTCTTCTTCTCGGTTCCTGCTTCTATATCCACAACAATTATATGATGCATGCGTCTTGTTATTTGAAATCAGGCATCCCCTTGCACTCGGTTTTTTTCTTTGATTCTTTTTAACATTTGGCTCCTCATTACCATAGCATGGATACAGAAAAATGCTGCAACTGTTTCTTATCAAAACTGGGCTATACAAAACATAAGATAAATTCTCAAATGTTCGATTGAATGTTTTCTGTGAGTATAAATATATGGACCAATGCAGTAAGTCAAAACGCAGCCAGTACAGTTTCTCTTGTTGGTTGTTTGCACACTGGGGAAACGACTTTACACTTTTCTACAGCAAATATCTGTACGAAGTACAGGACGATGTTGTAGGGTGCCTAATGTTATGCCGGCACATAATGGCGTCTCCCCTCGCGCTGCTAAAGAAGCTTTTCAGATAAGTAAGCTTACACTCACCGTTCTCTATTTATCCGAGGATAGCCGAACGAAAAGTAACACGCTGCTGCGGATACCTTGTATACTAAGGACCAGCCGATCTATACCTGCATGTTCACCTGGGCTTGTGCCGTCATACTTTCGACGACCGCTTTCGAAACAATGGCGTCGGTGATATGGAGCCACGTTGTGTATTTCAGCTAATTGGAATATCCAAGTCGCGTATTGCTATGCATTTGCCAATGGGCATGTTCGGTGGGGGGATACACCGGCTCCCAGCCAACGAGGTCATTTGGCTGACTAATGCGCGCTTTTAGTGGCACTAAAGAACCCATAAAACCACAAAAACTAAAATGTTTTTATAGAAGCAAAATGCTTTGCCAATTGAGCTTGAAGGTTTAAAGTGTCAAATCATAACACTTTCCTTTGTGTTTTGATTTTTTGCGCAGCAACTCTACCATCGGTCGAAAGCACTTGGTCGACAAGATCACACAATTTACGGACAAAAGACGACTCTCAGATTATTTGAAGCGTTCTGCATTCTTTGGAATTGCGTTTATTAATACTCCACTTTTTTATCTCAGTGAGCTTGAAAACCTAGTGTACTTTTCTGCGGTAAGAAGCATTTCTTCATTTTTCCTTTTAGAAAGAAAACATCTATTTCGTTTATTATCCAACAGCAGACATTGTTGTTTTTACAGTTGGTCTTGCAAACACGTTTGCAAAATGAAAAATTTGAAACTTCAATAATCAGTACCTAATCATAAAAGCATGACAATTTTGTATGAACGAAGGAAAATTAGTGGGTTTTGTTCTTCTACTAGAGCTCTATGCCCGTTAGAATAACTGAAAGGATTTTACGATGAAATCAAACTAAAAGACAGCTGTACACACAACATATGCGCACCCGAGAAAGAAGGAGGAGGAGCAAATTTTTATTAAGCGGGGAAGATAAAAGACCAGTCGCACCCACAGTTCAGCAAACAGCGCTCTCTTGCAAGCCGGTTGGGAAGGTTCATCTGGCATTTCTGGTCTGCCTTATAAGGTAAGAGTTTGTTAGCACACAATTCATTCAATTACCACACTAGACGTAATGGGATCCTGATGTTTTGGATAGAACGATAACAGATGTGCTGTTGACGCCAAAGGATTGCGGAGTGTCACAGCAAAGAAGACGTCTGAGATTTGTAAAAACATTCTATTTAAAAGTGTATTAGGAATAAAATTTATTTGGAGCAGCAATTCACTACAGTGACAAACAGCTCAGTATAGGTAGAGAGGAGAGAGAGCTGTAGATGCACGGTCACCCATCAGTGGAGGGTGCTTCAGGAATGCTTGTTCCTGTGAGGTAGTGCTGTGCGGCCGATATTATAAAAGGCGGCCGGCACAAGCCATTACAGGGTCTGGATGTATAGCTGTACTCAGGGTTGATCAATATGAGTGTGTGTAAGGGTGTTAGAAAAAAAGATGTGCTCCTGTGCTTCCGTGCCGCCATAAGCTTGCCACAGTTCCAGGCATCATAGGAGAGTGATCTCTAAAATTGTGAAAGCGTATATTATCTGAAAATCTATGGAAAAACATACACAGACTGATTAACCCAATTTGTACTAAAACACCACCCAAGGAAATGTCACAAGTAGGGTGAATGCGAATATTGCAAGAAATATTATACTTAAAAATGTTATGAAGAAAATATCCCACGAACAGTCACCGCAATACCGAGGAAACCGTCGGGCATCGTAGGTCCCGGGAAAAATGCAAGGGGATACGTGACCTGGCAACGAAGATGCCGTACCGCGCGCAGTGGCGTTCATGGTATAGACCACCGTTGTCATCAAAGGAAGCCGCATGCTCTCCACCCGTTAGCTTCCGGGTGGGAAGCTACACCAGGCAGTGTGCAGCACGCAACCAGCCACTGCCGGCAGACGACGGGCAGCCATTAGCTAACCATGGGATTCGCGGAGTGCCAAAGTTGCGTGCCTAACACAATTGGGCTGTTCTGCATGGATCACCGGTTTCCGAGTCCAGTGTGGACCCCTCTCGAGCTGAGGCCCCAGACACCACACAAATTTCTCCTCTCCCAACCAAATGTTGCGCGGTTCTTTTCGGCCATGTCCAGTACTCCGGTTATCTCGTTTTGTGTATTGCTGCTGCTTTTTTCACGGTGCAACCACATTGAGGGCGATACCAGCATCCCGTATTTGTGTCACATGCATTTCATTTTCATGCATGTGACATCACCTTGCGATAGCGCATGTGACAGAGCATGACCTTGCGGCCTTCGCTTTTGTAAATGTTTTTGTCAAAAACTAATACTGTATCCCTATTGCAAAAAGCAAAACTGCTACTGTAATACCAGTGCACAGGGTGGCACTAATGACGCTCGTCGTGACTATGGGGACGCTGGCACTAATCACTTGCAGAACCCGCAACTCTGGAAATAGTGCTGGGTGCACTGCGCGCACTGATTCCAGGGCAGTCAGTACCACGAGCAATGCAGCCCGAAGCATTATATAGTACGTGGTCGTAGCAAAGCACACACTGCGCCCCCGCAGATAGGCGCCGCTATCGGATCAGCTCTTTCTAGGCAACGCTGCCCTCTGTAACGCTTGTGGATTTTTAAATGCTCTCTTGCGGTAACCGACATCATTTTCAAACAGAAGGAAAGAGTCACTGCCAAGATTATGCTTTCTGTTCACATCGGGTTATTGCTTCTGTAATGCCCCAATTGCGCGACCCCGGTGGACTTGCTACTTTTTGTAATTTTTACATTCATATTGCACAGAAACGATATTTTCATCACCCAGTGAGACTTTGCGGCAGTTAGTTGCATTTAGGCTATTTTCGAGCTGCCACCAAACTGCAAACACAAATAGCAGCTATGTGCGCAAATGGTACGTGGGAGTCCTTGACTCATTCAAAATGTCATTGACTCATTCAAACTACGTCAAGAAGCTACTGATACAACGAAGGCACGCGAAGCTGAACGTCAACGGAAACGACGAACTGAAAACTTTAGAGGGGGATGCTGAATTTCCCGTGGGAAAGCTGTGGCGGGAAGCGCCACGCGCCTTGCAGCTCAACCAGCCCCGTCCGCAGCGCCTCTGATGCTGTTTGTGGCAGGATGCCCCTAGGGATTGGCCAACCAAAGAACCCATCACGAGATAGGTTCGCGATCAACAAACCGTCATCATCTTCCCGTAGGGGAACCGCCGAAGAAGAAGAAGAACGAGAAGACAAAGCTACGAAGAGGAGGGCTTGTACATTGCTCTCAGCTGGCGCACCAATGTCAACAACCTTTACCTCACCAAAGCTGACGGAGACTACCGATTCTACCACAGAGACAACATCGACAAGAACATGATGGACGAGTTTCGGCGCCTCTAGAACCACCGCCTACTCACCGTAACACAACAGCACTTGCGTGCCTTTGCCACCGGTGTGGACCCGGACGCGGAATTCCCTCTGGCGCTAGTAAAAACCAGATCACTCAACATAACGGCAACACAATGGAACCACACGGAACCGCCACGATGCTTCGCATCCTCATCAGGGTTCGCTACGGGAAGATGGTGTAAGTTTTTTGTTTCTCCTGTACACAACCCGTGGGGGTTCTGGAAAAATATGTTTTAGGCGCTCACTTTGGGTAAGAATATTATAGTGCTTTTTTAGTATAGACGAGACTTTGGGAACAGAGGCGGAATGTGTTAAGACCAAGTTCGTTTGCGGAGTGTCGTGGGAGGTTTTGGTGCCTCTGAGAATGTCTGAGCGATTCAGGTTTCGTGCTCTGTCTATAGCATTGTCAATTATTTCAACGGGATATTTTTGTTTCAAAAGTGCACTGCGTAGTTCCTTACAATTTTCATTAAAGTCGTCTTTCTTTGAGCAAAGTCGACGAAAACGATGAGCTTGGCTATAGGGAATTCCAGTTTTATATATATATATATATATATACATATATATATATCAATATATCAAAAAGTAGAGTCCGACGCAAGTCTCAAAAAACAAAAACAAACATGTTTGCTAACGTTTCGACTGGTTGTCCAGTCTTCATCGGAGACTGGACCACCAGTCGAAACGTTAGTAAACATGTTTGTTTTTGTTTTTTGAGACTTGCGTCGGACTCTACTTTTTGATATTTTTCTGGACTAGTGGAAACTTCTTTTGTTATATATATACATATATATATATATATATATATATATATATATATATATATATATATATATATATATATATACATACATATATATATATATATCTTGAGAGGGCTAGGGACGAGGTCTCCGAGACGACGTTTATTGTCCTGCTCGGAGCGAACGTTCCCCGAATAGCGAGCCCAACGATGATGGTAGAGATTATTTACATATGGTAATGGCGATGGGGCGTGAGTACAAGAGATTGGGAAGCGTACGCCTCGGTGCTCACACTGGCCATGATAGTGGTGGTATCGCTTTCACTGTGTATGGATAATGGAACGCCGCGAATGCTCACATTTTCCCCCTCGGCTGAAGGCGGCCGCCTGGCCGCAGGCGGTTATGTTTGGCGACGGTTGAAACGCTTCAAGCGGGAGACAAGTACGATTTCCGTTCCACGGCAGCGGCGGTCGCTTGGGATATTCACTGGAGAAACGCGGTAATTTACGGGAGTAACTTGTTCTACGACGAGGTAGGGACCTATGTACCTGTGAAGAAACTTTTCACAGATGCCTGATGTGCAAATCGAAGTCCAAAGTAGCACGTCATCCCCTTTTCAGAACTGAACAGAACGATATGATGCGTCGTATCTTTGCTTCCGTTCTTGCTGACTCGAATCCGTGTGAACTCTTACCATTCGTCGACAGTGGGCGATCCGCGTGGCGAAGTGTTCATGAAATGGTGAAGTGGCAGGGTCCGGAGCAGCAAAAAAGGCGTTTCCATTGCAAAAGAGTGTTGGCGGCCATAAACAAGTAAGAAGGGGGAGTAACCCGTCGTGCGTTGCACCGCTGAATGGTAAGCAAACATAACACAGGGTAAAATGATGTCCCAGTTTCTGTGGTCGGGGCTGATGTACATAGACAGCATATCGGACAAAGTGCGGCAGAGACGTTCGGTAAGGCCATTTGTTTGGGGACGATAACTAGAACAAGTTTTGTGAATGGTTTTGGCAGCACGAAGAACTTCGGCAAGGAGCTGAGAAAGAAATGTCTTGCCGCAGTTACTCAGCAGGACCCGAGGGGCTCCATGTCGCAAGATGATATTGCGTAACGTGAAGTCGGCAATTTTGTGAGCACAGCCAGACGGGAGGAAAGCAGTCTCCGCGTATCGAGTCAACTGATCGACCGCAGTTACGATCCAGCGGCTGCCATTAGATGTAGAAGGAAAGGGCCTATACAGGTCTATGCCCACGGCTTCAAAAGGAACAGATGGGCAGGGAACCGGGTGCAACAATCCAGCGGGAGGGGACGTAGATCGCTCGCGGTGTTGGCACGGGGCACACGATGCGACATACTTTGCAACGCTTGTGCATAGGTCTGGTCAAAAAAACCGACTGCGGACGTGGTCGTAGGTCTTTTCAAAGCCAAGATGTCCAGCCGTCGCATTTTTATGAACGTTCAGCACGCGAAGACGAAGCTCACGAGGAATTACTGGTACTCATTTGTAGCCTGTAGCATGGCGATTCATGTGGCAAAGTACGCTATCAATCAGCCTGAAGTTGTTAAGTTGGCGTTGCCGGCTATTCGGTGGTTGGGCCCATTCATTGAGGCGGTCGATTATAGTCCGACAATACGTATCCGCCCGCTGAATCGATGGCAGGTCAGAAAACGCATTCACTTAAGTATGGCTGGTAGGCGCCATGAGTAGATGTGGTTAGCGTGGCTCGGGGAAGGTAGCAGACAAAGAAGTAGATAGTGGGCATCTCTACAGGGCGTCAGCATGTAAATGCTTTTTTACCGGACTTTAACACGACATTAAGTAAAACTGCTGTAAACGCAGGACCCAGCGGCCTAGGCGCCTATATAAATTTTTCATAGTTGAGAGCCAACAGAGGACTTGATGATCTGTGACGATGGTGAAATGACGGCTGTCGAAGTATGGGCGAAACTTCTCAATGGACCAGACAACAGCTAGGCATTCTTGTTCAGTGATAGTGTAGTTTTGCTCAGCGGGTGTCAGTGAGCGACTAGCATATGCTGCCACCCTTTGTCTAGATTGAGTGTCACTCTGAAGGAGAACGGAGCCAATGCCGCACCCGCTGGCATCAGTATGCAGGATGGTAGGCGCTGTATCGTCAAAATGGCACAGGACGGGATCATCTGTAAGGGCGGCCTTAAGGGCTTGAAAAGCATTCTGACAATCGTATGACCAGATGAAGGGCACGTCGACACGTAAAAGCTGGTTCAAAGGGGAAGCGATGGTCGCGAAGTTGGAATAAAACGGCGAAAGTACGACGCCAGGCCTAGGAAGCTCCGCAGATCTTTCAGTTGGAGGGGACGAGGAAAGTTTACATCCCCGACTGTCTTGTCTCGGTCCGGACGTATTCCCTCTTTGGAGACGACATGCTCCAAAACTTTGGTGCTCTTGCTTGCAAAACGGCACTTTTTTGTATGTAGTTGCAGTCCGGCATTAAACAGGCAGGTCAGTACTTCGTCAAGACGCTGCAGATGCTGCGAAAAGTGGTCGAAAATATCATAACATCGTCCAAATAACACCGACAAACTCTGCCATTTGAGGCCACGAAGCACCGTGTCCATCAGTTGTTCGAAGGTAGCTGGGGTGTTGCACAGGCCAAACGGCATGACGTTAAATTGATACAGGCCGTCTGGTGTGGCAAAGGCCGTCTTCTTCTTGTCGGCTTCGTGCATGGGTATCTGCCAGTACCCGGAACGAAGGTCGAGGCTTCAGAAGTATTCGGCCCCTTGCAAACAGTCTAAGGCATCGTCTATGCGGGGCATAGGATAGACGTCCTTTCGAGTGAATTTATTCAGCACCCGGTAATCTACGCAGAACCGTACAGATCCATTCTTTTTCTCAACCAGAACAACGGAAGAAGACCACGAGCTCGTCGATGGTCGAATAACGTTCCGTTTGAGCATATCGGCAACATTATCTTGAATTATCTTCCGCTCAGACGAGGAGACGCAGTACGGTCTGCGTCGAATCACGGCTGACCCGTCCATTTCAATTCGGTGCTCTGTAGCAGCAGTCTGCGTGAGCCCAGGTGAATGGACGTCAAATGAATCCCGGTGCTTGGTAAAAACATGGAGTAGTAACTTGGCCTGATGAGGTGTAAGGTCTGGACTGAGCATGAAAGTAAGAGCGGACATATCCGCTGGCACAGCCATCAACGGGCTAATTGAATGGGACGTGCCACTGGAAACCACTGAAGCAGATCTGCTATCAGCCAGCGAAGCTATTGTAGTTCCTTCAGACAACAGAATTGGCTGATTTGTGGTGTTGAAAGCAGCCAGGATCGCAGACCCACCCACAAACCGAAGGAGGCATTGTGCGATGGCAATTCCTTGCGGCAGAAATCGAGTACACGGGGCCGCCAAAACATCACCTTCGGCGAATGCGTAAGAAGAAATGGATAGAATGCTTTCACAACCTGCTTCCAAAACGTGATCGGGATTCAACTTCAGGGTGGAGTATGACACGCCTTGACAACTGAGATATTGTGTGTCAGCAATACGGATGGCCGGGTGACGACAGGAGATAACGGCAGAGCCAGAGGCAAGAAAGTCCCATCCAAGAATGAGGTGATGGGCACACGGGTAATAACTCTTCACCACTTGAGAGGGTGAGGAACGAGGTCTCAGAGACGACGTTTATTGTCTTGCTCGGAGCGAACGTTCCGCGAAGCGCGAGCCCAACGATGATGATGGAGAATATTTACAGATGGTAATGGGGATGGGCGTGAGAACAAAAGATTGGGAAGCGTATCCCTCGGTGCTCACACTGGCCATGATAGGGGCGGTATCGCTTGCACCGTGTATGGCATTAATGGAACGCTGCGAATGCCTGCAATTTATATATATATATATATATATATATATATATATATATATATATATATATATATATAAAAGAAAACTTGGAAAAAAGTCTAGAAAACCTTGGAAAGCAAAGGCGAGGGTGTGGTGGGTCATAGAAACAGATGAGGAATTTTTCAGTCAGAAAGTGGTGCAAAAATGCCCGCCCGGTGGGATCTGAACCCACGACGTCCAGAATACCGGTCTGGTGCGATAACCGCTAGGCTACAAGCGGGGCTGTTTACCCACTACTTTCTCGGGTATTTATGTTAAGGTATTTTTTTCCTTGCGCTTGGGGGTGGTAGCCAGCACCACTCGGACTACTCGGGGTGAAGGGGACCTTCTTTTTAACCCCCGGGCCAGCCCCGCCGGTAGCGTAGTGGTTACCGCACCAGACCGGTATTCTAGAGGTCGTGGGTTGGTATCACACCCGGCGGGCATTTTTGCACCACTCTCTTTCTGACTCAAAAAATTCTTCATCTGTTTGTATGACCCACCACTACCTCCCCTTTTCTTTCCGAGGTTTGCTTGACTGCCAACCGTTACTTTTGACTTATTTTCAACGAGCCCCTCAGTTCTATATATATATATATATATATATGTATACATTATTAGATGGATTTATTCATTAGAGGCACAGGGTATTTAGCCAGCGACACATAATTGTTCAAGGTTAGGCTCAACCTCGTTGTTTTTTTTCTCCAACAGCAGTGTTGAGGCAGGCATGGTTGTAACCCCTGGCGTGTAATATTGGCGTAACGTTTCCCTGGTCTCAGACGAATCCCTCTGGGCTAGTCGACTTACACTGGGTTCTTGGCAACGTTTTAGGCGGGCAATATGACCACTTGCGTTTTTTGGATTGTCGCGCACTTGAAGTTAAGCGTGAAATAACATAACACCACTGCGACGCTTCATCCCAACAAACGGGGCGACGTAATGGGACCGAAGTTTCTCGGATAGCCCACACTTTCATTATTGCGTTCATAGTCACACAAAGTCACCCGGCGTGTGCGTAACATCACATCGGCGACTATCAAATCGCTTCTTGCAGCGCTGTTGGGACCCGAGAGTTTGTATGCGAGGGTTCGTCATGACAAGGGTTTGTCATGACGAGTGTTCGCCATGGAGAGATAAAGAAAGCATGGTGTCCAGGCCGGTACTAGGTTTATGGGCGCAAAGAATGAAAAATAGGCTTTAACCGTTGGTTTCTTGCTTCGCCCTGTTATATGCGAATGTTATGAATGGCAACAGCTCGTCTGAGTTTCTATGGGCCGAAGCACGTACATCGATAGCATGGTTGTCAATGTTCGGTTGGTTCGTTGGGTCAGACCGTTACAACTGAAGGTGGTATGGCGAAGAGCGGCGAAATCGCATGACACAAACGCAAAAAAGCTCTTCAACCACCATCGCAGTCAATTGGCGCCCACGGTCACCGATTATGACTTTCGTGGGTCCATGGTGTCGCATTATGTACCGGAGCAAGAACAGCGAGATTTTTGTCGCAGTTGAATAGGGTATAGATGCCGGCTCAGCGTAGCCCGAAAAGTAATCCACGCATACAATAATCCATCAGTTTCCCAGTGATAAGCGCGGGGAAGGTCCCAACACATTTATGCCAATTTTTTTCGAAAAGCCGATATTCCGTGTCCACAGGCTGAATTAGGCCTGCCGGGACAATGGTTGAATGTTTGTAGCGTTGACATTGGGGGCAAAAAGCCACATAGCGCTCAATAGTTTTGCGCATGTTGGGTCCATAAAAGCGTTGCTTGGTGCGGGGAAGCGCGCACTAGCCCCATGTGGCCGGATATTACGTCATCGTGCATATTATTCAGAACAACGTTGCGATGACTTTGTGGTACCAGGAGAAGAATGCGAGAACCGACGGCAAAGTAGTTCTTCTTGAAAAGCAAGTCGTTGTGGAGGCAGAAACGACTAGTAGGGTGCGACTCCACTGAGGCAAAAATGTGGTGGTTCAAACTCTGATCCTTGTGTTGTTCTCGTTTGAGCACAGCTCAACCAGGAAACGCCGTCGACACCGAGTGGAGCACTCATGAAGGTTGTCAGCATCTGAGTCCGTCGATTGTAATGGCAGCCGAGAAGGACAGTCAGCATCGGCATGCTTGAGGCCACTGTTGTACCACACTGTTAAATCTTATTCCTGTAGTGGGAGAGCCCAGCGCCCCGCTCGCCCACACGGATCTCGAAGATTGATGAGCCAGCCGAGAGAAGGCTGGTCTGTGATGATTTTGAAGGTATGTCCACAGTGGTAAGAGCGAAATCGTATGTGGCGAAGACGACCGTGAGGCACTCTTGCTCTGTGACTGTGTAGTTCCGTTGTGGTTTACTGAGAGTGCGGCTCGCATAAGCAATAACATGATCCCAGTCACTGTGACGTTGAACAAGGACTGTCCCCAGTCCAACACCACTGGCGTCGGCCTGCGCTTTCAGTGGTCCTGCGGGATCAAAGTGACTAAGCACCGGCTCCGACATCAAGAGACGCTTCACGTGGCGAAAAGCGATGTCCGAATCGGAGATCCATTTCAATGGGACGTTCTTCTGGAGCAGGCGTGTGAGATGTTAGGCTATGTCGGCAAATTCGGGAATAAAACTGCAAAAGTAGGAGAATAATCGAAAAAATCAGGGGCGTTTCTTAACAGAGCACGGTTTTTTAAAACAGCCGACGGTGAGAATTTTTTGCGGATCTGGTCAGGCGCCCTTTTTATAGACAATGAGACCGAGTATGAGTGTTTGCCTTTCGCGTAATTGGCATTTTTTTTTTAGTTTAGGATGAGATGAGCCTTGCCCAAACAGTCCAAAACAGTGGCCAAGAGAGGGTTGTGCTTGTTGAAGGTGCGACCGAAAATCACGATATCATCAAGGTAGCAGATGCGCACTTCACATTTAGGTCCACGAAGGACCGTGTACATAAAGTGCTCAAACGTGGCAGGAGTGTTGCAGAGTCCAAAAGGCATTACAATAAATTCGCAAATTTCATCAGGCGTGACAAAAGCGGTCTTTATTTTTTATCGGTTTGCAGAAGAATTTGCCAGTAGCCGGATTATAAGTCAAATGTGGAGAAGTATGAAGCCGAATGAAGACATCGTCTAACCAAGGCAGTGGATATACTTCCTTCATTGTAATTTTGTTAAGGCGCCGGTAGTCGACACAGAAGCGCCATGACCCATCTATCTTTTTGACCAAAATTGCAGGCGCCGCCCAAGGACTTGAGGATTTTCTAATCACGCCTTCTGCAACATCTCGTAGACTTTTTCGTTATTGACGTGTCGCTCAGAAGTAGAGACGCGATAAGGCTTTTGCGGGATGCCCAAGATGTTCCAGTGTTAATTCAAAGGTGGGTCCGTGTGTTCGGTAAAGAAGAGCGTTGATCTAGGCGCGCAAAACAAAACACACTTGAGTAGCACGAAAGCACTTGTCCCAATGCGCGACATTTTTCTTGGCCAAGGGATTCATTTACCATACTCTGCTACTCGGCAGTGTCCACTGGGCAAATATTAGAAGGCGAATCCAAAGTTTCTGTCAATACCTCCACTGACGAAGACGCGTATTTGGAGAATTTGGCAACCTTCTGGCAACGGGGAAGTACGGCCGGCTCAGCAGAGCAGTTAACTGTCCACAATGCGGTGTATCCTTGGACAGCCGAAAGAACCGACCGAGGCTCCAGAATGTCTTTTTTAGCATAATTCAGAGGAACTGGTTCGACCAATGCTTCAAAGGCATCTACGTCAGCTCCGGCGCAAAGAGCAGAAACAAATGCTGCTGACCTGTCTGGTATGATTGTGTAACCCAATACGCAGAGGGCACTGTTATGGCAAGAAAAGCCTTCCACGAGGGCAGGTAGCGTGGTCCCGGCCACGTAAATTTCTCCGTTGCGACACTCAATGGTGGCACCGCACAGCTTCTAGAAATCCAAGCCCAAAGGAACATCGTGCGTAGATCTCAGAAGCACTCCAAAATCCGCTTTGAACATGTGGCCGCCAAACGAAACATTCACTAAGCAAACCACAACAGGGCACAGGCACTGACCACCAACACACCAAAAAGTCACCATTCGGTCCCATGTAAACATCACATTAGAACAAAGTCGGGCTTTGAAAGCAAAACTCATGAAAATACTGTTGCTACGGTATCAATCAAAACCACGATTGTGGTGTCATCTACCAATACTTCAACTGTGTTTTTTTAGCATAGACACAGGCGGAGGTAGCTCAAATTGGGACTGTTCGGTAAGAGGCATACTACACAATGATTCTGGGGCGGCCTCACCGTCATTGGACGCACCGGCTAGTGTTTTGGCTGCCGCGACCGACGCCCAAAAGGTGTTGGGAACGCCGCTCCCGTGTGATGGGACGTATTATGAACCGCTCAGAAGCAGGCAAATCACGAAGACGCGGTGGCTGTGCCATGGGGTGCAGATCCTGTGGCAGGGCAGTGTCGTACCAGTCATTCCCAGTGTTGGGGCGGTTGCTCGTACCGTGGTGTTCGACGATGACGGTGGCAGGAGCGGGAACTGTGTCCTTCCATACCACAATTGGAGCAGGCAGGGTCACACTCACGGCAGTCACAGAAGTATTCCTCGTACACCTCAGCAGAACGGGATTCAAACGTTGTACGCCGAGGACGCTGGTCATCCGTTGTACGTTAGGAATGCTGAGAGAACCAATCGACGCCGCGACAGGTGCGTGCTGACTCGTGGACAGCAACGCGCTGCGGATTGGTATTGCGAGTCATAAAGCTCGAATAGTGGAATGCAACACTCGACAGAGAACGTTTGTTGGCATGAACGTCCTGAGGCACGTAGCTTTCCCGGATGCGTAAGCTCTTAATATAGTGCCGGGGCTCTTGTTGTCGTAGCAGTTCCTCGCGGAAAATGCGTCGTATCGTTTTAGCAAAGTCTGCAGGCGGTTTCAGGTCAACGCCTGCAACAGTGGTAACGTTAGCGAAACGACCGAACTTAGGCGTAGTGCGGCGCATCTTTAGGGATTCAGCAATGTCGTTCGACGTCTGATAGTGAGTCCAACTTTTCCCGGCCTATCAGAAACTTGTACACATCCTTGGCGATGCATTTTAACAGGTGTCCAACCTCATCTTCCTCTGACATTCGTGGGTAAACGACTTTGAAAAGCCTGAGCAGCTCTTCTGTATAGGTGGTGCACGTTTCTCCAGAGATTTGCTCGCGCTGCCGGAGCGTCTCGTCCGCACGCTTCTCTGCGACGGAGTAGCCAAAGCAGTGTGCGATGTCTTCTACAAAACTATCCCACTTTGCGAGGGTGTCTTTGTTATTGTCATACCAAGTTAGTGCGGTCTTATCCAAGGAGAACACGATGTCCGCGTTGCCACTGAATGTATGGGGCTGTCGTTCCGGACGCCAGCCAACCATGGGGGATGGCACGGTATTACAGGTTTGAGGCATCCTAGGACGCAGAGGGGCAGGCCCGCGATGCGTCGGCCACGTCGAAGATTCTGAAAAATATGATGATGATAATGATGATTGATTTTAATGGCGCAAGGCCAACTGGGGCAAAAACGCTAAAAGAGTGGTTAAACACGAGAGGTGAGAACGTAAACACTAAAATTAGTAAGCAAGAACGAAAGTAAAATAATAAAGACCGTGAGGATGCCTGGTGTTAACGACCAGGGTGTGATCATGCGTGGTAATAAATTAGTCTAAGATTTTAACTTCTGCTAAATATTAAAAAACGCGCTTGACAGAAAATGTAGGATCATTTGAGAAGAAAAACGCTTGATGTAAGGGGATGTGTTGTCTGCCAAGTTCGGTGAAGTGTTTCTGTTTTCTTGTGTCACGTACTTCGCACTGGAGAAGTACATGGATTACGGGTAGAGCCTCTCCACACCCGCTACACAGGGGTCTTGGAGATGGCGTGAGCAGGTGAAGGTGTGTTATATGAGTGTGGCATATCCGGAACCTAGCAAGGGCAACTTAAGTGTGTCTGTTGTGTGTGTCACTGGTGTATGGTCCCAAGATTGGCTTTATTGTGTGTAGTTTGTTGTCTGTCTGTTGATTTCAGTGTAGGGAACTGTTTCTATGTACAATGTATGTGTACGTGCAGCAGCAGCGGCCATGTCATCTGCGGTCTCATTTCCCGCCATTCTAGAGTGGCCTGGAACCCAACACATGATTACCTCGAGATTTAATGTTTTATGGTTTTATACACTACATAAGAACATGGTTTTTAGAAGGCTTGTTGGATGATAATGCTTGTATAACACTAAATGAATCTTTGAACATGATAGACTTGGGTATTTTATGTTCAACTATGTGATTCAAAACAAGAAAAACTCCATGGGCTTCCGCCGTAGATACTCTAAAATCGAGTCGGTGCGGTGCAGACGACACAGTAAATGCAGTTTTTGAAGCGTCACTATAAAATTGTGCACATTAATACCCGTACTACAGAATAGCAGTTTGTGGTACCTTGGTTTTATCAATGTTTATGAATGGCAAGTCAAAAGATACAGGTTAAAGCTTGAGGGTGGTAAAACGTCATTATTAGAAGATGTGTAACGGTCTAAAAAAGACAGGTGGATATCCGAATTTTTCTGCCTCACTTTAGGTGTGAACGGCAAAAAACGGACGGGTGATTTAGAAACAGTGGCGATGTGTATGTATTCTATAAAAACAAGTTTAGAAGGATGATTATTCAACGATGAAATTTTGAAAGCGTAGAGAATGTTCATGTACGTTCGTTGGTCCTCAAGGCACCACTTGTTAAATTCAGCATATAGACTCTTGGCCGGGCTAGTGGGGAACGCACCCTACGCAAGGCGGAGGCCCAAGCGGGGTGCTGAATCAAAATCTTTTTAGGGTTATTTTTGATGCCGATACAACACGACACTGCCGTAGTCTAATCGAGACCCGGCTAAGGCTGTAAAGACGCAGAGAAGCAGTTCTTTGTCTGCTCCATAGGATATGTGGGAGAGGACCTTGAGAGTGTGTAGTGTTTTGAGGCATTTATTTTTAAGTGCTTTGATGTGAGGGATGAACGTGAGTGTTTCATCAATTATGACACCAAAAGACTTGTGCTTCTTTTTCACAGGAATAGATGCACGTTTAAGCGTTATATCAGGGTCCGCATTTTTCCTGCAGTTCCGGGAGAGCACAACACAAGTATGTTCGGCCCGGTTTAGTTTAAACCCATTAAGGTCCACCAAGCCAGAAGTTCTTAACACTGAGCTGTACTTGACGTTCGCAAATTGACAGGTTACAGGATTTAAAAGATATTTTCACATCGTCTACATAGATGGAACAAGAAATAGTTGGCGGCAATGCCTTTCGGAGGGAGTTCATCTTAACTATAAACAACGTGCAGCTTAGAACTGCACTTTTGGCATACCGTTTTTTGGCAAATATACATTGGATTGTGCACTGCCAACGCTCAGTCGAAAGGTGCGTTCGGCCAATTAACTACAAAGAGTGTTCATCAGGTTGCCAAAGACACCAAATGACTTAAGGTCCCTGAGGAGGCCGTAGCGCAAGGCTGTATCATAAGCTTTTTCAATGTCCAAAAATACCGTGAGGCAGAGCTGGTTATGGATAACTGCATCTTTTATGTAGTATTCGAGTGCAACAAGTTGATCATTGGTAGATCGCCCCATCCTGAAGCCTGCCTGGCAGGCTTCGAGAAGACCACTGTACTCCAGAAAGTACACGAGCCTACGGTTTACAAATCTTCTCGAAGAGCTTACACAGGCAGCTTCTCAGGGCTATGGGACGATAACTTTCGCAAGAGGAAGCGTACTTGCCCTCCTTCATAAAGGCCACAACTATGACCTCCTTCGAAGGCCTTGGAAGCTACCCAGAGAGCAATATTCTGTTGCAGAGGTGTAGGAGTGTCTCCAGAGTGTCTCCAGGGTGTCTATGTGTAGGTGTTTTATAGTGGTGTATGTAATTCTGTCTGCACTAGGAGCTGAAGGCTTACAAAAGGCAAGAGCAAGATTCAGCTCATGACGTGTGAAAGAAGAGTTGTAAGCAGAATTAGACTTGTTCTTTCTCGTAAGGGCTTCTTTTCTGCGGATATTTTGTGGTGCATGAAAGTATTAGTGTAGTGTGCTAAGCACGACACGTTTTGGAAGTGTTGTGCGAGTGTGTTAGCCTTCTGTTCCAGCGTGTCTCCTGTTGTACAAACCTGGAGCAGGCTGTGTATTCGTTGTCCTTTAAGTTTTCGTATTCGTGTCCACACTGTATGTGTCTGTGTATGCATTCATGGAAGTGAGGAAGGGGTGCCAGCTCTCCCTGTTCTCCCACGGCGCACTCGCCTCCCAAAAGCCTTGGCCCGTTTAAAAGAAATGAGAATTTGTGATTTGGGGTACTGGAGAAGGATACCCCATGCCTTGTTCTGGGCCTCTCGCGCACGCCTACGTTCCTCATTCCACCAGGGGCTCCTGGGGTTGTGCGCAGCACGGACGCCTAGAGGAAGGAATTTTCTGCGGCACCGAGGATGTCGCCGTGAGGAGTTGGGAGGCTTCTTCAATGTTTAGGTGTATTATAGATGTGTGGTGTAGTTTGGATGTTTCTATAAATGTACTCCAGTTCTCTCTGGCTTCATTGAACCTGTTATGGGAAGTTGAACTTTTCGGGCCTTCACCTATGTAGGTTAATGTGGTTGGGAAGTGGTCACTATCATATGGGTTAGTGCCAACATCCCATTCAATATATGGAAAGAGTACTGCAGAGCCAATAGACAAGTCGAGGTGCGAATAAGTGTTGTGTCCTTTAATGTGGTATGTAGGCTTGTTTTAATTGAATAGGCACGCTCCCGAAGATAGATATTTTTCGATAAGGCGGCCTCGGGCATCCCTGCCGGCAAAGCCCCAAAGAGGGTCATGTGGTTAAGGTCGCTTAAGACAATGAAAGGTGCGGGTAGCTGATATACAAGGCCCTCGAAATCCGAGCTCGATAGCTGGAAATCATGAGGGATGTAAATGGAGCATAGTGTATTACCCGATTAAAAATTATGGTACGAATGGCAACAGCCTCAAGGACGGTCTGTAAATGGGTAGTGTGACATGCCAAGGATTTTCTGAAAATGATCGCCACACCCCCAGACGATGTACCACCCCTATCCCTTTCTTTCCTAAATACCAGGTAACTATTCAAAAATTTTGTATGTTTGGAATTTAAATGTGTTTCTTGTAGCCATAGGACACTTGGCTGATTGGACTATTGAATGTTGTACACATCGTCAAGAGTTTTAAGAAAGCTCCTACAGTTCGACAAAATAAGTTTTATCTTCCCATTATTTATTGTGAGAGCTACTGGAGTGTGTATGTTTATGTGTACTTTTTGAGGCCGCTCCTTGCACTGCGTTGCAGGCAGGAACGGCCCGACTTCTCTCTCCTCGTCAGATGTCAGAGGGGTGCACAACGGACCGCGCGCCCTAGACTTGGCCTCTTTTTGGGGCTTTTTTTTGACATGCTATCATTGAGGGCGTCGGGGGAGACACTGGTGGCACGGGTGGTGCGGTGGCGTTGGGAGACGATGCGGGGTCCCGGTGTCCATCCTCTCGGTACCTTCCAATGCACTGGAGCACGGGGAGGCAGGGCCGGAGCGGCATCGGTCCCAACCGAGACGGTTTGTACCACAACCGCTGCTGCCACAGCAAGCCTCGTGGTGACAGTTTGGGTTGCTTGAAGCAACCCAGGTGGGGCAGTAGAAGGAACTCGTCAGACTCGCTGAACTGGGTCGAAAACACTGCATTAGAATTGGACCGAAAACACGGCAGATCGAATCAGATTATTCTAAGCTGGTGATGTTACTTCAAAATACTCTGCCTATCAAAAGAGGTAATAACTGCAGCATACAAAACAAATAATAAACAGGCACTTCACTTGGCCCACCTATAACACAGCAAAGCACGGCGGAGCGCTAAAAACCAAACATAAACAAACCAAATGCATGCTTCGCGGCAATATCCACCAAAGGCGATAATATTTTGGCCCGGGCCGTTGAGCCCCGAACGTTTCTTTTAACTGTGTATTCATTTTTGCAATATAACAGCCGATCATCTGCAATGTGATTAGAGGGCGAAGTGTCCATTGCTTCCTCTTTATTGTTATATGTGGATTGAATGCTTGACTTTGTCTGATCAACATTGCTCTCCAGTACCGATATGAGCTCCATGAAGAGGTTCTACGCGAAGGCCAAAAAAATATATTGTATACATAAGCGAAACTAACTCAAATTAAACCTAAACCGCTACTGAAAAATATCGTGACGTAGACATACGTGATTGGTAATTTCAAAATAGCCATCAATGATTAGTATTTATGTTTTGAATCGCGAGACCATGTACGCTTGCTCGGAAGCGATTGACGCCCCGTTACGCACTATACCATGCCAGGCCGTCTATTAAACATTATTCTTGAGGAATGAGGATTGTGGCTATCGGTTTTAGCTGGGGACAAAGAAGATCAGTATGCATTGTTGACGTACTAGAGAAAAAAAATGGCTATGCAATAAATCGCAAAGTTCCCCCAAAGGTGACTTGCCAGACGTGTAACTTTCCGCGCTGTTTTTGATACAGTTACTGTTCATATATTCTAAAACTGGTTCTGAACCTGAAAAACATAAAAGCATTACCCGTAAGAATATCAATACAGTTTCTCATGAAGTATTTTGTGTGTTATTTGACGGAGCACTCTGATAAAATGTAGTAAAGTACCAACGAAATTGCGTTTATTCTCAACATTTCCAAGTATATATTTGCTCTATACAGAGAGTTCAAATTTATTCCAAATAATTAAAAACACAATTTTGATGCTCCTGCACCTTGCAATTATCTTAAAAGGCCGTCAATTATTAGAAACTAAAGCGTGTTAACCTACCTCAATAAGAAACGCAATATATACATTTGGTCAGAATATATCATTTGTCGCAATTTTATTTCTTAAACATTGCTCTAACTTCTGTAGGGTTTTCTGGCGTAGACAAATGCTCTACAAGTGCTACATAAGTATGTTACACACAGACATTGTGTCACATCCGCCTTTTTATTTTCTTTTTATCACCTTGTGAATCCTCCTTTCAAAGCCTTGAGATATGTAGGGGCTACGTCTGGCGAACCAATCTTACTTTGTAACCTAATTTCTCATTTTTAATATTGTTTCTCCTGGATTTAGGGCAGGTAAATAAAATTATTGTAACGCATAGTTTGTGTGGAATACTTATAGGTTTAGGAAGTTGCAAAACATCAAATATTCTGCTCTACGTTCGATGGAGTAGAGTTCTTGCTATAGGTCAGGCCAATAGACGGATAGGTTGTCAACGCGACTTTGTGCTTATTTGTAGTAGTTTTTAATTTAAGGTAGTCGCTAATAATTTTTTGCGTACGCAATTGCACCACTTATTAGATTCGGTATAGTAGGAACCTTCGCCTAATAAGTAGTATGCCACAAGAGGGGACCAGACTCTACAGGGAATATCACGTTTTAAGTGGTGCGACAAAATTACGCCATTGGCCTACCCTGACTACATAAAACACGAACGGCTTCTTCCGGTTACTTTTTTTTCCTGGAGCACTTGTTAATCGGTGCACTTTTGCTGTAGTTCATTTTTTTAGTATTCCCGGTATATAATGAAACGTTGATGTCCATTGCACGACCATTGCAGCATGTGGGTGTGCCTTCGAAGCACTGCTTTCGCTAACAGATTGTAAAACACTTACTTGTTCATATATTACCTTATTAAACTAGCCCACCATTCTCGCAGCTTTATGTCGGAAGACTAGATAAAACGGCTTGCATTGTGTTTATTTCAAGTTTTCCGTCTTTACAAATGAGGAAACTATTTTGTCATGAAAACGTTGATTGATCAAAAGGCTTGATTTTATGATCAAAACGCTTGATTTTTTAGAATTTTCTTTATCAAGAAGACTCCTGAAATATCCCTTGTGCACGAGTCATTGTGTGCAAACCGAACCTTTGTGCGGTTTACCTTCGGTGACAGCCATGCTAGTAGCAGTGCGCTGAAACGTAAGACGTCCCTGTCGGAAAACCCCGCGTTTTTCAGCATTAGAAGAGCGATGGAATACGCCGGAAAGAACGGAATACTGGAAAAAGCCGAGCTGTACGACAGTAACGCGGGGACCGCAATTTCCAGCGTTAGGAGAGCGATGGAATACGCCGGAAAGAAAGAAAGCACTGGAAAACGCCGCGCTGGAAGACATCAACGCGGGGAGGTTGCTGGAAAGCATCGAATAACACAGGGAAGTTGCATTTGGAGACTGGGATTCAGATAGGGCGAATGGGTCAGTACGTTCTCACTGCACCGCTGCTTGGCTGGACACAGCAATGCCTCGCGCCGGTTACGTGGTCGACTGGTTGTAATCCAGCGCCGCGATCCACGCAGGTGCTCTGAAACTTGGCGTTTGCGGCCCGTGCGGTGCTACAAAATCCCACTTTTTTAGCCTGCGCTTCGCGGAAACAATGCTCCGTACGAGCGACGATCATGTCGTTCAATTGCATTGCAAGCGTCTGTAATAATGAAAGTTTGTTGTATTGCTTCCACTAGCATTAAGGTCGTGTTTGAAAAAACCTTTGCTACAAATTTCCAGTTAACAATTCAACTTATCGCTGATCACGGTAATGTTGGAACATCTAAGCGTAGCCCACTAACAAAACTAATGGATAAATAAAGCCTTTCACAAATTCCTGGGGTTGTTTGAGTAAGTGGGAATTGCAATTATTGTACTTTGGACAACCTTCGATGAAAGAATCAGGCAATAAGGGTAGCCCGTTGGCAAAACGGACGCATAAAGCGCAAGCAAGACTTGCTTTTTGAGGACGTGGTGTAAATATTGCAGTTAACATTGCGACATGTATTTTTGGGCCTTTTAGAGCCCCATTGTCTCCATCTGCGTGCTGTTGTATTATATTTTTAGCGAGCAACCTGTTTATTTTAACGTGAACCATGTGTCAAATCAAGCTTAAATAGTGAAAACAAGATTTTAAAACCAGCTAACCAGTCTCCGCTACCGGTGTTAAAAAAAAAGAAATGGCGCCAGTGAACCCATTACAATATCAAGATGTGTTAAAACAGAAGAAATTTAGAAAGAAAGAAAACGCCCGCCTTCGCTCCAGCGGGGCCGCTCGGAAGAAATTTCGGGGATGCACCGTCACTGACGAAAACCTGTTGCGCGACAGCACTCGCGGGGCGGGGGAGCCCACAATACGGAGAATCGAGAGGGGTGCGGAGGGGTCACGGCGCGGAACGAGCTCTCGTGATCGGCCGGGGAGCACTTCGTTCCTCCCTGCTTTTCGTCTTTCGGTCAAAATTCGTAGGTGGCTGCGTGGCCCGTCAACATTTCACATCGCAGCTGTGCCTAGTTGAAGTTACGCGTAACGTTTTTGTAAAAACGTGCATCTTATGTCTCCGGGAGTGTCAGCAGCAACATGTGAAGCTACGAAAGCTGTGGTAGAAGCAAGAACAGTGGTCCGGATTCCAAGCATCTCGAAGTGACGACTCCACTAGCGACGACACACCGTGGTGCTTGGGATTATTGGTTCTTTGATGCGAGTGGATACGACGTCTCTCGGAGGCAGCGTCATTTGGAATACGTGCGATGGGCTTCGACGATCGACTGAAATTGCGAAGACCCTTGCATGACTTGGGAAGGTATCGTGCGCGCGTACTCTTCGTGATAGTGCTGCACCACGGAGACGTGCGCTTTTCGTCACAGGATACCCTGCCAGGCCTTGCTGTATGAATGCATTGTCAACGGATCAAGGTTCACCAAGGCAAGGAATCCAGCTAAGGATTGACTTTCTATTTTAATTCTCACGTTTTGCTGTTGAAATAAAAGATGTTCAAGAAATATGTGTTTACTTGTGTTTTAATGGCCCTAAAAAATATAAGGAATGAATTTTCGAACGGTTACTGTCGATGCTGGTTTAATATTTTTTTTTTTATCCGGGAGAATAAATTTACTTTTATGAACAGATTGAGCGCTACTGACCGAACGCGATGATGAAACAATGCATTCAGCAGGGCGAAAACAGCTGAAAAGTGCCGAAATGAGTCTAGGTAAACTTTGTAGCGCTACTTAGGTTTCCCCGAAGGAAGAAATTCTGTATTTCTTGTTAACAGCCATGCGGGTTTGTAATTACACGGCTATTATTGACAAAAAGGCCTAGCGTGAGCACCGGCCGCGCTATACGCTGGAGACGGCGTGGTCTCCTGCGTGTTCCTGCGTCACGTGCCAGCGCGCGCCGGATCCACGCGTTTCCGCGTCCGGCGTGTTCCAGCGCCCAGGGTCCGGCGCGCTCCAGCGTTTCCGTGTCCGGCGTATTTCAGCGTTAGGTACTCCCATAATCAGGCATTCACTGGAAGCGGAGCTCCAGCGCCGCTGGGTTTTCTATAGGGGTGTGTTGCGATGTTCCCTCAGGAGCTCATTGATGCACCGCCGCGCGGGTCCAATGTATACATTTTACGCGTCCTACCTTTCAGTGAATTGCTTTAAGCATGGTTGTCAGCCCAAATTTATTGGGACAAATGTTCTGAGTTCATTCTAAATTGATTTAAAATTGGTTTTGAATTGATTTGATCTTTTCGGGCTACCTTTTATTTTCCGTCCAAAAACCTGATCGGCCTCTTAAAAATGGGTCGCGCCGAAGAACTGCGAATCAAACCTCCCAAGGCAACATTAAGCAAGTATATAATGGTACACTCCAGAGACGAAACACCCCCAAATACTGACCTGTCAGTGTTCTTTATTGGCAATTGCAATAATTGTATTGTTGGGGAGATTAGAATGACAAAAAATCCCCTTTAGAGACTTGCTTTTGGTATTGGAAAAAAACAAAGCGAAAACCTTCTGAAGAACAAACAAATTGCCAACTTGCCCATCGCTGCTACGCCGCGAAGCAGGGCGAACGCTGTCAAATATTTTTTCCCCAAAATAGCACTGCTGGATCAGGCACACGCTGATCTTCTTGAGGGAATTCAAGACCAAGGTGTTGTTGCCCTTTGTAGAATCGTAATGAGACGAGATAGGGCACACATCTACACGTGACACATCATTCTTTCGCCAGCTCTGCCCAGCCCACAGACAGTGAAAGTAGCTCTTATTTGCTGTCGCTTTATCACCTAAATGCATAACCCGTGATAATGCATTAGGTGTCAACTTTACGGCCTGAAACACGCACTTGCCGTGGCAAAATCACCGCTTATAAATGTGGCGAAAACGATCAATCCTCCGAAAAATGCAAAAATGCAATCATAAAATGTTCAAACAGCAATGATTCACCTCTGAATACTCACGGGCACAACCATTTGCCACAAAAAATTGAGGTTATTTAGATGGATTTTACCGAATGCCTCTTTGCTAGAGACATGCCAAAAGCACAAGAAGTTTCGACTGCATTTTACGGAGACACAGCCCGCAGAGGTTGGGGCAGCGTTTGGTCGTGCTACAACACAGTGCAGCGTTCTTGCTTACGCATCGCACTCTCCACCCCCAATTGAGCAGCCACCTGCTGCTTCTGCGACAGTTGTGGATGCAAAGGTGGTCCCGCCCATGCTGACTTTGCGAGCGTACGATCCTGGCACGGCGCTGATTGTGAAGACTCCGATGAGTTTCGTGACGATTGCCTCCGTCGGTAATGTTTTCGCGCTTTCCGGCTAAGGTCAGTCTGGGAGGAAGAGGACGTAGACACAGGAACACTTAGAGCTGCATGCAGCCTTCACCGCACGGCGGGCTCTTGTCGGGAAGCTTCTGACCATTTGGGGTAGTGCTCAGGATAGGTGTCACTAAGACCCCACTTCGTCCACTCATGAAGTCTCTGATCACAACATGGACGCAAGCAACCACTCCGGGTGCCCTCAAAGCAGTGAGAGAGCTGTTTAAAAACACTAAAAACTTCGCAAGGCGAGGGACCTCGGTTCGCTGCCGACCATGGGAAGCGCTTGCCCTGGTCGGGATCGAAACAATCCCCACTCGGGGATCTTTTAGAAGCATCTGTTTGGCTGCGTATGGTTGCGGGACTACGGGGGCTGGGCACCGCGACCCCGGACAAGCTACGACGACAGGCCGGTCCCTTTAGGTGCTCCGCACTTAGAAGACATTATTTCGAATGGGATCTGAACCCCGGTTTCCAGAGCAGCAGAACGGTGTTCGGCCACAGTCCCATCCCCACACGTTCTGGGCGGTGGAATAAAATTAAAGCGGTTCCACTCATTGTGAAAGTTGGCGGAAGTGCAGTCAAAGTGATTCGCCATAACGTGCTATAGCCCCGTTATCCCCTCATTGCTACCACCTAAAGCAATTCAAATTTAACGCCTCCTCAGTGCTCGCGCGCCCCCTGGCTGAAACACCGCCGGCGCGAGTTCTGTTCTTTTTGTGCCTGCTTTTCCTCCCGCCCGTGCCGACGTTGCACTCACCTGAGTTATAAGGTCTGCGAATCAGCTACTGAACATTTTATTATAGTTGGCAACTTTAAAAACCAGAAAGTTCTCTGGGGATCATCAAAAACAGACGCGGAGGTCACCTCTTTGAGTAGATTCGAAGATCATCTGGTGCACGCCTTTTTAACAAACAGCCTACATAATATATTATGGCACACAACAGCAACTCGCACCTTAATATTGCAATTAGTTAAGCCGTTGCGCTTCCCTCTGTTCAGTGGGAAGTGGGCACCAAACCATAAGATAGTGACCACTTTCCTGACCACAATAAGTTATATAAGCACATTAAAAAACAGTCATGCTTGCCATAAAAATGTTCCATGAGCCAGGAGCAATTTTAATACATTTACAGAAGCATCTATACTTTAGCACGCAATCATAAAATACCTACCAGCAAACGAGGCAACCAAACTTATCCCAACAAACATCCTCCAAGCCACCAAAACGGCCTTTCCCCTTGGTTCTGGGGGCCAGCAAAATCTAAATGGGCCATTCTAGATTGGGGAGTGTAGGCGAGCATAAGAGTCCCAGAACAAGCAGTGGGTGTTTTCTGCGCAGATATACGAACACATGCAACTACATACCTTGTAGGTATTTCTGCCTACCGAGGGGGGTTCAGGCAACAGCCTCGTCAAAACATTACAGCACAGAACATTGAGAAAGGAACAAGGGGCTTTACTGCAGCAGTGGAAACTTAATATAAATGGCACAGAAGATACAATTAACAACGCCCATCACCACAGCACTTCCAGGTCCGGAGGCTTACGCACGACGGGACGGACGGCTGACCGCTTGCTGACGTGCGGGCTCCTTGGAAAGTGGCTGGTGGCGGTCGCTGTCTTTTCCGGCTCGCGGCACTCCCCCGATAACAAGCACCGACTCCCCCCGATAACAAGCACCGCTGCCCTGATCTAGCGTGCCCAAAACGTGCCACGCCCCCCTTCATCGCACAGTCTTTCGGCCGTGTGTTCACAGATGGCAGGAGAGGTGGCGCGCGGCCGTTTGAACTGAACAACGCGAGCGCTCACAGGGGAGAATCCCCACAACCTGTCAAGCGGGTTAAAGCACTGTGAAAATTGGTTCGCCATGAGGCTAACACCAACAGCTCAAGGTCCTGCACAAACTTCATAAATACGTGTACGAATGCACACAGAGTTTAGTGCAGGATCAGAGAAATTATTTAAAAAATACAGTCAGCATTCCTCTTGTCACCGCCATACAAACTCTCTTGAAGAACAAGCAAACACTGTGGCCAAAAGCTTTTTAGAGGTGTCGGGCTCTTACCACAACACCAGAAGATTCACTCAACAGAAAAGGTCCCAGGAACGCAAACTCTTACACATTATTAAAACTTCCAATCACTCTTACAACTCTGTTTTTTTTTCACTCTACAAGCTGAATGTCGCTTTAAGGACATTTCAAGCTTCAGCTGCGAGAGCCGACGAAATTGTTAGGGCACCTATATAGACACAGAGTTGAAACTATCCTCCACTTTTGAATTACATAACGGTGTCCTGATATCATCCAAAGTCGCAGAAGGAGTCAATGTACCTGTATTAAAACAGGCGAAGGATGCCTCATCCCCCCAAAATTGCCGGCCAAGTACCCTCATTAGCTGCCTGGCCAAGCGGTTTGAAAAAATTAGTCGATAAAAGATTAGTTTACTTTCTAGAGTACAATGGTATTTCATAAAGCCTCCGGGCGGTGTTTCGGTCTGGTCGATTCACTATAGGCTGATTAGTACAACGTAAATCATGCATAAATGATGTCTTCGTACACAAACACCACCACCGGGACAGAACTTTTTACCTTCAAAGGCATCTCACAACACCTTATGATTTCGCATATTGCCTGACCCTAAACCGCTTGGTGTATGTCGCAACCTTTATACAGCGATACAAATTATTTTTCAGTTACTTTTTTAACATTTCTTTTGAAAGTGAGAGCAAAACTATCTCTGGTATGTACAGAAGAATATGGTCTGTCACAGAAAATAGCGTTGAGTTGCACTGCCTATATTGCTAAAATTACCACACTTTGAAAAGCGTTGTATGTTCAATTTTCTATTCGTACAACCTATAAACCTGTGCAACCTGTCAACTCGTGCAATCTTTCCATATTTTAACCAAAGATACAATTGTTGTAGCAAGCTCACAAATTGTGCAGATGATAAGTTTAAGGTCAATCCTGAGAAAGCATTGTATACTATTCTCGAGACATCAAGGCATTCGGTCAGAGTCCGATGTACATCTCAACGGCGTAGTTTTTCCTCGAGTGTCTGAACACCACATTTATGAATTCTGCTGGGCGGAGAATATTACCTTAATCCTTACACTTAACAGCTAAAAACAATTGTAAAAAGGCGATGAACATTATGAAAGTCCTGTATTATTAACATTAGGCCCCTTCCAAAACATGGTTTTTACGTCATTTTAATACCTTAGTGTTGTCACGGTGGGGTTACGAGAGTGCTAATTCTGGATCCACCACAAACCTGCTCTGAAATAGCTCGATCTAATCGTGCACATAGGACTAAGGCTTGTACGTGGAGCTATGCGGACGAACCCTAAAAAAGTTTGTATGCCCAATGTCACCACTGGCACCTAGAGCAGCAGCGCACCTACCGCTACATAACATACGCCCTGAAGATGACATCAATAGCTGCCACCCGTTGAACGACTTCAATAAAGCCACGTACGCCATGACTTTTTTTTAAGTGCGAATGCACTTTATAAGCGACCCCAAACCTTCCACCACCGGCGGCGGCGGCGGCGTCCGCAGTCCTCCTCTCCCTAGCAACGGCGTGGAGCGGAGAGGAGCGTCGGTAGCAAGGCGCGGTGACGTCACTTCACCATGTGACCGCGCTCGCTCCGCCTCCTCGCCGTGGCTGCGCGGGTGCGCGCCGCTCCCCGCACTGCTCCTCGCGCCGTGACGTCATGGTATGACGTCACAGCGCGCCTCCTCTCCCCAGCAGCTGCCGCGCGCCTCTCTCTCCACCGTGACGTCACACTCTCTCCTCTCCACCTCGCTCGGCTGCAGCTGCCGTGCGCCGCTGTCCCTCTCCCCTTGCGCTCGCCTCCTCTCTCAGCCACCTGGCTCGGCGCGCTCGGCGCGGCGTACCCCCCTATATATGCAGCGATAAACTGCCAGACCTCCGTGGGTCGGCTCGCGCGCGCTCACGGGCGAATGCCAACGGATTTTAACTTTACTCCCCCTCATAGCATCACCCCGTGCATTCGCACTTAACCATGTTCACCCTCGGGGAAATGCTTGGGAGTTTTTTTAATATCCGGTGGTTATGGCAAGCAGAAGAGCATGAGGTGTCCTTTGATGAGATATACAGGACGTCAACAATGACCTGCTAGCTCCACGCTAACTCACACTTATTGCGTGCTAAGCGTCTTTTATACCAATTAAAAAAACGGGATTACCTGGGGAAAACTCCACACAACTTTTTCACTTAGACCACAAATACCAATTCACAACATTTTACAAAGGCGCCCTAAAGACTGCCAACAGTGTATTGCGCTCTTTGCACGTCCCAGCTTTCAACACCACTAATCCAATGAACACAAGTACAAGTATATATACTGCGGAAGTGCAGGAACTTTTATTCCCGATTCTGCACACTAGACAAATACGGAAGGAAATAATAACTATTTTAATCGCGTATTTCTTGAATGGGGTCAAAACATTTCCTTTGGAAAAGCCAAATAAAAGTTAGTACTAAGCAATTTCTTTGGGTCTATAACTTTTGCCGAGGCCTAAAAGCTACCAATAATCATTTATAGGGTACCTGGACACAAGGTTTTGTAGGCAACAAAATCGCTGACCAACATCGTTGACCCACGTAGAGGTGCTGATATCCCGCATGTCTCGTATCAGTACCTAAAACTTTTTATAAAATATATCTTTAGAAACGCTGTCACCAACAATTGGATGGACAAACTGACAATAACTTGCACGCAATAAAACCACAGCTACGCAGATGCCATAGCGACAAACAGAACAGATTCATTGAAATAAACATATGCAGACTCAAGATTGGCCATACGCACGCTACGCACTGTCGTCTACTAATTCGAACGCAACCGGCAATCTGGGACAATTGTCATTGTTGAGTTTATTTACATTGAGGAAGCAAGACGGAAGCACTTTCAAGAAATACACAAACAAACTATGCTATTATTTTTCTCTCTTTTCTTACGACGAAATCATGTTTTTGTGTACTTGCGTACTTTCCTACCTTCACGACATGCACTTTTCAAACGTTACAGCTCATCTAATATAGAATGTACCCTCACCGCAATTCGGTACCGAAGATTCAACTCAGTGGCCTTTTGTCAAACCAGGCTTTTACGCCCATTTTCAGTCAAGGCGCATGTGTTGAGGCCGCTTTGGTGCCTGATATGCTCTACCACGTTAATTTTAAGCTTGCATTGTTACCATATTCCCGTTTTATATAGAGAGCTCTTTACACCCCTAAATTAACAGTCCTAATCCACTTCACTCACATCCCTTCACGAATACCGACAGATAACACAAAGCAGACATGGCGTTCCTTGGGCAGAGACGCATTTGCGGTGTTTTAACCATTCAGTTAGCCAAATAACTACAAACTTTTTCTCTTTGCACACAAGTTACGAACACAAGCAAGCTTTCATATTCCCTTCTGATAAAAACATTGTGTTATGTGATTTCTGGACAGTGAGGATTTTTATATTGAATGTACTTGAACTTCAGTTTACTGTGTTGTAGTGAGTTTGTTTAGCGTGTGGTTTTGTGTACAGCTGTGGTTATGGTGCAGGCTGAACTGCTTATACTTTTTCTGGTTTGCAATAAATCTAAATTTGTTCATAAGTGCTCCTGTGGTCTTTTTCTCGTCTCGGTAAGTTTACGCAATCCAATTACAACGACTGTTTAGAAACTTGACCAGTTTTGCCCTTGCCACACTGATCAAAGTAAACACAGCATCCGCACGGTATTTCATAATTTTTTGTATTGTCATTTCAGGAGCTCAGACAAAGATTGACCGAGCGTTGGCATTTTATCTACACGGTTTTGTGTCCGCAAAGTGTACTACAAAATCCTCTCGCAATAAACAAATTCACAGAATTAGGCACGCAGTAAGTGTACGTTTCTGGTCATTGAAGTATTTCGGCACTTGAAATGTTAAGCTAACGTTTTGTGCCTTTTCATTTTTGTATTGCCTTCAAATGAACAATAATCTCGCGAACCTGCGTTAGAAGTGGATTGGTTGTTGATTATGAGGTTTAATGCCCGGACCCTACACAGGCGATGGGCGCCCTGTAGTGGAGGGCTCCGAATTATTTAGGCAACCTATAATTTTTTAACGTGGCCGTAATATCGTACACACGGGTGTTTTTTTATGTTTATTTCCACCATAACAGTGTTGCGGGTCCACCAGGCGAAAAAGCGGTCAGTGACCACTTGAAGGGTGCCTGGCAGCCCGTAAACACATTAGCTCTTTGGCAAAGGTAAAAAGCATACACAAGCTAATATATACGTGATATTAACCGATATATATAGATGAAAAAACACCCCTATACACCTATATAAAAACGCGCCTATATACACAACTCTCGTTTATATGAGAAATGCTGCCCTTGAGGACGGGAGTCGAACTCAGGACCTTGAGATCAGCAGCACAACGTATTGCCGATGAAAAAATGAAGTACGTGCAATCCGTAGTGATTTTTTACGTACCAAATATACTAGCAGATTGCGTGGTACCGCAATAAGCCAGGATATCCTAAAGTTTACAGTTTTTTACAGGAACCTGCCCTTGTAGCCACGATTGATGTCACGTATCGTATCCCGTTTAGGTCGTCTCAACGTTACAGACATGTTAATATTTCACGTTTCACCTCACTATGTCATAAAAATCAAAAGAATTCACTAACTGAATACTCTTGCACCAAATACTCGCGCTGTCTTGCAGCCAGATGGCTAATGGCCGTGAACAAATTTTGTTGTTCCTGTAATTAAAGCTATTGTATATTACCAAGTGTCTAGTAAAAATCTATTGAATGCTTAAAATTTGACGATTTGGCAGTGTGGTGTGTGAAGGTGGGCTGATGAATGAATGAATGAATAGATAACTTTAATATAGAAAGGATGGCACTCTGGCCTGTTTGGGGAAATAGGGGAAGGGGTTCAGTGTCCATAAAGATTAAGTTTTATTGACGAGGTGAGCCTCCTTCACGAAGGACCACAGCCTTCATAGCTTTCACGAAGCCTTCACGAACGCTATTCTAATAGCCTAATAGCCTTCACGAAGCCTTCAGGAAGCTATAGCCTAGTAGCCTTCACGAAGGCAATTCTTTTCTGTCACATTCTTTTTCTCTGTGACCGGTGGCACACTGACTATTTCGTAATTGCGGCAGTACTTTTTATAGGGCCTTCTCTATGGCAACGGTAGCAGACCAGCATGCGCGCAACGCAGGGGGTAACCTTGCATAATGCGCTGTAGTATTTGATTCGCTTTGGCAGTACAGGTGAATCAAATGTAAGGAGTGGCTTGGAGCTTTTGCCCATATGCTTTGCTTTGAACACATCAGCAGTTCTATCGCAGCACACTACCAAGTTCCGCGTTGATATCATTAGGGCCCGTTGTGAAGACGCCTCTTGAAACATTGTGGTCGTAAAGACAAAAAAATTCGACTTCAAACGGTTTTCCGACTGTAACTTGGAGGGTTCTTACCTTGTACAAGTTGTGGGTCTGAAGTTCGTCGTACGTGGTCCCTGTAACAGTGTTGGAGTGGGCGTTGGTTTTACATGTTGCCTAGTCCGCTACCTTGGCGTGCGGTGCCGTGGTATAAATCAACTTATGAAGCGTTACCTTTGGGATAGAAGTAACGAAGAGGCGTCTTTTTGGTCGGATCGGATGAGGACCGTTGTTCATTGAACATTCTTGCGTTCCGCATCTACTTTGCGGTAGGTCTGCTGGGATCGCTGAGGGCGGTAGGAGTGTGCGTCCTGTCAAGGTCCGCCATTCGTAGAATCTTCATCGCGTTGCTCATTCATTTCTTTGTCGGTTGTCGTCGTCTTTTCATAGACCATGTCGGGAATCTTTTGTTTCTTTTGCCGTTCTTCATATTCACTGCGGGTGAGGTAGTGCTTCGTGGCTATCGAGCTGAAATCCATGGGCACCACAACGGCGGTGCCCACTTTTCGGCGGCGCGGCGTTAAGGCAGCCGTACTTTTAGCTTGGCATACACCGCTAGGTTAGGCATCGGCGTGGTCACTTTGTGCTACCGGTCGTAGATTTTCAGTCGCTGAAACAGCCACAGTCCACTTTGCCGAATGGAGTCTTTAGGAGCTACGAGACACTGAACCAAGAAATATAGTAAAGTGAGCTTTAAAATTGCACTCACAGCATTCGATGCACACAGCGACGGGGAACCATACGTGCAGCGTTCGATGTCCGTCGGCGGGTGAATAAAACTAAAAATTGTTTTTCACTTGCTGTTTTCTTCCCAAGCACTGCTTCTCGTTTGGGGTAGTACTGGAGTGGCGCACCAAGCAAATAGTTTTGATAGTTCTTTAAGGGTTCCTGTTGGATTTTTAAGCATATACTATAAGAGCAATGACTAGTTTACCTAACCTATGTCTTGCTTATGCAGAGCGTAGTTGTTTCCACCTACTCACACTTGGTGTATTACCCTTCTTTGATGTGGCCGCTAGCAACGTGGGCATGTCTCTGAAGGCGTTGTGCCCTGAAAGCACTCAGCTGACTCACTTGATCTTGGCTAGTAATCAGGGCCGCGTACGCTGGGGCGACTGCTGTAACTAAGGACGGCATTTTAACTTCGGCTAATTTGTTCACGTCATCGAACAGCCCTCATTGCAATGATCATTTGGGCACGTGAAGCTGGAGAACGGCAGAAGAGGGAATTTGGCCGCTGAGCCTTCTTTCATGTCGCAGAAGTAGAACCTTGCACTTCTTTCTTCGCTGTCATTTTGCATAAGGAAACTGCGCAAATTTAGCGATAATTGCAACTTACTCATGCTGAGCAGTGACAAACTGTAGACGACCCAGTGAAGCAATCGCCACAGCCCCCCTTGTGCGTGGGTCAAGTTCGGAATCTCCGTTACTGTGTCCAGATAGGTGGTCAATGCAAATTTAACCAGTTATTATCAACGACACCCGGCAAACAAAAAATAGTTCTTGCATAGGTGCACTTTTTTGGCTAAAGTGCAAGTGTAAAATTCGCACAAATCGCAGGAAAATACACGATCCAGTTACCTCTATGATTCCCGCAAGCCTTAGCTATGAAGACAAGGGAATATGACATAGTGACTGAACGTGTAAATAATTTGAAAGAGAGTTTTTAATTATATATCTATCCTCATACCTCCTTTTCTCTGTAGAAAAAATAAACACTTCGTATACGAGTAAAAGACCTAAAGAAATACTTTATATAACAGAATAAAATGTGAAAATGGCTTGTACTTGCTTTTATCAAACTGGCATATGGATATATTAAAATTAGTCTTACTGCCTTATAGCCTATACAATCCACAACGACTTTCTTCGTTTACCATATGCACAGTCTTATGTAGGCGTAAAACTTGAAGCAAAATAACTTTTTTCCATGCAAATAAAAAAAACCATAAAAAGTAGGCCAAGAACTCTAATAAATATTTACCCGCAACCGCCTGTGAAATATTGAATACGTTTACAAAAAAACAATTGTAGTCATTGCTTGAACGTCCACAAGACCAAGGCTAACGTATCTAACCAAGGAATATTTTACAGCCACCCCATTTGTCTTACAGTCGCCGATAGTGTACTCGTACGTCGAAACTTCGGGCACGCTCGTTTATTCGAACCCTTTGCCACATGGTCACTTGTCCCATTGAAGTACATGTACAACTACGACCGATAGTTCGGACGCTGCACAGCGCTCCTTTTGATTTTTCGGACTCCCGCTTCGGTGCTCTTGGCATTTTTCCCGCCAAATACCACAAGAGTGTTGCTGGCCCTGGACCAAGGTGTTATGAAGATCTTGAAGCTGCACTCCCTGATCGCTCCGTCTGAATCGTGTGATTTTGTGTGTGGACCGTCAAAAGTACTTCGTGGATTAGCTGTTGGCTATCAGCAACCTGTCTGATGCGTTGGAAGCAATAACGTAAGATACCATTCGCAACTACTTTCGGCATGCGTGATTTGTGGTTCCCTGTGAGGACGGGGCTTGTAACACAATCCAGAACCCTACATCTGAGCTGCCGCCTGCCGCATCATCTGACATTTTGATGACCGCCATGCTAGCGGTGTCCGTGTTGGAGCAGCTACATTTGAATATTTCACCAAAATTGAAATTGCCGTCCTGCTGTGGGCCGAGTCGGATGATGACGAAATCGTACGCTAGGTCCTCAAACCAGTGCAGGTGAACAGCGACTCCGATGATCAAGTGCCACCAATGCAAGATGAATGAAATATTGATCTAGCGCGAGCACTTGTAGTGCTGCTTTCTGGCTACAGGTACGTACAAACTATAGAGGAAATGCAGGCGCTTTTAGCCTCGCGTAGGCGTGCGTGTGCAGAGACGCCAATCATACGTCTTTCTAGCCGTTCGGGTAATGAAGGTTTTTTTAATTACCCTTTTTTGGACTTCCGATTACTCGGACTTACTGGTGGTTCTCTTCGAGTCCGAAAAATGGTCGATGACTGTATTTAATTTGTACCTTCATGGCGGCCCCTGAAAATTTGCTGTGATGATCACTTTCGGGAGCTACATAAGGATCTGAGCTTCATCACTAGGGACTGGCTTTTTCAATAACAAAAATATTCAATTACAAAACGAAAGTCGCACAAGACAAGGTTCAAGTGAGCTTGGATTGCGCTCAGCTATATGCAACAATATCTGCTTGCAGGAACAAAATGCCCCGAAATATATTAGGTTAGCCGAATTTATGAGAGAAATGTTTACAATGTTACTAAAAGTGCTAAAGATAGCATAATAGACCACCTGAAATATTAGAGCAATGCAATGCAAATTTGTTAAAAGGGTGCAAGCACATTGTGAGCACGGTTGTTTGGGAATGGGGGTGTGTGTCCTTGGATATTGGACGCGAAGAATTTGTGGCATCACCTCTTAAAAACTGAAGAATAGAGTATATTGTCAACCGGAAAGACACACACAAAATAAGCTAACACAAGTTAACTGAACGCACAAGGCAAGAACTCTGACCGAATAGAAGTTCACAAAGATGCGACCACATAAAAGTCTGCCTTCAGCCCGAGTGACGTGGCATATATGCCTTCACACGTTTGTAAGTCCTTTGCTTGACGGCCGTCACAGGCACGCCGGTCATCCGGCCTTGAAACGCGGAAACTACGGACACACTGGTGCTCAAGCAGTTAGAAACCTTGAGAGGCAAACAGACTATCTTGGATTGTCGCAGTCGAAGTTTCCTGGAGTGGGCTCAGTGGTTTAGGGCTCGTCCCAGTCCAGATGCTCCCGCCCGGAAAACCAACTCGGATGGAAGCGGTGAACCGTCCAGTCCAGCACTTGCACAGACCTAGATCTGGAGAGCAACCCAGGCGGGTCTGAGCTCGTCCTTGAACTGGAGACAAATGTTATCACGTCCGTCATCTTGCACTCGGTCACCGAAGCATCGGCGCCACACACTTAGCTGCGCCGCGTATTTCTGGCTCCCGCCTTTCTCTACAAGGCATTTCTGTGTGATTTGGCATTGGCTGGCCAAATCATGCAGGAGAGGCTTACCCTTCATGTCCTCCTCTGTCTTAAATCGGGTAGGGACTGTGATAAAAAAGTGGCGGGCGGGCCGGGCTGTAAATATGGAAGGACTTTTCTTATGGGCTAGGCAAGGTTTTGGTTATAGTTGTCTTGGTCGGGCTTCGGCGGGCAGCCCAACGTAAAAAAAGTATTCTTGCCGGGCCTTGGCTAAAAAATTCATCCGATCACTTCCCTGAATCAAAGCCCTAAATGCTGCAATTTGAGGGTGGGCTTTCATCCAGGCTTGCCTGTTTTTAAAATAAACCGCCGCTAAAACATGCTTGACAGGAAAATAGAAAAAATGAGCGTAACAGCATTGCAGCAATGCTACGTATTTGCTTACCAGAGAGAACTGGAAAAAAGAAAAAAAAAGTAATACTAATATTAAGGAGAAATAATTTTGGGGGCCGCTTGGCGGAAACCTTAAATGCTTGTCCCGAACCTGCTGTGTTTCTCAGACTTCCTTGTAAACGTCCCTGTGATGGGCCTTTTTCTGGCGCTGGTAATCACGTTTAGAAACCGCATTAAGCCGGCATGAACGCTGTGGAAAGAATGAATTATGTCTAGCATTTATTTGCAATGAGGGTCGCAGGTTTCACTTTACGCTGACTTATCCCTTCCGGTTTACATACGGCGCGCTTTTATATACAACAGGCATTTTTTTCCAGGATTAAGAAAATTCGGTTTAAGGGCGTCAGCTGATGCACCACAGTGGTCTCTTGTGTTGTGTCAAACGTTAAGAAAAGTACTGTGCAAATTACATTGTTGATAAGCGTGGAAACAGTGAATATATAATGGGATGTGTGGGTGGGAAGACCCAAGTTAATTCAATGCAAAACCTATATCTGTCAGAGAACAAGCATTGCACTACAATTTCCGACACCACCGGACTGCCTAAAACATTATGATCCACTCAAACATTTTCGTCATTACAGACACAAATATCCGACAATATTGTTTCGGAATCAAAAGGCAGCGTTTCCTTATCGCACAAAACGATTTGCATATGCGCTGCAACAGTGATCTTTGGTTGAAGGCTAAAAAATACTCCCTAGTCCTGTACATAGCTTGCTGCTGTTCCTCCTTTAAATGGACAATGGTAGGTGCATTGACAGACGTTCATAAGAGTTGCGAAACGGAAGCGAAACCAACGCAATTTTAGAGAATGTTCCTACCTCCCACGTTATACAATTACTATGTCTGCGAGCGAACAAACAATTATGGAAACTAAACTTTTTGCCAACGAATCTTAAAATGCTCAAAATTCCAGAGCACCTTTTAATGATTTGCCTTCATTATTTGCGTTATACGAGTGGCGAAAATATTTATTGACTATATTATCGTACTACCAACCATGGAGAACCTACGTAAAACTTGCCCGGCAATTCTATATCCCCTGTTTAGTTGGCAGATTTCAAAGCGTAGCTTTTGCATATTTATTACAAAACACCGCCAAAATGACAGTACGGCATGACTGGAAACCAATTTTACCATTTATAGGATGAACGTTCGCCCAATGTTCTTTTAAGGTTTGTCCAGTTAGGGAATTCAATTGAGGTTGTACCTTGATATGTGCAAAATTTTATAAGAAGGAAACGAACAATAACATTGCTGCACCACTTCCGAATTTAAGTTTTTCTTTGCACAAAGCCATAAAATTATCTTGTGTGTCTCGAAGAAATAAATAATGGTAACTGACCTGAGCAGTTCAATACTATCAAAGTGACCATTTCAAAGACCAATATACTAAAATGTTCGCTAGATAAACTTTGTACTAATGTCTTCTGGTGGTAGGAAGCCACATTCTCTGGTACTGTTCTTTCTTTGAGGTCGTGGTAGCGAAGAGAAGGCTTAGGAGTGAGTACCACTTATTTAAATATTTACCGATGTAATTTATATTAATCCTAATGGTCTCTCTATGATACTTCATAAGAATGGGGACGCAAGTATGGAATTCAACGATTTTCTAATTTGTATTTCCAAAACAGTGGGTGGGGAACATGAGCCAAAGCAGTGTCAAACAAGGAAAACAGATATAAATAAATGTTTGACTCTGATGCCAGCAGCAAAGCAAACTCACAGATATTTCTGTGCGGGGGAAGCAGCAGTGCGTGCGGCTTAAACTAGTAAGCCGAGGCCATAAGCTAATGAGGTCTTTGAGTCTTTGGAAATGATAGGCACTTTATGAGGGTGCAGCTGAAGCCACTGTAAAACAACTGGACAAAAAGACATGTACAAATCTTGGCGTGTTACTATGGTGGGAATTCGTGGCCGAGTGCGCGGAGGACAAGTATATACTCGCCGATAAATCATTTGTTGCAAGGAGTACTAAAACATGCAGCCCACATAACTACCTAAAGTCGAGGGGGATTGTGAGATTAAAATTGAATTGATATGCTAACCTAAACTGAAGAATAGGTAAGAGGCCTTACCAATACTTGGTGTAACAAGCCAAAGCTCAAAGGAATGTGTAAGAGCATCGAAAGAAAAGAGGGCTCATTTAAAACATGTGAAACAAAGGCATCGCACGATACATGCTGCGACTGAAAAACTGGGCACAATCGTTTGCAACAAAAATATGTAAAAAAACAAAAATAATAACCATAACAGAGAAACAATGAGCGGGATAGACTGAAACATGCTATTCCCCACTTGATGACAGCATAAACTAGTAACGACAACGTTACAATCGTAATCAAAAATGGCGATATCTGTTGTCTGGTAGTGACTGATGGCTCACTTTGCATGGATTCAAGTTAGTGATTTTGAAAGCATAAGCATTCTAATGTGATGGCATAATGCTGTCCAATGTTCACATTCACAAGGGACTGAAAAGTAGCTGCGGTAAGTTCGATGTGTAACTGTAATGCTATTTAATGTGATCGATTAAGCATTGCCTTACAATCAACTAAGGGAGAGATCATCTCACAGGGATTTTTAAGGTAAGTTCGACAGGCACTACGTCAACCAGCAGTGCTTACTCTGGCGGTGACTGACAATAATGGTTCAAATATCCTAATGCGGTATCCTGTCAAGAGAGTAGAAAATTCTTGAAGCTTTTGAAATCAAGAAAAATACGCTGGCGTTTCTGAACCTTCGGTGTCACTCTAGAATCTAGTGCGAATATGTCCAAAGTTTATTCTGTATCGATCTGCAGCAACGACGTGTTTTTGAGGAATACTAGTATCTTTTTATTCAGAAAAGTGTATGCATTGGTTTGCTTTTACGTCTTTCTTAGATTGGCCTACTGTTTTACCGGCACGCCGGTGCTTGTCAGTGCTTGCATCTTCTGATTCCCTGCCCAAATTTTTATATCGTTTCGGTGTTTTTTTGAGGAACCATCTCAAAACCTGCCACATATGAAAACCCTTCGGTGGTTTACAACTACGAGAAAGCAATTCTAAAGACAAATCAATGCAGCGCACTATAAATAGGGATATGGTCAATGTGAGACAACTTCGCTTGTTTACGAAGCTTCAGAAGCACTGGAGAAATGTCCCATGAGCACATTTGTATCTGGCTTGCTCACATCTTCGTAAATATAACGGCAGGCTACGAAAGACCATCGCAAAAGCTGCTCACTGATTCGACGTCGTCGGATGTGATTACACACCTACATAAGATCCCCGGGGTGGTACTCAGGGCCGCTGCATCGGAATATGTAGCGTCCAGGTACAAAAGCTGCTGGTTGGTTGGCATCCATCACACATAGAAGGTATTCTTGGTCGTCCGCATTGAGGTTTTCGACATCTACGTGCGGCAGCATGGCGTAAAGCATCATATGCGGTTGTCTTCCGAAGACAAGCTCGAAATGTGTCATCTGCGCAGTTTCCTGCATAGCAGTGTTGTACGCAATCTTGACATACGGTATCATTTTGTTTCACGTCTTATGTTTCACATCAACATAAAGAAAGAGTACACGTGCGATTGTAGTCTTCATGCATTGGGTTTGTGCGTTAGCCTGTGGTTGGTACGCGTGGTGGTTTCATTGTACGAGTTGCTGAAGTGCAGCATAGCTGGCATCAGCTCTGCAGGGAACGCTGTTCTGCGGTTCGTGTTTGGGCTTCATCGGCTCAATGCCGACGCCCAACTTTGTAAATGTAAAATTTTCCACTTCTCTACCAGACTTCTTGGGAAGAGCAGCAGTCGCTGCGTAGTGCGTCATGTAGCCTGTCGCTACGTCAATACACTTGTGCTTTGTGTGGGACGTGGGAGCGGGCGTATAAGATCCATTGCGATGTATTGGAAGTGCCGCAATGGCACGGAGATGAGCTGCAGTATGGCGTTGGGCCTTGTCGGTTGTATTTTCCTGTGCTAGAAGTCACAGCAGCTTCGAACGTAATGAGTGACCTCAGATTTAAGGTGGGTGCAGTATTATCCCGTCTTAATCTTCCCGATTGTGCATGCCATAACCATATACCCTTTAGTCGGTTCATCAAGAACTCTTCCAAGATTTTTGAGGAGGGAGGTGGGGATGACTGGAAGATACTTCGTTCTCATTGTGTGGTCGAAATTTGTATTGAGCACCAAATTTTTCAGGTACAATGCGGAGGAATTACGCTTGAATGTCTTTAGCGAGGCAACGTTACCTCCTCCGAGGTAGTTGATCATGTCGACAAAATCAGGGTCGGCTTGTTGCTGCATGGTAGGTCGCTTTCTTTCACAATGCCGAGGAACGCGGCGTCTTCGTTGGAATCCGGTGTCAGCTGGTCGACAGAGGCGCGCGGCAGGTAGTCGGCGTCCGAAAGTTTCCTGCCAGATTTGTAGCCACTGGTCGCGTATACGTCTTCAGACGCACGCTACAATGCCCTAGACAAACCGTGTGGTCCTCCAAATTTGCGAGCACACAGAGTTAGTGATATCGTGTTACCACCATAAACGGTCCACCCTAAAAATACGGTCGGCACTTGAAATTCACCCAAATTCTGGTGATGCACCCTTTTTATAAGGACGAATAGTCTCTCTTTTTATGATAGGCCGCGGCTGGGGTGAGCGATTACTTTATCGTACCCTTTGTGCTTTTGAACAGGACGGCACCCAATTCTATGTCACGACGTCGGCGTGCATTTCTGTGTCGTTATACTCGTCGATATTTGTAAGAACTGGCGGGCGCAGCACGAAATTTTGACGCTCGCAAAAAGCATTAGGTGGGCTTCGCCCAGCAGAATTCAACACTGTCTTTAGTCAGACGCGTGAGAGGTGCAGTGATTACCGCAAATGTTTCGACGAAGCGCCCGTAGGAGAAGCAAAGTTCGTAAAATCTTCGCGCCTCTTGCTTGTACTTCGCCATTGTAACGTTTGCTATGGCTCTTGTTTGCGCTGGGTAATTTTCATTACTTCGTCACTAAAAAAGTGGCGAAAAAACGTGAGTTTCTCGTACTTAAAGCGGCACTTTTTTGGCCTAATGTTAATCCTGACGTTCTGTCTGCTCTTGTAGAAGCTCTGGGAGCATAAGCCATTATCGTAGAGGTAGATGATGCGGGTGGGCCATTTCAAGCCGGCTAGCAGAATTTCCGTGATGCGTTATAGTGTTGCTGCTGCCGTTCACAGATAAAGCTGCATATCATAAACTCATACAGCTCATCCGTAGTTATAGTCATTTCAAGGTATCTACTGTTCACTTGAAACTGCCAGTGCCCGGTTTTCAAGTCCACCGACGAGTAGTTCTTCACTTGTGAAAGGTGTTTTAGGGGTCGTCTTTTCGTGGAGGAGGGTGCACGTCGTTTACCGTGATTTTGTTCAGCCCTTGGGTATCCATGCGTCACCTTACTGTGTCATCCTTTTACTGCAATAGCAAGACAGAACCACACCAGAGACTTTTCGAGGTTGGTTTGTTGCCATCGCTCAGTACGTCTTCAAAGTCCGTCTACATAACCTCACGATCCTGTGAAGACGCAAGGTATGGTAAGTGTTGCATTGGTCGAATGCCCTCTTTGGTGAATATACGGTCCTTTGGAAGCGGTGTCTGGCGTAGCTACGAAGTCCCCAAAAAATGTCGCTTTAACAGTGTAGCAAAGCATGTAGTTTTCCGGCTTTTCTTCCGGTAGCAATTGGTTGACGTCAAACAAATTACCAGACTTCAAGACGGCATCGAATGCGCACTCAAAGTCGGCGACAGGGATTACCTCCCTTTCTTCCTGACTTTCTATATTAAATACAATCAAAACACCCTAGTTTATATGCTTTGATTCCTCGGTGAAATTCAAGATGAGAACGTGGAATGTTTTTTGCCTCAAGTGCACAACACCTCTGGCGATTGAGACATGCTCTCCAGAAGCAAGCTCTGGTCATTTTTCCTCGATATCTTTGGTGTCAGGAATACCATCGTTAGGGTAGACAGCAATCATAAGCTCGCATAGGGAGGTAGGGTGACGCAGTCATCGCGAAACCTAAACGAAGTATGTCGTTCGGCGTTTTGTTTGGTGTTACAGCGCGGCCGGTGAAGTTATTTACTTGGCCCATAATTCAATTTTTCCACCGTTATCACTCATACATACCATGCCAAGCATTACTTCGTGGGAGCAGCTAGGCACTATTACGAACGCAGCAGGGCACGCAGTGCCGTTAATGGAGGATCGGGTCGTGAAGGTCCCACTAGGTATAACGAGACACCGTCCTGCTGTGCTTATGTGTGGACGGTGCCAACTTGTAACGTTTTTTTTAGTTTCAACGCGAATGATCAGCTCATCAATAAATAGTTGGCTCCGGTGTTTATTATTGCGATAGAACAATGCCGTCAATGGAAAGCTTTGCATCAGAAGGAGTTGTTGCGTTGTAGGGGCGTATCACGGCTGTTTCGAGTTTATGGCCAATGGATACGCGGCGTTGTTGTCGTGATCTTGTTGATTCGGGTCTCGGTCATGTCGTGTAGGTGTTGGCGGTGGTCAGGTGCTAAATATCGCCATTCGGTCTGTTATTGCGTCGTTGGAGGGTCTTAGGTTCTGAACCGTAGTGCAACTTTGCCTCTAGCAGCTGCGGCTTTCAGTTTCTCTTCGGCAGTTCGGAAACATTCATGTGGAAACTCAGGGTTGCTGCGGTGGTTGGGCAATCTTATGAGTATGGCGATGGCGAACGGTTGAAGCGTTTCGGGCGTGGGCTTGTCTCAGATTCCTCTTCCTCTATTTCGTTCGAGCGTTGTTCGGGCAACGCCGGGTCTCGAGACAGGGAGGAGGCACAGTCCAAGTCTCTTGCATAGGCGGTGACGATAGATGTGGCCGGTCTCTTCGCAATGATAGCAAAGCAGACGGTTATTGTGGGTTCTCCATAGGCCCGCTTTCTCGACTTCTGAATTTCCAATACCGGGGTCGAGCGGTGACATCCCAGGCAGCGCAAGACTGCTCGGCCTAACTCAAGCCGCTGTACCCTGGCCAGTGATTTTGTCTGGCATTTTTTGGGTAGACGTGTTCGGCCTGTGTCCAAATGTGGGCCTCTTGGCCGTATACGGCCGTACTCCCATGGCTATCCAACGGCCAGTGTCCGTCGGGCAGTCGACCGGATTACATTCATACGGCCAGATACCAGCCGTAGGGCTCCGAACATTCCAAAGCCACCCGTGTGTGGGCGAAGTACGGCCACCGGAGGACAGCCGAGATGCGCTCGTGGGACTACACACTGAATAAAGCTGCCAGAAGTTCGGCCATGCTACGGCCATTGGAGATCAGCCACAGAAAAATGAGTGATCTGCATGCAACGCAATCAGCTGACTCAATCGAGCTGTGGTGCACCACAAACCCAAAATTTGCGTCCACTGCAGACACATCAAAGTGAGCCCGCGCGCTACCCCGAGCAGTCCAGCATTCACTGCAGCCTTGCTTAATTATCAGCGTCAGTTGACAGCAAAATTCATTTATTCAGCAGTGCTCACATATGTCGCTCCTACAATTGCTGTGACTCTAATACTGTCGGGTGTAAAAAATATTCCTTTCTTTGAAGAGCTAGAATAGTTTTATTGTCCACGTCCTGATATCTACTGTGGCGCGGCGCACCTGTAATAAAGGAGAAAGGGGGAGGAAGGTGGAAGGCGTATAGCTGATACGCCTGAATTTCAAAAAGTGGAAAGCGCCGCTTTTCGCCAATTTCTTTTAGGAAAATCCTTCTGAACACTTCCATGGTCTAACTTGAGCAACTATTCTACAACAGTTGCTTGACCAGTTTAGTGTTACAAAGAACCGGCGCGAATGCCTTTACGAAGCGTTTTGGTACCCCACAAAACACTCCGGAACACTCAATATCATTTCCTTACCACAGAAACTTTGTCTTGTTTTTTATCACTTTTTTTGCAAAGGTATTTTCTGCTCGACCAACTTTCTGATGACCTTTCACAGAGCTTATCCTAGGCGCGATCGAACAAGTACTTATAGTTTCAATATATTTTTATGTTGTTTTCGGTACTTATAGTTTCAATATATTTTTATGTTGTTTTCGTTAGTTACGTGCACACCACTTAATAGTCCAAAAGAACCTAATTTCCCTCTAATGCGTACTACGTTTAAAAAAAATGTAGACGCGTTGCGAACTACGCGCTGCTTCTGGAGGCTGAAGTTCAATCGTCGGTGTTCACGCAAAAAAAAGGCGTAAGACTTGAGTTTATAATTTTTAAAAACCATAACATAGCATAGCAATAAGCTTGCATACTACAACGAATAAAATAACAAATGTTTCATTGGTCGAGTTTGCATGCTTAAGGCTCTCAACCCCTGGGAGGCGAACTTGCGGCTCTGCAAGTTTATTTATTTAGTTATTTATTTATTTGTCGATTTATTTATTTAATTATTTTTATTTGTTTATTTTTTTATTTATTCATTCATTTTGTGCCTGCTTTGCTTTGCATGCATTCCAGTGGGGAGATACAAAACACTAAGCTTCAAATTTGAGAAATATCAAAATATTTCCACAAATTCCAGTGAAAATTGTCATTATAACCAGCGAATACAATCACACGTGGCATATATTTACACTCGTATTAATCTAAGATAAAATGAGTCGCTCAAGGCGCACCTATAAAGGAAATTTGATATTTTCCTTTAAGATTGCGCCCACTTTCGGAAATGCAGAAATGCGCTTGGATATACTTCTCCCCTTCAATTCCAGTTTTCGAATCATAAATATTACGAAAACATTTCAACCCGGAGTTTCGTGTGTATTCTTTCACTTCTTGTCATTTAAGTGTACTTTTGTTTTCCCTCATGCTAAGTTGACGGTCCTGATTACGTAAATAGAAACGCAGTTCCCTATAATGTATGTTTTCGAGCGTATCAATCAGATCTTTGGTGTGGAGGTCCCAGTAAAAAGAAGCGTACTCCACCGTTTGAGCGCACTTGAGCGAAATACGACTCTTCTTTCAAGTTAGGTGGAGGTTCGCTGAAATGTTCTCTGTAAGCCAAAAAACCGTGCACCCATAACTTTTATGTTGTAAACGTGCCTAGTTCACCTCTAAGCACTCGGTAAATCAACTCCGAGATATTTATATTCCCAGGCCGTTCTTAACCCAGCGTAATTTACGGTATACGTATTCAATTGGAATGAAGGTTTTCTTGTAAAAGTGACGTTAACACACTTTTTAACATTTAACGACTTTTCTGAATCAGCATACCGGTATGTTATTAAACTAGAATAATGCTTCAGATATTCGGAATCACGTTCATTCACTATAGTCCAGTAAACTACATGGTCATTCGCGGACATTTTGAACAAAGATTTCAGGCCAATAGTAGTAACATTTATATACAACAGAAACAAAAGAGGGGCCGCAACTGACCCTGGGAAATTCCTGAGGTCACGGGAACATATCCGTACGAATAACTACTGAGAGCGACCGACTGCTGTCTTAGAGAGAGATACAGGGATATCCATGCGATCACCGATTCATTCAATGTATAGCCTGCAATCTACTTACAAGAAGCTGAAATAGAACACCTTCAAATGCTTTTTTTGGACAACAAGAAAATGCAGTCAACTACTTTAAGCTTATCTATTGCTAAAGACAAATCTTGCGTGAACTCAACAAGCTGCGTTCAGCAAGAAAAACCCGACGAAATCCTTGTGTGCTAGGATGCTGGCGATTATGTTTAACCAAAAGAGTCACATCCCAAGGGTAGCTAAGCTCAACTTCAAACACAGCAACTACATTAACATCCAGGCTTCGTCATTGAGAAGGCTCTGCTGTTATGGCAAATTTAAATTAACGCTTGTTTCTAAATAAGCAGTCATAAAATCCGATTAAGCAACATAGTTCAGGGCACGAAGGTATGCCTTAAAATGCACGAGCTTAACCTCTTCGTCGTTTATTTCCAAAACAAATTACGTTTATGAACAAAAAAAATAGTGCAACATTGTTTTTCGTAGTATTATCGTCAGAAGAATAGCCGAAAACTTGGGCTTTGGCGCGCCCTTGCCGTTGTTTGATGGGGAGTCCTTGACATGGCGCCGGTTGAGCTCCTGCGTAGTAGTCGCTCGCTCGACGCCATTTAGGGCAAGGTATTTTCGCTGAAATACCGCCATCTGGGGTCGGAAATCTCTGGCCTGTCGATGTCTCCAACGCTCTCCATTTGTTGAAGGGGCGACGTCTCTAGCTGATGCGTCGACGAAGCCGGCGAGGTGTGGTAGAGGATATGACTGGCAAGGCTTAGCTAGCCCGTTGGTGGGGCACAGTGTTCTTGTGGCAATAAATGGCATTCCCATAGATTAAAAGGGTACCTCGTAATGTCCAGAAAGTCCTTGAACCTTCCCCGTTCACCTAGAAGCACTTATTACTGTTTGACAAAATATTTTCGTTCATTTAAAACGCAGAAACACCGAGCAAATGAAAAACGTGTCTGCGTCGTTCGGATCCCTTACGGATTTTTTGTCACCCAGGGAAAAACCGGTTCTACAAAACGCCTGTCTCCTTCCAACCAATACTGTGTGAGCTCCGGCGCCCAAAGACATGCCGTTAATCGGCTGTACGCCCCTTACAGAAAGAATCATGTATAACCTGAGACCTTACTTCGGCTGGTCTCCTCGTGAACATCGGTTTCTAAATATTCTGCGGCCGTTCGCTGGCCGTAATTTTTCCGAAAACCGCTAACCGAATGAGAAACGTACATTCTGGGGCCGTACGTCGGCTGGTCTTCTTTTAAACACCGGTTGCCCGAAGAAAGCGAATATTCTGCCGCCGGACGCGCAGGTCACCGTTGAAACAGCGAATGCGCGGCAGCCGCACTCCAGCCAGTCTCCTTTCGAACACCAACTGAAATGAGTATATTCTGCGGCCGGTCGAATGCCGTGCTGCGGGTGAACACCGCTTCTCAAAGGAACAACCGATGCACTACGGCCGTACTCCGCCCGTTCTCTTTCTGAACAGTGGCAGCCGAAAGAAAACTGAATATCTGGCAGCTGGGTACCTGCCCTTTTGAGTCTGGACACGTGCGGCGGGAGAAATACCGAAGCATTGGTTGGCGAATATTGGCTGTTCAAGGTATGATCAGTGGCTCCCAGAACTTGGATGCTGGGCGGATATGCCAGAAAGCGGCCATAGACGGGCCGCTCTTCGGATACACTTTAAATGCAGAGCATTTCTCTAACTCACATGTGCGTCCGCCGTCCGTCCGCAAAAGCTCAGCGCGCAGGTGCGCCTTCTTCTCACTCCTCCGCTTCGCATCACGCTACCATCCTCGCTCTCAACAACATGTCCGCACCCCCCCCCCCCCTACACTATATAAAAAAATATTAGTTATCGGCGCCTGGTTTAGATCCCACGACCCTGTGGGCGGAACGCGGGGTACATGGTGATATTCCCACTGCGCCACAAAAGCGACACAGAATCAAAGGGTACGAACGCGCCTTATATCCTTGACTCATTCAAACTACGTCAAGAAGCTGCTGATACACAGCAGCAGTTGCATCGATCTCGTCTTCAGCAGTTGATGCAACGCACGACCACTGCTTAAAGACCCCTTAACAGTACACTATAGCGACCATGAAGTCGTCGTTCTCAGCGTCCAATACAACAACAGCAACAACCAAAAAAATAACGACTTACAACAACCTACTCCTTGCCTTCACTTCTTGCGTCACAAAAAAAAAGAAAAATTGGGCCCATCTCTCCACGAGGAGGGACTCGAGTCGCAAAATCATGAAAGTAATAATATTATATGAAATAAATAATAATAATTAATAGTAATAAGCAATAATTGTTAACACATTCACTATCAGCCCACCACCACCCCCCAAACACTTACGTTACGCAATACACCCACCCCCTACGCGACGCATTTACTCGAGTACCCCTCGTGGGGAGATGGGCCCAATTTCTTGTGCCACCTGGGATTAGACGGCGCTACGGTGGGGCCTCCTAACAGCGACAAAATGCTGCGTGATGTCTACGATCTGTTTCGGCTTTGGTCATGGCTTTGGGATATTAATAGGCTTCCGGTGGCGTAAAAGTATCAATGGCTCTTGTACCTGTTCTTGGATGGAAGCGACTTGAGGTTGGGGGGTCGTGGGGTAACGTTCCCGCAGCTTCTATCTGACCGGTGCATGGATGGTCTCTCGTACAATATCGAAACTAATATTCCGGCAGCGACCGTCTCGGAAAGCAGTGCATTGATTGGGCGGTTGTACTGCCTGGTTCAAGTTTCCAGCGTCTTCTACATCGCGGCGCCCGCAGCCGTGGATTCCTTTTACGAACAAGGCAAGCGAAGAGATATTGCTTTACCCATTGCAGCGGATATTTATATTTTCGTCCGTCATTCATGAGCCCACATAGCGAAAAATTCGCTTGATCTTTTCGCCGAAGATCACCATCGTTGGTGTCTCAACTCGGCCGTGAATGTCTTTTTTTTAATTTTCTTTGAATTCAGTCCAGCTAGTCAGAGAGCCCGCGCTATACTCGAAATAATTTCGAGTTGCAACTTCTACGTATAATAAAGCGTGCTGGAACGTTTGATCTTCCTTTCTGTTGAAGGTGCGGACGTGCCCCAGCTTATCCAATCAATCGTCTGTGTCTTCAGTAGGGTTGCTCTAGAACGATGGCAGTTCTCGGGGCTGCTGAAGGAAGATTCGCAACATTTTTTCGTGCACCATAGCCGTGGATGTGGTGGTCCTTCCCTCGCACCTTTCTGGCAGGAGACCAATCTCTGGCGGTAAGCCTTGCGTTCGGCGGCTTGCTCGAGGTCGATCTCCGGTGGTAAGCCTTGCAGTCGGCGCCTTGCTCGAGGGGATCTGGTTTGGCGGATGCTAGCTGTCTCAGGGGAAATTGAGAGTGCGTACCCCGCAGCTCTACCAGATGTCACCTATCCAAGGACGATACAGGGTTTCTCAGGGTACAAACTTTTTTGAGGCAAACGTGTGCCCTACTAAGAACTCATAAGATTACACAGTGGCGACGGAGGAGTCAACAGCGTGACATACACAAGCCAGTGTCCACGAATCGAACTCCGCGTCGTCTGTTCGGAGAGCATTTATCGGTTGGGCCGATTGTTTTTAGTACTCTCGATATTGATCGAGTACACCGGAGATCGCAGCAGATTATTCTAGTAGATTAACGACATGTGAAATCTCTCCTTATAAAATGAGAAACCCCGAGTATCAAAGAAAAACAAAATGGAACAAGCGCTTCCCTTGGCAGACCGATAACACATCCGGGTGCGGACAGGGCGTTAAAGAACGCTCGAAAGTAAACCAACCCAATGTATGGTTCGCGCCAACACCAGGGGCTGAACCATTCATTCATATATATTCAGCATCTTTTGAACCGTACCAACATTTTTACACTGTACTTTCTTTTGAGCTTAGAAAGCTGTTTCACAAATATTTCGGTTGTGTCAACTTGTTCAAAAGTAATATTTTATTGGCTAAACACATTTCGCAGTTGTTTGTGGTGAAGCTACCACTAGACTATGATGGGATGCTTACGGTATGGAGTGCTACAGATTTAATAAAACAACGCTTTTGTCGCTAACGTTCTCTGAAATATCCACACATGAGTGTTGTCACAACTTCTACTGGGATTCAACACGCTTCATCTTGGACTCGGGAGAACGTCCTGGCCACTGATCAACCACAGGAGGTCATGATTAGTTTTAACTACAGTCCATGTTACGTGCCAGAGGAAGGTTGCAAGAGGTGTTTGTGGTCTCGTGAAGCCCTTTTTCAAAACTGGTGTCTTCCTGGGCAAAAAAAAAAACGTAGCGTTAAGTGCTGAAGCCCGCGGGTATGCTTCTGTCCAAGCTCAAGCTCACGTACGAGCCCACGCATATGCAGAAATCAAAACTCAAGTTCTAACCATAAGGAGGCAATTGCAATGAAGGAATTGAACGGTTGTGTAATTTGTAATGGCAAACAAGTGGTTGAGGTTCAGGATCCAAAGAAGTGTCAAACAAAAAATAGGTATGAATACATCTTGCTCTCACATGCCACTGGCAAAGCGAACTCACCGAGATTTCTATGCGTGGGAAGGAGCATTGCGTGCGGCTAGGACTAGTATGCCAAGTTCAAAGGTTGATGATGCCTGCGATTCTTATTAAATGATATGCAGTTCATAAGGGCGCAAAGAAAGCCCCAATAGAAAACTGGGCAAAAAGAAATGTACAATTCCGGGCATGTTACCGTGGAGGGTATTTGTGACCGATTGCGCATAGAATGGACCAAAAACAAAGACAGGACAAGTCTCTACTTGCAAAAAGGTCATTTGTTGGAAACAGTACACATAAACATACAGGCCTCATAACTTCAATGCGTGGAGGGATAGTGAAAGAAAAAAATTTAATTAACAAGTTAACCTGAACTGAAGACTTAGAGGCTTAAATAAAACTTGGTGTAAGAAGCCATGGCAAATGGAGCGTTTACAAAGATTAAAAGAAGACACAGCAAATGTATTACATGAATGAAAGGCATCCAGCGATACAAGCTGCGCCTAAATAACTCAGCACGATTCATTGCAACAAAAATACCTAAAGAAAGAAAAACAATAACCATAACACTACAACAATGAGCGGGATGGACTAAAACATGCTATCCGCCGCTTGATTACAGCATAAACTAGCCACGACAACTTTACAATCAAATTCATAGATAGTGATATCTGATGGCTGATAGTGGCTGATGGCTCACTGTGCACAGATTTATGGTATTGATTTCGAAAGCATAAGACTTCTTCCAATCTCATGGCATAATGCCGTCCAATGATCATATTCATAAGAGAGTGGATAATAACTGCAGAACATTCAATGCGTTACACTAATGCTCTTTATTGTGATCTATTTGGCAGTGCCTAACAATCATCTAAGTAAGAGAGCATCCTACAAAGATCACTGTGGTAAGGTCAGGTGGCACTAAGACAACACATCGTGCTTCCTCCAGTGGTGGCTGACAATGATGATACAAATATCCTCGTGCGGTACCCGGTAAAGAGAGTAGGAAATGCTTGAAATTTTGAAATCAACAAAAATACGCTCGCGTTTGTGAACCATCAGTGTCACTTCTATAAAATAGGATTGCGAAATTGTCGGAAGTTGATGCTGTATTGACCCCGCACGGGGCACCTTGAGTAATCTTGGTGACGGTACTGGCGATGTCGCGGAACCATATAACCCAAACATAAGCTGGAACCAACCGTGGCGATGAGTTGTATGGTGAAGGGTAGAAATCATGAACGCTGGCATTGGGAGCCCAGGTCAAGCTCCCGTGCATGGCCTCCCAGTCAGCCTTACTTACCAGGGTAAGGCTGACGAAGAAAGTACCCCGTGTTTCTGGATGTATACTATGCCGTATGGTAGTTTCAACCCCCCCCCCCAACCGTGATCGGTCCCTGCAAAGGGGCCGCACCGAAGTGTCTTTTCCCCCATTGCCATTTTTACATTTCCTTACCAAGATATATGGTCTGGATTTCTTTTCATGGAGTCCCTCTGTCCATCCCACCCTCTTGCATCTCAGTCAGTCTTCTTGATTGCCAAATATATTGAAGCCATATAAGGAAAATCGCATAAGGCCAAAAAACAAATGTCTGGTGAACCCCTCATCGAGGTAACTGACAAGCAGCTGTCTACAAAGCTTCTAGCTCAGACTAGACTGGCTGATCTAGCCATGAAGGTCGCACCCCATCGGAGCCTCAACAGCTCGCAGGGTGTCACATCCGAGAGAGATCTGAACGAAACGGATGCGGATGTCTTCGCGGGCTTGAAGGATCAGGGCGTCACTGCCGTGACACGTATCACCATCAACAGAGACAAGGAGATCCCCACGAAGCACATCATCTTGACTTTTGACCGCGCAGTTCTTCCACAGCATACAAATGCAGGTTTTATCCGTTGCTCAATACTACTCTACATCCTGAACCAGAGGCGCTGTTTTAAGTGCCAGCGGGTCTTACACGGTACAAACTCTTGCCGTGGCCAAACGACCTGTGCAAAATTCGCGGCGCATGATCATCCGAGCGACGAATGTCCATCCGACAGCCTCTTTTGTGTGAACTGCGGGGGCCCGCATGCAGCGTACTCCCGGAAGTGCAAAAAATTTTAAATGAAGAAAAAGATAATCAGCATCAAGGTAACTGGGAACATCATCTTCCCAGAGCGAGAAAGAGGTTCGCCTCTTTCCCTCTGGAGAGGTACGCCGACGCAGCTCGCGCTGAGCCGAGCGGCGTCTGGTTTCCACAAGGACCCAGTTCAGCGAGTCTGACTGGGTCCCTGCAGTGCCCCCCCATAGGTTGCTTCAGGCAACCAAACCCGTCACCAGGCCACTTGCTGTGGCAGAAGCGGTTGCGGTGCCAACCGTCTCTATTTTGACGAATGCCGCTCTACCCACTGCCTCCCTGTCCTCCAGTGCGTTAGAGGGTGCCGAGGGGATGGACCTCATGGGCCCCGCATAGGCTCCCACGACCACTGCACCGCCCGTGCCACCTCTGGCACCCCCGACGCCTTCGGCGGTGAGAGGGATGTCGGTCCGTTCCTGCCTGCAACGCAGTGCAAGGAGCGGCCACTGACTTCAAAGCCTACAGAAAGGCCCAAAAGCCCAACGGTAAAGTAACCGCCCCGAAAGACGACACATGACCACACAAACCCGCACACACACACATTTCATTCATTCTTAAATGTAAATAATGGGAACAGAAAACATCGTCCAAAAGAACTGCAAAGACCTCATTAAAAGGACAGTGAAGTGAGTTTGTCAAGCTCCCGTTTTTGCTTGCACTCCGTAGACTGGCTCAAATTAGCACTTTTCATCGTTTATCTGGTTGACAAGTCGGCAGTTATTTTACAAAGCGCGAAAGAATACAAACTACCCCGCGCGATTTGCAGCGGCCGCACCAACTAAAGGCTGTGACGACGGTAGGAGACGCACCGTGATTGGATGATATCCAAAGTTAGCATTCAAAAAAGTTTCGGTTTCGGTTCTGTAAAACGACATGTTTGACATCTGACGGCATCGTCTGATGGCCATTCTCGATATCTCAGTAATCATCGTACCACCCTTCTGCCATGTTGTCGGCTGTAAAATGCATAAGATAAGCCTCTCAGAACGGGTTCGAATAGTAGCAATCACTAGCCGAGGCCTACGCAGTGTATGAACACCCTCCGCGTCCCCGCAGACGCTCAAATCTATGCGCTTCTCCCATAATTGGAGTTTGCCTCACTCATGCCTGTATCGTAAAAAGCGTGTTCGCACTATGCCAAGGGTCATTTGATTCTGGCCTGTGCCCTCTGCCCTCAAGCCGTGGGTGCTTATGGCAACAGCGCGCCAACGAGAACTCGCATGCGCGTCAGTGTCAGCCTATGCGCGTTCTGTGAACTATTTCGTGAAGCCGTGAAGGTTACTGCCCAAAAAAAGGGGATCTCAGTATAGAAAACATCGGCCGAAAACTAAAAAGTCAACTTATGAAAAGAAAGAATGTACCCTCGGGGATTCGAACTCGTGACTTTCAAAACACTTGCAATAACATACCTCGCGCTCCAGACCACTATTCCACGAGCCAGCGCTGCGGACCTTAGAAATATAGAGTATATAATGTATAAACAATTCACACTTTTATTTCGTTTTCGCACTTCAAGCAGCTTAGGTGACAATTTTTTTATTGCGCTCGTGCAGTAAGCGTCCACCAAGTTTCCACAATATGTCACGTCTAGCAATTGCAAAAAAAGTATTTCCTGTACCCTAGTTTTACGCTGTACGGTAAACGTATCAGCTGATTTCACTTCCTTGTTACCTGTATTGACTTCGCTGACCCTTCTCCCGCCTTCAAGTGGCCTATAGATTTTCCTACTGGCGTACCAGTCAGCGAAGGGTCGCATGTGCGCTTGTGTAGCGATTGTGTGAAGCCACCTCGACTTGGAGCTAGATACAGTGTACACACTAACAAAGAAAAGTGAATTCTTCCATTCACAAACGTGTTGTGGCTTAGGTTCAACTGAGCGAGCGAATTGTGACGACCCGTCGGTGGCTGGCGGAATAAACGCTGGGCCGACTGACTTTGTCGGAAGGCCGGTGAGCCAGTCACACAAAAACGCCACAGAAAATGGGCGAGGGTGCAGAGAGGAAGACATCTTTTTCGAATTGATTTTTCTACTAAATAAATTCGCTTAAACGCGCTCAGAGTGGTCGAAACAGGGCCTAAGGACTCCGGACTATAATTTGCGCTCGTAATCCCGCAATGTTCACAAATCACTTCAGTGTCCCCATAAACATCTTGACGATGTGTATGAGATGCTGCATGCCAGTCAGCCAAGTATCATGTGTCTCATAAAACTCATGTCAATTCCAAACAGACAAGTTTCGTAAATAGGTACATGGTATTTAGAAAGTACAGGGTTGGCGGCACCCACTCTTCGGGCGGTGTGGCCATTGTCGCCCAGAAATCATTAGCATGCCACCATCTCTCTTTAAAGACTGTAGTTGCGGCTGTAGCGATCCGTACGATAATATTTAATAGGTTGATAACGGTATGATTCATTTACATCTCTTGTGATTTCTGATTTTGCACTTCGTAGCTCCGATTTTGAGGCACTGATTGAACAGCTACCCGAGCCATACATCCTCACAGGCGACCTTAATGCGGAACATTCTCTTTGGGGCTCCTCCAGAATGACTGCCTGAGGTCGCCTGATAAATAGGTTTCTTACAGCATGCCTTTTCAACAAAAAACAGCCTACATACCATAACTTTGCACACAATAGATACTCACATCTTGACATTGCTATTGGTTCCGCAGTTCTCTTTCCAGGTTTTGAGGGGGGCTTGGGCACGGACCCATATGGTATTGACCACTTCCCCAATTCACTAACGTATATAGGTATAGGCACAAGTAGTCCATCTTCCCATAAGAGGTTTACTGAATCAAAAGCAAACTGAAGCATATTCGGAGAAACATCTAAACTACACCACACATTCATAAAACACCTACAGGTGGAGGAAGCCGCCAAACTCATCACGTCGCACACCCTCTACGCTTGCCAAAAGTTCATTCCCCAGCCATCCAGTGAATCCCGCAACCCAAGGAGGCCCCAGTGGAACGAGCACTGTAGGCGGGCGTGAGAGGCCCAGGAAAAGCCGTGGGGTGTCCTTCGCCGGTACCGAACATCGGATAACCTCATCTCCATCAAACGGGAAAACGCCTTTAAAAACCTTGTGCATAGTGAGGCAAAAAGCGAGAGTCGGCGTGGTTTCCTTACGTCCATTAACTCATACACAGACGCTCACAAGGTATGTACAAGAATATGCAACCTTAAAGGACAACTTACACATAGCCTGCCCCTGTTCAGTACTAGAGGGGATACACTCAAAGACCAGACTAACACACTTGCATAACACTTCCAACACGCTTCGAGCTCTGCACAATAACAAACACTTTCCTCAAACATAAAAATGCTTGTGAAAAGAAGTTCCTACCTGATAATACCAGGGCAAAATCTTCGTACAGCTCCTAATTCACACTATAGAAGTTGAGGGCTGCCCGGAGCACGTGGAAACCGTCAGCTCCAGGCGCAGATCAGATTACATACACCATGATACAACACCTACACCCAGACACTCTTGAAACACTCCTACACCTATACAACAACATATTGCTTCCGGGGCACATTCCAAATCCTTGGAGGGAGGCTGTAGTAGTGGCTTTCTTGAAGGAAGGGAAAGCCCCTTCCTATTCAGCCAGTTATCGACCCATCGCCCTCAAAAGCTTCGTGTGCAATCTTCTTGAGAAGATGATCAACAGGGGACTCGTGTTCTTCTTAGAGAGCAATGGTCTTCTCGAGAGCTAACTGGCTGGCTTCAAGGTGGGCGATCCACAAGCGACCAACTCGTCGCACTTGAGTCGTATATGAATAATGGGTTTGTTCATGAACAGTTTTGTGCTATGGTCTTTTTTGAACTTGAGAAACCCTATGACACCACTTTGCGATACGGCATACTTAGCGACCTAGAAGCATTCGGTGTTTCGGCAAATATGTTTAACACTGTTTATAGTAACCTGGCGGAACGAACCTGTCCTCTTTCCTGTAAGAGTTGGCGCCACCCTTTCAAATGTTTTCGTGCAGGAAAATGGCGTGCCTCAATCCGACGTTTTGAGCTGCACATTCCTGGACAATGTATGTAGAAGATGTGCAAATATCTTTTAGGTCGTGCAATATGTCCATTTGCGAACGCCAAGTTCATCTTGGTGTTAATAAGCTAGCTGGCTTGGCTGATCAGAACGGTTTTAGGGTGAACCCGTTAACAGCACTTGTGTTTTGTTCTCTTAAAGGCGCGGGATCTATCCAGATCAAGACATCAAGCTGAATGGTGTCTCGATTTCGTTCAAAAAGAACACAAGTTCCAAGGTATATTTCTTTATGAAAAACTTTCCTTTACCCCTCATATCAAACAACTAAAACAAAAAATGCCTTAAAACAGTGAATATTCTCAAGATCCGGTCACATCACTCGTACGGTGCTGACAAACAACTTCTGCGGCGAGTGTTTGCCAGCCTGGTAGGCTGGCAGTTAGACTATAGGAGTGTTGTGTATGGTTCAGGAAGGGAAACCGCTTTGAAAATGTTCGACGCAGTGCAGCACTTGGGCCTTCGACTGGCGCGTGGTGCTTTCCATTCATTTCCAGTGCAAAGTCTGTACGTTGAATGCGACAAATGGCGCTTAGGGTACCATCGCCAGTATGCCAATTTATTGTGTGCTTTTAAAACTACATCAATGTCTCACCATCCTATTATGTGTATAGTGAACGATACATCTACATCCCAACTATTCTTAAATCATCCATCTTTTTATGTGCCCTTCTCGGTCAGGCTGAGAGAAGAGGCTTCTGAACTTTTTGTCTCGTTTTTAGACATCTTCATAACACCTGTCATTGATTATGTAGCCCCATGGCATCTTCGACATAAATCATGCGATTTGTCTTTTAGTCCGTTTAAGAAAAACACGGTACCCACAACTGCGGTTTTGCAGCATATCATGCATCTCCAGGAGAAATAAAGGCCGCAGAAAGTTTTAGTAATGCGTCCAAAACGACGACTGCGGTGTGTTCTGCAGCACACGGTCCCACCTTTGTTGAATGTAAAACAATGAATGGGAATGTCATCATTTTTACGGCGGAAGCATAGGGTATATTTCTTCTTTGAAATCACATTACCGAAAATATTATCGCTATGTCCATCATTTTCACAGATTCACTTAGCGTCGTGGGTACATTATCATCCCAAAGGTCTTCCAAAAATTATATCAATGTCGTCTTTAAATCTTTGATTTCAGCGTATGCGTCAGATCTGAATTTGACCGTCTGCTGGGTTACAGGCCGCGCTGGGATCACTGGCAATGAGTTGGCTGATAACATGGCCGCTACTGCTGCACTCAGAAACACTCTAGACATTGCAACAGACATAGAGTTTCATACTAATATATACTAGAGGGAAATCTGGCGCCACTGTCTAGGGGAGCCGCGCTTCAGCGAGCGCGCCTTCATGTACCCGGCAGGTACGTTCCACTTGTCCTTTGCATGGCTCATGAACAGGCTGAAACGTTGGCTATGGCTGCAAAAAGGCAACAATATTACCGTAGATGGTTCATGATATTTGTTTGGTTATTATAGAATTGAACCCCCAAAATGTCAGTAGTTTTTTAGAAGACTAATGTATGATGCAAAAAAAATATTACTTTTTTTGTTGATATTGGCTGCGAGGCAAAAAAGAAGCCGTATGGCTAGCTAACCCAAGCAGGAGAGGAACGTCGCTAGCAGCAATGGCGCCGCCCATGGCGGCCTGCGACTGCAGCGACAGATTTCCCTCTAGTATATATTAGTATGAACCTCTATGGCAACAGTACCCAACACTGACCTCAAGCCACTCATCAGACAATACCTATTTAAAATATGGCAAACACACTGGAGTGAACAGTCAGACAACAAACATGTAATAAAGCCACACTTATGACGGTACACAACAGACTCGCACAACAGACACACGGAAGTGTCCTTACAAAGTTTATGGTTACTCCACACACACGTAACACACCCCCACCGGCTCACTGGATCGCCAAGACCAATGTGCAGTGGGTGTGGAAAGGCCCTATCCGTAATCCATATGATCATCCAATGCAAGGCACTTGACAGAACATGACGGAAACACTTTCCACAACTATACGAACAACACATTCCGTTTCTCGCATCATACTTTTTGAGGAGACGAGCCCATGTTTTTCATCAAGCGTGTTTTTAAGATTTTACATCTCATCTTTTATCATGCATCATGACAACCTGGCTCTTTACACCAGTCATCTTTATTACGTTGTGCTTCACTTCGTTTAATATACTGAAATAATTTACTTTTGCAGTTGTGTGACTTATGCGAACCAACTATTCTTTGGTGCTCTTTGCCCTTAGTCGGCCTTGCGCCATAAATTATAAGCATCATCATCATCATGATGCTGTATCGATCTGCAGCAACGACATGTTGTGGAGGTCTAACCATATCTTTTTATTCATAATAGGTTATGCATTGGTTTGCTATTTAGATTTTCTACAGGCATTGTCCTACTGTAATCACACGCACTCAGCTTCTTGTCAGTTCCGGCATCTTGTGATGCCCTCCCAAATTTTTGTGTCGTTTTGGTGTTTTATGGAGAACCATCTACAACCTGCTACATCAGCAAGCCCTTCTGTGGTTTTTAACCCCGAGTAACCAATTCCAGAGAGTAATCTAATCAGTGCCGTGTAAATAGGGAAATGGTACATGCGAGACAATCCCGGCTGCCAACGAAGTTTTCGAAGCACTGGAAAAGTCACCCACCAGCACATCTGTGTTTGGCTCACTCACATCTTTGCAAAGATTCTGGTGGGGTACGAAAGACCATTGGAGAGGCTTCTGACACAATCTGGATCCTCGGATGGGATTACACACCTACACAAGATCACCCGTGTTGGGACTATACTCGGCTTCGCGCCATCGGAGGTTGTAGCAGCCGAGATACACCAGCTGCTGGTCCCATGTACAAGCTCAAGCAAGCTGTTGGGATTACTTCAAAATTGAAGATAACCTTGGACTTTGGCAGTGAGGTTGTGGCCTTCTACACGCAGCAGAATGGCTTAAAGCATCGTAGGTGGTCTTCGTCCGAAGGCAAAATCGAAATTTGTCACCTGCGCAGTTTCCTGCATAGCTGTGCAGTACGCAAACGTGGCATCCCGGATTACTTCGTCCCACGCCTTTTTTACATCGACATAAGGAAAAAGTATACCCGCGATCGTCGTGTTGATGCGTTCCGTTTCTCCGTTACCCTGTGGTTGGAACGCAGTGATCTTTCGGTCATCCGTGTTGCTGAAGCGCAGGATTCCTGCATCAGCTCTGCAGTTGGCGCCGTTCCGTGGTTCGTGTTTAGGACTTCAGGGTCTTCATGTCGCAGCCCAACTTCGTAAGCAGTAAAATTTCGCATCTTCTCCTCCAGGTTTCTTAGGGAGAGAAGCAGTCTCTGCTTAGCGCGTCATGTGGCCTGTCGCTACGTCAATCTTCTTGTGCCTGGTTCGTGACGTCAGGAATGGGCGTACTAGGTCCATTGCGATCTATTGAAAAGGCCGCAATGGCAGGGAGATGAGCTGTGCTAGTGTGATTGGCCTTGTCGGTGGTTTTTTCGGTGCTGGAAGTCACGGCGGCTGTGAAAGTATTGGGTGACGTTAGATGTAGGGCGAGTGCAGTAATATCTCGTCTTATTCTTCCCAATTGTGCGTGTCATGCTAATGTGCCCTGCAGTTGCTTCTTCGTGGAATACTTCTAAGATTTCTTTGTGGAGAAATGTTGGGACGACTGGAAGATACTTCGTTCTCGTTGTGTAGTCGAAGTCCCTAATGAGCACCCAATTTTTCAGGAACCATGCAGTGAAATTATAGTTGAATGTATTCACTGCGGCATGGTTGCCTCCTTCAAGACATTCCATCACGTCAACTCAGGGTGGGCTCGTTGCTGGTCGCCTATTTCCCTTTATGTCAAATGCCGAGGAACGCGACGTCTTCGTTAGAATACAGTGTCAGCTGGTCGACAGGGGCGCAGGACACGTAGTGGGCGTCCGAATGTTTGCTCCCAAATTTGTAGCAATTGGTCATGTCGAATTTTTTGAAGACACACGCTGCAACGCCTAAAACGGCCAGAGGGGTCCTCGAAATAGGCGAGCCAACACAATGCATGCTATCCTGTTACCACCATAAATGGTCTGGTTTAAAAATGCAAGCGCAACTTGGAAATGGCCGAAATTCTTGCGGTGCACTCTTTTTAGGAGGCCGAATTCAATCTCTTTTGCTGAGAGGCTGCGCCAGGCCAGGGCGATTACTTCATCGTAGCTGTTGTTATTTTGTAAAGTACTGCGCCCCAGTTGTCGTCATGACGTCGATGTGCATTTCAGTCTCGTCATATTTGTCGAAATTCATAAGAACCGGTGTGCGCAGCAGGCAAATTTGACGATAGCAAAAAGCATTTGGTGGGCTTCCCCCCAGCAGAAATCAACATTGTCTTTAGGTAGACAGGTGAGAGGCGCGGGGATTTCCGCAAAAGTTCTGACGAAGCGCGCGTAGTACAATGTTTGTGAAATCTTCGCGTCTCTTCCTTATGCTTCAGCCTTGCAATATTCGCTATGGCTGACATTTTCGCAGGGTCAAGTGGGCTTCTTTCGGCGCCGACGACGTGGTCAAGAAAAGCGGGTTCCTCGTGGCCGAAGCGGTACTTTTTTTGACCTAAGTGTTTAACCTGACGCTTTGACTGTTATAGTAGAAGCTACGGGTTCATGAGACAACATCGTCAAGGTACACGATGCAGGTGTGCCATTTCAAGCCGAATAGCAGAATGTTCATCACGCGGTAGAATGTTGCTGGTGCCGTGCACAGCCTAAGCGTCATACCCTAAACTAATACAGTCCATTCGAAGTTATAAATACCGTCTTTTCGCGGTATCTACTGTCTTCTTCAAACTGCCAGAACACGGTTTTCAAGTCCACCGCCGGGAATGTCTTTGCTTGGCAATAGTGGCCGAGGGGTCGTCTTTTTGTAGGAGAGTGTACACGTCCTTTGGTGTGATTTTGTTCAGCCGTTGCGTGTCCCCTCGGAACCGTAGTGAGCATCATTTCTTTCAAGAGCAAGATGAGGCAAACCCAGGGACTTTTCGAGGGCTGTTTGATGCCGTCGCTCAGCAAGTAATCAGAGTCAGTCCACATAGCCTCACGCTCGTATGAAGACACGCGGTATGGTTAATATTGCATTGGTCGAATACCCTCTTCGGTGATTACACAGTGCGTTGCTAGCGGTCTCCGGCATAGCTTCAAAGTCACGGAAAAACAGTCGCTTTAATGGTGTAGCGAACCCCTTAAGTTTCAGGCATTTCTTTTGGCATTGCCTGGTTTACGTCAGCGATGAGCAGACTTGAAGACGGTCTTGGATAAAGCCAGCGCGAAATCAGCCACAGACGAAGGAAGTGCAACACATGGAGAGCCGCTGGTCTAACAAATAAATTTTAATATAAGGAAGGGTGAATTTCAATACTCAACACAAACAATAAAGTAATAAAAAGCCAGTACGCATTGTCGAAACAACTTTACAGAGGTCACGGTAATACCACAACTAGATATACACACTTTAGAGTCAAGCCACACGCATATATGCAATCTCTTTAGAATGGAGACACACGCTTGTTTGGCTCACACACTTATCACCTCGTTCTGCTATGTGGAATGCCTTAATGTTTTCGCGGGTACGTATTTACGTTGCCTAAATAAAATGTGAGCGGGAGGAAAATTAGATTTGCAGTGGCTGCCCTTCGCACAATACGAAAAAAGTTGGCATGATACAGGGTGTTTGAATGAGAATTCATGTTCTCTCAAAGGCACGTTGATACAGCGGCCAGTGTGTCCAACTTAAGCTCCGGCACAGGGTATAGGAATGCTGTATACAACTCCTGTTGTGCATACGACATACCGGTTGTGTGGTTGACACCACAACCAGCCCATTTCTTATCACTTCCCCGGTCTATCGCTCTGTCAAGCCTGCCACATACAAAACGCAACTTCTTGCCGGCCGTGATAAGTGACAAGTGGGCCGGGGAAGCGATAAGAAAGAGGATGGTTATGGTGTCAAACACAAGAACCGGTATGTCGCGCGCGCAACGCGAGTTGTGTAAAGCATTCCTTTACACTGTAGCCAAACTTATGTTGGACAAACTGGCCGCTGTATCAACGTGTGTTTGAGAAAACATTAGGTGTCATATAAAGGCCCTGTATGATCCTATCTTTCTTTGCATTGTGCTCAGTGCAGCCAATGCAAACCTAATTTTACGTCACTAACGCTTGATTTAGGCACCGTGAAAAATCAACCCGCGAACTCATGAGGCATTCCGCACATCAAAACGAGGTGATCAGTGTGTAAGCCATTGTGCCTCCATCATAAAGAGATGGTATAACTGCATGTGCCTTGCCTGTAACATTTTTATGCCTAGTTGTGGTATCACCGTGACCTCGGCAAAGTTGTTTTGACCATGCACACTATCTTTTTATAACTTATTGTTTGTGTTCAGTATTTATATTCACCCTTCCTGATATTAAAATTCAGCTACACCAGCAGCAGTCCTTGTGTTGCACTTAATTCGTCTTTGTACGAGTTCTGGCTGGTTTTATGCGTGAATGTCTTTCCAACTAGTTCAGCTTGCAGCTCTCCTGCCAATAAAGACGGCATCGTATGCGCGTTCAAAGTCGGCGAGGGCGATTACTTATTTTTTTTCTTGAATTTCTCTAATAAATGCAATAGAATAGAAACACCCTAGTTTATGTGCTGATATTTCCCGGTGAAATTTAGGATCAGAATGGGGGATTTTCTGTATCTCAAACACACGATTACTCTAGAAATTGAGACCTGCGCTCTAGAAACAAGCGCTGGTCGGTTTTGTCGGTAGCTTTGGTGTCAGAAATACCATCGAAGGTTTGACAGCCATCATAAGCTTGCACGGGGAGCTTGGGTCATGGGGTCATCCAAAAACGTAAGGAAGTACGTCGTTCGGTCCTTGTGTTTGGTGTTAGAGCGCGGTCGGTGGAGAAAGTTATTGACTTGGCCTCCAATTTGATGATTGCGCCATTGTCAGTCTTATATTCCATGCCAAGGATTACTTCATAGGAGCAGCTAGGCAATATTACGAACGCAGCAGGGTACGTAGTGCCACTATGGTGGTTCGCGACGTACAGGTTCTACTAGGTATAACGAGGTGCACTGTGCGTATGTGCTGTGGCTACCTACTTGTCCTAACGTATTGTTTTCAATTTCAACGCGAAGAATCCGCTGATCATTGAATAGTGGGCTCCCGTGTCTACTATTACACCATGTGACTATACCAAGCCCGTTATTATGACTACACCAAGTAAGTCTATGGAAAGCTGCACATCACAAGTAGTCGTTGCGTCGGTTATTGGCGTACAACGGCTGATTCGCGTTCATGGTCAGTTAATACGCGGCGTCGTTGTCGTGATCTGGTTGATTATGGGCTCGGTAACGTCGTGTAGGCGTTGGCTGTGGTCACCTGGTAACTGTTGGCATTCAGTCCCTGATTGCGCGATGGAGGGTTCTAGGTTTTCAATCGCACTACTGCAACATATTTTCCTAAAGCTGCTGCTTTCAGTTTCTCTTGGGGGGCTGGGGGACCATTCATGTGGGAAGTCAGGGTTGCTGCAGCGGCTTGGCGATCTTATGAGTAAGGCAATGGCGAGCAGTTGAAACATGGCAAGCGTCAGCTTGTCACGGATTGGTATTCGTTTGTTTTGTTCGAGCGTTGTCCGGTCAGCGGCAGGTCGCGTAGAGAGAGAAGCCTCCCAGTCAGAATCTTGTATGTGTGGCGACGATAAATGTGTGCGGCCTTTTCGCAATGATAGAAGCGCAGACGATTACCGTGGGCTCTTCGTACGTCCGTGTTTTTTGACGTCTCACTTTCGAATGCAGGGGTCGAGTGGAGACATTGAATGGTGCTACGGTGGGGTCTCCTGACAGCCACAAAATGCTAGGCCGAGTCTAGGATCAGTTTCGGCTTTGGTAATCGCTTTAGGACACTGATTTACTTGTGTCTCTGTGAAATTCCCAATGCCTCTTCTACCAGCTCTTGGATGCAAGCGTCTTGACTATGTGGTGTCGTGGGGAAGAGCTTCCGCAAGCTTCTCCCTGACCAGTGCATGAATGGTTTCTCATACAGTTTCGGATCTAATATTCCCACCGACTGTCTCGGAAACCAGTGCATTGATTGGGCGGTCGTACTGCCTGGTTCAAATTTTCAGCATCTTCGCCATCACGGTGGCCTCAGACGGGGATCTGTTTTACGAACAGGGCAAGCGAATAAATATTGCTTTATTCCTTGCATCAGAAATATTATTTATATTTTGCTGTGTTATTTCTGAGCCCGCGTGGCGAAAAAGCCACTTCATTTCCTTGACGAATATCACGTCCCTTTCGATAGGCTGTTGCGTTCGAGTTTAAAGCACATGAACAGCTCCTCCTGTTCTCAGCCCGGAGGTGAATGTACTTTTTTTAATTCGGCTGTTGATTTGAGTCCAGCTGGTCAGAGAGCCCTCTCAATTCTCGCACACAGTTCGATTTGCATCTTATGTAAAGTAAACCATGCCAGAACGTTTCTTCGTCTTCGCGTTTGTTTAGGGTGCGGGCTTGCCCCAGCTTACCTAGACAATCTTCTGGTTCTTCAGCAGGGTTGCCGCAGAACAATAGCGTTTCTCAGGGCTGCTGAAGGACGATTGGCAACATTTGTTCATGCAGCATAGCCATGGTTGTGGTGGTCCTTCTCTGGTGCCATTCTGTCAGGAGACCTATCGCCGGCAGTAAGATTTGCAGCCGGAAGATGGCGCTAGGAGATGGCTCGGGTGATGGCTTCGCGGCTTCTACATGTCATAAGGGAAATTGAGGGTGCGTACCTCGCAACCCTAGAGGATGTCACCTAGCCAAGGACGATACAGAGTTTCTCAGGGAACAAAACTTTTTTGGGCAAGCTTGTGCCTGACTAAGTACTCCTAAGATTACACAGCGGCGACGGAGCAGTCAACGGCGTGACATACACAGGCCAGCGTGGCGAATCGAATGCCGTGTCGCCGGCTCGACGAGCATTTATCTATCGGCCCGATTGTTTCTAGAACGCTCGAAATTCATCGAGTACACCGCAGATCTCCGAACATTATTCTAGCAGAGTAACGATATTTCAAAAATGTTTTTACCAAATGATAAATTTCGTGTATCATCAGAAAGACAAAATGGAACTAGCGCTTCCCTTGGCACACCGATGACACTGCCGGGTGCTGCAGGGTGTTTAAAAAACACGCAAAAGTTAACCAACCCAGTGTATGTTTGGTGGAAACCTGAGGAGCTCCACCATTCATAAAGATATGCAGCATTTTTTAAACAATAACAACACTTTTACACTTCAGGCAATTTTATGAATGAGGTGCTTCTTTCGGGCTTATACAACTGTTATCCAAACTTTGGTAGTGTGAACTTGTTTAAAGACACATAATTTATTTGTTCATAACGTTTTGAAGTTGCTTGTGGTGAAGCTGCAACTGGAATAGGATGCGATGCTTACGGTGTGAAGGGCTGCAGATTTGTTTAAACAACCTGGGTTTCGCTAAAGTGAACTGAAATCTCTGCAAACGAGCGTTTCCCATAAGTCCCGTTCGGATTGAACAAGCTTCATTTTCGACTCAGGAGAATGTCTAAGCCACTGGTTTCCACCCGAGGTAATTTTAATTTGTTACTTCATTCCCAGTTACGAGCTAGGGGAAGGTGGAAAGATGTGTTTGTGGTCTGGCGAAGCCCTTTTTCAAAAATTGCGTCTTCCTAGGAAAAAAGTAAACAGCGCACTATTAACTGCACAAGCCCACGCATATGCACAAACCGAAATTCGGTGCATATATGGTATCGTATTTATTCCCGCGATGCCCACTGGCCAGTGGTTTCCTGTGGTTCAATGTACTGGGCAGGAATAACTTACAGAACAAAAACAGGGAAACACTAATTTGTCAGGTGTGCTGTTTGAACGGTGTGATGTTTCTTGGTTGCCATAGCAAAGAATTAATAGGGTATACCTCAACAAAACTGGAAATTTATAAAGACTAAGGAGAGTTAGTTTTGATAAAAGAGCACAAGAAAGCACCGGGACTGGAGCTTGTTAAAAAAAAATAGGGAATAAAGATGTATTTTTTTGCGAAGTTTGCAACGCTGCTCTCTAACATGCAAGGGGAACGAATAGAACAAATTGTCAAATTGTTCTTGACAATTATACTCTGGCTAGAATAGGTTATCCTTAAGCTGCCTTTGAAGACCTCGGAGAGAAAAATGTGTAATACAACTTTGTAAACACCCCTAATACAACGATGGGCACATACATCTTTGGCAAATCTGATGCAGCTAAAGTGAAGGAAAGGAGCAGGAGACCTCCAACGGGGCACCTATAATAGTCTTGGTTACGGTGTTGGTGACACCGCGGACCCCGCTCCCCCAAATATAAGCTGGATCTAACCGTGCCGATCTGTTATACGGTGAAGCGTAGAAACCAGTAACGGTGGCCGTCGGAGCCCAGGTCAAGCCCCAGCGGATGACCTCCCAGTAGCTTTACCAGCAGGGAGCTCTGAGACGTCTTCAGCTATCATTGTAAGGCTGACGAAGAATGTATCCCCGTTCCCTGTTTTTTCTATATCATATGGCATTTTTAAACCCCCTGAAACGTGATCGGTTCCTGAAAAGGGGCCGCACCGAAGTATCTTTTCTTTCTTTGTCTTTCGTCTCTCTTCCAAAGCCCGATAACGTTTTCGGATTTCCTGATAATGGAATCCCTGGATATGCCAAAACCCATCACCTCCCAGTCTGTCTTTCTGATTTCAAAGTTTCTCGAGGGCCTCATCGGAAAGTCGTACAAGGCTCAGAAACTCGCAACGGGAGTTTTGAATTAAGTAAAAAACAAGCACCAATCTTCTAACGTCCTCAAGCAAACATGCATGAACGATGTTGGCAGAAAGATAACGCCCCATCGCAGCCTCAGTAGCTTCCAGGGCGTGATCTCTGATCGGGATCTCATCACTGAAACTGAAGCAGATCTGCTCGAGGGCCTTCGAGATCAGGTCGTCACGGCAGTGAGGTGAATCACCATACACCGAAGTGATCAAATAATTCCAACTAAGCACGTAATCTTGACGTTTGGCTGCCTAACTCTTCCTGAGTTGGTCAAAGCAAGCTTCTTGAGTTATCCAATCTGAATCTACGTGCAGACCCCACACTGATGCTTCAAGTGCCAGCTGTTTGGGCATGTCGCACCCTCTTGCCGCTGCAAACTGACATGCGCAAAATGTGCACCACATGACCACATAAGCGACAATCGTGCATCCGAGAACTTGACCTGTGCGAACTGCCAGGGACCAAAAGCCACTTTTACTAGGAGTTGTCAAAAGTTCAAATTAGAAAAACAGATCAATGTATTGGAAGTAACCGAGAACATCCCCTTCACAGAGGCGCGCAAGAGGTTCGCCTCTTTCCCCCTGGGGAGGTACTTCGACGCAGCAGGCCGGGGGGCAGAGCGGCGTATGGTTTCGGCTGGGACCCAGTACCGTTAGTCGGCCTTGTCCCGCATCCGCCCCCTTCAGGTTGTCTCTGGCGAACGTTCCCGCCCGCTCACCGCTTGCTGAGTCAGCAGTGGCTGTAGTGGCAACAACGTCAGTTGGGGATGCGGCGGCATTCATCGATTGCTCTCCACCGACCTAAACCACACGCGAGAGCACAGAGGAGATGAATACGGAGGCACCCGCGGCCGTTCCAAGCCCTGCCGCACCGCCTCTGCAACCTGGGGCGCTTCTGACGCCCTCGGTGGTCGCGGATCTAACGAAGGGCACCGGGAAGGGTGCCAAGTGCAAGTCTAGGGGCCCATTCCGCTGGGCACTACCTTGCCTTTAGATGACGACATGGAAGTAGAGCCGTTTCGGCGCGCCTCACAGCAGAAGGAACGAGCTGCACCGTCCAGGTCAGTAGAGAAAATCAAAAACCCCTTCCAAGAGCTTAAGCCCCGTGATCCGACAAATAAACATGCGCATGTTCCTGTAGATCTAAACTTCAATAAAGGGACGAGAAAATATCGTGCGATGGAACTGCAGAGGCCTCTGAAGAATCTTGATGATGTCTATGAGTTAATACATTCCAATCCGGAAAGTGTGATGTGTCTCCAAGAAGCCCATTTAAACTCCACGCACACGAATTTCTTGAATAGGTACATGATATTTAGGAGGGACAGAGATGGTGGTGGCACGTCCTTAGGCGGTATGGCCATCCTTGCCCGGAAATCCTTGGCGTGCCACACTGTCTAACTACAGACCATCCTAGAGGCTGTTGCCATTGAAACAATATTTTCAATAGGCTTATAAGACTGTTCTCTTTCCATCTCTTCTGATGTCCAGCTCTCGAGCTCAGGTTGAGAGGGTCAGGTAGATCAGTCACCAAAACCTTTCATTATGCTAGGCACCCTGCATGCACCTAACTCTCTTTGGGGCTCTGCTTGCACGGGGCTCTTAATACCGTCGGGAGCAAGTCTTTTCAATCACAAACCGCCAACATATTATAATATAGGACACAACCCCTATTCACACTATGACTTGACTATACCATAACTTAGGACATAATACACACTCACATCTCGACTTGGCTATTGGTTCTGCAGTTCTCTTTCCATGTCTTAAGTGGGTGTTGGCACTGACCCATTAAGTACTGACCACTGCCCCACTTCAGTAAAATACATAGGTAAGGGCCCGAGCAGTCCATCTCCCAACAACAGGTTTAATGAAGCAAGAGCAAACTAGGATACATTTACCGATTAATCTAAACAACACTACACGTCCACAACACTCCTACACGTTGAGCAGGCAACCCAACCATTCACGGCGCACATCCTCGATGCCGCCGAAAAGTCCATTTCCCACGTCACTGCTGCACCGCGCAACCAGCGGAGGCCGGGGTGAAATGAGGAGTGCAGGCGGGCGCGAGAGGCCCAGAAGAAGACGTGGGGTATCCTTCTCCGGTGCCCCACATCGAGTAACCTCCTTTTGTTCAGACGGGCCAAGGCGTTTGGAAAACTTGTGGGCCGTGAGGAAAAACGCGATAGTTCGCATTCATTCATGACATCGAATAACTACTACTCAGACACAAGAAAAGTATGGACACGAATCCGCAAACTCAAAGGACAACAAACACACAGCCTGCTGTGGTCAGCACAACAGCGGATACACTTGCACAACACTTCACGTGTCTAGTTCAGCACACTACACAAACAATTTGATGATGATGATGGTTGGGTTTTATATCCAGATCATTTCTTTAACTCACGATGTCACCCGGCTTTGGCGTGCCTCGGCGTCCGCAACAGCCGTTCCAGGTGTGCCCTCTCCCCCACTACTCCTCCCCTGCTCTCCGCTGCTCCTCGCGCGTTCTCTGCGTGCTCGCATCGCGTTCAGCAACAGGTGGGGCGCGCATGCGTCGTAGTTTGGCACGGGAGCAAAGAATGTTGTGGCATGATCGTGACCTAGTCATGACGTGGTCGTGGCGCGGTCGTGCCGTGATGGGGCGGTTCTCGGCGTTCGCTCTCGCTGTCAATTTCTTTCGAACCAGATAAAATTGGGTATGTGCGCCCCCGAAAATGCTCTGTATTTGACCGTGCCCCTCGCGAGGGGGTGTTTGTATAAATTCTTGGTGCCTTGGCGTCCGCATTCGTGTCTTCACAGGGAATTACACAATTTTTGGCGCAAGACCGACTATGGGCAAATAGGGCCAAATAAGTTATTTATTGGTTGATGAGACTAAATAAGAAAAGATATGAGTAGAAGTAACAGTCACGCAATACAAAACACAGCTAAGATGGCTGGCGTATACGGCCAGGATGATTACACGTGATATGATAAGAGCTGCAGAAATTTTATTCCGCTAAAAACTAAAGAACACGTCGACTAGAAACCATTGGTTCGTCGCCTAAAACGTATGATGGGTGTAAAAGAATATGTCGTCTGTATATTTCAGGGAAATGTTTGTTGCGTGTTGTGTCACTTGCCTTGCATGTGATTAGAAAGTTGACTATGGATAGGCCCTTTCCACACATGCTACACGTGGGCCACGAAGTTCCAGTGAGCAGGGGGAAGTGCGTGTCATGTGTGTGGCCTATACGCCGCCTAGCTAGGGTGACTTCACTGTATCTGTTGTGTGGGTCAGTTGTGTAGCGTCCTAATTGTGGTTTTATTACATGTAGTTTGTTGTCTGTTTGTTGAATCCAGTGTAATTGCCATGTGTTACGAAGTAGTCGTCTGATGTGTGGCTTAAGGTCGGTGTAAGCTACTGTTGTAATGTCAACTGTGGTCTTGGGAGCAGCATCACCAGCCATTTATTCGGCGGCCTCAATGCCAGGGATTCCATATGGCTCTGGTACCAAGCATATAGTTATTCGAAGATTTCAGGCATATGGAGTCATTATTACCTTAAAAAGAGCATTGATGACAGTTTGTAGATGACCTTCCTAATGACAATGCCTGTACACCGTTTAGAGGATCTGTGTAGACGATCCACTTAGAAATTTTATGTTTGATAATGTAGTTTGAAACGCGTGCATTGGCATACGCTTCTGCCTTGAAAATACTGTTGTAAAAAATCAATCTTTTGATAACTCTAAAATTTGTTCCGTGCGCTGCACAACAGGCAGTAGAACCAGTTTTCGACGCGTCGCTATTGAATTCTGCGCACGTGTGCTTGTCCTGTAGGAAAAAGAACGGCTGCAGATTTGCACTCCTGGGTACCCTATTTTTTTCTAGTTGCGTGAATGACACGTACCATGATATAGGACGAAGATGCCAAGGTGGAATCAAATATTGGATAGGCGTCTTGTGTGTGTTGGAACGAGGAACGTTGAGTGCAGATGCCTCCTCCCTCACTCTGAGAGAAGAGGGTAAGAAAATAGGTGCCTATTTAAAGAGTAGGAAGTTTGATGTATTTTTCTTGATGGGATTAAAAGGATGGTTGGTCAAAGACACGATCTTAGATGCATACAGCAGGTCAACATACTCCCGTTGCTGCCCTAGGCATCATTTGTTAAACTCGACATAAAGACTTTCGACAGGGCTAGTGCGGAAAGCCCGCATGAGGGGCGAAGGCCAAGACGCAGCACTGGGCCAAGGATTTTCAGTGCTGTCTTTGTCGCCGACCCATTCACGACAAAGCCGTAGTCAAGCCGAGACACCACCAAGGCTATTTAAAGGCGCAGCAGGAGTTGTTTGTTGCCCCGTAGGATTGGTGTGAGAAGACATTAAGAACTATGATTGTTTTTGAGAATTTGCATTTGAGCTGTTTGATATGAGGAATGAGTGTAAGTGTTTCATCAAATAAAATACCTAAAAACTTGTGCTCCTTGTTCCCAGAAATAGGCACATTTGCAAGGGTGATGTCTGGGCCCGGGTGGACCGCATGCTTACGGAAGAACACAACACAAGACCTCTTTCCGGGATTAAATTTAAAACCGTTCTTGTAAGCCCAGTTGGAAAGTTTGTTGACACCAATTTGGACTTGACATTCGCAGATGGACATGTAACACGATGTAAAGGATGTCTGCACGTCACTAAATACACGGAATAAGAGATTGTAGGTGAGAATGCCTTTCCAAGAGAGTTCATCTTTACTATGAAGAGAGTGCAGCTTAACACGCCACCTTGTCGGACGCCATTTTTTTGCACATGGATCTTTCTGAGTGCAAAGCCAACTCTCACTAGAAACGTTCTCTCTGACATGTTACCAGAAACATCGAATGACTTGAGGTCACTGAGGATCCAAAAACGAAAAGCGATGTCATACGCCTTTCTCGTACGCGGTTTGCTTTTGTACGAGGACGGCAAACAAGCGTTTATCACTGCCGTCCGTGTGCATTTCTGTTTCAGTGATTTCGTCGAAATGCGCGAGCACAGGCGGGCTTTGCAGGCATTGTTGCTGCTCGCAGAATGCTGTTTCTTTGGCATTTTTTCAACTGAAAGGGGTGCTATCTTTCTTCAAGCGGGTGAGTGGCTCTGCTATGCGGGCGAAGTTTGCGACGAAGCGCCTGTAGTATGCGCATAGTCCGAGAAATCTCCGCACACCCTTCTTGTCTTTCGGTCTTGGAAAGTTCGCTATGGAGCAAGTTTTCGCGGGATCAGGCTGGACTCCAGCGGTATTGACGATATGGGCCAAAAACTTGAGTTTGTCGTACGCGAAGCGGCACTTTTCAGGCTTCAGCTTTAACCTTGATGTAAGGATGGCCTTTCTTGCCTTTCTTTGAGGAACGCACTTGAGCACCGCTGTGAATGTGCTGGTACTCCTCGCTGAAATTTGTGACCAAAACTTGGGAGTGTCTTTGCGTAAAGCGCGAGATGCCTCTTGCAACAAAGACACCACGGTCAAGGAACAACCTTTGGTCACTCTCTACGATAACGTCGACGTCAGGAACAGCATCTTCACAGTAAACGGTGATGATCAAGCTTTCTCTGGGTGGCTGTGTGACATGATCATCGGCGATCCTTAAAGCAGCACGGTGTTTGGGGTTCCGTTCCGGCGTCATGGAGTGATCGGAGGAAAGAGTTACGGACTTGTTCTGTAGCTCAATTATGGCACCGTTGTCCGTTAAAGAATTCATACCGAGAATTACGTCGCGGGAGCAGTTAGGCAAAATGACGAACGCCGCAGGGTATGTTGTGCCGTCTATGTTGACGCGGGATGTTCACGTTTCTCTTGGCGTCACGAGGTGGCCTCCTGCTGTGCGAATGTGCGGACCGTCCCGTCTGGTCATACCTTTCTTCAGCTTAGACGCAAAAGGTCCGCTTATGACTGAGTATTCGGCTCCTGTGTGTATGAGCGCGACTATCTCAGAGCCATCGATGGACAGCTGAACGTCGGACGCTGCCTTCTTCATGTTCCGGGTGCGTCGTGGCGTTCCTTCTCGGCTTCTGCGTGTTGATGGTCCGGCACTGTGCGTCGTGGTCTTCGTTGTATTTTCATCGGCAGGTTCAGTCATGTGGGGTACGCGTCGAACCGTTTTGCTGTCATCGTGGTCGGGAGTCACGTCAGGGTTACATTGGGTCGTCGGGGTCGGGGCATGTCGTGAATAAAGGTCTTCAGCGAGTCGCTTCGTCGTTGGAGGGTTTTTATTTTCCCGCCGTTGTGCAACTTTGCCTCCCGAAGTTGCTGCTTTTAGTTCCCTCTGCGTGGCCCTGGGTACCTTCCACGTGAGAAGTCATCATTGCTACGGCGGCTCAGCGACTCGTATCGGTAGGGCGACCGCGAACGGTTGAAACGTGTTTTGCCACGGCTGGTTTGAGATAGGTAGACGTCTATCTCACGTGGTAGTGGCCCATAGAGAGGGCGAGGTGCGTCGACAGAGAAACCACGCAGTCCGAGTCTCTTGTATGGGCGGCGACGATAGATGTGATCGGCCTCTCCGCATTGGTAGCACAGCGGACGATTATCGCCGGTTTACGAAACGTTGGCCTTCCTCGGCGTGTGGTTTTTGGATGTGCACGGCGGTACGGTGGAGGGCGGCGACAGTGGTGGCGAAGGCGAGAATGAACGGCGGTACGGCAGAGCTTCTTCTAGACGGGTTGGAGCAGGGCGGGGTCGACGAACAGCCGCGGAGGTGGTCACCGCCTGTGGCTCGCGGGGTGCCTCGGATGGCATAGAAGTTCCCAAAGCATGTTGACCCTATTCGCGGATGACGTCAGTCTGGGAAGCCACTTGAGGTTGCGGCGTCATTGAAAAAATCTTCCGAAGCTCCTCCTTGACCACTGCTCAGATGGCCTCGTGCGGTGTGTTGGAGCTTGTAGCCGCGGCACCGATGGTCTCGCAAACCAGGGCGTCGACCGGGCAATCGTACTGCCTCGTTGGAACTTCCAGAGTCTTCTCCATCGCGGCCGCCTCAGGCGCGAATTCGGCCACCCACTTGGGAGGGTTGCGGACAAGGCAAGGAAAATACTCCAGCTTTACCCCTTGCATAAGAAACCGTTGTTTCTTTTCTGGTGTCATCTGCGTATACGCACGTCGAAACAACCTCTTCATTTCATCAACAAAGATCACTACCCCTTTGCTGGGGAGTTGCGTTGGCGTTGCTAGCAAAAGTGCGGTTCGTTCCTTTCGCACGACGGTAGCGAACGTTTTAAGGAACTCGCTCTTGAAGAGAGTCCAATCAGTCAAAGAGCTTTCATGGTTCCCGAATCAAGTTCGAACTGCATCCTCCAAATAGAAGAAGAGATGCCGAAACGTATCTTCGTCATCCCACCTGTTAAAGATCCAAACACGCTCCACCTTCTCCAACCAGTACTCAGGATCTTCCGTGGGTGATCAATAAAACGAGGGTGGTTCCCGGGGTTGCTGCAGAACTACAGGATGGATCTATGCATTGGTCATCGTGTATGCGTTGTTTATGGAAACGGTCGTGATGTCTTCCGCCTTCAATTTATCTGGCAGTAGTCCAAACTCTGGCTCTATGTCTTGCTGTCAGCGGCTGGAACGAGTTGAGCCTGCTTGACAACTTGTAGAGTGTGGAGGGTGCTATACTTCGCACCTTCACTAGATGTCACGTTCCCAAAGACGACGCAGTTGTTTTCAAGAAAAAGAGATTTATTGGAGCGAACTTCTGCTCGCTTAACAACTGAAATATTACACGGGCGGCAAAGCAGCAGTCAGCAAAGTGACGTACGCAAGCGAGCGTCGGAGATCGAATGCCGCGGTGTCTGCTGTGCAGGCTTTTATCTTTCGGCGCAAGTGTTTCGTGAACCGTCGATTCATATCCATAGCACTGTAGATCACAGAAAATTATTGTGGGCTAGTGGCGTTAGGGCGAAACAGTCTGCTTATCTGAATGTGGTTGCCCGTGCGGCCTAAAAGTAAAGAATGGAAGACGTGCTTCGTTTGGAACGCAGATAATGCAGCGGGGCGTCTCCCGGTAGTAAAAACAAAAATAAATAAACAAATCCATACATGGTTCGCGGCAATATAAATAATGTGTCCTGCTTACGGCCATCAGAGTCATATCTAGTCACATTTCATTGAAATTCTAAATGATCCCACTGGGCCATGTGTAGTATCAAATTAAGGGTCTCATTGAGGGAAATCGCATAGAATATAAAAATGCCTTCTGGTTATAGCGATGAAATAGTCATGGTGAGTCTAAGATTGAGTGAAAATTCACAGTACTCCACTAGCGCTCGCTGGGTGTCAAGTTAAAGGTCCCCATAAGAAAATCGCGTGGAATAAATAATAGAATTCGTATTCCTTATCATCATTATAAACTCATTGCTATACATGGGATGGGTTAAAATTCAAAGTGATTCCGTTAGGGTGTATAGGGTATCAAAATATTTGTCTTGGTGAAGGGAGGTGGATCGAATGCAACGATTGGAAATCAAGGCACTAAATAATTACCAGTTAAGTAAAAAAGTGTTATTCAGAGCCTCCTACATATAGTTTTGTTCGTTAACTGTGGGCACACCATCGTGAAAGAGTGGTTGGTTCGACACATTACAGCACTCAACAAAGGTCAACAATCCTACGTTACCATGAAACAGCTTAGGAACTATTGGGCTGATATGCCTCCTACGTATACGCTAAGAAGTAAGTGGGTTTGGCGCAATGAGCGATTGCCTTCGATCGCGCTCGCGATAGTGCAAACTTTCAAGTTTGGCTTGCTGCTGTCGTCGCACGAATGTGTTGACATTTATTATGCGCTCCCACACCTCATACTGAGTTGGTTTTTAAACAAGGCCACGAAATACTTCTTAAACTGTGCAGATCGTATATGTACGTGCTCATTAAAGTAAAATATCTGCCAGCGCATAACTCTATTTCCTGTTGCCAAACAGGGGCAACTTGTATGATACACGGAGATTTCACAAAAGTTTGCTTGCCTAAAAGAGCTTGCGCGTTTCATGGGAGGGTGGGAACCGCGAGCAGCTGCTTCCTGACACAACCGGGCGTTCTCTACCACTGCGAGGCTTTTATTTCGCTTTCGGCTAACCTTTTTCACATACCCGAGCTGCAGGACAGGTGTCTGAATGATTTTCGTCTGCTTCCCGTCGATGAGAGGAACAGAACATACCTCCAGACAACAGAAACGCGCGATAGGGATTGAGCAGGAGGATAAACAAACAAAGAAGCGTAGGAGCGTGCGTATTCTGATGAATTTGCTGGGTTCGAAGTTTTTCCGATTCAGCATGACGACCAATTCGCGGCGGCGCTCAATAGGCGCAGGACGTTTGTGCAGCGAATAGATTCCGCACATGCAGACATATGTTTTGTCATGGTGCACTTCACAAGTTTCTTGAATGAGATCTTTGCGCCAACGCTGAATGTTGGTGCAGCCAACAACATCGTAATCACACCCCGACGAGTAGCTTCTGTACATCGCCATGTAAAGGCAATGACTTCAACCTGCCAACAATTAAGAAAATAAATACCAATTGGGGATGAAAAGTCAGGCGTTCTGCTGGCACGGCAAAACCTAGCCCCACAGGCAACACCCCTCAGTAGAAAGCGTTGGTGGGGTGGCCCACCGCCTTACCGGGTAGGGAACATCATTTATGGGGAAATGTGGCAGCGTTGGGATGCTTTGAACGTTCTCGTTAAAGCACTGATGAAGTTATCTCTGCTGACATAGCGAATATATGACACTTACCAATTTTCAAGGCCGCCTGGACGTCTGATATCCACGCGTGGCACGAAGGAAGAGCGTGGGACTGCTTACCAGTCTGCACTTCCCGCAGTCCCGAAGAAATGCCCGCCAGTTGGTGCTTCGATCGTTATAAAATTACCGACCCGCAATATTCTGGTCCATACAAGATATGCGTGCGCAGTAGAGTGAGCATTAGGTGGAGGTAGATGTCGACCCTTCTTGACATTTAAAAAACGTTTTCCGGATCTCTATATACATTTTGCCCCTGTGGATGTTCACCAGCATCGTTTTCATGGCTACGGGGGAAGTTTACTAGACATTGCCAACCACAGGGTGTCCACCAAGCCCCGATTTAATGATGGCCTGGTCAAATGCCACAAGCGCGATTGATCCCAATAAGCATGAGAAGAGGGTTCTTGAATATTGCAAGGTCCTTGGGCACATGGTGAAGTAGAACGTTTATTCTACGACACAGCCATCTACAAACACCGGCCTAGGAATGAAAGTTGATGGTGCTAAGTCCATAAGACGAAGTGTTACCTAATATGTTTTATAGCGTGGGTAATGTGCAATCGAAATGCATAAATTTCCACGCTTCGGAGCTTCGGGATTACACTATTACTGTCCTTCAAAGCTGAACTCGCCGTTACTAACTACAATGTGTTTGCTAAAGCTACACTCCAATACCAAGACTAAAACCTATCATTTACATCGCCGATGACGTTACGACACAGATCCGATTATTTACTTATGAAGTACCTGCCCATAATGATCTTATATTCCAGTCAATGCCTTCTTTATGTAAGCCGTCTCGAACTCTTCCCTTTAAACCACAATTCCTTTTTTGCTACCATTCTAGCATCTGCGATGGATTTGCACACTTTATTCTCTCGTAACTGGTACTGGTCTGCGGGATGGCCTTTTTACCTGCCCACCTGATTGTACTGCTCGGAACGTTTATTTTGACACTCCACACAACGTGGAAGCATTTCCTTGAATTTTGACCTCATTTATGACTTACCATCACTACTCAAGAGGATCATGTAGAAGCATACTTTGTTTGTCCCTGGTGATTCCCCTCATCAAGACATTCCATTTGATAGCCTATACAGGGAGGCGGCATCATATTTATTTTTTACCCAATTGATGACTCACCTTGGCTGTCATGACTATGACACTGAGGAATTTGAATTTGTCTCATGTTGTTATTTCTCTCATTTATACCTTCAGTTTGACATACCATACGCGCTAGCGTCACATAACTTTGAATGTTAACCATATTTATGACTGATCCTGACTGTGTCACGATCATAACCAGGAAGCAATTTTTTGTCCCACGTAAACCCTCTCACCGAGATCTTCATTTCGACACTCCAAACAGACTAGCGGCATGCAAATGAATTTCAAACCACCGTATGACTCACCGTGAATGTATCATGATTACGAACAGTTATTTATTTGTCCAATGTATTTCCCCTAATCGAAACATTTATTCTTAGACCACACACGCCTACTGCTCATCATTATGAATTTCAACCCCTATTATGACTCGTGAGAACGAAGTCATGATAATGACTTCGAAGCATTTTTTGTTTGTCCCACGTGATCCCCTTCTCGAGATAATCCATTTGATACCGCACCTGCCGTAGCAGCACATGAGTTTGAATTTTAACCGAATATGGGATTATACGGGGCTATATGGGTTAAAAGGAAGGAAGCAAGGAAGGAAGGAAGGAAGAAATGGCGATCGAGTGAGCAAACGAGCGAGAGAACGAACGAATGAACAAGCGAATAAACAAAAGGAAAAAACAACCAGCGAACAAATGCTTACGTGCGTTAGTTTTTTTATTGCCACAGTGCGAGCAGGGAACGCCTGCGCGGTCGTCGCGAGCTGTGCTCACTTCCACAAGAAGTTTTCTGTTTATTGCGGACGAGCTTACGTAGTCTACCGAGGCATGCGTGCTCTAGAGGCTATAGCAGGCTATAGAGGCGTGTGTGCTCTAGTGGTAGTCTGCGTAAGCACTATGTGCTGGGTAGACAGCAGGCATCTCGAAACCAACCGAACAATAAATTTCAGCAATTGGTACCAGCACCGTCAACTTTAGCTCCTGGCTCTGCATAGACTCTCGCCCATATGGCGTGGTGTGGAGATGCGCCAACTCTTTCGGGGGACGACAAAAGTGAAGTAATCGTTCTCTGGCAGCCATGGGTGGGAGAATTGGAACATGCAAGAAGTGTGCACGTGCAATTCTGATAGACAAGGTATTATAAACACCAGGAAACGCGAAATATGCTTCGAACCCCTTGAAACCACCATGCAGCCAACACTACCGAATGTTATCTCCTGAAGTTAACGGAGCACCAGTACACCCGTCCATTTATATCAAAATTGCGAAACCCCAAACACTTCATTCAAAGAAATATTGTACGAAATCCCGCTCAAACCGGTAAACAGACTTCAATCCTCCGTCCTCGGCAGGTGTAAAATGCACAATATGGAAACACACCACAGACACACTTTATGTTACGAACGCTATAATCCTTGATGTTTATAGCGTTCACCCTTTTAATACATAGCATTTTTTTTCACGAGTACCCCTACAACAGTGACCGTTTAACGCCCTGCATTTCTACAGAAACGTAGGTACCCCCAATTTTCCACCGGTAATCGTTAGAATGGCAGAATTTGTGATAATTTTTAGAACAAAATTTCGAAAATTTAGGAAAAAGAAGAATATAGAAATTACGGAAAATGAACCGTGTAACGCCCTGTATTCCCACAGAACTAACGCCCTGTATTCTCACAATTAGCCCAAATGGAGATAACCGTCCTCCTGAGGCGTCCTCAGTCTTTTTTGATGATCTTAATGACCTTAATATAGTATTGTATGCAGTTATCAGACTTTTATTATTGTTTTGATACGAGATTTCAACTTTCTAAACATTTGTACGTTCGGTTCACACCATGTGCTTGATCCGTTTTCAACTCGTGGCCACAACTTCACTAACGGGCCCGTGTTCTAACTTTACTGAAGTGGTTAAGCAACCACGATAACTTTCCTAAGCGGGCGTACCAGAAATTAGAAACGACGAGCGTACAGGTCAAGCATCACATCGCGCCACTCCGCTCGTCGCCATCTGGCTCAAATCCTTTGTGTCGCCCTGGTTTGTTCGGCGTGCGCTGCGCACGTGCGCGAACCCGACGTTGCATTACGTAGAGAACCCCCCCCCCCCAGCGGGGTTTTTTTGCGCAAGGCGGCTTCTCACCGACAAAGGTAAAAGGAGCATTTCTACGAAAAGTAGTAAAAAACACGCGGTGAGTTCGGCTCAGGGAAGGAAACGGCTGAGCCACAAACACCGGAAATGGGCAGCAGTATTCGCGGACACTGCAAACCGCGCGCTAGGACCGAGATATTTGTTTAATGTTTAAAGATAAGAGGTTTTCTTCACCATCAACTCATACGCGACCCGACCCACTGAAACCTTAACCCTGGCGAAACAAACGATAAGTTGCTGCTGTCCGAGAGGACCCGAGCACCGGCTGCAGACGAACAGCGTAATGGGGGTGCAGCGAATGGCAAGTTGCAGGCCTGCAGCAGAGCACTAAGCCAGTTTAAAGGGGTACTGGCTTGCGTGTAAACGGAGTATACAAAATTTGCCTGTTTTTTTAAATCCCACGTTGACGACAAAATGAGACGTCGTTTTTTCGAAATGAACCTAATCAACAAACCAACACTTAAATAAAACTACACTGCCAAAAAATCCCAGTAACTTTGCCCTAGAAAACAAAGGGCAACTAAATAGTTGAGGCAATGCCCTGAAAACATGTACACAGATCTTACTTCGTACGGAAAATGAGACAGAGCCTGCAATGGCACGAATCGAAATGAGCCAAATTCATTTACCCAATGGAATTTTGATGTTGGCGTGGCTGTTCGGACAGTTTGGTGGGTGTTTTCATTTGTTCTTTTTTTTTCTTTTGAGTGCTGAGTTATTTGGCGGTTAGAGAGCAATAAGAAGATCAGCGAATGATCTGCCGTCACACGTTTACAATTACGGGAATTGAAGTGAAATAAATGAAACTGAAAGATGTCATACTATTGTTTATCTGGTTATTATTATTGTTATAGCTGCCATATTTCCAGTTTACGTACCTAAGAAATTAGGTCCCGCTTACATGTCAAATGTCTCCTTTCATTGGGTACAAGCCACTTCATTAAGGGGATGACGACGATATAAGAAGGATTTTCGTGAAGCGTTTTGGAATTTTTTGGCAAATGCATCCAGAGCTCCATGAGTGTCTTCAGGCTTACCCAAAAAGTATCCTAGGGAACCATTGAAAAGCAGCTGCTAATGCTGCCAAGAGGATTCACTGGAGGGTCATGTATAGTTTAACTGTTCTTAAAGCTCTGTAACATGTTTATTGGTTTTTTGCGTAAAACTCTATCGTGCCATTCCGTAAAGTCAATTGCAATAAGGTCTTCATAAGAATGCTGCACGAACTTGCGTGTTTCAGCTGAGTACTAGCCAAATATGAACTTAGTTTAATAAAGTTCAAATTGTCCTCATATTTCTTGAATTCTTGACGATATAAATTTCCCCTAATGACATGTAAAACATGCCATATGATAGCTTTGACAGCATAGCATTTGGGTCGGGTTCCAAATTTTAGTTTTTTCGTTTCCCTCAGTCTCCTTGTGTGGATTTGGCATATAAATAAAACACCTCTATTAGCTATCAAGCCTAGGATTCATATGGCGGTGGTTTAGAATGAATGGGAGGGAAGAAGAGATGTGCTGCAGAAAACGGGGCATGGCCAAAAAATTTCGGGGCCAGCCCCCCCCCCCCCTCCGGGTACGTCCCTTCATTGAGGGTAAAAACAAGAATATAAACTGATAGGTTATTGTGTGACTGCAGGCTATGCAAAATATTTCGGGGTGCTTTCGGATGAGTGGTACACACATTTTCAGACGCTAGGTTGCGCACCATAATCGAAAACTAGAAATTTCAGTTTTGAATCCCCGGAACCGGTTTGGAACAGTTCTTTCGATTCGTTCTGGCGCGGGCTCAGTTCCAAATAGGAGGAAAAATAATGGTTCCGGTTCAGTCCTGGTTTCGGCCAAAAATTGGGGTTCTGTACAAATTTTTGGATCGGTTCCGGTACCGGTTCCACAGCATCACGTGAAAGTGGTGGCGACTTCCCCATGGTAAATGCAAAACTGCGAACGGTGTTCCGTTATGCTTCCCTCTCGTCTGTCGTGTTGGTACAGTAGCATTATTGCTCAATGCTTTAAACGCATTTGAAATCATTCAAGTAAGCATTCCGAGTGTGTGTAAATGTGAGCAAGTTTCCCGCGACATTCCTGTGAGTTAGCCACAGCATATTAACGGCGCTGGTATGACGGTACGCGAAACATATAGCCAGATAGCACGCGACAGGCTGTGCATCAAAATAGAAAAAAGGAGATATCAACATAACAGGTGCTACATTTCGCATAGCCTAAGGAGACAGCATTAAAGGCAGATAACATGCGAATACTCTAATAGCTAGGGGGATCATGCTACTTATTGTTACAAAGGGCCAGCGTAGCCCTATTCCTTTAAAAATCGAATATTTTCTGTTGAGTACCTCTATGGTGCGAAAATTCGGGCTCGGTTCTGGTTTTCAGTTCGGTTCCGGTTCCGGTTCGACACCCTGTGCGCATTACCATGGTAAGGTTTCGTCTGCAGGCGTGCTCTGTTTATTTTTCACCATCTTTTGTGCACGCCCACTCTTCTGTGATTCTTAATCATTTACCGAGTATGACTTGCTATGAAGCCTCTTTTGTACCCTAAATTTTGCACCTCACGAATTCTGCAAAAAATAAGGGTTGATGTTCTAGCCAACGTACAACTTTTACATTTTGCAGTCCACGCACACATCTTGGAATTCACGTGAACCAAATTTACAATGTTGATACCTGGAAAGTTTATTTTCCAACTTTCACGGCAAGAGCCAATATGGTAAGCTGCACTTTTCACTACTAGAATTCGGTTAAATTCACTTTGAGCATTAACCAAAACGTTTTATCAAAGGAAGTTCAAAACTTGCAAAATTTTTGTGGCAATGCATTTTTCTTTCTACAAGGTTCGGGCTTGGCGAAGCGTTAGGCCTAGTAGATAGGAAGTGTCTTATTGCACCTGCGAATTTTGGTTCCAGAAATGTTGAAGCGTTAAGAATCAGGGTTGATTTATTCCCAAGGTTCAAAACTCCTACATGTAAGAAAATATACAGTGAGGGCAGTTGCGCGTCGATTTCCCCAAATTCAACCTAAAAAAACTATCTGACTGCAACAAAACATTTTTTTTAATTGGTGAATAAGTGATGTTCTCTTCCACTTTGAAAGTAGTACGTGTTTTATTTACCTAAAAATACTTGCCCTGAAACAGTGTTAGATTACCAATCCACGGACACGGATAATGCACATTACTGTATTGAATAAAAAAACATATCAACAAAGAAAGAGAAACTTCAGACAATAATAAAATATAATTAGATGAAAAACTAACAGTCACCAGCAGAAAATAATTTTTTGTCTGTTGTATGTGTTGAATGGTAGGTTAAAACCTTGCAGAAAGCAGATAATGTCAAGGATTGTTGAACATGAGATCGTAGTAGAAGACTTCTGCTGAAAACAAGCCAATAAAGCGAAATCGCAGTTGCATTTAAAATATGTATTTTTAATTGCTTGAAATAATTTTGATAACATTAAAAACAGTAACGGAATTATTGCTTACTCGGTAGGGGTGGCACGAATGCTTAGACATCGTAGCTGAACTCCGCTAAGAAAAAAATAGGCAGTCGAAGTTTGAATGAATCAATCATAAACTGACAAGTTTACAGTGCGTGGTAGACACATCATAAATACTAAGAATTTCGAGAAAATTTATTTGCCATACATAATACACGAGTGGTAAGGGCGAGGTATAAGTGTTCACAATTGAAATTATTTCCCTTGGACACCTCGACAAAGAAGCTATAGAATTATTTCAAGTAGAAAAGTACTACAAAGCATGATTGCTCTATCTATTGTCTCTTTTTTCCATCTCAATCCATGCATGCGGAGACAAATGCACCTATGCATTTTTTTCTGTGGAGTTCAACGTCTAGTTTACCGGAAATACAAAAATTGTTTTCGAACTGTTATCATAGAATAATGGCAACCATGGAGCCGGCGATCTTACTAATATAAAATATGACTACACTCCTTTCATAAGAATAAGTAATCTTGTCACGATTGTAATGTTTGGCTACGCCTTACGTCATTGTTTGTAAGCCAAATATTACGCGAATTGTTTTAAGAACATGGCCAAGTCATATTTGCAGAATAAAGTGAGGCTCGCAAATGGTACTTACATACTCTAAAATGCTAATAATTTTACACTAAAATTTTGCTCAATGATGCTACATACGTAATGATTTTGTTACTAGGCGTGGTTATGTTGTTGGCCAACACACATCGTATAACCTGAACTATCTACGCCACTCAGTGCGATCATCATAATTTGACCAGTCAATATTATCACGTCTCTCTCTCGCACTCAGCTTTGTTCATCTTACCCGGTGCCTGTATCTCACGGTACGAATCCTCCAAATATAATCTCTTGTTGGTGCGGGTGTTGGTGCGGGCAAAACAACAGAGTTTCGCAAGGACATCACCTTGCTCAACTGCCAACAATCATGGCCAACAAAGGGGCCCCCGCTTCACCACCGCACTTATCGTGATGTCTCAGAAACCCCGTGACCCTAGTAAGTTCACCACAGCGGATGACGTCGACGTTGAGGCGCATGATGCTAGCAAACGTCGATGACAATCTGGGTGGACCGACCATGGGCTGGTTCCGAACTTATAACAGAGTTAACTAGCTCGCACATCTGTAAGAAAAGGCTGCGCACCTTCTTCGACAACCCAGCCGGCCACCAACTTGCTGCCATGAACGCGCCAGCCACACGCGCACCGGCCTCCACCGAATCCTACGTGGCCTATATTCACAATGTTCTGCCCCTTTGCAAAAAACTGACTACCAGATGACTGAATGCGACAACCTGGGACATGTGCTCTAAGGGATAGCCGAAGACGGTTTCCACGTGCTCATCTGCAAAGACTGTGTTACCGTCGAGGCTACCATCACGGAGTGCCGCCGGTTCGAGCAGGCGAAGAGCCGCCGAATTACATCACAGTTCACCCTGCTCACAAACACTGCCGCCACATCATCTTGCGAAGACATTCCGCCACAGGCCCCTTCACCTCCAATCTCGTCTGGCGTGACCACGGCTCCACCTGGAGGTTTGACAAACCAGTACGTAGAAAGCTCAAGGCAATGGCCCCAGCTGTTCTTCTCCAATACGTTACCAACAACAGCAGGCCTACTGTACCAAATATTCAAGCTGTCGTGGGCGGAAAACTTGCCAATCTGGGCGTTCAATCCGTCTGTGCCGTAACCTCCCTAACTTCCTATCTAGCCCCTTTCCGCCAACTAGCGATGCGCGAGTCCCCTGTCCTCGTACTTTCAACTACCCAATCAGAAACCCTGCCTAACGGAGAACGCCTGACGACCGACTCGTATGCTTCCCCTGTCGTCGTTTTGCCCGCGTGCCACAATACTGCCAAAGTCGTCGATTTCTGCCTCCCCTACAACGATTTACTACCTACAACAAGCCCGAAGAAGACCCTGCTCGCTTCTCTCCCCGTCCTTAGCCACCTTCCCGAGACGACGACGCCCGATAACGCTGAAACGCCCGCTCGCCATCAGTGCACCGTCACTAGTCTAGTTCGCCGCAGTCCCGCAGCTGCCTATCACCGACCCCGTATGACCACTCCTGTCCAAAAAACTGAGAACTGCAGCCCCCGGAGGTGCCACTGCATCTATGGCGGGGCAACCAAATCCTCTGCTAACTTTGCCCACGAGACTAAATATACTATACATTCATGTCGATGGTGTTCCACTAAGTGCTCTCATTGACAGCGGCGCCCATATTTTAGTTATGAGCTGAGACCTCTGCCACCTCCTGCGCAAATTTCGCACTCCGGCGGTGCCCAGTGTCGTACAGGTCGTCGATGGAGGGACGTCCGCTGACGCCTGACTTTGTGCTCCTCGAAATCGCATTGCTTGACACGAAACTGTCGTTCTGTTTGCAGTATTGGAGCGATGCCCTCAAGACCTTATTATTGTAGGCAATGATTTCCTGACGGATCATACTGCTCTTATTGATTCCTCCACGGGTGTCCTCCGCCTTCACTTGCCATCATCCAATTCGACTCCTGAACAAACCATACAGATGTTTTCAGATGTGTTCAACTTCAAAGAACATTGATGCCGCATTGTCTCCACACATGATAATCGCTTAGAGGCCACAAGGAGCAATTTCCATTCACTTGTCGTTGAGCCCTCTGGCTTCTTATGGCAACTACGTGCATTAGCGTTTTTTGGAAGTGTTGCTGTCGCGCAAAGTGAGCCTACCGCATACTGTAGTGACAGTTGTGCAAAGCAACATTCACCTGCGAATCCTCAAGTTTAGAATATCCTCTGAATTTCTACCGAAGGCTATATCTCTAGATACACTGGGGCCGATAGGTGAGCACGAAGTTTTAGCTTTGCGCGTTGACCCACCCCAAATTTCTGATACCCGAACCACTTCGATTCCCTATGTCAAGGATTTAGCCAAAATGATCGCCTCTGATTCTTCCGCAGACTAAGCTGCCGCTCTATGCCATCTTCTGAGCTCCTACCGAGACATTTTCGAATTTGTAATTTGCCTTTGGGTCAGACTAACGCTGTTCAACATCGAATCGACACCGGTGTTGCCAGCCCTGTCCACAGCCGCCCTTACCGTGTGTCCAATGCTGAACGACTGGTCATTCAGCAGGAAGTCGAAAGCACGCTCCTCAATGACATCATCGAACCTTCGTCGAGCCACTGGGCATCGCCTGTCGTTTTAGTCAAAAAAAAAGATGGCAGATGGCGGTTCTGCTTGGATCACTCACGCCTGAAACTGATCCCCAAAAAAGGACGTTTATCCAGAGCCGCGCATTGATGACGCCCTGGACTGCCTGCCTGGCGCCAAATATTTTTCATCTATATACCTCAGGTCTCGATAATTGGCAAATTTCTGCTGACGAATGCGAAAGCAAAAAAAAAACAGCGTTTGTTACACCCGACGGCCTGCACAAATTTAAGTTAAAGCAGTTTGGCCTATGTTATGCCCCTGCTACCTTTTAAAGGATAATGGATCCGCTACTTCGTCTGTTTAAGTCGTCGACGTGCCTATGCTACCACGACGACGCAATTCTTCTGTCCCCTACATTCGACACCTACCTCAAGAGTCTTTCGGCAATCTTGGAAGTGTTCTTACGTGCATTCCTTCAGTTAAACTAAAAAAAATGTCACTTCGGTGCCCGCCAAATTAAGCTTCTTGGATACGTTTTCGACGACAAAGTGTTCAAAGTCGTCACAAGATGTCCGGAGCTTCGTTAGCCTCTGGTCCTACATTCGTCGCTTCATTGCCGATTTCCCTTACATCGCCCGATGTCTGACAGATCTTCTTTAAAAAATTAGTGCACTTCCACTCTGAAGAAGGATGACCTGCAAAGCTGACACAGTCCCCGGAGTGCACGAAACAAAATACGTTTATACTAATTTGTGATGGAGCATTTTCCCTAGCCAATTTGCTGAATGAACCACTGATGGATCCAAGCTTTCTTCTTGCAGACAAATATGAAACTGCCTGTGCCCCCCCCGCGCCCTAAGCATCTTGCTGTTTGTATGAGGCCGGGTTAAGACTGTTGCGCAACTGTTGTTATAACGTTAAATGACGTCATTTCACGTCTAAGCCTACCTGACTGCGTGACATGGCAGTTTTGTACGTTCATAGATCAAGTTGTGGGTTTTGTGTTGGTATTGTGAACATATATTAACACACAAACCCAATCCGCTCTGCGACTAAGTACTACAGACAGGTCCCACTGGGCTGTTTAATTTCCTCTTTTAAATCTCGCACCAGCACAACGGACATGTCATGCATAAGTACGGACATGAAACATATAGCAGCACGTTACGCCTCCTTTCCTCTCTGCCCTATTCTCCACTACAAACCTGCGCGCTCATAAACCAGCAACCGGTCAATTGCGCTCCTTAGAAGTGGCAGACACGGTAGACAATATCTGCTGAAAGCCCCCTGAAGAAGTGATATTTGCTCACGCCGGCATTCCAAGCTGTGAAATTCCTGTTCATCCGGGAGGGAGTCGCGGCTACTTGACGAGCTGAACTAAAGGCGGTAAAAACGGCGCAAGCCGCTTTCAGCTGTTTTTGCCTCCATTCGCGCTTGTGTTCGGGCCAACCCTTAAGTTCTTGCTCTTCCTCCTCCAAACGAACGGCTTGCCCACGTCGCATAATGATTTAAAACCTGGAAGCCATTTACCTCCATTCTCATGTACAAACATGAGGCTGCGCGTTTCCCTTCCCCTTGCAGGCGTTTTAATCTCTGTGTAAGATGTCTGTGTAACACATCAACTTACATCCGAACCACACGATTCAGGAGGAAAGCCGACTAAGCGCATGAGCCATGCAATTCCACATCTGAATCTCCCACCAGCACAACCGGAATTCCATCGGTTGCTACATGAAGCCTGCCTGTGTGGGCACGCCCCCATATTACCACCCACAAACAGTGCACCTATAAACTAGCAACCGGTGATTGGGCATACTTAGGCGTGAAAGACGCCGCTGCAAATGTCGCTTGGATTGCCTTCCAAGCTGAAAAAGAAATATGGGCGCAACCCGGCGTTCCAACTCCGGAAGTTTTTCTTCTACCGGAAGATATTCGCAGCTACTTGGCGAAGTGAATTTGAGTGGAAACGGCGATGGCGAGGTTCGGTCGTTTAGGCGGCAGTCTATTGGGAGCCGTTACCTGGCCTTCGAGGGAGCGGCGTCTGTTTATGTCTGCATAACCGAGTGAGCAAACACAGCTGTGAGAAAACAAAGAAAACGGAGAGGAGTATCTAGTGAATCGTGAAGTGGAGTACGACACGTGCGGCTACGGTGTCATCTCTATCACTGCCTTTCAATCACACATGTTTCATGTATTTCCACCACGGAGTGCCCTCCCCCTGACACTTTCTCCAGCGGCTGTTCCATTCCACGCTAATCCAAACAACGTGAACTTTGCGCGCGAGCTTCAAACATAATATGCAACATGCTCGCTGTTCCTTTGTGCGGGGCTAACACGAACTGCGTGAAGTTTGCGCGGGAGGTTCAAACACAATTTGCAACATGCTGGCCGGTGGTGGCGGCACACTGCGAGGTAGCAGCAGAGTACCGCATGCCGCCGTACGTTGGCTGATCACGGTAACACTTTCTGAGCCGCAGCAGAAATGCGCGTGACTGCGAAGACTGCACGTCGCGCTGCGCACAAATTTCATAATAGGAGTGTAGAAATTGTGAGTGCCTTTCTTACGTCCATCCGTGCTTCTGTTTATTTTTCGCAATCATCTGACAAGCGCATTTCGCTGTTAGCTGCCGACTGCGCAACTGGCCAAAGCTGTATCGGTGGAGGCGAGGGTGAAAATATTTGTGAAAGAGGTGTCAGAAGTGGTGAGGACTTGCCTCGGAGTGTCGCGCAGTAAATATATGACACCGGAATGAAAACTGGGGGGGGGGGGGGGGTTAGACATATACTTTTTTGCAGTAAAAAGAATGACACCTATGCATGGGGCCCCAAAAAAGATGATGCTTTCTCTACGCTAAGCGCTCTCCTTACGTCACCGACCGTTTTAGGCTACTTTGATTCATCGACACTAACCGAAGTCCGCACCGATGCAAGCGGCTATGGTGCAGGGGCGTTTTTGGTACAACTGGGCGACCAGAACCGCGTCATCGCCTATGCCAACCGTATGCTGTCTCCAGCCGAACGCAATTACTCCATCACGGAACGGGAGTGTCTTGCGCTTGTCTGAGGAGTGGCAAAATTCCGCCCATATTTTACGGTAGGCCTTTTATCGCATAAAAGACCATCATGCTATGTGCTGGCTTTCGTCTTAGAAAGATCCCGTGGGTAGGCTTGCTAGATGGGCGCTCTTACCTCAAGAGTACAATTTCTCTTTGGTCGACAAATCTTGCCACCTACACCAGCACGTCGACAGCCTATCACGCAATCTTCTGGACCATCCAGGCCTGAGCGGAACAAGTTCTGCTGTCTCCCTTTTCGCCATCTCCGACCTACTGAACATTTGTGAAGAACAGCGTCGTGGCGCATCATTACGCCTAATCTTCGACGATCTCGAATGCGCATCACCTAAACCTTTTCTACGTCCCTATGCAATTCGTGATGACACCTTCTTTCTTCGCAAATTCAGCACTGATGGTCCCGAATTCCTTCTTGTTAAACCTAAAAGCTTCCGTGCGGCCATCTTGCACCAGCTTCACGATGTTGCCAAGCCTGGTCATCTGGAAAAAACCCGCACGTACGACCGTGTGGGGCGTCTCTTCTATTGGCCCGGCCGATACAAATCCCTGCGACAATACGTGACCACCTGCGACCTCTGCCAATGGCGGAGGCCGCAGGCGGTCTGCCACTCTGCTCCCCGGTGAACTTCAGCCTATCGAAGTTCTTTTTGAGCGATTTTTCCGTGGAGGTTTGAACTTTCCTGTCCTTTTTCCTGTATCCAAGCCTGGAATCGAGTGTGTGGACATCGCGAAAAAGTATTCCACACGTTTTGCAATCACCCGTGTCTTGCCTACGTGTTCCTCGACCGATGTGTCCGATTTTCGTCTAGCCAACTTCATTCTGCACCACGGAGCTGCCCGTCAATTGGCCACCGATCGTGGCCGATACCTCTTATCCAAAGTTTTTACGACCTTCTGCGCTCCTGCTAAAACTCAGCACAAATTTGCAACAGCATATCATCCGCAAACAAACGAAGTCACCGAACGACTCAACCGGACTTTGACGGATATGCTTTCTGCCTATGCCTCAGCGCACCATAGCGATTGGGACATTGCCTTTCCCTACATTACATATCCTGCAATTCTTGCTGTCACGACAGACGGGATTTTACCTTTTCTACCTTCTTTACGGCTGTGAGCCTGCTTTGCACTGCACATCTTAGTGCCCTTTTCTGCACCCTTGTCCACCGAATACATTCACGATGCGATCCCCCGTGCTACGTTTGCCAGGCAGAGTGCCCGTTACCGGCTTCACGCGTCACAAGCCTCGCAGAAAAATCGATACGAACAGTGCCAGGGGCCAGTACAGTTACCTGAAGGATCATAGGCCTTTCTCTGGACACCATTGTTCTTTCTTTGTACACCTTGTCAACTTGGTTGTCAAATACAGTGCCGATACTGTGACAGAGGGCTACATTACGCGCTAACTGCAGCTTAAAAATGGTAGAAACCATGTACCATAGTGAAAAACCAGGTATATTCATTAACCCTTACTCCCACCTGTTCCCAATTCAATGTTCTGAATATTTCTTGGAAACATGCTGTGAATAAAATTGAAGAGATTGTCTCTCTTTGTTTGACGCCCTTCCTTATTGGTATTTTACTGCTCTCCTATGGAGAATGATGGTAGCTGTGAACCCATTGTAAATATCCTTCAGTATTCTTACATAAGGCTTATCTACACCCTGGTTCTGTTACGCCTGAATGACTGCGAAGGTTTCGAACGAGTCAAATGCTTTCTCATAATCAATGCGGGCAATATAGAGGGGTTCACTATACTTACCGCACCTCTCTATCACGTGATTGATCGTGTCGATATGGTCCATTGTTGAGTAGCCTTTACAGAACCCTGCTTGTTCTTTAGGTTGATTGAAATCTAAGGCTGCAGAAATTGTGTTAGCAATTACGTTGGTAAGCGTCTTAGACGACTGAGAGGAAGCTGATCGGCCCGTTTTTTTTCAAGTCCTTCATGTCACCTTTCTTATGGATTAGGAGGATGTTCACTTCTTTCAAGATTTCGATACACTTGCGGTGATTAGGCATTGCTTGTACAGGTTTGCCAGTATTTCAAGTGCAATTTCTCTGCCATCCTTGAAGAGGTCTCCTGTTATCTGATCCTCACCACGTGCTTCACGCTATTTAATTTCTTTCAAAGCCTTCCTTACTTTTTCTGTCGTTACTGCTGGGATGTGTATCTCCTCTGAACTACTTTCTCAGGCGGCATTATCCTGGGCGTCCCGGCTACCGTACAAATCTTTATTGAACTCCTCGGCAACTGTGTGTATTTTATTTATATTTGTGATGACATTGAATTTCTTGTCTTTTAGTGCATACATCTGATTTTTCCCGTGCATATAAGCCTCTTCACTACTTTCACTCTACCTCATTTCTTTACAGCATGCTCGAACCTCTTCATATTATACTTCTTACTGTCAGCTGTCCGACGCTCGTTGATTAACTTCGAACGCCCCGCTAGTGCTATTCTGTCGGCCGGTGTAGAGATTGCTATATTTTGCCATTTCCTAATAATTTTTTTGTCTCCTGGAAAAATTTAGCAGTATCCTGTGCAGCCATGGTGCCCCCGACTTCTACTGCACACTCTGTGAAAATGCACGTATGATTGTCGCTGACTTCCTGTGTTAAACTGTGCTTCCTCCGTAAGAGTTATGTATCGGTTAAGCAGGACAGTCCTAAAATATTCTACATTACGCCCTATTGTTAGCTCATTATTCAGCTTCTTTTGTACTAGCTTCTTATGGTCCCCCCTGAAACCTAGCCTAATTTGATATCTTACCATACGATGGTCACTACACCTTACTCTTCTGAGCACTTCCGCATCCTTCACGACGGCAGGGTTATGGCATATTATGAAGTCTAATTTATTTTTATGGTCTTCATTCGGGCTCCTCCACGTCCACTTCTGGCTCTCCCGTTTACAGAAGAAGGTATGCATTTTGCGTAGGTTATTTTGTTGTGCAAACTGAACTAGTAGGTCCCCCCCTTCCTAATTCTACAGCCCTGACCACCGTTCCCAACTGCCCTCTCTCCACCCTGATTCTTGGCTACTTCAGCAATGAAGTCTCCCATAACTACGATATACTGTGCTTTTACTTCAGTGATTGCTGAATCCACATCTTCGCAGAGGTGTCCCACTACCTCACCGTCGTGGCTGGATGTGGGCCCGTAGCCCTCTACTACCCTGAGTTTGTGCCTCTTATTGAGCCTAATTACAAGACATGCTACCCTTTCGGTAATTCTATGGTGTTCTACATTGCCAGCTATGCTTTTATTTACTAGACATCCAACTTCAATTTCTCGTCTGTCCACTAGGCCACGGTAGCATAAGATTTGTCCGTTTTTCTGCACTGCAAAGGTTTCACTTGTCCTCCTGACCTCACTAAGCCCTATGAGATCCCATTTATTGCCCTTTGTTTCCTCAAACAACACCTCTAGACTCGCTTTTCTAGATAAGGTTCTCGTGTTAAACGTTGCCACGTTCAAATTACAATGGCGGCCTGTCCGGGTACAGGGATTCTTAGCACCCTCTTCTGCGTCACAGGTATCACGATAGCCGTGGTCAATTGCTTCACAGCCACTGGAAACTGAGGGCCCTGGGTTAATTGGCGTATTCAAGGGAGGTTGTCGCCGTAACTACGCCAGGGTAGCCAATTGTGATCTGTTGCGAGAGTGCGTTACCATCAAGGGTCGCCAGGGTCCAGCTTCACCCCAAGCCCCATTCTGCAACTTCGTCAATACGCGGATTTTTTTAAATCCGGTGCGAATTCTGTAACACCGGCCTTCGAACCACAGTCCTTCTGCACGCGAGGCCGATGCTCCACCTCTGCCACCGCTGCACTTATAGCTTTATATCTTCTCATAGTGCTTATCAAGCTGATTACTAATATACAGTCAGTAGATTTTCATCACAAGGTTGTCTGACCAAAAAGCTTGGCATTCGTTAATACAAAGTACTGTAAACTGGGGATTCTCTGTTAGAGTGTACCAAACAATAAAGATATATTTTCAAGAAAATGCATACGCAGGAAAAAGTAATATTTAAGTAAGTATGGAAGAGGAAAGGGAAAACATTTGAGGCAATAACAAACAAAAGTGAGTGGCGTCTTCACATTCTGGAAAGCCTACTCTGGAAAGCTAGCGCTGCTACTTCGGCTTGATTCACCAGGAATTTCTGGTCCTCAAGCCATGAGCTGCTTATCCTACTGTGCCACTCCTTTAGGGTTTGGTTCGTATACCAAGCGAGGTGGTATGTGTGTCCTGGTATGTCACAGGCGAGCAGTTTTAGGGTTACGTTCAAGGAGAACTTTATTGCTGAGAAGGGGTCATGTAAAAGGCACTGCTTTGAATACGCAGGCGCACATCATGAGTGCATTTGGGAGGCTGAGAAATAGGTTAATAGTCCTTCCTTTCTTGGGAGCACTGACGACGGTCGATATTAGTTATATGGGGGCAAGATTCATGGTTTTCTTTAGAAGTTTGAAAGCTTGGGGTGAGATGTGTCCTTTGTGAAAGCTCAGGCGTGCTGGCTGCGAGTCTAAGAATTGTCACGAAGCTTGGTGCGGTTGTAAATGTGTTGGCTAGTTTTTGGCGGTTGCGTATATGGCATTAATAATGAGACGGTCTGACGCTGCTGTTTGAGTCTTATACTATAAGTGCTTGTGCCGATCCATATTGGTATTGGGCGACTTCGATGAAGTGAACGTAAAGCTTTGCTATAGTTTGCACTCAGTGGACAGAAGCTAGCTGATCATCTAGTATGCACATTCAGCATGCAGTATTGTACACACAGTGTGAATATTTTTATGAGAAGTTACCACTGATTACAGGCAAGGCATCAGCGAAAATTTGTTACGTTACAAGAGGCATGCGCATCAACCGCCACAAACGCGGCAGGAAGAGCGCGGACTCTCAGTAGGCTAGGCGCAATGTGACTAAAAAAAGGAGATTCTGAAAGAGAAAAAAATAGAACATGAATTGCCAAACAAAGCTTCCGCACCAATAAATAAAAGTTATGCCTGCTAACATGCAGGAAAAGAGACAAAAACACACAGGAGGGCTTCTGCTCTCTTATAGACCCGTAGTTCCGACTCATCAGTGACGAAACACCAATCAGCTTTACTATGACTTACGAAAATGCCTAACGAAGCCCGCTATTAGGCAGGTATGCTGCAAGAAAAAGTACTGGATTGAGTAAACGAGGGAAACAGTCAATTACAGCATATTCAGCGCCCTCACGAATCAGACGCTCATACAAAATTGCTTGCCAAGAGCCTCATTTTGCCCTAGAAGTGAACGCACAGATCCCATTCCAATAGTAGATTTTTGTCGCAAGATCAAATAGGGGAATATGAGTGCTTAACACGAAACAAGTTGGCTAAAAAAATTGCATCGGATGCCAAGTGGTGCTCATGGAACCACTTAGAAAAATGGACAAAGAAATTTCATGAGCAAGGGAGGGTATGGAGCCAGCAAAAGTAGCATTTCATCAGAATTTTTTCTTTTTTCAATTAATCGCCAAGCGCTTACGGACGCGAGCAGAGCAGCATAACACCGACCAATTCAGGATTGGAAAATCGTGCTGGAATGAATTTGGTAAATGCCGGAATTATAACTTCAGACAGCAGAACAACGACATTAGCATACACTTTTTGAGTCAGAAGCCCCCAATCCCGCCAAAAAAGACGCTTACCCGACACCGTTGGCGCTGAATGATTCTACGTCCACAGGTAAGAGAAAGCCCAAGTGCCAAAAAGACGCCGGAGTTCTTGAATAACGGTTGCAGGGCTGAGAGCGTTACCTATTTTAACAATCCTTCAGTCAACCGTGACTATACGAAACAGGGTCATTGCATTCACAGTGTAGGCAGCCCCAGCAATCTGGAAATGCGAAAATAATCCGCTGGAAAGCGCTAGGGAATGCACGTGCTGTCATATCCGCAAAAGGCTCACTATCACCCGCGTAAGTGTTGGGTGAGTTCCTCGGACAAAGAACAGGTCACCATTAGTGTGAGAGAGCCTGTGAACGAACACCTGCGCACTGAGGCTAATGTTTTGGGAAGGCTTTGTTACACATTTAGTGCTCTGCAGCACATTTGCGCCGATATAATGAAATTACGCGGCTGCGTGAACATTTATAGGTCTGTTGAGCCATTTCGGATCTCCAAATGAACGAACGCGAATTGACGAGCTTTTATTCCGTCCCTCGCTTTTGTGATTGCAGGCTCCATAGTCCTTATTCTGTCCTGCTACTTTGTCTGTCTCCCCGCACGGGGCACCTTGAGCAATCTTGGTGACGGTACTGGCGATACCGCGGACCCCGAGCCCCCATACGCCTGCTGTAATTTACCGTGGCTACGAGTTTTATGGTGAAGGGCAGAAACCACAAACGGTGGCCGTCGGAGCCCAGCTCAAGCTCCGGCGGATGGGCTCCCTGTCTGTTTACCAGGCAGGGAGCTTTGGGAACTCTCCCGGTATCAGGGTAACCCGAGCGAAGGAAGTACCCCCGTCCCCTGCTTTTACACATGCTGTATGGTTTTTTCTAAATTTGCCAAAACCAACGATCGGCACCCTAAAAGGGGCCGCACCGAAGTATCCTATCTACCCCTTCCAACCATGCCAATCCTAAAACCTGATAACTACCCCCATTTCATGGTAATTAGGTCTGTTGAACAAGCCAGGCGTATTGCAATCAGTCCGTTTTCTTGATTTCGAAATTGCTGGAACATGTTGTAGGTGAATCCTATAAAGCTAATAAACAGAGAACCGGTGAAATCATGGTCGAGGTACATAGTGAGCAGCAGGCTACAAAACTCTTGAAGCAGACCCGTGTTGCCGATCGTGACATCAAGGTCACACCACACCGCAGCCTGAACAGCTCGCAGGGCGTGATCTCGGAGCCAGATCTTGCAAATGAGACAGAGGCCGATCTTTTTGAAGGCCTGAGAAGTCAAGGTGTGACGGCTGTGAGTCGCATAACAATAAGGAGAGACGATATGTATTACCCACAAAACATTTCATTCTGACATTTGATCGTTCTGTACTTCCAGACCATATCAATGCTGGTTTCATCCGGTGCTCCGTCCGAGCGTACATCCCGAACCCGCGGCGGTGTTTCAAGTGCCAGTGGTTCGGGCATGGTACCAACTCGTGTCGGGGCTAATTAACTTGAGCCAAGTGTGTGCAACAAGGTCATCCCTCTGATAATTGTAGTTCAGAACAACTCCTCTGCATTAACTGTCAGGGCCCACACGCGGCGTACTCCAGAATGTGAGAGCAGTTCCAGCTAGAAAACAAAATATTACACACCATGGTCACAGAGAACATCACCTTCGCGGAGGCGCGAAAGAGGTTCGCCTCTTTCTCCCTAGGGAGGTACGCCAACGCAGCTCGCCGGGGGGCGGAGCGGCGTCTTGTTTCGGTGGGGACCCAGTACCGGGAGGCGGACTTGGTCCCGCCTCCGCAACCCACCCGGGTTGCCTCTTGCAGCCCAACCCGCCTGCTCACCGCTCGCTGAGTCAGCAGTGGTTGTGGAGGCATCCACGTCAAGTGGGGATGCTGGTGCACCCAAAGTTACGTACTCTCCACAGGCCCAAAGCACATGCTAGGGCCCGGAGGAGATGGAGACGGAGGAAACTGCAGCAATTGCCACATCCGCCGCTCCTCCTGTGCCACCCGGGGCGCTCCTGACGCCCTCGGCGGTCGCGGCTCAAACGAAGGGCACCAGAAAGGGTGCGAAGTCTGGGGGGTCCGGTACGCCGGGTATCCCTTCGAAATCTGTTGATGAGATGGATGTGGGACCTTTCCTGTCTGCTTTGCAGAGGAAGGAGCGGGTCTCTCCATATAAACCTCCAGAGAAGGCAAAACAAAACCTCCCAACAGAGCAAGCCCCAAAAGACCTTACATAAAAAGTCACACTCCAGTAGCTCTAACACATCATAATGGCAATAGAAAACATAGTTCAATGGAACTGCAGAGGCCTTCGTAATATTCTTGATGGCGTGTATGAGATTCTGCATACCAATCAGACGGATGCAATGTGTGTCCAGGAAACACATCTGAATTTCAAACAAACAAATTTCTTGAATAGTTACCTGGTATACAGAAAGGACAGGGATGGCTGCACACACTCTTCTTACAGTGTGGCCATAATCGCCCGCAAATCCTTAGCCTGCCACAATGTGAACTTGAACACTGTCCTTCAGGCTGAAGCCATCCGCGCAATAATTTTTAATAGGTTGATAACGGTATGCTCCATATAAATTGGTCCTGATTATGCACTTTCCAGCTCTGACTTCGATGCGCTGGTCGACCAGCTGCCCGAACCATACATTCTAACAGGCGATCTTAATGCACACAACTCTCTTTGCGGCTCCTACAGAAGGGATGCCCGAGGTCGCCTGATAGAGAAATTCCTTACATCTTCAGGAGCATGCCTTTTCAACAATAAACAGCCTACTACAATAACATAGGCCACAACACATACTCACATCTTCACCTGGCTATTGGTTCTGCAATTCTCTTTTCATGTCTTGAGTGGGGTGTGGGCACGCACCCATATGGTAGTGACCATTTTCCCACTTCATTAACTTATATAGGTACAGGCCCGAGCAGTCCATCTTCACATAAAAGGTTTAATGAAGCAAGAGCTAACTGGAATACATTTAGAGAGACATCCAAACTACACCACACATCCATCAAACACCTACACGTTGAAAAGCTACCCAACTGCTCACGGCGCACACCCAGGCGGCACAGAAAGTGTGCCCGAAGACCGGCCCGTCTATGGCCGCTTTCTGACATGTCCGGCCAGCATCCAGGTTCTGGCAGCCACTGATCATGCGTTGAATGGCCGACATTCGGCAACCAGCGCTTCGGTATTTTTCCGTCCGCCCGTGTCCGGACGCACAACGGCAGCTAACCGGCTGCCAGATATTCAGTTCTCTTACGGCTGCCGATGTTGAGAAACAGAACGGCCGAAGTACGGCCTTAGGGCATCCGTTTTTTCTTCGGTAAGCGGTAATCGGCCGAAGCACGGCAAGCGACCGGCCACAGAATATGCGTATTCTTGGGGCAGTTGGTGTTCGAAAGGAGACCGGCCGGAGCGCGGCTGCCGTGCATTCGTTGTTTCAACGGCGAACCGCGCGTCCGGCGGTAGAATTTCCGGCAACCAGTGTTATAAAGGATACCGGCCGACGTACGGCTCCAGAAAATACGTTTTTCATTCGGTTAGCTGTCCTCGGCTGAACTACGGCAAGCGAATGGCCACAGAATTGTTGGCAACCGGTGTTCAAGAGGATACCGGCCTACGTAAGGTATGTGTTTATACGTCATTGTTTCGGCAAACGCATACAGCCGAACAACGGCACGCGCCTGGGCGCCGAGAAGTCATGCACACACAAAGGAGACCGACCGGTTTTTTCCTGGGGGGAGAAAAAGCCGTTAGTGAGCCGAACGATGGGGACGCGTTTTTCATCCGCTCCGTGTTTCTACGTTTTAAATGAACGAAAATCGTTTGTCAACAGTAATAAGTGTTCTCGGTGAACGGGCAAGGTGCAAGGACTCACTGGACGTAAGCAGGGAACCTTTTAGGCCAGCGAAATGTCATTTATTGCCACAAGAAGACTGTGCCACACCGACGGGTGAGCTAAGCCTCGCCAGTCATCGCCGCTACCACGCCTCTGCCGCCGGCTTCATCGACGCATCAGCTCGAGGCTAATCGCCTCCTCAAGAAATGGAGAGCACTGGAGACATCGACCCGGCAGAGATGTCCGATCCGAGATTGAGATGGTTCACCAAAATACCTGGCCTTCAAGGGCGTCGAGCAAGCGGCCACCACGCAGGAGGTAAACCGCCACCATTTCAAGGACTCCCCACCAAAGAAAGGCAAGTGCGAGCAAAAGCGCAAGTTATTCTGCTTACAATTAAACGGCGACAAGAAATATTGCACTATGTTGTTGGTGATAAACGTAGAAGAGACTCGCTCCGTGCATTGGTAGGATCAACTTCATGCCCTGCACTATGTTACTTCATGGGATTTTACGACTGCCTATTTAGAAAAAAAAATTACTTTAAATTTGCGATAAAAACAGAGCCTTCTCACTGACGAAGCCTAGCTGTTAATTTAGTTCCGATGTTTGAAGGTGAGCTCAGCTACTCTTGGAATATGACTCATTTGATTAAACATAATCGCCAGCATCCTGGGAAACATGGATTTTGTTAGGATTTTCTTGCTCAACGCAGACTGTTAAGTTCACGTACGATTTGGCTCTTGCAATAGATAAGCTTAAAGTGGTTGATTGTATATTCTTGGACTGCAAAAAAGCAAATGATGGTGTCACAAACTCGAGCGTACGACGTCTAAAAGTACCTTATAAATTTTTCATTTCATTTGTACAGCGCCTAATTCTTCTTGCAGTCGTTCGATTCATTCAGGTCGGTTCCATTCGCCCCTAGACAATATGGAGCTTTCTCGAACGAAGAGACGGTAACACGATCACTCGCCGGCTCGCCGGCGAGAAAACAACAAAAATAAAACCTCCGCCGCTCCGGTTTCGTCGAAGCTTCCAGTACTTTCGAGGAGGTGCGCGTGGCCTTGCCAGTGCTAAAGAGCGTCGATGATTCTTGAAGGGAGAAGAGTTAAGTTATTCGCTGACGGTGGCGGGCGCGTTGTGTGTTGTGCTCTCCATCTCCGCGCCGGCACGGTTGTAAAAAGAGAAGCCGCGCCTAAGCAAACCAGCTACGTTTGGCAGTCGTGATGTGACAACGGCACCTGTCAGTTTGTGCATCACACCATCGGCGACCCGCGCCCTGGAGGACTTCAACGTACTCCCGGGCCTCGAATCACCGTGATCGTCCCGGACGGCCTGGCCTACAACGAAGCCGCGCTTCCCAGGTAGCCGAATCGCCTCCGACACCGGTGCATCGTCCGGCCCGGTCGGTGAATATGCTGGGACTCTGTCTCTCATAAGCATCCAACTGTTCGTTTTCTTTTCTTGTTAACTGCTACGCTTCGTAATATTCATTTGTTAGCGCTCCTGTTTGTATCATTTTGTCGAATTGGACTGTTTCTTGTATTTGAATTCCATCTAAGTTGTCTGTCATGATCGATCCGTTACCTCGGGCTTGTGTTTGTAACTTGCCTGTCTACATATAAGTCTTTGTGCTGTTTATCGTTCAGGGCTCTTGCTCATTCTTGCCGCTCTGGTCGGCGAAAGCCGCACATCAGATGGCCATCCCCTTTGTCACCTATGCACTGTGGATTCGGTGGGGTTTGTTGGCTCTCTGGAGTCGACTCCCCATATCTTGCGACAATGCACCCTAATTTAAAGAACCGGGTGACAGATGGTGTTCCATATCACCTTCTGCGTAGTACATTTCATCCTATGAACTGAATGAATCGGTTTTTGCATTGTTATTACTACTGACCCTATAGCTTTGTTCAAAAGTACTGTGTAGTTTACCGGACTATAGCGAATGAACGTGATACCGTATACCTGCAGCTTTATTCGAATTTAATAATATCCTGGTGTGCTGATTCAGAAAAGATTTTGGGTGTGAAACATTGTGGTAACGGCACCTTTACAAGAAAACCTTCATTCCAATTGAATAAGTATATCGTAAATTATGCTGCTGTGACAACGGCCGAGGAAAAAAAATACCTAAGATTTTATTTAGGGAGTGGTTAGAGGTTAAATAGGCAGGTTACACCATAAAAGTTACGGCTTCATATGTTTTTGGCTTTCTGAAACGAAATTTCAGTGAACCTCCATATAACTGAAAAGAACAACCGTATTTCACTCATGCGCGCTCAATCTTGGAGTACGCACGTGTTTTCGTGGATCCCTACACCAAAGAGCTGGTTGATACGCTCGAAAACATATAGAATATGTAGGTGCGATTCGTATTAGGTAATTGGCACGCTCAACTTAGCATGAGAGAAAGTAAAAGTAAACTGAAATGGCAGGACGTGGAAGATCACAGACGAAACTACAGGTTGAACTTTTTTCGTAATATCTATCATTCGAAAACTGGAGTACAAGGGGATAAGTATGTCCAAGCGCCATTCTACATATCGCAAAGTGGGACGGCTAGCTTAAAGCAAATTATTAACTTTCCTGTAAAGGTGACGCCTTGCGCGATTCATTTTATTTTACATCAATACTGCAGTGTAATTATCTTCCACGTATGATTGCATTAACTATTTATATTGGCGATTTTCAGCGCGCTTTGTAGAATTATTTTGTTATTTTGTCTCATATTTAATGCTTAATGTTATGTATCTCCCTTCTGTAATGCATGCAAAGGCAAGCAGGCATCAAATAAATAAACAAATAAATAAATATATAAATAAATAAATAAAACAATGAATAAATAAAGGAATAAAAAATAATTAAAAAAATAAAAAAATAAATAAACTTCCAGAGGCGCAAGTCTGCCTCCGATAGGTTGAGAACCCTACGCATTCAACCTTGACCAATAAAATTCTTATTGCCCTATTTGTTGCAGTATGCAAGGTTACCTGTATGCATGCTACCATTGCTATGTTATTGGTTTGAAACAAATTATGTAACTCTAATTTTACGCCTTTCCTTGCGTGAACACAGAGGGATGCAACTGCAGCCGCCTGAAGCAGGGCGTCATTCGCAACGCGTCTAGAATTTTTGGAACGTAGTATGACATTAGAAGGAAATTAAGTTCTTTTGTACTATTAAGTGGTCTGGACGTAACTAATGAAAACAACATTAAAATAGATTGAAAATGAAAGTACCTGTTCGCTCCTTCTTAGGATCAGCCCTGCGCAAGATCATCAGAAAAGTTGATCGAGTAGAAAATGTCTTTGCAAGAAAAATGGGCAAAAAATGGACATACTTTTTTGTGAAGGAGTTATAATAAATGCTCCTGACTGTTTTGTTGAGAACCAAGACTCTTCGTAAAGGCATTCACACCGGTTTTATATACATCAAAATTGGTCAAGCAACTGCTATAAAATAGTTTATGTAGTCATAGCATGAAAGTGTTCCGGAATATCGCCCTAAAAGGAATTGGCTAAAAGCGGCGCAATTTATCTCTCTGAAATTCAACCCACTAAAGTATGCGCCCTCCGTTCAAGCTCTACATCTATCTATTCAAGCTCTACAAAGAACTGAACATTTTCGGTGTTCGGCAGTTAAAGAGGCACAGCAATTAAAGGAACGACAATTTGTGAGCACTGTTTAATAAACGAATTTTGCTGTCAACTGAGGCTGGTAATTAAGCAAGGCTGCGCTGAAAGCTTGACGGCTGGTGGTTGCGCGCGAGCTCACTTTGATGTGGCTGCATTGGACCCAAAATGCTGGGTTTGTGCTGCTTCTGCACTGCGCGAATGAGTCATCTGCTTGCGCGACATGCAGTGACCGGCCTCAGTACAGTTAACGTACTGTGGCTGACCTCCAATGCCCGTAGCACGGCCGTATTTCCGGCAGCTTTAGTCCGGCTGGAGTCCGACGACCGTATCTCGGCGGTCCTCCGGCGGCCGTACTTCGGCCGTACACGGGTGACTTTGGAATGGCCGGAGCTCTACGGCTGTAATCTGGCCGTATGGCCGTAAGCCGGTCGACTGGCCGACGGACACTGGCCGTTGGACAGCCATAGGAGTACGGCCGTATACGGCCAAAAGGCCCACATTTGGACATGGGCCGAACATGGCTGCCGGAAAACGGCCGGACAGAATATCACCGGCCAAAGTACACCGGCCCGTTTTAGGCCGAACAGTCCTGTGCTGCCTGGGCATCCTCGACGCCACCGAAAAGTCCATTCCCCACGCCTCTGGTGCCCCGCCCAAGCAGCGGAGACCGGGGTGGAATAAGGACTGTAGGCGTGCGCGAGAGGCCCATAACAAAGCGTGGGGTAACCTTCGTCGGTACCCCACGTCGGGTAACCTCATTTTGTTCAAACGGGCCAAGGCGTTAGGAAAACGTGTGCGCCATGAGGCAAAACGAGAGAGTTGGCGTTCCTTCATAACATCAATAAACTCCTACAGAGACCCACGGAAAGTATGGACAATAATACGCAACCTTAAAGGACAACGAACACACAGCCTGCCTCTGGTTAGCACAACAAGGAACACACTCGAAGACCACGCTGACACACTCGCACAACACTTCTAACACGTGTCCAGTTCAGCACACTACACAAACATTTTCATAAAACACAAACAAACAGCCAGAAAGAAGCCTATACCAGATAACAATAGGTCAACATCTTCTTATAACTCAGACTTTTCACTGCATGAGCTGAGGGCTGCTTTGAGCGCGTGTAAACCCTCAGCTCCAGGCCCAGACAACATGACATATTCCATGATGCAACACCTACACGCAGACACAGTTAAAGCACTTTTAAATAAATATAATAAAATATGGCTTTCGGGGCACATCCCATACTCTTGAAGGGAGGCCATTGTGGTGGCTTTCTTAAAGGAGGGAAAGGACCCGTCGTCCCCCTAAAGCTACCGTCCTATAGCCTTCATGAGCTGCCTGTGGAAGATATCCGAGGTGATCAATCGCAGGCTCTTGTACTTCCTTGAGTACAACGGTCTTCTCGAGAGCTGCCAGGCAGGCTTCAGGGTTGGGCTATCGACGAGGGATCAACTGGTAGCACGTGACACATATATCAAGGATGCCTTCGTGCATAAGCAGTACTGTTTAACTGTCTTTTTCGACCTCAAGAAGTACTACGACACCACTTGGCGTTATGGGATCCTTAGTGACCTCAAGTCATTCAGTGTTTCGGGTAACATGTTAAACACCCTTGCTATTTACTTGTCACAGAGAACGTTTCGACGGAGAGTTGGCTGTGCGCTCTCAAAGGTTCACGAACAAGAAAATTGCGTGCCGCCAGGTGGCGTGTTGAGTTGCACTCTCTTATTAGTAAAAATAAACTCTCTTGAAAAAGCAGTGCCACCAGCAATCTCTTATTTTATGTATGTAAATGACGTGCAAATATCTTTTAAATCACGCAATATGTCAATATGCGAACGTCAAGTCCAGCTCGGCGTCAAGAAAATGGCCGGCTGGGCTGACAAGAATGGTTTTAAATTGAATCATATAAAAAGCTCCTGCTTTCTGTTCTCCAAGAAGCGCGGGGTCCATATGGACCCAGACATTACTCCTAATGGCATGTCGCTTCTTATGAACAAGGAGCACAAGTTCTTAGGTGTGTTGTTTTACCACAAACTCACAGACATCCCACATATCAAGAAACTTAGGCATAAATGTCTGAAAACAATGAATATCCTTAAGATTCTCTCCCGCCAATGCTATGGGGCTGACAAAGAACTCCTACTACGGATCTATACTGCTTTGGTTGGTTCTCGTTTAGACTACGGCAGTGTGGTAAATGGATCGGCCATGAAAACTGCGTTGCGATTGCTTGACCCAGTGCTGCACTTAGGGCTATGGGTTGCGTCAGGTGGTTTTCGCACTAGCCCTGTCGAGAGTCTGTACGTCGAGTTTAATAAGTGGAGCCTTGCGAACCAACGGACGTACATGGACTTACTTTATGCTTTTAAAATTTCATCGCTGAATAACCATCCTTTTTGTTCTGTCTTTAACAACACATCCACATCTGTGCTCTTTGTAAATCGCCCATCCATTCCTCTGCCCTTTTCACTTAGAGTAAGAGAGTGAGCCTCGGATCACAGCGCTTCGTTTTTAGATGTGTACAGGTGACCCATTTCAAACATTTTACCGCCTTGCCAAGTTCGCCGTGTGTCCTGTGGCCTTTCTTTTATGAAACTTGACGGACATCGGGTCCCGCGAGCTGCAATACGGCAGCACTTTCTGTCTCTGCAGTTTAGCTACCCACTTGCAGAATTTTACCGTGACACTTTTAAAACCTCCACTATGGTCTCCTGCACTGCTCATGGTCGGAATTTCAATGCAGCCAGAACAGAACACAAGCGTGCACACAACAATTTTTTCACCAGAAGCGTACGGAACTTTACTGATTGTACGACACATACTTGAAAATCAAATTCAGCAGTCTATCATCTACACAGATTCCTTGAGTGTTGTTCGCACACTATCATCGCATACACCCCCCAAAAACCACGTAGGTAATTTTGTTTTCAACACCATAATGTCTGTGTATGCGCAGAAGCATGAGATACTCCTCTGCTGTGTACCAGGACACGCTGGGATCGCTGGGAACGAGGTGGCAGTCGAGAGTTCCGGTGCTGCTGCACTCCGGAACACTGTCGATATAACCGTACCATATACAGACCTCAAGCCACACATAATACAACACTTGCGCAGAACATGGCAAACCCACTGGAAAGAACAGACAGACAACAAACTACATGTAATAAAGCCACACTTGGGATGGTACACAGCTGACTCACACAAAAGACACACAGAAGTCGCCTTGGGTAGGCGGCGGATAGGGCACACCCATGAAACGCACTCGTATGTGCTGACGGAATCTTCTAGACGCCAGTTCAGCAGGTGCGCACAGGCCCTATCCGTAGTGCACATACCAATCACATGCAAGGCACGTCACACAACACGACAGCAACACTTCAGAGAACTCTACAGACAACATATTCCCCTATATCCTTCGCTGTTTCTGGTTGACGGTGCCATGGATTCCGTGAAACGTGTGTTTCAGTATTTGTCAGACGTTAAGTTTTTAAACCTCATTTCTTATCACGCATCATCAAAACTGGCCCCATACACGAGCCATCACCATTATCTTTACTTGATTTTACTATGTTCGGTTTGCAGGTTTTTTACCCGCCTTTTTGTGGTAACCACTTCACTTCAATAAATAACCTTTTCTCTTGCGCTCTTTGCCCTTAGTTGGGTTTGCGCCATAAAAACCCAACCATCATCATCAGATTTCTTTGTGTGTCTGTGTCAGTCAACGAGAGCATCATGTTTGTTGTTGCTCTCTGGGAGCCGAGCCTGGGTGTTTGGCAGGCCCCAGGTGTGGTGAAAACGGGTTTTGCTTTTGGTCCCAGGTAAGGTGAGCCAAGGTTGTTGGGTCCAACGTGGAAGTTTTGCGTTGTACGACGGTTTGCTTCTCGGTTTTTGCAGTGACAGCACAGCTTTCGAGCACATACAGGTAGTTCCTGGGACTGCATTCGGGGCGCATGTTCGTGGTACCAGCCTCGCGGACGTCGTTTGTGGGCCCGACGGTAGGTGGGAAACACAAGTCTAGTCCGGTGTTTGTGCTGAGCGTAATGGCGAGGCCGGCGCCTATAAACGGGTGCTGGAAGCCATTTACGCAGCCGCCGGCGACATTGGCTCTTCAGACCAAGGATGTCTATCAACTGCATACCCCAGCACTCGAAAATGACGTCTTGTGCACGCGGGTTGAAATACTGAGACGGCTTGGTTTAGGAACCACTATTACTAGGGTCACGCCGTGCAGCCGTTGATTCGGCCCCGACTTCCATGTCTACAATGCATTCGGGTGGGTCGAGGACGGGCGTGGACGTAGGGACTTGATAGGTGATGACGACATCATTCTTTATGTGAGTGTCAGGGCCACAGGTATTGACACGTTATGGCATCAGTAGCATGTCAAAAATCGGGATATTAAAGCAGCATGTAGATGGTAAAACAGAGGCAGTGCCTTGCCTCGTAGGCGAAACTTGTTGTGGTGAACCAACTTTTGTAGTGGATGCTGCGGGTGCTGCCTCTCTCACGACGCCTCTCAACATCGTGGTGTCTGTGATGGCAAGCGATTGTGCCGCTGGAGATGAAACCCCGTTGGAGTCTGCACTGGTTGTGGATGACGGTTGTGAAGGCGACTGGCGGAAGGAAGCTCGGCGTAATGTTGGTGGGAGGCTCACCGGTGCCTGCGCGTAGGGTGATTGCAGCGGGCGAGGCTGGCCACGGACGGTGGGCGCCCGTGATGTGGTTGGGGACCCGTTTTCTTGTGGCAGGTTAGGCTGCCGAACTGGAAATGCAGGGCAACGTTACGACGGTGGTGAGCAACAACGTCGCCGTGTTGGGTGGCAGGGAGGCTACCATGGTTGGCGGCGCAACGTGTGCAAGCCATGCTGGTACCTCGTCTGCTGCAGGCGGCGGTTTGTGTTCTCGATAGCCGTAGTGCTCTAGCACGGCAGCCCGAAGGTCATCGTAGGAAGTGGCGCTGGGCGGTGGTAGGGGATGACGCTGCGGAGCTCTAGTGAAAGCGTCCCCCTGAAGATCGAGTGCATCAGAAACCATATACTGACGTGCTGAGGCAGAGGGTAACCGCAAACTTGAAGAAGCAACAACTGAGGTTTCTCGAATTACGAAACCGGGATGTTTCGAAGTGGCGTCCACCACGCTAACCTTACGTCAATGGTTGGCCGGCCAGCGGCAGTGACGCAATGTCTTCATCAAACTTGACAACCACTCAGCAAATCAGCATGGATCATCAAGACGTCGAAAAGACATCCAGCGCGATTCCTTCGACTGGTGTACGGTTACGAGCGGAAAACACGTCAAGCAAGACTCATCCCAGCAGCCTAGCCGCACGACTCATGGCTCGCAATCTCCTTCCCCAAAGAAGTCACGACTGCCACTCTTACCGGTGAGTGATTACAAAGTGGTTCTTCGCCCCAGAGGGCTCAGCCTTGCGGAGATCAGCCCCGTTCAACTCTCCTTTGCCATTCAATTCATCACTAAGGCTCCGATTGCGATAACCAAGGCATGGAAATTTCGCATCGACCCGGACAAATACTTGCAATTATCGGCACACCAAGCCAAGCAGCAGCCAATAACTTAGCCACACTCACCGGGCTTCACCTCGGAGGCAAAGTGCACGAGGTCCGAGCTTATCAAACTTCGCCCCACGACTCGGTACGCGGGGTTATTCATGGCGTCCCTGCCGAAGCTGACTCCGACTATTTATTGGAGATGGTCTGCGCCCTTGACGCCACACTCATTCAGGCTCGAAGAATGGGTAATCCAACTCAGCCCTTGTGACGTTTTCGGGATAAAAGACTACCACGGTATATTTTTCTCGCAGGAGGTGAGCTCCCTTACAACCCCTTTATGAAATCTGCCCTTTACTCCAGCCGATGCTGAAGAACCAAGCACAGGACGAATGTGTGGCCCATCCTCGACACACCCATGTGTTCTCGCTGTGGCCAGCTTCACCCCACAAACCAATCTTGTGAACTTAGTTGCGCAGTGTGCGGGGAAGCGCATCTTTCGGGAATCAAGGAATGTAGGCACAGACATGGACGCCGGCCTGCCAAATGCTAATACTCGCCCGTTCGGGGAAGAAGCAGAAGCCAGAAAAGGAGTGAAAGCAGAGGAAGGCAAAAATCTGCACCCAGAGATCGTAGTTGGAACGTGAGCTGAAACCGGTCCACACACAGACCACAAGTCACCTGGGCCAAGGTCGCCTCTGACTCGCCTAATGCGAGCTCTACTTCAACCGCTCACTCAGAAAGGAGCAAGTTTTCAAGGAGGACAACGAGCTCAAGAATCAGATCCACACTCTCCAGCAAGAAATGTCCAACATGGACAAGGCTATTCACACCCTCACTGCAACCATCCAAGCCCTAAAACAAGGCCCCCCAATCATATCATCACCAGCCCCTGCCCCTGTCTGTGACGACGCGGATGAATCGCCAAAATTAAAGGCTCGGCGCGCAGCCGTTAACAAGCAAGCTAGAGACAAGGAGATGGAGACCGATGAGAACAAGCAATATACACTTCAGTCTGCATTTGAGTTCCAGGCCCAACAGTCCGCTAACCTCTTGTCACAAATGCAAAAGCAAATGCAAGAGTACCAGTAACAAATCCAGCACCAAACACAGCAACAACTGCAACTTGAAGCTATCCGACGGCACCTTGAGATTCAAGCCGAGCCCCTCAAACCAGGCCTCTCTGCAGAACCATATTGAACGGAAGCCTAAAGACGACTGTGATATGGCAGTGGAATTGCCGGAGCTTCTCAAACAAAAAAGGGGATCTGCTGCAATTCTACCAATACTCCACATTCAAACCTGACATCATCCTGCTTCAAGAACCAAATAGAAAGGCCAAGCTACCTGGCTTCATCTCGTATGAAGATCCTACGGCAAGAAGCACAGCCAATCTAATCAAGAACAACATTGCAGCTACCCACCATATCACACCACAGAGAGGGCTGGAACACACACTCGCAGAAGTCCACCCCAAGTAGGTCAACAAACACTAAGGAGGTCTCTTGATACTCAACTGCTATTGTTGACCCAGAGCGAAGAAACCTTGGGGCCTCGATGACACGTTTGCCGAAACAATTCGACTATCCACTGCCCAACCAAACTCTACACTCCTCATCGTTGGCGACTTCGACGCAGCACATCAAACAGGGGGCTACCACTACAATTTACCCCGGGGAAAGGAAATAGACTCCAAATGAACAAAAACCTGACGCTTCTCAATGAGCCTGACAAGCCAACCATACTAGGAACAAGCACAGCTAGAGGTACATGCCCTTACCTTACTTTTTTCCTTGAGCAATATATACTCAAGACCACCTGGAGTTTCCAGGCCAAAATCTCGGATCGGATCACGATACTGTCCAAGTTTCAGTCACAGGGACCCAATACAAAAAAGTCATTGGCAAGGCGCGTCACACAAACTGGGAAAACTGGGAAGAAACTGGGAAAGCCTAGACGTCCTCTACCCAGTCAGACTCAGGCTACACTTATTCGGCTACCCAACTAAAAAAAGACATCATCAGGCACACCATCGAAATTACCACCACTGAAGGTATTCCCTACATTGACAACCACCTTCTTGGTATTTGCGAAGCCCGCCGGGAGTTGACCAAGCGATGGAAACGACGACAGAATAAAATAGTGTGGAAACGCATCGTGGAACTTAACGCAAAAGCATATGCCAACGCAAAATAACTGGCCAAGCAAAACTGGCTAAAGATATGCGACGAGGTTAGTGGCCGCCTATCCCTCAAGCAAACATGGAACCTCTTTCGCCACCTTATTGACCCAGCGAAAGTAATATTGGAGGCAAAACGCGGGATCACTCGCACCATCAATGCCTACATGGGCACCCACGAACAGCTAATTCACAACCTGGCCTCACCCTAAATCCGATGCAAAACACCCGCATCAAAGACCCACACTATAGCGGCCTTCCAAACACCACAGAACTGAAGGAAGCGCTAGGCTTGACTAATAATAACAGTGAGCTAGGAGCCGACTCTATAACCTACATAGCCCTGGCGAACTTGGAAGACGCTGGCCTCGAATCACTCCTCCACCATATGAACCAAGCCTGGGAACAGGATTCCAATCCCGAGGAATGGAAAAACTCCAGTGTAACTTTCATCCAGAAGCCAGGGAAACCACTCACCCTTGAAAATCTGAGACCAATATTCCTGACATTTTCGGTGTGCAAGTAATGGAGAAAATTATACACTCCCGACTCCAAAACTTCCTCGAAGAGACCCGGCAACTCCCACATAGCATGTTTGGCTTCTGCCCACATCTAAGCACCCAGGATGCCCTTCTTCCACTCAAAGAAGACATATTTGATAAGACCACCCAGAACACTTACAGAGGTATATTGGCACTGGATTTAAAAGGCGGCTTTCATAACGTGCTACATGAGGGGATCCTTGCTACACTAAACAGCACTGACTGTAGTGAGCGCACCTATAACTATATTCGCTCATTTTTAACAGGACGCACAGCGCTAATCAAGATAGGTGGCTTGGAGGCGGACACCTTCCTGATCGGTGACAGGGGCCCCCCGCTAGGGGCAGTCCTCTCTCCACTCCTCCTTAATCTCTCCGTTCTCCACCTACCGCCGAAACTACAACACATCCCAAACCTCAAGGTAGCCTTCCATTATCTTATGGACCCCCAAACCGGACGCCCTGGCCTTGGCTAGCTACAAGATACACTCCAAGAAGCCGCAGACATAATTACTGAACACGTGCGTGTCATGGGCGTCCAATGTGCACCTCAGAAGACAGAACTGCTGTTTATGAAGTGAGGCAATTCTCAAGACCCTGCAATCCAACAAGTCTACCTAACCATAGAAGACCAAAAGGTATACCCTGCCTGCAAGTCAGTCCGGATTCTGGGTCTCCACATTCAAGCCAACAACAGATGGACCCATCAGATCAACCTCCTCAAGCAACAACTATACCAACTAGGCCACATGATCGGGAGAGTTACGACAAGACATCGCGGAATGAGGGAAGCGGACTACTCCGCCTGTTACAAGACTTCGCCATTTCCCGAGTGGTCTACGTGACTCCCTACACGAATCTTTTGAAAAACTCTGCAAGCTCGACTGGAAGCTATACTCCGGAAAGCTACAAAAACAGACTTGCATTTTCCAGCCTCATCATCCACACAGATACTTATGGAGATGTGCGCTCACAACCCCCTTGTCGAATTGGTTGAGGCTCACCACGTTAAACAAACTGGTTAGACTTGATAAAACACCAGCTGGAAAGGCCATCCTTACTCAACTGAACCTCAAGCCCATCCACGTTGGTGAAGCACCCCGGAAAATACCACCTGCCTGGAGGACCCTTATCGACGTCCACCCAATCCAAATACATGCACCCAACAAAGCAAAAGGGTAGGCGAGAAGCACGCGCCAAAGCACTCAGCATGTTGCTTCGGTACATAGCCCCTCACAGAGTAGCCTACACAGACGCAGCCCTGGTCTGTGCAGGTGAAGTGGTAGCCGTGGCATGTACTGGGGACGCAACTCGAAAATAGCTTCTCTTCGCACCCCTGTAAGACAGGAAATTCTCATCGATGAGCAGGTGGCCATCGCTCTAGCCATCATACAGCATTCTTGCTACATCTTCACCGACTCCCAAGACGGCTGCCGTGCCTACCTACCTGGTCGCATGTGCCCTGATGCTCATCACATCCTCGACAGCCACCACCCACCAGAAGGGAAGCGGACCATCAGCATCATGTTGGCTCTGTCCCATACTGAGGCCGAAGTGAGAGGCAATGCCCGAGCCCATCACTGGGCACGCGAAGAAGCTAGCGCCCGTGCCATGGTTTCGGGGGACGAAGATTCGGAAGAGCGGCTGAACCCCTCTTCCCCCTCACCACCTTTAGGAGCATTACAAAACACTATCAGGAGCAGCAGCGCACTCTACCACCACCTCATCATTTGCTTAACAAGGCGGAACAAGTCAAGTGGCGTCTGCTCAAGAGCAACACCTACTCTACACCATTCAGAATGAACCTGCTCTACCCTCAGCTCTACCCCTCACCCGAATGTCCCAACTGCAAACAGGCCGGCGGCACCATCTATCACATGGTCCTTGCCTGCCCCAACCATCTGGCACTACAAGATGCTGCACGACTGCGAGACCACCCCAACCTTTGGGAGACGGCTATCAGGGCCTCAGCCGGGAGGGTCAGCGCCAGCTGATACCCTTAGCGGATGAGGCCTGCAGGACCAATGGGACCCTTGACATAGGTACAAGCCCAGGTTTAACACCTGAAGTCCTCTATGGCCTAAATAAAGTCTATTCCTCCTTATCTTCTGAGGTTGCGTGTCTCGAACGCCGCTATCGCTTTGTCTCCCACGTCGCCATGTCGTTGTGGCCCTGGCCGGGTAACGGGCGCGGAACTCCCGTGCCACCACTTGTTGGAAATGGGCCGTGGATTTGGGGAGCCGGGGCCTCCTACATTTATTCAGGAGCGTAAGCACGGCCGTATCTGGAGAGCGATGATGGCATGCTACATCTGAGGCGCTCGGTCGTGTTCGATCTGGTGCGAGGTGCGTGGCAAAGCTGATGCTGGTAGGCGCCGCCAATTATGATTATAAAAGGATGCGGATGATGATGATAGTGGCGCAAAAGGCGGATGTTGGTGATGCCACCACAAACTCTCTAGCGTTTTCTCTACCGTATTATTGCCGTCCCTTCGGTTCTTTGGTTCACCAGTGTTCTTTAGTTATTCTGTCCATTGTCTGTGTTCTAAATCGGGTTTTGGGTAGAACATAAACGTAGTGTCGTTCACAGGCTTTCTCTCTTGTAATTATTATTTTTAAGCACCTGACAATAATTGGCGCTCGCGACAGGACGAGACTTGCTGTTTGTGTATGCCTCTAGAAACCCGGCATGAACACACGAGAGTGAATGAAGCTAGGAGAGCCTTTGGGCTTGCTTGGTGACGAGTTTAGAGATTGGGTACTCGATGAGCAAAAGATATGGTGAGAGGAAACATCTCTATAGCTCGAGGCGGCCAAAGAACTAGCTGAGATAAAACAAAATTGCCACAAAATAGAAAGAGCGTGACCTGAATGTGCCAGTATGCCTGGAATTTGAAAATGAAGCTTTATACCTAAGTCTACTGCTCGCAATGCTTAAGGAGACATGAAAGGAGCACCGTCAGCCAAAGAGTGACAGGGGATTTGGTGAAAAATTCCTAACTTTCTTGCAGCCGAGCGCCGGTGCAGACCAGTTTCAGCTGCCTTTTTAATAGGCCCGAGAAGCCACGCAGGCTTGCGAACCTGACGGAAGCACGAAAAGTCACAAGTTGCCTCATGCTAACTGAAAAACCACAACCTTCGGAAAAGCGGAGGTAGCGATACCAAATTTCTGTGGTCGCGCGGCAGCTGCGGTCAAGTTTGAGGATGTCGCTCAAGTTGGTTTGGAAGATTGCCTGGCTCCGGAGCGCCGGTCTGTAGCAAAAGGAATCCTGTCAGAAACGAGAAAGGCCGAGATCCCCAGATTTCTATTCAAAGAGCCTAGGTAGTGGCACTAATAAATCCCCACTGTGTAGGAAAAAAAGACGCCGTCCTAGTAGGACCAAGGCGCGTGAGCCAAACGAAAGGCGCAACAGCTGTAGAGTTATTTAGGGAGCTCTGTCACAGCTCATCAGTTGCTCGCGAAATCCAGAATCCACCAACAGATATATTTCCCTGCGTGTGCCCGATTTAAGATCTTGCAGAGCGTTAGCATGTGCGTGACTACCATGTGATTAAAAGGAAAACCCCTTTATCTACGCGGCCCGACGCGTGTACCGAAGAAGCAGAGGGTGGCACCGTAGCTAATAAGGTGCAATTATCCTGCCGGCTTGACTTTTCAGATGATTTCTGGTCTGTGCACACCACTTGTTTGTTGAGTGTAAAATTAGACTAATGAAGTTGGTGCCTTGACTGAGTATGTACTGCGAGAAGGTTTTTGGGAACTCGTGGATTGCCATGGGGACATTCCAAGTGAATTTATGAGGACTGGATGTTTTGTGACTGTTCAAGTCAAGGACTGTGTGCTTGGTGAGGTGGACTGTAAAGGACATTTGTCGTGAAAAATTGCTTAAGTGAGGGCACTTTTTGTGCGAAGAAATCGCACAAAAAAACAAGCACCGATAAAAAAATTCCCCCGCATTTCCCCGAAGGGGAGTATGAGGAAGTGCGAAGCACGGGTTGATGCTATGAGGGGGAGTTTGTTGAAGTTTGGTGGCATTTTGCCCGTTAGTTACATTAACACCCCCTCGTGATCACGTTCGGCTTAACACGCCTCGTTTGTCCTTCTGCGGAAATCTTGGTGAATTAACGTGTATGTTCGAGAGGAGGAGCGCACCGCACCGCAGCGCACCGCAGCTGCGAAGCGCCGACCGGAGTGAAGGGAGAGGAGGCGCAGTCACGTGAGAGAATGCAGAACTAGCGGGTTTGTAGTATCACGTGTACACCACGCAGTTATCAAGCCGCTATAACGCCGCTGAGTCGCCAACGCACGCCGCTGACGACGTAGTTTGAATGCGTTAAAGATATAAGGCGCGTTACTAACACTGATATCAACGTCGCGTCCGTGGCTTAGTCGGTAGAGCGTCGCGCTGCGGCCGCAAAGTCCGCAGATCGAAACCTGGCGCCGGGTGCTGTTTTGTTTTTTATAGTGTAGTGGCCTGCCTGGAGCGCCGAGAGAGGGTGTTGCGAGCTGGAGAGTGGTAAAGGGGCTTTAGGAGAGTAGGCGAGGGGGGAGAGGAGGCGCTATGCGAGCGCGACTATTCAGGCTCCCTTAAGAAGTGCATTCGCACTTATTCCTGGCCAATCTCCCACGTGGGTATGTGCCATGTCAGCGGCCAGGCAGCGCGCGCCCATCTCCCCCCGTTGCTAAGGAAGACAAAAGCGCGCGCACCCGCAGCTGTTGCTATGCGGACGGCGGAAGGTTCGGGGTCGCTTATAAAGTGCATTCGCACTTAAAAAGAAGAGGACGGCGATAACCAAGACCCACGCTCTGAGCAAGCTCCAAACACGCCTAGAGCACCATCATCATCAGTGTATTGCGGCGTCATTTACCCCACACTCACGATCAGGCAGAACAAATGCTGCCTGCGAGAGCGGCCGGTGGCAGAAGCGGTCCCGAGAAGAAGAACAACCGGCCGGAGCATGGAGATTGACCAGAGCATTCCCCGCGCCCCTATCCATACCCGTGTTGTGCCCCAAGAGGCCATCTACAGCGGTAACCTACATGATGTCTCCTTCGCAAACGAGCCGGGTGACTGGACGTCAGTAGTAGGCAGCGACGCCGCACGAGACCTACGTTCGCTACGCTAGCACCTGAGCCACGACACGCCCCCTGGACCTTGCCACCTCGCAACAGCACAACTGTACATCTGGGACGTGAGGTAGGAAAACCCCGATTCTCCCAGTGAACAATTTCTGTATCCTCGCCATTCAATCAAGGATTTTGATTGTTTCCGGTTGGTTGAACTACTCAGAGTTTCCTATGCCACGTTATCCCAGTCCCATTCTCTTTTCGGTTGTCCAGTGTTCTTTTGTCATTCTGTCCATTGTCTGTGTACTTATTTGGGTTTCGCGTAGAACATATACATAGCCTCGTTCACAGAGTTTCTCACTCGTAATTAGTATTGTTATGAACCTGACAATAATTAAGGGAAAGTAATAAGAAAAAGACGATAACTAAAACACGCGCTGCGGGGTTCGTTCCAAATACTCCCAGAGCCCCATCATCATCCTCTTCTTGCGGGGTCACTCGCCCCACACTCACGCGCCAGCTAATCGCAAAGCGCCAGCGCCGAGAACAGAAAGACAGGCGAGCGCAATAAGGACCGCCGAGTCAAAACAGAGTCAAAGTGTAGAGCGTGACTGCGATGCACGGCGGTCGGTCGAACGGAAGTGTAACCCTAGGCGGCAAAACCTTCAGGAGGTGTTCGCCGCAAGCGAGCCGTGAGCCCGGACGTTGGTAGAGACAACGACTCACCAAAAAAGCTTGCATTCGCCACGACTCTGCAAGGGCAGCTGGGTGCGCAGTTTACAACCGTTGTCTCGACATTACACCAATTGCACATGTCAGTGCTTCTTTGGTCCTGTGCCGGTAGCTACCCCGCACTGTGTCCATTCCTCAGTTCCCAGACTGCGACTTTTCCATCATTTGAAGCAATTGTCTTTTGTATACTGCGTCCTCGCAGCAACACTATTGCTCTTTCGTTTGTATCTGTTTATTGTATGCATTTTGTTGTGGTTTCGTGTTATACAAATATAGTCGCGTTTAAAGAGTTTCTTCTTCAATTTATTATTGTTAAGAACCTGACAGACGTTGCCAAACGATCTGTTGAGGTCCTAGGCGAGTGCTTTACGGCTTGTTTCCTGACCTCTTTCTTCAGTTGCAGTCCGAAAGAGGAATTTTCATAGATAGTGTTGGGAAATAAGAGGGCCACACGTGAATCCTCTCTGTGGCCTCTGTTATTTAATATGGCATTGTTGGGCCGGCCAATGCACTCCGGAAGGTAGAAGGTTTGAGTCACGCGTTTTACTCAGACTGTGCTTAACTCTGAACGACGAAGGCGGGCTCCGCAGGGTGGATTTAAATCACGCTGCAAGTAGGCGCAGATGTGGTCGATAAGTACGCCAATGAGTTTGGACTGCGATCTTCACCTCAAAAGTCTGAAATGGTGGTTGACAGGGCTCGGGCATGGAAGGCAAATGTAAACGTGAAGGCGTTCGTATAGCGCGAAGACATTGTTTCGGGACCAAGTGGTAAGGTTCTGTGCCTCACGATCCAGGCTTACAAAACAACTACCCCCGTGCAGAAGCTGATGCACACCTCAGAACAAATACTGCTCATGCTTCGGCGGGTTGCCCTTCGATTAAAAGAATAGAAGAAGAACGACACTAACTAGTCCAAGTCTTTTTGGTGTCAACAATAACATCCCACCACCATAACCCCTGATGAGCAAGACACTAGAGCGCGAGGAACAACAATAATACGTAAGGCAATTAAACAACTGATCGGTGGTCTCATGAGTGTGTGTACACAACACAGTATACAAGGTGGTTGAGGGTCACCCATCCGGCCAAAAACAGAAGTTCCGTAAGACTAAGGCGGGTGGGGGTGTCAAGTGAAGACTCCGCTGGAGCATTGTAGGAGAGCTTATCCAGCGAGAAGAGCTAGCGGACAAATGGGTATACAAGACCAACACCAGCCCTCTTTCACAGAACGTTAAGCCGGCTCACCGTAACTACTAAACCAGGCTGCTCAGGCTACTGAACCCAGCTCACAAGGCTACTGGGGAGCGAAGACGGTGTCGTCTTCACGGACGCCTCCAAAAACAAGGAGACGATGGACCAGTGGTGGTGGTGCCAACCTGGAGAGAGATGCTAACAAGCGCATCGTTTCAAACCAGAGACGCGGGAGATACGGAAGAGCTGGCTATTGCCTTATCCTTCATCCTTCCGGACACTGCCAAGGTTGTGACCGACTCACAGCATACACGGGAAATTCCAGTCAGGCTGTGTATCTCAGCGAGTGCTTCGCGTATTGAGAGACCAAACGCCTCCCGGGAGCCAAGTTGAATTCGCACTTCTCAGTGTAGGGCAGTGAATTTGCCAATCGTCAGTTCCGTGCCTTAGCGTACAGGGCAACGGCCGTGGATGAGGCCAGTATTGTATGTCGCTACTTACAAGGAGATAGTTTTGTACTGTGGAGAAGATACGTGGAAACTTAATTCCCCTCATCCAGGACTCACGCGCGAGAATCAATTAATATCGCCAGATAAACTCAAGATCTTTTCCTCCCCCACATACAGAATGGCATATTTTTAAGTCGGCACTTCCGGACCTACCCATTATATAAACAGCTACGTACCCTTCGCCACACAATATGAGAGGGCAACCTACGCCAAAAAAACACCCACCCCCTTTATAATTTTCTCCAATAAGAACCCTACGTTAAGCCTTAACGAGTTATGGAAAATTTGGCCGTCCATCTCCGGGCAAAGTTTCAAAAGCAGCATCAGGTATCCCGTAACGAGAGAGCCACTCACATCAACTGCGTTTTGTGCTGACATGCTCTGGATTAAACGTTTTTCTGCCTCTTTTCCTTGCTTTAAGAATGTTTCTGCTTAGTAAGGAAGGAACACTCTTTATCAAGAAGGGATGGCCATGACCCCGAAGGAGTAATAGCTATGGTGGATGGTGTTGCCAGCAAACATACATAAATACCAGGTTACGTGGAAGCAGGCGCCTCGCTCGACAAATGTCTTGTTACTGTACCCGTTTTACAAATGGGTATGGGACAGAACATGACGGCTTACTCCCGAAATCCATGATCAAGAAACAGATGACAATGTGCCAATTATTTGGTGCGTTAAACAGAATTCATGCCAGCTTGTGGACGTTCTCGTTTCACTCAAGAAAACGCTGGACAAACATATCAGCTGAAGACCGAACCCATACCATGTAGCTGTCAAAAAGGAATGCACCTCTTGGCGTAGTCTAGTGCTGTTGGACACATGAGAGCCCATGGGAATCTTCGTCCTTTGGGGACACTCGTCATTCATCTCAAATAGGAAAAACTGTTGACCCTATCCAAGGTACGAAGCGCCCACAGCCCTGACGTCTAAGATTCACAGTTGTGGCAGACAGTTGTTTTGGGTTGCGGTGAACGGCACGTCAGCGTTGTGCAAGTAGTTTTGATCCGTATGCATTTGCTAAAGTCAGCGAGTTGAAAAATATAACGACGACAATTGTCTCTCTGTTGGTAGTAGCTTGATTGGGCTGCGGCTTCCCCGAAAACAAACGAAACGGTACGAGTGCCGATCTGTATGTGATCCGTCCGGTGAGGAATATAGTCATGTGTAAGTGCGGCATACTTTTGTAGATGTATGCAGCCATCAGTTTCCCCTTACACATTTTTATGTTCAAGTTCAAGTTTAGTTTTCGAACATTACAGTGTTGAGGGTCCATCAGGCTAAAAATCAATCAGCGACCACTTGAAGGATGCCTGGCAGCTCGCAAACACAGCAGCTGTTTGGTAACAGTAAAAAGCATACACACGCTAATATATACATGTAGTTAACAGATGTATATACATGTAAAAACACACCTATATACAAACAACATTACATAAGTGTATGCACACTTACGTATGTCCCTTCATATTATTATTTCTGACACACATCAGTTGACAATAGAACAACATGCATAGACACAATAAACACACTTCTGAAATATAATAGAACCAGCTATACCTTATCCAACTGTGTGAATCAAAAATAAAGCAAAAAAAACAAAAATCCAACACTAGTGCACAAAATAACACTAATAGCTATCTGGCCTCAAAACGTTTTCGCAGATTCGTCTTCGTACATTTTCTGTAGTCGATGCCACCTTTTTGAAATTTGTTAAGGATGGAGGGCAATGAATATTGCAAGGGCTGTAGAAAATACCCGGTGCGCCGAAGGGGAACAAGCCACCTGTCACCGCTGCGTGTGCGAGAGTCAGTCGCTTAGATGAAGAGTACTACTTGAAATTGTGGTAATAAAGTTTCTTAACTTGTCATTAGAAAAAATATACGAATTAAGAAGACGGAAGTCATAAGAATTCCTTGCGCTATTTCATGTCAGGAAAACAGCGGTGAACTAGGATCTCTGAAAGGGACATTTGAAATAAATCGAAGTGCTATCCTATATTAAATCTAGGTTATGCATCGTAGTTGTTCCCCACACTAAGTGGCAGTAGTTAATAGGGCGTGGTAAATCTTTAGCCTAATGTATTCTGGGAGAAAATGGCGACATCGCGATATCGCAACAGCGGCGGATGACAGGGATCTAACCAGCATTTCAACGTGAGACGTCCATGTGAGGTCTGCAGAAACGGTGACACCTAGTATTTTATGTTTGTCAACCATTTCAATGGGCGTGCCACCTAATGTGTATATACTTTCCACCATTGTTGCTTTGTTGTTAGATATAAATAAGATTGCCTTAGTTTTACCCGCGTTTATTTTACGTCCTTTGGTGTTTGACAACTAAAAAAATTGGGTAAGTGCTTTTTAAGCTTTTACATCATTTCCTCTATATTACTTCCCGAAACAAAAAGAATGCTGTCATCTTCATACAACAAAAAGGTAGCATCACACTGAATGTTAACGATGTCATTGACATATGCATTGAAACGTAAGGGCCCTAGAATACTTCCTTGAGGCACACCACAGGAGACTGTTTTGAAAGAAGAACAACAACCGCCTATATCCGCGCGTTGCTGTCAATCAGAAAGATAGGGAGATAAGACGTCAAGAGGGAACATGACACGTTGCGTATTCCGTAGTCATACAACATATTTAGTAATATTTTATAATTTAAATAGTCGAAGGCTTTGCTATTATCGATAAATATGCCTAACGTCATTTCGTTTTTTTTCTGTTGGGGAATATAAGTTCCTTCGGGGTTAGAGCACCGTCGCTATGAATTTGCCTTTTTGAAACCCATGTTGGCACCCCGAGGGAATGTTATATCTACCCAAAAAGCTGTTTACGCGTGGATTAGGTCCACTGTGTGCTTGGATTAGGTTCAGTGCGTCATTGCCATTTCATGACCATCCACATCAAAATACCCAATCTTTGATTTTTTTCTGGTTCCTATTCTCCGTGCGAAGGGGATGTTCTAAATTCAATTTTTTTTAATTCTCACTTTCGGGCTTGGTACAATGGCGGTTCATGCAAATAATTAGGCCAGTTTTAAGAACCAATTTTTTGTTTTCCGTAGTTCTCAGGCCAGAATACTTTGTAAATAACTTTATTTTGACTAGGTTTTGTTTACAGTTTTAAGACAACAATCACGAGTTCTGAGAAAAGCTTAGCTGAATAAATTTGCTGAATGTTTTGAAAACGAATTACGTAACAATAAAAATTTTTAGGAAATGGACAATTGGTCATTGTTCTTCGAGCTAGCAAGAAGTACGGATAATATAGCCGACTCATTCTTTTTATAAGGATGCCAAAACTACGCGGGAGAAACTCGCAGGGCTCAATCTTCAATAGCACTAATTAAAAGGCGCTCTTTTTGTTTGTTCTTTCAGCCAGCGACGATTGAAAGCATTCGAAGAATCTCACAAAAAATTGCCCCAGAAAAACTCTGCATTTCAATATCTGGAATTTTATATTATAAAGCAGGGAGACCCGCGTTGCCTGAATATCCCATATATATGGATCGTTTGTCACGGCTTCAAGTAGGTAATATTTTCTTTCCGAAACGTAGCAATTCACTCATTTTCGTACGCATAGCTAGCCGTTATAACTGCTTAGAAAAAGTACACACAGTTGCATCGTCCTGCTTAAAAATAAGATATTATGCCTAATTTATGGGGATATGCAAATTCTTGTCTTTGTGTTTTTCTGAGAAACCATGTCTAGTGGGTTCCATCGTGTTGTAATAGATTCAGAGGGGTCGCATTCAAATAACATAAAGTTACCTTGACACTTTGCCATGCGTGTAAGCTGGACAACACTTCTTGAATTTCTGCTGAATTGTACCGAATCGGGAGCTCATATTGTTCGCGGATGTTGAATAACAACTGCTCCAGAGCAAACGGAACACGAATATTACCGTGAAATGAAGCACATTCTGGAAAGCGATTTACACAAACAATGACTGATGATGATTTAGGTGGCCCTCAATGGTTGCTGTTCATGCTGACATGTCAACTCTCATGCCCTTCATAAATAAGGCGTTAGGACTGGTTGACCCAGAAGGGCTATCTCCGAAAAAATTGAGACCCAGCTTTCTCTCCAACCGATGTCATTGACTAGGGGTAGAACATCTTTAAACCCTTTCTCACTTGTTATATCACGATATGTACACCGTCCAAATTATTCCTCTACATATGCCGTGCTTTCTGTGTAGTAACAAATGATACGCGATGCCGCTGTTTCATTTCTACCTTTCAAACACACAATTCTCGGCTACTCAGTAACTGAAACTGTCACCCCTTGTTCAACCCGTGCATAGGGCCATGTAAACATTGTGCGACGTTTCGCGACCTTCATTGCTGACCCATCATAAATTTCTATATTCAGTCAATCTTGATACTTTCTAATTTCTTCTCATCCAAGATTTGTTTATTATCTTCGCCAGGTAACTCGTTTTATGCTTTCTATAGTTTTTATAGCGGTTTATAAATCATAAGCAGCAGCCTATCTACCCCCAGTTTATGACAAAGACCTGTCCATATATCTTCAATTATCGCAGTCCTGGGCAAACTACGAGCAATTTTTACTCGCCAACTTCTTCATTTCATCTACCTACTTACATTATGCCGCCCCCCTGCTGCGCTTGCCTTTTCCAGAGATCGACTCTGTTGCCATTAATGACCAACGGTTATCTTGCCTTCGCTATAAATGCCCTGCCCACACCCGCTTCTTCGTCTAATAATGTCCACTAATATGCCCTTGACACGCGTTTGTTGACTGAACCACTACGCTCTCTTCTTTTCCCTTATTGCTACAAATGTCATCTTCCTTGTTTTGCTCACTGAGTCGTCTTACAATTAAGTTCACGAGTTTTAGTGAGCCTTAAAGGGTCTGCCCTGCAGGTGAGTACCGGTAAGATGTAGCTGTCATACATTTTTTCCAGGGGCAATGGGAGGCTGCTATTCATTATCTGAGAATGGTTGCCAAATGCCTTCTACCCCATTCTTTTCCTTGTGATTATCTCTGCCTCATATTTGGATCTGCTGTATACACCATTTGAATAAATAGCCATGAGTACGTTCCGACAACCTGTTGCCGAGCACTAGTAGCATTACAGCGGAAATAAGGGTGTTGTTAAGAAGACTCAGTACTTTGAACTTTTTCCGCATGAACCGGTCAGTGGTGTTTGTCTCATATTTGTCAGTATAGGTTACACTGTGATAAACACCAAACGCAAAATCAGTACAGCATGGGCAATTGGGACCATGCCTTTTACCTCCATGCGTGGGCAGCGCTAAGGAACACATTGAATTATCAGGAAGAATTGGTTATGTGCCGTGGAAAGATTACATATTTTCTAGTTTTTAGTACTGGTCAGGAATTGAGCTTAAAATCTGAAGTGAGGACATGGACATGATAGAATGACAATCGAGGCGAATACAGACTTGTTTCGTTGGTGCAGCACCTGGGTTTTAGGTACCAAAAGACCCACATTTTCTGGGGTGAACTAAAGACCCACAACGAAGGAATACGTTTTAATGACGTCACACCCTGCTGAAGGTGGTCTTAGATGCTTCGCATAAATTCGGTGTCTGTCTGTATGTTGATCTCACTATAGCAAAGCACATTGTGTATGTAAGGGATCGCGCGGAATCACTTTGGCAAATGCAGGTAGTACAGAGTGAAAAGGAGCGAAAAAAACTGTTTTCAAGTTTGTGCCAATACCATCCGAAATAGGCTCATATTTCACGCCTGAAATAGGCTCATAAAACAACCTTCCCTTGTTCTGTCTGACCTTGGTAGTACGCGGCATACTCCTGCTGCTGTAAAAAAGTTCAAATGGAAAAAAAACTAATCAATGTAGAAACAGAACATCTTTGAAATGCCGCGAAAGAGGTTTGCCTCTTTACCCCGAGGGAGGTACATCCACGCAGCTTGCTGCACTGAGCGGCATCTGGTTTTGGTGGTGACGCAGGTAGGCCACACTGCCCTGGTCCTGCCCTCTCCTCCCTAGGTTGCCTTTGGCAGCCCAAAAGTTACCACACTGCCTGCCAAACCGGCCGCGGTCGTGGTGGCAACCATCTACGTCGTAGGCAAGGCTGCTCGAGCCACTTACGCTCTGGCGGCCTCAAATATACTTGGAGAAAGCCAGAAGATGGACATTAGGGAGTCCTCAGCAGCTCCAAACCTCGCTCCACCGCTCGTGCCAGACGTGACAACCCCTTACACACATGGTGGTAGCGGTTGCAGCATAGAGCACCCACTAGGGGTTGCGGTTCAAAGAGCCTGATTGTTTGGGTACTATGAGGGCGTCCGCATCTCAACTGTCAGCACCTGCGCGAAAGCCACACATCCCATCGCCCAAACCTTCAGATAAGGAAAAAAAGCTGAGTCACTGCCTCAAAAACCATATATAAACACATACACAAGAAAAAAACTTCAGTCACTCCGAACTGTAAGGGATGGAAAGAAAAAAAAACACAAAACAGTGGAGATGTAGAGGCCTTATAAAACGTTCGCGGTGTATATGAGTGACTGCAGGCTAGTCAAATGAGTGCAATGGGTCTTCAGGAAAGCCATTTTACAGCACGCATATAAACTTCCGGTAATATATAAGATATTTAGAAAGCACCGAGATGGCTGCCCACACTGATTTGGCGGTGTGACCATTGCCATCCAAGATCTGTCTTCCCACCAATCTAAATATTGTCTTAGAGGATGTTGCATATTGCACAATTATATAACCGAGTTAATAACGTTACGCCCCCTCTTCGTTACTTCTTTTTGTCAGGTATCCAGAACCATTAGCAGATACCAGAACCCTGCCTTTTAGTAGCAGACCTCAATGCTCACAGTCCCCTCTAGCACTGTTCCTGTACGGAAGTCCGAGGTTGCATCACTGAAACGTTTTTTTACATCATTTGTAGCGTGATTTATTACCAAAAAACAGCTTACATGCATAATTTCGAACGCAACACATACTCATTCGTTGACTTGTCATTGGTTCTGCAGTTCTCTTGACATCACTTGAGTGGGATGTGAGCACTAAATCATGTGGTGGTGACCACTTCCCAACCACAATAACAAGTATAAGTAAAGGTCCGAACAGTTCACCTTCCCACTAGAGGTTCAAAGAATCTAGACCGAACTGGTGTACATATACAGACACAACAAATTTAGGGGACAAATCCATAATATACCTAAAGGAAGACAAAATCACGCACTTTTTAACGGCGCACATCCTAGACGCCACCAAAAAGTCTATCGCAATCATCTTTGTTGCCCCGTAAAACCCAAGAAAGCTCCGCAGGAACGGGGACTGTAGGCCGGCGCGTGAGCCCCAGAAGAAGGCATGGAGTACCCTTCATCAGCTCATAACGTCATATCACCTCGTATATTTCCAACACGAAAAAGCACCGGGGAAGCACCTTCGTCGTCCGGCAAAAAAGAAGAATAGGTGCCCCGTTTGCACATCCATAAACATAAAACAGCAGAGACAATGTATGAACAAGAATACGCAAACTGAAAGGACAGAAGAAATGCAGCATGTATCTCGTCAGCACAACCGGGGACACCCACAAAGACCAACTAACGCCCTCCCAAAACCCCTCCAACACGTGTCTAGTTCTTCACACTACATAAATACTTTCGTGCGACACACAACAGCTGGAGAAAACAAGGCCTCACATGATAATAAGAAGCCAAGATGTGCCTATTACTCTCAATTATACTTGATTGAGTTAAGGGCAGCCTTGAGCACAATTTAGCTTTCTGCTGCGGGTTCAGACAGTGCATACCCAATGATGCAACGCCTACACGAAGACACAATTCAAACCCTTCTCCCCTATACTACAAAAAAGACGTTCCGGACACATTTCAACGTCTTTGAGGGAGGCTATAGCTTTGGCTAAAGAGGGGAGTACCCTTTCTCTCCAGACAGCTCTCGACCCATCTTTCTTATAAGCTGCCTCTTTAAGCTAATTGGGAAGATGAGAAACAGAAGACACGTGTTTTTTAGAGTAAATTCGTGTTTGATATAGTTTTAAGGCAAGCTTTCGGGTGGTGCGATCAAGAAATGATGAACTTATTGCGTTCCAATCATGACGCCTACCGACATAACAATTATGGCATGACGGTTTTTTATATTGATGAGGCGTATGATACTGCATGGCGCGATAGCATTCTGAGAGGCTAAAAGTTTTTGCATATCAAGTACGATGCTGAGCACTGTGCTGTTACATGCGTTAAAGAACAATTCATGTCAAAGGTGGGTCAGAATTATCAAACAGTCATGCATAGGAGAATGGCGTGCTCCAAGGGGCGTTTTCAGCTGCACTTTTTTATAGTCGAGACCAATTCTGTTAGGGAAAACTGCCACCATCAATGTCAATTTCAATGTATGTGGACGACGTACAAATATCTTCTAAATCGTACAACATGTTCATATGAGCAAGAAAGGTCCAGTTTGGGGTAAACAAGCTTGTTCGGTGGGCAAACAAAAAAGGCGTTAATTTATTCATGTGAAATTACCTTAGTCTATTTTTGCAACGGGGGCATCAAGGCGCGCAATCCTGGCAATAAACTTCGGGGTGACTCGATTACTGTGCAAAATGAACAGGACTTTTTAGGCGTTGTCTTAGGCAAAAAATGACACCCTACATCAAGCAACTCAAGCAAAAAGACCTCCAGACAAGAAACATTACAGAGGTTCTTTCACACAAATCCTATGGTGCCGACATGTGCGGACAAAATGTTTACGTGTTTTTACGATCTTGGTGGGGTCCCTTTCGACTAAGTATGGTGTGTGGTCCTGCAACAAAGCCGAACTGAGAATTCTTCTGCCTTTGCTGCACTTAAGACTTTGCCTCATGTCGGGCGCTTTCCGCGCTAGCCCCCTGCAAAGACTATGTGTCGAGCGCAACAAATCGTACCTAGATTGCCACCTAACATACACGGATATTCCATACGCCTTTAGGTGACGTCATTATTTCCCCATCATTTGAAATATTTCACTTGTCAAACACCCATCTTCCAATTTTTCAAAACCCTTCATCTACTTGTACTCCGTTGTGATAGTGAGAAAGGCGAAGCGTCAGAACCAGCTGTTCCTTTTTTAGACACCTGAAAATCATCTCTTACTCACATTTTAGTGCCATGACAGCTTCAACCTCTTCAGGCGACTTGTCTTGTCCAGAAATTGTTAAAAAATAGCTGCCGGAAACTGGAATTCCGCAGCACTTATTGTTTTTGCGTGAGAAATACGAGGATGCAGACTTTTTAGCGCAGCATCAATAAACAACCTTCGGCATGTCGTGTGCTGCGCCTAGACGAGATTCCGGGTTGTGTAAGAACCTTAACGTCAGAAGCAGGCGCATTTGTACGTTAAAGCTTATAGCACTTTTCTCGCTCAAAATCACATAGTCAACCTTGAATTCCCCCAGTTCATCATCTCGACAGATTGTTTCGCCATCATACGTGCAATACCAATGAAGCATTCATGTAAAAATTATGTTATTCTTATATTTAAAACATTATATCATTAATAGCCTTTTATCTTGAACTAACTTTGTCCTTGGTTCCAGGTCGCTCTGAGATCAGAGGATCAGAGGATTACTTGGAACTGCTGCTTCACTAATAAGTGCAGTGAACATAACAGCTTACGCTATCCTCGTCACACATTTAACAACGCCTTCGCTAAACTTGGCAAGCACACTGGAATGAACAGACAAGCAACAAACCATGTTAAATAGAGTCACTCTTTGTAGAATACATTAATTAGACACAGAACTCACACATTGAAGTTAGCTTAGCTAGGTTACGAATGGACCATGCTCATGTAACACACTTCTACCTGCTCACGGGATCTAAAACTACCCTTGGCAGCAGGCGTGAAGACGGTGTATCGGCGACCAGGTATTTCTTCAATGCAAAGTACTCAACCAAACAATAAAAAAGTCATTCAACTATACTGCTAAGAGGCTCACCACAACTAGCGTTTTTTTTTCAGTATGACGTTCCACGTTTTTTATCGAGGGCGTTGTAAAGCGAGCCTTCCAACTGAACCAGCCAATGGTTCTTTCATGCCGTAGGGGAGCAGAAATTTCCGTCGCGGCTGGGAAGGCGAAGGCCGCCTTTCACTCCCGAAGCACCCTGTATATGGCGCGGCGTTAGGGCGCTAGTACCAAGCGTTCCCCGTGCCACCCTGGCGGGCGCGTGGGCGGGAGCCTTCCATAGGCTTTGTCCTCTTCTTAAGGGACGGCAGTGCGCCTGTTTTGGCGCGTCTTCGCGTCCGTTGCGCGCTTACTTCGCACGGCCTAATTAACTTGTTCAGGTGGTACGGAAACAATAAGTTAAGGATTGGTTTGCCGGCCGGGAACACAAAATGTACAAACGACATACAGACAACTGGCCGCTAGAGAAACTCACCATTTGCCAACTGCTTGCCACAAATAGGACTCATTTTTAAAAGTTGGTGATTACCATTTCGGTTTTGTTTTAGGAAGCCATAAAAACCCCAAAGAAGCAACTTGTTCTGAGCAATAGCGATTTAGAAGTTTCACCAGCATTTTCGAAATTCTAAAGCTTAGGAACTATTAAGTTTAATTCTGTATAATTGTAAACCACTAAGCTCGCATGCCGAATCGTTTTCATGTCTGCGCTTGTGTCGCGCGGTGGTGTGGCCCCGAGCAGGCACATCAGGGTGGCTAGTTTCCGCTGTCTCACCCTTCCAAATACGCTCCTCTCAGTTTTCTTTCTTCCCATGCATGGCCGGGCCACAGTGGCGGCGTCGGCCGCTCGAGCTCTGCCGTGGCCGACGCTGCTGTAGCGTTTGGGAGGGTGCCCCCGCGAATCCAAGGTAACTGCAGAATCTGTAGAATCTTTGGTTTTACTCTTTCTAGAGCCACGTGTGTGAATTCAAGTGACAGTACGTGTTTAATTGTTGTGCGGTCTTTTACAGGTTTGCTTTCGAACCGCCTTCACAGCGTGGATAGGAGCCAATGTTTGACGTCGTATTTGGAAGAGAATTTTTTTATCTACTTTGGTACTGTGCAGAACCACAACCTGGTGTTTTACACCAGCCATCCTTATTGTCTTTGACTTTACTTTTGTTGGTGCTAACTGATTTCAGTACTTTTATCTTCATTTCTAATATAAAACCCCTGTTCTGGCGATGTTTGCCCCAGTTTGCCTTGCGGCCTTAACATCAAATTATCACCAACAGTTGCTGCAGGGCTTATTAAAGAACCGTTGCTTGTAACTACCATTCTGTGGTGCAAGTCTACTTTGCACAAAGGAGCAGGTAGTTCCAGGGTGGAGGTTCGTTCGCCCCCGGTCACTACTTTATCCGGCCGCTCCCCTCTAGATTTATTCCGGACGCTTTTTGCAAGCATCAAACCACCAGACGAATCACGAAAGAGCACCGTAGGTGAGCCATTTTACCTCGTGTGCGTAAATGGTGACTGCCCACCAGCGCTGCCCTTCTTTCTTCGCTGACCTGCGTGGTGTTGACGTACGGGACTGGCTTAGCCAGCACAACCAATTTAACTGATTTTTAGATGAGACGACGCTTGCAAGCTACAGTACATCGTGTTGTATTTCACTTAGGTTACCAAGGCGTGGTAACTATACCAGTAAGGCAGCAGACCTGCCTCGACTGACTTCAGTTAGCAGCTGTGTCTGATTTTCGGCACGCCACCTCCTCTCTCAGAAACAGCAAAGCAAGATTTGACGACCGCTGGCGGCGCTCCGAGGAGATGTATGGATCAAAAACTGAGGAAATCCTTGCTGTTTGCCGGCGGGCAGCTGAAAACTGTCGTACGCTGACAAGCTTCGTCATGTTATCAGCGCCAGTGCACACTGGCAGTTCAAAGCCCTTGCCATGCAAAAGCTATACAGAGTGAATGACATACGGACGATATGAGAGCACGTTTATGAGCTTCAAGCAACGTGCTTTGACCCAGCTCACTGGCTCACCCGCCTTCCTGCAGAGCCAGACTTGCGTGCTTTAATGGCAACATTATCCCCGAGAAGCTCCAATTACAGGGTTGGCCCTGTGCTCACAAAGGCGGTTACTCACAGCCTGTGAATAACTTGCGGCAGATTATAAAGGAGGAATTCGCGTCGATGACAGGAAATCTACGCAATGAGTCCCGCGTTGTTTCAAACGGCACGAATTTTCCAAATGGTGACTTCGTTATAGTAAATTTTTGTACATCCACCCCTCTTCCTCCAAATCACAGCTGTCTCCTTCCTTTCTCCGCCTCAGAGTACCTACAAAAATTGGCAACCGCATGTGCAGGTTGGGCCCCCCGGCCATCTTGTCAGCACCTAATGTTTCATTCGAGGCCGCATATTACACTTCTTGTGACGCCGCCAGCGACATAAGGAGCAACGCTAATACAACGGCCTTAGTGAAACTGACTATGCACTTCGACAACGCTACCCGTCTCAAGGTTCGGCGGCCCTTTCTGTAGATTATCGTAATCAGACGAGATACCGCACACCCACAGCGCCATGCCCTGCTGTGGCATGTCTCGGCCTTCTTCTGCATTACCCAAACAGCCATTTGAAAAAGTAGATGCTGTTTTTAAAGGGAAAAAGCAGTGGTCAAACTAATCATAACTTCTCCAGAGTGGCCATCAAATATTTTACTAGTCACAGTGAAACGTATGTCTGTCAGTGTTTGAGTGGACGCCGCCGCAGTATTGTCGTTATGAATTTGGATTTTGTACCCCTTTAGGAAAACTTAAAACCCCATACTCTGTCCCGGCATTACACATCGCAAATGGACGTCTTTTAAAGCCTGCTGTGACTTGTACAGCTCGCTTTGCCATCCGGAGCAATCGAAGCCACATTGAATTTGCTGTTCTGTCGCTGCGTGATTGTGAAGTAGCTTTTGCTTCGGATTTACCTTTTCTCACTTCAGTCATTATCTTGTCTTCTCAACCCTCTACTGAAATTACGAATTAAGAACGTTGCACTTCAAGTCTCCGACATCATTTCTTGACTTTTCACGCCAACGAGATTCTGCCACTAGGTAGGAAAGACGTCCCGATGATTTCTTCCAGCAGCACTTCTGACGCGGATGGGGGGCCTTCGCTGTAAACTCGCTTGCCTCCTCGAGGAATAGATTGTCGACGGACCTTTGCCCGGTTTCCCGGGAACTTGCAGCTCTGACATCACTCAACACCACGATTGAGCAGATTTTGTACCAAAGAGCACAACCATAGGCGATCCCGACGGATCGATCTCAAACCAGCATCTGTCGTCCCAGCTACCCAAACCTCTTCGGGCAAGTGCAGTGCTTTGGGATTCCACAACGTGTGGGAAGAGCTGCACGAAGCCGATCATTCAGCTCAATTACGGCGCCCGCAATTGACTCCCAGAGGTCGACAAATCCTTAAAGCATTAGGACACTGCCCGATATCCCCGAGGGAACAAACAACGCATGCCGCTGGCCCTGCGAGATTGCATCCGACTGGCCCCAATCCCTCGAAATATGCACGCCAACTACCACATTGGTCACCGGGATTCTCGTGCTCGAGCCCTTACTGCGCGATACGGGAATTACTCCAGCGCCCTGTACACCCATGCTACCTCCTACCCTGCGCGCGCGGGCCACGTAGCCTGTGAAGTGACACATACTGGCCAATGTATCAATGCCGCTACTACTACAAACAACCTCAATTGATCTCGCTGAAGAAATACCCATTGCTCTGGCCGCCACTTCCTGCCCTAAACCAGTTACTATCCTCACCGATTCACAGACAGCCTGCCGAAGCTACGAGATTGGCCGTAATTCATTATCAGTCCTACTCATTGTCCAAAACTGCTCGACAACCCCTGATATCTGCATCGTTTCGGCTCACGCCGCGGCTCGCTATTTGATACACCGAGCCATTCCCGACGGTGGCCTATGTCAACCCCCTAAAGATAAACCCCACCCAATGAGCGGCTAGACAGGTTCTTTCCCTTTACAAGCAAACTCGCCGCAGCCCTCCACTACCACACTGGCGCCTCTTCAAAGAGCAAGCTACAACTTTGCGGCGTCTCCAGACAAACACCTACCCACATCCCAACCGCCTCCACCTCAACCTCCAGCCCCCTTCCCTTTGCGCTTACAGCCTGTTCACGCTCTACCACATTATTTGGGAGTGCCAATGATCTCCACACTCGCGGCCCTTTCCAAACCAACCTTCGAGCAGTGGAAGGCTTCTCTGGCCAGCCCGGACTCGGGTATCCAGCTTAAGTTGGTGACCCGAGCACAAAATGCCAGCCGAAGTCAAGGCATCCCGGACTAGGGATGTCTTCCATGGGGCGATCCCCACACATCAGGCTCTGCTGGAGAAATAAAAATATTTTCTCCCTCTCTCTCTGTCTCTCTTACTACCTCAGATAATTTTTCCGCTCTTACCGCTACCATTCGCCAATACCAAATGACCCCAGATAAAGGAAAGTTGATTCAGGTTATATATATTGTAACGTGGCGGCAGAGCCAATGACTCGAACGATGGTTGAAGGATGAGGAACGATCAATTTACAGAATTTACGATGCGGCCATAACAGCGCGCGCTGCGAGCCAGCCACTTATTCATCGTCCTCGTGGTCTTCTGTGACGAGCCATGATGGGGCATTGGCCGGTGTCCCGTGACATTACCCCCCCCGGTCGAGGGCGACCGTCCCGGTCGAAGCTGCAGCGCGGTGACGATAGGGACGCAGATGAGCAATGTGGGAACACGCATGCCAGGCAGCATGTCCCCCAAAGCTTCGTTGTCGTCACAGATGCTTGTTCGTGACGTCACATGCGGCTGCTGTCTTCATCGTCTTTGATGGCGTAAAATGCCCCTTTCCTCGAAGGCGACTGTCCCAGTCGAGGCCGCAGTAGCATGATGAGCTCGGTGAAGGTGAAAGATGTGATGAGAATATACAGTGAAGCTCTTGCCACCACGCATGTAAGGGATGGGTTTGGTGAGCTCCGGCCCACAGCAGCGACGCGCCCACAAAGGAATGACGAACCACAGGAATGACGAACCACACGTCGGACCACAGGGCTGGGGACACGTCGCCGTCGTCGTCAGGTCAAACGTCGTCGTCGGATTGCCTCGTCACGGGCTGGGGACACGGGGCGGGGGGACGTCGTCGAGTTCTTGTAGCGGTGGGGCTGGGGCTGCCCGACGCGGTTCACGCACCCACGATGATTACAGCGATGCCGATGAGGTGCGAAGCTGGGCCCAGGACGGGGTTGACGACCCGCACTCTCTACCAAATGTAACGTGGCGGCAGAGCCAATGACTCGGACGATGGTTGAAGGATGAGGAACGATCTATTTACAGAATTTACGATGCGGCCATAACAGCGCGCGCTGCGAGCCAGCTCCATCATGGCTCGTCACAATATGTACATTGTGTCCTTTGACGTTTTTTCTGCCTCACCTTGAAGAACGTCTATAACCCCGCACCGAATCGACATGGACCTTAACAAACGATTATGGTGGTGCAACAAATTGACATGAATGGGTCCGCGATTGAAGGGCGACGTCCCCACCACGTGTCTTCGCATGAGCGCTATATTGTAGAACACGTGATGAATATGCTCAAACGCGAAGGTACAGGTTCATCATTGAGTTCGAGGTCATCGCCAATCGTGCTAGCAGACAAAAAGGGCGGCTCAATTGCTTTTGCATTGATTACAACACCCTTAGTAAGACGGCTCGGGTGGATGCTCTGGAGTGCCCTAGAGAAGCGCAGTTTTTCGCCAGCCTAGATATACGCAAAGGGTACCAGCAAATCACGATGCGCGAAGATAGTAAAAAAGAGAGCCGCCACCACTCCGGATGGACTTTACAAAGTTAATATTATTGCTTTATAGCTTATGTAATGCTCTCGCGACATTTTAACAGCTGGTTTATCTCATGATGCGTGGCCTTATATACATAAGTCGCCTTTGCTACCTCGACGACATAGTTGTTTCAAGATTTGAACAGCATCTCAAACGTCTCGACGAGGTACTAACGTGTATTTCAAAGCCGGTCACCAGAGTTATTCAGAAAGTGCACATTCGCGAGAAAATTGATAAAGGCAATAGGAAACTTCTTGAACAAAACAGGAATATAACCGGACCCAAAGGAGTTCTTGGCAGTTTTAAATTGATTGCGCCCACTACAACAGAAGGACATCCGCAGTGTTCTCGGGCTATCATTGTAGCTTCGGTGCTTCATATAAACGTTTCCGACAGTGGCTTCTGCTCTAAATAACCTCTTGCGTTAAGGCACAACCTTTACTACGAATGTCGATTGCCAGCGGGCTTATCAGACTCTGAAAGATGCGGTAACGTCGAGCCCCATGCTTCGCCACATCAATGGCACTTAACTAATGGATCTACACCAACGCCAGTGGACAACACATCAACGAAGTCTTACTGCAACTCCAATTGGGCCGCAAGGAGTGAGTGGTCGCCTATGCCAGCCGCTCACTGCCGTAGGCAGAATATAACTATACATTCATAGAGCAGGAATACCTCGTTGTTGTGTGAGCTTACTTGACGTTTCGCCCTTACTTGTACGGGCGACGTTTCGATATCGTTAGTGAAACCCACGATTTGCGGCCTTAGTCAACGCTGTACAACCTCTTCGTCGGCCTTCCCAATTGGTTCTTTATCTACAGCAGTATACTCTCACCATTCCGTTCACGTCCCGAAAAAAGCATTTGAATACGGATACCTCCTCAAGGTGGCACTTATCCCAATCGGCCGTCTGTGTCTTGTCGGCAAGCAGGTCTGCCTTCATACCAGGCCCATTGGAGACACCACAGATAAAGAAATCAGGTTGCTAGCCATTCAACAGGAAGGTACTACTTGTAAAACAAGAAGCGACCAGATGCTGGCTCTGCGTGGCCTCCCAACAGCCGTTTACGTTGACAACTAAACGACTTCCGACGTGAAAGGTGGGCTCTACACCATCACATCCACCGTCCTACAGGAAACAGGTTGATGTTTGTCCTATCTCGGAAGCTGTGGGCAGCTCTATTAGAGGTATTTCATTATAGGGTGACAGCAGGACATTTCAATTTTTAAGAATTCTTGGACCGAATTCGTTGTCGCTTATTTGCCCTGGGATCTCGACGAGCGTGGTAAGGACATAAATTGATACACACAGTTCCAATACCGAAAACGTGCTACGATTCGCCAACCGTCCCGCTAACACTAGAACCTTCACTCTCTGTGGCCTTCGAAACTGCGCAATCACCTCTACGGTCCGCTTCCCTACAAATCCAAGCGGATACGGCTGGATAGTGACGGCGGTCGGCCATTTAACAAGGTATGCAGAGACAGCCGATCAACAATTTTGAGGTGCGCCGAAAATCGCCTACTTTAAAGTGCATAAAGTTTATTTTTCGTCATGGTGCACCCTGGGTCTTTTTAAGTGACCGAGGCAAGGCCTTCTCGTCTGGAAATTAAGCAGAAGGCCCAAAGAGGGCAAATACCGTTCTGAAAAAACTACAATTTATCCTATCAGCACGACCCGCCTCACTGAACGCCTTCACCATGCTCTCTCCGTTATGTTTTTATCTATATTAAACCAGAGCACTCATAATAGGATCAAATTCTTCGTTGGTAACCTTCGCCTGACCCGTGAACGGAGCACGTTGAGTAATCTTTGTTAGGATATTGGTGACTCCGCGGACCCCGAGCCCCCTTACATAGGCTGTAACCTACCGTGGCGATAGGTTTAAAAGTGAAGGGTGAGAAATCGCAAACGGTGGCCGTCGGAGCCCAGGTCAAGGTCCAGCGGGTGAGTCTCCTGTCTGTTTACCAGACCGAGAGCTATGGGAACTTTCCGTATAAGGGTGTCATGAGCAACCCCCGAAGAGATCAATTTCCCGAAGAATACTTGTAGGACAAGTGCAAGAAAAAGGAGACATGAAGGATGTCATGGGCAAACACCAAAGGAGGAGAAAGGAAGAAGGGGATGAGGCAGAGAGGTGCGTGGAGCGAGAAGTGCAAGTGATGACGACGCCTTCGCGTATGCTCTAGGCACCGAACCTAGAAATCGCCCAGCCAGTCTTCTGAGCGCGACAACCATCCTGAGCGAAACAACGCACTCTTGGCGGCTTCAGAAACGACCACCAGTGGAGGTCGGGCTGCGCACCCGAGACTAGGTCCCCACTGCACCCGGGGCTGCGCAGCCTGAGCTCCATCAGCGTGTCCTACAAGCTTTTCAAGTGGTCATCGACCACCGGACCCTACCGATTACAGCTAAAACCAGGAATGGAAAATATTTGGGAAGTGAGTGGAAGCTAACTGTATATTGTGCTAGCGTTCAGTGTTTTAACGTTACTGGAATGAGGAGCGGTATAATATATGGCGTCATTCGCGCTATTGTCCTTCCATATTAAACGTCTGGCTTTTCTGCATACGGTTTGCCCGGTTAATTGACGCGACACAGGGTAACCCAGACGAAGTAAGCACCCCCATCCGCTGCTTTTTTATATGCCATATGATAAGTCGTAACCGCACCTCCAAGAGTTATCGGACCTTGATAAGGGTTCACACTGAAATATCTTTGCCACTGCTTCCTGCCATCAACCCTCTGAAAACCCACAATTACCACTGCTTTCTGATAGTTGGATCTGTTGATACATCTAAGCCTCCTCGCAATCTGTATTCCTTGCATCTAAGTTACTTGAAGTCATTCATGCAATTCATACAATTCTCAAAAACTAAGATGTGGCGATGCCATTGTTGAGCTCAACACGGAGCAGCCACCGACAACTTTCATTTGCCAAACCCGCATGGCAGACCTGAATCTAAGGGTCACACCCCAAAGCAGCCTCAACAGCTCCTAGGGTGTGATATCCGAGCCAGATGTCCTAACCGAGACAGAGACCGATCTGATAGAAGACCTAAAAGACAAAGGCGTCACAGCAGTAAGGCACATCGGTATTAGGAGAAAACGAAATAGCCAACAAACACGTGATACTGACTTTTGACCACTGTACACTGCCCGAGCATGCCAACGGAGGTTTTATTCGTTGTTTTGTACGGCCGTACATCCTCACCCAGCGGCGCAGAAGTGCCAGCAGTTATGACATGGTACGAACTTTAGTCGCAGCAGAACAAAATGTAGCAAATACGCCAAGCGGGATCATCTGAGAACTGCACTGCAACCAACTTCACCTGTCCGAACTACCAGGGTCCACACGCGGTACACTCTCGACTAGTGAAAAGTTTCTACTAGAGAAAAAAATCTTCAAAACAAAGCTGACAGAAAAGATCCTCTTACAAAAGGCGCGAAAGCGGTACGGGTTTTTTTCCTGGGGACATACGCTGACGTGGGTCACCAGGGAGCTGAGTCGTATCTAGTTTTGGCGGGAACCCAGTACGGGAGTCGGACCTGGCACCGCTCCCTCACCCTATCGGGTTGCCTCTGGCGGCCCGTCCTGCACCAACACCGCTTGCTCAACCAGCATTGGCTGTGGTAGCAACCACGTAAGTTGGAGAGGCCGCTGCGTCCGATGCCTCTTCTCCACATGCCGAAATCACACGCGAGGGCACGGAGGAGATGGATATGGAGGTACCAGGGCAATTCCCACCCCCGCCGCACCGCCGCCGCCTCCCGGTGCACTCCTGACACCCTCGGTGATCGCGGCTCCAAAGAATGGCACTGGAAAAGCTGCCAAGTCGGGTTCGCAGGGCACGCTGAAGACGTCGGATGACGACATAGACGTCGAGCAGTTCCGGGTTTCATCACAGCGAAAGGAAGGTGCTGTGTTGTCCAGGTTAGTAGAGAATGTGAAAAAAAACTTTCCAAAAACGTCCCAAGTCGACACATAAACACAGAGTGTCCCAGTTGCTCTAAACCTAAATAATGGGAAAAGAAAATATCATGCAAAGAAACTGCAGAGGCATTCATAAATCTCTTGATGTCTATGAGGTATTGCATTCCAATCAGCCAAGTGTGAAGTGTCTCCAAGAAACACTCCAGGCACACACATCGTTTGAATATTTACGTGGTGTTAAGAAGGACACGGATGGTGGTGGCACTTCGTCAGGTGTTGTACCCATTATTGCCCGAAAATTCTTGACGTCCACACTAACTAGAGATAACCCTAGAGTCGGTGGTAATTCGAGCCATTATCTTTGATAACTTTGAAAACTATGCTGTCTGTAAATTGCTCCTGACTTTCTGCTCTCAAGCTCAGACTTTGAGGGCGTGGTAGATCAGTTACCCGTAGCATTTATCCTGTTAGGCGACCTCAACACACATATTGCACTCTGGGGCTCTATTCGTATTGCACTCTGGGGCTCTATTCGCCTTATCGAAAAATTTGTAAAATCTTCAAGAGCATGCCATTAAACAAGAAACAGCCCACACACTATAACAGAGGATATAACACATAATTATTTCTTGACTTGGTCATTGGTTCTGATGGTTGTCTTCCATGTCTTGAGTGTTGTGTGGGCATGCACCAATATAATAGTGGCCACTTTCCCACCTCACTAACCTATAGGTAAAGGCCCAGCCGGCGATGTCACCATAACGACGTTTAATGAATCAAAAGAAAACTGGAGTAAATTCACAGATAAATCTAAACTTCAACGCACAGCCATAGCACACCTTCAAGTACAAAAAGCCACCAAACTACTCACGGCACACATCGTCGACGCTACCAAAAAGTTTATTCTCTAAGCCTGTGGTGCCCTGTGAAACCAGAGGAGGCCGCACTGGAATGAGGACTGTTGGCCCGCGTGGCAGGCCCAGAACAAAGCGTAGGGTGTCCTTCGTCGGTACCTCCCGTCGGGTAACCTCCTTTTGTTCAAAACGGCAAAGGCGTTAAGAAAACGTGTGCGCCGTGAGGCAAAACGAGATTGTTGGCGTTCATTCATTACATCAATAAGCCCAACACAGACACACGAAAAGTGTGGACATGAATACGCAAACTCAAAGGACAACAAACACACCACCTGCCTCTGGTCAGCCCAACTGGCGACAGACACACTTGCACAACACTTCTAACACGTGTCCAGTTCAGCACATTACACAAACACTTTCATGAAACACAAACTTGTGGCCGAAATGTAGGCTATACATGACAATGACAGATAAGCCACTTCTTATAACTTTGAGTTCTCACTTCATGAGCTGAGGAGTGCTCTGAGCAATTTTAAACCCTAAGCGTTAGGCCAAGACACCATAACATATTGTCACAATGCCAAAGACAACGCAGTTGTCTTGAAGTAAAACAATTTTTATTGGATCGAACTTGTGCTCCCCTAACAACTCAAAGAATACAAAGGCGGCGAAGCAGCATCAGCAAAGTGACTTATACGCAAGCGAGTGTTGGTGATCGAATGCCGCGGCGTCTGCTCTGCAGGCTTTTATTTTTCGGCGTGATGTTTCTGGAACCATCAATTTGCATCCAGAACATTGTAGGAGGGAGAAGATTATTCCGGGGTTGTGCCGTCAGGGCGAAAAAGTCTGCTTATCTGAATATGCGGCATAAAATAAACTGTGTCCGCGAAGACGGGCTTCGCGGACACAGATAACAGAGTCAGGCGTGGCCGTGCACTAAAAACAAACAATAAACCAACCAACTCATACATGGTTCACGGCGTTACCACCTTTTTAAGAGTTCATTCACCCAATGCAAAAAACAAAGACCATCTGAACAACCAAAAAAAGAAGTCGGTCACCTTGCGTAGTAAGGTTTCAAGCGAACCACCTGGACGACTTCGGGCCGCGTGCGTCATCGTTACGTTCCAGAATCACCATCGGGGATCACTTCGTAGGTAAGTTGGCGATTACATCGTACAATCTGGTAGGGTGCGAAATACCGTCGTAGAAGCTTCTCTCTGAGTCCCCGTCATCGGATGGGAATCCAAACCCAAACACGGGCCCAAGGGTGGTACTCGGCGTCTTGGCGTCGGAAGTTGTAGCGCCCGGCATCCACCAGCTGCTGGTCCATTGTACGAACTTGAGCTGGCTGGCGTGCCTGCTCCGCACGCTGAAGGTATCCTTGGACGTCGGAGTTGAGGTCGTCGTCTTCTACACGCGGAAGAATTGCGTAAAGTATCGTGGTAGGCCGTCTTCCTTAGACAAGCTAGAACGGCATCATCTGCGTAGTTTCCTGAATACACGTGTTGCATGCAAACGTGACATATGGGAGCACATAGTCCCAAGTCCTATGTTCAACGTCGACCTAATTGGACCGCATATCCGCGAATGTCTTGCTCAGACGTTCTGTTAGTCCGTTCGTTTGGGGGTGGTACGTCATCATTCTTCGGAAATCCGTGTTGCTGTAACGTAATATTCCTTGCATCAGGTCCGCAGTAAAGGCCGTTCCGCGGTCCGTGATCAGGACTTCAGGTGCTCCATGTCATTGCAAAATTTGGCTTATGAAGGACTTTGCGACAACTTGTGCAGTCCCCCTCGAAATAGTGGCGGCCTCTGCGTAGCGCGTTATCTACTGTGTCGCTAAGACAATCTACTGGTTCTGGGATCGGGATGTAGAGAACGGGCCCAGAAGGTCCACTCCAATGTGTTGGATGGGCCTCTATGGGACGGCGATCGGCTGCAGGAGTCAAGCGGGTCTCGTTGGTGGCGTTTAGCGTCACTGGCAGTCACGGCCGCTCTGAACGTATTTGGTGACGTCGGATATAAGGCGGGGCCAGAAGTACTTTGTCTTGATTTTTCCAATTGTGCGGGCTGTGCCGAAATTTCTGGAAGGGTCGTCGTGGCACGCTTGAAAAATTTTGTCGTGAAGGTCTGCTCGGATGACAAGAAGATAATTTGTTCTTGTTCTGGGGCTGAAATTCTTTTGCACGAGAACGGAGGTTTTAGGCTGAATGCTGGTTGGTTGCATTCTATAGTCCTGGGCCCGGCGACGTTGCATCCTTCGAGGTAGTCGATAATGACGCGTAAGTCGGGGTCGGCACGCTGCTGGGTGGCTAGGTGTCTCTCCGTCACGACTTCGAAGAATGCGCTGTCTTCGTTAGAGTTTTGTGCTGGTGGGTCTAAGGGAGCGCGGGACAGGCAGTCGGCGTTAGAGTGTTTCCTGCCGGATTTATAGACGATTGTAAGGTCGAACTATTGCAGGCGCAAAGTCCATCTCCCAAGACGGCCTGAGGCGTCCTTCAAATTGGCGAGCCAACACAGCGCATGGTGGTCTGTCACAACCTTGAATGGTCAACCATACACATATGGGTGAAATTTTGAATTTGCCCATATAATATCGGGGCACCACTTTTCAGACGCTGAGTAGTTTTTCTCCTCCTTCGTCAGACCACGGATGACAACTGCGATTACTTTTTCGCAACCGCATTGTTTTTGCACGAGCACAGCACCAAAGAATATATCAGTCGCGTCAGTCCATGGGCATTTCCGTTTCGGCGTCTTCGTCAAAAGGAGTGTGCACGGGCGGGCTTTGCAGGCGTTTTTGCAGCTCGCAGAATGCTTTTTCTTGGTGGTCGTCCCAGATAAATGGGTGCTATCTTTAGTCAAGCGTGTGAGTGGCTCAGTAATGTGTGCAAAATTTGCTACAAGGTGCCGGTAGTACGCACACAGTCCGAGAAATCTCCGAACGCCCTTCTTGTCTTTCGGTCTTAAGAAGTTCGAAATGGATAAAGTTTTTGTCGGATCAGGTAGGACTCCCGCGGCGTTGAAGACGTGGCCCAAAACCTTGAGCTCCTCATACGCAAAACGGCACTTTTCAGGCTTCAGAGTTAATTGCGCCGTACTAATTGCGACGTACTAATTGCGACGTACTAATTGCGATGCTGGAGTACCGACTCCAGCATCGCAAGATGTTCGTCGAAAGTCCGGGCGAATACCGCAACGTCGTCGAGGTATACGAGACAGGCGTGCCACTCCAGGCCAGCTAGCACAGTGTCCATGACTCTTTCAAACGTTGCTGGCGCCGTGCACAGCCCACGTGGCCACACCTTAAACTGGTATAGGCCGACCGGAGTTATAAATGCGGTCTTCTCTCGGTCTCTCTCGTCCACCTCAATTTTCCAGTAGCCGGTCTTCGGATCCATCGGTGAGAAGAACTTCGCGTGGCAAAAGTAGTCGATGGCCTCGTTGATTCGCTAGACCGCTAGACCGAGCGGCGGGGATCCTTCCTTTCACAGCGCAGTCTGGGCGCCTGGCCACTGACCGCATGAGGGGACCTTACGCCGTCCTTCCACGTCTCTGCTAATGCGTTGTCTGTATTTTGTTTGTCGGTTTCCTTTTCATCTACTTCGCAGCTAGCCGAGACAAACTTTGTGCCCGCTTCCTATCTCCGACCTTGCCCTGCTTCGTCGTTGTTGAGGACCAGGAGGCAGACACGGTTAAAGGAGCAACAGTTTATTGGCGACATTCAATGGGTAATTTCCGAGAAAAAGATTGCACGAGTCTCGTAGTTCGTGAGGCACTTGCCTGTGTCTTCTTGAGTCTCCTGATATTCTTATGGTGTGAAATAGGTAGTTTTTGGCAACAGGCTCCAGTCCGGCCAAATAAAATGAATCAGGTTGGCTGCCTTTTTGAATCTTTACCGCTTGGAGTTTATGAATATGAAGCCTCAAGCCGATAAAGCTGCTGAATTGGTCGATGCAAAGAGGTTCCGTGGGGTGTACGCACTCCACATTAATGAACCATTCCGTATCTACCTTGAAAAAGCTGAAACCCTCTGATCCAAAGTCTTTGAAGTAGTTGCTCTCAGTGTTTCTATCGCCCACGGAGTTTCTCGGCGGAAGACATTCCAAGGGCTGTACTGGGCCGGACTTGCTCGAGACAACATTGTTAGGCGCTGCCCAATGAGAAAGTGGCCTGGAGTCAGGGAACTAGGTTCGTAGGGTACGTGATAGGCTTTTATGGTAGTTGTCACTTCTACTTGAGTTAGAAAGGTCGCAAGTTCCTCGAAGTTAAGGCTATTCATTCGAATTATTTTCTTTAGGGTATTCTTGATTGTCCGAATCAATCGTTCCGAAAAGCTTTGCCATCACGGAGCTTCAATAATTAATTTCCAGTAAATGGAGTTGGCCGAAAAATATCCTTGAATTTCATCTGCTTTCATGAGGGTCCATACCCGCGTAATGTCTTTGGAAGTCCTTTTGAAAGACTTCCCATTCTCGGCATATGTTATCCTGCAGAGGCGTCGCCAAGGAAAAAATCGTCGGAAGGTGAGGAGAAATTGTTGGGCTGTTAAGTCAGTCATAAGCCCAAGATGAACAGCTCTGACGACTGCACAGGCAAAACTTAGTATTTAGGAGTTCTTAATCACTTTGTTCCGCTTATGAAATAGAGATTCCGCAGTCTATGCCTGTTACCTCAAAAGGGGGACACGGCACAGTTCTGTTGGATGGAAGGGGCGCAAGTGGTTCGCATTAATACTTTACAGAGTATCGTCGGCAGACTGTACATTCTCTAATGACCTTAAGCACTACCTGCGTGGCCCTGATGAATTAAAAAATTCTCGCAGTTGCTCAAGTACAAGAATGACAGCCGTATGTAAAAGCGTACTCAGTTACTTGAATACGAGGGCCCGCTTGCACGAATACACGTTCTTATTGGCAGACTTATTCACGGACTTCAACAAGACAATGAATAAGATTCGGATTAGTGCGCTTGCTCGAAATCACTCGGGCCAGGCTACAGAGCGGTCTTATTTAAGAATATAGGAACAGCGGGTACCAAGATGACCATGAGAAAAGCCCCTAGGGAAAAGCGAGGAATACGCGGCAAAACTGCTTGTTGCTGTCGCCGGCGTTGAGCAAGCGCTTATTGTGAACCATGATTGGATAAATTCAAGAAATGCTGAGCATCAGAGCGGATATTTGGGCCTTTTTGCAAATACGTTACAATGATCCGCCACCTTTGTAAGCCAACTAACACCGGGGGGCCTCGGTCGCCCGGCCGCGTAAACGAAGTTATAAAGAAAGATCGTATGCTCGAGGCGTGATCCCGAGAAACCAACTGGGCTGACGCGAAAAGCATCGACGTTGTCTCACGTTGTCGCAACACGAGTCGTTCTTTTCATCTCACCGTGAATTAGAAAGTTGCGATTTTGTTTCGAGTTCAATGTCGTAGACTCGGATGGCAACGAGCACTCCAGTGGCTCACGCCGCCTGGAACGGCGACATGATCGCAACAACCCACTGCCTAGCCTGCAGCACGCTTACCGAGGGCGGCTGCTCTAAACAATCGCGCTGTAGAATATCGCCGAATGTTAATATGAAGCATGCTGCTTATACGTGCCGCCTCCGGATCCCGATTGATCCAACAGAATGCGCATTCAAAGTACAAACCCAAACAATCAAGCTTCGCATAGCGGATTCTTTCCTCCATGAAGCTTCGTAACCTCAACTTTGAAAGAAGGAGAAGGTTTGAAAGACGCGAAGATGGCAAGTCTGTGCAGCTTCTCTTTGAAAACGCGATTTTATTTGACGCTCACGAGCCGAGGTACAAAAGGCTCTAACGGTCTGCTGTTGTGTGTATTTGTCTTCTCACATTGCAGTGCTATTGTGAACGCCTATTTGTTTTAGGTGAATTTGGGCATGATTTTTAGAACAATGCATTTGTTCCGTCATTTCCGTACGCCTTTTTGTAGCTACTGTCGCGACAGATAACATAATAGACGATCACACCATAGCCTCTTTATTTTCTGTGCTTAGCGTTGCCGGCGAGATCAAAGGGAGCCAACCGTCGCGCTAAGTTCCCGCAATTACCACCAGGCGGCGCTGCCTTCCCACAACCGCCAGAGCCTGTTCGCTGACTCCCGTGCTACCGGCGGCACTTACGGGTCCTTCGTTGGTCGTATGTAAACCGGCGACGTTAATAAACAAAAGTGTGATGATCCTCAAGTATTTAGAAGAGACCGTATGCAAGAGAGAAAAAAATAAGTACGCAACACAGCACATTGAACATAACATTACCATCGAGGTAACGACAAAGAAAGTTGTTTGTTGAGTATTATTTCACTCGCAACCTGCGAAAACGAACAGCAGGGTGTCGATGGAAACGTTCCAGTGACAATCTTAGTCTAACGAGCTTTAGTACTCTCGTTGACGCTGTTCACAAGCAGTAATCACAATTTTAGTACTTTTCGCAAAAGCGGCTTCAATTCAAAAACCCTCAAGAAGTAATGCTTGTCTGTCACTTTTATTGCAAGATTCGTGAAAATGGGACAGAAGAATTTTGTGACCAGAACATCAAGGAGCTCTTCATGGTTCCCCGGCATTGTACACACGAGAAGATTGCGCTCGCGAAGTACATTAGCAGCGTTGTCAAAGGCCTCTTTGGGCGCGTGCTTCAGGTGTCTTCACTCTCACTTTATCAATGATCAGCGAACACGTTCTACTCTGGAAAGTAGTGTGGGAAGTCGGTTCTGCAAACAGCCTCTGCTTCACTATGTCGGTCACTGCTACATGTCCACGTGATAACACGTGAAACGTTCCAACGTGCTTCGACTTGGAAGGCGAATTATCCCTTCGGTCCTCATATGCTCGTACGTTCATGTTGAGAGATTTCGCAGTATAACTGCGTGGCGTACTGTCAATTCCGACCAATTAGCTTTATCTCCTGAACATTTTAGATTTGCTCCAACAAGATTGTACGTCCTTCCATTTGCCTTTTCACAGATATGGACAAAGGCACGAAGGTAGCATTGGTCTTTGAGCTTTTCAAGTTCTCGCTTATATTTGTCTACAGTCTCTCTCAGACGGCGAATAGGTGCCTTGAGGTAAAGCTTTTTCCGTCCCCACTTAATGCCCTTGATGGCAAGGACAAATGTAGGTAACGATACTTGTAATGCTCGATCGATTTGCTGCCTCGTAGCACAGATGCCATCCTCACACGTGCTACTGCATGCTGGCAGCGACATATCGCGCCCGTCGCCATTGGTAGGGATATAATAATTATTCCACGGAGAGTAGTCGGCCATGCTACAACGCACGGCTCGCATGTTCGTTGTGGGACATTCTACACACTGGTTCTTTTTCTGCTCGCCGTGCGACTTCTCGGGGCTTTTCTGGAAGGCTGCAAGTAGCCAGGATATTCTTCGAATAGGCTTGGCGCCACACCTTTTATGAGTCTTCGTGTGTTACATCTGTCATTGAAATCAGAAGCAGAGAAATGACGGAATGATGGCTGCACACAGTTGAGTAGCAGTAAGTAGTGTTCGGCGTCGAATTGTCTCGTGAACTGACTTTTATTAACTTCAGCCACAACTATTCGTCGCTTTCAATTTTGTTGAATGAAACTCCTGCTTCCTTCTTTTTGCTTGAGGAATTACAGGTAGGCACGCAACAGTAAGCCATCGCACCTCACCCGGGTCATCACAGCAATGTAGGCCGACTGAAGCACGAAGACTTGTTGGCGTAGGCCGCTGCCGAGACAGAAACGAGAGAAACTGTAAACTAACATTCTTGATTAATAGCGAATTGCACTGATGGGTCTGCGGAAAGTTCTCACGAGAAAAAAGCGCGAAAAAGTATAGCCGCGCATGAAACCGGCACTGCAAACACAGGGTAAAAACTACGTTGTTTGTAACACGCAGTCAATTGTTGCCGCGTGTCACCTGTTCACGCAACATAATTAGGCAACAGTTGCATATTATACTTGCTGAAGTTACTGCGTACCGTTTTGGTCGTAAATGAGGGGTGTTTCAAACTTTGGCCACACTTGAACAAAGGTTTTTTGGAGATGTGTCGCCACCGCCGCCTTTGAACGGCGGCTGACTGCGCCGACTCTATTCTGGGATGCGAGTGCTCCTCGTGGACAGCCCACGCAATAAGCGAGAAGGATGTGGGGGGCGACAGGGCGGGCCCGGAGGACTGACTAAAATAAAGGAGGCTATGATCACACACGCACAAAGCGTGCTTGGCCGCCCGACGTCTGTTCCGGACAAATACCGGGCCGCAGACTATCATACCTGTTCATAATTGTTTGACGTGAGGGGGGAAAAGCCGCGCTACCCGGGAAAAACAACCACACGCCCATAGTGCACAGCCAAATTTGAAAACAGTGGTTTGCAGCAGTCTTCGGTGCCACATCAAAGTAGGCAGGCCTTGGCGCTTCCGGCGCCGGCGTTGTCTCTCCCTTTCCACCCTCTGTCCCGATGGCGTTCCCAACGGCGTCAATCTGCTAGAAACCGGCATTTATTTGTTAAAAGCAGACGGGCAAACTGCCGCCGCTCGGCTTCTTTCGCCACTTCTATAGCTCCTGCACTCATTTTTCACGGTATGGAGGTCGATCTTTATGACGAAATGACCGACCACGTCAGCATACGGCTATGAATAAAACTGCTCAGATCAGGCTTATTCCCAGTCTTATTGCGTTCTTATTGACAGTCGTAATCGCTGTCTTATCAGTTTCTAGAAAGCGTCGTATAGCCTAGGTAAGATAAGACCCCGAATAAGTGTGACAATAAGATTAGACTGCCAATAAGCCTGCGAATCAGCCTTGGCCCGCTTGCTCCAAGCCTTATTGGCCGTAGAACAAGCGGGCCCAGGGGTATTCTTAATGTGGCCTGTAGGACTTAGTGTAATGGGTGCGTAGATAAAGCTTCCTATTAGTATGTGAATCGAAATCGCCCGCTATGCTCAGTATGCCATCCTCGTCAAAAGAAGGGTCGAAGAGGTTTACCGACGGACACATTCCAGTGACAGTTTAACCAAATGAGTCTTCTTAAGTCCGCGGATCTAGTACAACTCAGCAGCTTGCGCTTTACTTGTATGGAGGTTTCCACTACGTCTACCGATCTGATTCTTGTAGTTATCGACGAACCCCTTCAGCCAAGCGGTTACTCGTTTTAGGTGGTTGTATGATCTGTATGATTTGATACCAGGAACAGCACGCAGGAGATTACCTTGGATTAAGGTAATGTACATCGTTCGCCTGAACTGCAAGTATCTTCGTAGTATTCGAAATCCTCGATACCGTTGAAGTCAGTTTTTGCTCACGCAAGGAATTGCATTCTACTACACCGAAGTGAGCGCTGTAAAAGTTGTGAAGCGATGTGATAGTCGAATGTAAGACGAGTACCATTGAAATATTTTCCAGCGGTCATGTTATGCTGCCCATGCCATAAAGCGCCATTTAAGTTCTGTCAATTTATGACAGCCACTACCCCTGCTCTAACCGGCTCCTTGGTTTGCGTTTTCAAAATAAATGCGTATCTAAACTCTGACAGCCCTATGTCGTATTTTCAATCCAATGTTGCGTTTTCAAACTAAATTCGCATCTTAACTGTGACAGCCCTATGTCGTGGTCATGCTTCGCTGTGACCGGTGGCATGCAGTTACATTGGACAAACATTCTGCTCCCCAGTACAATGTTTCCAAGTGTTCACATCTGTGAGCGACTGTATTTCGGCGACTCTATTTGCGGCAAAGGGTTCCCATTTCTTGGTTGAGTATTTAATCCAATAATCCAATAGAGCGCAATTGCAGAGTCCGTCTACATGACGGTGTCTATGTCTTCTATGTCCAAAGCATCTTTTGGTGACTTTGCAAGTCTGGCTGCTACCAGGGCTCCCATCAGTTGTAAGCGCGGCGAGGGGCGAGGAGCACCTGGATAGTGTGGGGCCGCGTTCCTTCTTGAGTTTTCAAGTACAGCATTGCTCTGTAAGCTTCCGGACTTGCATCCCTGAATGGCAGAATCGCTGCGTTGACACGCTTGTCATCTTGGGAACAACCGAATCTTGGGAATGAAAACTTCGCAATACCTTGTAGTTCCTCGGTCCCCGCTGTCCAATCTTTGAGCAAGCAGTCAGATAGAGCCTCGTCCCAGGAGTACATCTCCATCCACAACTTCTGTATTAGTAGCTTAGTTGGGATTATGAAAGGGGCTAGAAGACCAAAAGGGTCATATATCTGTGAGGCGAGCTTAGGATTTCTCTTTTGGTTCCTTTAGGTTCTACATGCAGTTAAGCATGGGCCGCTGTGGTGGTTTTGAAGTGTCCCGCCTGCTGTAACAGACTAGACAAAGAAACTTCCTTTCTACAGCTTTGTCGAGATCGAAAGGATGACTCTCGCTGTAACTTTTTTATACAGGTCTGCTCTTGGTAGTCAACTTCGTCAAGCGCATTCCCGGGTCTTGTAAAATGTGGAAGCAATTGTTCACAAGTGTCCTTGCCTCCACAAAGGTGCTGGCTGCGATTACGAGGTCGTCAACGCGAAAGTGATATTTTAAGCGAGAACCAATCATCGGATACTGAATTACCACATGACGGAAATGGTGCCTAAGTGTTTCTGCGAAAAAAAGGGACTTGATGCGCCGAAGGGGCTCTGGTCATTCTTTACACCTCTATGTATGACGAGTGTTCTTCATACCAAAGGAAGCGGAAGCATCGCGATCGCTCTGTAAGAAGAAAAGACCTGAAAAACTTTTTCTATATCTGCAGAAATTTCGGTACCATAGCTGCGCAATATAAGCAATAAGTGAACAATATTAGGATTCAAGTTGGGTCCCACCCACAAAACATCGTTTAGAGACGGACAGCCAAGAGCGTGAGAAGACGCATTAAAGACAATGCGCACTTTCGTTGTCTCTCTTTCTCGCTTTACCATAGCCCAGTCGGGCATATAGTAACATAGTCTAGTACGGTGTCCAAGGTAACTTTCTCAGCAAAGTCATTGTGAAAGTAACTTGGAACAGTCTTGTTGAATTCGTTTTTAAACTCTTCTTCTCATTTGGTTCTCTGGTTCTCAAATCTTGTTCTCATCTCCGTTATCCCTGAGCGCATGACGATTCGTGCGCCACGGCAATTCGACATGGTAGCGTCAACTGCGCTTAAAAGTGGTTTCCATGAGCGCCTTTATGACCTCGCGGTCTTCTTCGAAAAGCTCTGACTCACCGCGTAGTCCGAGGTGTTCACGTTTCCAAAATACTTTCATCTGCTTCGACATACACTCTTCACTTGCGATGTCAAAACTGCTTTCATCTGAACGGATGGTTGGTGGAGTATCTGTAGCGTCTGGACGTCCTGTCCACCCGAAGGGTGTTTTCACGGCAGTGAGATTGTTGTTCAGGCGCTGAATCTCCACTGTTACTAGTTTCCAAAAAAAGTCGTCTCCGATAAGTAGGCTGGCGCATGGCTCTGCCTGAGTTCCATAGATGAAGAAGTCGGCGAATGACATTGCGTTTGCATCAAATTCCTGTACAAGAGCTTGTTCTATCAACCGAGAGAAGTCGATAATTCAAGGAGTTTGATGGCATCTATCTCAATGCCAAGTTGTCGGGCTTACTGTACAGTGTAAGCTGAACTTTTGTTCTACCAATTTCGCAGAAAATACGAGTTCCCAAAGCCGCAAACCGCCATGTGCTCCTCTGTGACTACCTTTGGTCGGAATTTCATAGCGTTTGTGTTATGGAGGTACGCTACCTCCGTCCGGCAGCAGTCACACCAGATTTTTGGTAGGTGTTCGCTTTGCCCGCATTTGTGCCGTTTGGAGAACAGTCCTTTGGAGAGCCACGGACTCAGTCGGCGAACTAGATACACTCGTTTGTTTTAACGGTGATCGGCGCTCCTTATTTGGGTCGCACAATGGAGTGGTGTGGTTCTCCTGGGAGTTAGCACATGAAGGTCTTCTTGCATTCTTGCACTCCTTAGCAGGTGGAGCATTCTTCGCGTACCGAAAGCAGCGTCCTTTTTGTTGCCCTTTGATTTCTTTTCTTGTAGCTTTAGTTGAGCTTAGAGTTCACTGTTATGTGGTCGTTAGATTTACTAACACATAGCCGCTGCGGGAGGACGGTACTATAAGCATAGAAGCAGTTCCAGGAAAGTGGTCCTTGACTTGCCTACGGCCTAATTGGGGTTGAATTGGCGTGTGTATTGGTGGTACAGTTATGATGAAGGTGGTTGCAGGACTCGGTACTTCAAGGTGCAGCACATCCAGTAGCCCTGACACTTCATCAGGCTGTTCACCTCCCGTTCCTCGTGTTGATGTCTTTTTTAAAAGAGTCGAATAAATTTCAGTACGAGCTCATGGGGCAAATCCTCCAGTAGTGAGGTCTTCAATATTACTCCGTAGGTCGCAGTAATCACACCGAGATTCTTTAATGATCTCACGCGGTCATGTATGTGTTAATGAAGTGTCTGAATCTGTTCAGGTCGTCGCAGGAGGTCACTCTATGCAGGTTTAGCAATTTGCTCGTATGTTCGTGTATTATCAGTGTTTGACCTCCTTAATGCTGCTTTAATTGATTGTTGATTAGCCGCTTATCATGTCTTCCAGTTTAGGCTTTACGTAGATGCGCAGGTACTCAAAGGAACCATGAAGAGAAAACACAAGTTTGGTTCATTCAAAAGATTGCCTTGTTAGAATCACCCTGACACCACTTTTAACGTAAGCTTCGCTAAAATAAGCTAACTAATTAGGTAAAAAGGCCGAATACCGCAAGGAACGCTGTCTTACGTGACCATATTTTTAAAGTGCGCTCTATGTTTCACGAAACGATTATTTTCTCACTGAACGAAAACAAGCCAAGTTTAAATACGGTCAAAAAGAAACCAAAGGCCATGGAGGAAGATATTCTTGCTCTCTGCCAAAGGCAGAAAACTGCTTCCTACGTTATGGTGGTGCCCTCTAGGTTCACTAAGAACAAACAAGGCCTCCATATTGACAAAAGAGCTATGGTCCCTAGAAATATATTACTAGTGACCATAGCGGAGTGGTCGGGTCCTGTGATGTCACTGCAGACCACGAAAACGCACGATTTAGTGGAGAAATTGAAATTTTTTATTAAATCAAATATTTGATTCTGAATAAAGCATTGTTAGCATTCGGACGAGCACTGGGGGGCACTAAAAAACAATAAATCTTTAGAATACCAGAAACTTGTATTTTGTTTTCATGGCTCCTCTAAATTTGCCCACGTTGTCTAGCGAAGGACTTTTATGTATTGTAGATTTGAATTGGTCCCAAATATTGGTCCGGGAATAAATTCTCCATCGAAAGGCTGTATCTCAAGTTTAGGTAGTCAAACCTCAACTCTGCGGAATGTAACGACCTCCTGTCGTGTAGTAATAGCCGAATGCCACGTGGCCACAAGCTGTCTTCACATGTAATAGATCATTCGATCGATTCAGTCCTGGTAATGTTCTGCTGTGACAAATTGCTGATCTAGTTCCTCATCTGGCACAGGCTGCTCTTACTCTGTGTCCAAGTGGGCTAAAACAGCCATTTTGTTTGAGGATATTGAGGTGTTCAGTGAGCTTAACGATAGGTAGTAGGTTTACATCAGGCAAGGGCTTCATCTCGTGGAAGATCTTTGTACTTGATGCGCGTAGCGTACCTCGTTTCCGTATCAAACGGTCCATGGTGAGGCCCGGTACGTCGATGTTGCTCTGGCAGAGTTGATTCGATGTGCCCTTCGAGGACGGGGCATCCTTTTCAATAGCCTTGCCACATCGGTAGGGATCTTCAACGGTGTAATTCTGGTATCCTGGTCACGGCGCCACTTTCGTTTAACGTGTGGTGCCACCAAATTTGTTTCACGATTCTTCTGGACAGGCATCGGTTTCAGTTTCTGGGCGCCGATTGAAGCAGTGACATCACAGAATTGCGAGTACGCTCTGCCACGTGTGTCTACCATGCGGCGCTGCGGTACGCTGCGACTTTACTGCGGCGTTTGCTCCTACACACACGTGCTTCACCATGGCACTGAACACGGCGACTCCTCATGTCAAGCCACGACAGCTCCGACACGGACTTTTTTTCTTCATCATCGGATGAAAATATCCACTTTTCCTAGAAGTAGCAGAGAGGAGGATGTCTGAAATCCGGACAACCACTTCGTATTTTATCCTCTGGCCAGCAATGACGAAGAAGCTGCTGCAATGCCGGAGGCCGTCAACGAACAAGTTCAACGACGTGGTAACATCGAATGGTAAGTGGCGATGGTTGACGTTTTCGAGGATCGTTTTATACTTGCCCACTAGAAGAGCGTATTGTAAATGTTTTTTGTGCTTTATGTCGTTGAACTGCGAACGTCTGGCGCCCGCTCTCCTAGTATGTTGCTGCTACGCTCTTCTTGGCTCTTTTTTCCTGAAATCAAGCGGCCAAACTTTTTTCTCCGGTCACGAGCGATGGAAGTGTTAGTGTTATGGTAAAATTTACGTCGGTTCATACATATGCAAGCGGAAGCGCGCGCGTGCTCTTTCATTCTGAAGTATTTCTGGCCGTGAGAGAGTGAGTGAGTGCTTTTGTTGATATAGAGAGTGGAAAAAAAGTGGACTTGGTATATTGTGAACTCATTTTGAAGTTCAGAAGCGTAGAACACAGTCCGGAGGCGGCCTACGGTATTTTATTAGGTACAGCGACAGGTATATTTATTTGAAGTGCACGTGTGATCGTTTCCGACCAATGAACAGCGATTTCGAGTCCTTGCGCTGCGTGGAAATGTCGAGGGTGGCCGCCCTTGTGCTAGACGGCTCAAAATGGATGACAAGCCACCCTGGTTTTGAGCCGATATGCCTCAACATTCATGCTCTGTAGGTGGCAATTTATACTCTGCGGCAAGATAGACCTTCCCTTGTCGAGGCACCCGATGTTCACACGTCATGAAGGTACAAATACTCAGCCTCCTATACTCGAGTACGCGGGTGCGATTGCCGGCCACGGCGGCTTGCATTTTGATGGGGCAGAATGCATACAACACCTGTGTATCTAGATTCCTACGTGGTCGAAATTGACGAAGGCCCCACTAGACTTCTCTCATAACCATAACGTGGTTTAAGGACGTAAATTCCGATATTTTATTACGTACTGGACTCGCATCAAATTTGATGTAACGAGTTTGCTGCAATATATGCACTTAAACGGTAATGCATTATGTCTCAATTTAAAACAAAAAATTAGATCATATTCAAAATTACGGATGTTAATAAAAGTTCGTTTTTCCCTGCCCCAGTATAGTTATTTATAACTGTACTAATTGTAGCAGCTAATTATGCATTCACATATTGAGGGACCATCACAAGCCACACTCAATTACAAAATTCTGTACTATGTATTGTTTTGTAACCCAGACTGCAGACTTTGTATTTTGTGTATATTTATGTGTACTGCGACTGTAAACTTCCATTGTCTGCACATCCATTTCATGGGCCTGTATGCTAATCTTTTAAGGAAGCACTGCCACTTGTGGGGATCCTTGTGCCCCCATGCCTTGTCCGCACACGTGCTGGGACGAGCTGGGAGCCGCCATTTTGGGTAGCCGGCGCGTCACGTAGGTCGTGCTCTCTTCACGACTCCGCGCGACGCGCCGAAACCGGCTCGCCGCGAACGTGTGCGGGGGGCGAGGGGGATAGACGACTGGTTCGTCGCCTTCTCCCTCGCCGCCCTCTTCTCGATCACCGAAGGAGACCTCCTCTCCTCCACCCAAGCTGACGAGCGTCCCGCGAGAGCGTGCCGCAGGGACTCTGCGGAGAGATTGTCCCCTGATCGGTCGCCTCGGGATGCCTCCCCTGCTCCCGCCGCCGTGATGACGGATATCGAGGTCTGAGCCCAGCGGTGTATGCACTGTATCTGCCAGGCAATAAAGCCTCACTTTGGATTGCAGGAGCCTGTCTACCGCATGTGAGTACTCGAACCCGTGCGTGAGTCTTCGGATTCCGCAGGGCTAGGGTAGGGCGCGCAGCGTTCTCTAGCAAAGCTAGCCGGGGTCCTCTGCTACCCCGTACGTTAGCCCACATTGGCGCCCAACCAAGGTTTTTTGCGATGACAGGGCGGCACCCCCGCTTCTAGTTGCTTGATTCCGAAGTTAAGGGCTGGTTGTCGGACGAGATTGCTTGTGGTAATGGCTTGCGGGACGCCACTGTCGACCCGCTGCTGCCCGCCACCGCGCTCACGCCAGAGCTTTGCCAAGGCGGCGCCGATCTCCCCGATAACCGACGCGCCGCGCAGGAGAGTTACGCGAGCCATCCCACTTCTGCCGGCGCGAGGCACTACGACAGCGCGAGGGATGATTATCCAGTCCCGCGCCTGTCCGCCGCCAATACTACGCCCAGGCCCCTCTGGGGCCCAGGCAGCGCTATCCTAGCAGGCAACCAAAGCGCCGCGCGGGAGAGTCACGGGAGCTATCATCCCACTCCTGCCGGCGTGCCGCACGGTGTCGGCGGGCGGAACGCTTCTTGCGACCACCTGCCGTCACCACGGGCGGCAACGAGATCATGCCCTCCGTGCCTTGGTCGTAGCAACTCAGCGGATATGTTAGCAAAGGAGGAGCTGCGCCGTCGCTCCTCGGAGCGTGTACGAGCCTCACGGCTCTAGCGGTGCAGTGGTCGCCTCGTTCGCCGGCGTGTTTGCGCCACGAACGTACCCCACCACGCAGACCTCGCAAGCGGTTACGGCTTGGGCGCACGTCGCCTGCCTTACGCCAGCGTTGTCTCGCGACGAACCACCCCTGCCTTCGGCAGCAGTCGATCTCGCACAAGCCCTGATCAAGGCGGTGCGCGCACAACCGAGCGTCAGGCCTAACAGCTCGCTCGGTAGCCTGAGAATACCCGAGTATGGCGGTTATTCTGACCGCATGAGTGCTACGGAGTACCTAGAGGCGCTGCACCGCTATCAGGAGGCGTCGGGTATGGACGACAGCGTGATTATAGGACGTGTTCTGCCTATATCGCTGACCGCCCAGGCTGCACGGTGGTACCGGCTGGAGGGGCGCGACGCTCGTACGATGGGAGAATTTGAAGCGCTCTTTCGTAGCGAATTCCTGCCCCCAGATTACGAGCGCCGCGTGTTGAACGAGCTAGAGACCGAGATGAGTCTCTGGTCGAATACGTCAGGGCAATGCAGGAGTTGTTTTTGCTCGCAAAGCCCATGGCGTCTGAGGCAGAAAAGGTTGAGAGGGTGACGAGACAAGCCCACCCAACTTTTGCAGCGTACCTTCGAGGCAGTCAGTTTGCCAACCTCAATGAACTGGCCAGCGAGGCAAAACGCATCCAAGCCGATATTCTAGCTGCTCGCAACTATCGCCCGCCTCCCCCAGCCCACGCCACGCTGGAGCCAAGGTGCGCATGGCAGGGTGCAACCCCACCGCCCATGCCGCGCGTAGCGGCAACAGCAGCGTACGCGGAGAGCACGGAAATAGAGCCGCGCGATGTGTCGGAGCGCGCGCTTGACCCGTACTCGTACGCCATGCGGGCACGTTCTGACGCCCAGCAAGGCATGCCGCGGCACGGCTATGGCCGGGGACAAAACGCGCATGAGGAACCCAACAGCTACGCCCGTGTGGAAAGCTCGAGGGGACCGAACGCGCAGCGCGACAGTCAGGGAGCAGTAGCGCACTCGGAACCCAACCGCTACGCCCAAGTGGCAAGCCAAGGGAACCCGCCAGCGTTGCGCGGACAGCGGCCTCCGGCTGCGCAGTCGCATCGCGGCATCGTCTGCTACAAGTGCCGCGCAACGGGCCACTATGCCCGCGCGTGCACCGCTCCCTGCCCGGCCCTGGAAAGGCAGCGCAATTCGGGAAACGCCAGCCGCCGTCGGTGAGCACTTCGTCGCCGACGGCTATGGCTACATTAGGTGGTGAGCCTGAGCCCCTAATCCCGATGGCGTGCAGGGTGAAACGCCCCAACGCACTAGCGCCTTTCATCGCCCTTACGATCGCTGGTCGAAAGTTTGCGGCGTTGCTGGACAGCGGAGCGTCTGTTACGCTGTTCCGCGATGATGTCCTCGCTCATTTGCATCGAAGAGCTATTCGATTGCGAGCTTGCGACATCACTTTCCACCTAGCGAGCGGGAAAGCCAACTAAGGCGGCTCGGCGAGGTTGGTGGTCCGATGGGAGAAACTAGTGCGACGCCACAGATTCGTACATCTCCCGGGCCTCACAGTGCCTGTAATTCTCGGCCGTGATTTTCTGGCTCGGTACAGGCATTGTGATTGACATTGCCAACGGCGGGTAAAGGGAAGGCGTTCATGCAGCCCTGCTCCCGTTTGCAAAACTTGCCGATGTATCGGAAGCGCCCCCCGCTCCGAATACCTCGCGCGCGCGCGGCAACAATCCAACGCTTTCGGAGACGCTTTGCGCTCCTGATGCCGCGCGAGCGGGCAGGGAAGCCATGTCTCCCAACCGCGCAGCCGCCGCCGCGACGGCAGCCCCCCGAGTGCCTCGAGCTTCCGGGAATGCACGCGGGCGCTCACCGCATCTTGCGGCGCCCCGCGCGCCTCCCGAGTGGCGCGCGCGCGGCCTTCACCCGAAAGGGACGTTAGGCCGCCCGCGTGCCGCGCCGTCCGGCAGCCCCCAGCTGCCCGGCGAAGCGGAGGCGAAGCGCTCTAACGCTGGAGCGGAGAAAGCGATTATGAACCCGATGATCGCTACTGCTTCTGGCGACACGAACCACAGTTTGCCGCCCCTGTCGGCCGATCTGTCGGAACGTGAGCAGGCGTGCATATTGGCGTTTTTGAATCGGTTCAGCGCCATGTTCACCGAGAAACCGGGTTGTACAAGCGTAGTACAGCATCGGATTGATACTGGTGATGCACTGCCCTGCAAATGCAATCCTCGGCCGGTCAGTGAGGCCAAAAGGAGAGCAATCGACCTCGCAGTAGATGAGTTGCTCGAGAATGGTGCAATCCAGCGCTCCGACAGTCCATGGGGGTTCCCTGCCGTGCTAGTCGAAAAGAAAGATGGCACCTTCCGTCTTCGTGTTGACTATCGCCGGCTGAATGAGCTCACTCGGAAGGACGCCTATCCCATGCCGAGTATTGACTCTATTGTGGCTAGCCTAGGTGGTTCTCGATACTTTACCATCCTAGACTCTAGTCGCGGGTACCTGCAGGTACAGATGAGTGCGGGTGACGTAGCCAAAACGGCGTTCACCTGCCACCGCGGGCTGTTTTAGTTCACTCGAATGCCTTTCGGTTGTTCTGGAGCTGCACCTACCTTTCAGAGGTTGATCGCTCGTGTTCTCGGGGAGGCAAAGTGGCGACATGCCATGGCGTACCTCGACGACATTGTCGTGTATTCTCGCACCTTTGAGGAACACATTCGACATCTGGAGGATGTTCTCACTAGGTTGCAGGATGCGGGTATTACCCTCAACCCAAAGAAAGCTCAGATTGCGGAGACTCGCGTCTCTTTGCTGGGCTTCACCATGGACAGTGGTCGCGTCTTGCCGTGCGAGGAAAAGGTCCGAGCTTTGCTCGAGTATCCCTCGCCGACAGACATTAAGGCGTTGAGACGCTTTTTGGTAATGGTAAACTACTACCGGCAGTTTACCCCCAATTGCGCGGCTCTGCAGGCGCCTCTGACCGCACTGTTGAGGAAAAATGCTCGTTGGAGCTGGGGTCAGGAGCTGGAGGAGGCCGTTCGCACCCTCATTAAAGCTCTCGTTGACACAGCCGAGCTGCGGCTGCCCGACCTGAACGAAGAGTTCGTGATTCAGTCTGATGCGAGCGATCTCGTTTTGGGCGCGATGCTGCTGCAGGAGCATGAAGGTGTTCTTCGGCCGGTCGCCTTTGTCAGCCGGTCGTTGACACCCGCAGAGCTAAACTACTCCGTGACGGAAAGGGAGTGTCTCGCGATAGTTTTCGCTCTGCGCAAGTTCGACTTGTACGTCGACGGCGTTGCGTTCGTGGTGGAGACGGACCATATGGCGCTAACCTGGCTGAAGCGCCTGGGCTCTTACGCTGCAGCGCTACAACTTCACTGTGCGCTACCGGAAGGGAAGCACGAACGTGGTGGCGGACGCTCTGTCACGAGCCCCCGTTCCGGCTCCACCTACTTCCGAAGCAACGCACGCGTGCGAGCACGGAGCTTTTTGCGCCGACCGCTAAAACGAAACCAGCCCCGAAGGAACGGCTGCCGTTTTGCAGCAAAACCCCGGCGATTCGGCATACCTCGTAGCCCCTGTCTACTCATCCGGTATTGCGTTCAGCAGAGAAGAGCTCTTCGAAGCTCAGCAGAACGATCCATTTTGTCAGTCAATCATTGACGGGCTCAGGGAACAGCCGTGCGCTGAGATGGAGCAAGGTGGCGCGGCCACCGGGCGTCCGGTAACAGCTGGTATTGCTGTCGGCGCCGAGCACAATGCAGCTGGTACTGCTGCTGGTGCGTTGGATACGTATCTGCTTGATGCGGACGGACTCCTGCTGCGGTACATACCATCGGAGGAGGCCTCTGACCCCTTCAAGGTGGTTATTCCGCGCAGTCTGCGAAGAGCGACTCTGAGCTATTTCCATGACTTGCGGGTGGCCGGTCACGCGTGCGGCCCTAAGACTTATTTTAAGTTGTGCAACTCCGTGACCTGGCCAGGCATGAAACGGGACTCTCTCCACGTTGCCCGCTCATGCCGCGTGTGCCAAAGCGTGAAGCCCAGGGGTGGCAAAGCCTCAGGCCTCTTGCAGTCGATCAACAGCCAGCAACCCTGGCAGATCGCGGCCTGCGACGTGATGGGCCCCTTTCCGAGGTCCAGCAGAGGTCATACGTATTATCTCTTAGCCGTCACAGACCACTTTACGAAATGGGGCGAGTTGTTTCCCCTACGTAAACTAACGGCAGGCGCAATATGGGACAAGTTGTCGAAAGTATTCACTCGGTTTGGCTACCCCGCCGAGTTGATAACTGACAACGCGTCCTATTTCACGGCTAAGGTGTTCGTTGAAGCCTGTGTGGCCCTGGGCATTAAGCACCGAAAGACGACGACGTATCACCCACAAGCCAACCCCACCGAGTGGTTGAATCGGAACGTGAAGCACATGCTAGCGGCGTTTGCCGAACAGCACCGGGACTGGGATGCATATCTGCCCGAGCTGAGCTTCGCTTTGCGGACAACCGTTAACCGCTCGACTGGGTTCACGCCCGCATTTTTCACTTTCGGGAGAGAGCTGCCCAACCCACTGGAAACCGTTCTGCGGGCTGGTGGGGGGGCGGCCGCCGCTTCCTCGGCACCGAGTGAGTACGCGGCGCAACTGCGCTCTAGGATGGAGCAGGTGATTTCGTTAGACCGCAGAAACCTAGGCAAAGCGCGCGCTGGACAGAAGGCCCAGTACGACAAGGCACACAGGGAGGTCTCCTACAAAGCGGGTGACCTGGTCGTCAGACGCAACCACGTCTTGAGCGACGCAATCAAGGGCATCTCTGCTTTCCTGTCGGCCAAGTGGTCGGGCCCGTACCGAGTCGGGGATGCGCTCACCCCGCTCGTGTATCAGCTGGTAGATCCGAAATGGAAACCAGTTGGCGGTCCAGTCAACGTCGCAGATCTGAAACCTTTCGTTGCGCGCAGCGACGATTGGAATGATGAGGAGGCAGCTCCCAGTCTGCGAAAGCAGCCGAAGCGCGGAGCGGCGGCCCAGCGGCCGAACGCCCATCGCTACCGGTTGTTCGATTCCCCAGCGGGAAGTGGGGCGCCTCTGCACCCCCGCCCGGTAGCGTACGCTCGTTTTTGTTGCGCGGCCCTTCCTCGAGGTTAAACTAAGGTGGGAATGCGGGGTAGGCCATTCCGTCCTGCGCCTTCGACCCACAGACATGGCCCATACTCAACCTCCTGCTCGCCCGGACCGGCCAGCACCCAAGAAGCGGCGCCCAGTCGCGTCGTCGGCGAAGCCCACAAGACCGGCCGGCGTCGCGGGCGTTCCCGGCTCCTCCTCGAGGCCGTCCTCACAGCCCGGGCCCTCCCTCCTGCCCGGGGCCTCTACCCAGCCTGGCGTTCCGGCGAGGTCCGGGCTGCCAGCTCCGAAGCCCACGAAGAGAACGGTGACCACGTGGATGTTCCAGGAGGGCAAGGAGCCGCCGGTCAGCTTTTTCTCCGCCCGCCCTTGAAAGCGGCAGCGGCGGCCGCGGGTACGGCAGTCCCGCTCCCTCGGCATGTTCGAGGGGCGGACGGTATCCGCGGCGGCGGCGGCGGCGGTGGCGCAGGGCGGTGCGTCCCTAGCCCCGTCTCCGGGGGCGCAATACTGCGCGGGATGCGGCGGGCTATGCCTGACGGACAGCCACGACCAGTCCAAGTTCCATCAAGTTCACGCCCCGCCGCCACCCTCGAGCTCCACTCCCTGCAAGGCGGCACTGGCGGCTCCCCCGGGGCCCCACCAACCTGATCCTGCGGCGACTTCGGGCCCGCGGCGCCTCCTGTCCTGTTCCCCGTTCCCGTGGTGGCTGCTCCACTGCCAGCGGCCCCCCCGGTTCCTCCTGCTACTTTGGCCCCGGCGTTGGCCGAACAGGTCGTGAGGGCCGCCCTGCCGAGCCTGATCAACTCAGTGGTGGAGGCACTTGCGACCAACCCGTCCTTCACCGCGGCCATCACGGCGGAGGTCCGGAGGACGACATCCAGGGTGGCCGAGGCGGTGTTATTCGAAGAGGACGTACCTCTTCCCCCGGCCCTCTGCGCAACCCTAGAAGCGGCCGCGGCGGGAACGCCGGAAGACATGGAGGTGGCCGACGACGCCACTTCCAGTTCGAGCGCCGACAGGGTGAACCTCCTAAAGTTCTGAATAAAAAAAAAAGTCAGAGGAAGCGGTCGCGTACGCCTTTATTTTTTGGGGGGTGGGTTGCCCGTCGGCGGGCTCGGTCTTGAGGAGGGGGGGGGGGGTTGTGGGGATCCTTGTGCCCCCATGCCTTGTCCGCACACGGGCTGGGGCGAGCTGGGAGCCGCCATTTTGGGTAGCCGGCGCGTCACGTAGATCGTGCTCTCTTCACGACTCCGCGCGACGCACCGAAACCGGCTCGCCGCAAACGTGTGCGGGGGGCGAGGGGGAGGGACGACCGGTTCGTCACCTTCTCCCTCGCCGCCCTCTTCTCGATCGCCGGAGGAGACCTCCTCTCCTCCACCCAAGCTGACGAGCGTCCCACGAGAGCGTGCCGCAGTGACTCTGCCGAGAGATTCTGCCCTGATCAGTCGCCTCGGGGTGCCTCCCCTGCTCCCGCGGCCGTGATGACGGATATCGAGGTCTGAGCCCAGCGGCTTGAGCGAGCGACAGGAGCCACTGTCTCCCCGCGAGCGATAGTCGTGTTGTCTGGTGTATGCACTGTATCTGCCAGGCAATAAAGCCTCACTTTGGATTGCAGGAGCCTGTCTACCGCATGTGAGTACTCGAACCCGTGCGTGAGTCTTCGGATTCCGCAGGGCTAGTGTACGGCGCGTAGCGTTCTCTATCAAAGCTAGCCGGGCTCCTCTGCTACCCCGTACATTAGCCCAGACATTACCTAGCACAAGCAGAGCGATGTCAAATACTGCTTTTTTATCATGACAGCAGCCAATGCACTGTATAGTTAAAATAATTAGAGCAATTATGCAGACATTCCTCGTCCATCTGTGTGAGGTGCCGACAAAAAATATTGTGTACGTATCCCACCTGTTGCATTCGTCAGTACGTAAGCAATTGCATATGCTTGCTAACTCTATTTTTTTTATTTATGTAGAAGGTACCGATACACTGCGTACCATCAGTTTGTACGCTTGATAGGGGTCTGGCTCGGCCAGAAGAATTGAAAGGTTCTGCCAAGCTGTCTGGTCAAGGAAATAAGGAATGCCTTTCGTTCAACTAATATGCTGGGTTTAAATATGCGGAATCAAATCTCCCCTTAAAAACAAATAAAGTTCATGACAAATTTAGTGCTTTAGTTTTTATTGATACACATCTCCATCAAAGTTTACAAACAGAAATAAAAACAGGCTAACCAAACGCAGTCCACAGGATTGTAGAAGCTGTAACTATTTGGTTTGGGCAAGTTGGTTGCACCACCTGACTGCAAAGGCAGTAGAAAAATTGCCAATAACCTAGCCATGCTTTCCCATACCCGAACGGTGAAGAGGTGTCCAAGAAAAGTGAAAGTGGAGGTTTGTTATAACGAATGAATCAATGATGCTCATTTTTAATGCAGTTTATTAATACATACAGGAGACCGGAAAAACATGTCCCTTCATCAGCTTGATAGAGCCGCAAGACACCTCATTTGTTATCTCAGTAGTGATGCAACAAAAACATCAAAGCAATTCATCAATACATACTGCAATCAACAAAAACTTAATACACTAAACATATTACACTGTGGGATAGAAATGCACTCTGCAGCAGGACTCAAAAAACCCTACACCGCATGGTACGAATAGGACTTAGGGTCAATGCGCAGCAAGAACAGAACACGAACTCTTTTTAAGAAAAGCACCAAAACAAAACACAGAAGAATGTGAAGCAGAGTTTTCTTTTCACTCTTTTTTCAAACCACTCTATCTCTCCATGGGTTCAAATACCTTGACTGTTTTAAAGAACATGTTATCTAATTGAAGCAGTTTGTGATTTCACCTGTTCTGAAGTCTTGCTAGGTTACTTTCGAGCATCTTGATTTCTATAGTTTGTAATATTGGTATTATCCAGCATCAATTGTTTCTGATGAACATAGAGTGGTGTTATTTTGTAACCTTAAAATGTCCCCCCAAAAAACGATTTATTTTTAAAGCTCCTGTATGAGATGACTCAGAACGTTTTCAGTTACAACTGGAAAGAGCGCAAGCCTGTTTTATGACACACATGCACTTTCGAAAGGCAGTCGAACATGTCTGGTTTTTATAGACACTGCAGTTTTGTGGATTATCCGTTACAGAATTTGCGAGCCGTCGAACCCCACTGTGGCTTGGCACTCAGGATGAATGATAAGGTTTTGAAGGCACCAGTAAATGTTTCTAGGTAGCTGCACCTTTGTACGTTTCTCATTTAAAAAATGTATGCTTCCCCTGCTGTACGTTCACAAGATGCATGTTTAAAAATTCCTTTCACCCGCTGCCATACTTCGTGATTACACACGACAACTTGTTTGCCACTGCTCGTGGCACACTAAGACATATAGAAAATAGAATTTCCCCTCACAACCCACAACAAATGGGTTCTCTAATGTACTTTTAAGCACTTTGTGGAATAATTGACCACTTGGGTTTAAGCTGCATATCACTATACTGCTCCTACAAGCAAAATATTTTTGTAACCATGAAAGACACATTTCGGTTAGTGATCATTCCTACACACACCATAACTGCCTTCAAGGCATCCTGTACATCTTCTACAGAAAATAAAATGATAGCGGGCAACTCAGAGACCATTCAGGTAAAAAGAAGGGCTAATAGGAATATGCTGGACATAAAATGTTGGCATGAACGAAGGAGCTAAAAGGTAAATAAATCAGCAGTTCTCGGAATCGCCCATAATTATGGTAATATGAACATGACAAAATGACAGAGCAGTAACTTCTTTTTTACAGCAACAAGTTGTGTCACCTAATGGTCAGTGATGTTCTGTGAGAGAAATGTTCCCTTTTTGGTGGATTTCCGGCTGTAAGTTTCGCCACAAAGGAAAAAGGAAACCCTTAACAGATAGAGGGAATTTTAGGAATCGCGGAGACAAAAGAAAAATAATGTCGGTAAACCGGACGTCGCAACAAATATTTCTTCGTTTTCGTTTCAAAGGATCACGTAACACTTCGTCGATTGGATGTTGAAATATCCGCAGTCGTGTTCCCGCTACCCATAGGCATCGAAGACTGCTTCCAATCCAGTTTCTGAAACAAGAGGGAGCATAAAAGGAATAATACCCTATGACAAAAAGCTAGTAATGTGTGAAACGGCAGCGGCTTAAGGGCTGAACTCTATTTGCATGCATTCCTGAGAAGTATGCAGAAAACGTTTCGGGTGTGCCTTACTCCGCGTGCTGTCAACGAGATGGCGCCAGCAGTCTTGGCGCTGAGCTCAAATAACCTCTTTTTCTAACATGCTTTGTTCTTTTTTATATGACCAGTTGTAACTTGGAACGTTAGCATGCATAGTGATGGTGCCGTTTTGTGCAAAACGTGAAATACATAGTCAGAGGCTGCGGCGAGGTTGAAGCAGTAGAATTTGGTTCATGCTGAAACTGAATCTCTGAACAACGTCTGCGTCCGGAAGGCTACAACAAGTAGACACGGCCGGTGTCGCTGGCAAATGCCCAAAAGTAGAACAACTAAAAATCTTTATTTTGTGGCTCTACTCACAACCGATCAGGAAACCACGTAAATACCTATCAGCAGCCTAAAAAAACCCAGAGAATTCCGTGGAAAATTCTTGACAATCTTGCGAGGGAAAGTGCTAAAAACAGGAAATTTCTTAGCCTACATATGTAAATAGTTCTCGTCAGCAAAGAACGTCTCCGCCTCTAGTGCATGGAGATATATTTAACAAATAAAAGACTCATTGACAAATGAGTTTCAAAAAGAGCCATGCAAGAAGCAGAAATTGACAAAACTGACAGTGACACAGGCACAGGACTACACGGCTGAAAAAAATGTAAGTGATGAGCTTGGCAGCATTGCAAATTGGCATAGTGTCATATTCTGTGTGACGGAAATGTGGCTGTACAAAACAACAATGGTCTTTATGCTTTTTCAACTAGTTTTCACATCTGTGCCACCCATTGAAGCAAAACGCCATGAAGCAAGTATCACAGCTAGGGGCACTGCAAAAGATATTCACACAAACGACAGAAGTGGCACATGGCAGGGCCATACAATGCTGCCAAGTACACTAAATCTCTTTCTTAAAAATTAAGGTCGCTGTGGTATTTCGTGGTATTTTGTGTGCTGATGGAAAAGCAGGTGGAACATTTACAGAAACTAGCAGAGAATTAGCACGGTAGGTGCGCCCAGACTCTTGCAGCACTTGACAAAGCCAAACATCTGGTGGAGGCTTCGAGACATTTTGAGCTGTGATCAGATTAGTAAGACTAGGCTTTACAAACAGCGCTGCAACCGTTGCGAGCTAAACACCGTAAATAAAGCCATGCAGGTGCTTTCGTCCGCACGACCGCCATATCCTTCATTCTCTTCTAACACTTATTCATAAGTGCATCGCTGCAATACGCCATAGTTGGAATCGTTTGACCAATGTCTGCCCTTGCAGACAGACGCAATACCTTTGGTCGGCCTCCCACGAGTTAAGGCGCAGCTCGACAAATGATGATAGCGGTGCACATTTACTGGTAGGAATAGGAGAGCAACTATAGCGGTGAGCATACACGCAGCTCTCGTAGAAACTCTGTCAGGAATTTGTCGCATGTGGGTTCTTACTATTCGTAGTTGTAAAGTAGGTATGAATTTCACGAGGTTTTACTGTAATGTGTAGCCGAATATATTTACTCTGATATAAATACCGTCTTCACCAACTACAAGGGACCCTCTAAATCCGGAAAAGAACGTTCGCTGTATACAGAGTATGCAGTATCCGAACGGAGGTGGGGGGAGGTTTATGAGCGCAAAAGTTCAAACTTTGACCACTACGGCAAATACAAGCCACAGACGCATTGTTCTTTTTACGCACCTGCAGCACCTCTCCACAGCGTTCGCGCGGGGAAAAGTATAGCCTAGAAACCCTGTTTCCGAAACTTTGGACAGGCACTCAAGAAAGGCCTAGCACATGTGGTCGAGTGCACAAAGACGGAAGATAAGCTGAGCGATAAAGCAAGAATATAACTAGTAGCAATTACTAATCCGCAATCATTATCAGTTGTGGCCAGCAGAATTAGTTAGGCGTTCTAAAAATTCATTATTGACAAGGCATGTTTATCCGGAACTGTACATCAAACAAATCGGATCACTGCCCGACGTTCCCTAAAGGCAGCTTCCGCAATATCAATAATTACAGTCTGGTCATTAGAGCAGCTGATACGAAATATTCGGACGGACAGCTGTAAAATTGGTAAGTTCTAACAGTTGGACCCCGCACGGCCGCTGGCAGATTGCCACAATGGAGAGCAGCGAACCTTCTACTCTATGCATTTTTTACCCTTTTCACTGAACGGACGGAGATCGATGCATGCGTGGGAATAATAAATGCCGAGCGTCATTGAATCTGAGTTCTTTATTACATAAAAGCCGTGAAGAGTGGAGACTCGACTCCAAGTGGCTCACTTCTCGCATTCGAAAGCGCTGTTGTTCGATCTCAGCAGAATCGGGTTTATCTGCAGCGGCATTGTTCTTGACGGTTGAGTGGACCATCGGCTTAGATGGGCCTGTACTTTTTGCGATGACGGCCCGTTTTTTGTCATGTTCGACAGCGCTAACCATGCTTGTTTCTTCGAGAATGTAATCAGCGAGCCGGCTGCTCATGCCGCTGCTCGCACAAAAAAAAGATTACGAAAGGCCAGTGCCACAGGGTTGGCTATGCAACGACGTGGCTGCCGAAATGTTGCCAGACATGTTTTCCTGCCAAAAAAACTAAGGAAAAGCATGTCCGGTGCCGGCATTGTGGAAATCTGCTATAAGGATTCAGTCAAAACAATTTTCGACTAAACTTAAGTCTGTTGTAGCCGGTAGTGCGTTCTGCCCAGGTGTTTTTATGAGCGGAGTGAACACAACTTAACATGCAAGGGGACCAGACAAACCAACAGAAATGGGCTGTTGTAACCAGAAGTCAGTTGTCGCCAGATCCGACTTAGAGATCGTGTACTCTAAACTTACATAGACATTTGTGATTTTGAGCACAATGATCGTCTGCTACAGAAGAGATGTGCCATTGTGTGACCAAATCACGGCCTGTCGTCACTGGTGCCTTGTGAGTGCTTAGGTCGGTCTTCACAAGATGCAAACATTGAAAGGTGTTCCCGCACTAGCACAGCCTTGCCCACTAATCCAAAAGAGCTGACAAGTGATGATGGTGGAACAGGTAGAGTTGTAATGCGTGAAGGACCAAAACTGCCACTCTCCACGGCCTCTTCAACAATTTCACAAAGGCAGTCAATTGTAACCTGAACCGCACGCATGCACTGCAAAATTCACGTCAATCCTATTCAAATACGAAGTACCATTGTCTATCATACAGTCTCTGCTTTTTTCGTGTACGCAAAAGAACAGTGCAGATATTCTGCGCAAGTGTATCCGAAATATCTGGTGCCTTATTCTATGTTAACACTTTCTGGTAGTGCAGGGGATACTACCGAGCCAAAACACTACACTACCTACACAGAAGAACGTAGCGTTGGCTCGCAATTCATGGTTTGGTGTTGAGACACAGGAAATAATATTTTTAGATATGCTGGCACCAAAGCAAGAACATGACATTGTAAAGCTTCACACATTTAAGCATGTGCAGAGAATTGGGGGAAACTTGACACCTAAAGTTGCAGTATACCAACACGTGTGCGCAACTGCTCGAGACAACTACTCCTTTTGTCTAGAAAGGGGGCCGGTAAAGGTGATGCTGGCTATGATGTAACAGTGGGAGTTGTAATTAGGTCATTATTTTAAATACTGAAGATGGCAAAACCAAAATTTTATGCTTTGCTGTGCTTTAGATTATCACACTTATATTTATGAGCACTGTACTGGTAACAACCGCTTAGGGGCTATTAGTGCATACTACAGAACTAAATAAGCTGCACTTAAGAGTAGCGACACTGATGCGCGGCTGCAGCGATTTTCGTGTGTGGCGCCGGAGTGGCCCGCTTTATGCTCTTATTGCGGCATACATTAACAGGCCGAAATGGTCCGGGTGCCGCTTGGCAAACATGACAGCTGCGTTTACTTTTTGAGGATCTCAAGCTTGCGCATTGGTGCGACAGGGTCACGCTCGGTTGCGCTTGTGTAGCTTATTTAGTTGATCTAGGTTACACTAGAGCCACTAAATAAGATATGCTTTTCTAGAAGGTGTTCGCAACGCCAGGTCACAGTCGTTCTTTCTCAGCGGGAAGTGTAGCCGGCGTTTTCCACCGTCCAACCGGTTGAAGCAGCATGGCATCGCTAGTTTACCTGAGGCTTAAAGGTTTACTCCCAACGAGTCATACAGCCACACTGCTCTCAGAAAATCACAAATGTCGTGGTAAACAAATGTCACATGACGCGGACCGACCAATGACCGCTGTAGGCAGCATACAAAAGTTACAAAAGAATGCCGATTCTCTGAAACCTGATCTAGTAGCTCTAGTGCATACTAGTAGTCCTCAAATGGGGGTCCGTAAACCCAGGAAGTCCCGGACGCCCTCCCGAATTCTTTTCCGGGACCCCCCCACCCCATTTATTTCTTTTTGATTTCTAATAATTCCTCCTATGTAGCGGGGTGATAACCTGTCATCTTACCAAAAAAGGACTAATAATATCATGTTTTATACTATCGGTTCAATTCAAGTGCTGCTTAGGATAGGCGCTAAAAGCTTATTAGGCACAAAATACCCTTCTGTTACAGGTGGTAACAGTCCTAGGCAATATTCCTCTCTCTGCTTTTAGTCCACCAGCATTCTAAATTTCTTTTCTTCTGCTCGACATCTTTGAAGTTAACTTCCTCTTTTCTACCCTTAAATCCTATTGCTTCTGGAAACCCAATACTTCACTCTAGATTTGGATGGATACCCCCGCATCTAACAGTATGTGCCGGATAGTTTTCGTTTTTTTCCGCAGACCACGTTTACTCCATTATTTTGGTAATACTTCCCCACGAAGCTTTTAGTTCGCAAGCAACCTGCTCTAGCCTCAAAAAGCAAAGCACTGGGAATTGGGGAAACAGAAAAGATGGCTTCGGGGAAAAGTGGAAATGGGAAAAGATGGCTTCGCTGCATTACTTGTACTTCTAAGCACAAGTTTTAATATTGCCTTTTTGCACGACATCGAAACTATGCATTAAAGCTAGACGCACAAAAGGCTGGGTGACTTTTTGTTTCACGGACTAATTGTTCTGCAATATTACAAGCATAAACCCAAAAGTCAGACATTACAGGCGGGAATTGAAAAAGTATGTTGGTGACTGTAGCTGCGAGTGCAAACAGTTCGACATTATGACACATTCAACATTAGCTCATTGTGGGGCATGGGCATAGCTGGACCAGGGGGGAGGGGTATTAGGGTCAGAACACTCGCGAATATTTTCCAATCGCTGCACTCCTCGACTCGCAGTCTTTTTTTTCGTATTGTAACGATGGTTACTATTTAAAGGTAAACTGTGTTTATTCGACAAGGCGAACTTGTGCCCACAAGCAACGACCTCTGGCTAGCTTCAACCATTCCATGGTCTTCTTCCTCTTTCTCTTCGTTCGGAGCACACTCCTCGTCCTCTTCCTTGCTTTCCAGCACCGCCTAACGGTCAAACGGGAAGGTACACTACTATGAAACTGGCGGCAAGTTCAAACTGTACCACGGGAGCTGCTGCATTGCTCCCCCTCCGGGGTGGCATCGACCCGACGACACTAGAACGTGTACGGCAAGGGGCCACGAAAAAAAAGGAACACACAAAACAAAATAACAAACAGACGAAACACAAGCCAGCAAGAGTGTGGCAGTAACTGGGAAATAGCACACGCACAGTATAGGCCCAACGGAGGTGACCAATGGCTGGTCATAATAATGCTTTAGGGGCACCACGTGCAGAACTTCAGAACTCGGTTGACGTCGAGACGAAACATTGAAGTTGTTGTAAAGTAACACTTCCTAGTTAAGGCCGGAAATACGTAGGATAACCTTGTCGGCTCCTAAGCAGCAGAGAAGCAGCTTCTCCGACAGTCCACGGGGGGGGGTAGATGTCCATACCCAAACAAGGTCGCCGGGAGGATACTCCACATTCCCTCATATCAGGTTGTAATGCCCGGCATCGATTTCTCGTCGCTTGCGGATGCAAAATGTTGCAAGCTGACGAGTTTCTTCGGCGTTTTGCGTGAATTCGTCAACTTCAGTGCCGACTACCACCTCTTTATCCACACGGAGCCTTGCGTAGAGGGTTGTCGTCATTGGGCGGCCAAAAACTAGCTCAAAATGGTGTGAACTGCGTCGTTTCCTGCATGGCTGTATTACAGGCGTAAGTGGCATAAGGGAGAATTTCGTCACATGTCTTGTGGTTGAGGTCGACGTACATAAACAAAACGTCAGCCATGGTTCTAATAAGTCTTTCCGTGCGGCCATTTGTTTGAGGGTGATAAGCAGTAGTCTTGGGGTGAGTAGTGTGCATCAAGCGCAATACTTCAAGCATCAAGTCAGATGTAAAAGCCGTCCCCCGGTCAGTCAGTACTACAGCGTGCGCTCCATGTCGGAGTGCAAGTTTGTGAAGGAAGAACATCGCAACCTCGGTAGCGATTCCCGAGGAAGAGCGTGCGTCTCTGCATATCGTGTTAAATATTCTGTTTCCGCAATGATCCACTTGTTCCCTGAGGCTGATTTGGGGAAGTGGCCCATAGAGCCATTCTGATTTGCATAAACGGTGTGCCAGGAGGGTCTAATGGGTGAAGTAGTTCCGCAGGTCTGACGAATGTCGTCTTCACTTGCTGGCAGTCCCGACAGGTCTTCACAGACTGTTGCACCGATGCTAAGAGGTTTGGCCAGTAACACTCCGTATTAATTCTTGTGAATGTGCGAGTGACCCCTAGATGCCCAGCTGCAGGCTCGTCATGACATGCTTGTTAAATTTCCGTGCGTAATTCTGCTGGTACGACAAGAAGAAATTTCTCTTTAGCCTGATCGTAATTTTGCTTGTAGAGTACATTGTCGCGTAGGCAGAACGAGCCGATTCCTCTAAGAAAAGCACGGGGAGGCCCAGAGTTTTTATCCAGCAGGTATTCAATGAGTGGTCTGAGCTCCATGGCGGCCAGTTGTGGGGCAGCCATATCTGCCCTTTGGATCATCCCGACAAAGGGGAAGCCCTCCTCCCCGGCTTCAGGAGAATCGGTAGAAATCGGTGCCCGTGAGAAACAATCAGCGACGCTGTGTTTGCTGCCCGACTTGTACACGACCGTAACGTCGTACTCTTGTAGCCTTAAGCTTCGTCGAGAAAGCCGTCCAGAACGGTCCTTAAGGTTCGCGAGCCTGCAGAGGGCATGGTAGTCGCTTGACCACTCTGAATGGCCTACCATACTACCTTACAGCTATGGACGGAATTTGCAGGTAGCCGAGATGACAGCGAGGCATTTTTCTGTACCTTTCCGCTTTGGAAAGGGTGCGACTAGCGCAGACTACAATCTTTTCTATCCCAGCCAGCAATTTGTACAAGATTGGCGCCAATTCCTACATTGGTGGAATCAGTGCGGATTTCCGTGTGGGCGGCGTCATCGAATTGAGCTAGAACTGGAGCACTTTGTAGGCGTCTGCTACAGAATGTTTCGAAGGCCTGTTGTTGGTCGTTGCCCCAGCCATCTTGGTTGCCCGAACAGGCAGAATGCCGCACTCCACTGGCAGTCCTAGTAGGCGACGGCTGGTCCGCTCGTGAACGGGCGACATTTCGACAGGAACCGGCCTGGATGATTGGGGTATCATGTACCCCGCACCCCTACCACTTATGTACGATGCTTTCAAATAAAGGTAACTGTGTTTATTAGACAAGGCGAACTTGGACCCACAAGCAACGAGGTCTGGCTAGCCTGTACCGTTCCACGGTCTTCTTCCTTATTTTCTTCGTTCAGAGCGCACTCCTCGTCCTCTTTCTTGCTTTCGAGAACCCCTTAACGGCCAAACGGGAAGATACACTACTATGAACCTGGCAGGAAGTTAAAACTCTACCACGGGAGCTTCGGAAATATATACAATCCAAATCTATATATTATAACACCAAAAAAATGACAAGGATGGCAAGTGACTGATACAAAGTTTTGGACAGGCTTCCTTTTTATCATTTTTTTAACAGGTTTGAAATACCTCTTTTCTCCGAAAAATATTTCTGGTTGTACTGCTTGCACTCGGTCACCCATTACTTTTGCAAGCCCGGAAGGGGTCTCAACACACTCATGGTTGAGAACCACACCACGCAGGGAACTCAATACGCTATTTTATTAGTAGGGGTAAAATTTTTTTGCTCGCCCTGTGCGTCCACGTACACACCACAAGTGGCAGGCTCTTTGGAAATGCCACTGAATTTCCTCTTCTTGCTTGCGAGTGTTTCACTCCATACTACCGCGTTCACAGGGCAGTTGTGCATTGCGCCCTGTCAGCATTGCCATTGCAATGTAAGGCATCCAGTTCTAACCTGTGCAGGAAGATGCATAACAACAGAAGTGCACACCATTACCTGTACAAGAAAAAACAGAACGTACCTCAATTACAGCTTTAGAAAAGGTAGCCCTAATGCATGCTCAAAGAAAATTGCACCTTTTAAAACAAAATAGATGAAGCTTGTTGCTTAGTGCAGAGCTCACAGCTTTGTGCCCCGCTACGGTACATTCCTTATCGGAAATCAAGCCTTTTTTTTTGGTATGGTCGGGTGCGTAAGTGCGGTCCATGACCACAATCGTTCTTTAGAGAGGTGATTTCCGGTTGATAAAAATTTCAATGGGCCTGCAGCTGGGGGAATATGACCACCTTTGAATCCAGATGACCCTAGTTTCACGGGATGTGCGAGTCTCCATCCGGGTGAGACCAGCTTAAAGATTGGTGATTATGATTCTGAGTAAGCCTTGTTGAGGAAAGTACCTAGTCAGGTAAAAGGAATTTCACTGATGATATGTATTTATAAATTGTTTTGCCGACTATTGCATTGGTGTTGTTGGTGCTGCAAAGCACCATCTCTATGACACCTTTACGAAAGGTATTCAAGGACATTCCACGCCCTGCCAAGCCATTGTAAAGGGTGCATGGAAGCACGTGCGCTAACATTCCACTGCTGTTTTCACACGCCTAACGTGTCCGTCTTTACATCTCAAAAACTTACCTCAAGTCTGTTTGATACAGCACCACCCTTTGTAAGAAGACAAGTTTCCCCCACCCACAGTAATAATTAGGGAACTTTACAAAAGCCATATCATGTTGAACTTTTTCAATCACTGCGAATGCCTTAATATGCAGTCTCCGATAGCGAAGAAGATAACTTAATATCCCCTGTGCTCATTTCTGTGCTCGTTAGGAGGGGAGGGAAAAGGAGAGGTTGCTGGCTCTGGCCACCATCATACACGTCAAAATCAAATATTCCAGTAAAGCTTCGGAGCTAGATGCACTGTGTTCCCACATTCAGTTTCTCCTATCTGTGCTCATTTTTATGTCGCCCTTGACTGTCAGCACCATTCGTTTTCGAACATAGTGGGGCATAGCTATGGCGGAGCACAGCAACGAGAAGATATGTAAAATGAATAACAAGATGAGGCAATGCAAAAGCAGAAGGGAAAATTGGAACTGGACCTATGCCTATTTCTGCCTCTGCCGAAGCAGAGATTTCGTTCCGCGCGTGCCTTTGTATAAAGCAGCCTGTGTTCTCACAAGCTCACTTTATATTGTAAAAGCTGTTTAAAGCGGCTCTACTGCACCCCCAAGCTGGCTTTATATTGCAAAAACCACGATTAGTGTGAGGAGTGTGGAGGGCAACAGTGATATAAGCCTTGAAAACCCAGTCACATAATTAGGTCTCCTCTTTGTTGCCTAAAGATATAGAGTGTTTTAAATGGGAAAAAACTTACGGGCTTTAAAATCCCTTGACAACTCTTATTTCAATTTCAAGGTTTTCGAGGATCTGTATTAACTATGACTAATGAACCTTACCAGTATCTGAAGAAATATATATGCATTCATACCTTGCCAACATCTCGTGAAAAGAAAATGTGATGTTTGGAACAAACCAATTTAGAACGAAATAAAAAGCCTCCAAGCTTCACGTGTGGCGCAATGGCTACACCGGTTCATCTCCACAAGCAGGCGATGGTTGTCGACTACAGAAAGGCGTCAGTACCTGGTCACGAAAAATTCAAGGATACAACACAAGCTCAAGAAATATTTTGCATTCCTATAACAATACATATTTAAAGGTACGGCAGTGAGCAAGGGTACCCTGCTAATAATCCAAATGCATCAACCAAACGCTATTTGTGTGATCAAGTGTCAGTATTGCACCAGTCATTGCTAATACAAATTCTTCTAGCACACTTGGGAGCAGCGGTGGCAGGAAGCGCAGCGACGATCAACGCTTTCGTTTCGTACGCATATCTGAGCCACTGACACGAAGGACCATCAAATTCTTCGGAATGCGTCGCCGGGACCAGAATCACCACGTGTGACAAGCAAGAATGTGACGTCTCTCACACTTCTTACAGTCATTGGTGATTGTTTCCGTGCGGACGGCGGTACAAAAGCATCCAGCTTCAGAAATGTCAATCACTTTGGAGCAGCGGTGGCAGGAATTGCAGCGACGATCAACGCTTACGTTTCGTACGCAGATCTGAGTCGCTGACACGAAGGACCATCGAATTCTTGGAATGCTGCCCGGGACCAAACTCAGCACGTGTGACAAGCAAGGTTGTGACGTATCTGACGCTTCTCACAGTCATTGGTGATTGCTTCCGTGCTGACGGCGGTACAAAAGCCACCAGGTTTAGGAACGTCGATCGCTCTGCAGCAGCGATGGTATGAAGATCAGCGACGATCAACGCTTTCGGAAGGAAGATCAGCGACGATCAACGCTTTTTTTTCATACGCAGGTTCCTGACTTTTGCAAGATCAGCCTTCACCTATTGTAATCCTGCTGCCGTTGCTGTCGCCATAGTGTATTATTCGTGTTATTTTGTGTCGATGGTGAACTTCTGGAGTTCAGAGATATTCATAACTAAAGAAATTACTGCACTGCTGGAGGAACTGCGAGCGGAGCTAGAGTATGTGAAAGACACTTTCGAGCGAGAAATACGCAAAAAATTAAGGAAGATCAAACCAAGCCTTCATTCTATGAATAATGTTTTCCAAGAAATGTTTTCCGAAAACAAGCAGTTGAAGGTAGCCAATTCAAAGCTGGAGGAGAAGCTTCAAGAGGCGAGACTCGTTGAGGCTGAGCAATATTTTAGAAATCGGAATATTGAAATCAAGGGTGGGCCGGTCACACCAAAGGAGAGCCTGGTAGGGATAATTGCTAAAATCAGCTATAAAGTGGGCGTGCCTGTTGTGCCGTCCAACCTTGAGAGCGTTCACAGGGTTCCCGTGGCTAATCAGCCAGAAAACATAAAACATTGTAGTACAATTTCCCAGCAGGCATTTGCGAGACAAATTCCCTGGGGAAGCCCGCAGGAGAACACTGAAATGCTCTGACCTTGGGTTTGGCACACAGGCACCTGTGTTCGTAAGTGAGCACTTGGGCCCTGTTCTGAAGCATCTCTTGGGCCAGGCGGTTGTATGCACACGAGATGCGCAGTAGAAGTACGTCTGGGTGCGAAAAGAAAAAAATCTTCGCCCGTCAGGCTCACCTCACTCACGCTATCAGGAATGATGATAATGACGATGGTTGGATGTTTATGGCGCAAGGCCAACTGGGGCAAAGAGCGCCAAAACAATAGTCATATATGAGGGGTGAAACCTTAAACACGAATTAAAGTCAGCAAGTAAAATCACAAAACGACAATGAGCATGGCTGGTGTATAGGGCAAGATTTCATTATGCGTGAGAGGAAATGAGGTTTAAAAACTTGACGTCAGAGAAATACTCACACACGTTTCACGGAAACAATGGCATCATCACCTAGAAAAAACGATGGATGCAGGGGAATATGTTGTCTGTAGAGTTCTCTGAAGTGTTTGTGTCGTGTTGTGTGAAGTGCCTTGCATGTGATTAGTATGTGCACTACGGATAGGGCCTCTCCGCACCTGCTGCACTGGGGTCTGGAAGATCCTGTCAGCAGATACGAGTGCGTTGCATGGGTGTGCCCTATCCGCAGCCACCCAAGGCAACTTCCGTGTGTCTGTGGTGTGAGTCAGCTGTGTACCGTCCCAAGTGTGGCTTTAATACATGTAGTTTGTTGTCTGTTCGTCCCAGTGTGTTTGCTATGTCCTGCGCAGGTGTGGTCTTATGTGTGGGTTGGGGTCTGTGTAGGGTATTGTTGTAATGTCTACAGTGTTACTGAGTGCAGCAGCAGCGGCCCTCTCGTCTGCCAACTCTTTCCCAGCGATCCTAGCATGTCCTGGGACCCAGCAGAGGAGCAGCTGATGCTTCTGTGCATACGCAGACATGATAGCGTTAAATACGAGATTAACTATGTGGTTTTTGAGGGGTGTATGCGATGACAGTGCGCGAACAACACTCAAGGAATCTGTGTAAATGATAGACTTCGGAATTTGATTTTCAAGTATGTGTCGTACAATCAGTGAAATTCCATATGCTTCTGCTGAAAAAAATGTTGTGTGGACGCTCATGGTTCTGGCTGCACTAAAATTCGGACCATCAGCACCGCAGGAGACCATAGTCGAGGTTTTAGACGCGTCACTGTAAAATTCTGCAAGTGGGTATTTAAACTGCAGAGACAGAAAGTTCTGCAGTATTGCAGCTCGCGGTACCCGATTTTCGTCAAGTTTCATAAAAGAAAGGTCGGAGGAAGCAGGACGAACTTTCCAAGGAGGTAAAATGTCTGAAGAGGATGATCCTTACACATCTAACAACGAATCGCTCAGATCTGAGGCTCGCTCTCTCACTCTAAGTGAAAAGGGCAGAGGAACGGATGGGCGATTTACAAAAAGCAGAGATGTGGATGTGTCGTTAAAGATAGGATAAAAAAGATGGTTATTCAGCGATGAAATTTTAAAAGCATAAAGTAAGTCCATGTACGTCCGTTGGTTCTCAAGGCTCCACTCATTACACTCGGCATACAGACTCTCGACAGGGCTAGTGCGAAAAGCACCCGACGCAAGCCGCAGCCCCAAGTGTAGCACTGGGTCAAGCATTCGCAATGCTGTTTTAGTCGCCGACCCATATACCACACTGCCAGTCTAAACGAGACCCAACCAAAGCAGTATAGAGCCGTAGTAGGAGTTCTTTGTCGGAACCATACGATTGATGGGAGAGAACCTTAAGTATATTCATTGTTTTGAGACATTTATATTTAAGTTCCTTGATGTGTGGAATGAATGTAAGTTTCTGGTCGAACACAACACCTAAGAACTTGTGCTTCTTGTTCACAGGAAGCGACACGCCATTAAGAGTATTGTCTGGGTCCATATGGACCCCGCGCTTCCTGGAGAACACAACGCAGGAGCTTTTTACGGGATTTAATTTAAAACCATTCCTGTCTGCCCGGCCGGCAAGTTTCTTTACACCAAGCTGGACTTGACGTTCGCAGATTGACATATTGCATAATTTATAGGATATCTGCACGTCATCTACATACATGGAATAAGAGATTGTAGGTGGCAGTGCCTTACCAAGAGAGTTCATTTTTACTGTGAAGAGAGTACAGCTTAGAACACCGCCTTGCGGTACGCCATTTTCTTGCACGTGAACCTTTGAGAGTGCAGAACCAACTCTTACTCGAAACGTTCTGTCTGACAAGTAACTAACAAGAGTGTTCAACATGTTACCCGAAACACCGAATGACTTGAGGTCACTAAGGATGCCATAACGCCAAGCGGTGTAGTATGCCTTTTCAAGGTCGAAAAAGACAGTTAAACAATACTGCTTATGCGCGAAGGCATCCTTGATGTACAAGTCAAGAGCTACCAGTTGATCGTTCGTCGATCGCCCCACCCTAAAGCCTGCCTGGCAGCTCTCGAGAAGACCGTTGTACTCGAGGAAGTACACGAGCCTGCGATTAATGATCTTCTCGAAGAGCTTGCACAGGCAGCTTGTCAGGGCAATAGGACGGTAACTTGAGGGGGACGACGGGTCCTTTCCCTCCTTGAGAGAAGCTACAACTATAGCCTCCCTCCAAGAGTTTGGAATATGCCCCGAAAGCCAAATCTTCATATATAGGTTTAAGAGTGTTAGAAGAGTGTCTGCGTGCAGGTGTTGTATCATTGTGCATGTGATGTTGTCTGGGCCTGGAGCTGAGGGTTTACACGTGCCCAGAGCAGCCCTCAGCTCATGTAGTGAAAACAGGGAGTTGTAAGAAGTCTGTGATTTGTTGTTGTTGTGTAGGGACTTCTTTTCACAAGAAGCTTTATGTTTCAGGAAAGTGTTCGTGTAGTGTGCTGAACTGGACACGTGTTGGAAGTGTTGTGCGAGTGTGTCAGCCTGGTCTTCCAGAGTGCCCCCTGTTGTACTGACCAGGGGCAGGCTGTGTGTCTGTTGTCCTTTGAGTTTGCGTATACGTGTCCATACTTTCCGTGTGTCTGTGTAGGAGTTTATTGATGTATGAATGTACGCCAACTCTCTCGAAGTCAGAGCTGAAAAGTGTGACATCAGGAGGAATGTATATGTAGCATATCATAAGAAACCTCTTAAATATTATTAAGCGTATTGCTACAGCCTCAAGTATAGTGTTCAAAGTGACAGGGTGGCATGCTAAGGATTTCCGGACGGTTATGGGCACACCGCCTGAAGAGTGTGTGCAGCCATTCCTGTCTTTCCTGTATACCAGGTAACTATTCGAGAAGTTTGTGTTTTTTGAATTCAAATGTGTTTCCTGAACACACATTACACTTGGCTGATTGGTATGCAGAATCTCATACACGTCGTCAAGATTATTCAGAAGGTCTCTGCAGTTCTATTGAACTATGTTTTCTCTTCCCATTATTTAGTGTGAGAGCTACTGGAGTGTGTATGTTTATGTGTCGTGTTTCGAGGCTGTGACTCTTGGATTGGGCTTTCTGGGCCTTTCTGTAGGCTTGGACGTCGGAGGCCGGTCCTTGCGCTGCGTTGCAGGCAAGAGTGGCACGGCGTCCATCTCGTCGTCCGATGTCCTGGGTGTGCCCGTCGAGCCGGCACCTCGGACTTGGACCCGCTTCGGAGGCCCTTTGTTTGGCCCGCCACCGCCGCAGGTATCGGAGGCACCAGAAGTGGCACGGGCGGTGCGGTGGCGGTGGGAGCCGGTGCGGGGCTCGTGGTGTCCGTGGCTCCCTCCAACGCACTGGAGGATAGAGAAGCAGGGACAGGAGCGGCACCGGTCCCCACAGAAAAGGTTGTCACCACAACCCCTGCTGGCTCAGTGAGTGGTGCGGAGGCAGGTCGGGCTGCCAGAGGCAACCCAGGGGGGGGGCGGGGGCGGGACCAAGTCGGACTCGCGGTAGTGGGTCCCCGCCAAGACCAGACTCCGCTGCGCCTCCCGGCGAGCTTCGTCTGCGTACCTCCCCAGGGGGAAAGAGGCGAACCTCTTCCGCGCCTCTGGGAAGGCGATGTTTTCTGTTACTTTGACATTGATGATTTTCTTTTCTTGTTGGAATTTCTCACATTTGCGGGAATACGCCGCGTGCGATCCCCCGCAGTTAACCCAAGTGAAGGTGGTGGAGTTGCAGTTATCTGTGGGGTGGTCCTGTGCGGTGCATTTGGCACAGGTCGTTTTGCCGCGGCAAGAGTTGGTACCGTGCCCGAACCGCTGGCATTTGAAGCAGCGGCGCGGGTTTGGTATGTACGGTCGGACTGGACATCGTATGAAGCCTGCATTGACCGACTCGGGCAGCGTTGAGCAGTCAAATGTCAAGATCAAGTGTTTTGTACGGATTTCGGTGTCATTGCAACGCATGATTATCCTTCGCACTGCCGTCACACCCTGATCTCGAAGGCCATCGAGCAGATCTGTCTCTGTTTCGTTCGTCAGGTCAGGATCGGAGATGACGCCCTGCGAACTGTTCAGCGTTCGGTGTGGTGTGATCTTTATGTCTGTGTCTACCATGCGGGTTTGCTTGAGGAGGTTGATAGATTGCTGCCTGTTGTTAATTTCGATCAGAATTTCCCCTGTTCTGAGTTTCCTGGCTTTGTAGGATTTCCCTACAATGCCCTCAAGGAACTTGGAGATGAGAAAAACAGACTGTGCAGTGACGGGCTTTGACTTGTCAAGACATTCCATTATTAGAAAGCTGGAGAAATTGTCAAGTTTTGGAAATGTAAACTCTGTCAAGGGAGGAGAGGAGACTTCGGTGCGGCCCCTTTTAGGGGGCCGATCACGTTTTTGGGGGGGGAGGTTTGAACTATCCATATAGCATAGGAAATGCAGGGGACGGGGGCACTTTCTTCACTCTGTTTACCCTGATGCCGAGAGAGGTCCCGGAACTCCCTGCCTGGTAAACAGACAGGGAGCCCATCCGCCGGAGCTTGACCTGGGCTCCGACGGCCACCGTTCGTGGTTTCTAACCCTCCACCTATAAACACATCGCCACGGTTGGATCCACCTTATGTTTGTGGGCTTGGGGTCCGCGTATCGCCAGTAGCGTCACCAAGATTGCTCAAGATGCCCCGTGCGGGAGCTATCAGGATTGCTTGCACTGACGACCTGAACAGAATTCAGGCTGTCAGGAATGCTTGCACGGGTAACCTGAACACAACTCAAGCTTCATCCTGAAATTGGGCCTTGCCTCTAAATGCTCTCGCCGCCGGTTTTACCAATGCAAAGTCACATATATCGTCTCTCTTGTTCGCCAGTACACTACTTTTCTTCAGACATGATAGACACACTGCCGCTTACTATGAACTTATAAACGACGAGCCCTGAGTTGATAAATGCATACGTCAAGGCCTGATCCATTAAACCATAATAAGTACATCGTTGCTGCGCACAGATCACCATGATCAATCCTAGACATATCTCTTGCCCCAATGGGGGCGGCTACATAAGCTTTTTTTCATTGCAATGTTCAATCAGCCATAAATAAACACGACGATATAATTGAAGTTTTATCCGCCTTTCCCATAAGGTTTAAAGTTGTCATGGTCACTGAAACTTGGTACCAAACAGAGTACGATATGCTTAACTTGCCTGGCTATTCAAACTTTTTTTTAACCGACAAAATACTGCTCGTTGAAAACGACCTTCCCGCAAATATACTACCCCAGTTTAGTATCTGCAGCGCAGATTAGGAAGGTTTAGCGGTTCAGTTTGGAAGCAACATGTTTATGGTTATGTATCACCCACCCAGGGAAAATGTCGTCGGTACTCTAATTTTTGGAAAGTACCATGTCATTCACAGTCCATAACAAACTGACACTCTTTAAAGGAGGTAATCCTAATGTCAACACATTGCAATTAACAAGTACCTCTAAGGAGCTCTTCCTAATAATCGAATCCGACAATTTCAAAAATGTAATTACAGAACCCACTCGCGTCACACCTGAACCAAAAAGTCTTCTTGATGTGTTTATAACACCCGCCCGCATTGATGTCGAGTGTGGCGTTATTGGCACTACGGTTAGTGATCACCTACCCATATACATGCTAATTAAAACAGACCAAAGTATACAAAAGCATACGCCGAATTTTTTTTATTGGACTACATTACGGGCCGCACGCTCGAGAATTTTAAACCAACTTTGAACGGTTGATTGCAAACCGGTTTTTGATAGTCAATGCGCAAACGATGCGTACAGCACCTTCATGTCTATATTTACCAAATTGTACAAAGAAAACTTCAAGCCTAAAATAATTATAAATCAAAAATGTCCCAAAGTACAAAAGATTTAAATCAGTACAAAAATATAGAAACATGGTTACAGACCACATCCGTGATGCAAAGCGTGCTTTTATTTATGATCTATTCGCCAAACCGAATGCTAGCCGTGGCAAATTATAGCGTACAGTGAACAGTCTTTTAAATCGCGGAAAAACTGGAGACCCACCACTTGAAATAGTGAAGGATGATAAAAATATTTCTGGAAAGCCCTTAGTGAACCTATTCAACACTTATTTCGTCAATTTGGCGAAAATCCTTTATAATGAACCCTTAATGTCGAACCTATCCTTGTCAATTAGCTTTAGTGCGTTCTTTGGCCCCACTACGGAATGGGAAATCCACAACGCACTGTTGCGTGCAAAAAATTGTACCGCGAAGGACATCGACGGGTTAAAAATAAAACCAATTATGTTCATTTTGGAGAGCATTTTGTCACCACTCACTCGCATTTACAACTTGGCTTTATCATCTGGCGTTTTTCCAGAACATATGAAACAGGCAAATGTAACTGTGATATTCAAGTCGGGTGACAAAAATAGTCTCTCAAATTATAGGCTCATCTCTGAACTTCCATGTTTCTCCAAAGTATTCGAAAAAATAATATTCCTGCGTTTGGATTCGCTGTGCCTGAAGCATAATCTAATTTCACCCCATCAGTACGGTTTTCACAAGGGAAAGACAACAGAGCTTGGATTATTAAAACAAAAAGAAATAATAAATTGATCATTCTAAGATAAAAAAGTTATGGGAGTGTTTGTAGATTTCTGGAAGGCATTTGACTGTTTAAATCATCGCACACTATTATTGAAGCTCGAACACTACAAAATATGTGGTCCGCCTCTTAATCTTCTGCAGTCGTATCTTACAGATCGAACTCAATCAGTAGTAATAAACGGTGAAGCTTCAGCTTCGCCACTTTTGATCTCAGGTGTCCCTCAGGGAAGCATATTACGCTCTTCATTGTTTAAAATTATATGAAAGATATTGCCAACATTACAGATCAAGCTTCCTTCGCTATATATGCTAATGACACTAGCGTATTTGTTCAATCTGAGAGCCGCGATAAATTGTGCAACATCGTAAAGTCGACGCTCCAAAAACTTAACGATTTGAGATCCGCAGATTCATTAGAATAAATAGCAAAAAGAATAAAGCAATTCTCTTTACCCCTTATCAGAAGCACCTAAATTTTGATTTGATTATTCACATCGGTGCGGAAAATGTCTTGGTGACCTCTGAAGCTCAGGTACTAGTAATAATATGGTCACGTGCCAGTCTGTGGGATGAGAGCCTTATTAAGTAGGACAGACATGCAAATCCTCCACCTGGGTACGTTCCGTGTGATGCTGCACCGCAGAGGACGACGAAGGAGCGCGTTAGCAAGCGGCTCGTGTGCTCTGTTCTTGGTCGCCATATTGCTAGCCACCAACCGGTGCTCTCAGTGTGTTTCCTCTGGCAAGTTAGGCACCTCACCTAATAAATACTTTACCCCTGCGTCTTCGCCAAGACAACTTCTCTGCGCCCCTGTTTGACAGGACACAACAATATTCAACGAGCATTTACTGTGGAGCTCGCAAGTCGATCACGTACTTACAAATCTAGCTAAAATTGCGGGAATTCTGTGCCATTTCAGGTATATTTTACCCACTCCTCTTAAGTTACTCATCTACAACTCCCCTTTTTAAACACAGATAAATTCTGCTCTCTGCTCTAGAGCACAACTTCTAAATCCTATATAAACAGAATTCTTACGTATAAAAAAGGCGCTTCGCCAGAATGCAAACGCTGAATGCGATATGGCGAATGGGATGCACCGACACACAATCTTTTCTTAAATTACAAGATACCGCACTTCACGCAGTTATACAACTACAGGCCTATTGTGGTGTACAAAAACAGCGTTAAAAATAACAACCAGGCATTTCTGTCTCTGCGTAATCATGAAGTAGCTTTGGAGGTCTCGTACGTTCTGCACCGTTAGGCAAAGTGGGTAAAACCTTTTATTAGAACAAAAAAAAAACGGGTTAAACAGTGTTGAAAACCGTAGGAGCAGGTTACTGAATGAATATACATCAAAACATAAATACCTTAACCATTAGTAATTCAGCCCTACAATTAGAATTACAGATACTCCATCAATTGGTTTCTCGTACTTGAAGTTATGAACGCAATATGTAAGTATTAAAATGCAGTATTCAAACCATGGGGACCCGTCATAATATCTGTGTGCATGCATGATATTTATTAGTGTTCTTTCTTGGGAGTTGAATTCTTTGTGTAAGAATAAATTCTTGCTATTGCGTACAGTGGTAGTGTGGCATCATTAAGACGTTTTTTATGTTTCTGACTTGATCTGACACGTTGTGAATTCCTTTGGTATTGACTGATGTACTTAGCAAGGCACATTTAAATCTGTTATTTCGTTTATTTATTGCTGTCATAAAGTTGTAATGATGACAAGATAAGCATCTCTATCGTTTTATAGGCGTAGTTTTTATTCTGTAAATCACATGCATGGCTTTTCTTGTTACCTAAGAGATAAACCAGTTGTATGTTTTATGTTTTTTTTTTCAGGTGTAAATTACTCAATCAGCCAAAAAATTGTATATTAGTTGAGTTGTACTCCATGTGTACACAAAATTTCTGCCATTGCTGTATGCCATGGGTACTGGAACCTCGTTAATCTGTCGCATGACAAGCTTTTTGTCCCTGTTTCTCCGCATTTGTGTGTATTAGGAATGCTAAAAAAACTTCAAACTTCAATTATCGAAGGATATCCATTGAGATGAATGGCAAGTTAGTACGCAGTATGACAACTAGCGCAAAAAAATCCACTTTCTAGGTAGAAGGTCTCCATGCCAGCAGTGGCCATATTGCTCACTGTGTCCACAGTGCTTTTCTGGGCATGGTTGAGCATTAATAGCCAGATGGCTACCGCAAGCTCACCTCATTCTTACGCAGTCGTAACTCTCCTTGCAGCCATCGTCACAGAAAAGTAGAAATGGGTTATAATGAATAGAATCCACTATTAAAATGAACCACAGCCTACCGACCGGAAGACAGCATGCACCTTCTTCAGGCCTAGACAAAACAAGAGTAGAAAGTAGGCAACCATGTAACTGCTCGTGTTGAGACAATTGGCGGGGCTGCATAACCATCGGATTTGGCCATCATAAAATTAAACAGGTGGAGCACCAATTTTTGTAGCACAGATTCTCTTTAGCTCATATAAACCCTGTGTTTTATGTAGTCGAGTGAAGGAGATGAGTAAAGCATGCAACGGTTGAACCACACGTACGAGTGACAATGCACACTGTTGCGTGACAGATTCCTCCATTTTGCAATGTAGAACTGAGCGAATACCATAGCGACCCGTCGCTGTAGTCACTTTCACATAAAAAATCGCGTATTTGCGGTTCAGCCGTTACTGGTTTTCGCAACTGGCGAGCATTGACAATGCAAAAAAAAACAAGGTGGGTAGCACAAGCTCGCGGCAGAAATTTGGGATTTCATCAGCTATGTTGGTAACTCGTTTTTGAAAAACCTAGGGCCCAGAAAGTTGCACAAGGAGAAGGGAAAAACCAACAGCGCTGCACTTACAGCCTAATCTTTATTGGCACGTTATTTCTTTAAAAATGAATGCACACCAACTTGTCCAAATTTTCATTGTAGAGGTAATGTTTTAGAAACGTTGCATTTCAAGCACAATTGACAGTACCAAGGTCGAGATCATTGGGCTTGAAAGTGAACGGAAGCCGAGATCAAAAATGAATGAATTGCAGGCCTAATAATCATATTCTGCCTAGTTGAAAACATAAAATTGTGCAGTCTTCGTTTTTTCGAGTGACACAGCACACATGTGCGTTCGAACGAGGATTGCGTTTTTTTTTCTGGTCGTGGAACTTAGGGGTGTGCTATATTCATGCAACTAGGGTACTCTTTATCAGTAATATTGCCCTTGGGCCAGCCTACAGCAAAGTAGCCCTAAATAAACACAATGGTGACAGGACAGAACTTAAGCCCAAAGTGGTCCCTCGTCTGTAACGTGAAGCTATCATGTAACACTTGCATTATAAGAGCGACTCTGAACAACATGTAGATTGCCTATGTATGGTGGAAACGTTTGCACAATACTTTTACCAAATATACAATAAAATAATTGAGGTTCTCACCTTTGGGAACATCCCAAGGATCAATGTAGTGCGGAATGTTAGGCCAGTGTTGGGCCAGAGTTTTGAGCCCTGGGTATGTCTGTCAGTCACAAGCTAAGGCACACAGATTTCCTTCTCCTGGATGCGTTTTAGGACCCTCTTCAATCCTTCCAGCTCCATCAGACAACTGCTTGCAACTTCATTACACTACAATGGCAGGTGAGGGAGACAACTGTTTAATATCCTAACAATATATTCTACCAGCTAAAACAAATATAATTCTCCACTGCACAAGCTGCATATCTATTTTATGGTTGAGTGATATGTGCAGCAAGGTGTCAGGCGCGAACTTGAGGTTGTAGCCAGGCGAACAAGCAGGGCTGTCTCTGGGGAGTGTGGCACCAGTCCTGCTTAGTTTGTGGTACAAAGAATTTCGCTTATGTTCCCAGAGCTTAAATAAAAGGTAAATATAAATTTATATATAGAGTGCTTTAGGCCTAGAAATAAGGCAAAATGAAGCAAAAAGACAATGTGAACTTTGAAGCAATGCTTATAAAAAAGAACTGCACTGATGGGCCGTGTATTGCCACTTGATGCAATTTTCGAGGACTGCGAATTCAAGAAAACACAAGGAATATTCTCAATAGTTCTCAATACTTATCCTGGTAGTTATGACTATATGGCCGACACAAACATTAAGACACATCATGCTTACCTTGAGCACGGCTTGAATTAAAATATTCTAATGGAGCCCGTTGTAAATTCGCCTGGTGAAGCACACGATGCCAGTACTCTGGAACATCCGCAGCACTTGCGTGTGACTGGAGTCCATGAACAAAACTGCAGCAGCGAAAGCGACGTCGAGCATGGCAAAATGCTTCTTTGGCTGGGTTTGCCAGGTCAAGACGTGGCCGTATGGGCATGTTGAAGTAACCACCGAAAAAGAGCCAAAAACCTGCAAAAGCAAGAGAACACACCTGATTAGTACTCTACATGTGGCGAAATCTAGCAGTACAGCTATTGTTATGCTGCTACAGCATCCACGAAAGCTAATTAGGTACATTGTGATGGAGCTTTCACATATGCTCTTCAGAAATCTTCGGAATCGTGGCAAGTGACCACTTTTACCCTTTAAATTTTTACCGCCATTCATTCAATTCCTTACAAAGCATCTGTGCTACCAGAACAAAATTTTCAATTTGCAAACCATTTTGCTCATTGAACATCAAATATTTTGTGTGAAGACTTCCCGCCACATGCAATCTGAATGACTGAATTGCTTTGATGAAGACATTTTGAAAAGGCAAAAAAGATCCTTGCTTCTGTATTGCCGACCAAAAATTGAGAAAAGTAAGCCTTTAACAGTTCCACTGGAACAACGGCCGCACACCCTTGTTGAGGCGCCGATAGAAACTTAGCGGGGCCAGTGGGAGCAAGATCATTATCATTGTTTCTAGGAAGGTTTATTGACTATTTTATCCCAGGCTCCCCTTCCAAAAGTAGTCTCTGAACAACAGTGTCTGACTCAGTAGGTTCAAGTTCTCTGCGCAGTAAGACGGACAGACCGGGAAGTCGGTGCATGTGCCTGTTTTAAATTGCAAACGCGAACTGAGACAGGGAGAGGAGAGGTAACAGCACTTACTAACAATTGAAAGCTCTCTGAACATGAATACCCAACCAAGGCACATGGCCCTGCAGACTGTTACAAATTGTGATGTAGTTGGTGGGAAGGCAACACTGGAGCGAAGACGAGCTGCCACCGCACGACCAGCGAGGCTCGGGACATATTCGTCATCAATCGAATAATGTTAGTTCAAAAGAGACAACTCCCTATCTTTATGGGAAGTATGGACTAAACGAGTGGCGTCAGAAACGTGGTGTGCCTTCAACACCCCTGCATTATAACCCAATCTGGGAATGTGTGGTAGCAACATTGACCAAAAATGATTTTCATAGAGAAGACAACACTGACGCAAAGACCAGCAGCCACCCCAACACCAGCGAGGCTCGGGACATATTGTTACGGGTCTAAGGTGGGCAATGCCTCACAGCTCCTTGAACCAACAACTATGACGACGATGACGAAGTGACCGGCGCGCACTTTGGGTGAGTTCTGTTATGGCCGCTACATTATATAAATAGATCGCTTCACCCCATCGCATCGTTTGCCTCGTCTGTGACCTGCCACCACGTAGCATTTTGGTGGAGTGTGCGGGTTCACCCCCATCCTGGCCTCCACATGACATCGTCTCAGGCTGGGTGAAATCGTCGAAGGAACGTTGGCCGTGGCGGGCACCAGCTCACTGTGATGAGTATTCGACGACGTCCCCCGCCCCGTCATTCCAGCCCGTGACCAGCATATCAAGAACAGCCATTACATGCCGAGACCAGAACACAAGGCGCCGCGCCCACAGCCCTCTCGTCCGACGTGGTTCGAGTTCCTCCGACGGTGCGCTTCTGCCTTCAAGACGTGTTGTGGGGCCAGGCTTCATCAAGTACATCATAGTCATCGGTGCGGCAGGCACATCTTCACTGTACGTTGTTATCGCATTGGTCATCCTCATCGCATTCATCACGTTGCCTCGGCCACGACCGGGTCGGTCATCCTTGCGCCGGTGGTTTTGTTACGGGAATAAGGTGGGCAATGCCTCAGAGCTCCTTGAACCAACAACTATTACCACGACGACGAAATGATTGGAGCGCACTTTGCGTAGTGTTACGAGACTAAGGTGGGCAATGCCCCACAGCTCCTTGAACCAACATCTATGACGACGATGACGAAACGACCGCCGCGCACTTTGCATGAGTTCTGTTATGGCCGCTATGTACATTATGTAAATAGATCGCTTCGCCCCATCGCATCGTTCGTCTCATCTGTGTCCCGCCGCCACTTAAGATTACTATTCATCAATCGAATAATGTTAGCCACTGGGAGATAGTCAATAAAGCTGTGTCCGGTCCCCGGCATCTGCTTCTTGGTTTTCAACACAGACAACTGTTTACCTTTATGGGAAGTGTGGCCTACAAGAATGACGGCAGAAACGTGGTGTGCCTTCAGACACATCTCAATAATACCCCAATCCGGGAATGTGGGCTAGCAACATTGAACAACAAAAATGATTTTCATACCTCTACCGATGACCCCGCAGGGACGTGGTATTTCCTGCAAAACTTCACAAGTCAGGAAGTTGTCTTCATGGACTACAAATTTGCCAGAGCATCGGTCAATAGAAGCACTGAAAAAATTGTCTTGTTTCACACAACTGCACTGTTTCTCTGCAAACTCATTTTCTCTCTTGCATCATATCGCGACACTGCACCACTGATTTAAAAGGGTGCTGAAGAAAACTTTCGCTCAAGAGATAGCATGTGAAATCGGTTGGGACATGCATATATTGCCTAATAAATTTGACGACCGCACGTAGCTTACAAGGTAAGTTATATGAATACATTAGAACGGCGTCCGAATTCAGCACTATGAGCTGGACCTCGTACTATCGACACCATGTTAGGTGGCCGCAAGGGGAACCCCAAACTCCCCTACTACTGCAGCTCAGCCTTTGAGCTGGTAGAACAAGTTTCATGACGTCATAATAATTCCTTGTGTGCGCGTGCCACAGGACTACCGTTCGACGGCTTTTCCAAAGTATGCTCACAGAGACTGTCTGAAAAGAGTTGTAAGTGCGCGGTAATCGACATTATGTTTGTTTGTAACTCAATAAATAAACAATACAGGTGTATTTTTCTTCAGCAACACAGAAAAAAGTGGCTTTCCCGTCGTCTTCATCAACATTTGTCAGATGATGCTTTTGTTTTCTCTTGTATTCATGTGTGGTGGCATTGGACAGGCTGCTGCCAGGCTGTTTAAAACAATCATGACAAACGCGTTCATTGATCTTGTAAAAGTACGCCACCTCTGCACTTTCCAGCCTCTATGTCTGCTCTCAAACCACTGGTACACCTGCCATAGCACGCTTTGCAACATTACTATTATAAAATACCTGTTACGCTTTATGAACCTGTATTTACCAACAAGCCTACAATCTTATGACATGCATGGGAAGAAACATTTGCTTTGAGCCATCAGTAGCACTTGCGGAGAGAAGTCCTCTACAGATGGATCATATGTAGTGTCCATTGGGTCGTCTTGAAATGTAATAGACAGTTCTGGTAGCTCTAGTGTTTGTGGTATAGAGCACCTCGGCTGTTCGTCATCCGGGAGCGTATTGTCTGGAAAATCACACTCGGTCTGACATCCTGTGGTGGTAGGTGAGATTAAGGGTTCTATCGACGTGCATGTATCCAAGATAATGAGTAGAGTGAATAACACAACAGTGTTGCCTCTTCCACACCTGCTTATAAAAATTGATAATTTAGGAGAGGTGGTCCACAAAAAGAACTAAGATGCATATAGGCGATTTCTGAGGCTCAGGGGAACTGCAAATAAAAATGTAGAAATTAAAAGGTAGCTACCAGGCAGCTATAGACTCTTACTCAGGCTAAACTGCACATAGATGTGCACATTCCCGATATCCTAGTTTAGTAATTCTCACCGCTGGCACGCATTTGCACGGTTATGTCCACTTGCTCCTACATACATCTAACCAGTAAAGGTTAGATGTATTTGCTTGATCCGTACGCACCTACAGCCCGGTTTGCACTTGCTTTCTGCACGCCCATGTTTCGCATTTTCGAACGAGCTTGCGTTGCCTTCAGTGACACGTGCACAGTGCACTACGCCTGGGCCTCGCATGTAGTGCGCGAAACCCCTGGTGTGGCTTCGCTTGGTCGTACGTCTGAGTGACGGCCAAGTGCTGCATCAATAGATTATCAGAGCTGAGTCTTGAAGAAAAGGTTAATCAATAGTATGTGGTGCAGTTGTCAATATCATCCAGCCGGCGGTGGCCGCAAGGGGAACCCCAAACTCCCCTACTACTGCAGCTCAGCCTTTGAGCTGGAAGAACAAGTATTCATGACGTCATAATAATTCCTTGTGTGCGCGTGCCCTTCTTTCCCCTGAACGGCAGTGGCCTCTATTTGGCGCGGAGTGGTTCAACGCAAGTGTGCATATACTCCACTGCCTTTGAGCACCCCAAGGGTGTGGCGCCTGAGTTCCGCTGGAAGATGGCGTCCCCTTTCTTCTTAGTTATTATCATTTCCCATTTGTGAGGATTACGTCCTTCTGCGGCGATTGCTAAGTAGAGCTGATAACACGGCGGCGTTGAACCGCGTTGTCCACAGAAAGTCGTTGAACGAGCAAAGTGGCACCCTACAGTTTAAACCATTTGCCACGCATCTGCTCACTGGTTTTCAGATGTTTCGGACAATAGTCGTCTGCGGCCCCCGCCACCTAAGCCATTTCAATACTACCGCGTCTCACTGCTCCAATATCGGTCCACGCCCCAACTACTGGAATCCTTCGCCACAATTGAAGATTTGGAATGCCGCCAGGGGCTATAGTGGCACCGGCAAAAGCACATACCACCGTAATTTGTTTTCTACGGTTGGTGTAGTGTTGCATTTTATATCGCAAAGGACACACTATCTATGTATTGTAACGAAACAAAAAATGCAAATGTTACTCGTGAGTTGAATTTGTGCTTCAGATCTGCGTGATGTTTTACAGTGGTTCACCAGTGTTGGCAAGTATTTACATTGTCAGCAGATCTAGATTATTTAGAATGGTTGGGGGTATATAAAGTCGGCTTAACATCACTTTCACTTTGATTGGCCAGCCTAATTGAGGGATAGACAGTCAGACAATGTGATAAACAGACCAAGCATATGTGTGTTTAAGTAACCCACAAAAAAAATCGGCTTTTAAAGGACACATACACACCGTTTTATCGCAAGGGACAGAGAAAGATCTCGGTTATTTTACACATGAAGCTATAGCAATGGGCAAGCTTTCCATGTTTACAAAAACTTCACGATGCATTGAAGGTTTTCGGTAATTTTTAGTATTGCATAAATTATTGCAGACTACTTGTAAAGTCCAGCTAATTAACGAAAATATTTTTGTCATTCCCCAGATTACAGGGGAAATTGTTCTTTCCACTACGAGAAGTTCATTTAGTGAGAAGCTCCAAAGATCAGAAATATATGAACATGAGCTTTTGTACGGGTACCCGTCATTTCACGAACATATTTTTCATGATACTGGAGCTTCAATGTTAAAGAAGGTAAGTAGATTCCAATTCTTCTTTATAGCGTTTTAAACACTCCATTTATACATCTGTGTCCTTTGCGGTAACTTCATTACTCTTGATTTGGAAATCTGTAAATTGCCAATATATGTCCCATTTTGAAGTGTGTTTAGAAAACAAATATTTGAAAAAGACAGGTTTTGTTAGCTTTTTGCATTTTAAACACAAGGAATAAATACACACTGTAGTTAAAAGTGGTGAATTTACCTACACCACCCTACCTTATTGTACGTATACCAATGGCTTAGATAACAGTGCGCGGAGCGATTCTGTGGTCTGTTTAAAACGAGGTATTATAACAGCATTTTTATTCAGAAAGAAATCTCTGGCCAAAAATTTTTACTTAACCGATTGTGGCAACGCCCTTACTAAAAATACTACCGTGTGAACGAAGCTATTACATTTCCAATGCAATAATGGCAATTGGGCGCTACACTTGTATACGTTGCAGACAACACAACTTCAAGCCGGTGTACATTGTTTTTGTAAAAGATTTGCTGATGTTCACTGAAAATAAAAGAAATAAAATAGAGATACAAAGAAAACAGGCAGTCAAAAAAATATATAAAATCGCCTGTAAGGAAAACGTAAGAAAGCAAAGGAGAAAATATGGTAGGGCATTTGTTATTATTGAAAAAGGTAGAGAGTTTTCAAAGAGAGAAAGCGAAGAAAAAATGGCAGCCTCTTCACTCCGTTGATGATGGCGAGGGTGCGGAGTACGGGGACTCCAAATGACATCAAAGTTGCGCCGCGAGTGATATCGGATTGGCGCTCCGACCGTCATTCGATTTCAGCCGTGAGTTCGTCCTTGATAATTCAGTAAAAATCTCCAACTTCAGGCTCAAATCAGATTTCGCTTTATTTTTGCTTGATGGGTGTGTGCGCTCGGGTAGGCACAGATGGACAGTGGGAAGTCCTAAGGTACTCCGCACCGTTACATGCGAGCGAGTGAGCCGTTTGACTCCCGCGTGCTAACTCACGGTCCGAGTTTAATGGGTAAGACTACTAACTTTAGCTCTGTCTGGTCTACCAGATGCAGGCTTGAATCCTGTAGGTGCATGTTTGATTTTTTGCGACTGTAAATGCTATGCTCAGAGATGCCGACGGACATTTGTCGGTCCTAAGGTGCTCTGCGCCGAAAAAGCACACACACACACACACACACACACACACACACACTCGCAAATATTGCCACGTAACATCTTGTGGGTTTGTTTGTTTATGTTTTGTTTTTGCCGACCTGCTGCGCCGGGGTATGTTATCTCGGTTATGCGTGGACCAAGTGAAGCGCATGTTCTCTTGTTTATGCCACACCTGTTACATCTTTGATAGAGCGAGTGTCATGAACTAGCATCGCTAGCCTAGAATAATCTTCTATATAGGAATAACAGTGTTCTGCATGCAATTTGACTGTTCGAAAAGTCTTCGCGACGAGACATATTTGACGGAAGAGCAGACGCCTTGGCATTGGACTCGCCGACGCTGGCCTGCACTCGTTCCTTTGTTGACTGCTGCTTAGATGCCTGTGTATTTTTTGAGTTCTTGGGGGAACAGAAGGTCGCTCTAATAAACGTGTTTTCTTCGAGACAACTGCGTCGTCTTTAGCTTCGTGATATTAATAGAGGTGCCGGGTAAGCACCCTATATGCTCCTAACGACCTCTGAAAGCCGCGAAGCCAGCTTAAGCTCAGCAAGCCACCGACCTAAGGTTCACCAGCCGTATTTGGCCTTCTGCGAGAACCAACCAAAAGAAAGACCGCTGCCAGCACCACGATGTTGCAACAAACCACCCCCCCCCCCCCGTGGTCTTGCAGCAGCCAAGGGAACCACCCTCCTTCCGCACATCTCCCGCTGAAGACCCTGAGGACTTGGAGAAAATATAGCGCGTCCGCATCTTTAACAGCTGGGATGACAAAGAAACTTCCCGCCGTGTTTTCCATTTGGAAAATGCAGCTAGGACGTGGTTAGAAAACAATAAAACCTCGCGTAGCGACTGGGCTCTCTTTAAAACCAAGTTCTTCAAACCTTCGCCTCGGTCATACGAAAAGAAGTAGCCGCACTTGTGTTGGAACTTGACCGCAGTACCCCAATGAACTGGTCGCGATCTTCATTGATGAGATGAAGCAGCTTTACCGCCACGCAGACACCGAATGACCGAAGAAAAATAGCTCAGATTTCTAACGCCAGGAATAAAAAAAAACACTTCGCCCGCCTTATCCGCAATTCCCTAAAACAGTGGCCGAATTCACTTCTGAGGCTGTCGCCTTGGCGAACACGATGGAAATTGGTACGAGACAGTACGACCGCTCCATCAATGCGCAAGGTGTAGAGACGATCTGTGCTGGGGTGATTAGCTCCGATACCCTAAGCGAGGGAATCCGCGTGATCGTCAGGGAGGAGCTTCTGAATTTTTTTCTAAAGACGCCGCACCCTCAAACCGCTTCCTTGGCCGGAGCAGGTCCAACAGGCACTGAGGGCATCAACGCTGTCCGAAGCACCCCGCGAGCCACACGCTATGACCTACTCCGCAGCTATTCCTCGAACCCACCCTGCTCCAACCCGTGTTCAAGAAGCCCCGTCGTACCGCCGTCCACTGTCACCCGATCGACCCCCCCGTTGCCCAAAAGCAGACACCTAGGAAGAAGGACGTATGGCGACCGCCGAAAATCGTCCGCTGTGCTCCCACCGCGTACAATGCGATCACATCTATCTCCTCACACAAGAGACTCGGACAGCGTGGTTTCTTCGTGGGCGCACCTTGCCCACTCCCTGGCCAACGACCACGTAAGATCGACGAGTACCTACCCTAAAACAGCCGTGGTCCAGAGAGTTTCAACCGTTTGGCGTAGCACTACCCATTCCAGTCTCCGAACCTTCATAGCAATGCTGACTTCTGACGTCGAAGGTCCCCCAGCCCACGCAGGGAAACTAAAAGCAGCTACTTTGGGAGGTAAACTTCCAGAACGGTGGAAAACGAAAGCCCTCCAATGACGCAGTGACTCGCCGAAGACCGTGATTCATGACATGCCCTCCTCCCGACAAGCCGACCAAACCCTGACGAGACTCCCGAACACGACGACAGCTACACGGCGCGACGCGTAACCAACATGACCGAGACTGCCGCTGAGAAGACGAAGACAACGATGATGCACAGTGCCGGACCGTCAACACGCACAAGTCGAGATACGATGCCCCGACACACCGGAAACGTTTGAAGTCAAGGTGTCTATCGACGGCTTTGGTGTAGTCCCCCTTGTACACACTGGAGCCGACTACTCAGTCATAAGCAGATAATTCGCGTCTTAGCTGAAGAAAGTTATGATCATATGGGACGATCAGCACATACGCAAAGAGGAGGCCATCTTGTAACACCAAGTGGAACGTGCACATTACGTGGTACCATAAATGGCCCTTTGTACCCTGCAGCGTTTGTCATTTTGCCTAACTGCTCCCGCGAAGTAATTTTTGGAATGAACTTTTTGACCAACAACAGTGCAATAATATATCTTCAGGTACAGTCGACACATTTTTCTTCCAAACACTCTATGACGCCTGAACCGAACACCGAACTCCGTGCTGCTCTAAGGATAGCCGAGGATCATGTCACCCTGCCATCCAGCGCAAGCTTGATGATCATCATTTACTGGGAAGAAGCTCTCCTTGACATCGATGCAATCGTAGAGGGTGACCCAAGTTTGTTTCTCCACCGTGGTGTCTTCGTCACAAGAGGCATTGCGCGCTGCAAGCAATGCAAATCCGACGTTTTGGTCATGAATTTCACCAAGGAGTACCAGCATCTAGCATCTAGACAAGGGTGCTGCAATTGCGTTCCTCGAACAAACGCAAGAAACAAGTCACATGATCGCGGTCGCCAACTTTGAACTTACACGTGCAGATGCTTCCAAGCTGCTGCATCCTTTCGACGTGAACCCTTCGCTATCGCAAGAAAATTGCTACAAATTACGGGATTTGCTGCTTCGCTACCGCGAGTGTTTTTCGTAGAACTCAAAATTACGTCACACGCCGCTGACGAAGCACCGCATTGTCACCGCAGATGGAGGAAGCCCTACACGACAGTCACCGTACCACTCACCTTCACATGAGCGGGAAGCCATCCGTACGCAAGTCAAAGACATGCTCAGTGACGGCATTATACAGCAATGGAAAAGCCCCTGGGCTGCTCCGGTCGTACTCGGGAACAAAAAAGACGGCACATTGTGATTCTGTTCTGACTACCGGTGACTGAACAGTATCACCAAAAAGGACGTGTACACTCTGCCATGAATCGACGACGCCTCGATCACCTCTGCCACGCTAAGAACTTCTCTACGATGGATTTGAAGACTGGCTACTGGCAAATTGAATTGGACGAGAGAGACCGAGAGAAGACTGCATTCAAAACCCCGGACGGCCTATTCAAGTTCAAGGTGATGTCGTTTGGGCTGTGCATGGCACCACTAACGTTTCAAGGAGTCATAAACTGTGCTCGCTGGCCTGATGTGGCAAACCTGCCTCGTATACCACGACGTTCTGGTATTCGCCTGGACTGTTGACGAACACCTTGCAATTTCGGAGTCTGTACTCGGGGCCATTCATGCGTCGGGGTTAACGCTAAAAACTCAAAAGGGCCGATTCGTGTACAAGGAGCGGAAGTTTTTGGGCCACGTCGTCAACGCCAAGGGAATTCTGCCTGACCCAGCGAAAACTTCAGCCATAGCGAACTTCCCAAGACCGAAATACAAGAAGGGCGTGCGAAGACTTCTGGGACAGTGCGCATACTACCAACCCTTCGTCGCAAACTTCGCAACCATTGCAATGCCACTCACACGCTTGACGAAAGATAGCAACCCTTTCAGTTTGGAAAGTGCCAAGAAGAAAGCATTCTGAGAGCTGCAAGAACGACTGGAAAGCCCACCAGTGCTTGCTCATTTCAACAAAAACGCCGAAACCGAAATGCACACGTACGCCAGTGATACACTCGTTGGTGCTGTACTTGTCCAAAAGCAAAGCGGTTGGGGAAAGAAAATCGCCTATGCCATCCGTGGCCTGTCGAAGAAGGAGAAAAACTACGCTGCCTCCGATAAAGAGTCCCGGCTATCAAAAATGGCACTTCAAAATTTCGCCCATACGTGTATAGAAGATGGTTCAAGGTTGTGACAGACCACCGGTCGATGTGTTTGATCACGAATTTGAAGCACCCCTCTGAACGTCTAGGTAGGTGGAGCTTGCGCCTGAGAGAATTCGGCGTTGCGATCGTCTACAAATCTGGCAGGAAACACTTTGACGCCGACTGCCTGTCCCGCGCCCCCGTCGACCCACCAGCAGAACATTCCGACAAAGATGACGCAATCTTCGGAGAAAGCGCGGAAAGCGACTTAGCGGCCAAGCAGCGTGCCGACCCTGAGTTACGCGTCATCATCGAATACCCCGAAGGACGCAACGTAAACGTGCTTACGGCCTTCAAATAGAAAATTCAAGCATTCAGCCTGAAAAACGCCATTCTCGTGAAGAATTTTAGCGCCGTAACGAGAACAAATTATCTTCTCCTCCACGCAGACCTTCGTTACGAAATTTTGAAAGCGTGCCACGACGACCTTTCTTCTGGACATCTCGGCACAGCCCGCACAATTTGAAAACTTAAAGCGAAATACTACTGGCCCCGCCTTACATCCCACGTTTACCACTACGTCCGCAGCTGCCGTGACTGCCAGCTTCAAAAAACGCCACTGACGAGGCCCACCAGACTTTGCAGCCGATCGCAATCCCATCGCCGCCCTCCCAACAGATTGGGATTGACCTTCTGGTCTTGTTCCCTACGTCACAATCGAGAACAAGTTGATTGTCGTAGCAAACGACTACATCACGCGCTACGCAGAGACAACCGCTCTTACAGAGACAACCGCACAACTAGTGGTGAAGTTCTTCATAAGCCAACTTGTGCTGCGAGATGAAGCCCCTGAAGGTCTAATCACAGTCCACAGAACGGGCTTGACTGCGGAGCTTATGCAAGGAATTCTACGCTACAGCAAAACGGATCATCGAAGAACGACGGCATACCACCCCCATACGAACAGATTAACGGAACGACTAAACAAGATGATGGCGCATATGCTGTCTATGCTCGTCGACGTTGAACATGAGACCAGGGACGAAGTCCTTCCGTATGTCACGTTTGCGTACAACAAGTCTATCCAGGGAACTACGAAGATGACACCGTTCGAGCTGGTCTACGGAACACCGGCGACTACGATGCTTGACGCTATGCTTCCGTACCATACAGGACGACGACCTGAACGCCGACGACCTAGAAAACCTTCAGCGTGCGGAGGAGGCCCACCAGCTAGCTCGTATTCACTCAACGGGTCAGCAGCTTGTGGATGCCAGATGCTACAACCTCCGACGCCGAGACGCCGAGTACTACCCTGAGGATTCTGTGTGGGTTTGGACTCCCATGCGACCACGTGGACTCAGTGAGGAGCTTCTGCGATGGTATTTCGGATCCTATCGTATTATACAATGTGTTGGCCAACTTAACTACGACGTGATCCCTAATGGTTATTCCAGAACAACGCGACGACGCACGCGGACCGAAGTCTTCCACATGGTTCGCCTGAAACCTTGCTAAGCAAGGTGATACATTTTGTTTGTTCAGCCTGCTTTATTTTTAGCGTCATGTCGATGCCCTCTTAGAGGGGGCAATGCCACAAAACATGATATGGGTTTGTTTATGTTTTGTTTTTGCCCACCAGCTGCTCCGGGCTATGTTATCTGTGTTATCCGTAGGCCAAGTGAAGCGCATGTTCTGTTCTTTATGCTGCACGCATTATCTATTTTCAAAAAGATGGTGTCATAAACTAGCGTCGCTAGCGTAGAATAATCTATGATCTACAGTGTTCTAGATGAGGTTCCACTGCTCGAGAAGCCCTGGCGCGGAGAGATGAATGACCGCAGTGCAGACACCAAGACATCGAACTAGGCGAAACTCGCCTGCAAACGTTACTTTGTTCGCTGCTGCTTCGCCGCGTGTGTATTCTTTGAGTGGTTAGGGGAGCACAAGTACGCTTCAAATAACGTTTTTTTCTTGAAGACAACTGCGTCCTCTTTTATGTGTGACAATATATTGCCGCGAACCATGTATTGGTTTGTTTATGCATTGCTTCTATTTAGTGCCAGGCCGCGCCCAGCTCTGTTATCTGTAGTCCAAGCGAAGCGCGTCTGCAATTATTTATTTTTATTCTCCACGGGCTATCTCATTCAGTTAAGGAGACTGTTTCGCCCAAACGTCACTAGGCCAGAATCATCTTCTTTGATCTACAATGTTCTGGATGTAAATCAACGATTCCAGAAAAACTTGCGCGTAAAGATAAAAGCCTGCAGAGCAGACTCCGCGGCATTGGAATCTCGACACTTGCCTACGCACGTCACTTTCTTCACTGCTGTTTCGCCGCCTGTGCATTCTTTGAGTTGTTAGGGGAGCACAAGTTTACTCCAATAAACTCGTTTTCTTGGAAGAAAACTGCGTCGTCTTTGACTTTGTGACATCTGGTGAATGTGCTGGGTACGCACTCTTCATGCTCCCTAGAACCTCTCGAAGCCGCCAAGCCAGTCCAACCAGAGCCAGCCTCCGCCTGCAAGGCTTACCATCCGAGCTCGGTCTACTACCGGAGAAAACGAAGAACAAAGACGTCGCAACCAGCACCATGGTCAGCCAAGCCAACCCTTTCGTCCTTCTGCAGCAACCTCGGGAGCCCCCATCATTCCGAGGATCCCCTTGAGAAGACCCGGAAGGGTTGCTGGAGAAGCTGGAGCGCTCCGAAGTTTCAACCGATGGGATGATGAAGAAACTCTGAGGCAAGTGTTTTTTCTACCACGCATACTCGGCTCAAGTCTGGTTTGAAAATAGCTTGAGCTCGCTAACATCATGTAGCATGTTTAAAGAGAACTTTTTGAAAATATTCACAACTGTCGTACGGAAAGAACGAGCTGAGGTGTTGTAGCAGACGCGACACGAACACCCTAACGAAGGTGTTGTGGTGTTTGTTGAGAAGATAAAGATGCTGTTCCGATGAGCTGACCCCGAAACGGCAGAAGAGAAGAAGGTGCGCTTTCTGATGCGGAATCGTAAACAACAGCTCTTCGCTGGACTCATTTGCAACCCGCCCAAAGCCATCACTGAGTTCGTGACCGAGGCTTCAATGTTCGAGAGGACCCTGGACATGTTTTCGAGGCAATACGTTCGACCACTGAAGGCGTTTTTGGTGAACCCCGTCAACGCCCCTGGATTCGCTACGGAAGACTTGAGGGAAACGATCCGCACCGTCGTTTGTGAAGAACTGAGGAGGCTTTTCCCAATCATGCCGCTACCCCAGATTGCCTCCATGATCGAGGTGCTCCGAGAAGAAGTTCAACACGCACTGGGGTCTTCTACGCCGTCGGAAGTCCCCGTGAGCCACAAGTATGGCCTACGCTGAAGCTCTTACTCGACCCCACCCTTCTCCAACTTGTTGTCAAGAGGCCTCACCTCATGGCCGCGAACTCTCGCTCGCCCGACCCCCGGTAGTCCAAAACCCCACGCCAAGGAAGATGGACGCATGGCGAACTCTCAATAATCGCCCCCTGTGCTACCACTGCGGAGAGGCCGACCACATCTACCGACGCTCCCATACAAAAAACTTGGACTGCATGGTTTCTCCGTCGACGCACCTCGCCCTCTCTCTGGCCAACAACCACGCGACATCGACGACTATATATCTGAAACTAGCCATGGACCAGCCTGTTTCTACCGTTTGTTGTCGCCCTACCCATACCAATCGCCGAACCGCTGTATCAATGCTGAGTTCGCACATGGAAGGTCCCCCAGCCCACGCGGGGGAAACTAAAAGCAGCAAATTCTGGAGGTGAAGTTGCTCTACGGCGAAAAACCGGAACCCTCTGACGATGCAACGACGCGCCGCACACAGTGATTCACGACAGGGCCACATCCCGACGACACGACCTAACCCTGAAGAGACTCCCGAACACGAAGACAGCTACACGGCGCGACGCGTACCTGACCTGACCGAGACTACCGCTGAGAAGACGATGACGACGCACACGCACAAGGCGAGATGCGACGCCCCGTTGCACCCGGAACTCGAGAAAGACTGCATCCGACGTCAAAGTGTCTATCGACGGCTTTGATGTAGTCACCCTCGTAGATACGGGAGCCGAACACTCAGTAATAAGCGGACCATTTGCGTCTAAGCTGAAGAAAGTTATCACCAGATGGGACGGTCGCACATACGCAACCAGGAGGCCACTTCGTGATGCAAAGTGGAACGTGCGCATACATTGTCACCATAGATGCCACGTTGTACCCTGCCGCGTTCGTTATCTTGCCTGACTGCTCCTGCGACGTAACTCTCGGAATGGACTTTTTGACGTACCAAGGTGCAAGAATTGACCTACAGGCCAAGACTTTAACATTTTCTTCCGGTCATTGCATGACGCCGGTACCGAACCCCGAACACCATGCAGCTGCAAGGATCGCCGATGATCATGTCACCCTGCTACCCCGCGCAACCGTTATGCTCCGCGTCTACTGTGAAGATGTGGTTACTGACGTCGACGCACTCGTGGAGAGTGACCAACGGCTGCTTCTGGGCCGCGGTGTCTTTTTCGCAAGAGGCATTGCGCGCTTTAGGCTACGCCAATTCCACGTTTTGGCTACAAATTTCACCTACGAGTACCTGCATTTACACAAGGGCGCTGCAATTGCGTTCCTCGAAGAAACGCAAGACGCAAGTGACGTGATCGCGGGTACCGAGTTTGAATGCGCACATGAAGATATCTTCAAGCTTCCGAATACCTTCGATTAGAATTCGGAGTTACCGCAAGCAAAACGGTACAAATTATTGACTTTGCTGCGGCGCTACTGGGAGTGTTTTTCGTCAAACTCAACACTGCGTAAGGCGCATGTAGCTAAGCACCGAGTAATACCTGAAGATGCAGCCCGATATACCAGACAGTCATCGTACCGCGTCTCTTCACACGAACTTTCAAAGCCATCGGAACTCAGGTCGACGACATGCTCAGCGACGACATTATACAACCGTCGAAAAGCCCCTGGTCTGCGCCGGTCGTACTGTTGAAGAAAAAAGACGGCCCATTAAGGTTTTGCGTTCAGTATCGGCGTGAACAGGACGGTCTATACGAGTTGAAGGGGATGCTGTTTCGGCTGTGCATGGTGCAAGCAACGTTTGAATAAGTCATGGACACTGCTAGCTGGTCTGAAGTGGCATACCTGCCTTCTACACCTCGACTACGTTGCGGTATTCGCCCGGACATTCAACAAACACCTTGTAAGGTTGGAGTCGGTATTTGAGGCCTTTCGTACGTCGGGATTAACTCTGAAGCCCGAAAAGTGCCCTTTCGCGAACGAGGCGCTCACGTTTTTGGGCCACGTCGTCAACGCCGCGGGAGTCCTACCTTACCAGGCAAAAACCTCAGCCATTGCGACTTCCCAAGGCAGAAAGAAGGGCGTGCGAAGATTTCTCGGACTGTGCGCATACTACCGGCGCTTTGTCGCAAACATCGCACATGTTGCCGAGCCAGTCCCACGCATGACGAAAAATAGCACCTCTTTTAGCTGGGAAAGCGACAAAGAAAAGACATTCTGCGAGCTGCGAAACGCCTGCGAAGCCTGCCAGTGCTCGCTCATTTCGACGAAGACGCCGATACGGAAATGCATTCGGGCGCCAGTGATATAGGATTGGGTGCCGTCCTCGTCCAAAAACAATGCGGCTGCGTCAAAGTAATCGCATTTGCCAGCCGTGGTCTGTCTGAGCAGGAGAAAAACTACTCAGCGTCTGAAAAAGAGTGCCTCGCTGGTATTTGGGCGATTCAAATTTTCGCCCTTACGTGTATGGTAGACCATGTAGGGTGTGATAGACCACCATGCGCTGTGTTGGCTCGCCAATTTGAAGGACCCCTCAGGCCGTCTAGGGCGATGGAGTTTCTGCCTGCAAGAGTTCGACGTTACAATCGTCCATAAATCTGACAGGAAACACTCCGACGCCGGCTTCCGGTCCCACTCTGCCATCGACCAACCACCACAAGGCTCTGATGAAGGGAGCGCGTTCCTGGGAATCCTCACAGATAGCGATCTAGCCGCCCAGCAGCGTGCGGACACCGACTTGCGCGTCCTAATCGACTAACTAGAAGGATGCAACGTCGCCGTGCCTAGAACGTTCAAACTCAACCTACCAGTAATAGGGCTGAAACACTCCGTTCTCGGGAAGAATTTCAGCCCTGGAACGTGAACGAATTATCTTGTCATCCCCGCAAACCTTCGTGACGACATTTTGGAAACGTTGCACGACGTCCCGTCTCCCGGGAATCTCGGCACAGCCCGCACAATTGGAAAAATCAAGGTGAAGTACAACTGGCCCCGTCTTACGTCCGACGTCACCCACTACGTCCGCAGCTACCGTGACTGCCAGTGACAAAAAACGCCACCGACGAGACCCGCCGGACTTCTGCAGCCGATCGCCATACCATCGAGGGCCTTCCAACAGATTGCAATGGTCCTTCTGGGCCCGTTCCCTACATCCCGATCCTGGAACAAGTGGATTGTCGTAGCGACAGACTACATGACACGCTACGCAGAGACGGCTGCTCTTCCGAGGGGGACTGCACAAGAAGTTGCAACGTTATTCATAACCCAAATTGCGCTGCGACATGGAGCCCCGGAAGCCCTAATCACGGCCCGCCGAACGGCCTTTACTGCGGAGATGATGTAAGGAATATTACGCTACAGCAAGGCGGATCACCGAAGAACGATGGCGTACCACCCCCAAACGAACGGACTCACAGAACATGTGAACAAGACAATCTCGGACATGATGTCAATGTACGTCGAATTTGATCATAAGATTTTGGACGAAGTGCTCCTGTATGTCACGTTTACGTAACACACGGCTATTCAGAAAACTGCGCAGATAACGCCGTTGGAGCTTGTCTATGGAAGACTGCCGACTAGGAGGCTTGACGCCATGCTTCCGCATGTAGAAGACGACCTCAACCACGACGTCCAAGAATACCTTAAGCGTGCGGAGGAGGCCCACAAGGTCGCCGGAGTTCGTACAATGAACCAGCAGCTGGTGGATGCCGGGCGCTACAACATCCGACACCCAGACGCCGAGTAACCACCCAGGGGATTGAGTTTGGGTTTGGACTCCCATCCGACGACGCGGACTCAGTGAGAAACGTTTGCGACGGTATTTCGGACCCTACAAGGTGGTCTCCGATGGTTATTTCTTAACATCACGACGACGCAGGCGTCCCGAAGTTGTCCACGTAGTTCGCTTGAAGCCTTACTATTGCAGCTGACGGATGTTGTTGTCGTTTATCGGACTGTCTTTTTTTTAGCATCGGATTGATGCACTAATAAAGGGAGGTAATGCCGCGAACCTTGTATGTGTTCGTGTTTTTATTGTTCTTTTTTACAGCCCGGCCACGCCCGGCTCTGTTATCTGTGTCCCAAGCGAAGCGCGTCTTCCATTCTTCATTTTTATTCCGCACGGGCTATCTCATACAGATAAGCGGATTGTTTCGCTCTAACTTCACTAGCCCAGAATATTCTTCCTTGAAGTGCAATGTTCTGGGTGTAAATGTGTTGTTCCAGAAACACTTGCGCCGCAAGACAAAAGCCTGCAGAGCAGACGCCACGGCATTCGACTCTCGACGCTAGCGTAGGCACATCACTTTCTTGACTGCTGTTTCGCCACCTGTGTATTCTTTGAGTTTTAGGGGAGCACAAGTTCGCTTCAATAAACTCGTTTTCGTTGAAGACAACCAAGTCGTCTGTGACTTCCTGTAAATATATATATATATATATATATATATATATATATATATATATAGGGAGCAGTAAAACTTTGAAGATCGTACAGAACACAAGAAAAAAATACTTCGAACAAGGTAGATGTGCGATTCTTGCCAACGTTTCAGCAACGAGACTTGCCTTCGTCACGGCAACCTCTCACCTGGCTGCTGCGCTTTATATAGGGGTAGGTCCCCAGGTGAGAGGAGTGAGGGAAAGAAGGAAGTAGAAATGAGAAAGAGCATTAGGTTGGGAATATGCCGGTGGAGATATTGAGGGGGGAAAAGGTTGTATAGTTTGAGCTGCGCAGTAGGTCACAGGGAAGTCGGCCTGGGGTATATCTGGGAATTTTTGGAGAGAAAGGATGATAGGGTGTTTGTAGACCCGCCGCAGAGCATAACCAAGGGTTCTCCGAACCTCCGAAAGCAGCATAGGCGCTGAGAGTGGGGTCCTGATCCGAAACTACCTGCAAGCCTCATGTCAAAAGAGAAGGTAGAGAAGGGGGGGGGGGGAATAACTAGGTCAATGATAAAAAAAGATAAAAATACAGGAAGGGAAGCCACACAAACCCACAAACAAAAAGGAAAAGCGAAAACCCGACCACTCAAATGGCACGTGTCGCCCACGGCAACATTCCTTGAACAAACCGGTCCTGAAACTAAAAACGAAAAGATAAAGTTACAATGACATACAGGGAACAAGATAAAGTTGAGCAAAAAAAATAACAGAAATAAAATGGAATTTCAAAGGCAAAGGTTGGAGGGGTATGGGCGCGTACTAAACTGGAAGCTCAGGAATGAAAACAATAGGAATTAGGTGACCAGGTAAAGAGCAGAGGGAGGGGTTATATACTTTGGGTAACCTATATCTAAGACAATGCCTATTGCTGTATTCCCGGTGAACACCGCAAGGATTACATGTTGCACCTAGACGCAATAATTTCAGGAGGTTTCATGGAGTTGAATTTGTAAATTAAATAGGATTCTCGGTATTTCATGTCTCTAGAAGACTTAAAGTTTGCCTGAAGAATATACTACTTAAGATCATCAAATAGTGGCCTGGTTGGTTGAAATGCTGGGCTACAGCTATGGAGCCTTTGCTAAGAGTATCTGCCCGGTGACCGTTAAGACGTAGGCTCATAGTTTGACTCGTTTCGCCTATATGCTCTTTGTTGCACATTGAGCATTCAAACATATACACAGTGTTGAATGAAGTGCACGTAAAAATTGAATTAATCTTGTTTACCTAATTACTGTCTGTGCTTTTTACAATGCAGCCCGTCTGCATGTGCCTGCAAGTCTTGCTTCTGGGATGGGAGCAGCTGGCTATGACTGGTTGCTTTGAAGGCCCTGTTTGAGCATGCACTAAAATATCTTTTAAATTCCTATTTCTCTGGCAGGTAATCCTTAGTGCTTCCGGGAACATTTTTTAAATTGGTCGTAACTGGATAAAGTGGGGTAGTATTTCCGCATGATATTTTTTGCGCTTGGGAGGGCGGCTCAAAATTTAGTTATTAGGGCGGGCGGCCTGGTGCTTTCGATTTGTTGCTGTTTGTTGAGCACGTCACCCCTTTTGAGATTAGACGCACGTTGGTAGGCCTGATCGAGTGAGCTTTTGGGGTGAATCCTGTTCTTAAGGGTGGATTTGAGGTCATCTAGGTGCTCTACGTAGTCATTGTCATCGCTGCATACTCTTTTAAACCTGGTGACTACTGCTACAAAGATCCCTTGCTTGCAGTGTCTCGGGAGATGACTTCTATTATGTAGGTACTTCTACCTGTCGGTTGGTTTTCTAAAAAGCGTGGTTTTAAGTTTACCATTGTCTAGAATGACGGTAGTAACCAGTTAGTTCACTTCTTCAGAATAAGGGCAGAATAATTTATTAGTGGGATGCGAAGAATAGAGATGAGATATAAACGTTTCTAGAGTCGCACGACCGTGTTCCGAAATCATGAAGATGTCGTCTATGTAGCGGAGGTAAACCTGAGGTTTATGCGGAAAAGAGCTTAATAGGGTGGCTTCAAGTTGACCCATCAATTTATTGGCTTAGGTCGGCGCGAATGGAGTACCCATGCTGGTTCCAAAAACTTGCAAAATGTAAGACGAGTCGAAATCAAAATAATTGAGAGTTAAAACTAGTTTTATTAAAGTTATTTACACTTCTGGCGCATGTTGGTGCGGATTCTCAGTTAAAGCTTTTGAAAACACTTTGATTCCTTCGACGAAAGGGATGTTTGTATACAATCCGTTTGTATACAATGCGGCAACGTCAAGACTAACAAGGAGGGTTCTACTGGGTAGGCACCCAACCTTATTTATCTCTTCTATTATGCGGAGGAAGTGGGGGGTGCTCTGAACTAATGAAGGAAGAAGAGCCGGAATGTCGGACAGGCAATGATTCAGGTACAGAGATAATGCTTCTGTTGGGGTATTGTTATTCGAAACGATGGGTCTGCAAGAAATTTCGGCCGTGAACAATAATTCTCGGGGGTTTTGTGAACTTTTGGTAAGCGGTAAAAACATCCTGCATGCTTAATTATTGGTTTCATAAAATTGAAGTCAGTGGTCGTTAATCATTCTCTAGTTCGCAGATCTGTGAGGCTCTGAAGGATTTCTAGGCTGTATTCATGCCTCGGATCGTTATCTAAGGGCTTGTAGTAGCAAGCGTTTTAGGCTGCCTATAAGCTTCGTCTTTGTATTTTCCCACCGGTAAAACAACTACGCTCCCACCTTTGTCGGCTGGCTTTATGACAATGTCGGTTATGGCTGATAGGCCATTCAGGGTAACTTCTTCCGGTGGAGGTAGGTTCTTGCGCTTGTTTGATTGCTTAGTTGTAGCCATTGCTTCTCTTTATACTGGTTTTAAGTACATATTTAATTCAGGAGATTGGTCTATATTTGAAGTCCAAGTGCTAGGAGAGTGGGGGTGCGTTCGTTAAGGTCACCTTGGTCCTGCTTGTCTGAAAAAAAAACTCACTTATTCTCATTCTCTGAGAAAAGTCAGTGAGATATTTATGTCCCTCATATTAATTTATACGGTTATTGGTGGGACCGAAAGTTAGACCTCATTCTAGGATACATTTTTCGACGGCCGTTAGTGTTTTTAAATGTCAATAACTTTGCTGGGGCAGGTACCGAGGGAGGTCGTTTTTTCTTTAGGAATATTTATATATATAAATGTATATAAATATCTATAAATGTAGTTGAGAAAATGGTAGACGCACGATTAAAACAAAAACAGTGGTTTACTGAGGTTTCGACTTGAGGACCGGTCTTTATCATGAGTAACATGCAGCCTAGAATCACGCACGCTTATATAGGTGCAGAAGGTGTGCTACAGTGCACCCTTGTTAAGAACGTTGGAAGGTTGGGGCGAGGGAACAGGGAACGGAGGGCACTATACATGTGCATACAGATTTTCGCCCGGTTTTGCTCCTCACAAACTCTCCACAGCAACAAAAATAAAGAAAGAAGATGAGGTACTGCACACGACCAACTCTTTTCTAAAAAGCCCAGCAATATGCAACTTCATCCACACCTACAAAAAAAGGACAACGTAGGGAGCCGTTAAAAAGCACTTTTCGTACGAATTACACGAATAAATGAATGGTGCAGGGGACGACTCGACACACGAAATGTAAAGTTCAAGAACAACAAATACAGAACTGAGGGCGCCAGTGACACATCCAATCCTGAAAATACGAATTACCGGTGGCGTGGGGAATGTCAGGGCAATTTACATGTTCACAGAAGTCACAAAAGAGCGCACGTGCCAGCAACGCAACCAATTATGTAGCTAGTAGGAAGTATCTAGGTGTGTTCTGCGTGGAAGCAACTATTAAATCGGTCGCCAGTAAGGGTAAACAAGTTTCCCTGTATATGATCGAAGCATGTCACAGCAGTATGGAGGCACGCATTGAAGTGAGTAATCAATGAGAAATTTTAGTGCGGACTAAACTGTCCAAGAACCGGAGGGGTGGGGGAACCGCGGATATGGCAAATGGTGAGTCACCGCGCAGACAGCGCGTTCGCGATAACAAATTTAACCCCCCCAAAAGGGGCTGCCAACCCTAGTAAATGCCCCAACCTCTCAACTGGAGTGGAAGGCGGGAGCGGAGTCGTACTGGGAATGCAGGCATTATTCCACGCAAAAACGAGCGAGACAAGTATGCAGAGGGGAGAGATCGTTTGGTGGCCGACAGTGTTCGGTATGGCGAACGAAAGAAAGAAAAAAAGTAAAAGTGGCTTAGGTACCCAACAAAGACGATAATCTTCTGAAACTCTATTAATGCCTGCGGATGCGGATTTGAACTTGTATGTGAGGTACGATTCCCGGATTAGTCGATCATGGTGAGAGCAAAACCCAGATTCTAATATCGTGGATCTGAGGTGTTCAAAATAGTGCCCAAAAAGGTTAACGTGTTTTGACAACGGGAAATGGCAGAGTTTTAGAATGTGACGTGTGATTATTAAACCTAGTTCTGAACGACTTTTGTGTTTGCCCGAATAATGGTAGGTGGCGCACCATACACTCGAGCAAATATACAACGTTGGAACTATCACATTTCAGGTTTTCTGCTATTTTTAGACGAAAGTCTAAAGTAGCCTGGTAGAGTGCCTGGTAGAGTAGCCGCGCCTACTCTACCAGGCACAATTTCACAGACTGACCCAGCAACAATGGGCGCAACTTGAGACTATAAACCGAGAAGCTATGCGCACCATCACGGCACTTCGTCGTCTTACCCCGATACCCGTCTTACAGGAACACGCCCAGCTCAATACTATAACGGAGCTTATAACCCAGCGCGAAGAAGGAAGGAAGCTCAAGCGTTTGTATATTCCAGTGGTCGCAGCGCTTCATTCACATTTTTGTCATGCGTCCCCCGTCACTTCAACCTCAGACGATCTTCCACAATGGCTGTACACGACAATAACAACGAATAAGACTACGAAGCTTCGTCGCCGTGACCAGCCAGCGCCAACCTCCGATACCACAGTCCCTGAAGGTCACTGCGTACTGTACACAGACGCAGCTCTTCTGCCGGACGGAGGACGGACTGCTTTCGTCAGTGCCACGCACCCGGAAATCAAAGGCTCGCGCTGTTACGCTACCGACACTCCGGACCCGCTGCTACTGGAGCTCCAGGCTGTTCATGACGCAGTCAATGCTGCAAGTGCACTCCATAGCATCACGGAGGTGCATATATATACAGACTCGCTCAGTGCTGTGAAGCAACTGAAGCAAGTAAAGAAGACACCTCTGATCTGCCAGCAGATTCACAGCCTCCACAGAACATCAGAGCTAACGATCCGTGTACATTGGGTACAGGGGCACGGTCGCAATATACTGAATCAATTAGCGGACCATATTTCCCACTCTTCTTCCCCCCCTGAGTCCTCCCCTAGCCCCTTTCCTTGTGATCCGCGCTCCCGTCTTTTAGCCCGGAAATGTCTCCTGAGAAGGGACACACGTGCCCTAATTTCCCCGTGTGTCTGCTCCGTACCCCCTAATCTTTCCCGGGTGGAGGAAGTTTCTCTCGGGAGGCTTCGAGCTGGGGTGGCCCTCCCACCTTCAGTCACTTGGACTTGGGGGCACTCACAAGACGACCCAGGAACGTGTCCCAAGTGTCCGTCTCCGGCGGTTGAAGCTGACGCCAAGCATCTTTTGTGGACGTGCGCGGGAACGAGGACAGCTCGAGACCATGTGATCAGAAAGGTTGGTCTCCGGTGGGATAAACGGGATAACTACAACCGCTGGGTGCAGGACGATAAATACTGCAGGTCGCTGATGGACTTTCTGCACGCCACTGGACTGCAGGCATACCTGTAGATTTGAACACCTGTCGGTTTCGTGACCTTCTGTGCTCTTGGCAGCCCCTCTCTCCCTATTTTCTTCTCTTTCTCTTTCCTTCCTACTTTTTGCTCTACTCCCATTTTTAAAACGCCTCTCTAACTCTTCCCTTCCTACTTTCTTCTCTACCTCTATCTTTAAAACGCCTTCCATATGCCGCGCGGCAAACACTCGTAATAAAAAAAACACCTAGATACTTCCTACCTAGCTAAATAACTGGTTGCGTTGCTGGCACGTGCGCTCTTTGGTGACTTCTGTGAACTTGTAAACTGCCCTGACATTCCCCACGCCACCGGTAATTGGTATTTTCAGGAATGGATGTGTCACCGGTGGCCTCCGTTCTGTATATGTTGTTCTTGAACTTTGCATTTCGTGTGTCGAGACGTTCCCTGCACCATTTATTTATTCGTATAATTCGTACGAAAAGTGTCTTTCAACGGCTCATTACCCTGTCCTTTTTTTGTGTGTGTGTGTGTGTGGATGAAGTTGTATATTGCTGTGCTTTGTAGAAAAGAGTTTGAGGGCTGCCGTACTGCATCTTCTTTCTTCATTTTTGTTGCTTTTGAAAGTTTGTGAAGAGCAGAACGGTGCGAAAGTTTGTACGCACATACATAGTGCCCTCCCTTCCCGGTTTCCTCTCCCCAACCTTCCAATATAATAACAAGGGTGCACTGTAGCACACCTGCTGCACCCATATAAAAGTGCGTGATTCTACGTTGTTCGTTACTGAAGATGAAGACTGGGCGCCCACCCGTAACGTCGGTAAACCATTGTTTTTGTGTGTAATCGTGAGTCTACGATTTTCTTAACTAGGTCTTCTGGCTCCTCGAGAAGTTCCTTTAACATATAGATATATATATATATATATATATATATATATATATATATAGGGTTTTAGAAATGAGGGGCTCTTTAGAAAAATACAGAAAGAAATGCCGGCAGTCTACAACGCCAAAGAAGGCACAGGGGAATGGTTGGACTATTTCTTACCGTTAGTGACGTTACATTATTATTATTATTTTATTAATTACGTGATAAAGAAAGAAAAACACGCGCCCAGAGTGGGGACCGAACCCACGCCTTTCGATTAGATCTCGAATGCCTTACTAACTCGGCTATCTGGGCGACTGTGTTCTCCTTCGCTTTCTGGGTTATTTATATTTACTACAACTGTATCTGACGCTTGAGGGTGGTAGCCAGCGCCACTCAGACTACACGGGGAGAAGGGGACCTTCTTTTCAACCCCCGGGGCGTGACGCGAACGTCTACAGCCTGTCATAAGCGGGCAACTGGCGGGAAACCCTCTTATGCTACCTTGGCATCAAGGCTGCCGGAACCGAGGCCCTCGCTAAGCTTTCACACGATAATAGGGTTTTAGAAATGAGGGGCTCGTTAGGAAAATACAGAAAGAAATGCCGGCAGTCTACAACGCCAAAGAAGGCACAGGGGAATGGTTGGACTATTTCTTACGGTTAGTGACGTTACATTATTATTATTATTATTATTTTATTAATTACATGATAAAGAAAGAAAGAAAAACACGCGCCCAGAGTGGGGACCGAACCCACGCCTTTCGATTAGATCTCGAATGCCTTACCAACTCGGCTATCTGGCGACTGTGTTCTCCTTCGCTTTCTGGGTTATTTATATTTACTACAACGGTATCTGACGCTTGAGGGTCGTAGCCAGCGCCACTCAGACTACACGGGGAGAAGGGGACCTTCTTTTCAACCCCCGGGGCGTGACGCGAACGTCTACAGCCTGACCCCACTCTGGGCGCGTGTTTTTCTCTCTTTCTTTATCACGTAATTAAAAAAAATAATAATAATCATAATTATGTAACGTCACTAACGGTAAGAAATAGTCCAACCATTCCCCTGTGCCTTCTTTGGCGTTGTAGACTGCCGGCATTTCTTTCTGTATCTTCCTAACGAGCCCCTCATTTCTAAAACCCTATTATCGTGCGAAAGCTTAGCGAGGGCCTCGGTTCTGGCAGCCTTGATGCCAAGGTAGCATAAGAGGGTTTCCCGCCAGTTGCCCGCTTATGACAGGCTGTAGACGTTCGCGTCACGCCCCGGGGGTTGAAAAGAAGGTCCCATTCTCCCCGTGTAGTCTGAGTGGCGCTGGCTACCACCCTCAAGCGTCAGATACAGTTGTAGTAAATATAAATAACCCAGAAAGCGAAGGAGAACACAGTCGCCCAGATAGCCGAGTTGGTAAGGCATTCGACATCTAATCGAAAGGTGTGGGTTCGGTCCCCACTCTGGGCGCGTGTTTTTCTTTCTTTCTTTATCACGTAATTAATAGAATAATAATAATAATAATAATGTAACGTCACTAACGGTAAGAAATAGTCCAACCATTCCCCTGTGCCTTCTTTGGCGTTGTAGACTGCCGGCATTTCTTTCTGTATTTTCCTAACGAGCCCCTCATTTCTAAAACCCTATTATCGTGCGAAAGCTTAGCGAGGGCCTCGGTTCTGGCAGCCTTGATGCCAAGGTAGCATAAGAGGGTTTCCCGCCAGTTGCCCGCTTATGACAGGCTGTAGACGTTCGCGTCACGCCCCGGGGGTTGAAAAGAAGGTCCCCTTCTCCTCGTGTAGTCTGAGTGGCACTGGCTACCACCCTCAAGCGTCAGATACAGTTGTAGTAAATATAAATAACCCAGAAAGCGAAGGAGAACACAGTCGCCCAGATAGCCGAGTTGGTAAGGCATTCGAGATCTACTCGTAAGGCGTGGGTTCGGTCCCCACTCTGGGCGCGTGTTTTTCTTTCTTTCTTTATCACGTAATTAATAAAATAATAATAATAATAGTAATGTAACTTCACTAACGGTAAGAAATAATCCAACCATTCCCCTGTGCCTTCTTTGGCGTTGTAGACTGCCGGCATTTCTTTCTGTATATATATATATATATATATATATATATATATATATATATATATATATATATATATATATATATATATATATATATATATATTTATATATATATATATATATGTATATATATTTATATGTATATATATATATGTATCTTTATATGTATATGTATATATATATATATATATATATGTATATATATATACGTATATATATATATATATAGCGAATCAGAAAATAGGAAATGAGGGGCTCCGTCAAATAAAACAGCAGTTAATGGTTGGCAGTCGAGAAAACCCCAGAAAGCAAGGGGAGGTTGCGGTGGGCCATGAAGAAAGAGATGAAGAATTTTTTGAGTCTAAAAGAAAGTTGTGAAAAACAGCCCGCCGGGTGGGATCCGAACCCATGACCTCCAGAATACCGGAAGTCGTGTAAATAAATATATATATATATATATATATATATATATACATAGAGACGCTCGCCGCTGCTGTCACCCTTGCCTCTCCGCAAAGGCGATTCATGTCTCCCTAACCAGACACCATCACTCTCATTAAGACTTTCCGACAGCTTAGCCCACTTGTCGCCGGCGCGACTGGGGACGGCCTGTTTTCTTCCCACGTTTCTCGCACACGTAGAGACAGTACGGCGTTGGTGCCGGCACGTACAAAGCCGGAAGTTTGGAGGAAACTGGATGGGGGAACGTCTTAGAGGACGTCAAAAACACGCTTCCCCTCCCCCCGGCCGTCTTCGAAGGGCTCTGACCTATGACACCCCTTGCATACTGCTCGCCGGCGCTGACCGCTGGCCTTTACAAATCGCCAAACCTGCCGACCCCGCAGTTATGTGTACCCTATTGCGCCTCATCTTTTGTCTGTCATGGCCTCTCGGTTCGTTATAACATTAAGTTTGCCTGTCCCCACCACTGCCCTTCTCTCTCAATTTAGTTCTCCCTTACTCAACTTTTTCCATCACCCTCTCTAACTTCTTTAAGCTTTTTTAGTTAGTGCTTTTTATTGCTGGCTTTCTCTCTCATGTTTCAATGCGCTTTTCTCTCTTCCTCCTCACTTCCAAACTTAAACTTATGTCACCACCCCCGGAACCGCAAGTGCTTGAACTGTATATAAACCACTTTTATTTTATAAAATATTACTCTTGATAAAGGACGCTCCCCCCCCCGAAACGTCGAGTGAACTGTTATGTTTCCATTGTGATCTACGTATATATGTATATATATATATACAGATATATATATATATATATATATATATATATATATATATATATATATATATATATATATATATATAAATATATATATATGTACAGAGAGAGAGAGAGAGAGAGAGAGAGTTTGGAAATGAGGGGCTTGTTAGGAAATACAGAAAGAAATGCCGGCAGTGCACAACACCAAAGAAGGCATAAGGGAATGGTTAGGCTATTTTTTACCGTTAGTGCCGTTACATTATTTGTTTATTAATTACGTGAGAAAGAAAGAAAAACACGCGCACAGATAGGAGACCGAACCCACGCCTGTCAATAGGCATCGAAAGGCGTGGGTTCGATACATATAGATATGTATATATATATATATATATATATATATATATATAGCAGAACAGAAAGATACGGGACGAGGGACTCACTCAGTAAGGACACATATCAAGGTTGCAGTCGTCATTGCCAGTGCTATTCGGCTGTGTCCGAGATATTTAATAGTGCCGAATGACGTGTGTTTGTCATGTTTTCTTAATACAGTGCTAAATAGGCGAAAATATAAGTCGAGAAAAAATCCGCCGTTTTTCCGGGAGCGGGAGTCGAACCCACATCTCCGCATAACGCGTGCGGTGCGTTAACCAATTACGCTACCCCGCAGCGGCGACCCGCCTCAGAGCTCTTGTAAATATAAACCCCCGCTTTAAAGTCGAGAGATAAGCCGCTGTGGGATAGCGTAATCGCGAACGCACCGCACCGGTTATGCGGACATGTGGGTTCGAGTCCCGCTCCCGAAGAAACGGCGGATTTTTTCTCGACTTATATTTTCGCTTTATTTATCAATGAATCAAAGAAACGTGACAAGCACACGTCATTGGGCCCTATTAAATATTTCGAAAAAAGCCGAATAGCACTGGCAATGACGACTGCAACCTTGATATGTATCTTTACCGAGTCCCTCGTCCCGTATCTCTCTGTTCTGCTACATGGATTACGAGGCACTGGCTCCAGCAGTTCGGATATGCCAATTGCTAACCCCGACTTCCGACCACGTTCTACGTGGCGGCCGCTGGGAAAGAAGACGTTCTACGTCTCCCGCGGTAGTCGAGGGGCGGCGCTAGTTGACCGGCCTCAGAGCTCTTGTAAATATAAACCCCCGCTTTAAAGTCGAGAGAGAAGCCGCTGTGGGATAGCGTAATGGCGAACGCACCGCACCGATTATGCGGCGGTGTGGGTTCGAGTCCCGCTCCCGGAAAAACGGCGGATTTTTTCTCGACTTATATTTTCGTTTATTTATCAATGAATCAAAGAAACGTGACAAGCACACGTCATTCGGCCCTACTAAATATTTCGAAAAAAGCCGAACATCCAAGGTAATTATCACATAAATGATATGTTCGGCGAAGTTCTCAAGTCATCCTGGGAAGGGCAGTAGTAATGGGTTTGTTTAAGGAAGTACGCGCCATTTTTAAAATACAATTCGTATGAAGCAATGCGTAAAGTTGCAAATCGTAGCAGAACGATTGGTTCTTTAGGGCGATGCGTCACATACATTATTGGTTGCTTCCGCAGCAAGTCCGTCAGAAGCAAACATTATCTTTAGCGTTTAAAGAACTGTAGGTTATCAAAAGAGGGAAATTATGTTGTTTTTGGAATGTGTATGTACGATGAGGGCGAGTTAAGCTGTTTTTTTTATCGCAGTAGAGGTGCAGGTGCAAGTACGTCCGTCAGGTGGAAAGCGTCTTGTGAATAGGTTTCATTGAATTGTGCTGGCCATCTCTGCCGGCTCCCCCACTAGTTGCAAATCCGCTGGTCAGAGCAGGTCAGCAGCTCCACTTGCTGCTTTTAGGTAGGTTTGGGGTTGGAGGTGGGCTGGGTATTTCTGGCACTAGCATGCCGTATAGTATAGAGTGCCCTGTTAGTGCAGAGTTTGCATGTGGATGTCTTATGTCAGTACAAAATCATTGTCACTCTTTGGCCGATAGTGCCTTCATCTGGGGTGAGGTGTTAGGGTGCGATTAACTATTGACAACGATCGTTCCTTTAGAGGCTTCGTATTTCGTCGTAAATTTATAAATGGGCTGGGTAGCCTTATATTTGTGTTCCGGTCGGAGAAAAGAGGCGGCTTGGTGTAAGGGATTGCGGGCAACGGCATGCTCCGCGTTGCTACCAACAAAAGATTTATTACTTTAAGTAAAATATTTCGGTACTAGAGGTAGTTACGCTCGTTCGTAGGTCATCAAAGCAGGCTGCGATATCCCTGCGATTCGGATATTTTGCAGTCAACTCGGCAGCCGGTGATGACAGAAGTTATTCGCATGTCGTTGCGGCGCACGCAAGGGCAACCTCTTCAGCTGCCAAAGGAAAGTTCATACTGGCAGCCACTGCCGTGACCCTACCTAACGCTTGTTCGTATGTCCCATAAAAATTACTGAAATATATTTAAAATTCAACTGTGGCGTTTAGCTACAAACGTAAGCCACATCTAGCTAATCATGTGCAGAAGTTTTACCAAATTTAAAGCATTAGGTTACAAACAAAACGCAGAAGGAGCGTAAGCCATCCTTCGCAAGACAAGTTTTAGGCAATATCGCCAGAATTTATAACTTCTGTTTCCTTTTGTTAGCAGACTCAGCCCGCACCCAGCTACCTTGTTTCTGAAGTGCAGTCATGTAACGCCGATATTTCAAATTCCACAGAGTACTGCTTTAAAAAGAAACTTGTAGCTTAGCGGTAGATATAGTAGGCTATGATCATCTCGTCGACACTATTGTCGATCTAATTTGGTTCTCCCAGAAACTAAACCAAACCTCGTAGCTTGAAATGCCCTTTCGCATTTTTTCTCTGTACACCCCGTTAACCGCTTCAATAAATATTTATAGTTTGTTGTGGTTCACAGCTGGGTGCCGGTATGGTTTGGTAGACAATATTTCGAGACGATCCTTGTTTTTCATTTCGCGTCGTCACAAAATGCCAGTTAAACAATTCACCAGATAGAAGGAAAATATCTGTTCTTGATTCGGGACAGGAGGAATTGGGGTGCTTCGATCATGTACTGTGACAGAGCATATGGTAAGTCGTTTTCACAAGTTTTAAACTTTATTTTGAAGGCTCGTTCATTGTGCGCTGCCAACAAAGTATATGAATGTATTTGAAATGATTCAATCAGTAAACTGCTCCAATGCATCCCAAACAGACCCTTATTCAGAGACAAATTTACGTGTGGCGGGTGTTCTACGTATGATGGATGCCCTACTTGTTTGGAAGACACGTGCGGCCGCTGATTGCCTTTGCCACGATGACACCAATTCACCCCACCACCACCGATACTTTGCGCCTTTGTCGCTTGAGGTGGGCGTCACGCAGTAGCTCGCGGCACGCGCGCTGTGTTGTGAGACTTTTCACGGGCGAAGCACGTTACGACCTCGCTTTGCCAATGACTTGTACCTTCGCGTCCGTGTACACAGTGTTCGGCATGCGCGAGTAGCATTGGACTGGATTAGAATTATTGAATTGGATTGGATTCAGATTAGATTGGATTGGATTAGAATGAATTGAATTGTATCGAATTGGGTTTCGTTGGAATTGTAAATACTGTATAGACGTATTGTCACTCATTTACATGCGCGAGTGGGCGATGCCACGGGTGATTAACAGTAACAACGATCCCCAGTGCTTTGCCCACTCATCACGATTCACATCGTGGAGATTCACTTCTTGAATGTTTTTTGGCGCCCTCCACTGCGCTGTTTGCAATGACTAGTGACGGCCGAAGCAAGGGTGCTGCTCCATCATCTATTTTTCCAGCCTACCTCGCCAAACATTGTGTTAATTTCTCTCCAACCGAATTTTAACACGGTTACGCCTAGGCTTGCGTCGAAGAATTGTTCGGTTACCACAAAAATTTGGGATTTTTTATTCGCCTAGCACTAAAATATTTGCTTGCTGTAAGGTTTTTAGTCTGTGGTGTGTGCCATATGGTGTTTTCGCCTCAGTTACTTGTGCTGCATTTTAGCACAACGAACCTATATCAGCGAGCTCATGTCACGTTCTTCGTTCACACATTAAATAATTAATGAAGCTACAAATCGTCACAACGACAATTGCCCTTTTAGAAATTGCCCCATGCTACCGACCACGTGCATGAAGTTGTGTGGCCACCAATGGCCTCTAAACGAGTAGTCCTACAGCCTTGTTATCGTGTTAGATTAATTGCGCATCGCAGAAAAGCTGGAAGCAGTAAATCTCAATGAGCCGATGAGACCTACCGTAGACTTATAGACGACATCTAAGGCGTTTTTTTCGAAATGTGCCAGATCCACCTAACGCGAATTTGAGAAAGAAGTGCGAGTTTGTTACTGGACCTAAATGCAACGGCGTCAAAGCTATTACATGATATATTTTACTTATCAGAAAGCGAATGTTTGTGGCCACAAATAATTAAAAGTGCCGTTATTTTGTGCAAAGTTCAGTAGATACGTTTGAAAGTGGTTCATATTTACAGAAACAGTCAAGTTGATGCGGCACTCTAAAGAAAACATTATTTGAATTGACTTTTAGGAGTGGCGCAATTGCACTTGGGCGGAAAAGCATTAAACATGCGATCAGGTCTTTAATAACAGTATAACTATATCTAGAGGGCAGGTAAGTCGTGTTTGTACGATTAACAGCTTTTGACAAATTCTTTCCAATGATAGTTTTCTTGGCCACGCATGAAGGCACTCACGAAGTAAGCAAGATCTTCCTTGCTTTGCCAGGAATTTGCAGGACGTTTTAAGAAATGCCTTCTCATATCTTCTTCTTCACCTGAATGAACTGGTTTGTAGTCTCACAAAGGAGGGTTAAGGGAAAAGCCAGGGCATGTAAGTGGCGGCTATTTAGTTAGGTGCTAAAACCGTAAATATGGGAGTCAGAAGTATCTATAAAGATTGTTATTTCGTAGGGACGGAGAGGCGAGATGAAATATTTGTTTCACATCTCTCCGTTTCATTTCCTTGACTTCTTTCATTCACTCTGCCGTTGATGTATGGGCTCAGATCTTTCAAAGACCTCCTGATGGCGTCAGAATTTATGATAAGCTAGCCCCGAAACAAAAGAAAAAAATTTCCCAAAACGCGCACGAAATAGTCTGAGCCATCAAGCCAAAAGCAAAATCTCATGCGTAAATAAATTTTGTTCGTTTTGAACCCTCAAACATTAATATTTGGCTTGTTTTCGACCCGAACAAACGCCCGCGTACCCGTTTTTAGGGCGTTTTCTCACCAATGTTCTTCCCAATCCTTTTTAGGGGAACGTTGCGGAGTTGCTGGTGGAACGGGAAGGGTTTCAGTTCTTGAGCACGTTTTAATAAAGTTTTATCCGACGGAGTTTTGGTTTCTGCATCTGGCTCATTTCGAAAGAAAACAGCCCATATATAAGGGACATACCGAAAATATATTTGATCACCAGAAACGCAAGAAAATACCTTTTGGAAAGGGCTCCAAAACTGTTTACAGACTCTCTGGAGAGAATATTCAACAAGCCCTAATGGAAGGCGTAGAGTCACGTATTCCAATTCAACGTAGCTGTTTTGAAGGAAAAACAAGTTTATTGGCACTAACTTGCGCTCCTTAAAAAACTTAAAGAATATACAGGCGGCGAACTCAACTAAGCGACGTGTGCAGGTGAGTGTGCGCAAATCGACTGCCGCGGCATTTCCTCGGCCAGCAATTATCCTTCAGCGTGATTGCTTCGCGAACCGTAGAATTAATACAAGAACACAGGAGATCACAGAAGATTCTTCTAGTCCCGCATCGACAGGCAAAACATTCTTCCTAAGAAATAATATACCGCGTAAGGCATAAAACAAAGTACTGACCTGGCACTTCGCTTGGCACAGAGATAACAGGCCGGGCACGACCGGGCAGCAAAATAAAACATATACCTAAACGAACCAAATGCATGCTTCGCGGCACTACCCCCCTCTAAGATGGCATGGGCACGATTCTAAAAAAGGACAATCCGAGCAAATAGAAAGTCAGATATCCTGAGTATTAAGGCTTTATTTGAACCACTTGGACGATGTCGGGCCGCCTGCTTCATCTTTATGTGATGGAATGACCGTCCGGGATGACCGCCTAGGTTAGTTGCTCAACACTTCGTAGAACCCGCTAGCGTCCGAAATGCCGCAGCAGAGGCTTCCCATTGAGTATGCGTCATAGAATGGGAGTCCAAACTTTTACAAGATCACGTGAGTGATAATGGGTCTCTCGGCGCCTTAGGTTCTAGGGTCCGGTATCCACCTGCTGCTCGTCCGTAGTACTTACGCAAGAACCTGTGGGCCTCTTACGCCTGCTGTAAGTATCTTTGTACGTCCGCGTTGAGGTCGTCGTGTCTACCTGCGGCAGCACGGCGTCGAGCACCCGTATCGGCTGTCGACCGTAGAAAAGCTGGGATGCAGTCATCCCCTACTGTAGGAAAACGTGATGTAACAGAGTATTTCTTCCGATGTTTTATGCTGAACGCCGAACTACAAAGACAGCATATCGGCCATTGCCTTGTTTAGCCGTTCGGTAAGTCCGTTCATCTGAGGATGATACGCCATCGTCCTCGGTGATCCGTGGTGCAGTAAAGTGGTTCTCCTTGCATGAGGTTGCAGTGGACACTGTAGTGCGGTACGTGATTAGCACTTCAATGGCTTCATGTTGCTGTAGAACTTGACGGATGAAGAATTTTGCGACCGTTTGAGCAGCTCACCCTCGGAGGAGCGGCGGTGTCTGAGTAGCACGTCATGTAGTCAGTTGCTACGATTATCCGCCTGTTCGCGGGTCGTGAAGTCTACAATTTCAAATCCGCTTTGTTGACAGGGCCTCGCTCGGTTGGCTATCAGGTTAATAGTCCGGCAGGACTTGTCGGCGGCGTTTTATCTTGCTAGCAGTCACACCAGTTCCAGACGTAGTTGAAAGATCCGAGGGAAGGCGGGGCAAGTAATACCTAGGCATCATTTTTTCTACAGTGCAGTAGTGTTCGGAGGTGTCCCGAAGACAAGTGTCAGGGAACGTTACGCAAATTTTGTCACGAACGGAAAAGACTATTACAAGAAGATAATTTCTTTTCTTTCCTGGGTTGAATTTTTTCTTTACGAGGACAGTGGATTTTAGGTTGAGGGCAGGAAAGCAGCGTTTGAAGGCCCTTGACACGATGACTTTGTGCACTTTGATATAGTCGACCACGACGCGTAACTTGAGGTCAGCACGCTACTAGGCCACCAGCTCCCTTTCCGCCATGACTGTGAATAATGCGCAATATTCTACGGAGTCTTATCGTGGTCGGTCGACAGAGGGCGCGAGAGAGGCAGTCACTGTCGGATTATTTCTTGCGGAATTTATATACTATTGTGATGTCGAATTGTTGCAGGTCCAAGCTCCACCGCCCAAGACGGCAGATCAGTCCTTCAAATTGGCGAGCCACCAGAGCACGTACTGGCCTATCAAAATCTTGAACGGTCTGGCAAACACGCATGGGCGAAATTTTGAAATGAACCTTAAAGTGGCGAGGCCCTCTTTCTCAGAGGTCGAGTAGTTTTATCTTCCTTCGACAGACCACGAAAAGCGTAGCCTATTACCTTTTCCGAATAATTTTGCATTTGCATGTTTTATCAAGACAGCGCCTTAAGCCTAAATCAGTGACATCGGCGTCCATTTTTGTTTTCGTGTTTTCGTCAAAAGGAGCGAGCATAGGTGGGCATTTTAGGTGTTGCTGCAGCTCACCGAATGCATCTTCTTGGGTGTTACTGCAGGCTTGTGATTGGGTCTGCAATACATGCAAAGTATTCGAAGAAGTGCCGGTAGTACTCGCTCAGTCCAAAAAGAATTCACGCAATTCTTGTCTTTTGGTATATGGAAGTTCACTATGGTTTATGTTTTCGCGGCGTCACGCAGTACTCCCGTGACGTTAAAGACGTGGCCAAAATATTTGACCTCGTAGAAAGCGAAGCGGCATTTTTCAGCCTTTATTCGAAGAAGTGCCGGTAGTACTCGCTCAGTCCAAAAAGAATTCAAGCAATTCTTGTCTTTTGGTATATGGAAGTTCACTATGGTTTATGTTTTCGCGGCGTCACGCAGTACTCCCGTGACGTTAAAGACGTGGCCAAAATATTTGACCTCGTAGAAAGCGAAGCGGCATTTTTCAGCCTTTAGCGTAAACCTCAAAGTACGAATACTCTCGAGTGCATACTCCATCTTTACAATGTTTTCATCAAATGTCTAGGCGACTTCGACAACGCTTTCATGGTACCGCTTCAGGCCAGCTACCACAGTGTCCATGATTCCTTGAAACGTTGCTTGTGTGATGCACAGTCAAAACGGGATTTTGTACACGTAAAGACCGTCCGGGGTCATAAATGCAGTCTTTACTCGGTCTGTTCCATCCACTTGAAACTTTTAGTAGCCTGTCTTCAGATCTATTGAAGGGAAGTAGTTTGAGTGGCAGGGGGTATTGACAGTGTAGTCAGTTCGTTGCAGGGGTACACGTCCTTTCTGTTGCTTTCGTGTAATCGCCGGTAGTTAACGCAGAACCTTAATCTGCCGTTTTTTCTGAAGAGTACCACCCCCGCTGCCCAGGGGCTTTTGATGGCTGTGGAATGTCGTCGCTGAGCATATCAACTTGACTCCGGATGTCTCTCCGCTCGTGTGATGATGACCCGCGGTACGGGAACCACCGGGTAGGTCGCTCAGAGGTGTCTAATGTAATTTTGAGTTCAACAAAAAAAACTCTCTCTACTGACGAAGTATAGGCAATGATTTCTTCCGTTTTTCTTGCGGTAGCCCAGGGTTCACATCGGAGGGATGCGGAAAATTGAAATCATATACTGGTGCGCACTCAAAGACAGCGAACGCGATCACGTCTTGCTTCTTTTGTTCCCTCCAGAAACGCAAGTGCAGCACCCTTCTTTATATATAGCTTCTCCCGCGGAAAATTAGCGATCAAAACCTGAGATTCACACTGCCTAAATCATGCAATGCTTCTTGCGACAAAGATTCCTCGGTCGAGAAGAAAACTTTGGTCACTCTCTACGATTCAGTGGTCTTGAGGAGCCACGTAGGGCCTGTGGATGCCTTGTAAGGCTCTGCAGAGCCGCTTGGTCTTCCTCAATGTTTCCGTCTTTCGCCTGTTGTGGCAATGGGATATATTCCAAGGATCTCCTTTATTGGGGAGTTTTGCTATGTACACATCGGTAATGGTATCTGCCAAAAGTAACGTGTACTGCGGTTCATTTTTAATGATTCGAGGCGTTGCCAAGGTGAGGTATGGTGAGGTTTCAGCCAGACGTCCACACAACCCAACCTTTCTGTGGGTAAAGGGTCTGTTCAGAATAATATAAATGCAAACTTCTAGAGGTATTTTTATTGCTTTTTCTCTGAGAAGGGTGTTTTTTTCTAATACTTAAAATACTTCGTGTATTGAATACCCCAGCGGCAAACATGTGTCCATTAAAACTAAGACTCGAAAGATAACGACGCCAATCATCAGCAAGCCCTACGCAGTGCCACTTTGTGGTCAATAATATAGCTAGGTACAGCTATTATATCAATACTCTATAGCTAATATAAATTTAAGCTAATATATAGAAATATAGCTATGCAAAGAGAAATAAATTTCCCTTGGCTATAGCAGTGTGGCAGCGGGTTAGGCTGCCGGAGGCAACGCAGTGGGGGGCGAGCGCGGGACCAGATAAGTCTCAATGACCATTGTCACCACCGAAGCCATGCGCCGCTCCCCCCTCCGGCGAGCTGCGTCGGCATTCGTCCTCAGGGGGAATGAGGTGAACCCCTTTCGCGCCTCTGGGAAGGTGATATTTTGTATAATCTTTATATTTTAGGTGCGGAGTACCTTAGGACCTCACATAGTCCACCCGCGTTCTTGCGAATAGCATTTACAATCGCCAAAAATCACACAGGCTCGGCAGCATTTCACCCTGTGTCTGGTAGACTAGAAAGTTATCCACTGGACTACGACCGTGAGTTAGTACACGAGAGTCAAACGGCTTCCTCCCTCGCCTCTAACGGTGCGGAGTAGATGAGGGCCGCCAAATGTCTGTCCGCGTCCATCCGTGCGCACTCCACCATCAAGCGAAAATCTGTGCGGAAACTACCTAGAAGGGTACAAAACACTCAAAACACCCGAAAACAGGCACAAACATAACCTATCAAAATGAAAACGCGCCAAACACGGGTGTATTCAGGTTGCGACATGTTGTATTACACAGTGAGAGCATCGAACTACGCTAGATGGCGCTACGCGTAAACTCGAGATGGTGCCGTGGTGCATCGCGTATATAGCGGGTTCCGCATATCACACACCCTCTTCCCGCTATGGACGGATACGAACGTAGGAAGTGTCACGCTGCTGCTCAACATCTACGAAGACAACTAGCTCCCCGGAATACGAAATCACGGAAAGCGGAGGCAAAGCGACTGAAATAGGATGACGGTCGGGGCGCAAATCAGATGTCCCTCTGGGCGCAACCTGGATGTCATTTCGCGTCCATGTACTCCGCACCCTCGTCACCATCCACAGAATGAATATGCTGCCATTTTTTTCTAGCTTGAATTTTTGACATATCCTGGGGTAGTCCGCGTTGGGGCCCTCACATGTATTGCAGAGGAGTTGTGTGCTACAATTATTTGTATGGTGGTCGTGTTGGGCGCACTTGGCACAGGGTATTTGGCGCCGACACGAGTTAATACCATGCCCGAACCGCTGGCACTTCACACAGCGCCGCGGATTCGGGATGTACGCTCGGGCGGAGCACCGGAATAAAGCGCCATAGATGGGATCCGGAAGAACAGAAGGGTTAATTGTCAGGATGATATGTCTAGTGAGTACTACCTTAACGTCTCTTCTTTTATTGATGTGCGTGACTGCCATCCCACCATGATCTTTCCTTCATGATCGAACTCTGTCTGGTCTGCTAGGTATGGCTCCACAATTACACCCTGTGAGTTGTTGAAACTGCGGTGGTTGGTGACCTTGATGAAGATTGGCAATTCGGGTCTGGTTGAAGAGTTTGGTGGCCTGCTGCTTAGTGTGTACTTCGACCAAAATCTCGCAGGTTCTTTCTATTTTGGCTTTATAGTATTGAGGTATAATACTTACTAAAACTTCGGGATCAAGAACACAAACTTTAAGGCAATGGGGTTGGCTGGTTCAAGAGATTAGATTACCAAGTACTGCGGTAGTTTTCAAGTTTTGAAATTGTTATGCTCGGAAGGACTGGAAACATAACTTCTGTAAGGCCCCTTTTAGGGGGCAGATAATTGGGTTTGAAAAAATTATAAAAAAACACCAAGGAAAAGAAAAAAGCACGGAGCGGGTTACTTTCTCCGCCAACCTTACCTGTTAATAAAAGTTGTCGCGAAGCTCTCTGACTGGTAAACAGCCACGGAGCCCATCCACCAGAGCTTGACCATAGCTCCGACGGCCACGGTTTGTTCTTTATTACACTCCACCTATAAACACATCGCCATGATAGTTTACAACTAATGTTTGTGGCCTCTATGTCCGCGGTGTCACCAATACCGTCATTAAGATTACTCGAGGCACCCAGCGCGGATAATATTTCTGAATGAAGGGCAGTAGACGTAACATTGTGGCTATTTGCCATAACACACCCTTGTTTTTACGGTTTGTTTGCTATTTTCAATATAGGGTTTGTATATTGCCATTGAAGATTTCCTTTCAAAGACTGTTAGGTAGAGGAACGTTTTGTGGATGCGAGAGTGCCAGTATTTATCATATTCACCACCCTACTTATTTTTCCTGCAGCAGAAAGGCTTGTCTTAAGAACCTAAAACCGCTTCTGTCCATCCCTGCTTGATTCCATTTCTTGACAATGAACCTGGGAAGTGCATCCCTTTATTGAGTTCTTGGCCTTACCCTTCTAGATTGGTCGCTTGTATTCAGTCTGTTGCTCTAGGGATCCAACAGTTGTTCTTCCCGCTCATAACATGGCCTTCCTAAGTCCATTTCATAGTGTTTTTTTTTAATATGTCATCTACTCGAGTTTGGTGCCTTATCCAGGAAGGTCGTTTTCTGTCCCTAAGTACTACTCAGATCTTTATTCGTGCCATGGCCAGTTGTCATCCTGAGTTTACGTGCTAGTTTTTTAATAGGCCTTAGAGTTTCTGCGCCCTATATCATCCCCGGAAGGATCCATTGGTTCTATATTCTTCTTTTGAGTCATAGAAGTGGCTTACTTTTAATTTTCTTGAGTGTTGGTCGAAATCACTCGAGCCCGCACCTACTCTGCGCCAAACATCTCTATTGTAGTTGGAGTCAGCTCCAGTAACCTGGCGGAGATTGACACACTCTTCTATTTGTTCGGCCGTTTTGTTACACAGCCTAAAATGTTGGTGTTGGTATGATTATTCATTATGCTTCCATACCTATCGTTCGTCCCACGGCTTTGCTCTTCAATTAGTTCAAGAAGCATATTTTCACATGTGAGGAGGTACACCCAGCAAGACAATGTCGCCTGAGAACTTCAAACGGTTGAAGTATTTCTTCGCGGTTGATTTCTATTCGTATCGTTTCCCGCTGAATCCTCCAAATACACCTCAAGACATTAGTGCATAAATTTGGAGATGTCTCTCTCTAAGGCCATTTCGTAAATGATCCTTTTCGTAAGAACTTATCCTGCTCCGATATTCCTGATATAGTCATTAGCTGTGTACACCCACTGCAGCGCAAAGGTGTCTCCCATACATCAGGAATTATTGTGGTCCTCGGCAAATGCGACCCGTTTATCATCGTAACTTCTTAATCACATCAGTCCACCTAACTTTCTGCTACCCCCTGTCATTCTTCCTTTTTCTAGGGATCCACTCTGTTATCCTCGGTTACAAAGAACAAACGCGGCATTACCGTCACAGCATGCATTGAGTCAATGGCATTTTGTTTCAGGTTCTGAATTGGCACCAGCCGCAACTAGGGTACATCAAACGATCGAGCATCACCCGACTGCGCCTGCATAGTCGCCACTTGATCGGCTATCCCGAAACATGAAGCTTCAAGTAAACAGTGTGGAGATCACCTTCTTTCAACTGAATTATTGCAGCCACAAAAAACCCCGACGGAAAGAAAACGTAAACAAAAAAACTGCAGCTTATGTACTCCGTCGATAATGGCGGGGGTGCGGAGTAAGGGGACTCGAAATATCATCCAAGATTCTGCCCTACGAACTTTCGATTTGCGCACCGATCGTCATTCGATTTGAGCCGTAAGAGTTGAGTTCTTAGATGGGGGGATGATTTGTATTTTGGGAAGCTCGTTGTCTTCGTAGACGTTGAGCAGCAGTGTGACCCTTTTACGTTCGTTTCCGTCCATCGAGAGAAGAGAGTGGGCCATTTCTGGAACCCGCTTATATGCGTGGTGCACCACGGCGCCATCTCGTGTTGGCGCGTAGTGCCATCTAGCATAGTTCGATGCAGCCACTGTGTAGCAAAACACCATCCCAGCCTAACTACAGCGGTATTTTTGCGCATTTTACCGTTGCTAGGTTATGTTGTTTTCTGTTTTGAGTCGTTTGGAGTGTTCTTATACCCCTTTAGTTATTTTCCGCAAAGATATTCGCTTTTGCTGGTGTATGCCTGGACTGACGCAGACGGCCATTGGGAGGTCTTAATGTACTCCGCACCATTTCAGGCGTTGGAGTAAGCCGATTGACTCTCGGGTACTAACTCACGGTCGTAGCCCAGTGGACAATACGACTGACACTAACACTGCCTGCTCTTCCAGACACAGGCTCGAATCCTGCCGGTGCCTGTGTAATTTTTTGCAATTGGTAGTGCAAATTGCTAATTTTACAATTGTTGATGTTAATGTGCAAAAACTACCCACTCTTTCTGTGCTTGGTTTTGTGCTTAAACACTTAATTTGTTGTCATTTTAATGTATTTTCAAAGCAGCCACCCCCTCACCCCGTCATCAAGTTTCAATCTCCACCAGATGTCTTTTTGTCACATTATTTTCGGTTTTACCTGAAAATCTCACACGCCTAGCAGTGTTCATGATCTCGGACACGTCACTGCATTGATGCAAGAAAAGGCGATACATTCAACATACGCTTATGGAACCTCTTTATGCGCAACAAAAAGCCATCCCCAAACCGTCTGAGAACACAATAACCGGTAATGTTGGCCCCTGTCTCCCTTCAAGAAACATGCCTTCTAGCTACATTATTCCGCTCGTGGCGGTCGAACCGAGGGCGCCCCTGTCCAGGAATCGCTCATTCCTCGCCCTAGCTCGCCCAATCGGCAATTACCTCCAAGTCACGCATACCATCGTAACCCAAAGCATTCCCTGCTTTCTTTTATAAAAGAGACAAAAACTGAATCGGCTGATTTAGTGAGAGCAGCGACGGTTGCCTTCAAGTTTTGTACGCCTGGGGTACACATTGGAGAAGCACAAGGGACACCCCCTTCCCCGTCAAGGGGAGTAGTACCCGGTGCCTTGATCGCCCCACCCATTTAGAGGCGCCAATTCAAGAGCGATCGTTGGTTTTTTAGGTGCGGGTACATTAGGACCTCTCAATGTCTTTCCGCGTTAGTGCGCATAGCTTTACACATGCAAAAAATCACGCAGGCAGTGGCAGCATTCGGGCGTGTGTCTGGTAGACCAGATAGTGTTAGTGTCAGTCGTCTTACCCACTGCGCAACGACCGTGAATCGCTACCCGAGAGTTAAACGGCTTACTCCCTCGCCTGTAACGGTGCGGAGTACATTAGGACCTCCCGATGTCCGTCCGCGTCTGTCCGTGCGCACACGACCATCAAGCAAAAATGTGTACGGAAACTACCATAAAGGATACAAAAACACTAAAGAGAACTTCAAAACAGGCACAAATAAATGAAACCGCAACTCGTGCCTCCAATGGATAGACGGTCGTTGCGAAAATCGGATGTCACTCGGGGCGCAATTTAGATGTAATTTCGGGTCCCCGTAATCCACATTCCCGCCCCATTCTACGTAGTGGAGATGCAGTCGGTTTTGAATGCAGAGCATTTCTTAGCCTCGCCTCTTCCTGCGTCGGACGGCGTCAACAGCTCCGCGTTCGCAGCAGGTGGGCCGCTCCTCCTTCCCTCCTCTCTTACAACAGCAGCTGGCGCGCGCAGGCGTCGTAGTCAGCCCGTTTGCTCCGTCGCGGTCTCGGCGTAACAGGTGCGTGAAAGCAGCGTGGTGGGGCGTGGAAGGGCGCACGCTGCTTGCGCACGCGCGCTCTCCCCCCGTACGGCTCTCCCTCTACTGCGCGTGCTGCAAAAATAAAGCGGCTAGCGGTCGCTCGTGCTTCAGTCACTGCGTTGCTCCTTCCTTTCTTGGTTGACGCTCGCTCCCACGTTTACTCGTGTCTGCTACTCCAGCATCACGGAAGAAGCGATGGAAGCAACACCGCCTTCAACCAGTACTGAGGCCCCAATGCTCTGCATTTACTCGTGTTCACCTCGCGGGAAGGCGCGGGAATTTTTTTTTAGCATGGGCGACGCCTAATGCGGTGAAGATTAGTTTTATATAGAAAATAAATTAAAAGGAAAGCATGCATGCTTGAACTATACGTTTTCTTTTATTTGTTTCGCAGCAGTTCGGTGGAGGGAGGAGAGATAGTAATGTACTAAAAGAATCGGTCTTGCAGCGTTTTGTGAAGTGAAACCGAAGCACTTCCGTAACACTTCGAATAAAGGTTATGGATCTTCACATCAGTTTTAATACAGAAAGGAGGTTGAGCGGAAGCAAATTAATGCTAAAGTTCAATATCTTCTATAAGAAGTATGCATTCAGATTACGAGCGCGGTGCAATGGGGGGGATCCGCCATTTTAAAGTCATTGATCGACGATGCGGCTGGGGAGTCGTTTGCCTCCGCGAATAGGATGTACTGCACTATAGTGGGCTGTACCAGCTGAGTACGGAGTAAGTAGGAGAAGCTGTAGAGCCAGAAGGAAGAGTCTCGTTGCCTCGTTGCTTGCAAGTGCCAAAAAAAGCCCACACAAATTAGTGCGAAAACACAAGGCAGCTCTCTGAAACGAGACGCGCCCTGTGGGTGGTACGGATTATCCGTGCCGCTCTCACCGACAATGTGGACAAGTACCGACTTTGTTCACGGCATTTTCTCTCAGGTACGTTCACATTAAAATTACCTTATAATAGCTGATTGTTTTACATCGCGGGAAGCTATGCAGTAGTTTTCGGTGACCCTTGTTTCACTTGCATCATAGCTCTACGGCGATTTAAAGCATCGGTGACGCGGAAGCAGTGTTTCATCTTACGCCTGCTGATACGGTTTCGTACAACCTGAGCAGCCTTTGAAAAACACATCATTATTGCCTTCCCCGTCGTGATTGCGAACACCTATTTACGACGATCATTTCGGTAGAACAGCGTAGTGCTGAAACCGTACTCGCTTGTGGACAAACGCCTCATAATGGCTTCTGCGTTGCGATTGTAAACACTTACTTACGACGGTCGTTGAGAAACTGCTTGAAATCCACAGACTCGTTTGATTCCCAGACGAGTTTAGTTTGATAGCGGAAGAGATGCGCAAATCTATCAATTGTGCATGAAATCGATTTTTATCTCGTCTGACGCCGGCTAAGCGTCAAGTCTTTTTGATGAATGCAACCGTGACTGGGCTCCATAACTTCACTTGGGCTAAGCCTTTAGCCTTCCAGCGAAGGAGGCTACCGCCATAAAAATGCCATTCCCAGCACCAGCAGCTCCGCACTTCAGAAGGTAAAAGCACCTTGTGCCTTCTTACAGCGTGTAAAGGTCTGACTGGTGGCATGTTTTTTTGGGACTTGCAAATCTAGGTGAAGCAGTGGGCAGCCTACCTGCATTTTCTGAGTGCATGTCGGCAGACATAACTCACAGCAGAGAGGAAGAAGAAGCTTTCTGCGTGGAAACAAGTAGGTGTGAGTTTGCAAGACCGTAATAACCTGTACAAAAGTGACGTGGAGAGCAGCATTATCTGCACTCCCAATCTGCTATCAGAAACATCCTGCCAACAGACGTACCTGCCTTTCACATCACTAAGCTCGAGGAAGAAGTAGCCAACATTCGTAAATAATTTCCGAAACAAAGAAAAGCATGGCGTCTGTAAAATTCTCGGAGGAAGCGCTTCGGGATGACGACGACAAGGTGGCCTTTTACACCTGGCTGTCAACGACAATATTAGTGTTTTCTGTTTTAACATTTTGGAAGACCCTGTGGCACACACATCTCAAAACTGGCTCTCTCAGTTTTAACAGATAATAATGTGTTTATATGAATGCGGTTGGCGAGCACAATGCAAGCTTTGGCATACAAGTTTGTGGTACCAGGGTCCTAGCGAAAGGCCGTGGTTCCCAACAAAGACACCGAGTCCCAGAAAAACCACACCTTTAGTGAGGACCAAGCCCATCTTCACTAGTCTGATTTCCCCGAAGCCCAGGCGCACACTGCCGCAGCGCCTTGACTTCCTCTTCGCACACACATCCATCCTCTGGGATTCGCCACTACCTATTGTGACCACCATAACGTTTACGTTTGTCGGCCTACTGCGTCTAGAATCCTTGAGAAAGGGCTAGATGGGTTTTACGAATGGCTTGGTTATCTATTGCACTCGCCAGAAAAAAGCAGACGCGGCAAAAACAATTCCAGTTGCTTTTGCTGAAAATTTTGACCTAAAGATTTGAGTAATACTCGACTCTTTTGAAAGATTTATCCAAAGGCCAAATTTCCTCCAAACACGTTCACAGATATGGTCGCAGTAAGTACAAGCACCATACTACGGTCAAATTCCTGCTTGCTATCTGCCCACAAGGGATGGTGACGTTCATTTCCAAGGCTTTCGGCATACGCGCCAGCCATGAACGAATCACAGAGAAACGTTTTCTCCAGATTTTGGACAAGGGAGGCCTCGTCGTGGCAGGGAGGGGTTTCTTGATTGCCGAAAGCATGAGAATTTTCTCTGCTACTATAACAGTCCCTGCGTTCACAAAGGGAAAGAGGCAACTGTCCAGCTCAGACATTGAGCGATCCAGGGCAATTGCTAATGTGCGCTACAACGTAGAAACGGTAATAGGAAAATAATACACAGAACTGAAAGTGTATTTGGCAGTAGAGTTTGTAAACACACGTGACAGCGGTGTGTGTTAGTTTGACAAGAAAGAGAACGTTTTTTGTGCATTAACTATTCTATGTGACCCAGTGGTCCCACTAGACTAGGTATCGTTCGATTGCTGCGCAATTGGACTTCACCAATGTTCATTGACATGTTGCTTTTCAAATATGTTGCTGCTATAGTGGTGATAACTGCAAATTTTGTAACAGCTTTTTTTGTGTATCTCTCTTCTTTAGAAATTGGTTTTCATTGTGTTGTGCCGCTACGTTTACGGGGTTGTATAAAGATAACCGCTTTGATGAAGAAAAAAGTAACGGTTCTTCAGTAAACACGCGTTGTCAATGTTTCTGCTCTTGTACACCACCACTGCGTAAATGCATTTGTTTTTGAGCTTTCTGTTGTTGTTAATGCACGTCTTTATTGGACTGAAATTGCCCAGGGGGGCTTCTGTGAAATAGAAAACAAGAAAAACTTTTAAGGGAATGGCAGCACGATATACACAACCAGTGTTTGCATTTTTGCGCTCTCTTCAGCCCGACACTGTCAAAACGGAACTACTTCACTTTACAAACGCCAGCGTCACAGGCAAACATTCTTCCTTCTTCTGGTCCCTTGAATACATAAAAGGTTTCAGGACCATACTGTTGCTATCTGAACCACTTGTTTGGGCATTCTAGCCATCACGTGTGCGTAAAACTCCAGCAGAGCTGGTATTCACATCGGTTGTCACATCGTTCGTCTTGCTCAACACATTCGTTTTATATTCAGTGAACAAGTGTGCAACTAATTGTGGCAATAAAACACTTTTGAAAACTTCCTGGCAGTGTCAAATTGTGAAGTTATTGTGAAGTTGTGAAGTTATACGGCGGTGGACCACCTGACTCGGTACGCCGAAACAGCAGCAATACGCTCCGGTACAGCCATAAAAGTGGCCGAATTTGTCTTGCGTCACATAATTTTACGCCATGGAGCACCACGCGTCCTCCTCAGCGATCGCGGCAGGCCTTTCCTCTCCAGCGTACTCCAAGAGCTTCTACGTGCTTCCGACACCGTTCACAAAACAACCTCTGGGTATCATCCCCAAACGAACGGATTAACCGAAAGATTTCATAAAACCCTCTCGGACATGATTTCTATGTACATCAGCCGTGACCATCGAAATTGGGACCTAATTCTCCCATTTGTCACCTTTGCCTACAATACTGCAGTACAACGAACAACTGGATTCTCTCCGTTCTTTCTCGTATTTGGTCGCTCACCTTCCTCAATATTCGACCCAACTTTCTTCTCTGCACCGGATTCCCCTGATACATCACTTCACGAGCAGTATATTTCAAGGCTCGCCCATTGCCGCCAGCTGGCTCGGTCCCGCACAGAAGCTCATCAGGAACTCCGCAAAGTTCGGTACGACTCCTCCCATCGCCCCATTCGCTTTCGACCGGGAGAAGAGGTGCTTCTTTGGACTCCTGTTCGAATTCCTGGCCTTTGCGAAAAATTTCTGCACCGCTTTATGGGCCCCTACGTAATCGTCGAAGAAACGTCCCCGGTGAATTACCGCGTCACTCCAGTGGACCCTTCCCCAGATCGCCGCTGTCGTGGCACGGAAATTGTTCACGTCTCGCGACTGAAACCGTTTCAGCGCCGTTCACCACAATAACTTGCGGCCCGGAGGCCGCTTCCGCCGGAGGGGGGGAAATTAGTGTGAGCATTCGCGACCACACTCCCGGCGGTGGAGAACTCCAGAGGACAATTTCCGCACCTCGTCTTCATCTGTACATACTCATCAGCACTAGCCATGCGGCACTGTTCCATCATCTTCTACGGACTTGATCATCATCATCGTGTGTTCTGCGGTGCTTGCGGCTCGAACGCCTCAGTAAACGCCGTTCCTAGCCCTTGTCTCTCAATATACATTTCTAGCAAGGCCGTGTAACTATCTGTGTTCGTAAAATAACGCAGATTTCCGAGCAAAAACTATCTGTAATAAATAGTTACGAATTGCTTGCTTACAACCTCCCTTATAATCACAGTCGAAGCTACTGCAACCTCTGAATAAAAGAAATAAAGAAATAATCGTAAACGTCCATTTTCTTCATTTCAACTAGAGAAAGCTACGAGTTTCAGCCATCTTCCTGGTTAGCTAATAGGGGCTTTGAATATTTGTTTGTTTCATGTAGCCGTGCAAGCATAAATTATTTGAAAGGTACCAATTGAAAAATGGCGCACTTTTTTTTCGTGCTATGAGAAGGCATGCAACTATCCCGCACAAGCCCTAAGAGCTAAGCCCTTCATAAGCTTCAGTTTGCTTTGCAAGAAATTATGACCTGCGTGCGCAGGTACAGTGTACAATAGAATATGAACACACAAGATTACTGTAGACATGCCAACTTTAAATTCATTGAGCCTGAAGATATAGGCGAGCGCCTACACAACAACCTCGCGTATTTTCTGTCCATCCACGCAATAGACACATCTCCACATGTGTACGATAGACTCCTCCATCTACCGAGCACCCTCCAATAAAAAGGCATTTATGAGGTGGTGGCTTATTTAGGCGCTTCAAGTGATTGTAGGCTTACTTGTTTAAAATCACCTGTATTTGATTGATGAATTGATTGATTGTAGGGTTTAACGCGCCGACGCAACGCAAGTGATGATGCGCCATAGTCGAGGGCTCCGGAATAATTTTGACAACCGGGGATTCTTTAACGTGCCCAGACATCTGGTACACACCACGGGATTTTTTTATTTCTGCCGCCATCAGAAAAGCGACCGCCGTGGCCGGGAATCAAACCTGCGTCTTCGTACTCAACAGCACAACGCCTTAGCCACTGAGCCACCGCGTCAGGTAAACCACAGCAATAGTTCCTTAAACATGGTGGCGCAAATATCCGCGGCGCAAGAATAATATGCGTTACATTGAATAACTACATTCTTTCCAGCATGCATGCGTTTATACTGTTCAGTTTGCAACGTGCTACATTGGACGTCATTTATAGTTGGTTGGAGACAAAGATCTGATTCTCTTTTATTCGCAATCGCTGTCCTGTATATTCAGCAAATCATCATTCACTACTTCATCCTGTTATGTTATGTGTACTTCCTTCATGTTTTTTTAGAGACGAAGGCCCTAAAAAATTGCCCGAGACCTTTTAAGGATTGGGCTCTCTGGGTCTCGAGTTTTTCTCGTCGTCTCCTGTCATCGTTGTTGTTGTAGTCATGGTACTAAAACACCCGGACACTCGTTTTCTAATGCCTTGCATTCAAACGTTTCCTCTCCGTGGGCAAAAACCGCCTACTAAAAGAACACACCGGGACACTCCTTTTTCGATGCCTGGCGGTAGAATGCTTCGTGTTTCGAAGACCCAAGACTTTTAAAGGAAACCGTTATACAACTACCCTCCAACAGTTTCATCTCCGCGAACAAAAACGCCAAAGCGCCGAGAATACAGTTATAAACTTCGCCCCTTCCTAGGTTTCACATTAGTGGAGATGGTGCAACATTTTTTTTATCATTTTGCACACACTGTTCGATATCCAGCTTTGTGTGTTGGTTGCTCTTGTTGCGATATTAGCTATTGTTATTATTCTTGTATCTAGCAAATTTAAATTTTCCGATCTTTTTCATGGTGCACATTCTAGGAAACATTGTATTGTTTATAATATAAATATATCTACACTATAGGGTAATGCAGAATGAGCCATTTCATGTATTGGATCCCGTTCCTTAGTCAAGCTATCTTTACAGCTTTTTCCAAGGAATAATTCTTTGTCATTAAAAAATAGATAGGTAGCTCGGTTAACTGGTATATTCAGAGGAGGCGTTCGAAGCCAGTAAACCCTCCCTACTTCTATTCACTAAATGCTGGGCCGTGAACACGGTTATAGTTATCACACGTACACGACAACGTCGAAGAGGTTCGTAAATCTAGTTGGTCATTCTGGATTCGTGCTCAGCGATTCGCTGTGAAATGCTTAAAATGCGCGTTATTACTTCGAAGGGACACCTTCTGAGGTACGGACAATATTTTCCTGGGGGCCCGCATGAAGCCGTATTCCCAATAGAGTTTTTGGAACCACCATATTACGGGCAGCTACTCCCCAAATTTGTGGTACAGTTCACATCTCAGCCGGGAGTATATTGGACTATCTAATAACCCGCTCGAAACATCTTTTTTGTGCTCTCGGAAAGCACAGGATGGTGAATTTTTAGTCATTTTTACCACAGAGCTGATTACACCGAACTTTGTCCCCCAGTATCGCAAAAAAACCTACAAGCCTCAGAAATAATTGTGGTTAGGGCGGTCTCGGGAATCGAACACCGGCCCTTAAAGCCGTGAAACCCGCAAACAACACGGTGCCACCCCGAAGGCCCAAGGGGTATAGCTGTAAGGCGGCAGTGAACAACAATAAGTTAAGCCAATTGGAAAGAAAAAACACGCTTCCCGCGGTCATAATTGAACCAGGCAATCCCGAACCGAAAGAGGTGGAAGAGAGATCCAACATTCGTAGAAGATCCACATTCGATCGGAACTGTAAGGTGGGAGCCAACGTTTCGCGTTTTCTTTTTTAATTCTGTGGTTCGGTACAAGTGCGTTCTCTGTCGGTGTCTGAATAGTTCTGCCACATGTTTGCCCTGGCTTTCCGGCTTTCACTTCAAACATCTTACTTAATGTTACAATTAAAGCGGCAACATTGTTTTTCCAGAGAAAGAGTAACAGAACCTGAAGAAAACGTTGGATGGATGGATGGATGGATGGATGGATGGATGGATGGATGGATGGATGGATGGATGGATGGACGGACGGACGGACGGACGGACGGACGGACGGACGGACGGACGGACGGACGGACGGACGGACGGACGGGCAGACAGACGAATGGACGGACGGACGGATGGATGGATGTATGAATGGACGGATGGACGGATAAGAAGGTGGGTGGATGGATCGATGGCACAGACGGACGTACGGACGGTGGATGGACGTATGAATGGATGGGTGGATGGATAGATGGCTGGATGGGCGGATGGATGGATGGATGGATTTGGGTTGGTGGGGGGGAGTGTGGGTGCATGGGTACGTAGGTAGGTAGGGACGAACGAACGGACGGATGGGGGGTGAATAGTTTATTGCACAATATAGTGAAACAAGTGATTTATTGCCTTTCTGAGCACGCAGCGGTTGTGGGAAGGCAGGCAGATCAGCAGCACCCGACTTCATGGGCAATAAAAGTGATGTTGTTGATAGAGAAACAAAGTATACGCAAACACAAAAAGAGCGCGACGAGTTGAGCCCCATTGGGCCACAGATATCCGTAGGACGTCCGTTTTACAGCCCGACGTCCAACTCCAGCGCTCGAATTCTCACGGACATGCTTGGGATATATTTTTCTTGGAAACATGAACGTCCGTGCAATTTTGCCCGACAGTCGTGAAAGGTACGTTTGTGCATTAACGTTTGCTCTGCTCCCATTATTAAATTCCGCTGGACACCCATGGCTCATAGTACGTCTGTATGGTTGAAGCAATATTCCTCGACCATCCTTAATTAAAACTCATCGTTTTAGCCTCAAGTTATTTATCTTATCTATATTCTTTCTGCCTGCAGCAGGAGTCAAACAATTTGTCAACTCAGTAAACAATTTGTGGTACCGGGGTTCTTGCACCCGGCCGCGGTTTCCCAGAAAGACACTGAACCCCCTCGATCACACCTTTACTGGGAGTCCCGCTCCGCCAAGGCCCACTGCTCAGCCGATCCGGCTGCACACACGTAGCCCAGCTGAGTCCGCCATGTTCCATCCTATGTCATCTCGTGCCACATCTTCATGCTCCGCCGGAACATGTCCATCGCGCGGGATTGTCCACCGCCACTATTGCCGGATTTCCACAAATTGTAATAGCTGTAACCCTTGCACCTTTCTGGCTCGCGCACAAAACGCTTGTTGCGGGCTGAACGAATCAACTACATGTAGTTATGTTAGAATTCAAAAAAATAAAGGCTGCAGACCTCGTAAAGTTTCACAAAAACAGGTGAGTTGATATACAATGTTCTATTCTTTGATTTGCAGATAATTAGGCTAAAAACGTATGTTTTGTAAATAACGTTTTTCATTGTTTGTTTTTGTGCCTACACTGCTCAAACCACATCATGCCGTACAGCCATAGCCATTTGCTTTTGTGCGCGAGTTGCGAAGCGCGAACCCTCAAAGAAATCTTGCGGCTTTCTTCAATACTTCTTTTTGCGTCCTCAACGGAAGTGCCGGTGTGTAAGCGCCGGTGTGTGGGGGGGAAGCGGGGAAATTGTCCTTAGTTTTCCGTGCATTGAAAACGCCGTACGCTGTGCCGAAGGTAGGCGTAATTGGCGTAGCGCGTTTTGAATCACAGTGTAAAAACGCGCTCAGGGAATCGTCTTTGCGCCGCAAACAAACGTACGATAAATTAGTTATACCGTTTCCTTAAAGCTATCAGTGGTGCATGCACAGAATGTCGTTGAAAGAGAATGTACTTGAGTATTCCCGCATTCGCATTGATCCCGGCGCTACCAACGACGTGGTGTGCGCAGTGGCTACTTTTATGTTCACTCAAATTTATGGAAAGCACTGTAAGAATTTTCACTGTGTGAGCTCGTTGCGGAGATGTGTTATGCATTGACCTTGAGGTGAAATGTAGGGACGGTGTCACGAAACGTCTAAAAAGCCGTATTGTGCGTTTTAGGTAGGTTGGTGACTTCACGACCCCAAAAGAAAGGACGCGGCCGTAGTGTTTACGCTGAGGTGCCATATACTGTGGCTTATGCCAGGGAACGCGGTGAAGTAAACGCACTTTACTAACGTGAGCATGAAGCGTGTAATAATACATTAGCCTTGCTTGCTGTATGCGGTTGTAGACGCACGTATCCGTCAATACCGGCCGCGGTGGCTCAGTGGCTAGGACGTAGTGCTGCTGAGCGCAAGGACGCGGATTCCACTTTCAGCCGCTTTTCTGATAGCGGCGAAATGATTTGGGCGCACGTTAAAGATACCCATGTGGTCAAAACGGGCGTCCTCCACTACGGCTCGCACACCTCGTAATTATACGACGCCGTCAAAGCGCGCAGGTGAAAACGTATGTTTATATTATAAGGTATTCAGCGGGCATATAACAGCTGTGCTCAATGCAACCGAGGAACGCAGTTTTTTAAATTAGGCTAGGCCTTTGTTCTGCAGTACACTACCCGCCAGCTGCTTATGCTAGTGCGCAAGACAGTGCAGCTTGTCAGTTAGTGAGATGGAGGGAATCTAGAGAAGCACTGCGAATCCTACCAGTTTCCGATATAATTTGATTTATAAAGGTTTTCAAAAGTGGCAAATTTGGTTCGCCATGAAGGGATAACCGTAGCAAGTTTCGACAAAAACAAAAACAGTAGAGGACCCCCAATGTCTCGTTAAACTTCTGTTTTAAAGGGTGCAGTCAAACATTACTTCGAACATCATTGGTATTTGTTCGCATGCCGCTATATTCGCCATAGATTCGAGCCAAGCAAAATATTTTAAAAGCAGGCTACAATTCATTTTGTGTGTCTAATAATGTAGCCGTAGATAGGACAAAGTAAAACATGAAGTTTCAGTAAAAATGTATTTGACCTATTTTGTAGGGCGGCTCAAAAAGAAACATGTTATTGTTGCTTTTCATTTTGCAGGTGTTGACCGAGGAGTGGGGGAAAATGTTTAGCCAAGTTGCTCCTGGCATGAAGCGCGGTGGCCAGGTGAAAGGTTGTACGTACATTGGAGGTTGTAAGGCGTTAAATAAATAATTTTCAAACTTTGCGTCTTTGTGTCATCTGGTTTGCATGCCATACTTTGCACCATGTAATCTGCAGTGTGCTAGATCTATTTTATTCAGCATATTTGTTTTCTGCAGCCTGCTTACTGTTCAATACGTCACTATTTCTAGCTAACTCTTTGTTTATTAGGCTGCATTTCTAGAAGTTTTCACTTTGCAATTTAGTAGAGATATCCCAAACATACTCCGTATAGATTTAGAGAGACTAATAGTATAGGTTTCAGTTTTCTCATACACTTAAGAACCTGTACTGGCTGTACATTTCAGTGCTTTATTGATAACTTGCCTTGAAGCGCTACACCAGCTTAAGGAACACTCGATACAAAAGCACATTTTGTAGCCTGTTTTAACACCTTATTATAAATGCTTGAATCACGCACTGTTAGGACTGACAACTCCACACAATATTCATATTTTTCTTGGCAAGAGTGGGAGCAGTGATTGTAGTAGCATAACACAGTGGAAATTTCCGAGCTCATTATCGTAGCCGCTTTTCAAGGGGCACTGACAGAACAATTTTGCATCTTGTTTTTTTTGCGATAAGTAGCTAGTGACCCACTTATAACCTGTAGAAACATTATTTGCTTCAGCGTGCGACGGTTGTTTAATTGAGGCATTTTCAATGCGGCCAGTCGCAGTTGCGGTTTCAGCGGGTGCCGCGAAACGATGGATTTTGTGTGAACAAAGATGACCAAAACAGACGACTGGGCGAGTTGGTACATTGTCTTGCTTGGTAATAGCGCAAATAAAACGGGACACAAAAGCAAGAAGGAACGGACACAGCGCTGACATACAACTGAAATTTTATTGCGGTTGCCAGCGGTTTTGTAGGAACACTGGCAATAACAACAAAAAGGAAAAAGTAGAAAAGGAGAAGGAGAAGAAAAGTTTTTATACACGATAACATGAAAGGAATAGATACATCACGTATTCCTTGGCGTGTCACGATAAGAATTTTGGGAAGGCAAAAACTCACAGTGGTCATGACGAAACGAGATAAGTACAAATGACGTAACAAAAAATCATGGTCGCAATCGAACCGTGGAACAGGCCTAAGTAATCTTCATTTACCTGGAGGGGTGCGCTGCGCCAAGTACTGACACTCCTTATCTGAGAGGGAGATAGATGGAATGCTTACGCATTGTTGTCCTAGTTTTAAGATTTCTTTGGCTTCTAAAATTTCCCGCACGATTTGGTTGTCATGCTTCCCTATCACTGTGCTCTGATCCAGCGCCGGCTGACATTTGGAAACACAATCGCGGCAATGTTTGGCAAGATGACCACTGAACGCTTTGTAAACGTTATAGTGGTGCTCCCTTAATCTTTCATTGAGACATCGACCCGTTTGGCCTACATACTGCTTGCCACATGACAGGGGGACAGAATAAACAACTTTTTCAGTGCAAGAAACAAACTTGTTTTCATGGTTGGTAGTACACTTGCTTCGCGCCGATCCTGAATTAACCTTTCGGCGCATTTGGGACAGTTTCAGTGGGGCTGAAAATACCACCTTTACATTTACGTTACTTCCTACTTTTTTCAGGCCATGGGCAACTCTGTGTATCTACGGAATAACCGCAAAGCGCTCTTTCTTGCTGGGGGCAGCCTCAGGCTGGTCCCCTTTCTTTCCTTCCTTCAACGTGGACTCGGAAACAGCTGTCAGAACCCCCATCGGGTATCCTGCAGACACAAGCCGCCTTGTTTGCACCTCAAAACTGCTCTGGGTGGCATGGGGGCAAGATTTCCTCAACGCGTTGCCAAGACAGGTCTTGACAATTGCTCTTTTCACGAGTTTCGTGTGAGCAGACGCGTAAGGCAAGAGTGGCTTGTTAGCACGTGGGTCGTATTGCCAGCAGACGTGGTTTTCGAGAAGCCGGAGTCTCAGATCAAGGAACTTGATAGAGCCTTTTGATGGCCCCTCCTGAGTCAAGATGAGCGAATGGCTCAGGCCAGGTGCACCTTTGAGTCGTGTTTGTCCCCCCCCCATCTTGACTAAGGAGGGGCCATCAAAAGGCTCTATCAAGTTCCTTGATCTGAGACTCCGGCTTCCCGAAAACCACGTCTGCTGGCAATACGACCCACGTGGTAACAAGCCACTCTTGCCTTACGCGTCTGCTCACACGAAACTCGTGAAAAGAGCAATTGTCCACACCTGTATTTGCAACGCGTTGAGGAAATCTTGCCCCCTTGCCATCCAGAGCAGTTTTGAGGTGCAAACAAGGCGGCTTGTGTCTGCAGGATACCGGATGGGGGTTCTGACAGCTGTTTCCGAGTCCATGTTGAAGGAAGGAAAGAAAGGGGACCAGCCTGAGGCTGCCCCCACCAAGAAAGAGCGCTTTGCGGTTATTCCGTAGATACACAGAGTTTCCCATGGCCTGAAAAAAGTAGGAAGTAACGTAAATGTAAAGGTGGTATTTTCAGCCCCACTGAAACTGTCCCAAATGTGCCGAAAGGTTTATTCAGGATCGGCGCGAAGCAAGTGTACTACCAACCATGAAAACAAGTTTGTTTCTTGCACTGAAAAAGTTGTTTATTGTGTCCCCCTGTCATGTGGCAAGCAGTATGTAGGCCAAACCGGTCGATGTCTCAATGAAAGATTAAGGAAGCACCACTATAACGTTTCCAAAGCGTTCAGTGGTCATCTTGCCAAACATTGCCGCGATTGTGTTTCCAAATGTCAGCCGGCGCTGGATCAGAGCACAGTGATAGGGAAGCATGACAACCAAATCGTGCGGGAAATTTTAGAAGCCAAAGAAATCTTAAAACTAGGACAACAATGCGTAAGCATTCCATCTATCTCCCTCTCAGATAAGGAGTGTCAGTACTTGGCGCAGCGCACCCCTCCAGGTAAATGAAGATTACTTAGGCCTGTTCCACGGTTCGATTGCGACCATGATTTTTTGTTACGTCATTTGTACTAATCTCGTTTCGTCATGACCACTGTGAGTTTTTGCCTTCCCAAAATTCTTATCGTGACACGCCAAGGAATAGGTGATGTATCTATTCCTTTCATGTTATCATGTATAAAAACTTTTCTTTTCCTTCTCCTTTTCTACTTTTTCCTTTTTGTTGTTATTGCCAGTGTTCCTACAAAACCGCTGGCAACCGCAATAAAATTTTAGTTGTAAGTCAGCGCTGTATCCGTTCCTTCTTCCTTTTGTGTGCCGTTTTATTTGCGCTGTTACCAAGCAAAAAAAAAAAGATGACCACGTGACCGTCCGAGGGATATCACAGAGCAGAGCTGCCGTAGCACTGTCGAATCTGCATCTTCGCCAGTTTCTGCGAATGCCCCCCTCCCCCCGTAATGATCTCGTGAGCCGCTTTATTAAAAAGCGACCGTGAACGTGACGCAGGCGCTGCGAGTGCAAATGGTACGGCGGCTAAAGAACGACGCGCGATGCTCGAGGGCAAGACGCGCGCTGGGAGCAGCCTGCCGGTCTGCCTACAGGTCTGCCAACAGATGTGTTGGGCTTAGCACTGCGGCGGATATTCGGGTGCCGCTCTTGTAAGCGGCTCAGGTGACAATTGTAATAGAACACGCCATCGCATCATTAACTCCTTTCTCTTGTAAGCTGCCATGGTCGGGACTTGGGGACAATTTTGTGCAGCGGTAACAACTATCACTCGAGCTACCTGCGCCGGCGTGGGCCACTATGCTGCCGTGGCCGCTGCCTGCACAGCGTCCGTGCGGCTAGCTCGGTGGGCTTTTCGTTTCTCCGGCGCGTTTTTGCATCCAATGTAAATAAAAAGTAATACAAACAGAGTGCCCGGAATCGCTGTAGAACTTTGGTCGCGGCCAGCTGCCCGATGAGCTGACGAAATCACGGCGCCTCCGCCGCCAACGATCGGGTTGTTCGTTCTCGAGAGCAGAAGCTCCGCCCTCCGGCCCTTCGATTGGAGCGGCGAGCCGGGCAAGCTGGCGAAAAACGCCGGCAGTGCTGAAGCGGCAAACACAAACTCGTGACGTGTTTGGATGTTGTTTACTTACACAATATCCACGGGATGTCGATAGCGCGTGGTCCTATGCTGACTGCTCGGTTGCGTTTCGCACACTCCAAAATTGATTTTAAATGTGTTTGAGGCTGTATTCGCCGCTGACATTTTGCAGATGATGTATATGTGTTCACACAAATCTATCTCAGAAGTTATTTCGCCTTCAAAATTTTGTGTCAGTACCCCTTTCAGTACGGCACCATGTGTGCACTGCGGCCTGTCATGTGAACCATCCTCTTCCCGATAGTGCTAAGTGTCTACTACCACTTTCTCATATTTCTGATGACACAACAGCCCACAGTGTATTCATACTCCTCATTAAAAAGTCCTGACGATAAGTTTGCTACGTTCCACTGTAATATACTTCTGCAACAGCACTGTTCGCACTCTTGACAAGACAAATATGAATAGAGTGTGGAGTTGTCTACCAACAGTGTGCATGGCGCAACCATTTATAATTAGGATTGTGCCAAAACAAGCTACAGAAGTATTCTTAAAGCTGGAGGAGTGCTTCAAAGCATGTTACCAATAAACTACTCAGGCTTTGAAAGACTACAAGCTCTCCCTGATTCGAAAAATTTGGAACTAGAAACAGACGTCCGGCGGACATCCAATGTCCGCATTTTGTTATCCCTTGGACGTTCCTGTACATTCCGGTTCGGAAATGACCGATTTTTTACATTCGCGAAGTGTCGGAAAATTCGGCTGGGATGTCTGTCGGACGTTCGAAGATTAAGCAAGTCGTTTGCATCGGACCATCCCACAGATGTCCGTCGAACGTCCGCTGGCTTTCTACGAATTTCTGACGGACGTCCAAATGTCTGACACCGGATACACGATGGGCGACAGTAGTCCAATGGGGCCTCTTGTCGTTTAAAACGAAACAAAAGCCTCACAGAAATGACAAGCTGTGTTATGAACAAAAACAAAAGCAGAAAAAAAAACAGACAAGAGAAGGATATGGTGTGATGTCGAAGGCATTATGCAACAACTTTTCTTGCACACCAGTGAATAACAACAACGGGTCATACTCATTGGCAACAAATGTGTCCTAGCAGGTATTGTTAAAATAAAGTACCGTTTTCAAAGTTCTCTTAACATTTTTACGCAGGATATGGTATTTAGTTACCGAGGAAACGTTCTAAAAATGGCACATAATGATGGCGCCTTCTTGATCAATTTTTCAGAAAAACACGAGGGGTGTAATATCACTCAGTGTGTCGCAGTAACCGGTCCTTTTTTTCACCGGTGATTTATATTCGGCGTCTAAATATCCACTAGTCACGAAAATATAGCTTTACATTTGCTAAAAACTTTACACCTTAATTCATTCATTATCTTGGGAGTTTCAAATTATTGCCATCGCGTTCTATGCACCATATTCTTAATATGCTGAGGAGAATCTTATTCACTTAAATTCGCCAGTGAATCTACAGCCCGGTATTCTGTTATTTTATATCGACGGACACTTTCACCTGAAGGCTGGTGTCGTTCGTTTTGGGTTTGCCTAAACAAACTGACTTGCCCCACTTAAATACATGATGACACACGTCAGACTTTTACATAATTTCGGAGTTTGTTGATCACAATTTAAAATCCTCACCAACATAAATACCCAGGTACTTCAAATGCTGAGCATACATTGACACCAAGTCAGAACAATGTTTGCAGTCTCTTGTGTGCGATAAAACGTGAAGATTTGGAATGTGTTTTTTGCGAGGACTTATTATGCAAGAATTTTTATCTTTTTTAAAATAACGAATACATAGTTTTTCGACATCCAAACAAGTTAGAAGCTGCTAATATCATCTTGGACAAGTTGGACAGCATATTCGTACAATGAGTGCGTTGTTTGGTTTACAAATATATATATATATATATATATATATATATATATATATATATATATATATATATATATATATATATATATATATATATATACATATATATATATATATATATATATATATATATATATATAGTTTGTCAACATCCAACTTCAACCTGTGTTGTATCATATCGCACATCTTCGACAGCATGTTCGATTGGACCGTGCCCATGAACGAATGCAGTGTCATCTGTATATTGATAAAACTGAGACCTTTAAAAAGAGTGCGTTTATATGATTTGTGTAAATCTTCAACAGCAGCAGACAGACAGAAAATCTCAAGGAACTTCATACACATTGTCACTTTGTTACCGCTGGTATTTCTATTTTTAATCTGTTTTTGTCGTTCAGTAAATAGGCTTCCCAAATATCGGTAAATTTTTCCTTAATTCACATTATTTTCAGCCCATTATTGGGTAAGGAGTGATTAGCTCTGTGAACAGCCTAAGTCACATGAAAAAATAAAACGAAGGCTATTTCATTACACTACAAAGCAGCTTTAACTACAGAATAAAGTTTTTGATGGAAATGGAACTTTTATTCTTAGTAAATACCTATGCAGTCTTGAGAATTACGAACTTTGTGCAAAACTTCAACATGATTTCCGAAATATGTGTTTTTATTATGTGAGATAAAACTAATAAACTTTAAACTGCCCGTATTTAGCTATATCTCTTTTAGAACCTTTTTTATGGGTGAAAGCCCCGAGGAGCAGTGCTCTTGGCATCTCCTGTCGTAGTCGTCATAATCACTGTCTCATGTATATACGGTAGAAGAGCATCATAAAACTCGTTTACGCTTCGCGCTAGAACGTAGCGTCTACTGAAAGAACACTGGGACACTTGTATATGCCATGCGCTCGAGCGCAGGTTAACGCGTACTAAAAACACTGCGCACTCGTTTACGGTCGCACTAGAGAGCTTTGCCCTTCGTGACAAGCGACGTTTACAGAAGGCTGTAAATATTGTGGGGTCAGGGTTCCCACGGCGACCTAGCTCGACGCTCGAGGCTCAACCGCTGGCTAGCTCCACTGAACTCCGCCACGGACAACAAACTGGCGCAGCGGCGGCGAACAGCAAGGAACACGCAAGAAACACAATTCACCAAGACAGACGTTTATTGCCACCGAAATAAGGAACGTCGTACGCATCGCTCTACCACCGTCAAGACCAACCTGGTGAGGATGAGAGAAGGAAGTGCAAGGCCTGACAAAGGAAGGCCAAAAGGCGCAACAAGTACGTATGTAAGCTCCCGATGATGGCTGGTATCGAAAGAGAGCCTTCCTCCGTCATTCGCTCCAGACTAGCCCGCCCTGAGGTCCTGACAAACTGGTCACGTCAGGGGGTAGGCGGCGCCCCCACTCTCTCGGCCATCCTCCCAGGATGGAAGCATGCTTCCGATGAGGAGAGAGGGACCTCCCCCTCTCGTTCCCAGGGCTGGTCAAGAGATATAGAGAAGATGGCGGACCTCAATATTTCTGACATCTCTGCCCATTTAGAACAAACCCCTCGATCTCGAGAGACTCTGGCCAACGGTGATCTGACTGTTTGTTTTGCTGCCTCGCACACTCCTTGATTCCAGAGAGTCAAACCCCGCACATGCGCTACAGCAGCGCCAATGTCCACGTTGCTGCACTTGCACTGCTCCACCGGTTGACCCGCTTTCCTAAGTGTGCTCCCAAGGCTAGCCGCTTGACCCCATTGTCCGCAGGCACCACCGGCAAAGTAGTCTGGGCCGTTTAAAGACAGGGCCCAGGCTGCAGGCTGTTCCCAGGCGGTCACTTACCGCGGCGGTTCGCCCCGCGCTGGCCGTTCATTTGCTGGCCGCACCACCGGCCGCTTCAGCTTCTTACGGTTCAGCAGTGACGACCCCTGACGACTTGACCAAGGTTGAGGGCTGCGTTCGTAGTGCTGCCTCCAGGGGGATAGTGAGAGGAGCGCCGACGATGGCTTCCACTCAGCGCACCTCTGGCGGTTACCTCCGCAAAGGAGAAGCAGGGATGCGATCAGTTGACCGCCGGACCCACCCCGTGATGCAGCTCAGACGCTGTACACGTGGCGGGGTTCTGTTTTTGCGTAAACAGCTTGGCCTTTGTTCTCCCGGGACGGCGGCTAACCCGGCTGCCTCGAAGCATACCTGGGAGCGTGGCGTCGTGGTTGGAGGGTCGCTCGGTTAATCGGCGTGCGGGCTCCAATCATCCGGAGACGGTCACCCACCGGGACACAAACTCTCTGATTGCGCGTGTGGTAGTGGTGCGGCGGAAACCTTGCTTCCGCACCTCCCTCGAATTTGGAATCTTGGGAACCCTCATTGGGAGCGTCCGAAGTTTCTTGCCTCTGAAAGACTGCTTCAGATCGTCCACATGAATAGGGCCGCTGATCCGTCCAGGCTTAGGGGCTTTCAGCTTGTACTTAAGCCGCGAGATCCTCTCGGCGACTACGAACGGTCTGAACCACCTTGGTGCGAGACCGGCAGCGAACACTGTTCTAGACTTGCTCTGCGTTTGGTTAAACTTCAAGACCGTGTCGCCCACCTGCTGCACCACGTCTGCATGAGCTCGGTCATAGGCCGCCTTCTGGTCCACCGTGGCCTTACCATGGCTGCGGTTCGCCTCCTTGATGGCTTCCGTCAAACGCTCCCGCAAATGCCACACGTCAGCCGCATCTGCTGCTTTCGCGGGGACTGCGTTCGACCACCTCAACAAAACCGTGTCCGTCGGCGTGTTCAGCTCCCTGCCAAGCCTGTGCACAGACTCACGATCGTGCGCAGAGCGAAGGAGGTTGATCTCTAGTGCTCGTTTCAGTCTTGTTGCCACGGGCATACGCCCCGAGCAGTGGCTTCACGCCTCGATTTCAGCACTCCTTAACGTTAAACATTAAACGATGTTGTGAGCTGTCTGACACCAATGGATGCACACGCTCACGAAACAACCTTGATGTAAACTAGTGGCGTTGTCCCTAATCAGCCGCTCCGGAAGCCCGTAGCTACAGAAAATTTCGGAAAGCTTTTGCAGGACCTCCTATACTTTCGCTTTTGACCGCGGATAGAGTTCAGCGATCTCAGCGAAGTGGCATGTCACCACAAGTACAAACTTGTACCCTCTTTAGCTGCGTGGTAGAGGGCGCCTCAGATCACAGGCCTGCACATCCCACGGTTTTGTGCTCACGATAGGCTGAGGCACGCCGGGCACCTTACCGCTGCGCGGTTTGTGCTCTTCGCAAACGTTTCATGGGTGTACGTAACTACATACTTGCGCCTTCATGCCGGGCAAGTTTGCATAACAACAAAGCTTCTGCCTTGTTTTTGGCGCACTATTTCTTTGCTTGATATCTTGAGCACTCAGCTGGATTTCAAGCGCCACTATTCTATCCAACATATCAACTATTCTCGCAAGAGATTCCACGCCCCGGCAGGGAAACAAATATAGCGTGTCAGTCGCAACCATCTCAGTTGCCCAAGGTGTCGAGTACTATCGTTCTCTCCATGTGTATGTAGGACCTGAGATGCATTACGAATAGCGCATCTCCGCGTTTGGCAGTCCTCAGCAATCATAGCCTTTGGGTGAGCCTTCGTGACACTGGGAAACATGGCATAATGATAAACATTGCCACATTCCCTGCAATGGATGCCACTAGTTCGTTCCACAACATTCTTATGACACGCAAGGGAGAACACGCTCATAATGAGAAATGCCGAATGAGGGCAATTCAAAATTTTTCTAAATGCGGAAAGCATTTACGCATTGTGAGAATAGGGGAGCAAGGCTTCGCAATGCAATATCTACCCCTTCTTTTGGAGATCTACGATTACGTCATCGTCACCTCCAGCTTTTTCTTAATGCAGTCCCTTGAGAGCCATTTAAAATTCGTCCCTATTTATTAGGTAAAATTGGCTAGCGAAGCTCGCACACTCATTATGTGTTCCTGCTCTAATGTCACTGACGTACAGACTGGTGTGGAATTGTTCTGCCACCTATAATATATCATCCATCCCGTCCGTAATGTTATCTTACTTGTCTTGGAGTGCGTACATTTATTGTTTGCCGATATCCGGCTTTCTCTGACTTGCCATTCGGATTCGCCGTGTTTTCACCTTTTCTTTATTCATTGCCGTGTTGTACACCCAAATTTATTAGTTTTACATCTGTTAATCAATTTTGCAAATTCTGCTAACGCATTGTGGTCCCTATTCATCGACTCTATTAGGTTATTACGTTTCGGAATTAGTTCGTTAGTTTTCAATAGTAGACTACTGTTCTACTTTTGTCCTACATGTTACTTCTAATACAGCTGCTGTACATTGTGTTATTTCCATTGTTGGCATGTCACTTACTGTGTGTACACTACCTTTTGTCTCATCGTTTGGAAGTGAGATTTTGTTTTGGAGGGTTACTAATATTCCTGCGCCCTGCTTGTGACTGACTTCATGCTTTGCTTCTTACTTTACACGATTTTATTTCCTTCTCTCCTGAGGTCCAGTCTTAATTTGCATCCATGCGTCCTACGATCTCTGCTCCGAATCTGACCTACCACATTTACGTATTTACACAAAGCCTGAATTGCCTCTCAAATGAAGTCGATTTTATTTTTATTGTTGAGTCGTTTCGATTCTTATATATCCATTTCCTGCTTTCTTTCCTTTACGGAATAATGTGTTTTACCCTCTCGTTATTAGTCACCCAAATCCCACTAATACTTCTCCTTAACTATTGCAACTTTTATTAGAACGTTCTGCGACTAACATTTCTCCTATTTGCGTCTTGCCTCGGTTTGATTTAGTCGCCCATAACAATTGTCAGTATGGGTGTTGTTTCCTAAGTCATTGCTGATTGAGCATCCTCATAGAAACCTTGCACGACATCATCATCGTAGTTAGCTCGCGGAGCGCACGCTTGCAGTATGTTTACCCTGTATCGCTTGTTTAGCTTCTTCACAACGACTGCTAGTCTTATGATAATGGTAAAGAATTTTTCCACGTTTTCATCCATTTTCTTCTGGATTAGAAAACCCACTCCATGCTCTTTCTTCTACTGCGGTGCTCGGTAGCACAGCAGGTGCACGGTAAAGAACTCCATAACTCTTTCCTTTGTTCTACTAACTTTACTTAACTCTATGATATCCTTCTTGACATCCGAAAGCTCCTATTCGCCGCGAGTTCGACATGTAGGTGGCGACAGCGTCGCGCTGCTAGTGTGATTACTCCGCTGAGCGGCCCGTAAGAATCCACACTGTGGGCGCGCTTCGTGCCTTTGTCTCGCCGTATGCGCGCACGAAAGGTGCAAACAAGAGTGGTATGCTGTAGTTCGGTTGCTCAACGTTCAATGTATAGCATAGAAGTGGCAGTCAGTTTTTATTACTACACCAAAAAAAGCGACTACTCATCGGGAATCTCATAATGGCCGTAATTGTGACAGTGAACTTGTACGCTGTGGCTCGTAGCAAGCTCGATCTTTCCAGACTATGGCTTTTAGCCTTCAATAAAAGCATAAATAGAAACAAATCAGGAAGCCTCGATCTCTGAAATTCAGTTTACAACGGCAATCTCAATCGCTTTCACTGGTAGCATGACGCATTCTTGCATTTGTGGGATGCCCTGAAATGGCAACACTACTTAACTGCCCCGCAATTCTAAGAGCTTGCGATATTTTTTGTGTGTTCAAAAGGCAACATAAGATTACTGAATTTTGATCAGTGCAGATATATATGTAACCACTCTAACGGGTCTTTTAAATGAAATTTTAGCGACTCTGAAGGAAGGTTTGATGAATAACGGTTTCGGATCGCTTATTTACGGCTTTCGTCGCAAGTGAATTTCCGAATTGAATAGTCAACGCACGCATACCAATCAACATCTCATGTTTAGCTAGGTTTTTGCTAAGTGACTAGCAGGTTTACAATGTGCAAACCAAGCTTCTGGGACCTCACAGTGAGCACAAATGTTCTGTTACGGCTGCTCTATTGACCATATCCATTCTTTTTAAAATATAACAGGTGCCTGCAACAGCGAGATGTTCTTGCATTCTTGCGTATAAGGTCGCTTACGAACCCTAAAGATGGCAATAAATGAAGTTGCGCTGTTGCAGATGTAGTAAGACATTTCCTTTTTATTTCTCGTTGCGAATCAGCGCAACGAGTTCCCGATAACTTCTTTGTTTTGTAAACTGAATATCGCCTTTGTCTTGGCATTTACTTGAGGATTGGTTAAAAAATAAAATACTGGGCATTTCGTTTTTTTTTTCGGGAAAGGGGGGGGGGGGTCCTGCCAACGTTGCAAGAGCAGCGAGAAGAGAATGCATGTAACGCGAAAAGCCAAACTATGGTTATCAGTATTACTTACAATCGAAACTACACTAGGGGTCGTCGTGTTCTGTAGCGGTGAAAAAGCAGTATTTTAACACATATTTTCAAAACTGATTAACCCCCCTTTGGTCCGAGATTGTCCAGGAATTGTGGCTCGCCTTTTTCAAAATTGCATTTAAAGCAAGCATTCTGGGAAAAAATAAACAAAAACAGTGAGTGATGGCACACACCTCTCACACATGTGGGCAACAACGGGCATTATATTACGCGTTTTCTCTTTCTTTAAACTTAGATCCACCTTAAGAGCTTAAGACGTGACCATATTAGGCATTTGGTTATGCTGAGTGAGGCACATTTCTGGACAAGGTGATTCATGTCGGTATATGAAAATGACACACGGAATGCCACATGACAGACGTAAACTCACAGATGCCTAATTTTACCAAAACATCTCCCCTAAACACTCTTCCGCATCCATAGAAACGTATTTTAAATACTACGTAAAGTTAGCAACTCGATACAGTTGAATAAATGTTTATTCCTCCTCCTCAGTATATACAACGACTGTCCGAAAATAATATTTATTTTAGAAAAAGGAACGGCAACGACACGATCACACAGCCGCTTGCGGGTGTAAAATACGTGTCCGGTAATGTACGGGCGATACCGCACGAGGCGTGTGCAGTGTAAATGTTTTTGTTTCTTCTTTCTATAAGGACACAGCGCAATTTTACACGGGTGTGGAATTTGCAAGCGCATGCACATGTCTTGTCGCTTCTTACCCGTTTCGCGTACTAAATTTTATCTTTTAAATAATCACCACGCCACCTTCAAAAAGCACCCTTCGACGTTCCTGAAACGGCAGACGACTGCACTCAACAATAAGAAAAGTGCAATGTGGGGAAGCAATATGTTTACAACACGTTTCACCCTCAAGCGGTGACCACGGCGAAGATGTTTCGTGGAATTAAACCAACGCATTAACCCGCAACGGCCGCTGATTATTGCGTTTCTAGAGGAAATGCGCAAGCAGAGGTAACTATATCATTGCTTACTGCCAAACGAGCACATATATTGGTTGTTTTGTCGTGTGCAGCAGGCGTGTTGCGCCGCACGCAACGTGAAAAAGCAGACGACGCGAGAGTGCCATCCACAATAGGAGCGGTTCGTCCCGCCGCCGCCAGGGGCCGACTGTGTTCGCGCTCGGGGTGAATAGTAGTACGGCTAAGCAACCCTAAATTGAGAGGCTCCGTGCTTTGAACGTTGCCAGGCTCAACTTCCAGAGGCGGCCTGTCCGGCACCAGAGAATATCAGTAACCTCTGGTGCATTGCGGACCTGTACCCAGCCGTCATCTAGTGCTTAGTACCTACTGGTAACCGAGGGCCTTCAGTTAGTATGGTCTTTCATTCGAGGTGGGAGAAATTGCTACAAGGTGATGAGGTCCTTCACTGGTGAGGGAGTGGTGTTTGTGTGCCAGTAATACTATATTTCAAAAAAAGCTGAAAAGCTGAAGGGTTGGTATTAAGCTTTATATATCACTTTAAGTTAGAAAAACAAAGGCGTTGCTTGACAAGATGTGTAATGGTGCCGCGTGTGCTGTGACGTGCGTCATGTCCCCATTTCTGAGACACAAGAACATTTATAGGTAACAACATGTCCACGCTCGGGAAATCCTCGTGCCGAATTTTTTATTTCTTGTTATATCTTGTTCAGTAGACGCCCCCTTGCTTGGATCCACTGAATGTGCTAGCACCCGAATGTAGTCCACAAAAAGCGTCCATGGCCGCTGCACTTTTTCCAATGCGTTCTTTGCCTTCCAAGCGTTTGCTAGGTAGGGCAAGTGTGCATCTGTAATAATAATTTGCAATCAAATATTTCACATGCTTTGTTTGGTAGCATGAATTTAAAAAGTAAATATCAGGAAGCACTTGGTATGCACTGTTTCATAAAGCACTAAAAAAATAAGTAACAGAAAAACTAGGCACTGTATATTTCAACTGGCATGCACCACGTTTTACTGCACGTACATAACACAAAAAGTTGTATGTTGTTGTTGTTGCTAAGAACAATATAAAAAGTTGTTGTCATGCAACTGCAGTCACTTCATCGGTGCATGACACCGCTAAAAGGTGCAATTGCTAGTGAGAGCGCAATTAGCACCAACCGCGTAACTTACCGTTAAAAACAGCCTCTTTGCGATGTTTAATTCTCAGGGGGCGGCGTGCCCGACGTGAAAACCTAATGTTTGTTTACATGCCGCGCCAATGCCGCCAATTTCAAAGAAAAGAAACACTTCAGAGAGGCGCCAGTGCTAACAGGCACAATTGGAGAAGTGTGGAGGAAAACTGATAACTATTGTACGCTCATCCAAAGTAACTGACAACAGCGACCTAGCGACGGCGCCGATAGCCTGTCAAGAGATGTTCTACGTCAGCGCACGGCCTAGCCTGCAGCGAAAGGTCGGCTGGCGAAGACGAATCAGATGACACAGGAGCTCTTCAAAGGAGAGCAGGTAGCGTTAGCGAGAATAACACCAGAAAAAAGTGCGGCCTCCCTAAATTGCGTTTACAGTTAGAGTTAAAGCGATATAAGGGCCTTTCCAAATCTTTTCTTTCCTCAATGATGCCATGGGTGGTAGTGCCCCATACACGTTGCCATACAAAACGGTGCGGAAGATTCTAGCGTTGGTGAAAGTGGCAGTGGCATATGGTACTGCCCATAGGTGCCACTAGGTATAATCAGTGAGGAGACGGGCGCCCAGACACTTAAAGGCAGTAAAAGGGTAGCCTGTAACTACAGCCTTAAGCTGTTCATTCGCGTACCGGTGTAGGGATATAAGCTGTAGCTATGCCACAGCTTCACCCAGATACTAGCGAGTTGTGACTTCTAATTTTTGTACTTTTGCAGGTGACCGATATTTTGAGCCTCGCTTATATTGATCAAAATGAGATAAAGCGCCTATGCATTGTTTTTGATGACATTGGTGAAGACTCTGTAAGAATCACTGTTATCCATTGGAACATCAGCCTCACCTTGGAGCCGTACGAGCTGCTCGCAAGTGTTGTATCAGCAATTGAGAAGAAAACTGGTTCCACCCTATGGCCACAACAATAAAATTAGGAGAAGACGTCTACGTCACTTATGACGCTGCAAAGGTGATGTGGAACAGGATTGTGGAAAATAAAGGTACTAAAATTGTCCAAGAAATTGACCTTTGTTTCATATAGGTACAGTGTTTTCGGTAAGAGTAGTACACTCACGTTGTCTATTTCTGTGGCAGCCAGTTATTTTTTACCATGCAGCTCTGAGTCAGACATTTCATTTCAAAAAATCTTAAGAAGCTTTTATTTGTTATTTTGCATAATGCTAACCAGGACGTTTCAGTGCGATATCTATTGTCATGAGCACCCTGTATCAGTTCCTGCTAAAAGGTGTCTAAAATAACTGGAACAACATCAGAGCTACTTGGAATTACAGCAGTTTCTGATTTTCACGTCTCTTCAAACATACCCTTCTGGAAAAACCTGCAAAAGCAATATGTTGAGTCAATATTCCAAGTTTGCCTAATTGCTGCATCAGCACAAAAACTTTACCAGACTTTTTTTGTAGTTGCCCCACCAACAAATCTACTGCATTCGTTGCCTGTTTCAAATATACACTCTGGGGAAATGAATACTATGTAAATCGTTGTAAGACTAACGGAAAAAGGCTTTGCACGTCAGTAGCATTCCAATATTCAAGTCTCTGGTTTAGCATAGAAACAATAAAGTACTAGATGTGTTCTTTCAAAAAGGAACATTGTTTTTCCTAGCGAAAACTTTTGCAGCGACCGTGATTACTCAAATATCTAATGCAAATGTTTTATTTGCTCATAGCATCTTTTTATAAAATAAAATTTATTGTTCCCGTGTCGGCAACGTCTTTTTTGTTTTGGTGGACAATAAATCGTAAACTCTGCCTTTTTTCTCCAGTAGGCAGCATAGGGCTCTAATTTAGCAGAATTGCAAGTGGCTCAATTATTATTTTCGTTTTTCGTAAGGAAAGACTACTTACAATTCATACACTTTTCGTGAATAAATTACAGTGAAAATTATTTCATTCCCTGAAGGGGACAATATTCTTCTGCTAGATATTAGACAGATCCGATGGTTTTAATTTTGTAATGTAGAAATGTCATTATTCTTTCATACCGGAAATTATATTTTCTTGAATAAAATAGTAAATAAAGTTTATTATTTTGAGGGTGCGAGCTATGACAAATATTTCCTTAAAAAATATGCGTCTGAGGACAAACACAATGAGGTTTTGGTTTCAGACAAAAAACGTGCACAGGCTGCCCCTATATCAGTTGAATAAGAAGGCTACGAGGAGTGGCATCAACCCGTTAATATGGGTCAGGTGGAGGCCATAAACGTAGGGTATGTATTGTACAACAACAAAATTGCACAATAATGCTTACTTCCCACGAGCCACCCAAGCCTCTCGGCTCGATCGAGTCGACGCGCCTAACTGGAGTATTTTTTGGCGCATAAAATTACCAAATGTTTTTTCCGGTTTTATGTTTTGAAGGTCCTGGGGCTTCGTATGTGAACAGATTGGCCTTAAATATCCAAAGATTTTAAAACGTGGTGAGCTAGAAGAGGTTCTCGGAGTGGTTTCCCATGAGCGAAGCTGGCATCAAAGGATGCTGCCACAAAGACGTAGTATTCAGCTCTGGTGTCTGCTTCTCATTGGGGACCTATCATTGACCTCGGTGGAGGAGATTACATAATCAGGCACCCCGTCGTCTGACGACGACACGGGCTGAAGGCAAAGGTTTCTTCTTACGGGTCACTATCATCTGTAAAAGGAAGGTTGCGGGATTATAGATGCAGAGCATCTCTTACTCGGGGGTATGTCACTCCTGCGTGCCCCGTCCACAGTGCCTCTTCTCCTCTCTCACTCTCCCTCGGCAGGGGTAAGCAGGTGCCCGCTGCCCGCACCCTCTCCCTCTCTCCGCTCCCTCGCCAGCGATAAAGCCGTTGTGCGCTGCACGCGACATCTCTCAGCTACCCTCCCTCACCAGCGAATAAAGCGTGTGCGCGCTGCATGCGCCCTCTCTCACCCCCTCTCCCTCGCCAAAGAATAAAGCAGGTGCGTGCTCGCGTGCCCGTTCAGTCTTCTCGGAAAGACCGCCTGCGCCGGTTCTGCTACGTCGTTGTAATATTAGTTCGACCGGAACCTACAGTAGCGTCACCGTACATGTGAAGCATCAAGGGGGTGCGCATTACGTTCCCAATGGTACTCCGATAAATGAAACAACACAATGAAAAAACACGGAACCCCCATGATGCTTCGCATCTCCTCAGGGGTCCTCATGGCAAGATGGTTTAATTCTTTTCTGTATAATTTCACACGTCCACGCACAACTCTCCAAATCCAGACCGCTTCACGCGTGCCGAAATTGACCAATCGGATTGACGCCGGCTTGATAACTCGTGGCAAAAGGAAGCTTGTTTTTATTTCAGCCGTTTACCCGTTATGGACACCATTAGTGGGAACAATAAAGCTTCACTTTATTAGCATTTGATCTGTCTCATTTGTAACCACCAGTTACATCTTACTGAGGAAGTCCGACGCATGGTGGCATACAGGAAACCAGGTAATGGTGACAATACGGCGGGGCGATAACCACTAGTAGCTATTTTCTTAAATCATTGGTCAATTATTCGGGAAGTGGGTAGAGAAAATAATAAATATATTATAACAGGTTTTCATCTAATCCTAAGTTAGTGAGTCTCAACAGTTTAATATAAACCACAAAATCTTTGGCGGCTTTGTTGCATTCGCAGTTGTTTCAGGTGAGCACTGCACCGCCAGAGAAGTGTGCCTTGGTATCACAACCTCAAGTGTACGACGTCTTAGAATACTGTATAATTTTTTTCATTTTTTTGCACAGCGCCTAATTCGTGTTAAAGTCGTCCCATTCATTCAGTTCGGTGCTATTCGCCCCTAGAAAATGCTGGAACGTTCTCGAAAATAGAGGCGGTAAAACGACCACTCGACGGCTCGGCGGCAAGAAATGCCAAACAAAAAAGCTCCGCCGCTCAGCTAACACCGAAGCTTCGCGCACTCTTGAGGAGGCGCGCGTGGCCTTGCCAATGCAAAAGCGCTCCGATGATTCTAAAATGGAGAAAGAGGGAAATTTTTAGATATTGAGCATCTCTTGCTAGGGGGTATGTCCCGCGGCGTCAGCGTCCGCACTCACACTACGTACGCGCAACTCTCCTCTTTCCTGCTCTCCTACAGCGGCGCGTTGCTCTCTCCACTTCACTCCTACCACCTCCTTGCGCTTCTCCTGCGTTCTCGCTTCTGCTCTCGCGGCGCTTTCGCTACTCTCCTCCTCTAGTCTCCTCTCCTTCAAGTGTGAACATAAAGCGGGTAGAGCGCTGCGCGCGTTCAGTGCAGCGCTTGCTTCGGTTGACTCCGTTGATGCTTCCGATCAATTGTGATGAAAGCAACAGTCCCGTCAGTGTGGGCGGACGCAAGCACGCGTCAGCATCAGCCCAAACACTAATAGCAGCATTATCTACACTCAAGACAAATCTGCGAAACGAAGGGCATGCGACGCTGAATGCAAATGCTTGAAGCGAGCGGCGGACCCTAAACTTCGTCAGCGCGAAGCAGCTTCAAAGCGTCAACGTCGAACAGCGGATCCTGAGATTCCGCAATGTCAAGCAGCGTCGGTTCGAGGACGTCGAGCGGCGCTACCGGAACTTCGACAACGTGAAGTGGAACGCAAACGTACGAAGCGAGTGGCGGAACCCAACCTTCGCAAACGGGAAGCCGTTTGTAAACGTTAGCAACGTCTACATTCCCATCGGGGGTTCCGTTGTGTCAGTAGTTGGGTTTGGGAGAAATGTAGGTGAACCCCGCGATGCTCCGCATCCTACTCAGGGTTCTCCTCGCGAAGATGGGGTAATTTTTACTGACGGCGGTGGGCGCGTTATGTGTTGTGCCCTCTCCGCGCCGGCGTGGTTATAAAAAGAAGCCGCGCCGACGCAAACCAGCTACGTTTGAAAGTCGTGATATGACTACTGCACGTTCCAGTTCCTTCATCACACCATCAGCGAGCCGCGCCCTGGAGGACTCCAACGTACTCCCGGGCCTCGAATCACCATGATCGTCTTGGACGGCCTGGCTTACAACGAAGCCACGCTTCCCAGGTATCCGAATCACTTCTGACAGCGGTGCATCGTCCGGCCCGGTCGGTGAATATTGTTGGACTCCGTCTCTCATATGCATTGAACTGTTCGTTTTTTTTTTTTTGTTAACCGCTTCACTTCGTAATATTCATTTATTAACGCTCTGGTTCATATCATTTTGTTTATTTTGAACTGTTTTTTGCATTGGGATTCGATATAAGTTGTCTGTCTATCGATTCGCTACCTCGTGTTTGGCAGTATTTTGGGTAGTCTTTGGGCCGTCTTTGTGCTGTTTTCTTTCAAGGCTCCTGCTCATTCTTGCCGCTCTGGTCGGCGAAAGCCGCACATCAGACGGCCACCCCCCTTGTCACCTTTGCCCTGTGGATTCGGTGGGGTTTGTTGGCTCTCTTGCGTCGACTCCCCATATCTTCTGACAGTGCACCCTATTAAAGAGTCGCTAACACTTGTACATGCGCAAAAAATGTGTAATATGCTATAGTTAATCAGGTGTAAATAAAAACAGCGTAAATGTAGGCAATTTTGAAGAAATCCACGAATATCATAAAGCAACAAGAGAAGACCCAAGTTTCACATATGTACGTGGAACACACGTCTTCAACATTGGGAATGAAACAGCACATAACGTTTGTCAAAAAGCGTCAGATTGGGTACATTTGTGAACATGCTGAAAGTTGCGTAACGTAGAAAAATGTACTTATTAATGTACATCTAGTACTTTATTATATCTATGCTAAACCGGAGACACAAGGTTATTTCCGTCAAGGAGTACTGAGAAATATTCTTTTTCTTACCTTCCACTTAGAAGACAATGTATAAACCGCACAACTGCACCCAAAAAATGTCAAGCATTGAGATAATTAAAGTTTCGCTTTCCATGATGGACGCAACCAAATATTACAATCACTGTCGTAAAGAAACCTGTCACCGAATATTCCTGATATGAAATAGTGTGCAAAAACCCCATTCTGAATGTCATCAGATCGAACACAAACTTTATAATGGGACTTGTCCCTGCGTTCTTTACCAGCTACGGCTGTTAGTCGATGCCGTGCAAAAAGTAAGATATCGCCAATATTATGGAAAGAACACAGATATCCCCGCACGGGCACCTTGAGTAATTTTGGTGACGGTATTGGCGACACCGCGCACCCCTAGTACCCACACTCACACTGTAATCAACCCTGCTAGGAGTGTTAAAGAGAAGGGCAGGAACCACAAATGGTGGCCGTCGGAGCCCAGGTCAAGCTCCGGTGCATGGGATACCTGTCTGTTTACCAGACAGGGAGCTCCGGGACCTCTTCAGCTATCAAAGTAAGGCTGACGAATAAAGTACCCCCGTCTCCCTGCTTTTATACTTTGCTGTATGATATTGTGGAAACCCCAACCCAAACGTGATCAGCCCCCGAAAAGGGGCCGCACCAAAGTTTCTTTTCCACTTCTTCCTAACTTGAGCTATCCGAAACCATACAACTACTCTCTCTTCTTACTGATCGAATCAGTTGACCAATTGAAACCTCGTGCTTCAAAGTCAGTATTTCTCGTCTGCAAATTTCTTGAAGGTGTCATGGGCGAGTCATGTAAAGCCAAAAAACAAACAACCAGTGAAATCATTGGTGCTCAGTAGCAATGGTAAGGCTGATACATGTTTTGCACAAACCCGCATCGTCGATGTGGCCATCCAAAACACGCCCCACCCCACAGGTCCCAGTGCGTAATCTCTGAATATGACCTCTTCAATGAAACTGAAGCTGACCGGCTGGAGGGCCTTTGTGGTGAGCGCGTAACTGGTGTCATGCGTATAACAATACGTAGAATATGGCAAACTACACACGAAGAACCTCATCCTAACCTTCGAAAGGTCGACCATCCCCGAATGTTTCAACGGAGGCTTTACCGATGTGCAGTAGGGCCTTACATCCCGAACGCACGGCACTGTTTCAATTGTCAAAGGTTCGGGCATGACACGAACTCCTGCCGTGGCAGACGTAGCTGTGCAAAATGCATCAGCACGTCCATCCATCCGAGAACTCCAATACTGAGAATTTCACCTGCGTAAACTGCACCGGTCTCCACGCTTCATACTAACGGTAATGCGATAAATTCAAAAAAGAAAAGAAAATCAGCAATGTGAAGGTCACGGAAAACATCACCTTCCCAGAGGCGAAAAAAAGGTTTGCCTCTTTCCCCCTTGGGAGGTACGCCGGCACAGCTCGCTAGGTGGCGGAGTAGCGTCTGGTTTGCACAGGGAAACAGTTTAGTGACTCTGGCCTGGTCCCTTCCCCGCCCCCGGCTGGGTTCCTTCAGGCAGACCAACCCGTCACCACACAGCTTGATGAGGCAGCAACGGTTGGGGAGGCAACCATTTTTGTTGGGACCGGTGCTGCTGCCGCCGCTGCCTCCCCGTCCTCCAGTGCGTTGGAGGGTGCCGAAGGGATGGATAAAGGGGTCCCGCATCGGCTCCCACAGCCACCGCACCACCCCTGCCACCTCTGGCGCCCCTGACGCCCTCGGCGGTGGCGGGTCAAACGAAGGGCCCCCGAAAGGGGGCCAAGTACGGGGGGCCCGGTCCATCGGGCACCCCTTTGACATCTGACAAGGAGATTGACGTCCGGCCAATCCTGCCTGCAACGCATCGCAAGGAGCGGCTACCGACGTCGAAACCTACAGAAAAGCCCAAAAAGCCAAATCCTATTGTAAAGCCCCGAAAGACACATGAACACACGTACACACAGGCTGCAGTACCTCTTCAATCTCGATAATGGGAAGAAAAAATATTATTCAATAGAAATGTAGAGGCCTCCCTAAAAATATTGATGATTTCTATGAGACCTGTCATTCGAACCAGCAAAGTGCGTTGTGTCGTCAAGAAATACATTTTAATTCCAATCACACAAATTTCTTCAGAAAGGACAGGAATGGCTGCACACAATCTTCTTGACGTGTGGTCATAACCGCTGGGAAATAGTTAGCATGCCACCCTGTCACTCTGAACACTGTTCTTGATGCTGTAGCAATTCGCACAATATTATTCAGTAGGTTTATAACGGTATGCTCTATTTAAATCACTGGTAAATGTGCACTTCTGAGCTCTGATTTCGAGGCACGGGTTAACCAGCTACTCGAACCATACATTCTGACTGGCGACCTTAATGCGCGCAACTCTTTGGGGTTCCTCCCGAATGAACTCCCGAAGTCGCAGATAGAGAAGTTTCCTACATCCTCTAGAGCATGCCTTTTCAACAAAAAATAGCATACATACCATAACTTAGGTCACACCACATACTCGCATCTTGACATGGCTGTTGGTTCCGCCATTCTCTTACCATGTCTTCAGTGGGGCGTGGACACTGACCCAAATGGTAGTAAATACTTTCGCACTTGCTTAACGTATATAGGTAGTCCATCTTCCCATAAGACGTTTAATAATTCAAAAGCAAACTGGAGTACATTCACAGAAACATCTGAACTACACCACTCGTACATAAAAACCTACACGGGGAGGAAGCTGCCCAACTCATCACGGCGCACATCCTCGACGCCGCCAAAAGTTCATTCCTTAATCCTCCAGTTCGTCCTCCAAACCAAAGAGGCCCTGGTGGAACGAGGTATGTACGAGGGCACGACATTCTCAATACAAGGCGTGGCGTGTCCTTTCCCGGTACCCGACGTCAGATAATCTCATTTCGTTTAAACGGGCAAAGGCTTTTGGGGAGCCAGTACGTCGTGAGGCTAAAAGGGAGAGTTGGCGGACCTTCCTCACTTCGATCAATTCATAAACAGACACTTGCAAGGTATGGACATGAATACGGAAACTTAACGGATTACAGACACACAGCCTGTCTTTGTCAACGCTACATGGGATACAATTAAAGACCAGGCTAACCGACTCGCACAACACTTCCAACTTGTGTCCAGCTTAGCACCCTACATAAGCAGTTTCCTGAAACCTAAAACCGCTTGCGAAAATAGGACCCTGCATGACAATAACAGGTAAAAATCTGGTTACAACCCTGAATTCACCCTCTATGTGTTGAGATCTGCCCTGAGAACTTGTAAACCTTCAGCTCCAGGCGCAGTTAAGATTACGTAACCAGGATATTGCACCTACACCAAGACACTCTTGAAACACTCCAACACCTATACAATAAAATTTGGCTCTCGGGGCAGATTCCAAAATCTTGGAGGGCAGCTATTGTAGTTGCGTTCCTGAAGGAGGGGAAAGAGCCTCCTTCTCACGCCAGTTATCGACCCATCGCCCTCTCACGCTGCCTGTGCAAGCTTCTGGAAAAAATGATCAACAGGAGACTCTTCTACTTCTTAGATTACAATGGTCTTCTGAACAGCTGTCTTGCAGCATCCGGGGCGGGGCGATACCAACGATGAACTGGTTGCATTGGAATCTAATGTAAAAGGTGCCTTCATCTACAACCAGTATTGTATAAGAGTCTTTTTGGATATGGAAAAGGACTGTGACACGGCCTGGTGGTAGGGTATCTTGGGTGACCTCATGTTGTTTGAGGTCTCCGGCAACATGCTGAACACCCTGCTAGCTACATGTCGGATAGGACATTTCGAGTGAGGGTGCGCAGTGCTCTTTCGAATGCATACGTGCAGGGAAAAGGCTTCCCTCAAGGCGGTGTGTTGAGCTGTACACTATTCATTGTTAACATGAACTCGCTCCGGAAAACATTGCCACCAACCACTTCCTGTTCAATATATGTAAATGATGTCCAAATATCTTTTAAGTCTTGTAACTCAACCATTTGTGAACGCCAAGTCCAGCTTAGATTGAAAAAACGTGCTAACTGGGCTGACACAAATGGGTTTAAACTGAACCCTTTAAAAAGTACTCGTGTTGCGTTCTCCCTTTAGCCAAGGATTTATGCGGACCTTGATATCTCTAATCACGGTGTAGTAGTCCCTGTCAGAGGGGAACAGAAGTGCTTGGGCTGAATATTCGATAGTAAACTCACATTATTCCCTCACTTGAAGCTGGTAAAACAGAAATGCCTAAAAACAATGGATATTCTTAAAATCCTGTCACACCAATCATAAGGTGCTGATAAGCAGCTCCTCCTGTACCTTTATACAGTTGTGGTAGCATCTAGCTTGGATTATGGCAGTGCCGTGTATAGGTCAGCGAAGAAAGCGGCTCTAAAATGCTTGACCCGGTGCTGCATTTGGGGCTTCGTCTTCCTGTGGCGCCTTTCGCACTAGCCCCTTTACAAGGCTCTATGCAGAGTGTCACAAATGGTTTCTAAATAACCAGAGGTTAAACACTGACTTGCTGTGTGTTTCCAAAATCGTGCCCATGACAAATCATCCTTCTAATTTCAACGCTCATGAAGCATCCTTAAGCGACTCTTTTTAAAACCTCCATCAATTTCCATGCCTTTACCTCTAAGAGTGAGAGAAGAAGCTTCAGAGTGAGGAGTGCCATTTTCAGACACCCACAAGACACCCATTTTTGATATTATTGCGCCGTGGCTACTCCGGGCTGTGCGTTGTGACCTGTCTTTTTTGCAATTAAAAAAAACAGTGCACCAAGAGTAGCTATCGTGCAGCAATTCCTCTTCCTGCCGGAGAAGCCCCAGTGCGCAGAGTATTACTGGGATGCATCAAAGACAGCTACGGCTGTGTGATGTGCTGCGCACAGACCGCACTTTAGTGTCTGTAAAAGAGTCAACCCTCACAACACCATTTTTGCGGCTGAAGCACATTGCATTTTACTTGTTTTACATCACATCGTACAACATCAAATTTCAAAATTCACAGTGTTTACAGATTATCCCAACGTTGTACGTGCACTTTTGTAGAGAAAACGTTGAAAGAGTTTGTAATAAATCTTTGGCTTTTTGTGGGCGCTGTCCCTGTGTTTAAGCGAAGTTCGAATTTCTCTGGAGAACCAGCGGGGAAATTTGAAATAAACCTGCTTATGAAGGGAGATGTACATTACTACGTAACTCATAACAAATTCAATAAATCGTCGAACCTGTTCGTCAACATCATTGACATCAAAAACACTTGGCCATTCAGCGGATGAACAAAAGTGATACAGTAAAACATAAACTCCCCGCTTGAAAGCATATCAAGGGAGTGCACAATCGTTAACACCGCCGTAGCGATGCTGGGTGGTGACAGAGAAACAGACATTAAGAGTGGGGTGAAACTTGTCGGGGTGTACAAGAGATATATCGGAAGCACACAGTTGTACGTTTTTTAAGCTTGAGAAATACACGTCTAGGACATTCGGAGAATAATACCCAGAAGACGATATGTCATTGAAAATAAAAGTTTAGCTAATTACAATAGCAGAAAATTTGGATGTCCAAAGATTTCCAGGAATTTCGGAGGGTTTAGTACATAGGCCTCGAGCATTTTGACAGTATATGTCAAGAATGTCGCTCTTACTTGCCATGCTCAGTAATTTCACAGCTTTGCACCATGCCAGGTTAGAACTTCCCTTAGAAGGTCTTGAAGAGGCAGTACTTTTGCCCAGGAGCCTTGAAACTCCTCGTCAACAGTTACGAAAGAAGAAAACGAGTCGTTCTTTGTCTTAAGGTGTTTGCACGACAATGGCGTGAATTGCACAGTTGACAACTGTGCAAGAAGTTGGGCAGATGTTGTGTTAGCCGAGAATTTTGAAACGAAGATTGCTCTGGAGCTCGGTAGTCGGCATACCACAACCAACTCAGAGGCTTCTGGTGCACTCGCATAATAAGGGCTACTTATCTCGTGGGAGTTTGTCGGCGGGCCAATAAATGCAGTGCCGGACAGTAAAGGGTCAGAGAAAAAACCATCAAAATGGAGCCCAAAGCCCTCAACACCGTATCTGGTTGACTGCTCAACTCTTCTATGGACGCCAAAGAGACTCGCCGACGCACGCCACTGCCGGCGACGAAGAAAAGGCGAACGCGCGTGAAGCGTCCTCGTCTCGTGCCGGCCAAGGAAGACACCGGGACACTGTCGCTCCAGGAGCCCTTAATGGGAAAGCTGGTTCGTCTCGTGCCCGCCCAAGGAAGGCACAGGCAATAATGTCGCTCCAGTTCCTCCGGGGACTGGGCCTTCAGCAAGAGAGAGAGAGAGAAACAACTTTATTTTTTTTCTAGAAAGCCAGAAGGGGAAGGAGTGGGATTTCCCTGCCCTTCTTTTCAGTCGTCGGCCAGGAATCCTTGACCCCTCGCGGCTTCTACAGCTTCTTGGATCAGTAGTTGCTGTATTAGTTTTTCGGAGCTGAGCAGCGCCGTCTCCCATTGCTCCTCATTAAAGATGTTTATTCTTTGTGTGTGTTTTTGCTTTTCTCTGCATGGCCATATTATGTGTTTGAGGTCTGCCCTTTGGCCGCATGTATTGCAAAGGTCGCTGACTGCCCCGGGGTAGTAGTAGCTATACTGAAGTGGGTTAGGGAAAGTTCCTGTCTGTATTTGTCGCCAAGCGATGGCGTGGGATCTCTTCAGATTGCCGTGTACCTCTGGGTGCTTTTTCCTTCTGCATCTATAGTGGTGCAAGATTTCTCTATATGTTGTGAGTGGGTCTCTGTCATCCGCTGTTTCATCTGGCAGTGTGTGCGCAAGGGGTTGGGGGCTCGGCAGACTAGATCTCGAGCAGCCTTCGTTGCGACTTCGTTGCCAGGCATTCCGGAGTGCACTGGAGTCCATATTAGTGCGGTTTTGGGTTCAAGATCTCCTTTTATGTCTTTAATATTACTGTATGCTGTGTCGAGATGTACCCTCGTGAGAAGTTTAGGATTGCTGTCTTCGAATCGCTAATTATTCTTTTTGCCTTTCCGGTAGCCATGGTGAGGGCTATTGCCGCCTCCTCTCCGCTCTTCGGGTATTTGGTCATAACCGTGCAGGCTGTCACAATAGATCGCGTATTGTCCACGACTACACATCGCATAGATTTTCTTTTAGGTCCTTGTTGTAAGGCCGAATCTGTTTATAGGGTACCTTCTAGTTCACCATATTTCTTGTGGAGAGCCTTCGCTCTCTCCTGTCTTCTTTCTTGGTTGTAATTTGGGTGCATGTTCCTTTGGATGCTGGCTATGATTACGTTTCTCTGATTTTTGTGTCCATTTCTTGTTTGGGTCCCTGCTGCTGTGTTCTGGTTCTGATGTTTAGTTTGTCTAGGATGCATCTGCCTGTTTTGCTCTTTGAGAGTCTCTCGTGCCGTGCTAGTTGCTGGGCTTCGATTATCTCATCCAGCGTGTTGTGTAGTCCAAGGGCCTCCAGCTTCTCATTTGAGCTGCTGATCGGTATTCCTATGGCCCTTTTGTACGCTCTTTTGATCAGGCTGTTTAGCGTGGTCTTTTCTCCCGTTTTCAATTTCAAGAAAGGAGTCGTGTACGCAATTCTTGATATTATAAATGCTTGTATGAGTCTTATTATATTGCTTTCTTTGAGGGCGTGGTGTCGATTAGTTACCCTGGATATGAGCCTGATGGTTTGGTTTACGTTTCTCTCCAGGACGTTGACCGCTTCGGTGTTTGAGCCGTTTTCTTGTATTCTGAGGCTTAATATTTTGATAGCGTTCACCGTCGGAATGGGTCTGTTTTGTAGGGTGAGCGTGATCATCTCATATTCTCTTGGCGTTTCTTTGGTCGAATTTCTGTACTTCTTAACCAGTAGTTCCGATTTCTAGGGGGAGCATTCCAGGCCTCTCGAAGATAAGCACTCCACAACCTTGTTTACAGCTTCTTGTAATGTGCTTTGTATGTTGCCATCACTGCCTCCTGCCACCCATATTGTGAGGTCATCTGCATAGATGGTGTGGTTGAGGTTCTCAATTTTATTAAGTTCCTCAGGGAGGTCTATCATCGCCATGTTGAAAAGAAAGGTGATAACACCGAACCTTGCGGTGTTCCTCTATTAATCATGTCAAATTCCTTCCATTCGATTTCTCCAATCTTTATCTTGTCAGTTCTGTTCTTGAGAAAATTTTCTACGTAGTAGAAGGCCTTTTCACCGAGTCCAAGTTTGTCAATGGAATTTAGTATCGCATCGTGGCTGACCCTGTCGAATGCTTTGGTGATGTCTAGTCCTAAAAGGGCTCTCGTGTCGAAGATAGATGATCCATCTCCGTCGATGATTGCTTGTTTTAATTGTAGGAGTATGTCCTGCGTCGATAGGTTTGCTCTAAACCAATAATCGTGTCTGGGTAGAGGCCATTTGACTCCATGTGTTTTTTGAGTCTGTTTAGGATTATATAATCGAGGAGCTTTCCCAGACATGATGTCAGGGAGATTGGAATAAGATTGTTAATAAGTAACTTTTTTCAAGGTTTGGGAATCAAGACTACGTTGGCTGTCTTCCATGTTTGAGGGAGTTGGCCCTTGTTCCAATCTTGATTGAAGAATTTGGTGAGTGCTTCTATGGAAGCGTCATCCATGTTTATTATGATCTTATTTGTGATGCCTTCTGGGCCCGGCGCCGAATTCGGCTTGAGTTCCTGGATAGCCGCCCTGACCCCACTCTCCGAAATCGGCCTGTCGAGTGTGGGGTTCGGCGCACCTTGGTATTTTCCGTTGTGGTTCTTGAGTTGATGCGTTCCTCCAAAATATTTTTCTCGGGTGTCTTTGATTAGGTCCTCTTGTGTGCCTTCGTACAGGGGAATAAACTTCTTTAGGTTTACTCCTTGGGCCGTTTTGATGCCTTCTGGATTAATTAGATGCCTGAAGATGTTCTAGGTTTTCGCTAAGCTTATCTGCGAGTCCATTGTGGTGCACATGTCGTGCCAGTTTTGTCTCGACAGTTTGTTTGCATGCTCTTGTATTTGCTTGTTTATCGTTGCTATTTTCTTTATGAGGGTTTCGATATGTTTTGAGAGCCAAGTCTTTTGTGTAGGCTGTTCTTTGCCTCCCACATGTGTAAGAGTCTGCTTGCTGCAGATCGGCTTCTTGTGGTATTGTTTTCGTGGCTGTCCCAGCATCCTCTTGTAGTTGCGATCCATTCATGGATATCCTTTATTTCAGCGCAGTGTTCTCCTTCTGCCTCTTTTCTTGCATACCTAATCTCTCTGAACTTATCCCATTCCGTAATGCGGATTTCTTTCCCTTTACGCTTTTGAGGAGGTCCTGTTTGCAATGTACTTTGTACTATGTAGTGGTCGCTTCCGAGATTTTCGTGTACGTTAGCCCAGACGAATTTCTCTCTCAAGTTTTTGGTGAACGTTAGGTCGGGTGTCGTGTCTTTGCTGACGCTGTTGCCCGTTCTTGTTGGAAAACTCGAGTCGGTTTGGAGAGTGAGGCCGAGGTTTTGGGCGTCCATCCATAAGGTACGGCCTCTTTTGGTCTCTCTGTCGTATCCCCATTCCGCGTGGTGAGCATTGAAATCACCTACTATTACCAAAGGGTATTTGTCCGCAATCTTTGTGACCCTCTTCAGTAGGTTAGTCAACCCATTCTTTTCTTTTGGACTACTGTAGAGGTTCAGTATGAAGAGGCTGCTTTGTTTTCTCTTTCTTCCAGCTATAACTTCGGTGAATGCATGCTCTATAGTTTGTATTCCGGTGTCGTGTTGGAGGGTTGGGATATTTCTTCTAACCAGCGTCGTGACCGTTTCCTTCCCGTGCTTGTTGATCCCGTTCAGTTCAGCAAGCCGAGCTTGCGCAGAGGGTGCCTAGAGAAAGAGAGAAAGAATAAAATTTATTGGTAGAAAAATGGTTGCAATGGGGCTATTTTCGCTCAGCCGGAGTGGTTTGTTATTCACCGGTTCCCATATGCTTCCCGAGCATCCTCACCTCTGTGGATCAGCCGAAGTTGGTCTTGCAGGGCGGGGCTGGTCAGCAAGATCTCCCATCGCTCATACTCTAGGCTGACGGAATCAACAAGAATTGGGCTGGACTTGAGTTTTGTGCATTCTCCGATGGTGTGTTTTAGGGTGCCTGGTTTTGAGCATATGGGACATTCTTTTGCGTATTTATTTTGGTACGTGCGGTTGGGGATAAAGAGTGTGGGAAAGAGGCTGCCTGTTTATGTCGATATATTGATTGATTTTCTCTGGATAGTTTAGGATGAGGGCGCGGAAGGCTTTCTCTGTTCTCCCTGTAATGTTGGAGGATTTCTGCGTATTTCGGTTTTGGGTGCATCCCTTCTTCCGTTTCCTCTGTGGTCCGGAGGTTTACGTCTCGGGCCTGTCGATGGGCGAATTCGTTGCCCTCGATCGAGGAAGGCGCCGGGACCCAAATGAGTTCAATTCTTGTTTCCGGGGGTTTCCTTCTTATCAGGATTCTGGCAGCAGTTTCTGAGATCCGTCCTGTTCTGTGTCTGTTGTTGGCTTTTATTGAGTCCATGAGAATTGTCGCTGTACCAGGTTGCGTTAGCTCCAGTGCTATGGCCGCCTCTTCCGCTTCCTCTGGCTCTGTAGTGTACAATGATGCACAGTTCGCTACTTCGTGTACTGTGGACACTACTATAGTTGCTTTGTTGGAGAAATTAGGTAGGGCAGCGTCAGTGTAGAGTATTCCCTCATGTCTCTTTTCTTTCAAGAGTTTGTTATTGCTTTTACTTTCACTTTTTTTCTTCCTTTGTTTCTGTTGGGGGTCCATGTTCTTTGTGGTTGTCGGTCTCGATTTGTGAAGCCAATTGGTCTGGGACTTGTCGCTCCATGACGTGTGGCACTTCCAGCCACAGAGCAACAAGGACGACCACAAGAAGCGAGGGACAAAGCCCCGACCATGAGATGCTTCACATCTAGTAATACAATAATATTCAATCAATCAATCGGACTTTATTAAAGTGCCCCGGAACAGCCGAAGGCTTCGTTCTGGCGCAGAGGAAAAAATATCCCGCATTGAAAAAAATTAGCGGCTGGCACATAAACGGTCAGTAACAAAGGTTGGTGAGCGAAGAACAATAAAAACTGAAAATTCCACACAGAATATAATTATGAGTGGTGTCAGAACTACATTACACAACTAACAGAGACTGCAAATTATGGTACGTTGCAAAAACACATCGTACAATGACCATAGCAAAGGGCTGAAGAATGAATTATACAAAAATGTATAAAGCAAAGTACAGAAAATATTTGTAACTATTCATAGAAAGTGATGAGTTATAGAAACTTTTGTTGCTGTGTCATACCCGGGCCACCTAAAAATACGTATGAAGACTTGACTACAGAAGTGCGTCATAGTACATACAGCGTTTACGCCCGCAGCACCAGCATCATGTACGAACAAATGAGAACAAACTGTGTTAAAACAATGCACACATGAGGAAAATAACTGAAGAACACGGGAACTGTAGAAAGGAAGTTAGCGCGCCACGGCTAACTGCTCGGCCAAAAACTCTGGAACGGGACGGCAAAAAATATCGTTGTCTGGAGTGAAAACTATATAGTAGTTGCCTCTATCGACAGGAGAACATCTGCTAAGTTGTGCAGCCGTGTGTAAAGGGTGGTTGATCCTTGTTGCTTTTTTCTGAACATGAAAACCGATTGCTGCAAGCAGTTCCCTTGAAGAAATTGTACCATGAAGCAGTTTGTATAAGAAAAGAAGGTCTGAGCGGGTTCGCCGCTAACTTAGAAACCGTTATCGCGAGCAGCTCAGAGGGAAAATGATGCATAAATATTATTAAAACTTTATTCTGTACACGCTCTCCAAGTTGACAATTTGATATTCAGGTTCCATTCCAAAGGACAGAGGCATATTCAAGTTGAGGAATACATAGTGCCATAAAACGTTTTATGAACGAATGAGGAGACTTGAATTCTTGCAAAAACCTGCATACAGCCACAACCGAGCGGAGCGCCCGCCGAGTCAGCAAAGCGACATGAGGCGAGAAAGTTAAGGTGCTGTCGAAGTGCAGTCCGAGTTCTTTGATCTCACCGACTGTACACAGAAAACCGTCGTCAATACTGTAGCGAAAGAGCAAGAGGTTCGTTTTTCGGGTATAAGATTTGACCTTTGTTTTCGCCGGATTAAGATTTAGTCAGTTATGTGAGCACTAGATAGCAAATAAGAATATATCTGGCTGGAGGGCATCAAGTCATCGATGGACTTTATACGTCTTATTTTTTTTATGTCTTCAGCATAGGGAAGAAGACTTTTTTTGCGACTGACACATCATTAAAAAAAAGGAGAACAAGAGAGGGCCCAACGAGAGTCTCGGGGCACACCGCTTGTTGATTTATACATAGAGGAAGTCTGCCCATTAACGGTAACGAAACTCAACCGTTTGCTTAGATAGCTACCCAGCAATGCCACGAGTGGTGTATCAATGGGGGACTGCAAAAGCTTATCAAGTAACAACGCGTGGCAGACAACATCAAATGCTCTGCTCTGGCCACAGTAGACAACGTCCAACTCGCATCGCTCAGAAAGTGCTGCGGAGGCCTGCTCCATGAAGCATGAGATATTAGTTGTTGTCGACCTTCCTGACATAAAACCATGCTGTTTACTTGTATGAAACTGCTGTACAGAACTTCACAATTCCTTCTGCAGCGCAGCCTCAAAAGGCTTGGAGGCAGCACAAAGGAGAGAAACTGCTCTATAGATTTTGTATAAGATTTGGTGCCTCACTTTAAAATGTGGCGCACTCGAGCAATTTTCCACTTACGAAAAAATGTGTTTGTTTTTAGACAGTGATTGAATATTGCATTTAAAAGAGGAACAAAATGTTGCTCAATGTTTTAAAATAGAGGGAGGTATTCCGTCAGGGCCACACGACCGTGACGGTTTCATGCGCCTTAAACAATGAAGCACCAACTGCTCCTCCATTTGTAATATGGTTAACCCTGCACATTATTCAACATTACGTTTATTTCACTGTCATCTGGCTGTGCATATGCAGTATAAATTGCTACTCAATATGGTTGGCAACGTCTCGAACGTCTTCCCTAGAGGAATCAACAAGACGGATTTGCTCATTGAGTTATTGTTATGGGATTGAATATATTTCCAGTATGTTGCAGGCTGGTAATTAACGCTGCTCTCCACAGATTCGAGAAAACAGCGCTGGTCCCGCTCATAAAAACGTTTACAAGTTTTACGGTAAAAGCGGAAGTCTTTTTTCTATTCATCAAGCCAGGTTTTCACATATTTTCTATAGCAGCGATCTTTTACCTTAAGGGTGGTACGAAGTTTATTAGGGAACCAAAAGGGGTGTTTTTTTAACGGCATGGTTTCCACGTGTGTATAAACTGCTTCATGCTGCTTTTGACTATTTCAGTTAACCGCTAGAGCTGCGCATCGCAATCAGGGAGTTCTTGAATTTCCAACCAATCGAACGAAGAAAAAAGGTGTACAAGCCAATGTTATTATATGGGCATAACAGTAGGGAGGGAATTCATTATTTTTCAGTATAGCACTGCGACGCTGAATCCCGACGGGAGCAGAAACTAGAAAAGGAGGATAAAGCATGTCTGGTTTGAAAAAGAGATGTCAGACAACAATACTCGCGCGTTTTGAATGTCTGAAAAGCAAAGATCTAAGATATTTTAAAGCTGTTTTTTTTTATTATTAAGTGGCACCAAGCATGTGAAGTCTACGAATTCTAAATTGATGCTGGATGTTTGCTTTACGTACTAATTTTAATGTTTTGGTAACAAGTTTTCATTGTACACCCTGTGTATTGAAGTAACCCAGATTGATATGCGGTTGATTCGGGTGCAATGAGCAAACTGCTTCTACAGATGTTAGGAGCTTTTTTACACGACAATATAGGAACATCAGGTTGAATGTAAAACGCCCATAGTAAAAGCCTCTCACCGCCAGTGAGAAGCATGTCCAGCCAGACACACTCATTGTCGCCCTCAAAATCATGACACCGCATAGTTTAAAAAGCGCTATCGACCGCAACTAACTCCCTCACTCCATTTTGTTTCACCCCAGAAAGTCCCTATCTTTACTGAAGGCTTGGTAATTTTTGTGAAATGAATCCTAAGACCTAATGTCATCAGAAAGCCAGGTTTCGGAAATAAGAATAATAGGAAAATGAAAACAAATCGCATTTGAAAAGAGCTCAGTCGCTTTGGTGCGGAGGCTGCGCGCATTCTGATTATAGATGTCCACCATTTTGTACCTTTTATTCGTCATTTTCAACATTGCTGGGTCATAATATTTCGGCAGGCAGCCTGCCATGGAAGGGTTTGTAAAGACAGCCCTTGGGACAGAAGAAAGTACAAACCAGGCGCTGGAAAAAACCTTCGTCGACTTTCACAGAGAAAGAGGAGTATGATGTATACTTAGTTTTCAGATGCTGGCAAGCCAGAGGTAGGACCTGCACTGTGGACAAGTGATCCGTCAATTGCGCTGAGGTGGTGCAAGGTAACAGCTTTGCCTCAACGATATGCCTAGCACGTTTCGAACGCTGGACTAGAGATGCGACACAAATCAGACGCACCGACAAACGCCGCACGCCCGCTTCGTTTGCTTGTCAGGGGCGAATGATCGCAACGTCCCTCGGGGGCCACAGCTGCTGTTGACGAGGTTGCCGGTGACGGCGTCACCTGCTCCGGCGTTGAATGGGAAGTTGTTCCGCCTGTTTCCGCCACAACCGCGGCGAGCGATGAATGGATTCCACGCTGCGGGGAAGGTGTCGGCTGTACCCCATCGAGCTGAGGTGTCAGAGAGGAGGCAGGCCGTTAGGGAGGTAGGGAACCAGCCCGTGGTAGCCGCTCCCTTCGAAGGCTGCGCACTTCCACCCGCACCGAAACAATTATTCCTGCCAGCCGTGCGAAAGCACGTGCGTTCTCCCTGCCCAGGCGGTCGTTGGTCTCTCTGAACTTGGAGACCTCGAAGTCCCGCGAGAGCGTTGAAGAGAATTTTGCGGAGTTCCACTGCGTCTCTGCCAAGGTGGCCCGGTCGGGTAGCGTCTTCATGTTGATGCGAACACGGGGAAATGGCCTGGCTCTCTTTGACAGACCTGGCACTAGGATTACCGGCAGCCTCCGTCACCGAGGACGCAGAAATTGCACAGTAATGGCCGCTCACCAGTCTTCAGAGCTTGCAGCTCCATGTCCGGCAGCTGGATACATTAGGAGTGCGGACGTTTTTCCCCGACGTGCATTGAAAAAAAAACTCCTGTCTGCCGTAAAAAACTGCGGAGCACAGCCCACAGACGTCTGTACTGGGTGCCATCTTGGCCGCAGGATGGCGCCCAGTACAGTATAATAATATAATAATATATCAATTTGTGTAGTATATCAACATCAATAGTCATAAATCGAATATTATTTAGTAAATAAACAATAATAAAGTGTTCAGGAAAAGCCGAAGCCTTCGTGCTGGCACGCTGAGAGGGGAAGTGAAGGGGGAACCTAAATATATCAGAGGCGTACAGTAGACAGTCAGCAGAAAATTCTAATAAATAAAAAATCTAAATACCGTGAAATTGAAAAATAAAATATTGCATGCAAAATACATAGCCCAATTAGTATAGATGATAATGTATAAAACATTGCAAAAATCTGTCTACAACAAGCATAACAATAGCATAAAGTAAGTGGAAGAAAGATGTCTACAAGTACGGGGTAACATGAAGCCTCACATTCACATGAATTCGCGAAACAAAATACGGGAAAATATTTAGGGATAATAAGGACAGAATATCATAAGATCTAGAAAGATGTGTTACAGTGCCTAGCCTGGTGCCTTAGAAATGAGCGATGTAGGAAGAGTTCACTATAAAGTTTTTTACACAGTACGCACAATTACACACCCGAGGATCAACATCAGACAACGAACAAATGAGAAACGACTCTTGGAAAGCAACCCACACGCGAGGAAAATAATACAAGAAAAGTAGTACTGGCGAAATGAAGTGCGCACGCCACTACTACTAACCCGACCAAAAACTCCCGAAGGAGCGGTGAAAAATATCGAGTTCTTCGGAGGGAAAGTTATATAGACGCTGCAGTCTATGGATAAAAGAACATCGTCTAAATGCTCCAGCTGCATTAAAAAGGTGGTTATTACTTGCTGCTTTTTTCGGAGCACGACAACTGATTAATTCAAGCAGTTCCGGATAGGAAAAAGCTTTATGGAGCAGTTTGTTTTCACAAACTGCCGCCGAAGCTTGTGTGATAAATTTAGCAAGATTAGTATTTGGTAATAAGACCGAGAAAAAGACGTGGAGATTTGGTATCACAACGGTCTTGACGCAGGCAGCAAGAACTTTGTGCACAGCTGACTCGAAGCATTTTGAGGCGACACAAATTAGTGAGATCTGGCGATAGTTACTAACAATAGACTTATCACCCGTTCAAAAAAAGGAAAAATTCGAGTGATCTTCCATACACGAGAAAATTTGCCCAAAAATCAACCGTTATGATTTGGGGAAGTTAAAACAGGAACAAAAATGCTGCCGAAAGCCTTCATAAGAAATGCTGGAATTCCATCTGAATTACAGGAAATAGATGATCTCATAGCCTAAAGGGTATCATTTACAAGTATTTGACAAATTAGATATTATTGAACAATAGGCCTGAGGCGTTAGCATAAGGCAATTGAAATACAATATGAAAGTACTGAGCAGATCTGGTGGCAACATCGTTAAATTGTTCACCATGGAAATTAGGCAGGCTAATGTGTTCTCGAAACTCCCTAGAACAGCTACGTACATACGTCCATATGTCAGCTGGTTTCTGAGGTACAGCAGACACAAACGACTCTATATAGAGCGGTAATCACGTCGGTAGAAGCTTTTACAAAGTGAGCGATACCGACAAGACTCCACTTAACACTTGTCAAGCCCTGAATGCTTTCTTCTTTTTTGGTGGTGTCTTTGAGTGTAAGCGAAGTTCGAGTTAGGAGAACCAGTGGGGAAATTTGAAATAAACATGCTCATGAAGAGAGATGTACATTTCGATGCCACCCATAACAATTTCATTAAAACGTCGAAGCTGTTTGTAAACATCATTTAAATCAAGACCACTTGTCCATTCAGCGGATGAACAAAGGTTATACAGCCAGACATAATCTCCATGCTTGAAAGCACATCAAGAGAGTGCACAATCGTCAGCACCGCTATAGCGATGCTGGGCAGCGACAGAGACAGAGACAATATAATGGGGGGAAACTTGTCGTGGTGTACAATAGATATAATGGAAGCACACACTTGTACGTTTTTAAGCTTGAAAAGTACACATCAAGGACACTTCCATAATATCTTTCTATGTAGCCGAACTGCTGCATGGACGTGAACCATTGAAAATGTAATAGCACGCTGCATTTCTGCGCTGCCTAGTGTTTTTTGTGCTGAAGAGAAAGACGGTTCCAGTGAATACCTGAGCAATAACGTCGTGAAGCTTAATTAGAGTGTGCATATGAAATATTTTTCCTAGATGTGAGCTTTCAATTATATTGAGAAGGTAAGATAACCTGGGATATAGGAAATGCACTGTTTTGCATCTTCTTGCCCCTCTTGAGGCCAACCTAAAGCCAGACTGATTCCTCTAGGGTCTCGAGGTGAGCACACCGCACGCATTCCACAGAGTGATCAATGGGAATGAGAATACCGTGACATTTTTGCGTAGGCCTATTATTTATGTCGCTTGGAAAAATTTTATACGTCGGACGAAAATTGTGGGTAGACAAGATCTCATTGCAAAGACAACTTCCCCTAATTAAAATGGCAGAACATTTGGAGCACAAAACATTTCTAAGAAATTTGAAGGACCTATTGATGAGACCTCAAGCATTTTGACAGTATGTGTCGAGAATGTCACTCTTACTTGTCATGCTCAGTTTTTTCACAGATTTACACCGTGCCAGGTTATAACTTACCTTGGAAGGACTTGAAGAGGCAGTCTTTTTGCCCAGGTGCCTAAAAACTCCTCGTCAACAGTTACGCAAAATAAATACGAGTCGTTCCTTGTCTTAAGGTCTTTGCTCGACAATGGCGTAATGTGCACAGTCGACAAGTGGGCAAGCGGTTAAGCAGATGTTGGGTTAGCTGACAATTATGAAACGAAGATTGTTCTGTAGCTTGGTGGTCGGAGTACCACAACCAACTCAGAGGCTTCTGATGCACTCCCATGAGAAGGGCTACTTATCTCGTGTGAGTTTTTTGGCGGGCCAATAAATTCAGTGTCGGACCAGAGACGACAAAAAAAAGCCTTGAAAATGGAGCCCAAAGCACTGAACGCCGTACCTGGTTGACTTCTGAACTCTTCTATGGACGCCAAAGTGTTCGTAGAATAAAGGAGGGGGCCGCCTTCACTAGTTGCACCGGCGGCGGGTGCGGCGAAGGACGATCTCGTGTGGAAGCCGGGGTTCGGTTACGTCACGGTAGTATGGCAAGGTTAGCAGGATGAGAGGAGCGGGCGGGGAAGTCGCCAGCCGCCCGAGCTCTTTTCTCAGGCACCGAACTTCCTGTCGCTCGGAAGCAGCCATTGCTACCTGCTGGGCAAGCCCAGCCGTGTTGTCCCGATAAAGACGCCCGTTTTTGGTTCAGCTCAGTTAATTGTAATATTAATCAATGGATCAATCAATCATCTTTTTTACGTGCCAAGGAACAGACAAAGGCCTGAGTTCTGGCGCATGGATGGTTACATAAAACAAGATGCAAGTAACATATTGCAAGAAACAAACAAGCGACAAGGCTCACACAATATCCAGTAGTGAAAATGACATAAGTACAACACAGACGCAGCGTGGGTACATGTAAAAAAAGAAGTTGCCTTTGTGGCTCCATTTGCGGTAAACACCAGACAGCGACAGATAATAATCAATCGAAATATCAATCAATAAACCTTTTATAAAGTGCCCAGGAAGAGGCGAAGCCTTGGTGCTAACACACTGAGAGGGTAAAAAAGGGCGCAATATAATAATATTTAATCAATCAATCAATCAATCAATTATCAAATCAATCGACTAAGCTTTATTTTCAATGCGAAGAAACAACCCTAGGGTTTTTGTACTGGTACACCATATAAAAACATTAATAAAACAAAACTAAAATTTAGGCGACAAACACACAAAACCATTTGTATGATAGAAACAATAAAGTAAAAATAGCTGCAAAAATGTCGGAAAACAAAGCAGCAGAAAAAAACAGAAAAGAAAAACAGGAAGTCCAGTTTTGCAAGCTGCGACTCTTGGAAAGCAAAACGTTCAAGGAACGTGAAAAATAGGCAAAATACAAGCAAATACGTAATGAACATGACCGAGATAGATAACACTCATCAAAACGAAAGTTTTAAAAGAAAATATTGGGAAGTTTTTAAATGGAAAAAAAGTTCAGTGTTACAAGCACGGAGACTCAAACCTACAGAAATTCAAGCAAAGCAAAACCAGGAAAAGTGAAAATCAGACAAGCAAGAACATCGTTTTTTAAAAAAAACGGCACATCAATTTGAAGTGACATAAAGGCTCTTAGGCTACAAGAATTTTCAAGACATCAGAGAACAAGGAAAAAGAGGACTGGAACATATCAACACGACCGAAATATTCATTTTATGCACATTGTATTCTGCAGATGGACGAGCGTCATCTACTTTATGAATCTGATCTTTAAGTGCGAATTGTTCGGAAAAGTTTGCTTGGCAAGTTCACATTGATAGATGTAAACAAATCACCGCACAAAATATCATCATAAAGAAGTTTATAAAGAAAGATAATATCAGCTCGCATTCGTCAACATCAAAAGGAAGGAATGTTTTTCAGAAAAGACATGATGCCGTTTGCCTCTTCTTGCACAGGACGAAAACAGTGCCCAAAGATAGAAAGGAACCTATTTTGAACCCTTTCTATAAGGTCACTATTGGACTGGCAATTTATATTCCGAACAAGAGCCCCGTAATCAAGAAGAGGCAAGGAGAGAGCCGAATACCACTTTAAGAAAGGAAGAGGATCTTTAAACTGTCTAGAATATCGGCAAACAGCACCCAGACATCGAAGAGAGCGTCGGATAATTTGGGTAGTGTGGGAAGAGAAAGTCAGAGAAGAATCAAACAGTGCTCCCAAGTCCCGAATTTCGGTAACCCTCGGCATTGCAGTTCTTGAAATTCCATAAGAGTATTGCAGCTGTTTAGATTTTCAGCTATAGGAGACTACAGTTTTTTAAGGGTTCAAGACTAGGTGGTTTTCGTGCACCAACGATGGAATGACACGATAGCAGCCGCAAGAGAATTACAGTCCTGAACACTCCACACTTGTCTGAAGATTTTTATATCAGCTTTCCACAAGAAGGAATTTTGAATGCCAGAAGCAACATCGTTAAAAAATGGAAAAAAGGAATAATATTTTATAATATAATAATAATTATAATAATCAATCAATCAATCAATCAATCAATTAATCAATTAATGTTTATTATAGTGCCCAGGAACAGCGGAGGCCTTCGTGCTAGAGCACTCAGAGGGGAAAATGCAGCACTGTAGTACATCAACAATTTGCTAATAAACACTCAGTGAGCAAAAAAAAAGAAAAAGAAAGAAAGACCTACAAAAAACGGCAAAGAAGATTAAAAAAAAAATAGTGCAATCCAACCGACTTTACACAATGAAGTCGTTCTGGCGCACAGAAAAGGTATAAGACAGCAATAAAATGCATCAAAAGCTGGCAAAAGAACAGTGAGTGAACAAAAAATAAGAAGAAACTTCAACTTCAAAGAATAATAAAAATACCATAGTGTAATTTTAGGCAACATTACACAATCAATAGAAACTGTAATGTCTGGTCAATTGCAAGAAGACATCTTACAATAAGCGTAACTATACGGAAGAGTGAGTGACAAGAAGAAAGTTTTTACAAGATTCGGGAAGCGTACATTTTCAGTTTCAAATGGACGCATGAAGTGAATATGGCTACATTTAATGATACAAACGGTAGAAAAAGAAAAATTCTGCGATAATTACAGTCGCAGTATCAGCACAATACACGAATATCCAGGAACAAGAACAAGCTCGGTGAAGTCAATGTACACGTCAGGACAATCAGTGAAGAAAAAGAGCACTGCCAAGATGAACCTAGTGTGTCAGAGCTGACAACCCGGCCAAAAAATCCCGAAGAGGACGCTGAAAGATATCGAGCTTCTCGGAGTGAACATTATGCAGATGCTGCATTCTTTGAAGAGGAGAACGTGTGCTGAGAGCTCCAGCTGCTTCAAAAGGGTGGGCGAGCCTTGTAGCTTTTTGTGGAACGCGAATAATAATAATAACAATCAATCAATCAATCAATCAATCAATCAATCAATCAATGAATCAATCAACCTTTATTTTCGGTGCCCAGGAACAACCCTAGGGTCTTGGTACTGGTACACCATATACAAAACATACATAAAAACAAACTAAAATCAAGACAACACAGCACACAAAACCGTATGCATGAAAGGAACAATAAAGTAAAGATAGTTACAGTAATCTCAGATAGATAAAGATAGATACAGTAATCAATCAATCAATCAATCAACCTTTATTTTCAGTGCCCAGGAACAACCCTAAGGTCTTGGTGCTGGCACACCATATACAACACATTATTAAAAGAAACGTAACACAGCACGGCACAACACACAAAATCCCCAATATCACAGAAAAGCAAAAAAAAAAAGAAAAAAAAACAGCGTTGCAAGCTATGGCACTCGCCAGCGAAACTTTCAAGGCACTTGAAAAAAGGAAATATTTAATAAAATACACAGTGCACATGATGGAGACAGAGTGTACATATAAAACGAGAGTTTTGATTTTTGAAAAGTCACACTGCAAAAAGTATTACCCTAAAACGAGCGATGCCTTTGCGATCTCCCTTCTTGTCGAGACACACAGTAAACAGAGCAACAAGTTTGACAGAATAATAGCGAAAAAAACAATGGCAGGAGTATAGACATAAATGATCAGACCAACAAGTCGCAGAGATAATAAAAATGATGAATGAAACAACCAATTAATTGTTTATTAGTGTGTCAAGGAACGATGTGCTGGTGCGGAAAGAAAGAAAAGTACATATCTCAGAAAAATATAGAAAATAGCATTGTATAGTCTGAACGAGAATGAGACACTTTGAGATACACACACGCTGACACACGCACATGACCCGAGCACATATGCAAACAAGGCATTGCAATCAGTGCATAGCAATAAGACACTGCTGACTGCTATAGAGACTACAAGTGTAATACAACAAGGCTTGATTAAAACTCTGTACACTGAACCATCACGCCATCAAAGCTAAAGATCACGCCACAATGAAGGCATAAAACTTAGATACACAATGAAATATCGAAACAATTAGCATACATACATAGTTACCCGCCCCCTGCAGCATAAAGTGTGTGAATGGACGTTACATACTAGGGCAAGCAAACTACTCTTGGTTTGTCAAGCGCCGCAGTTTCTTACGAAAAGCTGGAAAGGGACGATGGAATACGTCCAAACGTTCTGCGTGCATATTGTATAGGTGCTGAATGCGTCCACACGGGACTCTTGACACGGGCAGAGACATGAAACGGTCTAGGTGCCCTGGTGTTGCCTGTCGGGGTTCTCAAATTTATGGCACCCAGCAACTCTGTACAATCAATGAGGCTGTGGACCAGTTTGTATAAGAATAAAAGGTCAGCGTTGGCCCTCCGACTGTGTAATGGGTTCATTACAAGCAAGCTGGCGTCATCAGCACCAGGATCATCTTTAGCCTTCCCAGTAGCGTACCTATGCTTTAGTATTGAGAGAAATTTAGTTTGCACTCTCTGAATGGCCGCCGCGTTGGACCGACACGTTACATTCCAGACCACAGATGTGTATTCCGATAGAGGGCGACACATTGAGGTATAGAGCTGAAGAAATGCGTCTGGATAGTTGAATTCTCTGGAGACACGACATGTTGCACCTATTGTTCGCAAAGCACGACGGGTAATCTCATTAGTATGGGCTGTAAATGTGAGCTTAGAGTCAAACAAAACTCCCAAGTCTCTGATTTGGCATACCCGATTCAGATATTCTTCACTTATGCGATAGGTGAAATTGATATCATCTGTTTTACGGGTATACGACACCACTTTGGTTTTTGCACTATTCAGTACCAACTTATTTCTGTTGCACCAGTCCGAAAACGCGGCGATATCACATTGCAGTTGTGCACAGTCTGAGATGTTGCCAATCAATTTGAATATTTTTATATCGTCTGCTTATAGCAAGAACGATGAGTACTGAATTGCTGTCGAAACACCGTTGACAAACAGTGAAAACAAAAGAGAACCAAGGACTGAGCCCTCAGGCACCCCGCTGGTGGCTGAGTACGTTCCGGAGTGTTGCCCGTTACAGTGAACGTAGTAGTGACGACTGGTAAGGTAGTCACGAAGCAGATCCAGCAACGGATCAGGAATGTCAAGGTGGGAAAGTTTTCTACACAACAGTGAATGGGAAACCACATCGAATGCCTTGCTAAGGTCACAGTATACCACGTCAAGTTGGCCTCGGTCTTCCACTGCCTTTGACGCATGTTCCATAAAAGAAACTAAGTTTGTAGTGGTCGAGCAGCCATGTATAAAACCATGTTGATTTGGAATAATTTCATATCTTACTCTGGATGTAATGAGGCCAGGAATTATAGGTACAAAAATTTTAGAACCACTGCACAGGAGGGAAATCGGTCTATAATTTTTTGCATCTGTTTTTGACCCGGATTTGTGTACAGGTACAACTTCAGCAATTTTCCAACAGTTAGGAAACGTGCCAGTACTAATACTGTTGTTAAACACACATACAAGCACTAGAGCAAAGATAGGACTGACCCCGCACGGGGCACCTTGAGCAATTTTGGTGACGGTACTAGCGATAACGCGGACCCCGAGCCCCCAAACATAAGCTGGATCCAACCGTGGCGATGTGTTTATAGGTGGAGGGTTAGAAACCACGAACGGTGGCCGTCGGAGCCTTGGTCAAGCTCCGGCCGATGGGCTCCCTGCCTGTCTACCAGGCAGGGAGCTCCGGGGCCTCTTTGACTAACAGGGTAAGGTCAAAGGAGAAAGTACCCCAGTCTCCCTGCTTTTATTGTATGCCCTATGGTACTTACAACCCACCCCCCCCAAACGTGATCGTTCCCTGAAAAGGGGCCGCACTGAAGTATCTCTTCCTTCATTGCCATCTTTAACATTTCCTGAACCGGATAATTTTTCTTGATTTCTTGTGATGGAATCGCTCAATCCAACCCAACCTCTTGCATCGCAGTCAGTCTTCTTGATCGCAAAATCTCTAGAAGCCATTATAGGAAAATCATATAAGTGCAAAAAACAAAGGACTCGTGAACAACTAATCGAGGTAAATAAAAAACTGCAGTCCACGAAGCTTCTAGCTCAGACTAGACTGGCTGATCTAGACATCAGGGTAACACCACATCGGAGCCTCAACAGCCCGCAAGGTGTGATATCCGAGACGAATCTCTTGAACCAAACAGATGTGGATCTCCTTGCCGGCTTGAAGGATCAGGGCGTCACTGCCGTGAGACGCATCACTATCCGCAGAGACGACAAGGAGATTCCCACCAAGCACATTATCTTGACGTTTGACTGCGCAGTTCTTCCACAACACATCAATGCAGGTTTTATCTGTTGCTCCATCCGTCCCTACATCCCCAACCCGCGGCGCTGTTTTAAGTGCCAGTGGTTCGGGCCCGGTACAAACTCCTGCCGTGGCCGAACGACGTGTGCAAAACGCGTGTCGCATGACCATCCGAGTGACAACTGTACATCCGACACCCTGTCTTGAGTGAACTGCTGGGGGGCGCATGCAGCCTACTCCCGCAAGTGCGAAAAATTTCAAACTGAAAAAAAGATAATCAACATCAAGGTAACTGAGAACATCACCTTCCCAGAGGCGCGGAAGAGGTTCGCCTCTATCCCCCTGGGGAGGTACGCCGACGCAGCTCGCCGGGGGTCGGAGCGGCGTCTCGTTCCCACAGGGACCCAGTTCAGCAAGTCTGACCTGGTCCCCCCTCAGCTCCCCCCCCTTGGTTGCCTCTGGCAGCCCAACCCACCACCACGCCGCTTGCTGAGGCAGCAGCGGTTGTGGTGGCAACCTCTTCCGTCGGGACAGGTGCCGCGCCCGCCTCTGTCTCCCCGTCCTCCAGTACGTTGGAGGGTACCGAGGTGATGGACACCACGGGCCCCGCACCGGTTCCCACCGCCACCGCACCGCCCGTGCCACCTCTGGCGCCCCGGACGCCCTCGGCGGTGGCGCCTCAAACGAAGGGCTCCATAGGGGGGGCCAAGTCCGGGGGGCCCGGTCCGTCGGGCACCCCTCGGACATCCGACGAAGAGATGGATGTCGGGCCGTTCCTGCCTGCAACGCAGCGCAAGGAACGCGTCCCGACGCCAAAGCCTCCCGACAAGCCAAAAAAGGCGAGAGTCACAGCCCCGAAAGACGACACATAAACAAACACACACACTCCAGTAGCTCTCACACTAAATAATGGGAAGAGAAAACATAATTCAATGCAACTGTAGAGGCCTTCTTAAAAATATTGACGATGTATACGAAATACTGCATGCTAATAAGCCAAGTGTAATGTTTGTTCAGGAAACACATTTGAATTCCAAGCACACAAATTTCTTGAATAGTTACATGGTCTTCAGAAAGGACAGGGATGGCTGCACACACTCTTTTTGCGGTGTGGCCATAATTGCCCAGAAATCCTTAGCCTGCCACCCTGTCACTCTGAACACTGTCCTTGAGGCTGTAGCAATTCGAACAATATTATTTAATAGGTTGATAACGGTATGCTCAATATATATTCCTCCTGATCTTGCACTTTCGAGCTCTGACTTCGAGGCGTTGGTTGACGAGCTGCCTGAACCATACATATTAACAGGCGACCTTAATGCTCACAACTCTCTTTGGAGCTCTTCTCGCACGGATGCCCGAGGTCGCCTGATAGAGATGTTTCTTACATCCTCCGGAGCATGCCTTTTCAACAAAAAACAGCCTACATACCATAACTTAGGACACAATACATACTCGCATCTTGACTTGGCTATTGGTTCCACAGTTCCCTTTCCATTTCTTGAGTGGGGTGTGGGCAGAGACCCATATGGTAGTCACCATTTCCCCACTTCCCTAACGTACATAGGTAAAGGCCCATGCAGTCCATCTTCCCATAACAGGTTTAATGAATCAAAAGCAAACTGGAGTACATTCACAGAAACATCTAAACTACACCACACATCCATAAAACACCTACACGTGGAGGCAGCCACCCAACTCGTCACGGCGCACATCCTCGACGCTGCCGAAAAGTCCATTCCTCAGGCCTCCACTGGGTCTCGCACCCAAAGGAGGCCCTGGTCGAACGAGGACTGCAGGCGCGCGCGAGAGGCCCAAAACAAGGCGTGGGGTGTCCTTCGCCGTTACCCCACGTCAGGTAACCTCATTTCTTTTAAACGGGCAAAGGCTCTTGGGAAGCGAGTGCGTCGTGAGGCGAAAAGGGAGAGTTGGCGCACCTTCCTCACTTCCATCAACTCATACACTGACGCACACAAAGTCTGGACACGAATACGAAAACTAAAAGGACAACAGACACACAGCCTGCCCCGGGTTAGTACAACAGGGGACACCCTGGAAGACCAGGCTAACACACTTACACAACACTTCGAACACGTGTCCAGTTCAGCACAATACACAAACACTTTCATGAAACACAAATCATCTGTAGAAAAGAAGTCCCTGCGTGATAACAACAAGTCGCACACTTCTTACAATTCTCCTTTTTCTATTCATGAGCTGAAGGTTGCTCTGAGCACATGTAAGCCTTCAGCTCCAGGTGCAGACAAAATCACATACACCATGATACAACACCTACACCCAGACACTCTTGAAACACTCCTACATCTATACAACATATGGCTTTCGGGGCACATTCCTCGCTTTTGGAGGGAGGCCATAGTAGTGGCTTTCCTGAAGGAAGGAAAGGACCCTTCCTCTCCTGCTAGCTATCGGCGCATCGCCCTCACAAGCTGCCCGTGCAAGCTCCTCGAGAAGATGATAAACAGGAGACTCGTGTATTTTCTTGAGTACAATGGGCTTCTCGAGGGCTGCCAGGCAGGCTTCAGGGCGGGGTGGTCCACCAACGACCAACTCGTCGCGCTCGAGTCCTATATAAAGAATGCTTTCCTCCACAAACAATATTGTATGATGGTATTCTTTGATCTGGAAAAAGCGTACGATACCGCGTGGCGGTATGGCATCCTAAGCGACCTCAAGTCCTTCGGCATGTCAGGTAACATGATAAACACACTTGCCAGCTACTTGTCTCAAAGAACCTTTCGTGTGCGAGTTGGAACTGCACTCTCTAGGGTTCATGTGCAGGAAAATGGAGTGCCGCAAGGTGGATTTTCAAATTGCGCCCTTTTTATTGTGAAAATGAATTCCCTTAGGAAGGCGCTGCCACCGTCGATTTCCTGTTCAGTCTATGTAGACGACATTCAACTCGCCTTTAAATTATGTAACTTGTCTATCTGTGAGCGCCAGGTCCAGCTTGGTGTAACAAGCTAGCTGGCTGGGCAGACAGCAATGGGTTTATATTTAATCCCAGGAAGTGCACTTGTATTTTGTTTTCCAAGAGGCGGGGTATCCGGCCGGATCCGACATTCAACTCCACGGTGTCTCTATTCCTGTAAAAAAGGAACACAATTTCTTGGGTATTATCTTTGACGAAAAGCTCACATTCATCCCACACATAAAACAACTGAAACATAAATGCTTAAAAACAATGAATATCCTGAAGGTTCTGTTGCACATCTCTTTTGGTGCTGACAAAGAACTTCTCTTACGTGTTTTTACCAGCTTGACAGGTTCACGATTGGACTATGGTAGCGTTGTTTATGGGTCAGCAAGTAAAACATCCCTCAAAATGCTGGACCCAGTGCTCCATCTCGGGCTCCGCCTGGCGTGTGGCGCCTTCCGCACTAGCCCGGTCGAAAGCCTCTATGTGGAGTGCAACAAATGGAACCTACAACATCAGCGAGCTTACACAGATCTCCTTTATGCTTTTAAAATTTCATCCTTGCCTCACCATCGTTTTAAATCAGTTTTTCATGATACGACCATGACTGAACTCCTTTTAAATCGACCATCGTTCTCTGGGCCCTTCTCTTACAGAGTTAGAGAGGAGGCGTCAGAGCTTCCTGTCTCCTTTTGAGATACAATCCAAAGTTCTCTAACGGATTTTATAGCACCATGGCATCTCCTCCCTGTATCATGCGACACATCTTTTACACATCTAGATAAAAAGCGAGCTCCCACATGTACAATCCTGCAGCACTTCTTGTCTTTGCAGCAGAAGTATCAGTGTTCTGAATTTTATACGGACGCCTCTAGAACTGCCACCTCTGTGTCCTGCGCGGCGCATGGGCCCGGCCTTGGTGTCACTAGAACTCTTAACAGTAATACAAGTATCTTTACGGCAGAGGCTTAGAGGCTTATGGTGTACTTCTTGTTGTTAATCATATACTCCGAAGCCACACCCCACAATTCATTATCTATACAGATTCCCTCAGTGTTGTGCGGGCATTGTCATCAACAAAGTCTTCAAAAAATCACGTTGTAAATCTTATCATCAAAGGTATTATGTCGGTGTATGTCCACAAATTTGAACTCGTCCTGGGCTGGGTCCCTGGCCACTGTGGTATAGCCGGGAACGAAGCCGCGGATCGAATGGCCGCTGCTGCTACACTCTCGAATGCAGTAGACATCACCACATTACCCTACACCGACGTGAAACCACACATCAGACAACACCTTCGCACAACATGGCAAGCACACTGGAATCAGCAGACTGACAACAAACTACACATTATAAAGCCACTCTTGGGGGCATACACCACTGATACTCACAAAAGACACAACGAAGTTACCCTGGCTCGATTACGGATAGGCCACACGCATGCAACACATTCCCACCTGCTCACGGGATCTCCAAGACACCTGTGTAGCAGGTGCGGGGAGGGCCTATCCGTAGTCCACATACTAATAACTTGCTAGGCACTTCACACAACACGACACAAACACTTCCGAGAACTCTACAGACAACATATCCCACTACATCCATCGCTGTTCCTAGGTGACGATGCCAGTGTTTCTATGAAACGTGTGTTTGATTATTTGTCAGATGTTAAGTTTTTAACCTTATCTCATATCACGCATAATCAAATCTGGCCCTATACACCAGCCATCACCATTACCTCTAATTAATTTTACTATGTTCAGCTTGCATGTTTGTATACCTACCTTTTTGTCGTAATCACTTCGCTTCATTATATAACTTCTGTCCTGGCGCTCTTTGCCCTCGTTGGCCTTGCGCCATGAAACACCAACCATCATCATCAAGGATATGACTGAAAGCCTTGAGTAGAGTCACGGAAATGCCATCTGGGCCACAGGCTAGCGAGGGCTTCGCGTCCCGTAGGCTTTTCATCACGATTTCCCCCCCCCCTCCCTACAAATGCCGTGCTCGCTGCCGTACCGCGACAATTGGACATCGGAGCTGACGGAAGGTCGCAGGTATCCCTATACACCGTTTTAAACTGCTGAGCGAACGCGGCAGGGAAGTCATCGATGATTACTCCAACGGAGTTAAGAAGATTAATGCATTCAGTGTTATTCTGGGGTGATCTACTGCGGACATATTTCCATAAATCTTTGGGGTTCCTTTTAAGATTGCTTTCTATGGACGTAAAGTATGCAGCCCGATCCCGATCATAGTTTTTTACAAAGTGACCGGTATTCTTTAAATTCTAACTTCCATTTTGTCTCCCCATTCTTTTGAGCTTTCCTGCGGGCACGCTCTTTGCCTTTTAGCGCCGACCGGAGTTCACTCGAGAACCAGAAAGGATACTTCGAAGATTTGGATTTCTTTAGTGGTATATATCTGTGCATACCTTCTTGCAGTACTTTGGTTAATTCGCTGGCCTGAAAATTTGGGTCATTTGACGCGAGGATTGCCGACGAATCAAAATTCGTCAAGTACTGGTAAAAACTAATGTAGTCACCTGCAGCAAAATTACAGCGGGGGAGTTCGGAAACACGTGGCTTGGCCTTTTGCACATCACTATGAATAGGTAGTACTATAGATAAGGGTGGATGGAAATTGTCCGGGGTAACTAAACCAGTAGGGCTTATGTTGACACTGATGTTTTTGATGTTTGAAAAACAAATGTCAAGCAAGCTCCCAGCAGAGTTCACAACGTGGTTGCACTGTTCAATACCAGTATATAAAATAAAGTCCAGTAAGGCTGAGGCCTTTTGAAGAACGTAGGTATTGTAATGAGAAATACTAAGGTCACCCCATTCTATTCCCGGCGAGTTAAAGTCACCAAGAATCATGATACGGTGTCTAGGATGAGAGGAAATTACATTTATATCGATGTTAAACAAGTTTGAAAAGAAGCCGGAGCTATGTTAGGAGCTAAGAAAAATGCACCAAGCAGGACGCGTTCGCCACCGATGCAACACAATTCAACCCAAACAGACTCATCCTCTGTCTCAAGGTCTGCGCGCCTCACTCATTTAAATGAGCTATTGACGGCTATCAAAGCACCCCCTCCCGTGCGTGTGGCACGGTCACTGCGGAACACGTTGTAATAAGGCGGAAAATAATCTTTAGACGAGATACTGGGTAAGAGCCAGGTCTCCGTATGAACAACCACAGAAAAAATTGAGGAAGATACATTACAAAAAAACTCGTTAGCTTTGGTCCTTAGACCACGGACATTTTGATACAAAACGTTAAGGGACCTATTCATGAGTGCCCTGTTCATTTTCTAACTCAGATGCGTGCAGGTGACGATCATGAAGAATTCCCTGGAAAGGTTTAAAGAGGCAGTTTGTCGGCCATAGGCCGGGGTCCTGCAGCTTCTGAAATGTTTCGTCGTCTACTGCAACATAAAATGAGGCATAGGATTCGTACTTGGTTTTCAGCCGTTTGCACACCAACGGTGCGATCGCGACGCTTGAAACATATGCCGACACCTGGGAAGACCATGTTTCAGGAGCCAGCTTTGTCACGAACAGCGCCTTTGATCGCCGATGTTGACTGGCGACCGACAACGTTGTACTTGTTGCCAGTCCAAAGCACGCAGGTGATCGTTCCTTCGTTGGACGGCGATAGCCTGTTGCCTGTAGAAGTGGTGGGTTCTCACCAGGGGTGGACGAATGCGAAGGCGTGTCCGAGGCAGCATTTCCGGGCGCTTTCGGCTGCACAGGCCCCACGGGCCCGCATACAGACGGCGAGAGCGCCGGATGCGGCGACGATTTGTTGCCGGGCGGGGAAGCACAAGCGGACGACTTCGGTGACGCCACAGCACCAGCAGGGCCCGGCTGCGCAGGCCACACGGGCCTACTGGTAATGGCCGCCAGAGTAGGAAACGACGTCGATTCACAGCGTTGACGCGCCAACTCGTTGCGAAGCGTATGCACTTCCTGCCGCAGCGATTTAACAGCTGCAGCGTGTGCATCTGCCTTCGTCGCCGCCTCCCTGCGCATCCGTTCATTCTCCTCCTTCAGTTGGGAAACCTGATCTGTCAGAAAGGAGATTCCCTCGAGCGCGCGAACGAGCAGGCCACGCAGAGAAACCTGCTAGAAGTCAACCGGTTCCTTAGAAGGGGTGGCCGCTGCCGTCGTCGCCGCTGGCCGGGTAGGGGAATGCGGCGACGCTGCTTCGGCTCCGTCGGTAAAGCCGATGTCGCGGGTAGGCCTAGGCGAAGCGGCGGCACACTCACACTTATTGCAGGTAAACTGCCGCTCCCCAGACTTCAGCATGTTGAGCTCATCGTCCGGCCAGGTGACACACTTCACATGAACACGTTTCCGGAAGTCAGCACAACGAAGAAACTTTTGTTTAGCGTAGAAATACTGCGAGCAGAGGGAACACGCATCCGTACTCGGCGCCATCTTGGAAAAAAAGTTTGATAATAATAATATTAATATTAAAAATATAATAACAATAATAATAATAATATAATAGTAACGATATAATAATAAAATAATAATAATAATAATAATCAATCAATCATGTTTGTTTACGTGCCCAGGAACAGCCAGAGGCCCAAGTGCTGGCGCACGGATAGGTATATAAAAAAAAACACAAGAAACAAATTGCAAGAAACAAACAAGCCACAAGACACAAATTGAAGTAGTAAAAATGACAGAAATAAAGCACAGGCGGAGCCTGGGTACAGGTAGAAAGATAAAAAAGAAGATACCTTTGTTGCTCTGCCTATTGCAAAGACCACACAACACGCAGAGCTACAAAGTTTGATAGTAATACAACAAAAACAAAGGCAAGACCGTCGAGACAAATGATAAGACGAGCAAATGACCGTAAACAGATTGAAAAATAGGCGACTGTCAGTAGGTTAGACACAAACGCAGAGAAACCAAATTCCAGAAAAAAGAAACGAACGACAAAGATATTATAGATGTTAAACTTACGGTATTCAACAGCGCAGTACGGTAAATTGTAACGGATTTTTGAAAGATGTCAAGGCGTTCAAAGAAGCGGTTGTAACAATTCTGCATTCTGCGTAGAGGAGAATGAATGCAGTTGGTTGCCCGTTGCAGAACATTGGTGGGCCGTTGCGGAGCGACCTGGTGGGCCTTTGCGGAACATTAAACTCTAGACAGTTAAGCTGGTCTCCGCAAGAAAGGTCACTATAAACAATTTTGTGAAGGAATGTAAGATTTGCACACATACTTCTGTAGTTCAAGGAAGGGATGGAAGTAACTATGCGTAAGTCAGAATCAGGACCCGGCCTGTGATTGTGATTACGGTGCCTAAATATGGATAAAAACTTCTTTTGCACACGTTCAAATAAATCACTACCAGATTTGGAGATGCCGTTCCAGGCAACAGAAGCATATTTTAAATGAGGGGTACATATTGCATTATATAGAATTAAAAATGGATCTAGAAAAGGGAATTTCTTTGTAATCCGACACACATTTCCAAGACTTCGGAGCGCTCGCCGGCTGATTAGCCTAATATGAGATGAAAAAAAGAGGGTTCTGCCAAAAAGCCCTCCGAGGTACCTAATCTCCTCAACTCTTTGCAGAGGAGCTCCCTCAATACTGTCGGAAAACAACAGACGATGGGTTTTCCGGCTGTAGGTGATAACCTTTTTTTTAGCGGGGTTTAAAATTAGGCAGTTTTTTCTGCACCAGGCCGATAATTTCGACACATCCTTTTGCAAGGTACAGCAGTTCTGAACACCGCTAATGTGCCTAAATATATTGACATGATCAGCATAGAGAAGAAACGAAGAGTTTGTTACACTGTTGACACATCATTGATAAAGATAGAAAACACTAATGGACCCAGCACAGAACCCTGATGTACACCACTCGTTGCAGTGTAAACACTAGACCTTTTGAAGTTTGCATCTACGTAAAAGGACCTGTCAAGGAGATAGTTGGACAACAAGGCAACAAGGCTTGCGTCTACTCCGGACGTAGCAAGCTTGTTAATTAATAACTGATGGATCACTACATCAAACACCTTAGTAAGGTCAAAATAAATAACGTCCAACTGGCCATTTTCACAAACTGCAGCCGAAGGCTGTGTCATAAAGCTTGCAAGATTTGTGACCGTTGATCGACCCGAGAAAAAGCCGTGCTGATTTGGTATAACACTGTTCTTGACGCAGGTCACAAGAACTTTGTGTAGAGCTGACTCAAAGAATTTTGAGGAGACGCAAAGGAGTTAGATCGGGCGATAGTTAGAAACGACTTACTTATCACCTGGCCCAGATATTGAAAACATTCGAGTGATCGTCTATGCACGAGGAAATTTGCCGAAAAGTAAGCAGTTATTATAAATGGAAATCAGGACAGGCACAAACATGTTGCCGTAAGCCTTCATGAGGGCTGCTGGAATTCCATGTGCACCAAAGGAAAATGATGGTTTTATCTATTTAAGGCTTTTATTGTCACGTTTTTCGTCGAACATGGGTGTATTAAAATTAGACATTCTATTGAATGAGAGGAATAGCGTTCGTCGTTAGAATCAGGCAGTTGAAAGACACAGTGAAAGTGCTGAAAGTGCTCCATGAAAAGGTATAAGACAGCAATGAAATGCATCAACAGCTGGCAAAAGAACAGTGAGCGAGCAAAAAATATTAAGAAACTACAACTTCAAAGAAGAATAAAAATACCATAGTGTATTTTAGGCAAGATTCACAATCAATAGAAACTGTAATGTCTGGTCAATTGCAAGAAGACATCTTACAATAAGCGTAACTATACGGAAGGGTGAGTGAAAAGAAGAAAGTTTTTACAAGATTCGGGAAGCATGCATTTTCAGTTTCAAATGGACGCATGAAGTGAATATCGCAACGTTTAATGATAAAAGCGGCAGAAAAAGAAAAATTCTACGATAATTACAGTCGCAGTATCAGCACTATACACGAATAACAGGAACAAGAACAAGCTCGGTGAAGTCAATGCACACGTCAGGATGATAAGTGAAGAAAAAGAGCACTGCCAAGATGAACCTAGTGTGTCAGAGCTGACAACCCGGCCAAAAACTCTCGAAGAGGACGCTGAAAGATATCGAGCTTCTCGGAGTGAACATTATGCAGATGCTGCATCCTTTGAAGAGGAGAACGTGTGCTGAGAGCTCCAGCTGCTTTAAAAGGGTGGGCGAGCCTTGTAGCTTTTTGTAGAACGCGAAAACTGATTGATTCAAGTAGTTCCGGGCATAAAATAATACCATGAAGCAATTTGTACATGAAAAGAAGGTCTGAGTGGGTCCGCCGGGAACTTAGAGAAACCGTTGTAGGGATAGGCTCCGAAGGAAAACGATGCTTTAATATTGTGAAAATTTGGTTTGTACACGCTCTATACGTTGACAGTTGGAACTACAGGTTCCATTCCAAACGGCAGAAGCATATTCTAGTTGCGGAATACAAAGCGTTCTGAATAGTTTCAGGAATGAAGAAGGAAACCGGAATTCTCGAGAAAAGCTGCAAACAGCCCCAAGAGAGCGTAGCGCCCGCCTTGTAAGTTGAGTGACATGAGGTGAGAAAGTTAAGGCACTGTCGAAAAGCACGCCGAGGTCTTTGATCTCTTCAACTCTAGACAAGTACCCGCCGTTAATACTGTAGCAAAATAAAGTGCGGTTCGTTTTCCTGCTATAAGACATGACCTTTGTTTTTGTAGAGTTAAGATTTAATCTATTGTCTGAGCACCACTTGGAAAATGAGGATATATCTTGCTCCAGGGCAATGCAGTCATTAATAGACTCAATCCGTCTGAATATTTTAATGTCGTCAGCGTAAAGAAGGAAAGAAGACATCTTAATTGCGGCTGACACATCATTCAAAAAAATGGAGAACAAGAGAGGCCCCAACACGGAGCCTTGAGGCACACCGCTTGTTGATCTGTACAGAGCAGATGTCTGCCCGTTAACGCTAACGAAACTGAACCGGTTATCTAGATAACTACCCAACAATGCCACGAGTGGTGTATTAATTCCTACCTGTAAAAGCTTTTTAAGTAACAGCGTGTGGCAAACAACGTCAAATGCTTTGCTCAGATCACAGCAGACGACGTCGAGCTGGCCCCTCTCAGAAATGGCTGCCGAGGCCTGCTCCATGAAGCAGGAGAGATTAGTCGTTGTCGACCTTCCTGATATAAAGCCGTGCTGTTTACTTACAAGACGATTCTCTACAGAACTTGACAGTAATTTGTACAGCGCTGTCTCAAACAGCTTGGAACAAGCACAAAGGAGAGAAATTTCTCTGTAGTTTGTGGCATCCGATTTGGAGCCTGACTTGAAAATAGGACGCACTCGAGAAATTTTCCACGCGAGAGGAAACACGTTTGTTTTTAGACACTGGTTAAATATCACCGTCAAAACAGGTACAAAAATGCTGCCGTATGTTTTGAGAATAGCTGGAGGTATTCCGTCAGCTCCGCACGACAATGACGGTTTCATGCGCTTTAGGCTCTCCAAAACCAACTGCTCGTTCAAAAGCACTAAGCTAGAGCCCTGCACGCGATTTAAATATATGTTCATTTCAGAGACGTCACGCTGGCCGCATGTGGCACTGAAGTGCTGAGCAAAGTGGTTGGCGACATTATGAACTTCTTCCCCAGAGGAATCTACAAGATTGATAAGATCATGTGAGTTGTACTTACGGGACCGAATGTATCTCCAAAATGTTTCAGGCTGAGAATTCGCACTACTCTCTACAGAATCGAGATAGGAGCGCTGGTCCCGCTCATAAAGGTTTTTACATAATTTACGGTAAGAGCAGAAGTTCTGTTTCCATTCGTCACTCCCGGTTTTCTTATACTTTCTGTGGCAGCGGTCTTTTAATTTAAGAGTCGTACGAAGTTCTTTCGAAAACCAATGTGGGTGCTTGGAGTGGTTTGGTTTATACTTGGGAATAAATTGTTCCATACCGCTTTTGACAATTTCGGTGAACCGTTCGACCGGTGCATTGCAATCAGGGAGTTCTTGAATTTCCGACCAATCAAACGAAGAAAAAAAGCTATACAAGCCAATGTAATCCCTACGTGCATAACAGAAGGGAGAGAGTTCATTATACTTTAGTGAGGTACCACAATGCCGAATCGAAACGGGAGCCGAAACTGAAAATGGAGGATGAAGCTTGTCGGGTTTGACAAGAGAGATATCCACCATTGATTCTCGCGCGTTCTGAATGTTTGAGAAGCAGAGGTCTAAGATATTTTCGGAGCAGTTTTTGATGTTATTCAGTTGTGTCTTGGATGTGAAATCTAGGATGTCTAAAACAATGCGAGATTTTTGCTGTACGTAATAATTGTAATGCTGGTTAGTTAGACTGTCCCATTGTATACCAGGTGCATTGAAATCCCCCAGAGTGATAAACTGGTGATTTTGGTGTGAAGCGCAAACTTCTTCTACAGAAGTAAATAGCTCATTGAACGAAGAAATAGGAACATCGGGGGGAATATAAAACGCCCCTATTAAGAGCCTCTCGACCCCAGTCAGTCGGATGTCCAGCCAGACACACTCATTGTCGCCCTCAAGGTCTTGTAGCCTCTTACACTGAAGACCACAATCGACCGCAACTAATACGCCCCCTCCCTTTTGTTTAGCCCCAGTAAAATTCCTATCTTTGCGGAAAACTTGGTAATTTGGAGGGAAATAATCATTTGAGCTAATTTCGCTACAGAGCCAGGATTCAGAAATTACAATAATTGGAAAATTTGAGGAAAGTACATTAGCAAAAAATTCGGACGCTTCAGTGCGAAGGCCACGCGCATTCTGATAGTAAACGTCCTCCCTATTGTTAGTTTTTTTCATCGTGTGGGACATCAGTGGAACAGAACATTTCGGCATGCAGCTTTCCGCGGAAAGGTTTGAAAAGGCAGCCCTTCGGCCAGAACAAAGGATCGCTCAAACGCTCGAAGGAGTCCTCATCGACAGTAACGCAGAAGGAAGAATATGAACTGTACGTAGTCTTCAGCCGCTGACAAGCCAGAGGTATGACATGTATCGTCGAAAGATGATCCGTCAGTTGGGCTGAAGTGGTGCACGGTGACAGTTTAGACACGAAGATGTGTCTCGGACGCTTAGATGGACGAATGACAGACATGATACACGCATCTGAAGCACCCACACACACTGCACTTCCTCTGCGTTTGTTTGACTGGGCCGAGTCGTTGGAAGGTGGCTTGCCGGATGCATCAATATTACCATGAAGAAGTTTGTAGAGAAAGATAATATCAGCTCGCATTCGTCGTCCCCAAAGGGAAGGAATGCTTTTCAGAAAAGACATAATGCCGTTTAAAAATAATAATAATCAATCAATCAATCATATATATTTATCGTGCCCAGGAACAGCCGTGAGGCCTTGGTGGTGGCACACAGGTGTATACAAGTGAAAAAAAGGGAAAAAAGTGAACGTATAAGACAACGTATAAGTGAACTTTGAAAACATATGAGATAAACGAGTGAAAAATAACTTTTACGATGTATATTACAAAGTACACCGCACAAATCACTACAAAACCTAGATAGCGTATACACTACAAGCAATGAACACAAGCAAAACTGACAGGATACAACAGAATTCGTAATTACATCGTACAGATAAAACAGAACATGTGCACCCTCCAGATAATTGTGTAACGTTATAACAGCAATCCATAAAATGGAAAGCAACAAAAAAGTCATACACACAGCATACCATCCATAAGTAAGGCAAGCAGGTACAGAGAAGTTACTATAATCAAAACAAGGTCCATTCAGTATGAGGGAGCAAATAAATATTCCATATAGTTTTATGGAAGAGAATAAGAGGGAGCCTATTAGCAAATAAAAATTCTCCAGGTGTCTGAACTGAACCGATTGAGGGAACTGTTAAAAATATCTTCGGCTGTAGAGTAGAAGTTACACATGCTCTGCAGCCGGAACAGCGGGAAATGTCAGTTACAGGAGCTGAGAGTAGGAAAAGGATGACATTTTCTTGTGGTTTTAAGAGCCACTGTTAGCTGGAACTCAAAATGAATTTCCGCACTGCTAATTTGTCCATGTATGAGCTTAAAAAGAAACAAGAGGTCAGCTGTATGGCGCCTAGCCTTTAGATCAGGCAGCACTTGCAAGTAGTGTGGTCCGGGGTCACGACGGTGATAATCACCAGAGAAACGATGTCTAAGTATGGACAGCAGCTTATTCTGCACTGTTGCAATGGCTCCGCTGTTACATTAGCATGTGCCATTCCAGACAACCGAGTCATAATCCAGCAAGGGACGACTGACAGTGGAGTGCAGTTTCAGGGAGGACTTTTCACTACGGAATTCTGTAGACATCGGGGAAATTATGCTGAAGCGGCGGAGAGCTCGCTGTTTGATGTATCTAACATGCGGTGTAAAAGTCAGCTGGTTATCAAAGAGCACGCCAAGATCAGTTGTCGAAGAGATTCGAGGCAAAGTAACATCATAAACTGAGTAGTGATAAAGCAGGCAGTCTGTTTTACGCGTGTGCGACAACACTTTGGCTTTCACTGCGTTCACTATCAGTTCGTTCTTTTTACACCGGAGTGTAAATGCATCCACGTCTCTTTGCAAATGCCCGCAGTCGCTAAGACACGAAACTTCATAAAAACCTTGACGTCATCCGTATCAAGTAAAAAAGAAGAACGCCTTATAGCAGCGGAAACATGATTGACAAATAAACAAAACAAAAGAGGGCCTAGAACAGACCCCAGTGGTACACCACTTGAAACGCAGTCACCATAGGATTGCTGGTTATTAACATTTACGTAGCAGGTCCGCTCACGCAAGTAATTAATTAGGAGGTCAAGAATCAAATTATCTATGTTCAGGAGCGACAGTTTGGAAATTAACAATGGATGACTGACCACGTCAAACATCTTGCTCAGGTCAAAGTACAAAGTGTTGAGATGCCTCCTATGATAATCCGCTTCGGACGCTCGCTACATGAAAGAAAGGAGGTTAGCGGTTGTGGAACGTTCGGACATAAACCCGTGCTGTTCGGAAATTAGTATGCCCTCAACACTGGAAGTTAAAATATCGTGCAACACAGTCTCAAAAAGCTTAGACGCCGCACACAGAAGCGAATTAGGCCGATAGATTCTAGCACTATCTTCAGCACCAGTTTTGAATACAGGGACCAAGCGTGCTAACTTCCATGCTGCTGGAAATGTAGCATATAAGATTGAAATATAAATATAGCGGTTAGTATGGGAATCAGAAACTCCCCATAGGTTTTTAATATTGCGGAAGCAATGCCGTCCGTGTCACAGGAAAATGACGGTTTAAGGCGTTTCAGGGCTTTCCGAACGTCGTCCTGACTGATTCTGGGAACGCAGAATTTAGACGACTTAGACGAAGAGTTGGACAAAATGTTAACTTCACCCTTTAGAAATACAGAGCTGAAATGATCAGCAAAAGCATAAACAACTTCTCCCATCGGGTTTCCATTGTCGTCTAGAAGGTTAACAATTTCGGAATCCTTGCCAGCAGATCGCGAGCGAACATAGGGCCAGAAATCTTTCTGGTCGCGCGTAGCGCTGATTCCTACCTTGGCTATGTAGTCTGACCGATTGCGATCATACAACTGTGTACACAGGGCTCTGAAATACTTAAACTCATTTTTACAAGCTTCGGATTGTGTCCCGCGAAATTTCTTGTGAGCACGGGCTTTACATTTTAAAGCATTTCGCAGTTCCGCAGAAAACCAGTTCGGAAATTTAGATTTCATTCCGGGTGTTCTTGGTATAAACATGTGCATTTCCTGCTGAATAATTGTAGAAAGCTGCTCGATTTAAGCATCAACAGAGGGAAATTTGACGACGAGAGACCAGTCCGTGTTACATAAGTAGTTTTAAAAAGCAACATAATCTCCAGCAGCATAATTTTACGTCGGATGTGCAGAATAGCTGGAGCATCTAGATTGCCCCGACACAAACTGCGGTGAGATAGGAAGGACAGGATGAAATTTGTCGGGAGGGACCAGCGAGGTACCCGACAGAGAAATGGTAAGGCGCGCCTGGTTGGAAAAGCAAAGGTCTAAAACATTACCACAAATGTTTTTACACCTATTACTCTGTTCCAGACCACTTAAAGAAATAGTGTAACAGACAGAAGCCCTTCTGGTAATGTAATGATGATCGTGCCTGACTGTGCGATCATCCCAGTTTACGCCGGGAACGTTGAAGTCCCCATATATGGAAATTTAGTGTATGAGTAGGCATTAACAACATCCTCTATTGATATATAACCTCTATTGATATATCGTCTATTGATATATATATCCTCTATTGGTATATAACAGGTTGAAATTAGGATAATATTTTTGCTACCGCCGAGAACCACAACCCACACAGATGCTGCAGGTAGTGTTGAGGTCTGAGCGAGGACGGCAGTTCAACGACTTGTCCACTGAAATGAATACTCCACCACCGCAATTTCTAGCAGTGGGGCCAATACGGGCACTTCGGAAGACAACATAATTATCGGTAAATAATCGCTAGACGTAAATTCTGAGGATAGCCTGGTTTCCGTAATGACGATTACATTATAGGAGGACGAAGCTATCCAGAAAAAACTCAGCAGATTTGGTCCACAAACCACAGACATCTTGGTAACAAACACTGATCATGCGGCCGAGAAAAGTTCAGACAGGTGCACCATAGACTCACACAGTACTAACCCGGAAGGGCTTAAAAAGACACTCTTTTGGCTACAGAGCTGGATCCTGCAGTAATTCATAGCACACGTTCCTTACGGCAACATATAAGGAGGCATAGGTTTTGTAACTAGTTTTTATCCGCCTGCAAACAAAAGGAGCAGCATCTCAGGCTTTCAGGTACGAGCACAGCCGAGCTTCTGTGGTTTCGGGTGAAAGTTTCATGACTAACAGAGCGTTCGGCGGCCGCTGCCGCTGCACCACCGTGAGCTCAGACGAGTCCGAGGTTCCAAAGGATGCGGGTTGACGAGCCTTGCCGTTGACATCACCAATGCTGAAGTGTCCCACGCTTGATCTTCCTCCTCCACCTGACGGTTGCGATGCGAAACACGCACCGGAAGCAGTGACGAAAGTATTCGGGCTGTAGTCGGGTGACGCAAGCTGCCGTTGCAGACTCTGCTGTCCGTGTTGAGCCACCTGCTGGTGACTGTGGACAACGTTTTTAGGCGCAACAGCAACACTAACAGGAGGAGCGGCTGCGACGGCAGCTGTGAACGACGATGTCACGGGGACTACAGGTGACCCAGATCCAGCCAAACCCGACGCAGCGGTTGAAAGCATCATGCCGGGTGAATAGGGGGTCATTGGGGGAGGCCAGCAGGGAAACCGGTTGCTGCGCCGTGAGCTCTTCTCGGAGAGTGCTTACCTCTTGCCGAAGGGAAACGATGATAGCAGTGTGGTGGGCCCGCTCCCGCTGGATCTCACGACGAAGGCTTTCAAAACCCTGCATATTCTCCCGGCGCAGCTGATCATTGTCGTCACGCATTCGGGCCATTTGGAGACTCAAAAATTTGGGCCCACATCCCCGCGAGGGGAACCCTCTGTAGATGCGACGCATCGTGGGGTTCACTTGGTGTTTCCGATGGATTGATTCTGAAATCGTGTTAAACGTGTCGGGAACGGGTATGAATATATAGGTTTATGAATATTATATTGTTGTTTTGGCCAGTCTTGGTCAGTCTCTCTAAGTGGTATGCTTGGGGCTTCGCTGTCGCAACGACCTTTACTCCATCATTGTTGATTTAAGTGGGAGCTTCTTTCATTTTATTGCAAGTGTTAATCATTGCCCCATTATGCGTTGTATCAGTAGCCTCTTGACGTAGTTTGAATGAGTCAAGGATATAAGGTGCGTTCGTAGCATTTGCTTCTGTCTCGGTTTTGTGGCGCAGTGGGAAGAGCACCATATACCTCGCGTTCCGCCCACAGGGTCGTGGGATCGAAACCGAGCTCTGCTAACTATTATTTTTTATAGTGTAGGAAAGGGGTGTGAACGAGAGAGGGGCGTCGGAGAGAAGAGGGGGTGAGCAGCGGCGAGCGCAGCTCACGCGGCGAGGAGAATGGAGGAGGGGTGGGTGAATGAGAAGGCGAGTGAATGAGATGTAGTCGCATCTAAAAATTAATACCCTCCAACGCGTCGGTGAGGAGCGCACGGAGGACAGTAAAATCAGCCTCTACGCCAAACAGTTGGGACGGCGAAACAGGGGCCTCTTCGGCCGGCGACCTCCGTTGGAGGGAAGCGAAGGAAGATCTTGTGGCGGACGGGCCGGTGTCGTTGCTCATCGGTGAAGCTCTGCTGCTAGGCCTAGTCGCCGCCTCGGCCGTCTCACGCAGATTGCACCTGAATGGCCGGGCACCGGACCTCAGAAGTTGCAGCTCCGCGTCCGGCCACGCAACACACTTGGCGTACATACGTGTTTTACAGGCGGCACAGCGGAAAAACATTTGCTTACCGAAGAAAGCCTGGGAGCACAAAATACAGAAATCCGCACTAGGCGCCATCTTGCGCCGAAAGAATAATTATATTATTAATATATATAATATAATAATAATAATAATCCCATTATATTATTATTCCATCAAAAAATCAATGAAACTTTATTCTCGGTGGCCTGGAACAACCATAGGGTCTTGGTACTGGAACACCTTCTACAAACATTCATAAAAACAAACTGACATCAAGGCAATACAACACACAAAACCATATGTATGGCAGAAACAATAAAATAAAAGTATTTACAGAGATCCCAGAAAGCAAAACAGCAAGAAAAGGATGGCTAGTGTTAGAAGTCATGACACTCGGCCAGCAAAACGTTGAAGGCTCGTGAAAAATTGAAAATACACAAGCAAATATGCAATTAACATGAGGGATAGAGATTATACCCATAAAAAGAAGGTCCTGTAACAAAATGATAGGAAGTCTCAAAATGGAAAAACGATGTTCAGTTTTACAACCACTGACACTCAAACTTACGGAAATTCAAGCAACACAAAACCATGAAAAATGAAAAACAAACAGGCAAGAAGATGATTTGCGTAAAATAAATACGGCACATAAATTTGGAATGACATAAAGGCACTTAAGCTACAAGCGTTTTCAATTCATTGGCAAACAAAGAAAAATAACTTTGAAATATATCAAGACGATCGGAATATTCATTATAGGCACATTGTATTCTGCAGATGGACGAGCTTCGTCTAGCTAAAGCATCTATTCTGGAAGTATGAAATGTTCGTAAAAGTTTGTTCGGCAAGTGGACATTGATAAGTGCAACCAACTCATCACACAAAATATCACCATGAATAAGTTCATAAAGAAAGACAATATCAGCTCGCATTCGTCGACAACAAAGGAAAGCAATACTATTCACACAAGACATGCTGCCATTTGCGTCTCCTTTCGCATGACGAAAACTCTGCTTAAAGATAGAAAGGAACCTATTTGAAACTTTTTCGATACGGTCACTATTGGACTTGCAAGTTCCATTTGAAACAACACAACCATATTCGAGAACAGGTAAGCAGAGAGCCGAATACAACTTTAAAAAAGGAAGAGGACTTTTAAACTCTCTGGAATACCTGCAAACAGCACCCAGACATAGAAGAGAGCATCGGGTAGTTTGTGTGACGTGGGAAGAGAAAGCCAGAGAACAATCAAATAGTACCCCCAAGTTCCGATTTCCCGAATCAATCAATTTATTTTCAGTGCCCAGAAACGACGGTGATGTCTTAGTGCCGGTACACTAACAAAAATAAAAACAAACAAAATGACATGATGCATACAACACGTATGACTAAAAGTACGCTGTACTAATAGAAGCACAAAGAACGGTAATAACAATGATATCCCACTCTATGGACGGAAGACGTAGCGACAAATATTGTACTAGTGAAGTGAACATACAACCAATTAGAAGGTAGTGAGGTAAGTATAAAGGCTATACAAATGGGAAGTTGATAAAATGCAGTAATTGGGCAAACAAAGGAAGGTGGCATAGCAAGAATATGTGAACGGAATAAGACATATACTGTTAGCTACAAACAGCACTGCTGGGTTATTGAGACTGCAGCTCAATGTTTGAACATCCTGTTTGAACAATGTTTGAAGATCAACCACACGGGAAACTTCGGAAGTCTGTCATATATGAATCGAGGTGAGCGCATACGCGAACTCATGCTCGCCTGAAATAGACCTAATGAAACGCAGCTTACAGAGTCGACACACGGAAAGAAACGCGCCAGATACGCGGGTATGATTCCGAGCTCGGATGGCAACTTTTCTGGTGAAGGCGAAAAGCAAGAACGCCTGATTTTTCGAGATTTAGGCGCACGTTAAAGATCCCCATGAGGTAAAAATATTTCGGAGCCCTCCGCTGCGGCGCGCATTATAACCTGCCTAGTTTCGATGTGTTATACCATATAATAAATCAAAAGCGTCATACAGAGAATACAGTGCTACTTAAAAATTAAACAAAGAAAAAGTGCCTTTTACCAGCTTATGATGCTTTGCCGCATGTCACCAGTGAGTTATAGAGAAAGGTTTTCCCACACTTGCGCCCTCCCTCACTCTATTTGTATCTTGTAACTCTTCCGACGTCTTTGGTCTCCAAGTAAATATTGTACTTGTAATAAGTCAATTTACAGTTGCACTCACACTGTGCACTTGGTGTGTCTACAAAAGGGAGGTTAAATTTATTTTTATGTATTGTGGGCGCAATAATCGTCCCAGCAAAGTAGCAGACGCCACTGCCTGGAGTCTGCCGTTAAAGCTGAAATATTCTTTAGCTGTACAGAAATATTTTTTAGCTGTAGCGCTTTGCAGCTCCATTGCCGCTTTGGCAGGGTACGTATTACTCCTTTTTCAGCGTGTGCTTTTAACAGTGAGGCTGTTGCTACTAGCTGTAATGTGTGCGGCTGGCGGCGTCAACAAAAAAAGCTTCGTCATAGTTACTCCGGCTGTTTACCGAGCGCATGGTGAGCGTCCCACAAGGAGCGCCCGGCGTCGTCCTGACTTGCGCTTGGCGCTCGCAAAAAAATACCAAGACAACAGTTCACGTATGTCTGCCCCTCAAGAGGGTAGCACAAGGCAACTCGCGGTACAGACGCCCAGTTCGCGAAGTCGGTTTCACCAGCGGACAAAACGACAAGGACCCGCCAGACATTCATCAACAACGATATAAATGGATATCATAATGACTACTACTTCCGCAGTGAAAAGCGACTATGCAACATGTAAATAAACAATTTCAAACCTGCAATGCGTCGGGGTATATACATCGAAAAATACTGCCTACAGAGAAACAAATCATCCAGCTTCGTTGTGGTTCAAGCTTTGCGCAACTTTGTGCAAACTTCGCCATTTTTTCATGTGAAGCTTTTATTCCACGCTGATGGCGTGGAAGCCTGAGCTTATGCCCTGTAGGAAAGCCAACTTTACACAGTGGGTTTTAGATGATGATGTTAAGCGGAGGCACATCAAGCGCTTCAAGAAAGGCCTTTCCCTTGGCAAGGATTGAACCTGGGTTTCTCGCGATATAAAGCCTACGTATATCCAATTGCGCCGTCCTAACACTGTTGAATCAGTTTCAATTTTAAACTGTGACTTTGACTCTGGTTGCACGGGAGAAAGCTTCTGGCTTTAATACTGGCAATACAGGCTTTTTTTCAGTTGGATCAAGTTGGTAGGAGTAATGATTGTTTTGGGGCATGCCTCATAGCCAATGTGCAGCTTATCTGTTAAAACACGAAATTTTTTTCTCCCTTCACATAACATAGTGGTGTCGGTGTCAATAAGGCCTCATTTAAAGTCTCCACAAAATTGAACGATTCATGATCAATTTTGTTCATGTTCAAGCTGCCATCAAGCCAAACGGATCGACATCGTCACGCCACCCAGAAAGCTACAAATACAGCCAGCCTTGCACCGCGCACCTCAGTGGGCAGTGGAACAGAGCGGGCACCAGAATGGTCTCATCCAACCACTTTTTGCTTTTCGTCCAGTTATTCGCAGTCATCAGCACGAGTGCGCCTGTCTGCGTAGAACCACATGCGCCTGGAACGCCACACGGCACGGGCCCTCGCCTGCCCGAACCGAGCCGTTGTTGCCCGGTGCCACTTCAACCTCCCGTTCCGGCAACCCCTCAAGCTGCCATCAAGCCAACCGCATCGACATCGTCAAGCCACCCAGAAAGCTACAAATACAGCCAGCCTTGCACCGCGCACCTCAGTGGGCAGTGGAACGGAGCGGCCACCACAATGGTCTCATCCAACCACTTTTTGATTTTCGTCCAGGTTGGTCCCTCCCAAGAATATAACACTAAGCGATCTAGTAACCATTGTCTGCTGCTCCTTCCATGCCCACATGTGTTGCTTGATATAATCGCAGATTGTTTTCTCGTTGTAAAAGAACATCTTCTTTGCGGGGATATAGAACAGAACCCTGGTCCGAATAGCGAAGTATTAGTCGCCATCAGTAAACTAACCGCACACTTGGATGAGCGTCATGACAAATTTGAGAAGTCTATTAACGAAGTTAAAGAAAACCATTTGCTACTTTATTCCAAAGTAACAGATTTAACCACCCGAATAAATGTACTAGAACAGAAGGTTACTTCCCTCGAGAGCGTTCCAGACGATACACAGATGCAAGGTCTCGTAACGGCTGCCGTGCGACACGAAAGTGCCGCTCTCAGTTCACGGCTTGATGACGTCGAGGATCGCTCTCGTAGGTACAACCTAATTTTTTATGAGGCTATTAGATTCTGTCTCAGAAACCTAGGCTGAGTCTGAGCTAAAAGTCCGTGAAATCCTGTCTGCGTCCTTTAAACTGGAACTTCCTAATGAAGCCATCTCCCGTGCACGCAGGATTGGAACATTAGTGCAGAAGAAATGTCTACCTGTTATTGTTCGTTTTAGATCTTTCAAAACAAGAGAAGGTGTCTTTGCTAAGAAATCTATGATTTGTAGCACCCCCGTGTCAGTTAGCGAAGATTTCTGCAAGGCCACGCGCAGCATCCAGAAAAAGCTTTTAAATTTCGCGAAAACCACTGGGCAGCCATATTACCTCAACTATAACAAGATACTAATTACAAGAAAGCCTACGTTTATTGTCCGGTCACTGATCGTGTAACTGAGGCTGGACCTATTTATGATAACAACGTACACGTTGCCCCCAAGCAACCAACGCAGAAAGCGCAGGGGCCAGCGCTTCTCCTTCATTATGATAGCTAGATAAGTATTTTCGAGCGCATGAATTTTCTTTTTTACTATGTAATTCTCGAAGTGTTGCTAACAAGCGTGATGCCCTATCTGCACTAATCGATACATGTCTAGCTGATGTCGTCATAGTGACTGAAACCTGGCTGTCCACGAAAATAGAAAATTACGAAATATTTAACTGTTCAAAAAAGATTACGTTCTACCGCTGTGACTGGGGTACGAGGTGCGGGGCAGCGTATTGATTGCTATTAGCGACGAGATCAGCTCGTTCAATGTGCCTGTTGTTTCACCGGTTCAAATTGTTGTCGCGTTTGTTCGCATTAACCATAACGATATCATTGTTTGTGGCTGCTACCGGCCTCTTAACCTAACTACCGGCTTCGCAAATGATTTACACGATGTCCTAATTAAGTTGCAAATAAGGTTTCCGGCTGCGCTCAGGTTTCTCCTACGGGATTTTACCTTCTCTAATGTTTCGTGGTCTCCCCCTTTTCCAACAATATCCAAAACTTCTGCTGACAGTGCTGCCTTTCTTGACGTGTGTTCAGACTTTAACCTTACCCAGCTGGTTAATGCTCCGACCCGCATTACCTTGTCTACCTCCACAGTTCTAGACTTAGTGCTGACCACGCATCCCGACCTAATTAAATCCCTATCAGTTCTTCCGGGCGTAAGCGACCATCTAGCTATTCATTTTAACATGACTAAAACAACTAAAAGAAGTGATAGCTCAAAAGTTTTTAGGGACTACAAAAGAGCTGACTATGTTTCAATTATTAATGAGCTTCAGGTTTTCTTAAACGATTACCTTTAGAATTTTCTGGAAAGATCCGTTCAACGAAACTGGAATTTGTTTAAGCAGAAGGTAGCAGAACCTACCAATCATTGTATTCCACTCCGCAGAATTAGGCAAAACGCAAAGTCCCCTTGCTTCACGCTTACACTAAAACGACTACTCAACAAAAAGAAACAATTTTTTCGAAGGACAAATCTAACTAACAACGCGGAAAGGTGGTCCGCTTATCTTCACGCAGCTGACGAGTACGCTCGCGCATTATCCGTCGCAAAAGAAACTTATTATCAACAAACGCTTCCCTCCCTGCTTGCAAATAACTCACAGACATTTTGGCAGATGATTTGCGGAAAATAAATAAAGGCGATAGAATTATTCCGTGATGATAACTACCATGTACCAAAAGAAGCGTGTTATATCATTTTAAGGTCTGTGTTTTCATCGTGCTTTGTTCAATCTGCAGCCTTTTCTTTTGCCGACACCCCCCCTCATCACTTTGTTCCAATCGAACTACTTATATTTGACTGTTTTGGCATACAAAAATTGATCGTACACATGAAATTAGCCAGCGGACCACCTGAAGACGGTATCTGTGCAAAGTTTTTGAATAATACCTCTGTTTACTCATCTGTAATTTTATGTAAGCTTTTCACGCAGTCTTTGGAATGTCATTCCCTTCCGGGCGACTGGAAAGCGCGAAAGGTGGTTTCTCTTTACAAATCAGGTGACGTTCATAACCCGCGCAATTACAGGCCCATATCGTTAACATATATACCATGTAAGCTCATGGAACACGTCATCTATTCCCACATAATCACTTCTTTAGAAAACAACTCTTTCCTTAGTGATCACCAGCATGGATTCCGGAAAAAGTACTCGTGTGAGACCCAACTTCTCTGCTTTACTAAACACATATATGTTGCCATTGACGCTTCTTCCTTTAATGACTGTATTTTCCTCGACTTTGCTAAAGATTTTGACACTGTATGCAATAAACTACTACTGCTAAAACTAAGCAAACTTATTCTTGATGCTATCATATTAAAATGGATTCAATGCTTTCTAACAGACCGCTCCCAATTTGTAACTGCTAATGAATCCAACACCCCCCTCTAACCCGTAACCTCTGGCCCCCCAGAAGGATCTGTTCTTGGCCCACTACTCTACCTAATTTACATTAACGACTTGCCACATAACATCTCTTCTTCTATAAAGCTTTTCGCCCATGATTGTGTTATTTACCGCGAAATTAAAACCCTTCTGACCACCTTGCCCTTTGGTGTGACTTAGACAATGTTTGATCTTGGTGCGATACTTGGCTAATGAACCTTAAGGTTTATAAATGCAAGGTAATGAGAGTTTCACGTCGAAAATGTAATATTTCTACTAACTACGTACTTAATATTTCCCCCCTTACTAAAGGTAGCACTTAAAAGTACCTTGGCGTTGCAATTTCTGACAACCTTTCCTGGCAGACTCACATTGACCTTATTTTAAACACTGCTAACCGAACTCTTGGTTATTTACGCCGTAACTTCTCCCTTGCCCCGATGGAACTGAAACTTCTTCTCTATAAAACATTAGTGCGACCTAAGCTCAAATATTCATAATCTCAATGGGATCCACGCGTAAACGTTCATATCAATAGCCTCGAAGCAATTCAAAATCGCGCCGCTCGCTTCATTTTGTCCAACTATTGCCGTACAGCAAGCGTAACTCATATGAAGTAAACCTTATATCTACCTAGCCTATCACTTCGCCGCAAAATCTCGCGCCTGTGCCTCTTCCACAAGTTGTGCCATACCATACCCTCACTGAGTAACTCTCTTTTTTTGCCGCCATCCTACATTTCATCCCGCAGCGATCACCACTTTCAAGTTGGAATTCCAAGCAGCCGTACAAACCTTCATTTTATTTCATTCGTGCCCACAACAAGCTCAGACTGGAATCACCTTCCCGCTTCCATCGCATCAATCACTGACCCTGCCAACTTCAAGAGTACCGTGAACGCATACCCTTTTTAAACATGCTTGATTTTTTTGTACATATTGGTATTTTGTTTTTTCACCACTCTCTCTGTAACGCCTTGTGCATTGAGAGTAAATAAATGAAACGAAATGAGATGAAATGAAATGTGGTTTACACAAAAGGCGAAGTTTAAACTCCCCTGCTGTAAAAAAACAATGTCAGTTGGAATGTGAATTAGCGGTGGCTTTGAGTGAGCGTGAGTGGGTGATGGAAGTGAAGAGCGCGTGTGAGTGGAGGAAGCGAGTGGTGATTGCGAGTGAGTGTGAGTGGTCATTGCAACTGGTGAGCGCGATTGAGTGTGAGTGGTGGGGATGAGTGGTGTGCGTGAGCGTGAGTGAGTGTGAGTTGTGAGGACGAATAGGCAGCGTGAGCGCGATTGAGTGCGAGTGGTGAGGACGAGTGGCGAGCGTGAGCGGGAGTGAGTGCGAGTGGTGAGGGCGGGTGGTTACGACGAGTGGTGAGCCTAAACGTGAGTGAGTGTGAGTAGTGAGGCCCGAGTGACGACCGTGGTGCATCTGATTGCGAGTGGTGGGGCGGAGGAGCGAGTGTGAGCGAGAGTAAGTGCGAGTGTTGCGGACGAGTGGGGAGCATGAGCTGGAGTGAGTCCGAGTGGTGAGATTGTAGGGGTGAGCGTGAGCACGAGTGAGTGCGAGTTGTGAGAGCGGAGTGGTGAGCCTGAATTTGAGTGAGTGGGAGTTGTGAGAGCGGAGTGGTGAGCGTGAACGTGAGTGAGTGCGTTTGGTGGGGACGAGTTCCGAGCGTGAGTGCGAGAAAGTGCGCGTGGTGAGGGCGGGGTGGCGAGTGCGAGTGGGAGTCAGTTAGTTAGGATAAATAAATTTTTAGTGTATGTGAGCGAGTGGCGTCCAGTTTTGCCGAGCTATGATCTATATACACACAATGCAGGATGCCACTTGCAGGTAGAAAAAAGCGTGTTTCTGTTTTTCCCAAAACAGAAGAACACCTGCGCCAAGTTGACCATCAACAGTAGCTTGAGCAGGCGCAAGGTGCAGATCGTTGCAGTAGCACCTCCCTTGCAAGCCAGTTCTTCAATCTGGGTATGGGTACACGAGAATATGTTGTTAATACAGCTTTTAAAGGGACACTGAAGTGAATTTGTCAAGCTCCAGTTTTTGCTTGCATTGCGGAGACTGGTTCAAATTAGGACACTTTTCATCGTTTATCCGGTTGACCAATCGGTAATTATTTCACAAAGCGCGAAAGAAGAAAAACTACCATGCGCGGTTTGCGGCAGCCGCACCAACTAAGGCTGTGACGTTGGGAGGAGGGGGCAGCGTGATTGGACGATGCCCAAGGTTAGCAAACAAGTTTCGGTTTCGGTTTCGGTTCTGTAAAACAGAACTAATGGCGTTGTTGGATGGGCATTCTCAATATCTGAGTAATCATTGTACCGCGCTTCTGCCATATTGTAGGCTGTAAAATGCATAACATAAGCCTCCCAGGACGGCTTGGGATCGTAGCATTCACTAGCCGAGGCCTACGCAGTGCATGAACGCCCTCCGCGTCCCCGCAGACGCTCAAACGCCATGCGCTTTTATCCTATATTTGGAGCTTGCCTCACTCATGCCTGTATCGTAAAAAGCGTGTTCGCACCAGGCCAAGGGTCTGTTGATTCTGGCCTGTGCCCACTGCCCGCAAGGAGTCGGTGCTTATGGCAACAGCTCGCCAACGAGAACTCGCTAGAGCGCCAGTGCCAGCGTGCGCACGTTCTGTGAACTAGTTCGTGGAGAAATGAACGTTGCGGCCCAAAAAAGGTGAAATCAGTATTGGCCCCGAGGACATACCGTGGCGCCACCTACGAATGACGTCACTTGTTGGACGCAGGCTCGGGTTGTCGTCTGCTACAACCCATTTCCTGTGCGTATGCGGCCGCGTGTTTTGTGCGTGTGTGTGCGTCTGCGGCCACCGTACCCCCCGCTCCTTGTGGATTTCATGCAAATTACCCAAAAAAGTTGTCTGCAACCCGAATAATCCGGGCGAGCAATCAGCGACTCGCTTTTTCCCGGCGACACCGCCGCGCCCCACAGCTCGTACGCAGCCAGCTAACGCCAAGGACGATGCAACTGATGCCGATAAAAGTACACTGTAAATTCATTATGAAATACTTGCGACGTGACATGTACGAGACTGTGTGTGCAAGGAAACACCTTGCAACAGCGACGGAAGCGCGTCGCTCACTTGTGATCTCACCGCGCCTACTGCTCGCCTTGCCTGGTAAATGAACGACTACGTGAGAACGGTGATCGGTTTGCTTCGCCGCGCATGCTTAAAAGTACTGCTATGATGCGCAGTTTGGCTTAAGCAGTGCCTATTACCCCTACAATGTTTTTCATAGTTATTCCCGGATTTGATTCACGATCACTGCCGTAGCCTGTACTCTGCACGGCTGATATGTTTACTTTTCGCGACAACTTGTCCGCAATGTATAAATGGTATACGAACGCGAGTTTTCAACGCCTGCGAGCGGGTTTTGACATGGCTATATTTAGTTTTCATTAGGACTTGGGCGTGGGAATGTATAATTGTAACGTGGGCTCTTTTATGTTTACAGTGAGCCTTCCTTCCTCTAGCGTCAATGAAACTAACGATTGCTCACAGAAGGCGAGGCTGTGTACGAGGCGAAACACGTCGTTAATGAATTGGGAGTTTTAAAATAGGAGAACCGAGCGTTGGGGGCCCCCCAAAGTGATGGGGGAACCTAAACGCAACACGCGCGCGCGCGACGAAAGGGTCATCTCGAACCGCTCGCCGCCGGCTTCGGATGCACGTAATCGAATGTTGGGAACTTTAGGCTTAACGTCGTGCCAGATATTTCTTCGCCGCTATCGTTACAGTTGCGAATGAGAGTCCCCAATAAAACTTTTCACTTCACTGTCACCCTCTTTCTTGTATGTGTAACTTTGTATGCGCGTGCGATCGATGATCAAGAACCTGCCACGGCCTCGGCCGATGCTTGCGCGCAAGCACATATGCTTCGGCCGCTCGCCGCACCGCGCGTGAACGGGCCGGCGGTGCCGGGACCGACCTTCGGGGACGGTCGGCGTAGATCGCGGCAGATATTTGAGCATCGCTTTGAAAACCACAGCTGATGGCACTACCTAGCACAATTTTTCACCACTCTAACATCCACATTCACCGCTGTCGAATTACTTAACCACAACTAGCGTGATTTTAAAAAGCGGCGACAAGTTGTTGCTGCCGTGACCTGCGTCGGTTCGAGCTGCTCCGTCGGCCGTGCGGGCAGGCACGGCGGTGTGTGCGCGGAGCGTTTCTGCGAGCAGTAAACGCTTCATGATTTCTTGCTTTACACATTTGTTGTAAACAAAAGAAATCAAGAAACTTAGCTTGGCAATCATCGTAGTCTAGATTGTTGATCGGGGAAACGAGCCGCAGCTTACGCTTCGGTCGGACACGTACAGCCGGTAAAACGCTTGTCTATAACAGCTATTTCAACTTCAACCAGCTAGATCCGAAAACTTCCAAAACATACTCGTTCCAAACATGTCGGAGGCAAAAGCGAAGGGCTAAGACTTCAGAATTCCGCAGTAGTTTTATTCAAATCCCGCTCCGGCGGGGCAGGATAGGCCTGAGAGTACGAACGCTGTGTTATAGACAAGCCTTTTACCGGCTGTACGCCACCACGCTCAAGTTGTTTGCGGAGAATGTACCACAGTTGATACGGTTATAAAATCCCAATGACATCAAACTGCGCTTGACGCACTGAGGATTAACTGCAAACGACGGAATTTAACACGAAAATTCTTTCAGAACGCGCGTCCTAAGCTGAGTGTCACGCGCTGCAAGCCAACTGTGCAGCAATGTAGGAACGGTGATCCTACTAGTGACGTAAAAACGATCGCAGCGCCAGCCTCTCCAGTGGTGGGCCTCGCGGCCAATAGAAAACATCGGCGGAAAACCAAAAAGTTAACTTTTAAAAAAAAATCACGTACCCGCGGGGATTCAAAGTTGTGACTGGCAAAACAAAAATCCTAGTGCCTTAGACCACTCGGCCACAAGCCAGATCGGGGGGGAGGGGGGGTTGGATAGATAAACTATATAATATATAATCAGTTTACACTTTTATTTAGTTTTAGCAGTCCAAGCAGCTTAGGCGACTATTTGTTGTTTTGCGCTCGTGCAGTAAGCATCCCCCAAGTTTCCACAATATCTCACGTCTATCAATTGCATTTCTTAGACGGAAAAGCTTTCGCAGATGCGTAGTCGTGCTGCTGGCCGCTGTGCTTGTTCGTCCATCCCAAAAAAGTGCTTCCCGCTCCCTACTTTTACGCTCTACGGTACAAATGTCAGTTGATTTTATTTCCTCAGTACCTATATTGACTTCGCTGACTCTTCTCCCGCCTTCAAGAGGCCTTATATTTTCCTACTGCCGTACCAGTCAGCGAAGCGTCGGTGCGCTTGTGCAGCGCTTGTGTGAAGCGACCTTGACTTGGAGCTAGATACAGTGTACAAGCTTACCAAGTAAAGAAAGGCACATTCTTCAATTCACAAACGTGTCCTGGCTTCGTTTCAACTGAGCGAACGAATTGCGACGACTCCTCGGCGGCCGGCGGACGAAAGGCTGGGCCGACTGACTCTGTCTGAAGGCCGGGGAGCCGTGCAGTAGCGCAGTCAATTGCGAGCTCGGCTCCTTCCGACGTCACACGAAAACGCCACAGAAAATGGGCGAGCGTAAAGAGAGGAGGACAGCATTTTCGAATTAATTTTTCTACTAAATAAAATCGCGTAAACGCGCCCAGAGTGGTCTAAACATGGTCTGGGGACTCCCGACTATAATTTGCGCTAGTAATCCCGCAATGTTTACGTATCGCTTCAGTGTCCCTTTAAGACTGGCATAATACAGAATGGCCGCCTACCATTGTCCCTGAAAAAGAGAGTCTATGACAGCTGCATCTTACCGGTACTCACCTACGGAGCAGAAACTTCCAGGCTCACTAAAAGGGTCTAACTCAAATTAAGGACGGCTTAGGGGGCAATGGAACGCTAGATGATGGGTGTGACATTCAGGGACAGGAAGAGAGCAGAGTGAATATAATATAATGTCAGCATTGGCACTTCTAAGGCAACCTTAAAACTATGACTGCGAATGAGAGGTACCACTATAAAAAATATATTTCGTGAATGGGGACTCTGAGGACATTTTAGCCCAGCTACCGGTCTCATCTCAACTTCCACAATATTTTTCTGTGTCTATCCTAACCGTCTGGTTGATTGAAGTAACAATATATACACGGATGAAGCCATCTCCACAACATGTGGCAAAAGGAAACATGTGCAAGTCCGGACAGCGTTAATGCCATGGACATATACTTTCTGCAGCAGAATGGCGAGGTGGGCTAGTTGGTATATATGCATAACTAAACCTTCAAAAAGCACATGACTGAAAAACTCGTCCGTTTGTCCCGTTCGCTTGACCTGTTAGGCCTACATTTTTAATTGAAGTATACGTTGTACAGCAGGAAGCATCAAACTAGTGGAAGACATTTTTACTGCACATTAACATTTAAACATGGTTTAGGCTGCACCTGTGAGCAGCCTGCAACATGCAAGTTATTAGCAAACAACAGGCCAGACACAAGAATCATACTCACATTTAAACCTGCGATATCCCAAATGCTGTGGTACTCTGATCACCAAGGCGTGTTACACACTAAATTCATTCAACTGGAAATTTCATAAAGCACAGAAATATGACAGCCATTTTTGACTATATTTACAAGCTTCTGAATGATTAATTTTCGTTCGCGAGGCTGCCATAAGAGTACGAAGCGCAACCAGCGCTGCTCATACTTCTGTACCAGTTACGACATGCGTGTAGTTCTGACGCTACAAATAAATTCGGGTTGCATACACGTCGTTCATTCCAACATTTCACGGCCGAACTGAGCGTTCGAAAAGATTCAACACTCAATCGAAACGCGAAAAAAGCATCCAGATGGCATTTTAATCTAATGCTGTACGCTCGAAAATCACTCGATTTGTTATTTTATTTTATTGCCACACGCACGGCAATCATTCAATTTATTGTGCGCGTTTTTAACCGAAAATTAATATGGCGAAAAAAACCGCATCTTCAGAAAGAAACAAATACCAAGAGTCGATAATATCACGATGTGCGTGTAACGCATGCACTAACCTATATTTGCACAGTCACTGATATTTGCACTCAGTAGCTTCCCTTCTTCAGCAGCTTCCCTTCTTCAGCAGCTTCCCTTCTTCAGCAGCTTCAGCAGCTTCCCTTCCCTTCTGAGGCCCCAACTACTTGCAGCGTATTTTCGGCGCTTTCGCGCCTCGACATCGCCCCGCGCTGACGGCGTCGGCAAAATGCATGTTGACGTGAGCCACGCGGGCGTTACGCCGATGTCTGCTCGCAAGATATCAGCCTCGCCGCAGCGCCATAAAGCATCCGAAAGCAGGCGACATCGTCCGGATTTCATGTCCATCGCCTGTTTTGGGTTCATTACTTTCAGTTTCAAAAACAATCAATTTCTTTTCAACCTGCGGAAATCGGGTGCCTTGAGGCAAATTACAAGCTATTTCTGTCCGAAAGTGTGCATTCCTTCGTGGGTAGCTTGGCTTTCATCTGGGAGATCAGGGGTGACGGATAGCTTTTGGTCAGTTGAATACCGGAGCTCTGGCTACATCGCTTTAAGTGTTCGCAAGATGGGCTTGTCTGCAAGATCGGTCCGTAACGAACAAAGTTTATCAACACCAGAAATCTAGCGACGCATTCAACTTCATTCGCGGCTGCCGCAGCTTGCATAGCGGGAACGATGAAGCGCGATAGCTTTTCTTGGCTTAAATAAGGGATCTTTGGTTACATCACTTGCAGTAGTACAATAATTGGCCTCGCCTCAAGATTGGTGCAGAAGAAACAAGCGTTATCACTGCCGAAATTGGTCAAATACGACCAAAGCGAAACACTCGACATATTTGTTGGCAGCCTGTGTTGTTGCCAATATTTGTTGGCAGCCTCTGTTAGGGTACCAAATTTATGGGTCCACGCATTTTATTAGGCCAACGAACGAAACGATCCCGCCCGGCCTCTCATGGAGAGCATTCAGGAGCAAGTTAGGAAATCCATGTCACGTGCAACAGCCGGGTCTCCGACAAAGGGAGAGAAAAAAAGACAGAAATCACTTTATTTTTGAAGCAAGTTTAGTAGGAACGCGGGGTTGCTGCCGGCCGAAGGCTGGCAGCGGCAGTGGCGGCTCGGTCAACCAGATGTAGCTGCGCCCACGGTTGCGAGCAGCCGAGTGCGTCCTCCCACTGCTCGACGCTGGAGATGGGGTGGAATGGGCTAAGAGGACAGGCCCACATGCCGTGGCTTTGTGCCTCCAGGGAGTAACAGAGGGGCCAGTTGGGCGCAGGGAAACTCCTAGGAGTAGGTCTTGTGGACGAGAGATTGACGGGCGAAAGAGTTGGTCTGAAGGAGTCACCATAGGCGCTTCTGAGCGTTGTTGAGGGATGTGTGCGCAGTGGGAAAACGGTGGCGGGAGAGGGATAATGCTCCGTGGCTTCTTAATACAAGAGCAGACGATCGCGTGTCGACCGAGAACTGTGTTAGGGAGCAGGAGCGAGCCCACAACAGCTGTTTATTTCTCGTGCTTCTTCGTAGGCCGCCTCGTTTCCTCCCACCCCAGAGCGGCCGGGGTCCAGACGATGTCCAGTGGTTGAGTATGGAGATTTTGCAGAATCTTGAGTGCTGTAGCCGAAACGGTACCACGAATGAAGTTTTGAATGGCCCTCTTCGAATAAGTGATTATAATGTGTGGAGGCAGCCTGGTGTAGTGGGCCAGGGTTATTGCCGCCTCTTCCATCGTTGCGGGGTAAGTTGTACGTACGGTGAGGAAAGTGACCGGGGGAGAGCCTCCCAGCTCTCCTGTTCTTCCAGCCTTTCACCGTCGGTATAAGATGGGGAAATTTGTTTGTTAACATATGAAGCTGAACAGTCGCCAGCGATTTGTCAGGTCAGCATTTGTATTTTCATTACTAAGGTACAACGACGAAGTAAAATGGTGGTTTCAATTAATAAAACCTATTTGAAGCATCAAATTTTGTTACGGCATATGTTGAGTTTAATTTATAGAATATGTCCTCCGCATTTATATCTCAGTAAAAGCATTATTGGTGGATTAGAAAACTTTCACAAAACCCCTCGGTACAAAACCAATATAAACACATACAAAACCCCTCGGTAACTTCAAAAAAGTACGCCTGCGGTGAGTTGGAAAATAAAGTATAACAGATATATCTAAACAATGTAACTGCGATAGACATGTACGAGGTAAAAAACGGACGTAACCGCAACATCTGAACAACGTCAGCAAAATATGTCTAAACACAGTCCACAAATGAAGCAGCAGCACCATCGAGAGTAGGTCGTTAGCAGAAATCAAAGAACATCCGACATTCAGTTACCAGCAACGGTATCTCAACATCCCAAATTTTCATAAAAAAAATTGCACGTTGTATAGATGTCTAATAGAGATACTGCCTGGGCATAGACGTTGGTATCATCTTGAAACATGGCAGAGATGTTAGTGGTTTGCTGGGACTATTGTGACGGCCTTCACTTCACTTCCGGCGAAATCGCGCTGATCTCTTCTTTCTTTTGAAGCTCGTTTACGGTACTATAACCTGTCCTATACTGCTCAAAGGTATAATTTTCGAATTCCCCTGAAGCTAACAAGAGAGAGCAAGCCATTTCTTTAAATACCCGCCTCGGTCAGCAATTAACACTGAAAGGATACGAAGTCTTTATAATTGTTATTTTCTTGACCTCGGTGTTTTTGGTGGGTCACGGTTATCGTTTTCCTGCGAGGTTTGTACTGTTATAAGAAAACATAAAGTGTGCAGTTTGTTCCATCCTTTTTTTTTCAGTTTGTCTGACACAGTTTTGTATGTATGTATGTATATATGTATGCATATTATTTAACTTTTTGTCCAATAACAATAAAAATAAAATAATGATAATAATATTAACAACAAAAAAATAGCAATATAAAGTATTCATAATAATAATAATCAATCAATCAATCAATCATTTATTTGCGTGCCCAGGAACAGCCGGGGGGGCCTTTGTGCTGGCGTACGGAAACAGAAACACACGATACTTAATGCACACATCTCTCCAATACAAAATAGAATACAAAACACAAAAAAACGAAAGGATAGCTTATGTTGAAGTTACGGAATGAAAGTCATTTAAGTGCAGCATGAACTCAAGGATAAAAGACAAATGCAGAATAATAGAAGTTGGCAGTTATGCCAATACAAACTCACAGACATGTTTGCGAAACAGAGTAGGGCAATCATTAAATATATCAAGGTAATCCGAGTACCGATTGTACGTGCATTGCAGTCGGAACACAGGGCACAAGGCACGCAGACAATTGAGGTTGCAAAAGGTATCATGTTTCCTGGTCCACTTTTGCGGCACATAAAGACGAACATGTTGTAGCAGCTCACCACAAAAAACTATGCCGTGCATAATTTTAAAGAGGAAGAGAATATCAGCCTTGTTCCGCCTGGAAGTAAGCATGATAGCGTCAATGAAGAGGGCAATCCAGGGTTATAGTTACTACTATCGCCAAAGCGATGGTCGAAGATAGATATGAACTTATATGAAGATAGATATGAATAATAATAATAATAATAATTAATCTGTTTATTGCCATTCACACGAGAAAATACATAGTGTTCGGGCACGTCAAAGTCAAAGGGAGGCTTGAGGGACTGGGCCCGGCAATCGGCGAGTCAAACAATGGCCGAAGAAAAAGCAACAGAGACACAGACTACGGAACACCAACGAACACTGTGAATGCTGCTTTTTTGAGCTCTCTAAAAAAAAAACTTTAACGAAGGGATTGTAACAGTCTCTGCAGTTGTTGTGTTGAGGTCGCAGTAAAAAAATCTTCAGATAATTGATTAAAACAAACAGGCACATATACATTTCTTGTTGCTTTACCGTATCTGGTAGATCACCAGGGTACTGAAAAACGAAACTCGTTTCTTAACACTCTTGAAACATTGGATTGAATCTTGAAATCACAGCTCCAGAAATGCTTGAGAATGACAGTCTCAAAAAACAAAGAATGAAACGACGGCAGTTTAACAGCTGTGAACAAATTATCAGAAACAGATACGGAAGAATTGTAAACGATACTTTTTAACATGTTCTTCAGTAGGCTATCAATTCGATCCTTCCAGCTGGAAGAACAATGCGCATAAATTGTGATACCATATCTGAGGACACTGTACGCGAGGGCATGCATAACCATTTTTTTCACCGGTAGTGGCACCAAAGATTTCATGTTAAACAGTGCGCACGCAGCCCCGTGCAGTATACTGCAAACAAAAGCTAAGTGGCTGTTCCACGATAAATCACTGTCAAAATAGACACCCAAGTCTTTTATCGAATTTACGTAATCCAACGGAACACATTGACACTGGAAGCAGTTCTGCTCGTGCAAAAAAATTGGCACGTTTAGGTTTACTCTTTTCAACGGATTACGGAAGCATAACAGTTCAGTTTTTTTTTTCATGTTAACTAACAAACCATTTTCCGCGAACCACTTCATTGACCTGCAAACATTGCTTTGCAATAAACATGCTGCTGTCGTGAATGACAAATGTGAAGTCACTAAAACCGTGTCGTCTGCATATTGGAAAACGGAACATTTTGAGGTAACTGCAGGCAGTTCATTCATATAAATAATAAATATGAACTGAATAACGGAGACGGTGTCGATCCTTGTGGAACACCAGCTTTTATGGGAAGTTTGCCGCTGAATATACCTGGACCATCGACAGAGACAACTAGAAAACATTCACATAAAAAATTACGAAGTATAGCGTGGAAAGGTCCACGAAAGCCCACAAGATACAACTTTTGGAGCAGAATATTATGTTCTAGCGTGTCAAATGCATTTGAAAGGTCAAAAAACAGTGCACAGCTAACTAGGTTTTTTTTCAAATGCAGAATTGATCTCATCAGCAAACTCTTCCAGTAATGCCACCGTCCCTCTGCCAGCCATAAACCCGAACTGCCTATCAGAAATCACCTTAAATTTAGGCAAAAATGACATCATGCACTGGAGTAGAAACTTCTCCAAAATTTCCGAAAGAATGGGTAGTATAGATATAGGTCGGTAGTTTTCGAAAATATCTTTCTTTCCTTTTTTTATACAGAGGCTTTACTACCGCCGTTTTAAGGGTCTGAGGTATTATGGCTGTTTCGAGGAAGCCATTCAACTGGTAAAGTAAGATACCAGAAAGGGCCTGGAAGTTACGTTGAAGTAACGCTAATGATAGTCCATCTATTCCCGGCGGCTTGTTTTTCCGAAAGCTGAATATGAGCCCCGTAAGGTCATCCAAAGATATAGATGGAAGAAAAGCCGACGCAGGCGTTGCATTGGTTAGTGTACAATTAACAAGATATTTATTAGAAGTGGTTGCTGATGCACGCGTAAAATACTGATTGAATAAGTTTGCTGTTTCTATCGGATCATCAGAACAATTCTGGGTGAGGGAAGAGCGTTCATTATTTTTACATCTAAGGGTGTTAATAAGGGACCAGGTTTTCCTCAGGTTTTTTGCCGATTGCTTGAATTGTTGTTCAAAGTACCTTCCTTTGGCTCCACAAATAAGAACTACAGTTCGATTTCTAGCTGATCTGTACTCAAGTCTGAGGGAAACATTTTTGGAGCATGCTTTGAACGATGCCATAACCAGTCCCTGCGAGAAATAGCCTGCATAACTTCAGAAGTGAGCCAATTATGCTCTTTTCTTCGCTTCGAGACGACGAGGCGCTGACATTGTGTACGGAAGATGTTTAATTGTTTGACGAAATCATCGTAAACTACTTGCGGCGGATTAGAGTTGATTAGAAGCGACCAATTATGATCTTTGATCATCTTGTCTAATTTTATTTCGTCAGTTACCTTAACCACAAGTTTCATGTGATCAGCCTAGACACGAGAATTGGAAAGGAGCGAAACAGTTTTTCAAGTGCTTGAGAATAATAATCATCAATCAATCAATCAATCAATCATTTATTTGCGTGCCCAGGAACAGCCGGGGGGGCCTTTGTGCTGGCGCACGGAAACAGAAACACACGAAACATAATGTACACATCTCTCAAATACAAAATAATATACCAAATACAAAAAAAAACAGAAAGGATAGCTTATGTTGAAGTTACGGAATGAAAGTCATTTAAGTGCATGAACTCAAGGATAAAAGACAAATGCAGAATAAGAAAAGTTGGCAGTTACGCCAATACAAACTCACAGACATGTTTTCGAAACAGTGTAGGGCAATCATTAAATATATCAAGGTAATCCGAGTACCGATTGTACGTGCATTGCAGTGGGAACACAGGGCACAAGACACGCAGACAATTTGGGTTGCAAAAGGTATCATGTTTTCTGGTCCACTTTTGCGGCACATAAAGACGAACATGTTGTAGCAGCTCACCACAAGACACTATGCCGTGCATAATTTTAAAGAGGAAGAGAATATCAGCCTTGTTCCGCCTGGAAGTTAAGCATGATAGCGTCAATGAAGAGGGCGATCCAGGGTTATAATTACTACTCTCGGCAAAGCGATGGTTGAAGATAGATATGAACTTATTTTGGACCCTTTCTACAAGCTTACGGTTTGTTTTGCTCGTGCTGTTCCAGACAACAGATGCATATTCAAGCTGAGGACGACATATAGTTGTGTAGAGCTTAACAGAAATCGGCTCCTTGAACTCCTTGGACACGCGACAGACAACGCCAAGCGATCGAAGAGCTCTACGAGTAATTTCCTGAATATGTGGAGAGAAGCTCAGTTTACTGTCGAAAGTGACGCCTAGGTCATTAACCTCTACCACACGTGGGAGTAATTCACCGTTGATGTTACAGGGAAAATAGATGTTGTCAGTCTTTCTTGTGTATGTCATTACCTTAGTTTTAGATGTATTAATGAGGAGTTTTTTGCGTGAGCACCAATGCGAGAAGGACGAGATTGCTCTCTGGAGAGCGGAACAGCTGGCAGAGTTGGAAACTGATTTAAATATTTTTACATCATCGGCATATAAAAGAAAATTACGGTCATTAAATATTGTCGCGACATCATTTATAAAGATTGAGAAGAGAAGTGGCCCGAGAACTGAGCCCTGAGGGACACCACTGGTGACCTCATAGGAAAGAGAAGACTGTCCATTTACATGCACGAAACATGACCTATCACATAGATAATTGCATATAAGAGATATCAGGGATGGTTGTATATCAAGCACAGATAGTTTTTTGGCTAAGAGCTCGTGGCAGACGACATCAAAAGCCTTGCTTAAATCAAAGTAGACTACATCAAGTTGACCTCTCTCTTGCACAGCTTCCGAAGCATACAGCATGAAGTTGACGAGATTGGTAGTGGTCGATCGGCCCGCGAAAAAACCATGCTGTTCAGGTATTAATGTGGTATGTATACTGAATGTGAGTAGTTTATGCAGTATTGACTCAAACAATTTAGAAGCAACACATAGAATAGATATCGGTCGGTAGTTCGTGGGGTCCAATTTTGAACCTGTCCTAAATACAGGAACAACCCTTGCATTCTTCCAACGAGCGGGGAACTTGAAAGACTTGAGAGAAGTTTGAAATATACACATCAATACTGGAACTAGGATATCACCAAACGCTTTCAGTACGGCCGAAGGAATGCCGTCAGGGCCGCATGCAAATGACGATTTCAATCGTTTCAGAGCTTTCAAAACGAGACTTTCCGAAACCAACACTTCTGAGTTTTTACAGTAACCTAGAGATTGTGGAGAGGGGCAAGCTGCACTGTGGGTGCCATAAGTGGAACGGAATTGCCACGCAAAGGCATTGGAAACGTCCGATATGCTCTCTCCTCGTTCATCGATGAGGTTAATGTTCCCAGGTGAATTTTTACATGTTTGAGAACGGACGTGGCCCCAGAAAGCTTTTGCATTGCGTGTTGCATCAGCCTCTACCGCGGCAATGTAATTCGACCTATAGCACCTAACCAGACATTTACAAAGAGATCTGAGTTGACGAAACTCATTCTGCCACCTTTCCTGCCCCGTTTTCTTAGCTTGCTTGTGCGCTCTATTTTTTCTCCCCAAAGCTCGTTTAAGTTCAGCAGAAAACCAACGCGGAAAATTGCCTTTCTTTTCAAATCTCGGGGAACAAAGCTCCTCAAGCCATCGTGAACAACTTCAGTAAAAAAATCGGTCTGTTCATCAACGTCGTTGAGGTTAGCTATTGGTGACCAATCAGTGTTACTAAGAAAGTGAAATAAACCAATGTAGTCACCACGAGCAAAGTCGTAACTACTGCTTCCTGGAGTGCAAACAGGGGGACTGTAATGAAGGAGAGATACGTTATGCAATGAAATATGTAATGACGGATGAAACTTGTCCGGTTTTACAAGATTAGTATTACTACGCGAAACGTCGACAGCCTCCAAGCTAGTCAGACACAAATCTAAGACGTTCCCACATGAATTCCTAATGAGGTTGCACTGCTGCAAGGAAGTAAAGGAAATAAAATCAAAAAGAAAGTCACACTTCGGAGATATTGGATGAGACGCCTGACTTACCCGCTGAGTCTCCCAAGAAATCCCCGGTGCGTTAAAGTGCCCAGTGACAAGGAAATGGTGATCACTATGAGATATTACTGTAGTTTCGATTGTGTTAAGGATATTTCTGAACTCACTGGCATGTGTCTCGGGGGAAATGTAGTATGTACACACTAAGACCCGTTCACCCCTATCACAAAACACCTCTAACCAAATACACTCACTCTCTATTTCAAGGTAAAGGCGGCGTTTACACTTGATGGAGTCATGTATCACCACCCCATTGGAGTCATGTATCAAATCACCACCCCGTTGTTTATCGTGCAACGGGGCACGGTCATGCCGGAAAACTTGGTAATGCGGAGGGAATAAGGTATTGGAACTTATGTCCGGGCACAACCAAGTTTCTGTCAGAATAATTATAGGCCAGCAAGAAGAAACAACACTTGAGAAAAATTCAGCTGACTTTGTGCGAAGTCCACGGACGTTCTGATAAAAGCAATCAAAGCTACTATTACCTGCCATCATCATCAAGTCTTTGCTGCTCTGCAGGAATCATTTTTTAAGTGCGAATGTACTTTTTAAGCGAGCCTGATGCGTCCGCCGCCGTCCGCATAGCAACAGCTGCGGGTGCGCGCGCTCCTTGTCTTCCTTGGCAACGGGGGGAGATGGGCGCGCGCTGCCTGGCCGCTGACATGGCACATACTCACGTGGGGGATTGGCCAGGAATCTCCTCGTCTTCCTTGGCAAAGGGGGGATATGGGCGCGCGCTGCCTGGCCGCTGACATGGCACATACCCACGTGGGGAATTGGCCAAGAATCGGGTGTGAGAAGGGCTAATGCACCCGCTTAAAGGAGTACTGACACGAAATTTCAAAGCTGAGATCCGCTGTAGCAATCAAGTACAACGACAACACAAATAGGTGTCTGTGAATAAATGCATCTTTCTTTCTTTGTAGTTGTGTGTGTGTGTGTGATCTCTCTTTCGCGAACATTACCGAACCGCGCAAATTCAACTCGTGCATTCGCACTTTCACATTCTTCCCGTCGGGGAAATGCGGGGAATTTTTCATGCAATTCACAACGGAAGGGCTTGAAAAGACAGTGCCGAGGCCACAGCGCAGGGTCTTTGAGCCGCTCAAAACACGCGTCGTCCACAGCGACGTAGAAAGAGGCGTAAGAGTCATGACTCGTCTTTAATTGTTTGCACACAATCGGGGCGGCCCCCACACCGGACAGGTGCTCGAAAACTTGAGCTGAAGTTGTAGACGGAACCAGTTTTGTTACAAACACAGCTTTTGGGGGCTTGCGACGGCTGACAGCCACAAAACCAGATCCCTCAGATACACCAACAGCCAGGGGACGCGGTACGGAGTTCTTGGGAGTGCGTTGCTTCAGGGGTAGGTGCAGGGGCGGATGGTCCAGGCGATAGGACTTCGACGAACCCACCTTCGAGCTGGGATCGGCCGAGAGAGGCGATGCGGCAGGCGAAGCGCTCTGCGACAGCGGAGTGGGGGGTATTGTTTCCGCGGACGACGCGGTTGGAAGCGGCGGAAACTCGGCTAGCCGAGAGGGGGAAGGAGGGTCGCCTCTCAACCGAGTCAAATCTGTGCGCAGTGCACGCACCTCCTGCCGCAGGGTCTTCACGACATCGGCGTGAGCTTCAGCCTTTGTCGCGTTGTCCCGGCACAGCCGTCCTCTCCCAACTTGGCAACCTGATCGGAGAGGAAGGAAATTCCTTCCAGGGCGTCCACGAGAAGGGCGCGCAGGGACAGCAGCTCGGCCGCAAGGTCAACAGGTTGGGTGGCGGGGGCGGTGCGGGGAGGGCTCGACGGAAGGGTCGCTGCCGAAGCAACGCCGCCGTAGTCGTCGTTAGGGCTAGCCAGCATTGGGGCTAGCCAGGCATTGCACACAAAACGACGCGCTCCTAACTTAATAGACTGTAGGTCCTCGTCGGGCAACGTTATGCACTTTGCGTGAGCACGCCTGTTGCACTCACCGCAACGAAGAAATTTCTGTTTACCGTAGAAAACGCACGAGCACAGAACACACGCATCCTTACTGGGCGCCATCTTGGAAAAAAATAATAAAATAATAATAATAATAATAAAATAATAATAATAATATATAATTAATAATATTACGAATAATATCTGTTTATTGCCAATCACATGAGAAAATACATGGTGTTCGGGCCCGTCAAAGCCAAAAGGAGGCTTGAGGGACTGGGCCCGGCAATCGGCGAGTCAAACAATGGCCGAAGGGAAAAGAACACAGTGGCACAGACAAAGGAACACCAAAAGAGCAGCGTGAACGCAGGTTTTTACACTATCTTAAACAAAAAGTTTAACGGAGGGATTGTAACAATTTCTGCAGTTGTCTTTTTGAGGTCACAACAAAAAAGTCTTCAGATAATTGATTAAAACAAAAAGGCACTAATACATTTCTTGTTGCTTTACCGTATCTGGTAGAGCAACGGGGCACTGAAAAACGAAACTCGTTTCTTAACACTCTTGAAGCATTCGGTTGAAGCTTGAAATCGCAGCTCCAGAAGTGCTTGAGAATGACAGTCTCAAAAAAACAAAGAATGAAAGGAAGGCAGTTTAACAGCTGTGAACAAATTAACAGAAGTGGATAGGGAGGAATTGTACACGATACTTTTTAACATGTTCTTCAGCAGGCTATCAATTCGGTCCGTCCAGTTGGAAGAACAATGTGCATAAACTGTGCTACCATATCTGAGGACACTGTACGCCAGGGCGTGCATAACCATTTTTTTACCGGTAGTGGCGCAAAAGATTTCATGTTAAACAATGCGCACGCAGCACCGCGCAGTCTACAGCAAAGAAAAGCTAAGTGGCTGTTCCACGATAAGTCACTGTCAAAATAGACACCCAAGTATTTTATCGAAGTTACGTAATCCAACGGAACACATTGACATGCAAGCAGTTTTGCTCATGCAAAAAAAACTGGAACGTTTAGGTTTACCCTTTTCAACGGATTACGGAAGCATAACAGTTCAGTTTTTTTCATGTTAACTAACGAACCATTTTCCGCGAACCACTTCATTGCCCTGCAAACATTGTTTTGCAGTAAACATGCTGCTGTCGTGAATGACAAATGTGATGTCAGTAAAACCGTGTCGTCTGCATATTGGAAAACTGATCATTTTGAGGTAACTGGTGGAAATGCATTCATATATATAATAAATCTTAACGGAAACAATGTCGATCCTTGCGGAACACAAGCTTTTATGGGAAGTTTGCCGCTCAATATAGCTGGACCATCAACAGAGACAACTTGAAAACGCTCACATAGAAATTTTTTAAGTATAGCGTGGAAAGGTCCACGAAAACCCACAAGATACAACTTTTGGAGCAAAATATTATGGTCTATAGTGTCAAATGCCTTTGAAAGGTCAAAAAACAGTGTACAGCTAACTAGTTTTTTTTCAAATGCAGAAATAATGTCATCGGCAAACTCTTCCAGTAATGCCACAGTCCCTCTGCCAGCCATTATTCCGAACTGTCTATCAGAAATCACCTTAAATTTAAGCAAAAATGACATCATGCATTGCAGTAGAAACTTCTCCGAAATTTGCGAAAGAATGGGTAGTATAGATATAGGTCGGTAGTTTTCGAACATGTCTTTCTTTCCTTTTTTAAACAGAGGCTGTACTACCGCCGTATTTAGTGTCTGAGGTATTATGGCTGTTTCGAGGAAGCCATTCAACAGGTAAAGTAAGATACCGGAAAGGGCCTGGAAGTTACGTTGAAGCAACGCCATTGATAGTCCATCTATTCCAGGGGCTTGTTTATTAATATAATAATAATAATAATAATAATAATAATAATAATAATAATAATAATAATAATAATAATAATAATAATAATAATAATAATAATAATAATAATCAATCAATCAATCAATCAATCAATCAATCATGTTTATTTACGTGCCCAGGAACAGCCAGAGGCCTGAGTGCTGGCGCACGGGTAGTTACATGAAAACAAAATACAAGAAACATATAGCAAGAAACAAACAAGCGACAAGACACACACAAATTGAAGTAGTGAAAATGACAGAAATAAAGCACAGCCGGAGCCTGGGTACAGGTAAAAAAATAAAAAAAAGAAGATGCCTATGTTGCTCTGCCCGTCGTAAAGGCCACACGACAGGCAGAGTAATAAAGTTTGACAGTAATACTACAAAAACGATGGCAAGAGTGTAGAGACAAATGATAAGACGAACAAATGACAGTAAACAGTTTAAAAAATAGGGAACTATGAGTTGGATAGACACAACCGCAGAGAAACCAAATTCCAGAAAGAAAACAAAGAACGACAGACACATCATAGATGTTTGACTTACTGTATTCAACAGCGCTGTACGGTAAACTGTAAAGGATTTCTGAAAGATGTCAAGGCGTTCAAAGAAGCGGTTGTAACAATTCTGTATTCTGCGCACAGGAGAATGATTGGAGTTGCGCGCAGCGGTCAAGAACGGGCGATGCGACCTGGTGGGCCTTTGTGGTACACTAAACTCTAAACAGTTAAGCAGGTCTGCGCAAGAAAGGTCACCATGAACAATTTTGTGAAGGAATGTAAGGTCTGCACGCATACGTCTGCAGTTCAAGGAAGGGATGGAAGGGACTATGGATAAGTCAGAATCAGGATGAAAACTGTGATTGTGATGACGGTGCTTAAATATGGATAAAAACTTCTTCTGCACATGTTCTATTCACTACTAGATTTGGAGATGCCGTTCCAGGCAACAGAAGCATATTCTAACTGTGGTATACATATTGCATTGTATAGCATTATAAATGGATCTGGAGAAGAGAATTCCTTTGTAATCGGACACACATTTCCAAGGCTTCGGAGTGCTCGCCGGGTGATGAGCCTAATATGAGGAGAAAAAGAGAGGGTACTGTCGAAAAGCACCCCTAGGTCCCTAATCTCCTCAACCCTTTGCAGAGGAGCTCCCTCAATAGTGTAGGAAAACAGCAGACGGTGGGTTTTCCGGCTGTAGGTGACAACCTTTGTTTTAGTGGGGTTTAAAATTAGGCAGTTTTTCCTGCACCAGGCCGATAATTCCGACACATCCCTCTGCAAGGCACAGCAGTCCTGAACACCGCTAATGTGCCTAAATAGTTTGACATCATCAGCATAGAGAAGAAAAGAGTTTGTTAACACTGTTGAAACATCATTGATAAAGACAGAAAACAATAATGGACCCAGCACGGAACCCTGGGGTACACCACTTGTTGCAGGGTAAACACTAGACTTTTTGTAGTTAACATCTACATAAAAGGCCCGGTCAAGGAGATAGTTGGACAACAAGGCAACAAGGCTTGCGTCTACACCGGACTTAGCAAGCTTGTTAATTAATAACTGATGGTTCACCACATCAAACGCCTTACTGAGGTCAAAATAAATAACGTCCAACTAGCCATTTTCACAAACTGCAGCCAAAGCCTGTGTCATAAAGCTTGCAAGATTTGTGACCGTCGATCGACCCGAGAAAAAGCCGTGCTGATTTGGTAGCACAACGTTCTTGACGCAGGCAGCAAGAACTTTGTGCAGAGCTGACTCAAAGAGTTTTGAGGCGACACAAAGGAGTGAGATCGGGCGATAGTTAAAAACGGCTGACTTATCACCCGACCTAAATATTCGAAAGATTCGAGCGATCTTCCATGCACGAGGAAATTTACCTAAAAGTAAGCAGTTATTATAAATGGAAGTTAAGACAGGCACAAAAATGTTCCCGTAAGCCTTCATGAGGGCTGCTGGAATTCCATCTGCACCACAGGAAAATGATGGTTTCATCCGTTGAAGGTTATCATTGACAATTTTTTCATTGAACCTAAGTGTGTTAAAATTAGAGTTATTAAACGATAGGCGTTCGTCGTTGCCATCTGGCAGTTGAAAGACAGAATTAAAGTACTGAGCAAAACTGGTGGCAACATCCTCAACCTCTTCACCATCGGAATTAAGCAGGCTAACGTGTTCTTTAGACGCCTTAGAACGGCCGCGTACATACGTCCAGAATTCAGCGGGTTTCTGAGACGCAGCATCCTCTAACGATTCTATATAGAGCTGGTGGTCACGCCGGTAGAGGATTTTACAAAGTGAGCGATACCGACTAAACTCCGCTTTCCACTTTTCGAGCCCAGAACGCTTGGCCTTTTTGTGGGCGCTATCCCTAAGTTTAAGTGAACTTCGAAGTTCTTTAGAAAACCAGTGGGGAAATTTGGAAGGAACAGGCTTATAACAAGGGATATACTTTTCCATGCCACTTCTGACTATTTCGGTAAAACGTCGAACCTGTTCGTCAACATCATTGACATCCAAAACACTAGACCATTCAGCAGATGAATAAAAGTGATACAGCCCAGCATAATCTCCACGCTTGAAAGCATATCGCGGGACTGAACAATTGTCAACACCGCCAGAGCGATGCTGGGTCGCGACCGAGACAGAGACAATAAGAGGGGGACAATAAGAGACAATAAGACAATAATAATAATAATAATAATAATAATCCTTGTTGTCCTTCTCTTTCCAAAGTAAAATGGCAGGCCTGTCGAAGCCAATATAGGCTTGTGTGACTAGGCTTGGCGATCCGGCGACGCGAAAAAAGAAGGCAATAGAGTACATGGAAATACCAACATGCGAGCAACAATATTTGCGAGATCAATTGACTGAATAGAGCGTAAGCAGAACATAACAAAATCATCCCAGAAAAGATATCAGAATCCACATTAGTACACACTTCCATAAATTCAAGCCGCATATATAATACTTGTATATGTCAAACAAAATGTGAGGCACATGAATTACAAAAGGTCAACAGGGCTTTTTTAAGTTGTTGTTTTGATTGTGCAGCAAGTCATTAAATAATTTTAGGACATAAACACTTCTACGTGCCATACCATACGATGTACGGGAGCGGGGGACTGAAAAGCGGGGCTGATTTCTTACAGGCTGGGCAGACTTGCCTTCATGCTTAAAATCAAGCCAACCAAAAATGTTTAACAACCACTGTTTCAATAACTAAAGCATCAAATGACGGCAAATTAAAAGTTTGCCGTTATTTATTTATAATATTTATAATAATATTTATATTAATATAATATTAATAATAATAATATTCAATCAATCAATCAATCAATCAATCTCTTTATTATAGTGCCCAGGTACAGCCGTAGCCTTTGTTCTGGCGCACCTAAGGAAAAGACAAACGACGACACAAATACATCCACGCGTGAGAACAACAACAACAAAGTACAAGCGAAGAAAAAAAACTCGAATGAAAAATAAAGGTCATTTAACAAAATCAATTATTTCGGCACACTAAAGTTTGAACAATCACGAAACGATAAAACACAGTGTCATAAAAATTTGACAATATAAACGGGCAGATATAGATATATATGAGTAGGAACAGTAACAAAGGCGAGCAACATAAACGGAAATAAGGCAATGAAAATAGAATTTAAACTGGTCGGAACCAAGTCAGGGAGAGACAGAAGTCAGAAGGTCGCACAAGTAAGACCGAAGGGGTGTATGAAACAGGTCAATATTATGGGAGTAGAGATTGTATGTTTCTTGAAGGCGGTACAATGTGCAGTGTCTATTGCATGTCTTACGGGTACGAAGTATAGGAGACTTACGGATAAGTTTCGACTGTACTCTAAGATTTACATTTGCAAGCAACTCCGAACAAGAAATAATCCCGTGTACAAGTTTAAATAAAAAATTAGGTCAGCATTGGTAATAATAATAAAATTAATATTAACATTAATAATATAATAATACAATAATATATTCAATCAATCAATCAATCATGTTTATTTACGTGCCCAGGAACAGCCAGAGGCCTGAGTGCTGGCGCACGGGTAGTTACATGAAAAGAAAATACAAGAAACAAATAGCAAGAAACAAACAAGCGACAAGACACACACAAATTGAAGTAGTCAAAATGACAGAAATAAAGCACAGGCTCCGCTGGGTACAGGTAAAAAATAAAAAAAGAAGATGCCTATGTTGCTGTTCCTGTCGTAAAGGCCACACGACTGGGAAATCAACAAAGTTTGACAGTAATACAACAAAAAGAACGGCAAGAGAGTAGAGACAAATGATAAGACGAACAAATGACAGTAAACAGTTTCAAAAATATGCAACTATTAGTTGGATAGACACAACCGCAGAGAAACCAAATTCCAGAAAAAAAGAACGCCAGACATATCATAGGTGCTAACATACTGTATTCATCAGCGCTGTACGGTAAATTATAAAGGATTTCTGAAAGATGTCAAGGCGTTCAAAAAAGCGGTTCTAACAATTCTGTATTCTGCGCACAGGAGAATGATTGGAGTTGCGCGCAGCGGTCGATGCGACCTGGTGGGCCTTTGTGGTACACTAAACTCTAAACAGTTAAGCTGGTCTGCGCAAGAAAGGTCACCATGAACAATTTTCTGAAGAAATGTAAGGTCTGCACGCATACGTCTGCAGTTCAAGGAAGGGATGGAGGGGACTATAGGTAAGTCAGAATCAGGATGAAAACTGGGATTGTGATGACGGTGCCTAAATATGGATAAAAACTTCTGAACACGTTCTATTATTTCACTACTAGATTTGGAGATTTGGAGAAACACAGGAACAATACGCGCGAATTTCCAAAGGTGCAGAAAGGTAGATAATTTTATACAGTTGTTAAATATAGAATCGAGAATCGGAGCTAGTATGACCCCGTAAGCTTTTAGTAGTGGGGAGAGAATTCCATCCAGACCACAGGAAAGAGATGGCTTTAGCTGATTGAGTGCCTTGAGAACGTCTTCTTCGCAAATAAGGGTGCTACAGAAACTCGAAGAAGACAGTTTGCGGGCGCGGGAGATGGTATTGGGTCCCAATACTGAACTGAAGTGTTCAGAAAATGCATCGGAAACACAAGCGATATCATTTCCCTTTTCATCGAGAAGGCTGATGTGTTCTCGGCTCTTCGTGCCGGAACGAAAACGGACGTACTGCCAGAAGCATTTGGAACTCCGCGTAGCATCATTTTCAACAGCAGAGATGTACAGTAACCTATCCCGCTTAAAGAGCACCTTGCACAAAGACCTGTAATAGACAAATTGCTGTTGCTATGACTCACTATTTGTCCCCCGTGCCTTCCGGTGGGCACGCTTCTTATGTTTCAAGGCCAAGCCGAGCTCACCTGACAACCAAACGGGGAATTTAAAGTTTCTGGGCCGCTTACGCGGGATGAATCTGCGCATACCTTTTTGCATAATAGAAGAAAATTGCTCGACTTGCTCGTCAACTTTTTCAGTGTTCAAAACCTCAGACCAATCAAACTCGGACAAATAATTATAAAAACCTACGTAGTCCGTAGCAGCAAAGTAAAGGCACGACGGGCAGATAGACAGGAGCGAATGAACTGAGGGGAACACGGTAAAGAAAGATGCAAGGGGAGATGATACTTGTCAGGACACACAAGATGAAAGTCGAACTTGGAAACACTGAGAGAATAGAGATTGGAAAACCAAAGGTCACGCGTGTTTCCATTGCAGTTTCGTACACCATTTTTTTGCTGGAGGTCAGTAAAAAAAATGAAGTCAAGAAGGCAGGTGCCTTTTCTTATGGCATAGTGGTATTGATGCTGGACGGTACCATTCAACCAGTCGATACCAGGTGTGTTAAAATGTCAAGCGATACAGAAGTCATGACGGGGGTTTGAGGTGACGACGTTTGCGATGTCCGAAATGCCTGACTCATACTCATGTGGATGAAGATTTAGAGAAATGTAAAATGTAGAAAATAATATATTCCGCTTACCTGGGCAGCGTAATTCAACCCAGACAGATTCATCCACAGTTTCCATATCACTGCGCCTCAAGGAAGTAATAGAATGATACACAGCTACGAGAACACCCCCACCAAAACTTTTACTTTTTGTACAGTCCCGCCAACTGCGGTAAACATGAAAAGTTTCGGTAAAATAGTCAACGGAGGCAGTATCTGGTTCAAGCCAGGTTTCCATAAGAATAATATGAGAATCGGATGTAGATACAGAATAAAAAAACTCACTAGCCTTTGTCTGTAGGCCACGAACGTTTTGATGGAGAACGTTCTGGAGCATCCGGGTGGATTATTATTAGATGTTTCAGATGTGTGTAGCATGGGTTCATGAAGAGTACCTAGAAACTGTTTAGACAGGCATCCGTTAGGCCACAACGATGGGTCTTGCAAGCGTTCAATGGGCTCATCGGAAAACACGACATGAAACGACGCAGAGTTGGTGAACCTTGATTTGAGTCGTTTGCAAGTCACAGGAGGGGTGTTCAAAGTGGTGATCTGGGACGACAAGGCTTCACTAGTAGTCTCCGGTGACAGCCGAGAAATAAACGTAGCAGGTGGCCGCCGAGATACGTCACGTGTCGGTTGTTGCTCAGAAGATGAGTGTGTTAATTTCGGTGAAACCACCGTGATTGATCCCGGGTCGGAAGTGCCATACGACGGCTGAACGCGAGCTGGGCGTCCCTTCGGCTGTAGAATCCCAGCTACCGGGGCAGGGACAAATGACACTACACTACCCTGCACACCCCCAGCAGTGGCTGATGTCGGCGAGGGAGATGCGGCAGGGGCAGGCAGCGACGGAGCCGCCTGCCTGCGGAGAAAATCGACTTTGATTCCGGGGAGCAGGGATGGGTGCGCGGAGCAGCAGGCCGTCGAGTGAGTTCCCCACGCAGGCAGCGAATTTCCTCCGCCAGGGAGATAACAACATCGGCCTGCCGAGCAAAGCCCTGCATGCTCTCACGACGGACCTGTTCGTTTCGCGCATGGAGCCGGGCCACTTGGTCGCTCAGTAAATAAATTCCTACCAGCGCGTCGGTGAGGAGGGCATGGACAGATGCAACTTCGGTCCGAAGGTCGACCGGTTGGGACGGAGGCGCAGAGGTCCAGGCGGGCGGCGACTGTCGGCGGGTGCAGGGCGAAGAATGCGTGCGGGACGGCGGGCCGGTGTCGTTGCCCGATAAAGCTTCGGTAGGCGTAGGCGCCGCATCGGCGGTTTCGCACAAATTGCACCTAAATCGCCGAGCACACGACTTCAAAGCTGCAACTTCTTGTCCGGCCACGCAACGCACTTCGCGTGCACACGTTTTTGGCACGACGCAACGCAAAAAAACTTTTGTTTCCCGAAAAAAGCACAAGAGCAGAGAACAGAGAAGTCCTGACTGGGCGTCATCTTGCCCGGGCAAGATGGCGCCTTGTCATAATAATAATAATATTATAATATAATAATAATATTATTAATAATATAATTTATAATATTATTAATCAATCAACCTTTATTTTCGGTGCCCAGGAACAACCCTAAGGTCTTGATGCTGGCACACCATATACAAAACATTAACAAAAAAAACGTAGAACAGCCCGGCACAACACACAATATCCTCGATATGACTGAAAAAATAAAGTAAAAGTACAGAAATTCAGAAAAAAAAGCAACAAAAAAACAGCGGTGCAACCTATGGCCCTCGGCCAGCGAAACGTTCAAGTCACTTGAGAAAAGGAAATATACAACAAAATACACAGTGCATATGATGGAGACAGAGTGTCCATATAAAACGATAGTTTAAATTTTTGAAAAGTTACGCTGCAATAAAGTATTAGCGTAAAACGAGCGATGCCTTTGCAATGTCCCATCTTGTCGAGACACACAACAAAAATAGCAACAAGTTTGAAAGAAAAATGGCGAAAAAACAATGGCAGGAGTACAGACGTGAATGATCAGACCAACAAACCGCAGAGATAAGGAAAAAGATGTATGAATCAACCAATTAATTGTTTATTCTTGTGTCCAAGAACAATGTGCTTGCGCGGAAAGAAAAGTGCATATCAACAAAAAATATAGAAAACAGCATTGTTTAGCCTGAACGAGAATGACATCCTTTGAGATACACACACGCCGACACACGCATATGACCCCCGCACATATGCAAACAAGGCAAGTGTAAAACAACAAGACATGATTAAAACTCTGTACACGGAAATATGCAAACTGGAAAAAGATATTAGCTAAAACTCACGCAACAATGAAGGCATCAATTTTACATACACAAGTGAATCATCGAAACAATTAGCATACATACATAGATAAACCTAACCCCGGCAGCATACAGTGTGTCAGTTGAAGTTACATACTAGGGCAAGCAAACTACTCCTGGTTTGTCAAGCTACGCAGTTCCTTACAAACAGCTGCAAGGTGACGATGGAATACGTACAAACTTTTTGCGTGCATATTGTATAGGTGCTGAATGCGTCCCACTGGACTCTTGACACTAGCGGGGACATGAAACGGTCTAGGTGCCCTGGTGCTGCTCGTCGGGGTTCTCAGGTTTATGGCACCTAACAACTCTGTACAATCAATGAGGCTGTGGACCAGTTTGCACAAGAATAAATGGTCAGCCTTGGCCCTCCGGCTGTGTAGTGGGGTTCATTAAAAGCAAGCTGGCGGCATCAACACCAAGATAACCCTTAGCCTTCGCAGTAGCGTACCTATGTTTTAGTATTGAGAGGAAAATAATTTGCACACTCTCAATGGGCACCGCGTTGGACCGACACGTTGCATTACAGACCACGGATGCGTATTCCAATAGAGGGCGACACATTGAGGTATAGAGGTGAAGAAATGTGTCTGGATAGTTAATTTCTCTGGAGACATGACATGTTGCACCTAGTGTGTGCAAAGCACGACGGGTAATCTCATTTGTATGGGCTGTAAATGTGAGCTTAGAGTCAAACAAAACTCCCAAGTCTCTAATTTGGCATACCCGATTCAGATCTTCTTCACTTATACGATAGGTGAAATTGATATCATCTGTTTTACAGGTATACAACACCACTTTGGTTTTTGCACTGTTAAGTATCACCTATTTCTGTTGCACCAATCCGAAAATGCGGCGATATCACGTTGCAGTTGTGCACAGTCCGAGATGTTTTCAATCACTTGGAATATTTTATTATCGTCTGCGTATAGCAAGAACAATGAGTACTGAATTGCTGTCGAAACATTAGTTGACAAAGAGTGAAAACAAAAGAGGTCCAAGGACAGAGAATTGAGGCACCCCGCTGGTGGCTGAGTACGTTCCGGAGTGTAGTCCGTTACAGTGAGCGTAGCAGTGACGACTGGTAAGGTAGTCACGCAGCAGATGTAACAACGGATCAGGAATGTCAAGGTGGAAACGTTTTTTACACAACTATAAATCGGAATCCACATCGAGCGCCTTGCTAAGGTAACAGTATACCACGTCAAGTTGGCCTCGGTCTTCCACTGCTTTTGATACATCTTCCATAAAAGAAACTAAGTTTATAGTGGTCGAGCGGCCACGTATAAAACTATGTTGATTTGTAATAATTTTATATCTTACTCTGGATTTAATGAGGAAATGAATTATAGATTCAAAAGTTTTAGAAGCACTACACAGGAGGGAAATTGGTCTATATATTTTTGCATCTGTTTTTGACCCGGATTTGTGTACAGGCACAACTTTAGCAATTTTCCAACAGTTAGGAAATCTGCCAGTACTAATACAGTTGTTAAACACATATACAAGCACTGGAGGAAGGATAGGACTGAATGCCTTTATTAGAGCCATGGGAATGCTATCTGGGCCACAGGCTAGCGAGGGCTTTGCGTCCCGTAGGCTTTTGATCACGATTTCCTCCCCTACAAATGCCGTGCTCGGTGCCCTACCGCAAAGATTGGACATCGAAGCTGACGGAACGTCGCAGGTATATTATCAATCATTTTAAACTGCTGAGCGAACGCGGCAGTGACGTCATCAATGATTATTCCATCGGAGTTAAGAAGCCTAATGCATTTTGGGTTATGCTGGGGTGACCTATTGCTCATATATTTCCATATATCTTTGGAGCTCCTTTTAAGATTGCTTTCTATGGACGTGATGTATGCAGCCCGATCACGATCATACAGTTTTTTTCAGTGTGACCAATATTCTTTAAAGTCTAACTTCCATTTTGTCTCCCCAGTCTTTTCAGCTTTCCTGCTTTCCTGTTGGCACGCTCTTCGCATTTTAGTGACGACCGGAGTTCACTCCGAAACCAGAAAGGATACTTCCAAAGTTTAGATTTCTTTACCGGCATATATCTACGCATACCTTCTTGAAGTACTTTCGTTAAATCGCTGGCCTAAAAATTTGGGGTGTTTTGACGCGAGGACTGTCGACGAATCAAAATTTGACAAGTACTGGTAAAAACTGATGTAGTCACCTGCAGCAAAATTATAGAGGGCGAATCCGGAAACACGTGGCTTGTTCTTTTGCACATCACTTCGAATACGTAGTACTAATGTTAGAGGTGGATGGTAATTGTCCGGTGTAACCAAACCAGTAGTGCTTATGTTGATACTGACGTTTTCGATGTTTGAAAAACCAAGGTCAATAAGCTCCCAGAAGAGTTCACAACGTGGTTGCACTGTTCAAGCCCAGTAAATGAAATAAAGTCCAGTAAGGCTGAGGCCTTTTGAAGAACGTAGGTATTGTAATGAGATATACTAAGGTCACCCCATTCTATTCCCGGTGAGTTAAAGTCACCGAGAATCATGATACGGTGTCTAGGATGAGATGAAATTACATTTTATATCGATGTTAAACAAGTTTGAAAAGAAACCGGAGCTATGTTAGGAGCTAAGTAAAATGCAGCAAGGAGTTGCATTCGCCGCAGCAAGTTGCATTCGCCGCTGATGCAACACAAGTCAACCCAGACAGACTCATCCTCTGTCTCCAGGTCTGCGCGCCTCACACATATGAATGAGCTATTGACAGCTATCAAAGCTCCCCCTCCCGTGCGTTTAAGGCCAGATGTGGTACGGTCACTTCGAAACACATTGTAATAAGGCGGAAAATAATCTTTTGACGAGATACTGGGTAAGAGCCAGTTCTCCGTAAGAACGATCAGAGAAAAAAAATTAGGAAGATACATTACAAAAAAACTCGTTTGCTTTATTCCTTAGACCACAAACATTTTGATACAAAACGTTACAGGACCTATTCCAGAGTGAGCTGTTCATTTTCTAACTCAGATGCGTGCAGATGGCGATCGTGAATAATTCCCTGGAAAGGTTTAAAAAGGCAGTTTGTCAGCCGTAGGCCCGGGTCCTGCAGCTTCTGAAAACATTCGTCGTCAACTGCAACGTAAATTGAGGTATAGGATTCATACTTCGTTTTCAGCCGTTTGCACACTAACGGTGCAATCGCCACGCTGGAAACATATGCCGACACGTGGGAAGACGATGTTTCAGGCGCCAGCATTGTCACGAACAGCGCCTTCGATCGCCGATGTTGACTGGTGACCGACAACGATGTACTTGTAGCCAGTACAAAGCACGCCGGTGAATGTTCCTTCGCTGGACGACGAGAGCCTGTTGCCTGTAGAAGTGGTGGGCTCTCACCAGTGGTGGACGAGTGCGAAGGCATTTCCGATGCAGCAGTTCCGGAAGCTCTCTGCTGCACTGGCCTCATGGGCCCACATACAGACGGCGAGACCACCGGAAGCGGCGACGGTTTGTTGCCGGGCGGGAGAGCCAGGCTGATGACTTCGGCGGCGCTACCGCACCAGAAGATCCCGGCTGCGCAGGCCACACAGGCCTATTGGTAGTTCCCGCCAGAGTAGGAAACGACGACGATTCGGTGCGTTGACGCGTCAGCTCGTTGCGAAGCGTATGCACTTCCTGCTGCAGCGATTTGCAGCAGCTGCGTGTGTATCAGCCTTTGCCGCCGCCTCCCAGCGCATTCGTTCATTCTCCTCCTTCAGTTGGGAAACCTGATCTGTCATAAAAGAGATTCCCTCGAGCGTGCCAACGAGAAGGCGCGCTGGGGAACCTGCTCGAGGTCAACTGGATCCTTAGGAGGGGTGGCCACTGCCGTCGTCACCGCCGGCCGGGTAGGGGAATGCGCCGATGCTGCTTCGACTGCATCGACAAAGCCGATGTCACGGGTAGGCCTAGGCGAAGCGGCGGCACACTCACACTTATTGCAGGTAAACTGCCGCTCCCAAGACTTCAGCATGTTGAGCTCATCGTCCGGCCAGGTAACACACTTCACATGAACACGTTTCCGACAGTCAGCACAACAAAAAAAACTTTTGTTTGCTGTAGAAACACTGTGAGCAGAGGGAAATAATAGTAATAATAATAACAATTTGTTGTAATAACCTAATATTAATAATAATTATATTATTATTAATCAATCAATCATGTTTATTCACGTGCCCAGGAACAGCCAGGGGCCTCAGTACTGGCGCAAGGATAGTTACGTGAAAACAAATTACAAGAAGCATATGGCAAGAAACAAAAAAGCGACAAGACACGCACAAATTGAAGTAGTGAAAGTGACAGAAATAAGGCACCGGCGTAGGCTGGATACAGGTAAAAAAGAAAAAAAGAAGATGCCTTTGTGGCTCAGCTTACTGTAAAGACCGTCACAACAAGCAGGAAACAAGGTTTGACAGTAATAAAAATATAATGATAATATAATATCATAATAATTATTACTCACATACAGTATAAATACCACATTAATACCTGAACAGCATGATTTTTTCGCGGGCCGATCGACCACTACCAATCTCGTCAACTTCATTCTGCATGCTTTGGAAGCTGTGCAATGGAGAGGTCAACTTGATGTAGTCTACTTTGATTGAAGCAAGGCTTTTGATGTCGTCTGCCACGAGCTCTTAGCCAAAAAACTATCATAGCTTGATATACAACCATCCCTGATATCTCTTATATGCAATTATCTATATGATAGGTCATGTTTCGTGCATGTAAATGGACAGTCTTCTCTTTCCTATGAGGTCACCAGTGGTGTCCCTCAGGGCTCAGTGCTCGGGCCACTTCTCTTCTCAATCTTTATAAATGATGTCGCGAAAATATTCAATGATTGTAATTTTCTTTTATATGCCGATGATGTAAAAATATTTAAATCTGTTTCCAACTCTGCCAGCTGTTCCGCTCTCCAGAGAGCAATCTCGTCCTTCTCGCATTGGTGCTCATGCAACAAACTCCTCATTATTACATCTAAAACTAAGGTAATGACATACACAAGAAAGACTGACCACATCTTGTTTCCCTATAACATCAACGGTGAATTACTCCCACGTGTGGTAGAGGTTAATGTCCTAGGCGTCACTTTCGACAGTAAACTGAGCTTCTCTCCACATATTCAGGTAATTACTCGTAGAGCTCTTCGATCGCTTGGCGTTGTCTGTCGTGTGTCCAAAGAGTTCAAGGAGCCGCTTTCTCTTCTCAAGCTCTACACAACTATATGTCGTCCTCAGCTTGAATATGCATCTGTTGTCTGGAACAGCACGAGCAAAACAAACCGTAAGCTCGTAGAAAGGGTCCAAAATAAGTTCATATCTATCTTCAATCATCGCTTTGGCGATAGTAGTAGTTATAACCCTGGACCGCCCTCTTCATTGACGCTATCATGCTTAATTTCCAGGCGGAACAAGGCTGATATTCTCTTCCTCTTTAAAATTATGCACGGCATAGTGTCTTGTGGTGAGCTGCTACAACATGTTCGTCTTTATGTGCCGCAAAAGTGGACCAGGAAACATGATACCTTTTGCAACCCCAATTGTCTGCGTGTCTTGTGCCCTGTGTTCCGACTGCAATGCACGTACAATCGGTACTCGGATTACCTTGATATATTTAATGATTGCCCTACTCTGTTTCGCAAACATGTCTGTGAGTTTGTATTGGCGTAACTGCCAACTTTTCTTATTCTGCATTTGTCTTTTATCCTGGAGTGCATGCACTTAAATGACTTTCATTCCGTAACTTCAACATAAGCAATCCTTTCGTTTTTTTCCCTTTGTTTTTTGTATTTTATTTTGTATTTGAGAGATGTGTACATTATGTTTCGTGTGTTTCTGTTTCCGTGCGCCAGCACAAAGGCCCCCCCGGCTGTTCCTGGGCACGCAAATAAATTATTGATTGATTGATTGATTGATTGATTGATTGATTATACTACTAATAATAATAATCAATGAATCAATCAATCTATTATAGTGCCCAGGTACAGCCGTAGCCTTTGTTCTGGCGCACCTAAGAAAATGACAGACGACGACACAAATACATTCACGCGTGAGAAGAATAACAAAATACAGGCGAAGCAAAAACTAGATGAAGAATAAAGGTCATTTAACAAAATCAATGATTTCGGCCCACTAAAGTTGAAACAATCACAAAACAATAAACACTGTGTCATAAAAATGTGAGAATACAAACGGGGAGATATCAATGAGTACGAACAGTTTCAAACGCGAGAGGGATAAACGGAAGTAGGGCGATGAAAATAGAAATAACACTGGTCGGAACCAAATCAGGAAGCGACAGAAGTCATAAGGTCACACATGTAAGACCAAAAGGGTGTATGAAACAGGTCAATATAATGGGAGTAGAGTATCTATGTTCCTTGAAGGCGGTACAATGTGTTGTGTCTATTGCATGTCTTACAGGTACGACGTGTAGGAGACTTAAGGTTAAGTATCGGCTGTAATCTATGATTTACATTTGCAAGCAACTGCGCACAAGAAATAATCCCTTGTACAAGTTTAAATAAAAAATTAGGTCAGCGTTGGTACGTCTTGACTTCAAACTTTGGAGAGGATGAGAAATCAAAAAGTCTGAACCATTGCCACATTGGCGGGAGAAACGATGTTTGTGCATAGATATGAACCTATTTTGCACTTTGTCAAGTATATTACTGTTCGACTGGCACGTGCCGTTCCAAACGACAGAGGCATATTCTACAACTGGAAGGGCAACAGACAAATAAAGCTTTAGTAGTGTGAAAGGGTTGCTGAATTCACTTGACATTCTACAAACAAAAACCAAGCGGCCAATGGCGCGCTTAGAAATAGAATTCACATGAGTAGAAACGTTTAGCGCACACTCAAAAACCACTCCAAGGTCAGATATTTTCAACACACGCGGTAGTGTCACACTTTTAAACAACGTACGGATAAATTTTGGGGTTAGATTTACGAGTGTAGGACATTACCTGCGGTTTAAGACCACTAACAGCAAGTTTTTTCGCGGAGCACCAGTTGCTAAAAGCATCCACTTCAGATTGAAGAGCTATGTATTCTACAGCGCTAGTAACTTCTTTAAATATTTTGATGTCAATAGAATATAACAGAAAACAAGAGTGATTTATAGAGGCTCAGACGTCATTAACAAACAAAGAAAAGAAAAGGAGCCCCAGAAAAGAACCCTTAGGCACACCACTGGAACCATAGTAGGCAGCAGATTCTTTATCATTACCAGAGACAAAACAGGCCCTATTATTAAGATACATGCTCAGTAACTCCAGGAAGCAGACGGAAATGTTATAAGTAGACATTTTATGCACAAGCAAGGCATGGTCAACTACGTCACACGCTTTGCTGAGGACACAGTACACGGTATCGAGCTGAACCCACCCGTGCACAGCTTCCCAGGCATAGGACATAAAAGACCCAAGGTTTGTAGTAGTTGAACGGCCAGATAAAAAACCGTATTGTTCTGGAAGAAGAATGTTTTTGACGCTACTGGACAAAATTACGTGCAAAATTGATTGGAACAGTTTGCTTGCCGAGCAGAGGATTGAAATTGGCCTGTAGTTTCCTATCTTTGTTTTCACACCTAACGTAAACACAGCAACACTACGCGTGACGTTCCAAAGGCGCGGAAAGCAAATGATTTTATACAGTTGTTCAATATAGAAGGAAGAATCGGAGCTAGTATGACCCCGTAAGCGTTAAGTAGAGCGGAGAGAATTCCATCCAGAACCGAGGAAAGAAATGGGTTTAGCTGCTTGAGTGTCATAATAGGGCATATAACCGTGATACAGAAATCTGAAGAAGACAGTTCCTGGGCGCAGGAGAGGGTATTGGGTCCAAATACTGATCTGAAGTGCTAAACAAATGCATCGGAAAGAGAAGCGATATCATTTCTCTTATCATGGAGCAGGCTGACGTTTTCTCGGCTCTTGGCGCCAGAGCAAAAACGGATGTACTGCCAGAAGCATTTGGAACTACGCGTAGCATCATTTTCAACAGCAGAGATGTAAACTAACTGATCCCGCTTACAGAGCACTTTGTAGAAAGACCTGTAATATACAAATTGCTGTTACCATGACTCACTATTTGCCCGCCGTGCCTTCCTATGGGCACGCTTGTTGTTTCAAAGCAATGCGGAGCTCTCCTGAAAACCAAACGGGGAATGTAGAGTTCTTAGGCCGCTTACGCGGGATGAATCTGCGCATACCTTCTTGCATAGTAGAAGAAAATTGCTTGACTTCCACGTCAACTTTTCCAGCGATCAAAACGTCAGACCAATCAAACTCCGACAGATAATTATAAAAACCTACGTAATCACCAGCTGATATGTAAAAGGAGGACGCGCAGATGGACAGGAGCGAATGAATTGAGGGGAACACGGTAAAGAAATATCCTAGTGGGGATGATACTTGTCAGGACATACAAGATGGGAGTCAGATTTGGAAACACTAAGAGAATGAAGATTGGGAAAGCAAAGGTCAAGCGTGTTTCCGTTGCAGTTTTTTACACCATTTTTTGCTGGAGGTCAGTAAAAAAATGAAGTCGACAAGGCAGGTGCCTTTCCTTATGGCATAGTGGTTTTGATGCTGGACGGTACCATCCAACCAGTCGATACCGGGTGCGTTAAAATCACCAACGATACAGACGTCATGACAGGGATTTGAGGTAAGACGTTTTCGATGGCCGAAATGCCTTACTCATACTTATGTGAATGAAGATTTGGAGAAAAGTAAAATGTAGAAGGTAATATATTCCGCTTACCTGGGCAGCATAATTCCAACCTGACAGATTCACCCACAGTTTTGATATCACTGTGCCTCAAGGAAGCAATAGAATGATCCACAGCTAAGAGAACACCCCTACTAAACTTTTTTACCTTTTGTACAGTCCCGGTCACTGCGGTAAACATTAAAAGTTTCGGTAAAATAGTTCCCGGAGGAAATATCTGGTTCAAGCCAGGTTTCCGTAAGAGTAATATTATGAAAATCGGATGAAGATTCGGAATAACAGAACGCACTAGCCTTTGTCCGTAGGCCACGAACGTTTTGGTATAGAATGTTCATACGCATCCGGGCGGATTATTATTAGATGTTTCAGATGTGTGCAGCATGGAGTCATCAAGAGGACCTAGAAACCGTTTGAAGAGGCACCAGTTCGGCCACAACGACGGGTGTTTCAAGTGTTCGAAGCACTCATCAGAGAACACGACATGAAACGACGCATATTTGGTGAATCTTGTTCTTAGTCGTTTGCAGGTCATAGAAGGGGAGTTCAAAGTGGTGAGGTGGGAGGATAAGGCTTCACTAGTAGTCTCCGGTGACCGCCTAGAAACGAACATAGCAGGTGGTCGTTGAGATACGTAACGTGTCGGTTGTTGGTCCGCCGAGTGTGTTAATTTCGGTGAAACCACCGTGATTGATCCCGGGTCGGATGTGCCATAAGAAGGTTAAAGGCGAGCTGGGCGTCCGTTCGGCTGTACAATCTCAGTGACGGGGGGAGGGACAATGCAACTACATCACCCTGGCCACGCCCGGCAGTGGATGATGTAGGCGAGGGGGATGCGCAGGGGCAGGCTAAGTTTGAGCCGCCGCAACGGCAGAAAACAGCGACTTCAATTCCGGAGAGTAGGGCTGAATGCGCGGGGCAGCAGGCCGTCGAGCGTGTTCCCCACGCAGGCAGCGAATTTCCTCCCGGAGGGGGACAACAACATTGTCCTGCCGAGCAAAGCCCTGCATGCTCTCACGACAGACCTGTTCGTTTTCTTCACAAAGCCGGGCCACTTGGTCGCTCAGAAAAGAGATTCCCTCCAACGAGTCGCTGAGGAGGGCGTGGAGAGAGGCAACTTGGTTCCGAAGGTCGACCGGTTGGGACGGAGCCGCGGGGGTCCCGGCGGGCGGCGACTGACGGCGGGAGCAGGGTGAAGAATACCTGCGGGACGGGCCAGTGTGATTGCTCGATGACAAAGCTTCGGTAGGCTTAGACGCCTCATCGGCGGTTTTGCACACATTGCACCTAAATCGCCGAGCACCGAACTTCGAAAGCTGCAACTCCTCGTCTGGACACACAATGCACTTCGCGTGCACACGTTTTTGGCACGACGCACAGCGAAAAAACTTTTGTTTCCCGAAAAAATCACAAGAGCATAAAAACACACAAGTCGTGACTGGGCGCCATCGTAATGAAAACAATAATAATAAAAACAATCAATCAATCAATCAATCTATCAATCAACCTTTTTTTCTGTGCCCAGGAACAACCCTAGGCTCTTGGTACTAGTACACAATATAAAAACACTCATAAAAACAAACTAAACTGAAGACAACACAACACAGGAAACCATATGTATAAAAGAAACAATAAAGTAAAAATAGTTCCAGAGATCCCAGAAAGCAAACCGCAAAAAAAGAAAGCCTAGTGATAGAAGCCATGACACCCGGCCAGCAAAACGTTGAAGGCACATGAAAAATTGAAAATAAACAAGCAAATACTCAATGAACATGACGGAGATAGATTATACAAATATAACGAAGGTTTTGTAAGAAAATGTTAGGAAGTTTAAAAATGGAAAATCGAATTTAGGCGTTACTAGCACTGACCCTCAAACCTGCAGAAATTCAAGGAACACAAAACCAGGAAAAGTGAAGAACAAACAAGCAAGAAGATGTTTTGCATAAAATAAATACGACCCGCAAATATGGCACATAAATGACATAAACGCAATTAAGCTAAAAGAGTTTTCGATTCATAAGAGAAAAAAGATAACCATCTCTGGAATATATCAAGACGATCAGAATATTCATTATATGCCCATTGTATTATGCAGATGGGCGAGCGTTGTCTACTTAAAGAACCTGTTCTGAAAGTTCGAAATATTCGGAAAAGTTTGTTCGGCAAGTTGACATTAATAAGTGCAACCAAGTCATCACACAAAATATCACCATGAAGAAGTTTATAAAGAAAGATAATATCAGCTCTCATTCGTCGATACCAAAGAGAAGGAATACTTTTGAGAAAAGACATGCTGCAGTTTGCGTCTTCTTGTACATGACGGAAACGGTACTTAATGATAGAAAAGAATTAATCTTGAACCCTTTTAATGCGGTCACTATTGTACTTGCAAGTTCCATTCCAAACAACAGAACCGTATTGGAGAAGAGTTAAGGAGGGAGCCGATTACAACTTTAAGAAAGGAAGAGGACTTTAAACTCTCTTGAACACCAGCAAACCGCACCCAGACATCGAAGAGAGCGTCCGGTAATTTGTGTAACGTGGGAAGAGAAAGTCAGAGAAGAATCAAATAGTACTCCCAAGTGCCGAATTTCGATCACCCTCGGCAGTGCAGTGCTTGCTATTTCATAGGAGTATTGCTGCTGCTGAGTTTCCTTACTACAGGAAACAACTTTCGTTTTTGAGGGGTTCAAAATTAAGTCGTTTTTGGTGCACCAACGATGGAATGATACAATATCAGCCTGAAGAGAATTACAGTCGTGAACATTACGCACTTCTCTGAATATTTTGATATTATAAGCATACAACAAAAAAGAAGCATTTTGAATGGCAGAAGGAACATAGCTAATGAAAATGGAAAAAAAGAAGGGGGCCCAGAACGGTGCTCTGGGGTACACCACCGGTTGCTTTGTACCTAAATAATGTTTGACCGTTAACACTTACATACCAATATCGCTCCTGGAGATAGGACCGTATAAGACCCACTAAAGAAGCGTGAACATATAACAGACTGAGCTTGGCAAGCAATAACGAGTGCTTGACTACATCAAAGGCATTGCTCATGTCACAGTAGACCGCATCAAGCTGGCTTCTACAAACGACTGCTGGGACAGCCTGTTCCAAGAAGCATGCGAGGTTTGTGGAAGTTGAGCTACCACGCATGAAGCCATGTTGATTAGCAATGAGGACGTGTTTAAGTGAGAAAGACAAGACCGTATAATAATAATATTATTAACAAAAATATTCAATCAATCTTCAATCAATCAACCTTTATTTTCGTTGCCCAGGAACAACCCTAGGGTCTTGGTACTGGTACACCATATACAAAACATACATAAAAACAAACTAAAATCAAGACAACCCAACACACAAAACCGTATGCATGAAAGAAACAATAAAGTAAAGATAGTTACAGTAATCTCAGCGAGCAAAACAGCAAAAAAAAAAAGAAAAGAAAAAAAAAAAAAACAGGAGACCTAGCGTTGCAAGCCATGACACTCGGACAGCGAAAGGTTCAAGGCACGTGAAAAACAGGAAATATCACTGAACATGACAGAGATAAGTTATACGCATAAAACGAAGGTTTTATAACAAAATGTTCTGAAGTTTTAACTCTGAAAGAAGTTCAGCATTACAAGCACTGGCACTCAAACCTACAGAAATTCAAGCAACGTAAAACCAGGAAATGTGGAAAACAAACAAACAAGAACATGATTTGCCTAAAATAAATACGGCACATAAATTTTCAATGACATAAACGCACTTAAGCTACAACAGTTTTCAAGTCGTTTGAGAACAAAGAAAAGAGCTCTGGAATATATCAATACGATCAGAATATTCATTATATGCACATTGTATTCTGCAGATGGACGAGCGTCTTCTACTTAAAAAATCTGTTGTCAAAGTTCGAACTGTTCGGAAAAGTTTGTTCGGCAAGTTTACATTGATATGTGTAACCAAATCGTCACACAAAATATCCCCATGAAGAAGTCTATAAAGAAAGATAATATCAGCTCGCATTCGTCGACACCGAAGGGAAGGAAGACTTTTCTGAAAAGGCAAACTTCCGTTAGCGTCTTCTTGCACAATAATCAATCAATCAATCAATCAATCAATGATTTATTTAACGTGCCCAGGAACAACCCAGAGGTCTTGATGCTGGCGCACAAAAAAAAAAAAAAACTAAGAATAACACAGTAGAACAGGATGACTGTTCAGAAGAAAACTATCAGAGACACAATGCGTACAGAAATATTAGGACGACAGGACAAAAGTAGAATAATACAGTATGGGAAATAGCCAATGATAATGACGAAAAGTCAGATAATATACATACATACATACATACATACATACATACATGCATACATACATACATACATACATACATACATACATACATACATACATACATACATACATACATACATACATACATACATACATACATACATACATACATACATACATACAACAATGCACCAGATAAACTAAAAGAGAAGGATAGAAGAAATTGCACATGTGATGTTATCTTATAACGGTACAAACCTTAGAGGAAAAAACGATAACTGTGACCCATCAAAAACATCGAGGTCAAGAAAATAAAAATTATAAAGACTTTGTATCCTGTTGAGGGTTGAGTGCTGAGAGAGGCGGGTAGTTACAAGAAACGGCCGGCTCTCTCTTATTTGCTTCCGCGGGATCCGAAAATTAATACTCTTGAGCAGTATAGGACAGGATATGTTACCATGAACGAGCTTGAAAAGAAAGAAGAGATCATCGCGATTTCGCCTGCAGCGAAGTGAAGGCAGTGACAATAGCTTAAAGGTGTTAGAACACAAGCCAAAGTCATTTTTAGCGAAGCGATGTTTGTAAACGCTTAGAATTTTTTTTTGGACTCGCTCCATTACGTTACTTAAGTAATTAGAGATGCCATTCCGATCACAGATGCCTACTCAAGTTGAGGAAGATATATTGCGGTGTACAATTTGCGGAGTCGCATAGGAGAATTGAATTCTCTCGATAATCTACAAACAGAGCCGACAGAACGAAGACCCCGCATATCAACACGCTTAATATGAGCTGAAAAATGCAAGGTGCTCTCAAAGAAAACGCCGAGATCATTCATCTCACAAACCCCACATAGAGACACAGAATTCACAGACTATAAAAAAGATATGCTAGATGATTTGCGAGTGAAACTCATGACTTTTGTTTTTGAAATACTGAGAGAAAGGTTATTGTTTTTACACCATTCCGAAAAAGAACCCAAATCAGACTGCAACAAGCGACAGTCATTAAATGAAAGAATTTCCCTAAATATCTTTATATCATCTGCATACAAAAGGAAAGAAGAATTGCGAATGGCAGAAGAAACGTCGTTAACAAACATTAAAAAGAGGACTGGGCCTAATCCCGAAACCTTAGGTACACCACTGGTCACTTTGTAAAAGGAGGGCGTTTGGCCATTGACGGCAACATAACATGATCTGTCACGAATGTAGCTATGCAATAGATTCATAACAGCGGTGTAAACATCAAAATGACCAAGTTTAACCATAAGCATTGGGTGACTGACTACATCGAACGCTTTGCTGAGGTAACAGTAAATTGTGTCGACCTGTCCTCTCTGAAATACAGGTGTAGATATTTGCGTCGTGAAACTGGCAAGATTAGTGACGGTGGAGCGGCCAGGGACAAATACATGTTGATTAATATTCAATAAGTTTTTCACATTAAAAGACAGTATGTGGTGAAGGGCCATCTCAAAAATCTTTGACATGGCAGAGAGAAGAGAAATCGGTCGATAATTCGGGACATCAGTTTTAGAGCCAGACTTAAATACTGGAAAAACACGAGCAATTTTCCACATTCTGGGAAATGTGGAAGTAATGAGACGGTTATTAAATATGCTAGTCAGTACTGGGACCAATATACCGCTATAATCTTTTAGTATGGCTGAGGGGATACCATCTGGACAACATGATAAGGATGGTTTCAAGCGCTTCATGCATTCGCTGATGAGATTTTCATCTAGCGACAGAGCATTGGGTGTGTCGATTTCCAAATGTGTTTCGATAGTAGTGCTAGAGTCAGATACTTTATGAATGGAAGAGAACTGCGTGGAAAAACAGTCAGCGACGGCTTGTAGTTCTGTTCCATCGGAGTCCAGTAGTATTAAAGGCTCTTCACTTTTGTTAGACCGTTTGCGTACATACTTCCAGAACTCAGCCGGCCTGTCAGAGGCGCTTTTTTCTAAGTGTGCAATATATGAACTGTGATCCCGTTTATATAGGCGTGTACAGAGAGCTCGAAAGCATCGGAAATCTTCCTTGCGCTCGATAGATGGAGTGCTTTTACGCTTTCTGTGTGCGCGATCTTTATGCTTTAGAGCACTTATAGGTTCAGACGAGAACCACGGGGGATATTTATGGAGTTTAGGAGTATATTGTGGAATATATTTGCGAATACTGCTTAAGATAAGTTCCGTAAGCTGATCTACTTGGTCATCAACATTGGTTTTTTTAGTTACCAAAGACCAATGAATGGAGGATAGGCCACGGTGTAATCCAACGTAGTCATCTCTTTTGAAAACAAATCTGGGTGATTTGTTGATGTTATTTAGAAAGCTCTGTTTTTTCCCTGACAGAGAGAGTGTTAGTTTAAGTGGTGGGTTAAATTTATCGGGACTAACAGGAAAAACGTCAGAGTGACACTTCAATAGGCTGTTTGTTCGAAATACACAGATCTAATATGTTACCGCAAAGATTGGCAATAGAATTATGTTGTTGAAGGGAAATAAAAGCAAGAAAATTTAATAGCAGGCTGCACTTATTCTCTATGTATTGATGGTAATGATAATATTTAAGTGTTCTCCAGTCGATACCAGGGGTATTAAAATCACCAATAACAACAATCCTGTGCTTCCTATGTGATGCAATGACATTGTCAATGAAAGAGATGATGTCATTAAAAGATATTGGTGTAATGCTAGGCGGCACATAGAAGGACCCAATCAACAATTTTTCGCAGCGATCAAGGCTAAGTTCAACCCATATTGATTCAGGAACAGTTTCAATGTCACTTCGGCGAACAGATCTCCGACAATTATCTACAGCCACAAGTACGCCACCACCTTTTTGTTTGGTTGCACTGAAGTCACGATCACTGCAGAACCTGTTGTAACTTGATGGAAAATAGTCTGATGAGGGAATATCATTGCACAGCCAAGTTTCGGTAATCACAATGACAGGAAACGAAGACGAAATAACGTTAGCGAAGAATTCAGTTGGCTTAGTTCGTAGATCACGAGCGTTTTGGTAAAAGATGTCCAAATTACACACCTTCACTGTCAATTACAGCTCTGAAGGATGGATCATATCATCATGTAGAATCCCACGGAATGGCTTGAAAATGCAGCCACGCTGCCATATTGAGGGGTCGTTCAGACGCTTCGTGTTTTTTCGTCAACCATGACGTAGAATGAGGAGTACGACAAATATTTTGTCTTCAGCCGCTGGAAGGAAAGGGGGAAAATATTTTGAGATTCGATGTGCTTCTTGAGGTCAGCAGTGGCAGTGGCAGGGCTCAACTTGGAAACAAATAGTGCCCTTTGACGCTCCGCCCTCTCAACCACCGACAATGCACACGACTCCATGGCTCCACGGAATGCAGGCCTGTTTCCCTTCTTTGTATTCTTTTCACCCTTTGTTGCAATTGTTGTCAAAGGGGGTCGGGCACGATCGTCAACGCGTTGCTCCGAAGGGGATTGACGAGCTGGTGGTGTAGGGCAAACAGGACTGGTCTCGGTGTCTCGAGGCGTGCCAGAGGGCGAGGGGTTTTCGGAGTTTGAGGGGATCACGGAAGCTTCAAATGGAACCACCGTCGGGGACTTCGCAGGCGCGGGGGTCACACGGCGGGCCAGCTCCACGCGTCAGAAACGAACCTCGGAGCGGAGGGAGGCGACGATTCGAGCCTGCTGTTCGGCTCCACGGGAATGGTCCTTTCGGAGCCGCTCATTTTATTCTCGCATTTGCGAAACTTTGTCGCTCAAGGAAAAAATTCCCTCCAGCGCGTCGAGGAGAAGACGACAAAGACCGGCAATCTCAACACAAAGGTTACCCGGTGGCGTGAGAGAGGAACCGGTCGGGGGAGCGCTGGGCTGTGGAGAACACGTTTCCGTCGGGGATGCCTCCATCTCGTCACTAGGCTTAGCGCCCGAGTTGGTAGAATTACACAAATTGCAGCAAAATGGGCGCGATCCAGAGTTCAAAATTTCCAGTTGGTCGGTTGGCCAGGTCACACACTTCGCATGCACAAGTTTTACACCGCATACGCAGTGATAGAACTGTTGTTTACCGAAAAAGGGCAGGAGCAGAGCAAGCATGCATATCGGCTGGGCGCCATGCCGCGGGACTGAATAATAATAATAATATTACTAATATTAGGAATAATAAAACAAAATAATATTAATCAATCAATCAATCAATCAATGTTTATTATAGTGCCCAGGAACAGCGGAGGCCTTCGCGCTGGAGCACTCAGAGGGGAAAATGCAGCACTGTAGTACATCAACAATTTGCTAATAAACACTCAGTGAGCAAAAAAGAAAAGAAAGAAAGACCTACAAAAAACGGCAAAGAAGATTAGAAATAAAATAGTGCAATCCAACCGACTTTACACAATCAAGTCGTAAGACCGCAATGAAATGCATCAACAGCTGGTAAAAGAACAGTGAGTGAGCAAAAAATAAGAAGAAACTACAACTTTCACAGAAGAGTAAAAATGCCATAGTGTAATTTTAGGCAACATTACACAATCAATAGAAACTGTAATGTCTGGTCAATTGCAAGAAGACATCTTACAATAAGCGTAACTATACGGAACGATGAGTGAAAAGAAGAAAGTTTTTACAAGATTCTGGAAGCGTACATTTTCAGTTTCAAATGGACGCATGAAGTGAATATGGCAACTTTTAATGATAAAAACGGCAGAAAAAGAAAAATTCTACGATAATTACAGTCGCAGTATCAGCACAATACATGAATAACCAGGAACAAGAACAAGCTCGGTGAAGTCAATGCACACGTCAGGACGATAAGTGAAGAAAAAGAGCACTGCCAAGATGAACCTAGTGTGTCAGAGCTGACAACCCGGCCAAAAACTCCCGAAGAGGACGCTGGAAGATATCGAGCTTCTCGGAGTGAACATTATGCAGATGCTGCATCCTTTGAAGAGGAGAACGTGTGCTGAGAGCTCCAGCTGCTTTAAAAGGGTGGGCGAGCCTTGTAGCTTTTTGTGGAACGCGAAAACTGATTGATTCAAGTAGTTCCGGGCATAAAATAATACCATGAAGCAATTTGTACATGAAAAGAAGGTCTGAGTGGGTCCGCCGGGAACTTAGAGAAACAGTTATAGGGATAGGCTCCGAATGAAAACGATGCCTAAATATTGATGAAAATTTGGTTTGTACACGCTCTATACGTTGACAGTTGGAACTACAGGTTCCATTCCAAACGACAGAAGCATATTCTAGTTGCGGAATACAAAGCGTTCTGAATAGTTATAGGAATGAAGAAGGAAACCGGAATTCTCGAGAAAACCTGCATACAGCCCCAAGAGAGCGTAGCGCCCGCCTGGTAAGTTGAGTGACATGAGGTGAGAAAGTTAAGGCACTGTCGAAAAGCACGCCGAGGTCTCTGATCTCTTCAACTCTAGACAAGTAACCGCCGTTAATACTGTAGCAAAATAAAGTGCGGTTCGTTTTCCTGCTATAAGACATGACCTTTGTTTTTGTAGAGTTAAGATTTAATCTATTGTCTGAGCACCACTTGGAAAATGAGGATATATCTTGCTCCAGGGCAATGCAGTCATTAATGGACTCAATCCGTCTGTATATTTTAATGTCGTCAGCGTAAAGAAGGAAAGAAGACATCTTAATTGCGGCTGACACATCATTAACAAAAATGGAGAACAAGAGAGGCCCCAACACGGAGCCTTGAGGCACACCGCTTGTTGATCTGTACAGAGCCGACGTCTGCCCGTTAACGCTAACGAAACTGAACCGGTTATCTAGATAACTACCCAACAATGCCACGAGTGGTGTATCAATTCCTACCTGTAAAATCTTTTTAAGTAACAGCGTGTGGCAGACAACGTCAAATGCTTTGCTCAGATCACAGTAGACAACGTCGAGCTGGCCCCTCTCAGAAATGGCTGCCGAGGCCTGCTCCATAAAGCAGGAGAGATTAGTTGTTGTCGACCTTCCTGATATAAAGCCGTGCTGGTTACTTACAAGAAAATTCTGTACAGAACTTGACAGTAATTTGTACAGCGCTGTCTCAAACAGCTTGGAACAAGCACAAAGGAGAGAAACTGCTCTGTAGTTTGTTGCATCCGATTTGGAGCCTGACTTGAAAATAGGACGGACTCGAGAAATTTTCCCCGCGAGAGGGAACACGTTTGTTTTTAGACACTGGTTAAATATCACCGTCAAAACAGGTACAAAAATGCTGCCGTATGTTTTGAGAATAGCTGGAGGTATTCCGTCAGCTCCACACGACAATGACGGTTTCATGCGCTTTAGGCTCTCCAAAACCAACTGCTCGTCCAAAAGCACTAAGCTGGAGCCTTGTACGCGATTTAACAATATGTTCATTTCAGAGACGTCACGCTGGCCGCATGTGGCACTGAAGTGCTGAGCAAAGTGGTTGGCGACATTATGAACTTCTTCCCCAGAGGAATCTACAAGATTGATAAGATCATGTGAGTTGTTCTTACGGGACCGGATGTATCTCCAAAATGTTTCAGGCTGAGAATTCGCACTACTCTCTACAAAATCGAGATAGGAGCGCTGGTCCCGCTCATAAAGGTTTTTACATAATTTACGGTAAGAGCAGAAGTTCTGTTTCCATTCGTCACTCCCGGTTTTCTTATACTTTCTGTGGCAGCGGTCTTTTAATTTAAGAGTCGTACGAAGTTCTTTCGAAAACCAATGTGGGTGCTTGGGGTGGTTTGGTTTATACTTGGGAATAAATTGGTCCATACCGCTTTTGACAATTTCGGTGAACCGTTCGACCTGTGCATTGCAATGAGGAAGTTCTTGAATTTCCGACCAATCAAATGAAGAAAAAAAGCTATACAAGCCAATGTAATCCCCACGTGCATAACAGAAGGAAGAGAGTTCATTATACTTTAGTGAGGTACCACAAGGCCGAATCGAAACGGGAGCCGAAACTGAAAATGGAGGATGAAGCTTGTCGGGTTTGACAAGAGAGATATCCGCCATTGATGCTCGCGTGTTCTGTATGTTTGAGAAGCAGAGGTCTAAGATATTTTCGGAGCAGTTTTTGATGTTATTCAGTTGTGCCATGGATGTGAAATCTAGGAAGTCTAAAACAATGCGAGATTTTTGCTGTACGTAATAATTGTAATGCTGGTTAGTTAGACTGTCCCATTGTACACCAGGTGCATTGAAATCCCCTAAAATGATAAACTGGTGATTTTGGTGTGAAGCGGAAACTTCTTCTACAGAAGTAAGTAGCTCATTGAACGAAGAAATAGGAACATCGGGGGGAATATAAAACGCCCCTATTAAGAGCCTCTCGACCCCAGTCAGTCGGATGTCCAGCCAGACACACTCATTGTCGCCCTCAAGGTCTTGTAGCCTCTTACACTGAAGACCACAATCGACCGCAACTAATACGCCCCCTCCCTTTTGTTTAGCCCCAGTAAAATTCCTATCTTTGCGGAAAACTTGGTAATTTGGAGGGAAATAATCATTTGAGCTAATGTCGCTACAGAGCCAGGATTCAGAAATTACAATAATTGGAAAATTTGTGGAAAGTACATTAGCAAAAAATTCGGACGCTTTAGTGCGAAGGCCGCGCGCATTTTGATAGTAAATGTCCACTCTATTGTTAGTTTTTTTCATCGTGTGGGACATCAGTGGGACAGAACATTTCGGGATGCAGCTTTCCGCGGAAAGGTTTGAAAAGGCAGCCCTTCGGCCAGAACAAAGGATCGCTCAAACGCTCGAAGGAGTCCTCATCGACCGTAACGCAGAAGGAAGAATATGAACTGTACTTGGTCTTCAGCCGCTGACAAGCCAGAGGTATGACATGTACCGTCGAAAGATGCTCCGTCAGTTGGGGTGAAGTGGTGGACGGTGACAGTTTAGACACAAAGATGTGTCTCGGACGCTTAGATGGACGAACGACGGAGATGCTACACGCATCTGAAGCACCCACACACACTGCACTCCCTCTGCATTTGTTTGACTGGGCCGAGTCGTTGGAAGGTGGCTTGCCGGATGCATAATAATAATAATAATAATAATAATAATAATAATAATAATAATAATAATAATAATAATAATAATAATAATAATAATAATAATATTAATATTAATCAATCAATCAATGTTTATTATAGTGCCCAGGAACAGCGGAGGCCTTCGTGCTGGAGCACTCAGAGGGGAAAATGCAGCACTGTAGTACATCAACAATTTGCTAATTAAGACTCAATGAGGAAAAAAAAAGAAAGAAAGACCTACAAAAAGCGGCAAAGAAGATAAGAAATTAAACAGTGCAATCCAACCGACTTTACACAATCAAGTCGTGCTGGCGCACAGAAAAGGTATAAGACAGCAATGAAATGCATCAACAGCTGGAAAAAGAACAGTGAGTGAGCAAAAAATATGAAGAAACTACAACTTCAAAGAAGAATAAAAATACCATAGTGTAATTTTAGGTAACATTACAGAATCAATAGAAACTGTAATGTCTGGTCAATCGCAAGAAGACATCTTACAATGAGCGTAACTACACGGAAAGGTGAGTGAAAAGAAGAAAGTTTTTACAAGATTCGGGCAGCGTACATTTTCAGTTGCAAATGGACGCATGAAGTGAATATGGTAACTTTTAATGATAAAAATGGCAGAAAATGAAAAATTCTACGATAGTTACAGTCGCAGTATCAGCACAATAAACGAATAACCAGGAACAAGAACAAGCTCGGTGAAGTCAATGCACACGTCAGGAGGATAAGTGAAGAAAGAGAGCACGGCCAAGATGAACCTAGTGTGTCAGAGCTGACAACCCGGCCAGAAACTCCCGAAGAGGACGCTGAAAGATATCGAGCATCTCGGAGTGAACATAATGCAGATGCTGCATCCTTTGAAGAGGAGAACGTGTGCTGAGAGTTCCAGCTGCTTTAAAAGGGTGGGTGAGCCTTGTAGCTTTTTGTGGAACGCGAAAACTGATTGATTCAAGTAGTTCCGGGCATACATTAATACCATGAAGCAATTTGTACATGAAAAGAAGGTCTGAGTGGGTCCGCCGGGAACTTAGAGAAACAGTTATAGGGATAGGCTCCGAATGAAAACGATGCCTAAATATTGATGAAAATTTGGTTTGTACACGCTCTATACGTTGACAGTTGGAACTACAGGTTCCAATCCAGCGACAGAAGCATATTCTAGTTGCGGAATACAAAGCATTCCGAATAGTTTTAGGAATGAAGAAGGAAACCTCAAATTCTCGAGAAGATCTGCATACAGCCCCAAGAGAGCGTAGCGCCCACCTAGTAAGTTGAGTGACATGAGGTGAGAAAGTTAAGGTACTGTCGAAAAGCACGCCGAGGTCTCTGATCTCTTCAACTCTAGACACGTAACCGCCGTTAATACTGTAGCAAAATAAAGTGCGGTTTCTTTTCCTGCTATAACACATGACCATTGTTTTTGTAGAGCTAAGATTTATTCTATTGTCTTAGCACCACTTGGAAAATGAGGATATATTGTCACGAATGACACTCGGTACTTCTAGCGATCAAGGCTATAAGGAAGATTTAATGCGTCTAAACTCAAAGCTGCAGCCCAGAGCCCGTGAGGACAAGCGTTTTCCCGAGAGTTCTCGTCTTCTTTTCTACTTCGCTGATGGTGATAGTCGCGGCATTTCTTCCCTGACTTGCTGTTGATGATAGTGGCGGCATTACTCCCCCCCTTCTGAGAGGGCATCGACTCGATGCTACGGAAAGCGAAATGACATTGTCCAACGCGGATCAACATCTGCAAGACGGAACACTTCCAGTTCTATACGTGGGTGCGTAGTCCGTGCCTCAACGTTCGTAGTAAGGCTTGAGCCGCACGACGTGTACCACTTCGGATCTTGGCCTTCGACAGGAGGCTGTGCGCGCTGTGTCAGGTTTCACTTCATAATTGAGGTCACCAATGCGGCGGAGTATTGTATAGGGGCCGAAGTACCGCTTCATAAGCTTCTCGCTCAGACCACGGCGCCGTACCGGTGTCCAAACCCAAACTCGATCACCAGGGGTGAAATGTATTTCTCGTCGACGGAGGTTGTAGCGGTTAGCGTCGATGGATTGTTGATTTTGAATCCTGATCCTTGCGAGTTGTCGTGCTTCCTCAGCGCGCTGTGAGACAACTTCCGCATCTTCGTGGGTCTGGTGGCTGGGCAAGTGGGGCAACATTGCGTCGAGCATGGTGTTTACGTGCCGGCCGTGCGCCAAATAGAATGGAGAAAATCCCGTCGTTTCTTGGATCGCGGTGTTGTACGCAAAGGTCACGAATGGGAGCACTTCGTCCCAAGTTCGGTGCTCGACGTCTGCGTACATGGCTATCATATCTGTCATTGTCTTATTGAGGCGCTCTGTAAGTCCATTTGTTTGGGGATGGTACGGCGTTGTTCGACGGTGGCTGGTGTTACTCAAGCGGAGTATGTCCTGCGTCAGTTTCGACGTGAACGCCGAGCCACGGTCAGTTATTAACACTTTGGGAGCCCCATGCCGCAAAACAATTGACTCAATGAAAAATTTCGCTATTTCAGCGCTTGTTCCGAGTGGCAGCGCCTTAGACTCTGCGAAGCGGGTTAAGTAATCCGTTGCTACCACAATCCACCGATTGCCTTAGTTGGACATGGGGAATGGGCCCAGAAGATCCATGCCAATTTGTTCGAAAGCTGTTAGTGGGGGCTGGATAGGATGTAGGAATCCGGCCGGCTTTGTTGGCGGCTTCTTCCGCCTCTGGCATTCTCGGCATGTTTGCGTGTAGTGACGGACCGATTTCGGAAGACGAGGCCAGTAGTACTTTTCTCGTATCCGGGCTAGTGTGCGGCTATATCCGAGATGTCCGGCGGTGGGGTGGTCATGAGAAGCTTCGATGATTTCGTCGCTCCGCTTTGCTCCGCTTTGGTTAGCGTACGGCTCGCGTAAGCGATGACTCGCTCAGCTCCATCCTGCATTTGGATGAGCACAGCACCAAGTCCCGCGCTACTTGCATCGGTATGAACTTCAGTTTCAGCCTCCTGGTCAAAATGGCCTAAGACGGGCGTCGTTTGCAGAGCGGATTTTAAGTCCTCGAATGCGCGATGTTGTTCTTCATTCCACTCGAACGGGACCCGTTCTTTTGTAAGGTAAGTCAGTGGGGCAGCTATCTGGGAGAAGTTCTTAATGAAGCGGCGATAGTAAGCGCACAGACCCAGGAACCTTCTCACTGCCGGCTTGTCAGACGGTGTTGGGAAGGCGCGAACCGCGGCTGTTTTCGCTGGGTCAGCACTTACACCTGCACTACTAACAATGTGGCCTAGGAACTTCAGCTCATCGTACGCGAACCGGCATTTTTTTGGATTGAGCGTAAGGCCGGCAGTTTCTAGAGCCTTCAGTACCTCTCTAAGTCGTCGTAAGTGTTCGTCGAACGTACTTGCAAAGATGACGACGTCATCGAGATAAACGAGGCACGTCTGCCATTTAAGGCCGGCGAGAACGGTGTCCATTACACGCTGGAAGGTCGCTGGTGCTGTACATAGACCGAAAGGCATCACTTTGAACTCATAGAGCCCATCTGGGGTAATAAAGGCCGTCTTTTCTCGGTCCCGCTCGTCAACCTCAATCTGCCAGTACCCACTCTTCAGGTCTATTGACGAGAAGAAGCGGGCATGGCGGAGCCGATCGAGAGTGTCATCGATGCGTGGAAGCGGGTACAGGTCCTTCTTCGTTATTTTGTTTAACCGCCGATAATCTACGCAAAACCGCAGTGTCCCATCCTTCTTCTTTACAAGCACCACTGGTGCAGCCCAGGGACTGTTAGACGGTTGGATGACATCGTCCTTGAGCATGTCTTTCACCTGGGTTTGTATTGCCTCTCGTTCTTTGGGCGAAACTCGATACGGCGGTTGGCGAGTTGGATGTGCGGCGTCATCAGTCAAAATCCGGTGCTTAGCAACGGTGGTTCGGCCAACTCCGGACGGCGTAGCAAAGCAGTGACGAAATTCGTCGAGCAGTGAAAGCAACTCACTCCTTTGTTGACCCGAAAGTTTTGAGTTCACGTCGAGTTCCAGACTTGCTGCCGTTTCCGGCAGAGACGATGTATCGGCGTCGGACACCACGTCAACAGCTGAGATTTCCGCGATGCCTTCCACGTGGGCTACGGCCATGCCCTTGGTCAGGTGCTGCGACTCGTTTCGAAAATTTGTCACCAGAACTTCTGCGCATCGATTTTGAAGCCGCAGTAGGCCTCTGGCGACCCCTATTCCCTTCTCCAGAAGAAGCTGGATACTTCCTTCTAAGAGTGCTTCCCCGTCTGGGAACGTGTCAACTTGCGCCAGCAAGAAAACACTGGCCAGCGGAGGCAGCTTCACGTGCTCCTCTAACACCCTGGCCGAGGCGAAACGTGGCGAGGAGTGACTCCGTGGTGCATCCGGCATCCGCAGCGTGAGGCTGTTCTAGCCCAGGTCAATGACGGCACCATACTCGTAGAGGAAGTCCATACCTAGAATGATGTCTCGGGAGCATTTCTCCAGAACGACAAACTTCACAGGGCATGGCTCTCCGTGGATCTCGACGCGGGCAGTGCACAGTCCAACAGGCGTCACCAGGTGTCCTCCGGCGGTACGTATATCCGGGCCATCCCACGCTGTCATCACTTTACGTAGGTGACGGGAAAGCCTACCGCTAAGAACGGAGTAATCAGCACCAGTGTCAATGAGCGCCGTCGCGTCGTAGCCGTCTATAGTGATCGACAAGTTGTTCGATGGCGCCGCAGTACGGATGAAAGGGTTGCGGGAGTCGGAGTGGGAGCTTCGCGGCGTTTGCGGAGGTTCTTGATGGCTTTCGTCGTCGGCAACACCACCTCCAGGCGTTGCCGTACTTAGTTTTCCCGGCGAGGTACGGGCGAAAGGCTTTCGCGGCGAGACGAGCGGAGAGGCGAAGGTGGGCGACGGGGCGACGGCGAACGGGGTCCACGAGGAACGGCTGATAACGGCGGCGTTGAGCGTCGAAGGTATTCTTCGATTTCGCGGGGTTTCTGACCGTAACGTGGGCACGGATCGCTTGGACGGAACCCTGGAAGTCCAAGCTCACGGTAGGGGCAGCGGCGAAAGGTGTGGTCTGGCTCCCCACAGTGGAAGCAGAGTGGTCGGTTGTCCCGTGTTCGCCAGACATCCGTTTTTCGCGGGCGGAGCTGCTGTGGTCCCGGCGGGGGAATATTCGACGACTCACCGGCCACCCGCTGTGGTACCAGGTTTGAGTAAGGAGCGGCGACTGACGAGGGCGGCTGGGAAGCCGGCGCGACGTACGTCACAGAGGGACGTTGGGGGACAACGTCGACCGGAATTATGGGTGCAAAGGTCCGCCGCACTTCTTCTCTGACAGCCTCCGCAACCGATACTGAAGCAGGCCGCTCGCGCATTGGGAACAGCTTTTGTAGCTCCTCTTGGAGCACGCCGCGGATGATCTCGCGGAGACAACTATCATTATTGGTGTTCAGGTCGAGGCGAGAAGTAGTAGTGCAAGCAGCAATTGTGGGGGAAGCCACTAACCTGTGGTAATGGTTACTCCTCGCCGCTAGCACCTGTTCAATGTTGGTGGCTTCCGTCACAAACTCATCGACAGTTGTCGGTGGATGGCGAACGAGCCCTCCAAAAATGTCGCTCCTCACGCCTCTCATAAGTGCCCGCACCTTGGTTTCCTCAGTGGCCAGCGGATCCGCCCGTGTGCTCAATTGCAGAACGTCTTCCACGAAGCTCGTCACGCTTTCGGTAGGCCCTTGGGCCCGGGTTCTTAAACGTTCCTCGGCCATCTGACGTCGAAAGCGGTTAGGGAAGGCTCGCCGAAGGCCCTCCTTGAAGGACTCCCATGACTTCAGGCCCGCCTCGTGGTTATTGTACCAGATGCGAGCAGTCTTCTCCAAAGAAAAGTAGACGCTCTTGCGGCACTGGTCTTCCGTCCAACCATTGTGGCGAGCTACACGCTCGTACTGCTCAATCCAGTCTTCTACGTCCTCGAAGTCTTCGCCATAGAACGGGGCAGGATTACGGGGCGCGATCGGCCAGAACATAATCGGAGGCCCGAACGCGTCAGTCTGCTGCGACTGCGACGTCATGCTAACTGCACGTGTCACCTGTGTCCTTTTGGGATTCGCCGTCAACTGCCCGTATTCCGGTGCTTGGCCTTGGAGACGTCGACTGGTGCGGACACCGGGCTCTTCGAGGAAGGCTCGCCGGCCCGGACTCAGTATCGGGCTTGGCTTACGGGGCCTTGAGGGGGTACTCAGCATTAAGGGGGTGTACCCCGCACCTCCACCACAAATGTCACGAATGACACTCGGTACTTCTAGCGATCAAGGCTATAAGGAAGATTTAATGCGTCTAAACTCAAAGCTGCAGCCCAGAGCCCGTGAGGACAAGCGTTTTCCCGAGAGTTCTCGTCTTCTTTTCTACTTCGCTGATGGTGATAGTCGCGGCATTTCTTCCCTGACTTGCTGTTGATGATAGTGGCGGCAATATCTTGCTCCAGGGCAATGCAGTCATTAATGGACTCAATCCGTCTGAATATTTTAATGTCGTCAGCGTAAAGAAGGAAAGAAGACATCTTAATGGCGGCTCACACATCATTAACAAAAATGGAGAACAAGACAGGCCCCAACACGGAGCCCTGAGGCACACCGCTTGTTGATCTGTACAGAGCAGACGTCTGCCCGTTCACGCTAACGAAACTGAACCAGTTATCTAGATAACCACCTAACAATTCCACGAGTGGTGTATCAATTCCTACTTGTAAAAGCTTTTTAAGTAACAGCGTGTGGCAGACAACGTCAAATGCTGTTAAATTAAAACTGTTTAAAACTGTTCGGAAGCAAGTCAGGGAGAGACAAAAGTCAGTGCAGTGTCTATTTCAGATAATAATAATAATAATTATAATATTAATCAATCAGTCAATCAATCGGTTTAATATAGTGCCCAGGTACACCCGTAGCCTTTGTTCTGGCGCACTTAAGAAAAAGACAGACGACGACACAGATACATCCACGCGTGAGAAGAACAAAAAAACACAAGCGAAGAAAAAAACTAGAATGAAGAATAAAGGTCATTAAATAAAATTATGATTTCGGCACACTATATTTGGAACAATCACGAAACGATAAAACACAGTGTCATAAAAATCTGACAATACAAACGGGCAGATATATATGAGCAGGAACAGTAAGAAAGGCGAGCAACATAAACGAAAATAGGGCAATTAAAATAGAATTAAAACTGTTCGGAAGCAAGTCAGGGAGAGACAAAAGTCAGAAGGTTGCACATGTAAGACCAAACGGGTGTATGAAACAGGTCAATATTAAGGGAGTAGAGATTGTTTGTTTCTTGAAGGCGGTACAATGTGCAGTGTCTATTTCATGTCTTACGGGTACGAAGTATAGGAGACTTGCGGGTAAGTTTCGACTGTACTCTAAGATTTAGATTTGCAAGCAACTGCGAACAAGAAATAATCCCGTGTACGAGTTTAAATAAGACAATTAGGTCAGCACTGGTTCGTCTTGACTTCAAAGTTTGGAGAGGATTGGAAGTCAAAACATCTGAACCATTTCCTGAACCATAGTCTGAACCTTTTGATCAATCAATCAATCAACCAACCAATCAATCAATCAATCAATCAATCAATCAATCAATCAATCAATCAATCAATCAATCAATCAATCAGTCAATCAATCAATCAATCAATCAATCAATCAATCAATCAATAAATAAATAAATCAATCAATCAATCAATCAATCAATTGCCCTTTATTAAAGTGCCCAGGAACAGCCGAAGCCTTCGTGCTGGCGCACTGAGAGGGAAGAAAAACAAAAGAAAAAGGCCGCATTAAAGTACTTCAGCGGCTGACAGACAAACAGCCAGAAAAGAAGATGGGTGAGTGAAAAACAATAAACTTGAATACTACAGAGAATAAAGTTAATAGTTGTATGCAAACTACATTACATGGCTAACAGACACTGTAAATTATGGTACATTGCAAAAACACATCGTATAATGACCATAGCAATCGGATGAAGCATCAATTACACAAAAATGTGTAAAACAAAGTACAGGAAATATTTGTAACTATTAACAGAAAGTGAAAAGGTATAGAAAAATTGTTACGGTGCTCTGCCCAGGCCACTGATAAATATGTATGAAGAGTTGACAACAGAAGAATGTCATAGTACGTACAACGATTACACCCGCAGCACCAACAACATATACGAACAATGGAGAACAAACACTGTGTGTGAAAACAACACACGCTTAAGAAAATAACTGAAAAACACGAGTACTGTCGAAATGAAGTTTGCGCACCAGGGCTAACAGCCCGGCCAAAAACCCCCCAAGGGACGGCAAAAAATATCAAGTTCCCCGGAGTGAACGTTATATATGCGTTGCAGTCTATCAAAAGGAGAACATCTGCTAAGTTGTGCAGCTCTGTGGAAAGGGTGGTTAAGCCTTGTTTTTTTTTTCGGGACACGAAAACCGATTGTTGCAAGCAGTTCCGGGCATGAAATTGTACCATGAAGCAGTTTGTATAAGAAAAGAAGGTCTGAGCGGGTTCACCGCTAACTTAAAGAGACAGTTATTGGGAGAGGCTCAGAGGGAAAACGATGCGCAAATACCTATGAAAACTTGGTCTATACACGCTTTACACGTTGACAATTAGATATGCAGGTTCCATTGAAGTTGGGGAATACAAAGTGCCATAAAAAGTTTTAGGAACGAATGAGGAGACTGGAAGTCTCGCGAAAAACTTCATACAGCACCAAGCGAGTGGAGCGCCCGCCAAGTCAGTTGAATGACATGAGGCGAGAAAGTTACGGCGCTGTCGAAGAGCAGTCCGAGGTCTTTGATCTCATCGACTCTAGACAGAAAACCGTCATCAATACTGTAGCGAAAAAAGGGTTCGTTTTTCGGGTATAAGGCATGACCTTTGTATTCGCCGAATTAAGATTTATTCTGTTATCTGAGCACCAGTTAGCAAAGGAGACTATATATCTTGATGCAGGGCATCACAGTCATCGATTGACTTTATGCGTCTGAATATTGTGATGTCGTCAGGATAGAGAACAAAAGAAGACTTTTTAATTGCGACTGACACATCATTCACAAAAATGAAGAACAAGAGAGGGCCCAAGACCGAACCTTAAGGCACACCGCTTGTTGATCTATACATAGAGGACGTCTGCCCATTGAAGCTAACGAAACTGAAGCGATTGCCGAGATAGCTACCCTGCAATGCAACGAGGGGTGTATCAATTCCCGACTACGAAAGCTTATCAAGTAACAACGCGTGGCAGACAACATCAAATGCTTTGCTCAGGTCACAGTACACAAAATCCAACTGGCCTCGCTAGGAAAGTGCAGCGGAGGCCTGCTCCATGAAGCAGGCGAGATTAGTTGTTGTCGACCTCCCTGGCGTAAAACCATGCTGTTTACTTGTAAGAAACTGCTGTACAGAACTTGACAATACCTTGTGCAGCGCTGCCTCAAAAAGCTTGGAGGCAGCACAAAGGAGCCAAACTGCTCTAGAGTTTTTTGCATCATATTTGGTGACTGATTTGAAGATGGGGCGCACTCGAAAAATTTTCCACTTACGAAGAAATGTGTTTGTTTTTAGACAGTGATTGAATATCGCAGTTAAAACAGGAACGAAAATGCTGCTGAATGTTTATAAAATAGCGGGAGGTATTCCATCAGGGCAACACGACAGCGACGGTTTCATGCGCTTTAAACTCTGAAGCACCAATTGCTCGTCCAATTGTGCTACGCTAGAACCCTGTACATTACTTAACATTACGTTTATTTCACTGTCATCCCGCTGGCCATATGTACTACTAAATTTCTGCGCAAAATGGTTGGCAACATTACAAACTTCTTCCCCAGAAGAATCAACAAGACGGATTTGCTCATATAAGTTATTGTTACGGGATCGAATATATTTCCATAATGTTGCAGGCTGGTAATTAACGGTACTCTTCACAGAATCGAGATAAGAGCGCTGGTCCCACTCATAAAGACTTTTGCACGTTTTACGGTAAGAGCGGAAGTCCTCTTTCCATTCATCAAGCCCGGTTTTCTTATATTTTCTATGGCAGCGGTCTTTTAACCAAAAGGGGTGTTTTGAACGTCATGGTTTGCACTTGGGTATAAACTGATTCATGCCTCTTTTGACAATTTCAGTGAACCGCTCGACCTGCGCATCGCAATCAGGGATTTCTTGAATTTCCAACCAATCGAACGAAGAAAAAAAGTTATACAAGGCAATGTAATCACCACGGGCATAAGAGTATAATATTGTGAGACACCCTGACAACGACTCTGTGCTCTTCAACCCGTTACGGACATTTCCTCGTAATCGGTACATTATCATCAGTGCTAGCTCTCATGGCCCCGGAATCATCATCACCTGTACATAATCATCATCAGCACTTGATGGGGTTTTTTCGTCCGAGTGTCCGAATAAACCGGTCACGCTTTCCATCGTCTCTCAAGTGGTGGAGGGTGCCTTTTGATCTCACAGTCTACCTCTGCATCGCCACTCCTGGAGCTCCGTTCGGGCCGCCGTCTGCCTCAGGAGACCGTGCCCATGACGCTCGATCCAGCCAGCGCCACGGCTACGCCTCCCCGCAATGTTTTATCAGCCGCTAGCGAGATCCGCCCGACTTCGCTGGCCTTCGTGGGGATGATGTAGAAGAATGGTTGGAGGACTTCGAGAGAGTCAGCGCATATAACGGGTGGGACGACAAGCTAAAACGGCTGACTGTCGGCTTTTTCCTCACCGAGATCGCGAAGACGTGGTACCTCAATAACGCGGGACGCCTACCCGATTAGATGACCTTTACAACTGAAATCCGCAAGAATTTTGGGACATCAGCAGCTCGCTCTGAGGAGGCGAAAAATAACCTGGAAGCTCGCGTACAACACCCGTGCGAAAGCTACACCTCTTATATCGAAGATGTTCTCGCACTGGGTCGAAAGGTCAACAAGCATATGTCAGAGGCGGACCACGTACGCCAGATACTGAAAGATATTAACCAGTTCTCTTTCACTGCGCTCGCCCTTCAGAACCCAAGAACCGTCTCGGATGTCACCACTACTTGCCAACGTCTTGACTATCTGCAGTCGATCCGCATTCAGCAGGATACATGGGCCACGCGCATAGGCGACGAAGGCCTTCGCGTGCTTCGCGACGAAGGCCTTCGCGAAGGCCTTCGCGTCAAGCTCCTCCTGAATCATCTGCCTTATGGCAGCTGATTCAGGAGGAGCTTGACGGCCGAGCCTCCGTGTGTGCTTCTGCTCCTGCTCACCACTAAGCAAGCACCAATCTTCGACAGATAATCAAGGAGGAGCTTGCCTGTGTGCCTGGTCGGTCAGTGCCTCATCTTGCTGCCACTTATGCCGTACCGTCCTATTCGGAAGTCGCTGGAAGGCTGCCCCTGCCCATGGCCCCGGTTACCTCGCAGCCTCTGCCCGGATATGTGCAACGATCAACCATGCCATTCGGCCGCAGCCTTACTATCGCACGTGGGGACCGCCGAGCCCCGAGCGCCCATCTAACCGGCCAGTGTGTTTCTACTGCGGAATTCGCGGCCACATTGCTCGGTTCTGTCGCAGGCGTGCACAGGGTGAACGGCGTGGCTACGACACCTGCGAGCGCTACGTAACGAGCCCTCGTTATGAATATCGCGGCAAGGCTACCAATCTCCGACCCGCCAGACTCCTCCACCAGAAGATTCCCCTGGGATACAGCGCAATTCACGTGATCAACGACGCCGCTCTCCCTCGCCTTTCCACCGATCTGTGTCGCCGCTTCGCCCCGTCGTGCACGACAGCGCTCGTCTCTCGGAAAACTAAGCCATGCAGTTTTTGGAGGGGAAACTGCATACAGGGAAATAATAAAAACTCCGGCAAAGCATCCCTCGAACATTTTGTGTGTATTCGTCGAAGGCATCCGCGTCGAAGCGTTGGTGGACACTGGTGCAAGCGTCTCAATTATTCATGCTAATCTGCGCAAAAGGTTACGCAAGATGAGAACACCGTTTAGAGGTCCCTCATTACGTGGTGCAAATGAGTCACGCATCGATCCTTCTGCATATTGTACAGAGCGTGTCTCCATTGAAGGCAGTTTTCATCATATCCAGTGTGCCGTGCTTTCCACGTGTCCATACGACCTAATTCTTGGCTGGGACTTTCTTTCATCGACGTCCGCTGTTATTTGTTGTGTTACTCCTGCTATTAGCATCACAGATACTCATCATTCAACTATTTCCCCGACAGAGCCAATTTCTTTGGTGCTGACGACCGATCACGTCGTACCCTCCCGTTGTGAGCACATCCTTTCACTTTCTGCTAGCACTATGCTTGACGGTGATGTCCTGGTCGTTCCCGGCAGCCGCCTCCTTTCCCGTGGACTTGCTTTTGCCGCGTGTCTGGTTCGTTTTTCCGAAGGGCAAGCTCTTATACCTGTGCAAAACACCACTGCAGAAGACGTTCTGCTTCCGGAAGGTTCCACAATTGCATCTGTCTTCGATGTCGAGGTGACCATTCTGCCATCGCGTTCCCGTCCCCCTACATGCGTGGCTTCAGCAACTATGTCCTCGAAGCCTTTTCTTGCAATCACCGTCAGCCCGGAGGTGACAGAATCACAGCAAGTATCAGTCTTGGAGCTTTTAAATAAGAACTGTGCATCGTTCGACTCATACTCAACCGTTCTTCCCCACACAACCACGGCCATGCATCGCATCAAAACCGAAGGGTCGTGTATTGTTCGCCATCACCCGTATCACGTCTCCTCATCAGAAAGGCAAGTAATCGAGGAAAATGTGGCTGACATGCTGAAACGGAATGTTATCCGGCCTTCATGTAGTCCTTGGTCGTCCCCGGTCGTGCTGGTCGAGAAGAAAGATGCCACCGTTCGCTTTTGCGTTGACTATCGTGCCCTCAACAAGATTGTCAGAAAGGATGTATATTCCATGCCACGCATAAACGACACCCTGGACTGCCTTCAAGGAGCCGAATACTTTTCGATCCTTGACTTGCGTTCTGGCTATTGGCAGATCCCGATGCATGAGACCGACAAAGAAAAGACCGCCTTTGCAACTCCCGATGGCCTATCCGAATTTAATGTCACGCCATTCGGGTTGTGCAACGCTCCGGCGACATTTGAACCCATGATGGATTCGGTGCTCAGAGGACTGAAATGGAAGACCTGTTTCTGCTACCTGGACGACGTCGTTGTCTTCTCGTCGACGTTTCCAGAACATCTTAAGTGTCTGAACGAGGTACTCCTATGCATTTCCAACGCCGGACTTCAACTCAACTAAAAAAATGCCGCTTTGCTACCAAACCCATCAAGGTGCTTGGCCATGTCGTTAGTAAAAATGGCATCAGACCCGATCCTGAGAAAATTGCGCTTTCCTCGTCCCCGCCAACAAAAAGACCTCCGTAGTTTTCTCAGGTTGGCTTCGTATTTCCGCCGCTTTGTCCGGAATTTTGCCACCATTGCGTCCCCACTGAACCATCTCCTACAGTCTGGCGCCCAGTACGTTTGGTCCGATAACTGTCAACGTGCTTTTGACGATCTGAAAGCCGGCCTAACGTCTGTTCCGGTGCTCTGCCACTTTGACGAAACAAAGCCCACTATACTCCCACGGATGCTAGTGGCCATGGCATTGGCGGTGTTCTCCTCCAAAGTGATGATAAACTTCGGGAGAGGGTCGTCGCCTACGCAAGCCGTTTGTTGACACCTACAGAGAAGAATTACACCATAACTGAACAGGAGTGCCTTGCCATCGTTTGGGCTGTTCAGAAATTTCACCCTTACCTTCATGGCCGTCATTTTACAGTGGTGACCGACCATCATGCGCATGCTGGTTGTCCACCATGAAAAACCTCTCTGGACGCCTTGGCCGCTGGGTTCTCCGCCTCCAGCAGTACGATTTTTCCGTGGTGTACAAGTCAGGGAAGAAGCACATGGACGCCGACGCTCTCGCTCGTTGCCCATTGTCCTCTTCATCTTACGACGCGCAAGAGCCTGCAGATAACACACTTTGTTTGGCCCCCGTTATCTCCTCAAACATTGAGGGACGCGTCGATTTGCCGTCGCTGCAACGCGCAGACGCATATTGTGGCCCCATCATTGACTATCTCGGCGGTCATTCAACACCTCCAAACAGCCGTGCGCATCGCCAACTCAGTAAGTTGAAACTATTTCATGGTGTTCTTTAGCGGCAAAATTACCATCCAAATGGCAGAAAATGGGTCCCCGTTGTGCCTCGTACACTCCGGCGCCCTATTCTCGAAGCCTACCACGATGCAGCTACCGCTGGGCACCTTGGTTTTGCAAAAACGTACGAGCGAATACGTAGTCTCTACTTTTGGCCTGGCCTGTTCACTTCTGTTGCCAAATACGTTCGCTCGTGCGCCTCCTGCCAGCTCCGCAAGCGCTCAACTATTCCTCCTGCCGGACTACTTCAACCTCTCCCTTGTCCGTCAGAGTCTTTCGGGACCGTCAGCATCGATTTGTTCGGACCACTACCTCCAACGCCATATGGATACCGTTGGATAGTTACGGCTGTCACCATCTGACACGATACGCTGAAACAGCACCCATTCGCTCTGGAACGGCTGCTGAAGTCGCTGACTTTATACTGCACAACCGTATTTTGCGCCATGGCGCGCCACGCGTCCTCCTCAGCGATCGCGGCAGGTCTTTTCTGTCCGCTGTAGTCGAAGAGCTTCTGCGTGCCTCCAAGACCGTGCACAAGACAACGTCCGGCTACCATCCCCAGACGAATGGATTAACAGAGAGACTCCATCGAACCCTCGCGGACATGCTCTCGATGTACATCAGCCCTGATCATCGCCACTGGGATACCATCCTGCCATTTGTGACTTTGGTGTACAATACTGCAACGCAAAAAACGACTGGATACTCACCATTCTTCTTAGCTTTGGCCGCTCTCCCTCTATTACCTTCGAGTCGACTTTCTTCTATGCTCCTGTCCCCTCTGAAATGTCATCTCGGGAGCAGTACGTTTCACGGCTCGCCCACTGCCGCGAACTCGCGCGAAGTCGTACCGAAAGTCCCCAACAAGAACGAAAAGCTCGCTACGACGTCGCACATCGCTTTGTTAAATTTCGGCTAGGTGATGAAGTATTGTTATGGACCCCTGTTCGTGTACCCGGTCTGTGCGAGAAATTCCTTCATGGCTTTCTTGGTCCATACAAAATCACAAAACAGACTTCGCCAGTTAATTACCGTGTGACGCCAGTAGAACAGTCGTCAGATCGGCGCCGCCGTGTACTAAAATCGTACACGTATCTCGCCTCAAGCCGTTCAAACGCAGGACAGAACAATAAGTCGCGGCCAGGTGGCCGCTTCCGGCAGCGGAGGGGTAATTATGTGAGACACCCTGACCACGACTCTGTGCTCTTCAACCCGTTACGGACATTTCCTCGTCATCGGTACATTATCATCAGTGCTAGCTCTCATGGCGCCAGAATCATCATCACCTGTACATAATCATCATTACAACTTGATGGGGAATTTTCGTCCGAGTGTCCGAATAAACCGGTCACGCTTTCCATCGTCTCTCAATATTATTAATAATAATCAATCAATCAATCCATCAACCTTTATTTTCGGTGCCCAGGAACAACCCTAGGGTCTTGGTGCTGGCACACCATATACAAAACATTAATGAAAGAAACGTAGAACAGCACCGCACAAGACACAAAGTCCTCGATATGACCGAAAAAATAAAGTAGAAATTTTTACAGAAATTCAGAAAAAAAAAACTGTGTTGCAAGCTATGGCCCTCGGCCAGCGAAATGTTCAAGGCACTTGAGAAAAGGAAATATAAAACAAAATACACAGTGCATTAGATAGAGACAGAGTGTACATATAAAACGAGAGTTTGGATTTCTGAAAAGTTACACTACAATAAAGTATTAGCGTAAAACGAGCGATACCTTTGCAATGTCCCATCTTGTCGAGACACACAAAAAACATAGCAACACGTTTCACAGAAAAATAGCGAAAAAACAATGGCAGGAGTATAGACATAAATGATCAGACCAACAAATTGCAGAGATAATAAAAATGTCGAATGAGTCAACCAAATAATTGTTTATTAGTGTGTCCAGAAACGATGTGCTGGTGCGGAAAGAAAAGTGCATATCTCAGAAAAAAAAGAAAATAGCATTGTTTAGTCTGAACGAGAATGACACCCTTTGAGATACACACACGCCGACACCCGCATAAGACCCGCGCCCGTATGCAAACAAGGCAAGTGTAAAACAACACGACATGATTAAAACTCTGTACACGGAAATATGTAAACTCGAAAAAGATATTAGCTAAAACTCACCCAACAATGAAGGCATAAATTTTACTTACACAAGTGAATCATCGAACCAATTAGCATACATACATAGATAAGCCTAACTCCGGCAGCATACAGTGTCTCAGTTAAAGTTACGTACTAGGGCAAGCAAACTACTCCTGGTTTGTCATGCTAGGCAGTTCCCTACAAACAGCTGGAAAGGGACGATTGAATACGTCCAAACTTTTTGCGTGCCTATTGTATAGGTGCTGAATGCGTCCCACAAGACTCTTGACACGGGCGGTGACATGAAAGGGTCTGGGTTCCCTGGTGTTGCCTTTCGGGGTTCTGAAATTTATGGCACCCAACAACTCTACAATCAAAGAGGCTGTGAACCAGTTTGTACAAGAATAAATGGTCAGCCTTGGCCCTCCGGCTGTGTAGTGCGTCCATTGCAAGCAAGCTGGCGGCATCAACACCACTATAATCTTCCGCCTTCGCAGTAGCGTACCTATGTTTTTGTATTGAGAGAAATTGAGTTTTCACTCTCTCAATGGCCACCGCGTTGGACAGACACGTTGCATTCCAGACCACGGATGCGTATTCCAATGAAGGGTGACACATAGAGGTATAGAGCCGAAGAAATGTGTCTGGATAGTGGAATTCTCTGGAAAAACGACATGTTGCACCTAGTGTTTGCAAAGCACGACGGGTAATCTCATTAGTATGGGCTGTAAATGTGAGCTTAGAGTTAAACAAAACTCCCAAGTCTCTGATTTGACATACCCGATTCACACCTTCTTCACTTATACGATAGGTAAAATTGATATCATCTGTTTTACGGGTATACGACACCACTTTAGTTTTTGCACGGTTAGGTGTCAACTTATTTTTGTTTCACCAGTCCGAAAACGCGGCGATATCACATTGCAGTTGGGCACAGTATGAGATGTTGCCAAACACTTTGAATATTTAATATCGTCTGCGTACGGCAAGAACGATGAGTACTGCATTGCTGTCGAAACATCGTTTACAAAGAGTGAAAACAAAAGAGGTCCAAGGAGAGAGCCTTGAGACACCCCTCTGGTGGCTGAGTACATCCCGGAGTGTAGCCCGTTACAGTGAACGTAGCAGGGACGACCAGTAAGGTAGTCCACGCAGCAGATCTAGCAATGAATCAGGAATGTTTTTGGTGGGAAATTTTGGTGGGAAAGTGGGAAAGAAGGTGGGAAAGTTTTTTACACAACAATAAATGGGAAACCACATCGAGCGCTTTGCTAAGGTCACAGTATACCACGTCAAGTTGGTCTCGGTCTTGCACTGCCTTTGACTAATGTTCCATAAAACAAACTAAGTTTGTAGTGGTCGAGCGGCCACTCATAAAACCATGTTGATTTGTAATAATGTCATATCTTACTCTGAATGTAATGAGAGAATGAATTATAGATACAAAAATTTTAGAAGCACTGCACAGGAGGGAAATCGGTCTATTATTTTTTGCATCTGTTGTTGACCCGGATTTGTGTACAGGAACAACTTTAGCAATTTTTCACGAGGTAGGAAACGTGCCAGTAATATTACAGTTGTTAAACACACATACAAGCACTGGAGCAAGGATAGGACTGTAAGCCTTGAGTAGAGCCATGGGAATGCCATCTTGGCCACAGTCTAGCAAGGGCTTCGCGTCGCGTAGGCATTTCAACACAATTTCCTCCCCTACAAATGCCGTGCTTGTTGCCGTACAGCGACAATTGGACATCGGAGCTGACGGAACGTCGCAGGTACCTCTATACACCGTCTTAAATAGCTGAGCCCACGCGGCAGGGACATCATTAATGATTACTCCATCGGAGTTAAGACGAATAATGCATTCAGTGTTATGCTGGGGTGACCTACTGCGGATATATTTCTATACATTTTTGGGGCTCCTTTTAAGATTGCTGTCTATGGACGTACTGTATGCAGCCCGATCACAATCATACAGTTTTTTACAAAGTGACCGGTATTCTTTAAACTCTAACTTCCATATTGTCTCCCCACTCTTTTGAGCTTTCCGGTGGGCACGATCTTTGCCTTTTAGTACCGACAGGAGTTCACTCTACAACCTGAAAAGATACTTCGAATATTTAGATTTCTTAATTGGTACATATCTGCGCATACCTTCTTGAAGTACTTTGGTTAATTCGCTGGCCTGAAAATTTGGGTCATTTGACGCGATGATTGCTGACCAATCAAAATTCGACAAGTACTGGTAAAAACTGACGTAGCCACATACAGCAGATTTTTATCTGGGGAATTCGGAAACACGTGGCTTGTCCTTGTGCACATCACTTTAAACAGGTAGTACTATGGATAAGGGTGGATGGTAATTGTCCAGGGTAACCAAACCAGTAGGGCTTTTGTTAACAATAAAGTTTTCGATGTTTGAAAAACAAATGTCAAGTAAGCTCCCAACAGAGTTCACAACGTGGTTGCACTGTTCAAGACCAGTAAATGAAATGAAGTCCATTAAGGCTGAGGCCTTTTGAAAAACGTAGTTATTGTAATGAGAAATACTAAGGTCACCCCATTCTATTCGCGGCGAGTTAAAGTCACTGAGAATTACGATACGGTGTCTAGGATGAGAGGAAATTAGAATTTCAATCGATGCTAAACAAGTTTGAAAAGAAACCGGAGCTGTGGAATAAGAGGACCAAGGGCCGAGACGTCCCGGTGATGCGATGGTGGTGTTCTATTTTACAACATGGCAATGAGATGAAGACGAAGCAGCTCGAGCCTGAGCTGCTCCTGCGAGATGACAGGCACCGATACGATCATCATCATCGGTGCAGCGAGGATTTTCCATAAAGTTTCTACATCTTCCGCGGCCTCAAAGAAGCGGTGGCGAGTCCGCGTCCTGTCGTTACTTCAAGTTCGGTCCAGTTCGATTCGATGAGGCAGTCAGGCGGGGAAACTTCCGTGGTGCCGTCTTTTACACCCACGCATAAAATGTCGACGCAGTCCACGCAGCCCGGTTAAAATTTGTTTGTTGTCCTCGGCGCTTTTGAATTCTGGTGCGGATTCAGGTATTTTCACTGGGGCTTGATAACAATGCCTTGATGGCTTCCGCTTCTCTCCCCAGCAAACCAGGTTACGTCGTGCAGATATCCCGGAGACGTCAGCAATAGACATTGCAGATGTCCAGGAGACGTACTGTTGGGGTCAGAGTTACATATAATCAACGTCCCCACAACTGCAAAAACCCATCCAAATAACACGAAGGATCACGTACTGTAGACGTCTCATGGTACTTTTATACGCTGTTTGCGGGACGTTACCTTAGTGGTACGTCGTATGGATATTGTAGTGGTACGCATGCAAGACGTTTATAGACGTCTGTTCTACATTCTTTTTCTGTCTTCGGCACAAGCATTAGTTTGTTATATTCATGACTAGTGTACGTTAGTATGATATTGTATAGATGAACCTGTATAATGGAAATTTACATTCTTTATACGTTATCTGGATGTTTGGCCAGCCCCCTTTTCAAGGCTGCCTACGTGTTGTAGGCAATAATATTTCAAATACATGTCTTAGTAGCTATTCAGCACTGTTTGCTGTTACTTGTCACCTGGTTTCTAGAATAATGTTTCCACTTTTGAAGTGCTGCATACTGCATGAAGTCTTATATGTGAAGTAACAAGCTGACCACACACTCTTGCAGAAGCAGACGATGCACTGCTCTAAACAAGAAATGTCGCATCGAAAACAAGTGGCAGTAAGTAACAGCAAACCAGTCCTGATCAGCACAAGTGACCTTAACACTAAGGCAACAACAGTAGCGTCATCGAATTGTACCACCAGCATGGCTGTACAGGCCTTCTGCAAATAAACTATCAGGGAAACAATTAAAAATTAAACTATAAAATGACAGTCCTGCCAACCTAGATGTAAGTGCAGCTGGGTAGTAAGAAAGCTTTCAATGCACACATAAAACACAAGAGTTCAGTAACACACTTTATGTTGACTTCACAAAATTATGTAATATGCTTTCGCAACACAACCACTTTATTTTGATTCCTATTTGCCCTGGCCCACAGGGTACACATTGTATATTTTCAAGAATAGTAACAATATTCATGACAAATTAAATAAGTCAAACACAGCAAAAAGGTTGACAAAAATAGAAAAAAAGCAAACATGTAAACTCAGCGTAAAAGCACAAGATAGTTATGCAACTTGAAGTATCTCACATTAAGTGAAATGGGTGAAAAACAGCAGTGTGAAAACAAAAAAAATTATTGAATGGTGGTTACAAAAACAAAGCAAACTTACGGAACTAAATAGGTCAAATCTAGTGAACAATTTGTGGAACAATACACCAAAAGCACCTTGGAAACACAAGCGTGGTGTTGAGTGGTGGGTGTGAGTGCCAAACAAATTTGAGATACTTTAAACAAACCAACATCTAGGGAAATGGTTATAGACACTAGAAAAGGTGAGTATACAGAAATGAGTGTACGGCGGTTACAAGAGCAGTAGTAATTTACGTGATGAAATAATTCACACTTAGCGAAATGGCACGACAACAATAAAACAACAAAAAACTTTAGCAACAACTTATTCAAGTCTGGATAGGAAAACAATACAATGTTACACTATTTCAATATTTCACACAAAGTGATATTATTTGGCAACAAACGAAAAAACGGGGAACACGGAAATGATTGAATAATATTTACAACAAGACAGATATACGCAACTACATGATTCACACCAAGTGATACGCTCAAGGAACAATAACACAAAATAAAAATGCATCGAAGCAAGGAAATAATTCAATGGTGGTTCTATGGTGCATGCCTCCATCATCAGTTATGGTAGGGATTCTTGAACAGTTTTCAATCTTCGTTGTGGTGCCAGAAACTGTCAAAATAGTTGCGGACCAGATTGGTTGGAAAGTGAGTAGAAATTGCATGATCCAAAGGCTGAAGGAAATTAAATGCCTCTTCTAGCAATAAAAACTAAGAAGCCGCAGGTTGTCGACAATGTTGATATTTGCGCAGGATGTGACTGACAATAAAAATCTGGGCCCTATACATTGTCTAATGAAAGAATTTGATGTCTGTAACAACACGAAGATATCTAGTTACACACAATTCAGGATGTCGTTCGCAGGTGGAAAAAAGGTGCTTCTCTTTTTCCCAAACCAGGAGAACTCCTGCGCCAAGTTGACCGTCAAAAGTAGCTCGAGCAGGCGCCTTGTGCACTGTTGCAGTAGCACCTCCGTTGCAATCCAGTTCTTCAATCTAGGCATGGGTACAGGAAAATCTATGTTGTTAATACAGCTTTTAAGCCTACCATTGTCTTTGAAAACTACAGTGTATGACAGCTGCAGCTTACCGGTACTCACCTACGGGGCAGATACTTCCAGGGTCAATAAAAGGGTCTAACTGAAATTAGGGACTACTTAGCAGGCCGTAGAACGTTAGATGATGGGTGTAACATTAAGGGAAAGGAAGACAGCGGAGTCGATGTAATTTAATGCCAGCATTGGCACTACTAAGGCAACCTTAAAATTATGACTGCTAATGTGAGGTACCACTATTTATACGCACTATATTTCGTGAATCGGGACTCTGAGGACATTTTAGCCCAGCTACGGGTCCGACCTGAACTTGCAAAATATTTTTCTTTGTCTATGTTAACTACTTTTTTGAGTGAAGTGACAATATATACACCGATGAAGCCATGTCCACAAAATGTGGCAAAAGAAAACATGCACGAACCCGGACAGCGTCTCTGCCATGGACGTACATCCTGAAGTACAATGGCGAGGTGGGCTAGTTGGTATATATGCATAACTAAACCTTCAAAAACCACATCACTGAAAAACTCGTCCTGTTGTCCTGTTCGCTTGTCTTGTTAGGCCTACATTTTTATTTGAAATATACGTTGTACAGCAGGAAACATCAAGGTAGTGCAAGAAATATTTACTGCACACTCAAATTAAAACATAGACTTCCCTTAATTTAAACTCAATGTAAAATTTGCAGTGGCCACTGTATTCGAATTTCTGAGGTTAGAATTCTATTGTAGTGAGTTGTTTTGGCAGGCTTTCATTAAATGAAGTGCATTTTGCTTATGTTCTTTGAGTGGCGTTAGTGTTTAAACAACAGACATGTTACAGTGGTGGCTGCGGCATTGCTTAAAAACAGGTAGGAATGAAACCAAAATAATAGATTCCCCCACTCACTTTGGTTATTACTGCACCTACTATACCCTGTACACAAGCCAGCCGAATATTTTTACAATTCAACTTTGCATCAATATACAGTTAATGAGGCCACACCGCACGATCCTACAATGCAGTGAAGGGTGGGGCATGGATGGCATTGGCTTGCACCAGGAGATAAACAAGTTTAAAAATATTCGTCTCAGCAATGAAGCACATGCAAAATATAAAGACTTAGGTGGCATTTAGGCGACCAACAAACATGACTGGTAGACGGGATAATCAGGACGCAAACAAGACGCACGTGAAGTAAAACATGATACACGCAATCTGCAATTGATACTGGCTCAATTTTACGGCATACAGCAGGCTTTGTTCGTTGCATAGGTGGGATGAATTGACTGTATAGCAATGCTATTGGGGTAGGCCTTCCCCAAGTGAAAGTTGGCAGTCAGTCTTGTTACGAGTTTGGTGTTGCATTTGCAGTTCAGCGCTAGACATAAAAGAGACACCGACTTGCGCGAAAACAAGGTTGCTATATTCAGCAGAACGGCGTGTTAAAAATACAAAAGTTACAATTGCATTCTTTGAGGCTGAGCTGAGTTTTTTTGCGTTCTTTTAGGAATGAGCCATCATCTTCACCCACCAATCTACGCTCACTGCAGGGCAAAGGTCTTTCCCATAGATCGTCAATTATCCCGGTCCTCCGCTAACTGCGATCAATTTACCCCCGCAAGCTTCACCTCATCTGCCTATCTAACTTAATTTCTGCTGCCCCCTGCCACGCTTGCCTTCTCTAGGGATCTACTCTGTTACGCTTAATGACCAACGGTTATCTTTATTTCGCATTACATGCCTTGCCCATCTCCATTTCTTAATTTCTACTAATATGTCATTAACACGCGTTCGTTCCCTGATCCACTCCGTTCTCTGCTTGTCGGTTAATGTTATACCTATCATCTTCCGTTCAGTTGCGCACTTAGTGGTTGGGCGCTTCCGTTCCATGGCGTGCTGAGTATCATCGCACAAATTTTGTCATTCTACAGTTTCTCTGCCCAAATCGGAGAAATATATACGCACAGGATATAAGAATGAAAATTCCTGCCACTCGTGCTCATTACATCACTGCTGCACATCAGAGTTTTCCCGTTCAGGTGCACAATCTCTCGTTCTGTTTTTTTACTTACTGTACAAAAGGCGCCTTCTACGCTGCGAACGCAAACAAATCCCGATGACACTTCTGAGGCATTGTGCCTTCACGCACGAGTGGGAAACGAGGCTGTGCTAAAGAGAATGGACCAAACCTCCACACAACTAGTCCACTTTGGCAAATCAGCATTGCGGAGCCAGTAGGAGCAACGGGTGTAGCTGGCAGGGCGCAAGATGATGTTTACGTCAGGTGGTGTTGCCATTCCTATCGGATGTGTCCCGGTTTATGTCTTTCGTGTCTGAATAAAACTCAGAGTTCACCGCTTTGTCCTATTTTCTCTTCTTATGTTCTCGTCTACGTGCGCTGTAAATCTATTGAAGATCGCGTCGCCAACAACTGCTTTTGTTGAGGCACGCTTCACAGGAGTTTGAACTTCGACTGGTAGGTTCGAGGGAAGGCGTAGGCCAATGGAGCGGACGGGGCGGAAACTTGAGAGTTTTAGAATAACGTACGCAACCGTATGCAAAAAGTTAGCGAACGCTTATTCTTTGCGTCGTTCTCACTGCGCATGCGCCGTAGGTTAAGCCGCTTCTGCATTTGGCGAACGGAAGCGAAATAGCGTGCCTACGCAAGGCCGCTTGCGTTTCCAACAGGCGGCAAGTAGCGCGACAAGCATCCACGGTTCCGCCTTTCTGTCGACAGTAATTTGCCTCCGATGGAGAAAGTTCCTTGCTTTACGACTGTTTAGCACATCTCCCTCGCACAGCTCTGTATCGTCGTGACATCGCTGACTGTCCAAACAAAGCTTTGTAGCCAGGCCAGCGAACGAAGTGGTGTGGGTGTGTGTGTGTTGTGGCCGCGTTCGCAATGACATGCGACGTTGTGCTTCTGCGGTGAACAAAGCGCGGTGAACAACGGTGAACAACGCAGCAACAACGTACAACCCATATGCCTTTTCAGAAATATGCTTGCAAAACTAATACACCGTGATGTTTCATTAGTAATGACGTTGAAATGCACAATACTCACGAGGCGAAGGCGATGAACAAGGTCGCAACTGCAACGGTCTAAATAGCGTTGCATCGGTGACAACTGTTGTCGCGCTTTCGGCTCGCTGAGCTCTTCCAGACGAATTGAGTTCACAACACAATTCACACGGCTGCACACAGTCTTCTTTCATTCACAGTAGTAGCAGTAGACATTTGAGTAACATTCAGGGCTCTCATCCTGTAACACGTATAAACTGAACGGCGCAGAACGCGTCTGGCCGTTACACTCGTTGAACGCCGAAGGACTAGTGGATTGGATTGGCTCATATGATCTGGCTTTATAGCACCGTCGTTATTTTGCGGTCTCAAAACAGCATATACAACAATAAACTTTTCAATAGTTCGAACTGTAGCGTTAGTACTCATTTAGTGTATTTTATGAAGTTTTTATCTTAGCGGGAGGAATTTATGCTCAACTTTGGGCACTGCGGGAAATGACGGTGAGATATTTGAGTGGCGCCCCCTGGATGTGACGTCTGAGGGACCCGCTCCTCTGTCGTCTGCTACATTCGCGCCGCGATCGTCCGGTTGTGACTGGCAGCAGTGCCTTTGCTAGAAATCGCCCGCTTTGATGCTCTGGGGCCTTAAAAAGCGTGTTTTTATTCAGATTCCGACAGCTCTGAATAATTTCAAGCTTTATCCCGCAAAAGTTTACAACACACGAGGAGAGCGATAACGTCTTTCAGGGAGCACCGCTCAGACGATCGTGCGTAACGCGTCCTACCTAGCGTATCTGCGAGTTTCAGTGCTCAGCTCCTTGGTAAGTATTGAACATGCGTAAGCTTCCGCGAAATATTTCTGAGATGCTCTTATGAAGACTCAACAGTGTAATGCTACGTATGAAGCAGCGGGGCGCACGGCAGGAAATAAAACGGGTGTTTTCCATTTCTTTCGTTTTTGTTGACTTGTGTTACATGAAAGTTTTTTTTTCTGTGCCCAACGCATTCATTTTTCTGCACCGTCCCAAACGTCCCAGGAGGTTTGGAGATGTTTTCAAGGCTCACAAAGTTCGTGTGGATATGCAATGCAATGAGATTTGTGCTACGCCGCAGATAATGTTGTCCACAGTACTCGAAGAAAGCTTTTGCGCACCTAATTTCTATCGAACCATCGTTATCGTAACGAACTCAATCTCAACCCGAACAGTTATGCCATGATTACGGTGTTGAAAACTTGATATACTCGCTAACGAACGCAATAAATAGTGTACATGCCAATTTTCAGTATAACACAATTCGAAACCAATGAATATGTCCAGGCAGCTTTTTATTGTTTTCCAACCACTTCAGGCGCAAAGAACAAATCCTGGGCAACTCGGGGTGACGTTCGGTGAATTGAAGAATGAATCTTTCTCTCTCGTCTGGGACTGAGGAGCCTGCCCACTAACAGCTGCAGCTCGATTTTACTGTTGAAGTTTTCTCCTCCGGCTGGTCCTCCTCCTCTTGAGTGCAGTTCTACTATAACGCCTATCTGAATATTGGGATAATATGGCTGTGGCAAATGTACCAAAATATCCCTCCAAATTTGAACAAAAATGCCTTACTGTATGTTTGCAATACCGGTTACTCGTCTTGCTCAATAAGCCTGCATACTGCATACTCAATAAGCCTGCATACTCCCTGGTATAAAACCAGCACGCGCCTATACACACAGAAGGTTGTTTGGAAACCAACCTACATTATTTGTGCTCCATAGTGCATATCGGCACACTCTCATGCCGTGACAACGTAAAGTGACTTTATACAATAGTTTCGAGCGTTAGGCAAGGTTGCGAAATCTGTTTTACCTTACATATACGATTAGCTGGAATCGTAATGCCTTCTGCCAAAGCCGACAGCCCTGAAGGGTTGGAATTTGTTTTGGCCCTCCATTTTCGCTGTTATCGGTTGTCAGCCTCCGGCTTTTACGTTTGTTCGAAAGACTGCTGTAGGTGGTCAATGTCGATGAGCGGTTCGATTTCCTCGTTTAATGTTCTCAGCTGCACTTAAGTTTTGCGCAACTCGTGCAGACAAATATTCACCACCTCGTCCACATCATTGGTCGTACGAAAAATTCTAGTGCTGCTTTTGCGTCTCTGCATAGCCTTCGAGTGATCAAACGCTTTTGTTCTCTTCTTGCGTTAAGTTCCTGAAGCCGTGTCATAGACAGAGGAATACCCCGTTCGTGCATATCAGGTGCTGAATCTTCCATTGCGCGATGAGCAGCGCAGTTCTCCTCACCGTTTAGAATATCGCTGCCAGACGTCAAGGGGGAAAATCGTCACAGGTGAGGAGTCACCACCGTCTCGGCCGCCCATCGCGTTGTTCGGCTTCGGGTAGCACCGTCGACCTGGACATCACCGGCGTCCGTCATGAGTATCGAGGGGTCCTCCTTCTAATAGGCCAAAGTTCGGATGCCTCCGAATCGCAGAGGGCCTTCTTCCCGGGTTCATCGGCACCAAAATGTGGAATAAGAGGACCAAGGGCCGAGACGTCCCGGTGATGCGATGGTGGTGTTCTATTTTACAACATGGCAATGAGATGAAGACGAAGCAGCTCGAGCCTGAGCTACTCCCGCGAGATGACAGGCACCGATACGACCATCATCATCGGTGCAGCGAGGATTTTCCATACCGTTTCTACAGGAGCCATTATAGGAGCAAGGTAAAATGCACCAAGCAGGACGCGTTCACCACCGATGCAACACAAGTCAACCCGGAAAGACTCATCCTCTGTCTCCAGGTCTGCGCACTTCACGCATCTGAATGAGCTATTCACTGCTATCAAAGCTCCCCCTCCCTTGCGTTTGAGGCCAGATGTGGCACGGTCACTGCAGGACACATTGTAATAAGGCGGAAAATAATCTTTTGAGGAGATACTGGGTAAGGGCCAGGTCTCCGTAAGAACAATCACAGAAAAAATTGAGCAAGATACATTACAAAAAAAGTCGTTTGCTTTAGTGCTTAGACCCCGAACATTTTGATACAAAACGTTAAGGGACCTATTCATGAGTTACCTGATCATTTTTAACTCAGATCCTTGTAGATGGCGATCATGAAGAATTCCCTGGAAAGGTTTAAAAAGGCAGTTTGTTGGCCATAGGCCCGGGTCCTGCAGCTCCTGAAAAGCTTCGTCGTCAACTGCAACGTAAAATGAAGCAGAGGTTTCATACTTCGTTTTCGGCCGTTTGCACACTAACAGCGCGATCGCCACGCTGGAAACCTATGCCGACACCTGGAAGATGATGTTTCAGGAGCCAGCTATGTCACGAACAGCGCCTTCGATCGCCGATGTTGACTGGCGACCGACAACATTGTACTTGTAGCCAGTCAAAAGCACGCTGTTGATCATTCCTTGGTTGGACGACGAGAGCCCGTTGCCTGTAGAAGTGGTGGGCTCTCACCAGTGGTGGACGATTGCGAAGGCGTGTCCGAGTAACCAGTTCCGGGCTCTCTCGGCTGCACTGGTCCCATGGGCCCGCATACAGACGGCGAGAGCGCCGGAAACGGTGACGGTTTGTTGCCGAGTGGGAGAGCGCAGGCGGACGACTTCGGCGACGCTACCGCACCAGCAGAGCCCGGCTGCACAGGCCACACAGGCGTACTGGTGGTGGCCGCCAGAGTAGGGTTGACAGTGTCAAGATGTGAGTGCGTTGACACGTCATATCGTTGAGAAGCGTATGCACTTCCTGCCGCAGTGATTTAACAGCAGCTGCGTGTGTATCAGCCTTCGCCGCCGCTTCCATGCGGATTCGTTCATTCTCCTCCTTCCGTTGGGAAACCTGATCTGTCAGGAAGGAGATTTCCTCGGGCACACGAACAAGAAGTCTGCGCAGGGGAACCTGCTTGAGGTCAACCGGTTCCTTAGGAGGGGTGGCCGCTGCCATCGTCGCCGCCAGCCCTATAGGGGAATGCGCCGAGGCTGCTTCGGCTCCATCGGTCAAGCCCATGTCGCGGGTAGGCCTAGGCGAAGCGGCGGCGCACTCACACTTATTGCAAGAAAACTGCCGTTCCCCAGACTTCAGCATGTTGAGCTCATCGTCCGGCCAGGTAACACACTTCACATGAACACGTTTTCGACAGTCAGCACAATAAAGAAAGTTTTGTTTGCCGTGAAAACACTGCGAGCAAAGGGAACACGCATCAGTACTAGGGGCCATCTTGAATAATAATATTATTAATTGATAATAATAATAATAATAATAATAATAATAATAACCAATCAATCAATCAACCTTTATTTTTGGGTGCCCAGGAACAACCCTAGGGTCTTGGTACTGGTACACCATATGCAAGCATTCATAAAAACAAAAAAAAAATCAAGAGAACACAACACAGAAAACCATATATATGAAAGAAACAATAAAGTAAAAATAGTTACAGAGATCCCAGAAAGCAAAACAGCAAAAAAAAAGGAAGCCTAGTGTTAGAAGCCATGACACCCGGCCAGCAAAACGTTGAGGGCACGTGAAAAATTGAAAATACGCAAGCAAATACTCAATGAACATGACGGAGATAGATTATACACATAAAACAAAGGTCTTGTAACAAGATCTTAGGAAATTTCAAAATGGAAAAGCGAAGTTCAGCGTTACAAGCACTGACACTTAAACCGACAGAAATTCAAGCAACACAAAATCAGAAAAAGTGAAAAACAAAGCAGCAAGATGATGATTTGCATAGGATAAATACGGAACAGAAATACGCCACATAAATGACATAAAGGCACTTAAGCTACAACAGTTTTCAATTCATTAGAGAACAAAGACAACGAGCTCTGGAATATGTTAAGACGATCAGAATATTCATTATAAGCACATTGTATTCTGCAGATGCACGAGCGTCGTCTACTTAAAGCATCTGTTCTGAACGTTCGAAATCTTCGGAAAAGTTTGTTCGGCAAGTTGACATTGATAAGTGCAACCAAGTCATCACACAAAATATCACCATGAAGAAGTTTATAAAGAAAGATAATGTCAGCTCTCATTCGTCGACACCAAAGGGAAGGAATACTTTTGAGGCAAGACATGCTGCCATTTGCGTCTTCTTGTACATGACGGAAACGGTGCCTAAAGATAGAAAGGAACTTATTTTGAACCCTTTCGATGCGGTCACTATTCGACTTGCAAGTTCCATTCCAAACAACAGAACCGTATTCCAGAAGAGGTAAGCAGAGGGCTGAATACAACTTTAAGAAAGGAAGAGGACTTTTAAACTCTCTAGAATACCTGCAAGCAGCACCCACACATTGAAGAGAGCGTCCGGTAATTTGTGTAACGTGTGAAGAGAAAGTCAGAGAATAGGAAACAACTTTCGTTTTTGAGGGGTTCAAAATTAGGTCGTTTTTGGTGCACCAATGATAGAATAACACAATATCAGCCTGAAGAGAATTAGAGTCCTGAACATTACGCACTTCTTAGAATATTTTCATATCATCAGCATACAACAAAAAAGATGAATTTTGAATGGCAGAAGCAACATCGTTAATGAAAATGGAAAAAAGAAGGGGGCCCAGAACTGTGCCCTGGGGTACAGTACTGGTTGCTTTGTACCTAAATAATGTTTGACCGTTAACACTTGCATAGCAATATCGCTCCTGGAGACAGCAACGTATAAGACCCACTAAAGAAGCGTGAACATCCAACAGAATGAGCTTGGCAAGCAATAACGAGTGGTTGACTACATCAAAGGCCTTGGTCATGTCACAGTACACCGCATCAAGCTGGCTTCTACAAACGACTGCTGGGACAGCCTGTTCCAAGAAGCATGCGAGGTTTGTGGAAGTTGAGCTACCACGCATGAAGCCATGTTGATTAGGAATGAGGACGCGTTTAAGTGAGAAAGACAACACCGAATGAAGACATAACTCGAATATTTTAGAGGCAAAACAAAGGAGCGACACTGACCTATAGTTCATGGGGTCAGTTTTTGGGGCTGACTTGAAAACAGGGAATACACGAGAGATTTTCCATGAGCGAGGGTACGTGCCAGACCGGAGACAGTTATTAAATATTGAGGTGAACACAGGAACGAATATATTTGCATACGTTATTAGAATTGCAGCAGGAATACCATCTTGCCCAGAAGAAAAAGAGGGCTTTAGCCGTTTGATGCTGGTCCGCACGATGTTCTCATCCAATTAGAAACAAACGGAGTTACCGTCCTGGTGACAAAAGACGCTGCCGTCATCACTACCACCGATAAGCCCAAACAAAGGAGAAAACTGATGAGCAAAGCAGTCGGCCGCATCTGCACCCTCATCGCCGTTGGAATCCAGTAGACGAATAGATTATTTCGTTGTACTAGATCTAGAATGAATGCACTTCCAGAAGGCTCTTGGCTGATTAGTTGCTTTAGCTTCAACTGACGCCAGGTAGAAACCATGATAACGCGTGTGCGATATTTTGCATAGGGCACGTAGGCGCCGGAACTCCTGAGCGAACTGATTCGCACCAGAGCACTTCATCTTTCTGTGCGCACGTTCTTCGAGTTTCATGCCATCCCGCAATTCAGAAGGAAACCAGTGTGGGAACTTGAACTTCTTTGGCAAATATTGCGTTATGTATTTCTTCATACCCAAAAGCACAATCTCAGTAAAACGGCCAACTTGTTCATTTACATCAGAGTGGTCAAAGACTGTTGACCAAGGAGCAGCAGAAAACTAGCCATACAGCCCAACGTAATCTCCCCGGGCGAAAGCGTAGCGAGGCTGCCCATTGCTTGAAATTACAGAACGGTGGAGCATTGTAGGAAGACAACAGGAAATAGAAAGAGGAGGATGATATTTGTCGGGTATTACTAAAGCACAATCAGAGCGCGACACACTAACGCCATCGAGGTTTGAAAAGCACAGGTCCAGGATGTTTCCACTGCAGTTTTTTATGTGATTACGCTGTGCCACAGAGGTGAAAGACGAAAAATCTAGTAACCTATTACCCTTCTGTTGAAAGTGGTGGTTGTAGTGGGAACAGGTGACGTGGCTCCACTGAACGCCAGGAGCGTAAAAATCTCCTAGGAGGAGGACATTGAGGTCGCAATGAGTAGTGAGCACCTGTTCAATGGAGGAGACTAACTTATTGAACGCGTCAGGAACTTCATCAGGAGGAACGTAAAAAACTCAACTAGAAGTTTTTCAGTTGTAGAGATATAAATTTCGACCCATTAAGTCTCACCTGCGTTTTCAATGTCGCTACGTAGCACACACGGGGGAGATTTGTTAACTGCGAGAAGTACCCCGCCCCCCTTTTGTTTGCATCCCGTTAAGGCACGATCATTACAATAAACATGTGTAATTTTAGGAAAAATATTCACTGGATAGAATATCAGGGCACAACCAAGTTTCAGAGATAGCTATTACCAGAAAACAAGAATCCAGAATATTACCGAAAAATTCAGTCGCATTAGTTAGAAGACCTCGCACATTCTGATAAAAAACATAATAATAATAATAATTATATTCAATCAATCAATCAATCAATCATTTATTTGCGTGCCCAGGAACAGCCGGGGGGGCCTTTGTGCTGGCGCACGGAAACAGAAACACACGAAACATAATGTACACATCTCTCAAATACAAAATAAAATACCAAATACAAACAAAAAAAACAAAAAAACGAAAGGATAGCTTATGTTGAAGTTACGGAATGAAAGTCATTTAAGTGCGTGAACTCAAGGATAAAAGACAAATGCAGAATAAGAAAAGTTGGCAGTTACGCCAATACAAACTCACAGACATGTTTGCGAAACAGAGTAGGGCAATCATTAAATATATCAAGGTAATCCGAGTACCGATTGTACGTGCATTGCAGTCGGAACACAGGGCACAAGACACGCAGACAATTGGGGTTGCAAAAGGTATCATGTTTCCTGGTCCACTTTTGCGGCACATAAAGACGAACATGTTGTAGCAGCTCACCACAAGATACTATGCCGTGCATAACTTTACAGAGGAAGAGAATATCAGGCTTGTTCCGCCTGGAAGTTAAGCATGATAGCGTCAATGAAGAGGGCGTTCCAGGGTTATAATTACTACTATCGCCAAAGCGATGGTTGAAGATAGATATGAACTTATTTTGGACCCTTTCTACAAGCTTACGGTGTGTTTTGCTCGTGCTGTTCCAGACAACAGGTGCATATTCAAGCTGAGGACGACATATAGTTGTGTAGAGCTTGAGAAGAGAAATCGGCTCCTTAAACTCTTTGGACACGCGACAGACAACGCCAAGCGATCGAAGAGCTCTACGAGTAATTACCTGAATATGTGGAGAGAAGCTCAGTTTACTGTCGAAAGTGACGCCTAGGTCATTAACCTCTACCACACGTGGGAGTAATTCACCGTTGATGTTATAGGGAAACAAGATGTTGTCAGTCTTTCTTGTGTATGTCATTACCTTAGTTTTAGATGTATTAATGAGAAGTTTGTTGCATGAGCACCAATGCGAGAAGGAAGATATTGCTCTCTGGAGAGCGGAACAGCTGGCAGAGTTGGAAACAGATTTAAATATTTTTACATCATCGGCATATAAAAGAAATTTACAATGATTAAATATTGACGCGACATCAATTATAAAGATTGAGAAGAGAAGTGGCCCGAGAACTGAGCCCTGAGGGACACCACTGATGACCTCATAGGAAAGAGAAGACTGTCCATTTACATGCACAAAACATGACCTATCACATAGATAATTGCATATAAGAGATATCAGGGATGGTTGTATATCAAGCTCAGATAGTTTTTTGGCTAAGAGCTCGTGGCAGACCACATCAAAAGTCTTGCTTAAATCAAAGTAGACTACATCAGGTTGACCTCTCCCTTGCACAGCTTCCGAAGCATGCAGCATGAAGTTGACGAGATTGGTAGTGGTCGATCGGCCCGCGAAAAAACCATGCTGTTCAGGTATTAATGTGGTATTTATACTGAATGTAAGTAGTTTATGCAGTATTGACTCAAACAATTTAGAAGCAGCACATAGAATAGATATCGGTTGGTAGTTCGTGGGGTCCAATTTAGAACCTGTCCTAAATACAGGAACAACCCTTGCATTCTTCCAACGAGCGGGGAACTTGCCAGACTTGAGAGAAGTTTGAAATATACACGTCAATACTGGAACTAGAATATCACCAAACGCTTTCAGTGCGGCAGAATGCCGTCCGGGCCGCATGAAAATGACGATTTCAATTGTTTCAGAGCTTTCAAAACGAGACTTTCCGAAACCAACACTTCTGAGTTTTTACAGTAACCTAGAGATTGTGGAGGGGGGCAAGCTGCACTGTTTTTGCCATCAGTAGAACGGAATTGTCGCGCAAAGGCATTGGCAACGTCCGATATGCTCTCTTCTCATTCATCGATGAGGTAATGTTCTCAGGTGAATTTTTACATGTTTGAGAACAGACGTGGCCCCAGAAAGCTCTTGCATTGCGTGTTTCATCAGCCTCAACCGCGGCAATGTAATTCGACCTATCGCGCCTAACCAGACATTTACAAAGAGATCTGAGTTGGCGAAACTCATTCTGCCACCTTTCCTGCCCCGTTTTCTCAGCTTGCTTGTGCGCTCGATTTTTCCTCCCAAAAGCTTATATAAGTTCAGCAGAAAACCAACGCGGAAAATTCCCTTTCTTTTCAAATTTTCGTGGTACAAAGCTCCTCAAGCCATCGTGAACAACTTCAGTAAAAAAATCGGTCTGTTCATCAACGTCGTTGAGGTTAGCTAGTGGTGACCAATCAGTGTTACTAAGAAAGTGAAATAAACCAATGTAATCACCACGAGCAAAGTCGTAACTACTGCTTCCTGGAGTGCAAACAGGAGGACTGTAATGAAGGAGAGGTACGTTTTGCAATAAAATATGTAATGACGGATGAAATTTGTCCAGTTTTACACGGTTAGTATTACTCCGCGAGACGTCGACAGCTTCCAAGCTAGTCAGACGCAAATCTAAGACGTTCCCACATGAATTATTAATGAGGTTGCACTGCTGCAAGGAAGTAATGGAAATAAAATCAAATATGAAGTCACACTTCGGAGATATTGAATGAGACGCGTGACAGACACGCTGAGTCTCCCAAGAAATCCCCGGTGCGTTAAAGTCCCCAGTGACAAGGAAATGGTGATCACTGTGAGATATTACTGTGGTTTCGATTGTGTTACGGATATTTCTGAACTCACTGGCATGTGTCTCGAGGGAAATGTAGTATGTACACACTAAGAGTTGTTGACCCCGATCACAAAACACCTCTAACCAAATACACTCACTCTCTAATTCAAGGTCAAGGCGGCGTTTACACTTGATGGAGTCATGTAGGGCAATGAGCACTCCACCGCCCCGTTGTTTATCGTGCAACGGGTCAAGGTCATGCCGGAAAACTTGTTAATGCGGAGGGAACAAGGTATTGGAACTTATGTCCGGGCACAACCAAGTTTCTGTCAGAATAATTACAGGCCAGCAAGAAGAAACGACACTTGAGAAAAATTCAGCTGACTTTGTGCGAAGTCCACGGACGTTCTGATAAAAGCAATCAAAGCTACTATTACCTGTCATCATCATCAAGTGGTTGCTGCTCTCCATGAATCATTTATTCATGCAATTCACCACGGAAGGGCTTGAAAAGACAGTGCCGAGGCCACAGCGCAGGGTCCTTGAGCCTATCAAAACATGCGTCGTCCACAGCGACGTAAAAAGAGGCGTCAGAGTCATGCCTCGTCTTTAAACGTTTGCACACAATCGGGGCGGCCCCCACACCGGACAGGTGCTCGAAAACTTGAGCTGAAGTTGTAGACGGAACCGGTTTTGTTACAAACACAGCTTTTGGGGGCTTGGGACGGCTGACAGCCACAAGACTAGATCCCTCAGATACACCAACAGCCAGGGGACGCGGTACGGAGTTCTTGGGAATGCGTTGCTGCAGGGGTAGGTGCAGGGGCGGATGTTCCAGTCGAAAGGATTTCGAAGAAACCACCTTCGAGCTGGGATCGGCCGAGAGAGGCCGATCCCAGTATTATAATATAATATTATAATAATATAATAATATTAATAATATTATTAATAACCAATAAATCAATCAATTTTAATTAAGTGCCCAGGAAGAGCTGAGGCCTAAGTGCTGGCGCACGAATAGTTACATGAAAACAAAATACAAGAAACAAGTGACAAGACACACACAAATTGAAGTAGAGAAATTGACAGAAATAAAGCACAGGCGGAGCCTGAGTACAGCTAAAAAAGAAAAAAAAGAAGATACCTTTGTGGCTCAGCTTATTGTAAAGACCACACAACAAGCACAAACAAAGTTTATAGTAAAAAAAAAACAATGACAAGAGTATGGAGACAAATGATAAGACAAGCATGATAAGTAAACAGTTTCAGAAATTGGCAACTCTATACTGGTTAAACAGAACCGCAGGGAAACCAAATTTAAGCAATGAAAAAAAAACGAACGACAGAGATATCATAGGTGTTTCACATAGTGTATTTAACAGCGCAGTACGGTAAATTGTAAAGGAACTTTGAAAGATGTCGAGGCGTTCAGAGAAGCGGTTGTAATAATTCTGTATTCTGCGCACATGAGAATGATTGGAGTTGCGCGCAGCGGTCAAGAAAGGGCGATGCGACATGGTGGGCCTTTGTGGAACACTAAACTCTAAACAGTTAAGCAGGCATGCGCAAGAAAGGTCACCATGAACAATTTTGTGAAGAAATGTAAGGTATGCACGCATACGTCTACAATTCAACGAAGGGATGGAAGTATCTATGGGTAAGTCAGAATCAAGATGAAAACTGTGATTGTGATGACGGTGCCTACATATGGCTAAAAACTTCTGCAAACGTTCTAATTTTTCACTACTTTCCCAACTAGATTTGGAGATGCTGTTCCAGGCAACAAAAGCATATTCAAACAGAGGGATACATATTGCATTGTATAGCATTACAAATGTATCTGGAGAAAAAAATTTCTTTGTAATATGACACACATTTCCAAGTCTTCGGAGCGCTCACCAGGTGATGAGCCTAATATGAGAAAAAAAAGAGAGGGTATTGTCGAAAAGAACCCCGAGGTCCCTAAACTCTTCAACCCTTTGCAAAGAAGCTCCCTCTATACTGTAGGAAAACAGTAGACGATGGGTAATCCTGCTGTACGTGACAACCTTTGTTTTAGCGGGGTTTCAAATTATACAGTTTTTGCTGCACCAGACCGATAATACTGACACATCCGTCTGCAAGGGAAAGCAGTCCTGAAAACCGCTAATGTGCCAAAATAGTTTGACTTCATCAGCGTAGAGTAGAAATGGAGATTTCGTTAACACTTTTGACACATCATTGATAATAATAATAATGATATTGTATAGTATAATAATAATAATAATAATCAATCAATCAATCAATCAATCAATCATGTATATGTATTGTGCCCACGAACAGCCGTGAGGCCTTAGTGCTGGTACACAGATGGATACAGGTACAAAAAAAAGGAAAACAAAAATTGAAATGAAAGGACACTTTGACAGCGTATAAAATAAAAGAGTAGAAAAAATTACTTTTAGAATGTATATTAAAAAGTAAACCGTACAAATTACTACAAAAACGTAGGTAGCGTATACACTACATGCAATGAAAAGAAACAAAAACTGACAGGATATAACAGAGTTGGTAATTACATCGTACTGATGAAACAGAACATCTGCACACTACAGATATCGTGTAACCTTATAACAGCAATCCATAAAATGGAAAACAACAAAAGAGTCATATAAACAGCATACTCTCTATACAGTAAGGGAAGCAGGTAAAAAGAAGTTACTATAACGAGAACAAGATCCATTCAGTATGACTCAGCAAAGAAATATTCCATATAGTTCCATGTAAGAGAATAAGAGTGAGCATATTAGCGAATGAGAATTCTGGAAGTGTCTGAACTGAACTGATTGAGGGAGCTGTTAAAAATATCTACGTCTGCAGAGTAGAAGTTACACGTGCTCTGCAGCCTGAACAGCGGGCAATGTCGGTTACAGGAGCTGAGAGTACGAAAAGGACGACATTTTCTTGTGATTTTAAGACGCACTGTTAGTTGGAGCTCAGAAAGAAGTTCCGCGCTGCTAATTTGTCCATGTATGAGCTTAAAAAGAAATAAGAGGTCAGCTGTATCGCGCCTAGCCTTTAGCTCAGGCAGCACTTGCAAGTACCGTGGTCCAGAGTCAAGACGGTGATACTCGTGAGGGAAGCGATGTCTAAGTATGGACAGCAGCTTATTCTGCACTTTATCAATGGCCCTGCTGTTAGATTTGCATGTACCATTCCAGACAACCGAGGCATATTCCAGCACGGGACGACAGACAGTGGAGTACAGTTTCAGGAAGGACTTTGCACTACGGAATTTTTAGACATCAGGCAGACCATGCCCAAGAGGCGGAGAGCTCGCTGTTTGATGAATCGAACGTGCGGTGTAAAAGTCAGTTGGTTATCAAAGAGCACGCCAAGATCAGTTGTCGTCGAGATTCGAGGCAAAGTAACATCGTGAACTGAGTAGTGATAACGCAGGCAGTCTGTTTTACGCGTGTATGACAACACTTTGGTTTTCGCGGCGGTCACTATCAGTTCGTTCTCTTTACACCAGAGTGTAAATGCATCCACGTCTCTTTGCAAATGCCCGCAGTCGCTAAGAGACGAAACTTCCCTAAAAATCTTGATGTCATCAGCATAAAGTAAAAAAGAAGAATGCCTTATAGCAGCTGAAACATCATTGACAAATAAAGAAAACAAAAGAGGGCCTAGAACAAACCCTTGTGGCACACCACTTGAAACGCAGTAACGATAGGATTGCTGGCCGTTAACATTTACGTAGCAGGTCCGCCCACGCAAGTAACTAATTAGGAGGTCAAGAATCGAATTATCTATGTTCAGGAGTGACAGTTTAGAAATTAACAATGGGTGACTGACCACATCAAAAGCCTTGCTCAGGTCAAAGTACACAGTATCAAGCTGCCTCCTATGATGAACCGCTTCGGACGCTCGTTGCATGAAAGAAACGAGGTTAGTGGTTGTGGAACGTCCGGACATAAACCCGTGCTGTTCGGATATTAGTATTCCCTTAACACTGGAAGTTAAAACATCGTGCAACACAGTCTCAAAAAGCTTAGACGCCGCACAGAGTAGCGAAATAGGCCGAGAGTTTCTAGCACTATCTTTAGCACCAGTTTTGAAGACAGGGACCAAGCATGCTAACTTCCAGGCTGCTGAAAAAGTAGCAGATTGAATTGATTTATAAATATAGCGGTTAGTATGGGAATCAGAAGCTCCCCATATATTTTTAATATTGCGGGAGGAATGCCGTCAGGGCCACAGGAAAATGACGGTTTGAGGCGCTTCAGGGCTTTCCGAACTTCGCCCTTACTTATTTTGGGAACGCAGAAATAAGACAACGCAGAGGAAGAGTTGGACAAAATGTTAACTTCACCCTTTGGAAATACTGAGCTGAAATGATCCGCAAAGGCATTAGCAACGTCTGCAATCGGGTTTCCATTGTCGTCTAGAAGGTTAACGATTTCGGCAACCTTGCCAGCAGATCGAGAGCGAACATACTGCCAGAAACTTTTCTGGTCGCGTGTAGCGCTGATTTCTACATTGGCTATGTAGTCTGACCGATCGCGATCATACAGCTCTTTACACAGGGCTCTGAAATACTTAAACTCTTTTTTCCAAGCTTCGGATTGTAGCCCGCGAATTTTCTTCTGAGCACGGGCTTTACATTTTAAAGCCTTTCGCAGTTCCGCAGAAAACCACTTCGGAAATTTAGATTTCTTTCCGGACGTTCTTGGTATAAACATTTGCGTTCCTTGCTGAATAATTGTAGAAAGTTTCTCGACTTGGTCATCAACAGAGGGAAGTTTGACAAGGAGAGACCAGTCAGTGTTACATAAGTAGTTATAAAAAGCAACGTAATCTCCAGCAGCATAATTGTACGTCGGATGTGCAGAATGGCCGGAGCATCTCGATTGCCCCTACACATACGGCAGTGAGATATGAAGGACAGGATGAAATTTGTCGGGATGGACCAGCAAGGTATCCGACAGAGAAATGGTAAGGTCCGCCTGGTTGGAAAAGAAAAGGTCTAAAACATTACCACAAATGTTTTACACCTATTGCTTTGTTCCAGACCAGTGAAAGAAATGAAGTCTAACAGACAGTAGCCCTTCTGGGAAATGTAATGATGATCGTGTCTGACAGTGCGATCATCCCAGTATACACCGGGAACGTTGAAATCCCCGCATATAAGAAATTTAGTGTCCGGGTAGGCATTAACAACATCCTCTATTGATGTGACACAGCGCTGAAATTCGGCGTAGTTTATGGATGGACGTATATAAAAGGTAGAAATTAGGATACTATTTTTTCTACCGCCTAGAACCTCCACCCACACTGATTCTGCGGCAGTTTCAAGGTCTGACCGACGACGGCAGTTCAACGACTTGTCCACCGCAATGAATACTCCACCACCGCAATTTTTAGAAGTGGGGCCAGTACGGTCACTTCGGAAAACAACATAATTATCAGTAAAATAATCGCTAGACGGAATTTCGGAGGATAGCCAAGTTTCGGTAAGGGCGATTACATTATGTGAGGACGAAGCTATAGAGAAAAAGAACTCAGCAGATTTGGTCCGCAAACCACGGACATTTTGGTAACAAACCTTGATCATGCGGGCGAGGAAAGTTCAGACAGGTGCAGCATGGACTCACGTAGTACGCCCCGGAAGGGCTTAAAAAGACACTCATTTGGCCACAGAGCTGGATCCTGCAGTAATTCATAGCACACGTTGCTTACGGCAACATAGAAGGAGGCATAGGTGTTGTACTTAGTTTTTATCCGCTTGCAAGCAAGAGGAGCAGCATCTCTGGCAGTCAGGTACGAGCACACCTGGGCTTCCGTTGTTTCGGGCGAAAGTTTCGTGACGAACAGAGCCTTCGGCAGCCGCCGCCGCTGTACCACCGTGAGCTCAGATGAGTCCGAGGTTCCGAAGGATGCGGGTTGACGAGCCTTGCCGTTGACATCACCAATGCTGGTGTGGCGCACGGTGGATCCTCCTCCTCCAGCTGACGGCTGCGATGCGAAACACGCATCGGCACCAGTGACGAAAGCATTCGGTCTGGAGCCGGTCGACGCAAGCTGCCATTGCACACGATGCTGTCCGTGTTCAGCCACCGGCTGGTGACGGTGGACAACGTTTTTAGGCGCACCACCAACAGCAACAGCAGGAGCGGCTGCGACGGCATCGGCGAACGACGCCGTCACGGGGACCACAGGTGACCCACACCCAGCCATACCCGACGCCGCGGTTGACAGCATCACGCCGGGAGAAGAGGGGGCCTTGGGGGAGGCCGGCAGGGAAACCGGTTGCCGCGCGGCGAGCTCTTCTCGGAGAGTGCGTACCTCTTGCCGAAGGGGAACGACGATGGCAGTGTGGTGGGCCCGCCCCCGCTCAATCTCCCGACGAAGGCTGTCAAAACCCTGCATATTCTCGCGGCGCAGCTGATCATTGTCGTCACGCAGTCGGGCCGTTTGTTCACTCAAAAAAGATATGCCCTCCAATGCTTCGGTGAGAAGCGCACGGAGAACAGCAGCATCAGCCCCAACGCCAACCTGTTGGGACGGCGAAACAGGGGCCTCTTCGGCCGGCGTCCTACGTAGGAGGGAAGAGGGAGAAGATCGCCTGGTGGCGGATAGGCCGGTGTCGTTGCTCGCCAGTGAAGCTCTGCTGCTAGGCCTAGCCGCCGCCTCGGCCGTCTCACACAGATTGCATTTGAACAGCCGGGCACCGGACTTCATAAGTTGCAGCTCCGCGTCCGGCCACGCAACACACTTCGCGTGCACACGTTTTTTACAGGCGGCACACCGGAAAAACTTTTGCTTACCGAACAAAGCCTGGGAGCACAAAATACAGAAATCCGCACTAGGCGCCATCTTGCGGCGCCTACAGGCGGCACACCGGAAAAACTTTTGCTTACCGAACAAAGCCTGGGAGCACAAAATACAGAAATCCGCACTAGGCGCCATCTTGCGGCGCAATAATAATAATAATAATAATAATAATCAATCAATCAATCAACCTTTATTTTCGGTGCCCAGGAACAACCATAGGGTCTTGGTACTGGTACACCATATACAAAACATACATAAAAACAAACTAAGATCAAGACAACACAACACACAAAACCGTACGCATGAAAGAAACAATAAAGTAAAGATAGTTACAGTAATCTCAGAAAGCAAAACAGCAAAAAAAAATAGGAAAAGAAAAGAAACAGGAGACCTAGCGTTGCAAGCCATGACACTCGGACAGCAAAATGTTCAAGGCACGTGAAAAACAGGAAATACTCACTGAACATGACAGAGATACGTTATACGCATAAAACGAAGGTTTTATAACAAAATGTTCGGAAGTTTCAACTTTGAAAGAAGCTCAGCATTACAAGCACTGGCACTCAAACCTACAGAAATTCAAGCAACGCAAAACCAGGAAATGTGAAAAACAAACAAACAAGAACATGATTTGCCTAAAATAAATACGGCCCATAAATTTGCAATGACATAAAGGAACTTAAGCTACAACAGTTTTAAGCTACAACCGTTAACAAAGAAAAAGAGCTCTGAAATATATCAAGACGATAAGAATATTCAATAAATGCACATTGTATTCTGGAGATGGACAAGCGTCTTTTACTTAAAGCATCGGCTCTAAAAGTTCGAAATGTTCGGAAAAGTTTGTTCTGCAAGTTGAAATTGATAAGTGTAACCAAGTCGTCACACAAAATATCCCCATGAAGAAGTTTATAAAAAAAGATAATATCAGCTCGCATTCGTCGACACCGATGGGAAGGAAGACTTTTCAGAAAAGGCACGCTGCCGTTAGCGTCTTCTTGCACATGACGGAAGCGGTGCTTAAAGATAAAGAGGAACTTATTTTGAACTCTTTCGATACGGTCACTATTGGACTTGCAAGTTCCATTCCAAACAACAGAGCCGTATTCGAGAAGAGGTAGGCAGAGAGCCGAATACAACTTTAAAAAAGGAAGAGGACCTTTAAACTCACTAGAATACCTGCAAACAGCACCCAGACATCGAAGAGAGCGACGGGTAATTTTTGTAACGTGGGAAGAAAAAGTCAGAGAAGTATCAAATAGTACTCCCAAGTCTCGAATTTCAGTCACCCTCGGCAATGCAGTGCTTGCAATTTTATAAGAGTATTGCAGCTGTTGAGTTTTTCTACTATAGGAGACAACTTTCGTTTTTGAGGGGTTCAAAATTAGGTCGTTTTTGGTGCACCAACGATAGAATGACGCAATATCTGCCTGAAGATAATTACAGTCATGAATATTACGCACTTCTCTAAAGATTTTCGTATCATCAGCATACAACAAAAAAGAACAATTTTGAATTACAGAAGCAACGTCGTTAATGAAAATAGAGAAAAGAAGGGGACCCAGAACAGAGCCCTGGGGTACACCACTGGTTGCTTTGTACCTAAATGAAGTTTGACCGTTAACACTTACATAGCAATATCGCTGCTGGAGATAGCAACGTATAACAGCCACCAAAGAAGCGTGGACATCTAACAGAATGAGCTTGGCAAGCAATAACGAGTGGTTGACTACATCAAAGGCCTTGCTCATGTCACCGTAGACCACATCAAGCTGGCTTCTACAAACGATTGCTGGGACGGCGTGCTCCATGAAGCACGCGAGGTTTGTGGAAGTTGAACGACCACGCATAAAGCCATGTTGATTAGGAATGAGGACGTGTTTAAGTGAGAAAGATAAAACCATATGAAGAGATAACTCGAAGATTTTAGAGGCAGAACAAAGGAGCGAGACTGGCCTATAGTTTATGGCGTCAGTTTTTGGGCCTGACTTGAATACAGGGAATACGCGAGAGATTTTCCATGAGCGAGGGAACGTGCCAGACCGGAGACAGTTATTAAACATTGAAGTGAACACAGGAACGAATATGTTTGCATACGTTTTTAGAATGGCGGCAGGTATACCATCTGGTCCACAAGAAAGCGAGGGCTTTAGCCGCTTGATACTGGTCCGCACGATGTTCTCATCCAGTTGGAAACAACCAGAGTTACCGCCCTGGTGACAAGGGGCGCTACTGTTATCACTGCCAACGCTTATTCCAAAAAAAGAAGAAAACTGACGAGCAAAGCAGTCGGCCACCTCCGCAACCTCACTGCCGTTGGAGTCTAGTAAACGAATAGATTCTTTAGTTTTACTACATCTTGAATGAATGTACTTCCAGAAGGCAACCGGTTCATGGGTTGCTTTAGCTTCTACTGACGCCAGGTACGAAGCATGATCACGCTTGTGCAATATTTTGCATAAGGCACGTAGGCGCCGAAACTCCTGAGCAAACTGGTTCGCACCAGAGTGCTTCATCTTTCTGTGCGCACGTTCTTTGAGTTTAAGGGCATCCCGCTATTCAGAAGAAAACCAGTGTGGGAATTTGATGGGAATTTGAACTTCTTTGTAAATATTGCGGGATGTATTTCTTCATACCCAAAAGTAGTCTCAGTAAAACGGTCAACTTGTTCATTGACATCAGTTTCGTCAATGACTGTCGACCAAGGGGCAGCAGAAAAGTAATCATACAGCCCAACGTAATCTCCCCGGGCAAAAGAGTAGCGAGGTTGCGTGTTGCAGGAACTTACGGAATGGTGGAGCATTGTGGGAAGGGAACAGGAAATAGAAAGAGGAGGATGAAATCTGTCAGGTCTACTATAGGACAAGCAGAGTGTGACACACTAACATCATCAAAATTCGAAAAACACAGGTCCAAAATGTTTCCACTGCAGTTTTCTATGTGATTATGCTGTGCCATGGAAGTGAAAGACAAAAAATCTAGTAATCTATTACCCTTCTGTTCAATGTGGTGGTTATGGTGGGAACAGGATAGATGGCTCCACTGAACGCCAGGAGCACTAAAGTCTCCAAGAAGGAGGACCTTGCGGTTGCAATGAGTAATAAGCTCCTGTTCAATGGAGGAGACTAACTGATTGAATGCGCCAGGAGCTACATCAGGGGGAATGTAAAAACCCCAACAAGAAGTTTGTCAGTTTTAGAGATAAGAATTTCAACCCATACAGACTCATCTGCATTCTGAATGTCACTACAAAGCACACTCGGGAGAGATTTGTCGACGGCAAGAAGGAGCCCACCCCCTTTTTGTTTGCTTCCCGTCAAGGCACGATCACTACGATATACATGGTAATTTTGAGGGAAATAATCACTAGACAGGATATCAGGGCACAACCAAGTTTCAGAGATAGCTATTAACGGAAAACAAGAAGTCGGAACATTACCAAAGGAGTCAGTTGCCTTGGTACGAAGACCGCGCACATTCTGATAAAACACATCCAAAGTACTAGTCATCATTGCTTTTCTTATGTGATGCGCTCAGAGCTGTGAAGCATGCCTTCGCGAAACATGCCTCGGAACTCCTTAAAGAGGCAGTCTTTCGGCCAAACAGCGGGGTCATTCAAGCACTCGAAAAACTCTTCACTGATGGATATATAAAAGGATGCGTACGTGTCAAACTTAGTCTTGAGTCGTCGGCAGCTCAAGGACGAGACACCCAAGGTTGACAGATGGGCATTAAGGCTAGCAGAGGTGGTGGATGGGGAAAGCTTTGAGACGAACATAGCTTTGGGGCGCTTCGGCTGCGGAACGACGACGAGTCCACATGTGTCCGATGCACCTACACATGCCCGGCTTCGGCGCTTCTTCTCAATAGTAGGAAGGTTACGGACAAGCACAGACACAGATTGCACCAGGGAAAGTGGCGACGGAGTGGAAGGCAGTGTCGGAAAAGCCGAAGACACCGACTGCAGCGGAGCCGACGTAGCCGACGGCGACGCTTCTTTGTAGACAACTTGCGTGAAAGAAGCCTTTTCCGATCTGCGACATACTTCATCCTGCAAGGCAGGGGGGCGACGAAGCAATTCAGCACGCAAGGAGCACACCTCCGCACGCAGGGAACTAACCACCCTCGCCAAATGGGCGCGGTCTGCCTCCCTTTCTTGACGGAGACGGTCGAAGGCGCATGAGGTCGTTGTCCTCCCGCAGCCGGGCCACTTGGTCGGTGAGGAAAGAAATTCCGTCCAGCGCGTGGATGAGGATTGCGCGAAGACCGGAAGCGTCGGGGTCAAGGTCAACCGGCTGGGACGGCGGCGCCGGGGCCTTCTCGACGACGGGCGGCGAGTCTCGTCGAAGGGAGCAGGGGGAAGGAGCCCCGCTTGCGGACGTGCCGAAGTCGTCGCCGGCTCCGTTAGGCCTAGCCGCCGCCTCAGCCGTTTCACAGATGTTGCACTTGAACGGCCGAGCGCCAGAACTCAGGAGTTGAAGCTCAGCGTCCGGCCACACAACACACTTCGCGTGCACGCGTTTTTTACAGGAAAGGCCGCGGAAAAACGTTTGTTTACCACAAAAAAAGAGCATAGAATACAGCAATCCTTGCTGAGCGCCATCATGCCGCAAGAAAATTATAATAATAATAAAAATAATCAATCAATCAATCAATCAATCAATCATTTATTTAACGTGCCCAGGAACAACCCAGAGGTCTTGATTATGGCGCACAAAAAAAGAAAAAAAACTAAGAATAACACAATAGAACAAGATGACTGCTCAGAAGAAAACTATCAGAGACACATTGAGCACAGAAATATTAGGACGACAGGACAAAAGTAGATTAATACAGTATAAGAAATAACCAACGATAATGACGAAAAGTCAGATAATATACATACATACATACATACATACATACATACATACATACATACATACATACAACAATGCGCCAGATAAAGTAAAGGAGAAGGATAGAAACAAATTGCACATGTGATGTTATCTGATAACGGTAGAAACCTTGGAGGAAAACGATAACTGTGACCCATCAAAAACATCGAGGTCAAGAAAATAAAAATTATAAAGACTTTGTATCCTGTTGAGGGTTGAGTGCTGAGAGAGCCGGGTAGTTACAAGAAACGGCCTGCTCTCTCTTGTTTGCTTCCGCGGAATCCGAAAATAATACTATTGAGCAGTATAGGACAGGATATAGTACCGTGAACGAGCTTGAAAAGAAAGAAGAGACCGGCGCGATTTAGGCTGCAGCGAAGTGAAGGCAGTGACAATAGTTCAACGGTATTAGAACACGGGTCAGAGTCATTTTTAGCGAAGCGATGGTGTAAACGCTTTGAAATTTTTTCTGGACACGCTCAACTACGTTACTTAAGGAATTAGAGATGCCATTCCAGATCACAGATGCATACTCAAGTTGAGGAAGACATATTGCGGTGTACAATTTGCGGAGTGGCATAGGAGAATTGAATTCTCTCGATATTCTACAATCACAGCCGAGAGAACGAAGACCCCGCATACCAACAGGCTTAGTATAAGCTGAAAAATGCAAGGTGCTATCAAAGAGAACGCCGACATCATTGATCTCACAAACCCTACATAAAGACACAGAATTGACATAGTATAAAAAAGATCCGCTAGATAATTTGCGAGTGAAACTCATGACTTTTGTCTTTGAAATATTGAGAGAAAGGTTGTTTTTACACCATTCTGAAAAAGAACACAAATCAGACTGCAACAAGCGACAGTCGTTAAATGAATGAATTTCCCTAAATATCTTTATATCATCTGCACCCTGAGGTACACCACTGGTCACTTTTTAAAAGGAGGACGTTTGGCCATTGGCGGGAACATAACATGATCTGTCACGAAGGTAGTCAACATCAAAATGAGCACGTTTAACCATAAGCATTGAGTGATTGACTACATCGAACGCTTTGCTGAGGTCACAGTAAAGGTGTTGACCTGTCCTCTCAGGAATACAGGTGTAGATATTTGCGTCATGAAACTGGCAAGATTAGTGACGGTTGTGCGGCGAGAGACAAATCCATGTTGATTATTATTCAATGAGCTTTCACAATAAAAGACAGTATGTGGTGAAGGGCCAGCTCAAAAATCTTTGACACGGCACAGAGAAGAGAAATCGGTCGATAATTCGAGACATCAGTTTTAGAGCCAGACTTAAATACTGGAAAAATACGAGCAATTTTTCACATGCTAGGAAATTTAGAAGTAATCAGACAGTTATTAATAATGCTAGTCAGTACTGGGACCAATATACTGCTATACTGTTTTAGTATGGCTGAGGAGATACCATCTGGACCACATGATAAGGATGGTTTCAAACGCTTCATGCATTCGCTGATGAGATTTTTATCTAGCGACAGAGCATTGGGTGTGTTGATTTCCAAATGTGTTTCGATAGTAGTGTAAAGTCAGATACTTTATGAATGGAAGAGAACTGCGTGGAAAAACAGTCAGCGACGGCTTGTAGTTCTGTTCCATCGGAGTCCAGTAGTATTAAAGGCTCTTCACTTTTGTTAGACCGTTTGCGTACATACTTCCAGAACTCAGCCGGCCTGTCAGAGTCACTTTTTATAAGTGTGCAATATATGAACTGTGATCTCGTTTATATAGGCATTTACAGAGAGTTCGAAAGCAGCGGAAATCTTCCTTGCGCTCGAGAGATGGAGTGCTTTTAAGCTTTCTGTGTGCGCGATGTTTATGCTTTAGAGCACTTATAAGTTCAGACGAGAACCAGGGGGGATATTTATGGAGTTTAGGAGTATATTGTGGAATATATTTGCGCATACTGTATAAGATAAGTTCCGTAAGCTGAACTACTTGGTCATCAACATTGGTTCTTTCAGTTCCCATACACCAGTCAATGGAGGATAAGTCACGGTGTAAGCCAACGTAGTCACCTTTTTTGAAAGCAAATCTGGGCGATTTGTCGAAGTTATTTTGAAAGCTCTGTTTTTCCCCTGACAGAGAGAGTGTTAGTTTAAGTGGTGGGTGAAGTTTATCGGGACGAACAAGAAAAACGTCAGAGAGTGATACTTCAATAGGCTGATTGTTCGAAATACACAGATCCAATATGTTACCGCAAGGATTGGCAATAGAATTATGTTGTTGAAGGGAAATAAAATCAAGAAAATCTAATAGCAGGTCGCACATATTGTCTATTTATTGCAGTTAATGAGAATATTTAGGTGTTCTCCAGTTGATACCAGTGGTATTAGAATCACCAATAACAACAATCATGTGCTTCCTATGTGAAACTATGACATTTTCAATAGAAGAGATGATGCCGTTAAAAGAGATTGGGGTAATGCTAGGCGGCACATAGAAGGATCCAATCAACAATTTTTCGCAGCGTTCAAGGCTAATTTCGACCCATATTGATTCAGGAACAATTTCAATGTCACTTCGGCGAACAGATCTCAGAGAATTATCTACAGCCATAAGTACGCCACCATCTTTTTGTTTGGTTGCACTGAAGTCACGATCACTGCGGAAGGTGTTGTAACTTGAAGGAAAATAGTCTGATGAGGGAATCTCAATGCACAGCCAAGTTTCGGTAATCGCAATGACAGGAAACGAAGACGAAATAACATTAGCGAAGAATTCAGTTGGCTTAGTTCGTAGACCACGAGTGTTTTGGTAAAAGATGTCCAAATTACAGACCTTCACTGTCAATTACAGACTCTGAAGAATGGAGCATATCATCTTGTAGAATCCAACGGAATGGCTTGAAAATGCAGCCACGCGGCCACATTGAGGGGTCGTTTAGACGCTTCATGTTTTCTTCGTCAACCATGACGTAGAATGAGGAGTACGACAAATATTTTGTTTTCAGCCGCCGGGAGGAAAGGGTACAAATATTTTGAGATTCGATGTGCTTCTTGATGTCAGCAGTGGCAGTGTCAGAACTCAATTTTGAAACAAATAGTGCCCTTTGACGCTGCGGCCGCTCAACCACAGACAATGCACACGACTCCATGGCTCCAAGGAATGCAGTCCTGTTTCTCTTCTTTGTATTATTTTCACCCTTTGTGGCAATTGTTGTCAAAGTAGGTCGGGCAGAATCGTCAACGCGTTGCTCCGAAGGGGATTGACGAGCTGGCGGCGTAGGGCAAACAGGCCTGGTCTCGGTGTCTGGAGGCGTGTCGGAGGGCGAAGGGTTGTCGGAGGCTGAGGGGATCACGGAAGCTTCAAATGGAACAACCGTAGGGGACTTCGCAGGCGCGGGGGTCACACGGCGGGCCAGCTCCTCACGTAAAAAACGAACCTCGGAGAGGATGGAGGCGACGGGTCGAGCCTGCTGCTCGGCTACGCGGGAATGGTCCTTTCGGATGCGCTCATTTTCTTCTCGCATTTGCGACACTTCGTCGCTCAAAAAAGAAATTTCCCCAGGGCGTTGAGAAGACGGCAGAGACCGGCAATCTCACCACAAAGGTCACCCGGAGAGGAGAGAGAGGAACTGGTCGGGAGAGCGATGGGCTGCGGAGAACACGTTTTCGTCGGGGATGCCTCCATCTTGTCTCTAGGCTCAGCTCAATAATAATAATATTATTAATAATAATAATAATATAATAATCAATCAATCATGTTTATTTAGGCGCCCAGGAAAAGCCAGAGGCCAGAGTACTGGCGCAAGGATAGTTACATGAAAACAAAATACAAGAAACATATAGCAAGAAACAAACAAGCGACAAGACACCCAAATTGAAATAGTCAAAATGACAGAAATAAACACAGGCGGAGCCTGGGTACAGGTAAAAAAATAAAAAAGAAGATGCCTATGTTGCTCTACCTGTCGTAAAGACCACACGACAGGCAGAGTAACAAAGTTTGACAGTAATACAAAAAAAAAGATGGCAAGAGTGTAGAGACAAATGATAAGACGAACAAATGACAGTAAACAGTTTAAAAAATAGGGAACTATGAGTTGGATAGACACAACCGCAGAGAAACCAAATTCCAGAAAGAAAACAAAGAACGACAGGCACATCATAGATGTTTGACTTACTGTATTCAACAGCGCTGTACGTTAAAGTTGCAGACTCCTGAGTTGCAGACTTCTGCAACTCCTGAGGTTCTACCTGGAGTCGTCTGTTATGGCGTTTCAAGGAGACTACTACGTCCAGAGCAAATTCGTCTGCATAGGCGCTTGCCTTGCTCCGTTTCTCAGTGAAGTTTTACTAGCGCGTTATGACAGGAGGCTTGAGGCGAACCTCGCAAGTAGTCAAGTTTGCGGGTCTTCCGCTATGTTGATGATTTTTTGGTGATTTTCAAGTGTTCTTCATCTTTGGACAGCCAGCAACAAGTCTAGAGCATTGTGAGAATGTTTTCTTCAACGCTTCGGGGCTTTACGTTGACGACGGAGGAGCCCTGCCTTGATGGCCTCAGGTTTCTGGACATAGAATTCACCCTGCATCCGGACCACGTCTGCTGGAAATATTGTCCCCGCTCGAAGAAGAATCTATTGCCCTTCACGTCTGCCCACTCAAAAATCGTAAAAAGAGGCATTGCCATCTCGGCACTCAGGAACGCCCTCATGAGGTCGTGCTCTCATCCAATGGGGGTCAGTTTTTCCGCGCAAGCTGAGAGGTTGACAAGGGCTGGTTTCCCGGAACATTTGTTGTTCAGTGTGTGTGAGACCCTCCTGAAGGAAATACGCAACCAAAACCCTACAAAAGAACGCCAAGTGATCGACCGGAAGAAGTTGACAGTGATCCCTTAAGTTCATGGTGTTCCCCACCGGCTAAAAAAGGCTGCAGCACGAGCCGGAGTGACCGCTGTGTTTAGTGCACCAAACAAACTAAGTTGGTTGTGCGCCAGAGTAAATGGGGAAGGAACTGGCAACATGTCTGCTTGAAGAACCCCGCCCAGAGTTTCATTGAATGCTCGTCTGGTGTGGTCTATGACATTCCGTTGTCCTGTGGTAAATCATACATGGGCCAAACAGGGCGGTGTCTGAACGACAGGCTGCGAGAACACGCGAACACAGTGAAAAATAAAACTGGCAGTAATTTGGCTCTCCATTGTGCGGAGTGCGCAGATCTTAAATGTACTCGTCTTTTCGAGCAGACACGTGTGCTAATAAAGTATAAAGGAAAAAGTGCTAGAGAAATCTACGAAGCACATGTCATCCACAAGCGGGGTGATTCGTCCTTCAGTAAGGCATCCATTGAATTGTTGAAAAAAGAACATAGATACCTTGATCAATGAAAATTTTTTTCGCACATGCGCCTTGTATATCAGTTGATTGTTTGTCTCCCTTTCTCTTATTTTCGTGTTTTCCAAGGGTATATATTCCGCCACGGCGAAATAAAACTCGTTGTTGTTAGTCAGCGCCCAGTCTTGTCACGTTCTGTGTCCCGTTTTAGCGTTGTTTTTCCATATTCAGTTATGTAACAACAAGCACGCACCAACACACTTTTCCAGGAACAACCCTGAGGTCTTCGTGCTGGCACACCATATACAACAAATTATTAAAAGAAACGTAAGACAGCAAATAATAATAATTATTATTGATAATATTATTAATATTATATTATTATTTGTCTGTTGTCCACCCTCTTTTAGAAAATGCCTCTGTTGTTTGGAACGGCACGTGCCAGTCGAACAGTAATATGCTTGACAAAGTGCAAAATAAGTTCATATCTATCCACAAACATCGTTTCTCCCGCCACAGTGGCAATGGTTCGGACTTTTTTACTTCTAATCCTCTCCAAAGTTGAAGTCAAGACGAACCAATGCTGACCTAATTTTTTTACTTCAACTTGTACACGAGATTATTTCTTGTTCGGAGTTGCTTGCAAATGTAAATGTTAGAGTACAGTCAAAACTTACCCGTAAGTCTCCCATACTTTGTACCGGTAAGACATGCAATAGACACTGGACATTGTACAGCCTTCAAGAAACATACAATCTCTACTCCCATAATATTGACCTGTTGCATACACCCCTTCGGTCTTACATGTGCGACCTTCTGACTTCTGTCTCTCTCTCTGACTTGGTTTCGACCAGTTTTATTTCTATTTTCATTCCACTATTTTCGTTTATGTTGCCCGCCTTTGTTACTGTTCCTACTTATATATATTTGCCCGTTTGTATTGTCAAATTTTTATCACACTGTGTTTTATCGTCTCGTGATTTTTCAAACTTTAATATGCCAAAATCATTGATTTTGTTAAATGACCTTTATTCTTCATTCTAGTTTTTTTCTCCGCTTGTATTCTGTTGTTCTTCTCACGCGTGGATGTATTTGTGTCGTCGTCTGTCTTTTTCTTAAGTGCGCCAGAACAAAGGCTACGGCTGTACTTGGGCACTATAATAAAGAGAGTGATTGAATGATTATTATTATTAATAATATTATTAATATTATTAAAATCCCATCGGCTGGAACATCCGCCCGTGCACCTACCCCTGCAGCAACGCACTCCCAAGAACTCCGTACCGCGTCTCCTGGCTGTTGGTGTATCTGAGGGATCTGGTCTTGTGGCTGTCAGCCGTCGCAAGCCCCCAAAATCTGTGTTTGTAACAAAACTGGTTTCGTCTACAACTTCAGCTCAAGTTTTCGAGGACCTTTCCGGTGTGGGGGCCGCCCCGATTGTGTGCAAACGTTTAAAGACGAGGCATGACTCTTACGCCTCTTTCTACGTCGCTGTGGACGACGCGTGTTTTGAGCGGCTCAAAGACCCTGCGCTGTGGCCTCGGCCTGTCTTTTCAAGCCCTTCCATGGTGAATTGCATGAAAAAATGATTCATGCAGAGCAGCAACGACTTGATGATGATGGCAGGTAATAGTAGCTTTCATTACTTTTATCAGAACGTCCATGGACTTCGCACAAAGTCAGCTAAATTCTTCTCAAGTGTCGTTTCTTCTGGCTGGCCTATAATTATTTTAACAGAAACTTGGTTGTGCCCGGACATAAGTTCCAATACCTTGTTCGCTCCGCATTACCAAGTTTTCCGGCATGACCGTGACCCGTTGCACGATAAACAACGGGGCGGTGGTGTGCTTATTGCCCTACATGACTCCATCAAGTGTAAACGCCGCCTTGACCTTGAATTAAAGTGAGTGTATTTGGTTAGAGGTGTTTTGTGATCGGGGTGAACGGCTCTTAGTGTGTACATATTACATTTCCCGCGAGACACATGCCAGTGAGTTCAGAAATATCCTTAACACAATCAAAGCTACAGTAATATCTCACAGTGATCACCATTTCCTTGTCACTGGGGACTTTAACGCACCGGGGATTTCTCGCGAGACTCAGCGGGTCAGTCAGGCGTCTCATCCAGTATCTCCGAAGTGTGACCTTCTATTTGATTTTATTTCCTTTACTTCCTTGCAGCAGTTCAACCTCATTTGAATTCATGTGGGAACGTCTTAGATTTGTGTCTGACTAGCTTGGAAGCTGTCGACGTCTCGCGCTGTCATACTAACCTTGTAATACCGGACAAGTTTCATCCGCTATTACATATTTCATTGCATAACGTATCTCTCCTCTATTACAGTCCCCCTGTTTGCACACCAGGAAGCAGTAGTTACGACTTTGCTCGTGGTGACTGCATTGGTTTATTTCACTTTCTTAGTAACACTGATTGGTCACCAATAGGTAACCTCAACGACCTTGATGAACAGACCGATCTTTTTACTGAAGTTGTTCACGATGGCTTGAGGAGCTTTGTTGCCCGAAAATTTGAAAAGAAAGGCAATTTTCCGCGTTGGTTTTCTGCTGAACTTAAACGAGCTTGTAAATGGACAGTCTTCTCTTTCCTATGAGGCCACCAGTGGTGTCCTTCAGGGCTCAATTCTCGGGCCACTTCTCTTCTCAATCTTTATAAATGATGTCGCGACAATATTTAATGATTGTAATTTTCTTTTATATGCCGATGATGTAAAAATATTTAAATCTGTTTCCAACTCTGCCAGCTGTTCCGCTCTACAGAGAGCAACCTCGTCCTTCTCGGATTGGTGCTCATGCAACAAACTCCTCATTAATACATCTAAAACTAAGGTAATGGCATACACAAGAATAACTGACAACATCTTGTTTCCATATAACATCAACGGTGAATTACTCCCACGTGTGGTAGAGGTTAATGACCTAGGCGTCACTTTCGACAGTAAACTGAGCTTCTCTCCACATATTCAGGTAATTACTCGTAGACCTCTTCGATCGCTTCGCGTTGTCTGTCACGTGTCGAAGGAGTTCAAGGAGCCGATTTCTCTTCTCAAGCTCTACACAACTATATGTCGTCCTCAGCTTGATTATGCATCTCTTGTCTGGAACAGCACGAGCAAAAAAACCGTAAGCTTGTAGAAAGGGTCCAAAATAAGTTCATATCTATCTTCAACCACCGCTCTGGCGATAGTAGTAATTATAACCCTGGATCGCCCTTTTCAATGACGCTATCATGCTTAACTTCCAGGCGGAACCAGGCTGATATTCTCTTCCTCTTTAAAATTATGCACGGCGTAGTGTCTTGTGGTGGGCTGCTACAACATGTTCGTCTTTATGTGCCGCAAAAGTGGACCAGAAAACATGATAACTTTTGCAACCCAAATTTTCTGCGTGTCTTGTGCCCTGTTTGCCGACTGCAATGCACGTACAATCGGTACTCGGATTACCTTGATATATTTAATGATTGCCCTACTCTGTTTCACAAACATGTCTGTAAGTTTGTATTGGCGTAACTGCCAACTTTTCTTATTCTGCATTTGTCTTTTATCCTTGAGTTCATGCACAAATGACTTTCATTCTGTAACTTCAACATAAGCTATCCTTTCGTTTTTTTGTATTTTGTATTTTATTTTATATTTGAAAGATGTGTACATTATGTTTCGTGTGTTTCTGTTTCCGTGCGCCAGTACAAAGGCCCCCCCCGGCTGTTCCTGGGCACGCAAATAAATGATTGATTGATTGACTGATTGATTGATTGATTGATTGATTGATTGATTGATTATTATTAATGTAAATGGACAGTCTTCTCTTTCCTATGAGGTCACCAGTGGTGTCCCTCAGGGCTCAGTTCTCGGGCCACTTCTCTTCTCAATCTTTATAAATGATGTCGCGACAATATTTAATGATTGTAATTTTCTTTTATATGCCGATGATGTAAAATATTTAAATCTGTTTCCAACTCTGCCAGCTGTTCCGCTCTCGAGAGGGCAATCTCGTCCTTCTCGCATTGGTGTTCATGCAACAAACTCCTCATTAATACATCTAAAACTAAGGTAATGGAATACACAAGAATAACTGACATCTTGTTTCCCTATAACATCAACGGTGAATTACTCCCACGTGTGGTAGAGGTTAATGACCTAGGCGTCACTTTCGACAGTAAACTGAGCTTCTCTCCACATATTCAGGTAATTACTCGTAGAGCTCTTCGATCGCTTGGCGTTGTCTGTCGCGTGTCCAAGGAGTTCAAGGAGCCGATTTCTCTCTCAAGCTCTACACAACTATATGTCGTCCTCAGCTTGATTATGCATCTGTTGTCTGGAACAGCACGAGCAAAACAAACCGTAATCTCGAAGAAAGGGTCCAAAATAAGTTCATATCTATCTTCAACCACCGCTTTGGCGATAGTAGTAATTATAACCCCGGATCGCCCTCTTCATTGACGCTATCATGCTTAACTTCCAGGCTGAACCAGGCTGATATTCTCTTCCTCTTCAAAATTATGCACGGCATAGTGTCTTGTGGTGAGCTGCTACAACATGTTCGTCTTTATGTGCCGCAAAAGTGGACCAGAAAACATGATACCTCTTGCAAACCAAATTGTCTGCGTGTCTTGTGCCCTGTGTGCCGACTGCAATGCACGTACAATCGGTACTCGGATTACCTTGATATATTTAATGATTGCCCTACTCTGTTTCACAAACTTGTCTGTGAGTTTGTATTGGCGTAACTGCCAACTTTTCTTATTCTGCATTTGTCTTTTATCCTTGAGTTCATGCACTTAAATGACTTTCATTCCGTAACTTCAACATAAGCTATCCTTTTGTTTTTTTGTATTCTGTATTTTATTTTGTATTTGAAAGATGTGTACATTATGTTTCGTGTGTTTCTGTTTCTGTGCGCCAGCACTAAGGCCGACCCCGGCTGTTCCTGGGCACGCAAATAAATGATTGATTGATTGATTGATTGATTGATTGAAGATTTCGAACGTTCAGAACAGATGCTTTAAGTAGACGACGCTCGTGCATTTGCAGAATACAATGTGCATATAATGAAAATTCCGATCGTCTTGATATATTCCAGAGCTCTTTGTCTTTGTTCTCTAATGAATTGAAAACTGTTGTAGCTTAAGTGCCTTTATGTCATTTATGTGTCGTATTTCTGTTCCGTATTTATTCTACGCAAATCATCATCTTGCCTTTTGTTTTTCGCTTTTCCTGATTTTGTGTTGCTTGAATTTCTGTCGGTTTAAGTGTCAGTGCTTGAAACGCTGAACTTCGTTTTTTCATTTTGAAACTTCCTAAGATCTTGTTACAAGACCTTTGTTTTATGTGTATAATCTATCTCCGTCATGTTCATTGAGTATTTGCTTGTGTATTTTTAATTTTTCACGTGCCCTCAACGTTTTGCTGGCCGGGTGTCATGACTTCTAACACTAGGCTTGCTTTTTTTTGCTGTTTTGCTTTCTGGTATCTCTGTAACTATTTTTACTTTATTGTTTCTTTCATATATATGGTTTTATGTGTTGTGTTGTCTTGATTTTAGTTTGTTTTTATGAATGCTTGTATATTGTGTACAAGTACCAAGACCCTAGGGTTGTTCCTAGGCACCAAAAATAAAGGTTGATTGATTGATTGATTGATTATATTATTATTATTATTATTATTATTATTATAGCCGCATGATGGCGCCCAGTAAGGACAAGTGCCTCCTCTGCTGCCTCGCTTTCTTCGGCAGGCAGGCGTTTTTTCGATGTTCTGCGTGTAAACGCCGTGCGCACGGAAAGTGCATTGTTCTTCCGGACGAGGAACTGCAGCGTTTGATCTCCGGTGAGCAGCCGTTCGTCTGCAATCTGTGTGTGGCTGCGGCGTCACCCGCTAGGCCTAGCGACCCCGCTGACCAAGCCAGCGAAGACGGTGAGCCAGCGAACATCCCGGCCAAACGAGTGGCGTCCCCTGTCGGAGCAAGCTTCAACCCTTCGGCGGACCTACGCGCAGAGGTAGCTGCGTTGAAGAATCTCCTGTCCGAAGCCTGCGCCAGCCTCTCTTTTCTCGGGGATGTTGTCACCGAGCTGCGCGAAGAGAACCGGCTTCTTCGACGGGACAACGTGGCTGGGCTTGCCCATCAGGCTGCAATCGTCGCTTCCCTGCGTGAGGAGGTTCGCTGCCTGCGAGGGGAGCTCGCGCGTCCCCCGCTTTCTCCGCCTGCTTCTCCGAAGCCTGCTAATCCTTTCATGCCGCCCGTGACGTCACCGCAGTCTGGTATCCCTACGAGGTCGTCGTTCGCCGAAGCCGCCGCCGGTGCAGCTGGTGAAGGTGCCCCCTTCCTGTCCTCTAACACCGCTTCGCCGTTCGTTGACCGCCCCAGCAGTGAACCTGCTACGGCCTTGTGCACTTTGGTTTCCCCTTCGGTCCACCCTCTGCCCCCGCCTCCTAGGTCCGAAACTGCGTTTAATGGCCCGCCGACGAACTTGCAGAAGAAAAGGAGCACTCCCCGCGTGGGTGCGTCGGAAGCTTCTCAGTTGGTTGTGGTACACCGACCACCGAGCTCCAGGGTCATCTTTGTTTCAAAACTGTCCGCTAGCACCACATCTGCTCAACTGTTGGCTCACTTGTCAACTGTGCAAGTTACGCCATTGTCTTGCAAACGCCTTAGGACCAAGTATGACTCATATTCTTCTTTTTGCGTAACTGTTAACGAGGAGTGTTATAGGCGCCTGAGCGACCCGTCTATGTGGCCAAAAGGCTGCCTTTTCAAGCCGTTTCAAGGCAAGGTCCACCCTGGTATGCTGCACAGCTCTGAAATAACTGAAAATGATCAGTAAGTACGAGAGTTTTGACATATACTATCAAAACACTAGAGGTCTACGAACTAAGTCCTCTGAATTTATTAGAAATATTGTATGCTCTACATTTTCTGCTGTTGTCATCACTGAAACCTGGCTTTCCGATGATATCTCGTCTTCCGACTATTTCCCTTCTAACTATCAAATCTTTAGAAGCGACAGAAAATTAACTGGACCTAAACAAAAAGGTGGCGGGGTTCTCGTTGCCGTTGATCATTCAGTGCATTGCATGCGGCGGGCTGACCTCGAGACCCTAGACGAATCAGTCTGGCTTGAGGTAGGCCTCACGAAGGGCGAGAAGCTACTCATCGGTGCATTCTATATATCCCCGGATGTATTACCTTCTGTATTTAATCGAACACTCACAACCATAGAAAATGTCTCAAATGCACACTCCAACCATAAGCTCATTATACTTGGAGACTTCAACACCCCAGGTATTCGCTGGAACAGTCTTTCCTTTGAGCACACAAACCATTATGCAGCGCATAAATACAGCATGCTATTAGATTTTCAATCGTTCACCTCCATGCAGCAGTTTTGCCGCATAGAAAACTCTTGTGGTAATGTTCTAGATGTGTGCTTCTCAAACTTAAAAAACGTACAAGTGTGTGCCTCCGAAACATCCCTTGTGCACCCCGACAAGTTTCACCCCCCTCTTATTGTCTCTGTCTCGGTCAGGACCCAGCATCGCTCTGGCGGTGTTGACAATTGTGCAGTCCCGCGATATGATTTCAAGCGTGGAGATTATGCTGGGCTGTATCACTTTTATTCATCTGCTGAATGGTCTAGTGTTTTGGATGTCAATGATGTTGACGAACAGGTTCGACGTTTCACTGAAATCGTCAGAAGGGGCATGGAAAAGTATATCCCTTCTTATAAGCCTGTTCCTTCCAAATTTCCCCACTGGTTTTCTAAAGAACTTCGAAGTTCGCTTAAACTTAAGGATAGCGCCCACAAAAAGGCCAAGCGTTCTGGGCTTGACAAGTGGAAAGCGGAGTTTAGTCGGTATCGCTCACTTTGTAAAATCCTCTACCGGCGTGACCACCAGCTCTGTATAGAATCATTAGAGGCTGCTGCGTCTCAGAAACCGGCTGAATTCTGGAGGTATGTACGCGGCCGTTCTAAGGCGTCTAAAGAACACGTTAGCCTGCTTAATTCCGATGGTGAAGAGGTTGAGGATGTTGCCACCAGTATTGCTCAGTACTTTCATTCTGTCTTTCAACTGCCAGATGGCAACGACGAACGCCTATCGTTTAATAACTCTAATTTTAACACACTTAGGTTCGATGAAAAAATTGTCAATGATAGCCTTCAACGGATGAAACCATCATTTTCCTGTGGTGCAGATGGCATTCCAGCAGCCCTCATGAAGGCTTACGGCAACATTTTTGTGCCTGTCTTAACTTCCATTTATAATAACTGCTTACTTTTAGGTAAATTTCCTTGTGCATGGAAGATCGCTCGAATTTTTCCAATATTTAAGTCTGGTGATAAGTCAGCCGTTTCTAACTATCGCCCGATCTCACTCCTTTGTGTCGCCTCAAAACTCTTTGAGTCAGCTCTGCACAAAGTTCTTGCTGCCTGCGTCAAGAACGTTGTGATACCAAATCAGCACGGCTTTTTCTCTGGTCGATCGCCGGTCACAAATCTTGCAAGCTTTATGACACAGGCTTCGGCTGCAGTTTGTGAAAACGGCCAGTTGGACGTTATTTATTTTGACCTCAGTAAGGCGTTTGATGTGGTGAACCATCAGTTATTAATTAACAAGCTTGCTAAGTCCGGTGTAGACGCAAGCCTTGTTGCCTTGTTGTCCAACTATCTCCTTGACCGGTCCTTTTATGTAGATGTTAACTACAAAAAGTCTAGTGTTTACCCTGCAACAAGTGGTGTACCCCAGGGTTCCGTGCTGGGTCCATTATTGTTTTCTGTCTTTATCAATGATGTTTCAACAGTGTTAACAAACTCTTCTTTTCTTCTCTATGCTGATGATGTCAAACTATTTAGGCACATTAGCTGTGTTCAGGACTGCTGTGCCTTGCAGAGGGATGTGTCGGAATTATCGGTCTGGTGCAGGAAAAACTGCCTAATTTTAAACCCCACTAAAACAAAGGTTGTCACCTACAGCCGGATAACCCACCGTCTGCTGTTTTCCTACAGTATTGAGGGAGCTCCTCTGCAAAGGGTTGATGAGATTAGGGACCTAGGGGTGCTTTTCGACAGTACCCTCTCTTTTTCTCCTCATATTAGGCTCATCACCCGGCGAGCACTCCGAAGCCTTGGAAATGTGTGTCGGATTACAAAGGAATTTTCTTCTCCAGATCCATTTCTAATGCTATACAATGCAATATGTATACCACAGTTAGAATATGCTTCTGTTGCCTGGAACGGCATCTCCAAATCTAGTAGTGAATTATTAGAACGTGTGCAGAAGAAGTTTTTATCCATATTTAAGCACCGTCATCACAATCAGAGTTTTCATCCTGATTCTGACTTACCCATAGTCCCTTCCATCCCTTCCTTGAACTGCAGACGTATGCGTGCAGACCTTACAATTCTCCACAAAATTGTTCATGGTGACCTTTCTTGCGCAGACCTGCTTAACTGTTAAGAGTTTATTGTACCACAAAGGCCCACCAGGTCGCATCGCCCGTTCTTGACCGCTGCGCGCAACTCCAATCATTCTCCTGTGCGCAGAATACAGAATTGTTACAACCGCTTCTTATGAACGCCTTGACATCTTTCAGAAATCCTTTACAATTTACCGTACAGCGCTGTTGAATACAGTATGTTAAACAGCTATGATATGTCTGTCGCTCTTTTTTTTTCTCTCTTTTTTTTTTCTGGAATTTGGTTTCTCTGCGGTTGTGTCTATCCAACTGATAGTTGCCTATTTTTGAAACTGTTTACTGTCATTTGTTCATATTATCATTTGTCTCTACACTCCGTTGTTTTTGTTGTATTACTGTCAAACTTTGTTGCTCTGCCTGTCGTGTGGCCTTCACGACAGGCAGAGCAACATAGGCATCTTCTTTTATTATTTTTCACCTGTACCCAGGCTCCGCCTGTGTTATATTTGTCATTTTAACTACTTCAATTTGTGTGTCTTGTCGCTTGTTTGTTTCTTGCTATATGTTTCTTGTATTTTGTTTTCATGAAACTACCCGTGCGCCAGCACTCAGGCCTCTGGCTGTTCCTGGGCACGTAAATAAACATGATTCATTGATTGATTGATTGATTATTATTATTATTAATATTTTTATTATTGTTATTATTCTCGGGCCACTTCTCTTCTCAATCTTTATAAATGATGTCGCGACAATATTTAATGATTGTAATTTTCTTTTATATGCCGATGATGTAAAAATATTTAAATCTGTTTCCAACTCTGCAAGCTGTTCCGCTCTCCAGAGAGCAATCTCGTCCTTCTCGCATTGGTGCTCATGCAACAAACTCCTCATTAATACATCTAAAACTAAGGTAATGACATACACAAGAAAGACTGACAACATCTTGTTTCCCTATAACATCAACGGTGAATTACTCCCACGTGTGGCCGAGGTTAATGACCTAGGCGTCACTTTCGACAGTAAACTGAGCTTCTCTCCACATATTCAGGTAATTACTCGTAGAGCTCTTCGATCGCTTGGCGTTGTCTGTCGCGTGTCCAAGGAGTTCAAGGAGCCGATTTCTCTTCTCAAGCTCTACACAACTATATGTCGTCCTCAGCTTGAATATGCATCTGTTGTCTGGAACAGCACGAGTAAAACAAACCGTAAGCTTGTAGAAAGAGTCCAAAATAAGTTCATATCTATCTTCAACCATCGCTTTGGCGATAGTAGTAATTATAACCCTGGATCGCCCTCTTCATTGACGCTACCATGCTTAACTTCCAGGCGGAACAAGGCTGATATTCTCTTCCTCTTTAAAATTATGCACGGCATAGTGTCTTGTGGTGAGCTGCTACAACATGTTCGTCTTTATGTGCCGCAAAAGTGGACCAGGAAACATGATACCTTTTGCAACTCCAATTGTCTGCGTGTCTTGTGCCCTGTGTGCCGACTGCAATGCACGTACAATCGGTACTCGGATTACCTTGATATATTTAATGATTGTCCTACTCTGTTTCGCAAACATGTCTGTGAGTTTGTATTGGCGTAACTGCCAACTTTTCTTATTCTGCATTTGTCTTTTATCCTTGAGTTCATGCACTTAAATGACTTTCATTCCGTAACTTCAACATAAGCTATCCTTTCGTTTTTTTTTTTTGTATTTTGTATTTTATTTTGTATTTCAAAGATGTGTACATTATGTTTCGTGTGTTTCTTTTTCCGTGCGCCAGCACAAAGGCCCCCCCCGGCTGTTCCTGGGCACGCAAATAAATGATTGATTGATTGATTGATTGATTATTATTATTATTATTATTTTTATTATTGTTATTATTATTATTATTATTATTATTATTATTATTAATATTATTAACTTTGTTCTCTGCCTGTCGTGTGGCCTTTACGACAGGCAGAGCAACATAGGCATCTTCTTTTTTTATTTTTTACCTGTACTCAGGCTCCGCCTGTTCTTTATTTCTGTCATTTTCACTACTTCAATTTCTGTGTGTCTTGTCGCTTGTTTGTTTCTTGCTATATGTTTCTTGTATTTTGTTTTCATGTAACTACCCGTGCGCCAGCACTCAGGCCTCTGGCTGTTCCTGGGCACGTAAATAAACATGATTGATTGATTGATTGACTGATTATTATTATTATTATTATTATTATTATTATTATTATTATTATTCTGTGCATTCTTTCTGCGCCTGTGCTTGACTGTCTCCCTCCTACTGTTGAGAAGAAGCGTCGAAGCCGGGCATGTGTAGGTGCATCGGACACATGTGGACTGGTAGTCGTTCCGCAGCCGAAGCGCCCCAAAGCAATGTTCGTTTCAAAGCTTTCCCCATCCACCACCTCTGCTAGCCTTAATGCCCATCTGTTAACCTTAGGTGTCTCGCCCTTGAACTGCCGACGACTGAAAACTAAATTTGAAACGTACGCATCCTTTTATATTTCCGTCAGTGAAGAGCTTTTCGAGCGCTTGACTGACCCCGCTGTTTGGCCGAAAGACTGCCTCTTTAAGGAGTTTCGAGGCATGTTTCGCGAAGGCATGCTTCACAGCTCTGAGCGCAACACATCAGAAAAAGAATAATGACTAGTTTAGATGTTTTTTATCAGAACGTGCGAGGTCTTCGAACTAAGGCGACTGAATTTTTTGGTAATGTTCTGGCTTCTTGCTTTCCGTTAATAGCTATATCTGAAACTTGGTTGTGCCCTGATATTCTATCCAATGACTATTTTCCTCAAAATTACTATGTATACCGTAATGATCGTGCCTTAACTGGATGCAAACAAAAGGGGGGCGGGGTACTTCTCGCAGTTAACAAATCTCTCCCGTGTGTGCTACGTAGCGATATTGAAAACGCAGGTGAGTCTTTATGGGTCGAAATTCATATCTCTAAAACTGAAAAACTTCTAGTTGGTGTTTTTTACGTTCCTCCTGATGTAGTTCCTGACGCGTTCAATAAGTTAGTCTCCTCCATTGAACAGGTGCTCACTACTCATTGCGACCTCAAGGTCCTCCTCCTTGGAGATTTTAATGCTCCTGGCGTTCAGTGGAGCCACCTCACCTGTTCCCACTAAAACCACCACTTTCAACAAAAGGGTAATAGGTTACTAGATTTTTCGTCTTTCACTTCCATGGCACAGCGTAATCACATAAAAAACTGCAGTGGAAACATTCTGGACCTGTGCTTTTCAAACTTCGATGGCGTTAATGTGTCGCACTCTGATTGTGCTTTAGTAATACCCGACAAATATCATCCTCCTCTTTCTATTTCCTGTTGCCTTCCTACAATGCTCCACCGTTCTGTAATTTCAAGCAATGCGCAACCTCGCTACGCTTTCGCCCGGGGAGATTACGTTGGGCTGTATGGCTACTTTTCTGCTGCCCCTTGGTCAACAGTCATTGACCACTCTGATGTCAATGAACAAGTTGACCGTTTTACTGAGATTGTGCTTTTGGGTATGAAGAAATACATCCCGCAATATTTACCAAAGAAGTTCAAGTTCCCACACTGGTTTTCTTCTGAATTGCGGGATGCCCTGAAACTCAAAGAACGCGCGCACAGAAAGATGAAGCGCTCTGGTGCGAATCAGTTCGTTCAGGAGTTCCGGCGCCTACGTGCCCTATGCAAAATATTGCACAAACGTGATCATGCTTTGTACCTGGCGTCAGTTGAAGCTAAAGCAACTCATCAGCCGGGAGCCTTCTGGAAGTACATTCATTCTAGATCTAGTACAACGAAAGAATCTATTCGTCTACTGGATTCCAACTGCGATGAGGTTGCAGATGCGGCCGACTGCTTTGCTCGTCAGTTTTCTTCTTTGTTTGGGCTTAGCGGTGGTAGTGATGACGGCAGCGTCTCTTGTCACCAGGACGGTTACTCCGCTTGTTTCCAATTGGATGAGAACGTCGTGCGGGCCAGCATCAAGCGGCTAAAGCCCTCGTTTTCTTCTGGGCCAGATGGTATTCCTGCTGCAATTCTAAAAACGTATGCAAATATATTTGTTCCTGTGTTCACCTCAATATTTAATAACTGTCTCCGGTCTGGCACGTTCCCTCGATCATGGAAAATCTGTCGTGTATTCCCTGTTTTCAAGTCAGGCCCAAAAACTGACCCCATGAACTATAGGCCAGTGTCGCTTCTTTGTTCTGCCTCTAAAATATTCGAGTTATCTCTTCATAAGGTCTTGTCTTTCTCACTTCAACACGTCCTCATTCCTAATCAACATGGCTTCATGCGTGGTCGCTCAACTTCCACAAACCTCGCATGCTTCATGGAGCAGGCTGTCCCAGCAGTCATTGGTAGAAGCCAGCTTGATGCGGTCTACTGTGACATGAGCAAGGCCTTTGATGTAGTCAACCACCAGTTATTGCTTGCCAAGCTCATTCTGTTAGATGTTCACGCTTCCTTAGTGGGTCTTATACGTTGCTATCTCCAGGAGCGATATTGCTATGTAAGTGTTAATGGTCAAACATCATTTAGGTACAAAGCAACCAGTGGTGTACCCCAGGGCTCCGTTCTGGGCCCCCTTCTTTTTTCCATTTTCATAAACGATGTTGCTTCTGCCATTAAAAATTCTTCTTTTTTGTTGTATGCTGATGATGTGAAAATCTTTAGAGAAGTGCGTAATGTTCAGGACTGTAATTCTCTTCAGGCTGATATCGTGTCATCCATCGTTGGTGCACCAAAAACGACTTAATTTTGAACCCCTCAAAAACGAAAGTTGTTTCCTCTAGTAGGAAAACTCAACAGCTGCAATACTCCTATAAAATAGCGAGCACTGCACTGCCGAGGGTGACCGAAATTCGGGACTTGGGAGTACTATTTGATTCTTCTCTGACTTTCTCTTCCCACGTTACACAAATTACTGGACGCTCTCTTCGATGTCTGGGTGCTGTCTGCAGGTATTCTAGAGAGTTTAAAAGTCCTCTTCCTTTCTTAAAGTTGTATTCGGCTCTGTGCTTACCTCTTCTCGAATACGGTTCTGTTGTTTGGAATGGAACTTGCAAGTCCAATAGTGACCGCATCGAAAGGGTTCAAAATAAGTTCCTTTCTATCTTTAGGCACCGTTTTCGTCATGTACAAGAAGACGCAAACGGCAGCATGTCTTGTCTCAAACGTATTCCTTCCCTTTGGTGTCGACGAATGAGAGCTGACATTATCTTTCTTTATAAACTTCTTCATGGTGATATTTTGTGTGATGACTTGGTTGCACTTATCAATGTCAACTTGCCGAACAAACTTTTCCGAAGATTTCGAACTTTCAGAACAGATGCTTTAAGTAAACGATGCTCGTCCATCTGCAGAATACAATGTGCATATAATGAATATTCCGATCGTCTTGATATATTCCAGAGCTCTTTGTCTTTGTTCTCTAATGAATTGAAAACTGTTGTAGCTTAAGTGCCTTTATGTCATTTATGAGCTGTATTTCTGTTCCGTATTTATTTTATGCAAATCATCATCTTGCTTGTTTGTTTTTCACTTTTCCTGATTTTGTGTTGCCTGAATTTCTGTCGGTTTAGGTGTCAGTGCTTGTGACGCTGAACTTCGTTTTTCCATTTTGAAACTTCCTAACATTTTGTTACAAAACCTTTGTTTTATGTGTATAATCTATCTCCGTCATGTGCATTGAGTATTTGCTTGTGTATTTTCAATTTTTCACGTGCCTTCAACGTTTTGCTGGAAGGGTGCCATGGCTTCTAACACTAGGCTTCCTTTTTTTTTGCTGTTTTGCTTTCTGGGATCTCTGTAACTATTTTTATCTTATTGTTTCTTTCATATATATGTTTTTCTGTGTTGTGTTGTCTTGATTTTAGTTTGTTTTTATGAATGCTTGTATATGGTGTACCAGTACCAAGACCCTAGGGTTGTTCCTGGGCACCAAAAATAAAGATTGATTGATTGATTGATTGATTATTATTATTATTATTATATTAATATTATAATATTTTTAATATTAATACTATTATTAATAATATTCGCCTCCTATGTCCGACACTGCGTTTAATGACCCGCCGATGAACTTGCAGAAGATAAGGAGCCCTCCCCGCGTGGGTGCGTCGGAAGCTTCTCAGTTGGTTGTGGTACACCGACCACCGAGCTCCAGGGCCATCTTCGTTTCAAAACTGTTCGCTAACACCACATCTGCTCAACTGTTGGCCCACTTGTCAACTGTGCAAGTTACGCCATTGTCGTGCAAACGCCTTAGGACGAAGTACGACTCCTATTCTTCTTTTTGCGTAACTGTTATCGTGGAGTGTTTTAGGCGCCTGAGCGACCCGTCTATGTGGCCAAAAGGCTGCCTTTTCAAGCCGTTCCAAGGCAAGGTCCACCCTGGTATGCTGCACAGCTCTGAAATAACTGAAAATGATCAGTAAGTACGAGAGTCTCGACATATACTATCAAAACACTCGAGGTCTACGAACTAAGTCCTCTGAATTTATTAGAATTAATGTATGCTCTAAATTTTCTGCTGTTGTCATTACTGAAACCTGGCTTTCCGATGATATCTCGTCTTCCAACTATTTCCCTTCTAACTATAAACTCTCTAGAAGCGACACAAAATTAAATGGACCTAAACAAAAAGGTGGCGGGGTTCTCGCTGCCGTTGATCATTCAGTGCAGTGCATGCGGCGTGCCGACCTCGAGACCCTCGACGAATCAGTCTGGCTTGAGGTAGGCCTCACGAAGGGCGAGAAGCTGCTTATCGGTGCATTTTATATATCCCCGGATGTATTACCTTCTGAATTTATTCGAACACTCACATCCATAGAAAATGTCTCAAATGCACACTCCAACCATAAGCTCATTATACTTGGAGACTTCAACACCCCAGATATTCGCTAGAACAGTCTTTCCTTTGAGCACAAAAACCCTTATGTAGCGCAGAAATGCAGCATACTATTAGATTTTCAATCGTTCACCTCCATGCAGAAGTTTTGCCGCATAGAAAACTCTTGTGGTAATGTTCTAGATGTGTGCTTCTCAAACTTGAAAAACGTACAAGTGTGTGCCTCCGAAATATCCCTTGTGCACCCCGACAAGTTTCACCCCCCTTTATTGTCTCTGTCTCGGTCGCGACCCAGCATCGCTCTGGCGGTGTTGACAATTGCGCAGTCCCGCGATATGCTTTCAAGCGTGGAGATTATGTTAGGCTCTATCACTTTTATTCATCTGCTGAATGGTCTGGTGTTTTGGATGTCAATGATGTTGACGAACAGGTTCGACGTTTTACCGAAATCGTCAGAAGTGGCATGAAAAAATATATCCCTTGTTATAAGCCTGTTCCTTCCAAATTTCCCCACTGGTTTTCTAATGAACTTCGAAGTTCGCTGAAACCTAAAGACAGCGCCCGCAAAAAGGCCAAGCGTTTTGGGCTTGACAAGTGGAAAGCGGAGTTTAGTCGATATCGCTCACTTTGTAAAATCCTCTACCGGTGTGACAGCCAGCTCTATAGAATCGTTAGAGGCTGCTGCGTCTCAGAAACCGGCTGAATTCTGGAGGTATGTACGCGGCCGTTCTAAGGCATCTAAAGAACACGTTAGCCTGCTTAATTCCACTGGTGAAGAGGTTGAGGATGTTGCCACCAGTTTTGCTCAGTACTTTCATTCTGTCTTTCAAATGCCAGATGGCAACGACGAACGCCTATCGTTTATTAACTCTAATTTTAACACAGTTATGTTTGATGAAAAAATTGTCAATTATAGCCTTCAACGGATGAAAATCTCATTTTCCTGCGGTGAAGATGGAATTCCAGCAGCCCTCATGAAGGCTTACGGCAACATTTTTGTGCCTGTCTTAACTTCCATTTATAATAACTGCTTACTTTTAGGTAAATTTTCTCGTGCATGGTAGATCGCTCGAATTTTTCTAATATTTAAGTCTGGTGATAAGTCAGCCGTTTCTAACTATCGCCCGATCTCACTCCTTTGTGTCGCCTCAAAACTCTTTGAGTCAGCTCTGCACAAAGTTATTGCTGCCTGCGCCAAGAACGTTGTGATACCAAATCAGCACGGCTTTTTCTCGGGTCGATCGACGGTAACAAATCTTGCAAGCTTTATGACACAGGCTTCGGCTGCAGTTTGTGAAAACGGCCAGTTGGACGTTATTTATTTTGACCTCAGTAAGCCGTTTGATGTTGTGAACCATCAGTTATTAATTAACAAGCTTGCTAAGTCCGGTGTAGACGCAAGCCTTGTTGCCTTGTTGTCCAACTATCTCCTTGACCGGTCCTTTTATGTAGATGTTAACTGCAAAAAGTCTAGTGTTTACCCTGCAACAAGTGGTGTACCCCAGGGGTCCGTGCTGGGTCCATTATTTTTTTCTGTCCTTATCAATGATGTGTCAACAGTGTTAACAAACTCCTCTTTTCTTCTCTATGCTGATGATGTCAAACTATTGAGGCACATTAGCGGTGTTCAGGACTGCTGTGCCTTGCAGAGGGATGTGTCGGAATTATCGGTCTGGTGCAGGAAAAACTGCCTAATTTTAAACCCCACTAAAACAAAGGTTATCACCTACAGCCGGAAAACCCACCGTCTGCCGTTTTCCTACAGTATTGAGGGAGCTCCTCTGCAAAGGGTTAAAGAGATTAGGGATCTAGGGGTGCTTTTCGACAGTACCCTCTCTTTTTCTCCTCATATTAGGCTCATCACCCGGCGAGCACTCCGAAGCCTTAGAAATGTGTGTCAGATTACGAAGAAATTTTCTTCTCCAGATCCATTTCTAATGCTATACAATGCTATATGTATACCACAGTTAGAATATGCTTTTGTTGCCTGGAACGGCATCTCTACATCTAGTAGTGAATTAATAGAACGTGTGCAGAAGAAGTTTTTATCCATATTTAAGCACCGTCATCACAATCACAGTTTTTAGCCTGATTCTGACTTACCCATAGTCCCTTCCATCCCTTCCTTGAACTGCAGACGTATGCGTGCAGACCTTACAATTCTCCACAAAATTGTTCATGGTGACCTTTCTTGCGCAGACCTGCTTAACTGTTAAGAGTTTATTGTACCACAAAGGCCCACCAGGTCGCATCGCCCGTTCTTGACCGCTGCGCGCAACTCCAATCATTCTCCTGTGCGCAGAATACAGAATTGTTACAACCGCTTTTTTGAACGCCTTGACATCTTTCAGAAATCCTTTACAATTTACCGTACAGCGGTATTGAATACAGTATGTTAACAGCTATGATATATGTCTGTCGTTCTTTTTTTCTGGAATTTGGTTTCTCTGCGGTTGTCTATCCAACTGATAGGTACCTATTTTTGAAACTGTTAACTGTCATTTGTTCGTTCTATCATTTGTCTTTACACTCTTGCCGTTGTTTTTGGTGTATTACTGTCAAACTTTGTTGCTCTGCCTGTCGTGTGGCCTTTACGACAGGCAGACCAACATAGGTATCTTTTTTTTTTTTAACCTGTGCCCAGGCTCCGCCGGTACTTTATTTCTGTCATCTTCACTACTTCAACTTTTGTGTGTCTTGTCGCTTGTTTGTTTCTTGCTATATGTTTCTTGTATTTTGTTTTTCATGTAACTACCCGTGCGCCAGCACTCCGGCCTCTGGCTGTTCCTGGGCACGTAAATAAACATGATTGATTGATTGATTGATTGATTGATTGATTGATTATTATTTTTATTGTTTTGACACTGTTTACTTCTCTGCTTGTTGTGTATTCATTACAATAAGCTGAGCCACAAAGGCATCTTCTTTTTTCTTTTTTACCTGTACCCAGGCTTCGCCTGTGCTTTATTTCTGTAATTTTCGCTACTTCAATTTGTGCGTGTCTTGTCGCTTATTCGTTTCTTGCAATATGTTTCTTGTATTTTCTTTTCATGTACCTATTCTTGCGCCAGCACTCAGGCCGCTGGCTGTTCCTGGGCACGTAAATAAACATGATTGATTACTAATAACATTCAATTAGTTAATCGTTAAAATAATGTGCCCAGAAACAGCGGAGGGCCTTTTTGCATGCGCACAAAAAAAGAAGAAAAACAGACAATGTAAGATGCCCACACCTAACAGCCAATGCAATTAAATGACAGCGATACTGACACACGCACACAACAATTACACACTGCGTACACCAGAATATACATGCACCCAGAGAAAACATGAACACACACATTCACACAAAAACAAGTACAGTTACTTGCAGTAAGGTGTGTGACATCACGCCAGTGGTCGTCCTACACAGACAAATTCAATATATACATAAATGTTACCAACGTTTAGTTGCACGGAAACGGAGTGAATCAAGATAGCCTATATGGAATAAATTTACATGTAAAGAAAACCAGACATGGATTAGAGGTAATATATAAAAGAGTGTCTTGTGTTGTCATCACTTCATGCTGAAGTGACCGCGTGCGAACAGAGGATAATAAATGTCACTTACATCACAAGTTCACAGACATGTTTGCGGAACTGTCTCGGAGAATTATTATATGTCTAAATATTCCTTGTACTGATTGTACGTACACTGGAGGCCAAACATGGGGTTTACGTCATGCAGACAGCTCGGAATAAAAAATGTGTCGTGTCTTCTGGTGGACTTTCGCAGCACCTGGAATGCAACATGTTGCAGCATTTTAGCACAAGACACTGGCCCGTGAATGACTTTTAAAAGGAAAAGAAAATCAGCCTAAATACGTCTGGATTGTTTATCACTCTAGCATCGGTACACAGAATGACCCAAAATTGTTACGGCTAGCAAAGCGGTAATAATCAATCAATCAATCAATCAATCAATAAATAAATCAATCAACCTTTGTTTCCAGTTTTAGGAACAACCCTAGGGTCTTGGCCCTGGATTACTATGTCAAAAACTTTCATAAAAAACTAATATCAAGACGACACAACAAACAAAACCATATGTATAACAGAAACAATAAAGTAAAAAGAGTTACAAAAATGTCAGAAATCAAAGCAGCAAAAAAAAACAGAAAAGTATTACCGGAACCATTGTATTGCAAGCCATGACACTCGGACAAAGAAACGTTCAGGCCACGTGAAAAATAGGACATATACAAGCAAATACACAATGAACATGATTGAAATAGATAATACGCATAAACAAGTAGGTTTTGTAACAAAATATTGGGAAGCTTCAAAATAAAAAAAAAGTTCAGCGTTACAAGCACGGACAATCAAACTTATACAAATTCAAGCAACACAAAACCAGAAAAAGTGAAAAACAAACTAGCAAGAACGAGATTCGATAAAAAAAATAAGGCTTATAAATTAGGATTGACATAAAGGCACTTAGGCTACAACAATTTTCAAGTCATTAGAGAACAAGGAAAAAGAGATCTCGAATATATCACGACGATCGGAATATTCATTATATGCACATTGTATTCTCCATTTGGACGAGCGCCGTCTTTAAAGAATGTGTTCTGAAAGTTCGAGATGTTCGGAAAAGTTTGTTCGGCAAGTTCACATGGATAAGTGTAACCAAGTCGTCACACAAAATATTCCCATAAAGAAGTTTATAACGAAAGATAATATTAGCTCGCAGACGTCGACACCGAAAGGAAGGAAGACTTTTCAGAAAAGGCACACTGCCGTTACCGTCGTTTTGCACATGACGGAAGCGGTGCTTAAAAATAAAGAGGAACTTATTTTGAACTCTTTCGATACGGTCACTATTGGACTTGGAAGTTCCATTCCAAACAACAGAGCCGTATTCGAGAAGAGGTAAGCAGAGAGCCGAATACAACTTTAAGAAAGGAAGAGGACCTTTAAACTCTCTAGAATACCTGCAAACAGCACCCAGACATCGAAGAGAGCGACGGGTAATTTGTGAATGTGGGAAGAAAAAGTCACAGAACAAGCAAACAGTACTCCAAAGTCCCGAATTTCGGTCACCGTCGCCAGTGCAGTGCTTGAAAGATTCTAAGAGTATTGCAGCTGTTACGTTTTCCGACTATAGGAGACAACTTTTGTTTTTGAGGCGTTCAAAAGTAGTTCGTTTTTGGTGCACCGAGAAAGGAATGACATGATATCACCCTGAAGAGAATTACAGTTCTGAACATTACTCACTTCTCTAAAGATTTTCATATCATCAGCATCCAACAAAAAAGAAGAATTTTGAATGGCAGAATAACATCGTAATGAAAATGGAAAAATGAAAGGGACCCCGAACGGAGCTTTGTGGTACGCCACTGGTTGCTTTGTACCTAAATGATGTTTGACCGTTAACACTTACATAGCATTATCGCTCCTGTAGCTTGCAATGTATAAGGCCCACCAAAGAACCGTGTACATATAATAAAATGAGCTGGGCAAACAGTAACGAGTGGTTCACTACGTCGAAAGACTTGCTCGTGTCACAGTAGAAAACATCAAGCTGGCTTCTACCAACGATAGCTGAGACAGCCTGCTCCATGAAGCACGCGAGGTTTGTGGAAGTTGAACTACGCATAAAGCCATGTTGATTAGGAATGCGGACGTGTTTAAGTGACAAAGACAAGACTGTATACAGATATAACTCGAATATTTTAGAGGAAGAAGAAAGCGAGACTGGCTTATATATTATGGCGTAAGTTTTCGGGCCTGACTTGAAAACAGGGAATACACGTGAGATTTTCAATGAGCGAGGGAACGTACCAGGCCGGAGACAATTATTAAATACTGAAGCGAACATAGGAGCAAATATATTTTCATATGTTTTTAGAATGGAAGCAGGAATACTATATATACCACAAGAAAGTAATGGCTTAACCCGCTTGACGCTGGTCCGCACGCTGTTCTCAACCAGTTGGAAACAACCGGAGTTATCGTCCTGGTGACAAGAGACGCAGCCGCCATCACTATTACAGGAACGCCCCCCAAAATGAGGAAAACTGACGAGCAAAAGCAGTCGGCCATTTCGGCAACCTCATTGCTGCTGGAATCTAGTAGGCGAATAAGTTCTATAGTTGTACTAGATCTAGAATGAATGTGCTTGCAGAAGGCTCCCAGTTGATGAGTTGCTTTAACTTCTACCGACGCCAGCTGTGAAGTTTGATCACGTTTGTGAAATATTTTACATAGGGCGAGTAGGCCACATAATTCCTGAGCAAATTGGTTGGTACCAGAGCTCATCATCTTTCTGTGCGCACAATCTTTGAATTCCTGAGCAAATTGGTTGGTACAAGAGCACGTCATCTTTCTGTGCGCACTATCTTCGAATTAATTCGTTTTTGGCGCACCAACAATGAAATGACACGATATCAGCCTGTAGATAATTACAGTCATAAACATTAGGCACTTCTCTAAAAATGTTTATATCATCAGCATACAACAAGAAAGAAGAATTTTGAATGGTAGAAGCAACATTGTAATAAAAATGAAAAAAGGGGTCTCAGAACCGACTCCTGGGGTACACTACTGGTTGCTCTGTACCTAAATGATGTTTGACCGTTAACACTTGCATAGCAATATCGCTCCTAAAGATAGCAACGTGTAAGACCCACCAAAAAAGCGTGAACATATAACAGAATGAGCTTGGCAAGCAATACCGAGTTGGTGACTACATCAAAGGCATTGCTGATGTCATAGTACACCACATTAAGCTGGCTTCTACCAACGATTGCTGGGGCAGCCTCTTCATGAAGCACGCGAGGTTTGTGGAAGTTGAGCGACCACGCTTGAAGCCTTGTTGATTAGGAATGAGGAGGTGTTTAAGTGAGAAAGAAAAGACCGTCTGACGAGATAACTGGAAAATTCTAGAGGCAGAACAAAGGAGCGAGGCTGGCCTATAGTTCATGGGGTCAGTTTTTGGGCTGACTTGAAAACAGGAAATACACGAGAGATTTTCCATGAGCGAGGGTACGTGCCAGACCGGAGACAGTTATTAAATATTGAGGTGAACACAGGAACGAATATATTTGCATATGTTTTTGAAGTGCAGCAGGAATACCATCTGGCCCAGAAAAAAACGAAAGTTTTAGCCGCTTGATGCTGGTCCGCACGATGTTCTCAACCAGTTGGAAACAACCGGAGTTACCACCCTGGTGACAAGGGACGCTGCCGTCATCACTACCACCGCTAAGAACAAAAAAAGAAGAAAACTGGCGAGCAAAGCAGTCGGCCGCATCTGCAATCTCATCGCCGCTGGAATCTTGTACACGAATATATTCTTTCGTTGCACTACATCTAGAATAAATAAACTTCCACAAGGCTCCCGGCTGATGAGTTGCTTTAGCTTCTACTGACGTCGGCTACAAAGCATGATCACGCTTGTGCCATATTTTGCATAGGGCACGTAGGCGCCGGAATTCCTGGGCGAACTGACTCGCACCAGAGCGCTTCATCTTTCTGTGCGCACGTTCTTTGCGTTTGAAGGCATCCCGAAATTCAGAAAAAAACCAGTATGGGAACTTCTTCTTCTTTGGTAAATATTGCGGGATGTATATCGTCATACCCAAAAGCACAATATCCATAAAACGGTCAACTTGTTCATTGATATCAGAGTGGTCAATGACTGTCGAACAAAGGGCAGCAGAAAAGTAGCCTTATAGCACAACGTAATCTTCCCGGGCGAAAGCGAAGCGAGGTTGCGTGTTTCTGGAACTTAGGGAAAGCTGGCGAATTGTAGGAAGAGGAGGATGACATTTGTCGGGTATTACTCCCCCATCAAAAAAATTGTCGTGGATTACTCTCCTAGCAAAGAATTCCTTAGGTATTACTGTCCTACCAAAAAAACCAGCAATCGTTTATTGATGGTGCTGCTGAGCCCTCAGTGCCTTTTTACTCTGTTTTCCCAGTCTACTGATGTTGTTGGCCAACTAGTATTACTCTCTGGAAATGTGGAAACGAACCCAGGGCCTAAAACGCGACAAAACGGACAGTGCGAATCTGACGACGACGTAAACTATATAATAACCAAGCTCGAAAAAGGTCAAACCACTATTTCGGCTGAACTGAAAAATATAAATGCCAGGCTTACCACAACTGAACAAACCATATCCGACCTAGACGCTCGAATTTCTAAAACGGAATCTGAGTGTTCTAGATTGCCTTCTATTAGTACAGACATTAAAAATCTACAATCTACCGCAAACAAATGAGCAAAGGCGTTTTCAAACATCACTGATAGACTAAACGATGCAGAAGATATATCCCGCCGCAACAATATAATATTCTTTCGCTTCGAAGCAAGCGACTCCGAAACGTGGAGTGACAGTGAAAAACGTATCACATATTTGTAGCCAGCATCTCGGGGTAGCTCTTGAGCCTCATGAAATAGAAAGAGTGAACTGCATCGGAAAGCCTCAAGATAAAAAAAGACAAATAATTGTTAAACTCACGAATTCCAAAACGAAGAAAATGGTGTTAGCTGAAGGCGTCAAATTTAAAGATACGCCCTACAGCGTTGGTGAGGACTTTTGCAGTGCTACACGTTTCATACGTAAAGAGCTGCTTCAATGTACGCGCCAGAACAACGCCCCTTTCAAACTGCGTCACAAAAAACTACTGATTGAAAAAAACATTCTTGTCCGATATGAACACCAGACAAGTAAAGGAGACAGTATCGTCTACGCAATAGCTGCCACCTAATCAGGCGAGAAGAAAGAAGTCATCTCAAGCGCATCAAATCCTAAGCTACACTCGCCAGTCCGTGCAAATTCTTGTTCGTCCTTTTCTATTCTCTACACTAACATTCGAAGCATAATGCCCAAACGCGATGAGATAACTGACCTAATACGGACTTCGAAATGCGACATCGTCATGCTGACTGAGACCCGGTTATCCCCCGCTATTATCGACTCAGAAATCTTTCCAACGCTGCCGAACTTTCTGGTCTACCGACATGACCGAATACTGCAACGTGGGGAGGGTGTGTTAATAGGAGTAAATAGATGTGTCCGTCACTAAAATTGATATAAGCTGCCCCCTTGAAACCCTCTGGATATCGTGCGAAAGCTCTCTAGGAGCTACAATATTTGGTGGGTGTTACTGCCCCCCTAAGCCATATTACGATTTCCCCACCTATCTTAACGACGCTCTTGACCACCTACACAAAAATTTTCCAAAAGGTAGCTTCATTCTCCTAGGTGACTTCAACTATCCAAACAATATTTGGCAAGATAACGGCACCACCTGTTCACATTAGGAATGTAATAAATTTCTAAACTGCTTGGAAAACTATCTGCTAACTCAAGTGATCACACAGGCTACCAGAGAAACAGCAATCACATCCAACGTTCGGGACCTATTACTGTTGCCGGACCCAAGCAGCCTGCAATCAGTCTTATACCTGCAGGAGTTAAGTGACCAGAAAGTTATTCTAGCAACATTTACAACGAACCTTATAATTGAGAAATCCCGAAACAAACAAATCAAACTCTATGATTGGGGCAATTAAAATGCTATGAACATGGCACTGGATTAGTTCTACCGCTCTTTCAAAGAAGGATTCGGTGACCGATCTGTACATGAGAACTGGCATCTCTTTCCATTTAAAATAATCGAACTGAGTGAAATATTTATACCAAGAATCACAATCAAAGAAAAACCATCAGCCCCTTGGTTCACTAAAACAAATAAAAGAATGATAGGTAAAAAAAAACGCCTGTTTAAAACAGCAAGATAGAAAAACCAGAAGCCAGCATGGGAAGCCTACCACAAGGTGGAAATGGAAGTAAAACAACCATTAGCACTGCCAAATATTAGTTTTTTTTGCATCAGCTTACCTAACATGCTGAAGAATAATCCCAAGCAGTATTGGCGAACCATATTCCATCCACTTCTTCATTAATTTTATCCGTCAATTCAGACGAAACGCTTGGCGATAAAGATTGCGCAAACGTACTTATTGACGGATTCTGTTCCGTGTTTACGAAAGAGCGCACCACTACCTTACAAGCAGACCACATTGACATTCTGAATAGTATGCCCCCCATTACATTTGACACCAACGGAATCACCTACCTGATGAAAAGCGTGAAGACTTCTTCAGCAGCGAGGCCCGATAACATCGTATCAAAAATACTTAAAAACACAATGGATATGACAACCGCATTATTGACAATGCTGTTCTCCCAATCACTATCATCTGGCCATACACCTTGGGAATGGAAACTCAGAAAAATTGTCCCAATCTTTAAAAGTGGCAACAAATCATCGCCACGTTACAATCGTCCAATATCACTAACAAGCATTCCCTCATAGATTATGAAACATATTATTTTTTCAAATGTGATAAATCACCTGGAAAACAACAACTTCATACATCAGTCACAGCACGGCTTCCGGAAAGGATGGTCGTGTGGAACACAGCTCGCTACATTCCTTCATGATTTGCACACAAACCTTGATAATAACATTCAAGCCGACGCATTATTTTCGGACATCGAAAAGGCATTTCATAAAGTTTCTCATCAGTGTTTGATGCATAAATTATAACAGCTGAACCGTGATTCATTTGTATTAGCCTGAATATGTACCTTTCTTACTCATAGAACACAATACGTAGTCGTAAACAACAGTGCTTCCAATACTACCAAAGTGGTCTCTTGAGTGCCACAAGGCACTATACTCCGACCACTTCTGTTCCTTATATATATCAATGACCTGCTTTCCCGATTAACTTATAGTATTCGGCATTTTGCGGACGATTGTGTGATATATACCAAAATAAATAGCCACGACGATCAATTAACGTTACAAGGAGACCTTTTAGCTACTGAAAATTGGTGTAGCGAGTGGCAAATGTCCCTAAATGTTCTGAAATGCAAAACCATATCTTTTCATAGACGTGCAAACCCATTTAATTACAATTCCTCCCTCCAAGGTTCGGTACTCAAACCTACTAACTCGTACAAACACCTAGGTTTACATCTAACAAAGAATCTGACCTGGTCCGTTCATGTTAAATTTGTCTTTTCTGCAGCAACCAAAACTCTCGGTATTCTCCAACGCAATTTAAAACTGGCCCCTTCAGAGCTAAAATTACTAGCCTACAGAACACTAGTACGCCCAAAATTAGAATATGCAGCCGCTATGTGGGATCCGTACCAAACGTACCTTGTTCAGGCATTGGAAGCAGTATAAAATCGTGCAGTCATGTTCGCATTTTCAGTATATTCATCTTTTACGAGCGTAACCAAGCTAGAACAGTGTGCTTCTCTTCCACCTATAAGTCACAGCCTTAAGCTTGCCCGGCTAGCACACTTTCACAAAGAATATTACACTCTGTCACCTAACGAATACGTCATACGTCGCTAAGGTTTTTCGAGCCGAAGCAAAAACACATTCCAGGTATCGTATACGCGGCCAAAAACCGTTACATTTGCAGACTCTGTTTTCATTCGCACAGCCAAAGATTCGAACGATCTCCCGCAGGAACTGGCGCAGATTAGAGATTCTGTACAGTTCAGGGAATCGCTGTTAAAAATGCCAGCCGATTGACTTCACTTAGTTTGCGTGCATTTCTTTGTCCCCGATAGCACGTTTTCGATGATCTACATGTCTTTTAAAATTGCTTTGATCATTTTTATGGCATCTTCAACTTCTTTTTATTGCTTCGGCTTTTTATTTTTCCCCTTGTGACCCACCGCCTTACTTTTTTAAATCAATTGCTTGTCAAGATCGTTCATGTATCGCGTGATTTTTCACCTGTGAATGTTTTATTCTGTTTGTATGCCATTAACGTTTTACCCCTCCTTCCGCCTTTTTATTTTCTCCACTTGTGACCCGCCCTCTCCTACAGTTTTTCAAATCAATTGTTTGTCAAAAGCTTCGTAATAGCTCGCGTGGTTTTTTTGCCATTGATTTTTCTTTTTACCTCACCACACATGTAATGCCTGTCGACCAGTCCTTTGAAGTACTAAAATAAATAAATAAAAATAAATGAACAATTATAGCGCGACACACTAACGCCATCAAAGTTCGAAAAACACAGGTCCAGAATGATTCTACTGCAGTTTATGTGATTACGCTGTGTCATGGAAGTGAAAGACGAAAAATATAGTAATCCATTACCCTTCTGTTCAATATGGTTGTTTTAATGGGAACAGGTTAGCTGGCACCCCTGAACACCAGGATCGTTAAGGTCTCTAAGGAGGAGGACCTTGTGGTTGCAATGAGTGATAAGCTCCTGTTCAATGGAGGACATTAACTGATTCAATGCGTCATGAGCTACATCAGGGGGAATGTTGCAGGTTTAGAGAGATGAATTTCAATTAATAAGGACTCATCTGCAGTCTCCATGTCACTACGTAGCACACACGGGAGAGATTTGTCGACGCCAAGAAGGACACCGCACCCTTTTTGCTTGCTTCCCGTAAGGCACGATCACTACGATATCCATGGTTATTTTGAGGGAAATTGTAAGCGGACATGATATCAGGGCACAACCAAGTTTCAGAAATAGCTATTAAAGAAAAACAAGAAGCCAGGACATTACCAAAGAAGTCATTTGCCTTAGTACGAAGGCCTGGCACATTCTGAAGAATTACATCTAAAAAAGGCATCATTGTTTTTTTATGCCATGCGCTCAGAGCTGTGAAGCATGCCTTCGCGAAACGTGCCTCGAAACTCCTTAAAGAACAGTCTTTCGGCCAAACAGCGGGGTCATTCAAGCGCTCAAAAAACTCTTCACTCAGGGAAATATAAAACGATGCATACGGGTCCATTTTATTCTTCATTAGTCGGCAGCAAAATATTCAATCAATCAATCCATTATTCAAACGTTTATTAACGTGCCCAGGAACAGCCGGAGGGCCTTTGTGCTTGCGCACGAAGAAAAAAAAAGAACAAAACAGGTACAGAAAAACGCAAGCAATACAATTTTCTCAAACACATAACCACAAAACACATAACTACAAAGTCACATTACTACAAAAAAAAAGGAAAGCATATGAAAACAAGCAAAGCAGATCAGGTCGCTTCATTCCTTAACAAGTCTCGAAATTTTGTTATGTTAGCTTCAGTGGTGATGTGGTGTGGTAGCTTATTCCTTTCTACTATTGTGCGTGGAATGAATGACTAGGCGAACGCAGATGAATGGCAAGTGATACGCTTAACTTTGCAAGAATGATCGCGCCGTGGAAATGTAACAGCGGGTGTGTGAAAAAAGTCGTCGTGAAGGCGCTCATGCTGATACAATTCAAGAAAAAGTGTTAAGCGAGCATGTTGGCGGCGAAGCGTTAATGAAACCAAGTCGGCCCGCTTTTTAGATGCAGAGCATCTGATTCACACGCCTTGTCCCTCCGGCGTCGTCGTCGTTGTCGTTGTCATCGTCGTTTTCCACCCCTCCCCAATTCTCCTCGCCGCGCCAGCTGCGCTCTCCGCCGCTCACCCCCTCACCCCCTTTCCTCTCCGATAGCGAACACTCTCTCGCGAGGGGCATTGGATTGGATTCGATTCGACTGAATTGAATTGGCTTGGCTTGGCTTGGCTTGGCTTGGCTTAACTTGGCTTGGATTGGATTGGATTTGGATTGGATCAGATTAAAGTGGATTGTGTTGGATTGTGTTGAATCATAGCCGTGGCGGACGCGCTGGTGCCGGCGCATGTGCAGTACACTCTCTTCCGCGGTTTCCTCTCCTTCGCGCGCGCTGCGCCTATAACAGGTGTGCCGTTCTCGGGCGAAGCAACATCCACGCTTGGCTCAAACACCTTGAGTCCACGCCGCTTTACAAGTACGCCAACGTCTTCATCAACTGGGCCGGCTTACGCAGTCCCCTCAACGTTATGCGCTCTATAAAACGCGGTCCCTTCGCCGCTCCCCCTATGCGTCGCATCTACACAGGGGTTCCCGCGAGAGGAGGTGGGAGTCTTTTTTAGGGCAGTGACGCTTGCGAATGGTGAATAATCAGAAAAAATAAAACGAGCAGCACGGTTTTGCAGGGATTCAATGTCGCGTAATGTGTAAGCTTGACTTGGATTCCAAATGGCCGATGCATATTCTATGTTAGGGCGGATAAAAGTGTTATATGCCAGTTTTCTAATGTGTGATTGTGCCTGCTTTAGGTTATGTTTAATTACGCCTAGTGTACGACTGGCAGGTGCGAGCGCTTGATTTATATGGTTATGCCATGTTAAGTTCGATTGAAAATGCACTCCGAGGTACTTATAAGTAGGAACTAGTTGTACTGTAGTTTTATTTAGCAAATACGTATTTGAAATTCTAGAGGAGGAACGGGTGAATGACATGCACTTTGCTTTAGAAATGTTAAGAGTCATTAGCCAATCAGAACACCATGCGTTTATTGTGTCAAGGTCAGTATGAAGAGCCTGGCGGTCAGCGTCATTTGAAATGTTACGATATATTACGCAATCATCGGCAAAGAGCCTTACTCTAGATGTTAGACCGTTAGGTAAGTCATTATTATAAACAAGAAAGAGCAAAGCGCCAAGCACACGGCCCTGGGGTACCCCTGACATCACCTGGACCAAAGTCGAATTTCAGCTGTTAACGGATGTAAACTGAGTTCGGGAGGATAGAAAATCTGTGATCCATGCAAGAACGTTAGAGTGAATATTAAGACGTCTTAGTTTGAGTAGAAGTCGGTGGTGAGGAACACGATCAAAAGCCTTAAAAAAATCCAAACAAATTGCGTCAACCTGATTACTGGCGTCAAGAGATGAGTGTAAGGCATAAGTAAAACCGACGAGCTGTGTGTCAGAGAAGTAACCCCTGCGAAAACCATGCTTATATTTGTAAATAATGTTGTGTTCTTCAAGGTATGGAATGATTTGGGAATGTATATTATGTTTTAATTGTTTGCAGATTGTAATAGGTAATGAAATGGTCCGGTAACTTAACGCTGATGTGCGATCGCTTGATTTGAAAATTGGGACCACTTTAGCAATGCGCCAGTCATCAGGAATTGAACCTAGAGATAATGACTGTGAAAAAAGCGCTGTTAAAATTACAGACATGCTGCGCGAGATATTTTTAAGAAGTTCGTTTTTAAAACCTACATAATCGGATGCCCAGAAAATTTTTCATTTCTTTAATAGCAAGTAAATACCGGCTTCTTCAATTACAATTTCTGCCATCGGACTGTCTGTTGATATATTAGAAGTTAAAGGAAGGGAGAGATAGGCATCCTCTCGAGTAAACACTGATGCAAAGGCGTCGTTTAGGCGTTGTGCACACTCAGATTGTGGAATCGTTGCACCATTAGGATCGCTAATGATGATATCGGGATTGTGTCTTGGAATATTTGCACGCCAGAATTTTCGGGGTTATTCCGAAGCAAGGAAGACAAGTCATAATTAAAAAAAATTGCGACCAATGGATTTTATTAAGGACTGCTATTCTTTATCACATTTCTTGTACTTAAAGGGGTCCTGAAATACCTTCCGCCGATGCGTGGATGTACATTTAACCAAATAAAGCAATGTATTAGCAATCTCCTCCCGCAAGAATTTTGTTGAAGCGATGAGTATTAGCTGAGAAATCGTAAATCAAAAACCGCGCATTATCGTCGCGCCGCGTTTCCTCCTACTTTCAACTTACTCTCCGCTGTTGACGGCGAGCGAGCCTCGCCTCCCATGATGCTGCGCTCCTCGGCGATGACGTACTTCCGCTATTGCGCTTCTCACACAGCCGTCTGCTACGGGCAAGCTTTGTTGACACCATGAATCCCACACTCCGCTCAAGGCTGGAAAAGCGAACGAAAAATCTGGCCCCATGTGTGCGGCGGCTGGCCTTGCCCTTTCGCGGTGTACGTTGCTGGAGAACTTTGCTATCGGCGGCACGCGACTTTTTATCGGCGGCGAACTCGCAGCCGCACGGGGAGGGTCCTGCGCTCGCCCCCTTGGATGCACAGCGCACTGTTTATCCAAAAAGCGCCGTATCAGATGTGGCCCCACTGGTGCCGTGTCTTTTTTTTGGCGGTGGTAATTCCTGCCGGCGGCATGTGACCGATACAGAACCCGTGCACAAAACGCCAGTTCCGCTTGGGGCGACGCGTGGAGGAGAGCGGCAACGTTGGCAAAACGTGCTCCGGCGCGGCTCTGAGCTTTCTAGCGCTGGAGCGAGCACCATTTTTTTGGCAATATCAAACATCGGTTGCCCTGGCAACAAGGCACAAATCACTCCAGAAGTCAGTTATGGTTGCGTGATCCCGGTTCAGCTTGGGGCCCCACCTCGCGGCATATGGATGCTGCAGGCATACTACTCACTCCCATTTGGAAGTGCGAGATGCGTTTGGCATTACAGGAGGCCATGGTGTGTGTGTTGTGGACGCCTTTGTTTCGCGATGAAATGCGACGTTGTGCTTCTCCGGGTGGATAGTGCTTCCCGTGGTCTGGATTATCTTTCTCAAGCGGCGTACGACTCAACCTCGCATGGGGTATGTGCAGTGTGCGTGGCTAAAAGCCATCTCGGCTTGTGCGCCAGAGTTAAGTGACTTGCTGTTCGTGCCCGCAAACCGCGAGCGAGGTGAGTGCCGAATTTACGACGGGCAGGAGGAGGCAACCCATCGTCTCTCAATCGTGGTTCAGACTTGCAACGCATGTTGTGACGTTGTGTTCGTTCGAAGCGCATCTCTGGATTGTTTGGAAGTTGAATAAAATGTGTGCGTCAAACCCGGGCATTCAGCTCAGGGCGTTCTCTGCGATTGCAAGAAAGAAGTGCCACGGGGCTTCAATGCTTTCTTTATGAAACGTACTCAAGTAAGAGAATATTCATGTCATGTTATGGCCCTGTTGCATTCAATACAAACAGGTTAAGCGTTTGTTTACACTTGTTTCGTTTGTCGTAAAATGTCCAAGCACTCCGGCACTCCACTGGCAGATCAGCCGGCGAGCCGACGCTGAGCAGATGACTCATCTCTTTGCCGGAAGTGCGTGAAAAAGCCGCCTAATAGCAGGATGTCTAGCTCATGACGAACATCTGGGAATCGATGATGCAGACATGTGAAGATGGCGGCGTCCAAAAACACGAAGGAAAGGATGAGAAAAAAGCGACAAACTTTGCAACAAAAGTGTGAGCTTTCCGCTGGGCGTAAAAGACTAATACTTTGCACAGATGATGTTGACGACCCAATCTAACGATTGCGCTAGTAAATTTAGTGTGCTCAAAACGACTTTCAGGGCCCCTTTAAGCCAGGATGTTGAAAGTCGGTATTTATCAGCTAATCTGTAAAGCCTTTTCTTTTTATTGTTAACGCAGTGAAGCTGTCGGTTAAACCAAGGAGTTTTATTGTTCGTTTTTATACTTATTATACGGACAAATCTGCTGATGAGACTAATTAAAGCATCTTTCAAAAGAATCAAGTTTTCTTCAACCGTGCGATCTAAGTAAGTTTCAAGAAACCGTTCGCAGAAAATGGATAACTCGGAATTATATGCATCAAAATTTGCTCTGTTATAACAAGCTATTTTCTTATTGACAACTTTTTTAGTAGCGGTATGAAAATATCTCATGTGATTATATCATGATCAGAAAGCCCATCAAGATGAGTGATGTCTGAGAAAATGTGTGGATCATTTGTCAGAATAAGATCTAATATGTTAGAGGTAGAACCAGCATGCCGCGTGGGCTGGGTGGCTGTTTGTGTTAAAGTGTGATCAAGGCATGTCTGCAGGAATGAATGTGTTTCCTTGTCACTGGAAGTAACTGATAGTGATGACCAATTGATATTAGGGAAGTTAAAATCGCCAAAGATAATTAGTGGGCACTTTGGGTACCGAGTATACACTTCACACAAAACACGAATAAACTCGGCAGAAAAGATATTATTCATATCAGGCGGCCGATAAACAACAGCCACTACTACGTCAGTTGTCTTAAATTTCAGCAAAACCCACAAGCACTCCAAAAACCAAGGTATATTTGAAGGTGCACAGATAAATTCTTCTTTTATGATTATTGTTTTCTGTCGCAATGAAAAATGTGAAATTTTGTACTAGAGACAAAAATATTGACGTCAGAAACAGTATCACTAAGCCATGTTTCTGTTAAAATAATTAATGACGAGGAACATGAGTCAGCAAGCGATGAGAGTGCAATAGTTGGGATGCTCAAGTTGAGATGCACCTTAGTTGGGATGCTCATGTAGACAGCATTATTAAAAAAACTTTCTGCCGCGACTGGAGCGCTGTCTCGCTGTCGTGCGCTGCTCCCAAGAAGGGTGAAACTTGACATATACTACGCTCTTTTTGCATCGCATATCAACTATTGCTGTTTAATTTGGGCTACTACAACGAAAACAAACATCATGAAAGTATTGCTGTTACAAAAAAAGATCATCCGTTTAATCGCCAACGTGCCTTATCTGTACACAACGGAAAACGTATTTCCGATGTACAACATTGTGAAAGTGGACCACATGTATGAATATCAAATTTTGCGCTCCTTTTCCTTTTCTTCCCCCCAATACAGAGACTATATTACTCGCCTGGCTTCTTTGCGACAAAGTGAACACTTGACTAGCACCCGCAGTTCTGATGCTTGGTTCATCCCGCATTTCCGAACCAATTATAAATTACAATCGCTACAACACAATCTCCCCTCCCTTCTAAACAGATATAAGCACACGGCAAACTTTAATTTTCGGGAATTGCGAAAATATTTTGTGACCTTGTAGACAAGTTTGTAATTATCATGACAGTTGCAGACTTTCTTTTCGTTTTTTTCCTCTCTGCAAGTTGTAAATGTTTGTGCTGCCTGGTTTTTATTTTGCCTGTAATGTTCTGCTGTTTGGGATTGATTTTGTATAATTTCCATTCGAAAGCAAAACCAGCCCAACAATGTATGTAATCTGCCATTTATGTGAAAGATGGTTTAATCAGATTTACGGTCGTGTTGTTTTGCAAATTCCGTATATTGGATCATGTATATCATGTTCTCTTATGTTGTCGTTATGTTCTATTATGTTGTCTTTATGGTCGTTACTGCCATGTAACGGTTTGCTGGGCCTCGTCAAGCTGCTATTGCAGCTTGTAGCTCAGCAACTGCACACACACAAATGTATGGTAAATTTCATGTTGAAATAAATCTTGAAAATCTTGAAATCTAGTTTTGGGAATTTCGCTCCTGATATTATTGAAGAGGAAAGAAAGACTGTTAACTGAGCTAGTCGGCTTTGCCGCTGTGAAGCAGGACGTGTTTTGCCAACCAGAATAAGCAGTGCTGATGTGTCATGGCACAACGTCTGGCACGGGTGAAGCATTCACCTCTGGAGCGACAGGTTGAGATAACATATAGCACGATTTGCCGCTGCATCCCATACATAAACAGTGTCATCCACCATTAGCTTGTTCAACACGAGGCGCACGCGGTCTACCTCATTTTTATCGCTCGCGAAAACTGAAGTAGCCTACGACGTTTTTCTCGGACAGCCTCAGAAAAATTGCGTGAAATACTGAACGTTGTGTTCTTATGTATTAGCCCATTACTTAAAACAGTTTCGACCTATTTTTTATTGTAAAGTTTGGCTGTCATTGGTCGCTTTTTATCAGGTGAGAACCGCCCAACTCTGTGAGCCGGAACAGGATAGTCGGAACAGGACGGTTGTATTGTGTGCCATGAACTGATACCGGACGATGGCAAATTTATGAAGTGTTCGGAATGCAACCACTGCTATCATCTCGGCCAAGCTTGCTCGGGCATTGCTTCTGGCACTTTTACAACAATGGGTCAGGCAAAACGAGACTCTTGGGTGTGCAAGACGTGTCGTTCAGTTAGGAAGCGTCAAGTTCCGACCTCTCAGTGCGATGGTTCTCAAGCCGGCGAGAGCTCTTGCACCGAATCTGCTTTGCTGTCCGACCTTCGGGAGATTAGGAAAAGTTTAGAATCTTTACGAGAACTGCAAGCGAAAGTAGATTCGCTGCACCTCCTCAAACGGAATTTGTAGGGCTGTCTAAGCATGTACAAGAATTGCAGGAATCGGTGGAATTCACCTCCGACAAGTATGATACAGTACTAGAGCAAGTGAAAGCAAACCAGCAGCAAATGTCTAAAGGTGAGGAAGAGATCGATGCCTTTACAAAGGTTTTCTTTGAGCAGGAAATGCTGATACAGCGGCTACAGGAAGACCAAAACGAAAGCGAACAGTACAGTCGCAGAGCAAACCTGGAGATCCATGGTTTGCCTTTCGAGCAAGATGAAGACTTAAAAGATGAGCTTTTGAAACTAGCAGTCGCACTGAAGTTGCCGGACTTCTCTCCCTTCGATGTGTTGGCAATTCACAGCCTTTCTTCTAAACGTGACACTGTACCTGTAGTTCTCGTGCGATTCGCATCACCTTCGGTCAAGGAGTCTTGGTCTGCTGCACGCGGTAAACTCGGGCATTTGCACCAGTCTGGGGCACTGCCTAAACTGTTTTTCAATGACAACCTGATAAAGTTCAATCGTAAACAATTCTGGCACGCGAGGACAGCAGCAAATGACAAAGGCTATCTCTTCGCTTGGGTGAAGACCGGAAAAATCAATGTTAAAAAGAATGAAGACGCGCCACTCTTCCGAATAAGCAAACTGTCCGACATCACTAAAATACAATAAACTTCAAGGCTCTTGCTTCTAAAGAGCTTGCCAACTTCAGTGTCCTACGGGATACGCTTCGCAGCAGTAATTCAGGACTTGAGTTTACAATTATTAACATAGATATTCGCAGCATGCGTAAATACTGGGACAAATTCAAACATATCGCTCAATCGACATCTGAGCTTATAGATGTGTTTGTTATAACTGAAATAAATATTCCTGAACCCTGTTGTTATTTGTTCACCTTGCCAAGCACCGTTTCCACTTTGTAACTCAAACAAGCCGCCGAGGCGGAGGCATTGGTATTTTTGTTCGCGATCATTTCGAAGTGACTGATATTGGTGTAACCTTCACTCATGCAGAATGTTTAGCTATTAGGATGAAAAATGGTGCGATATCTATGGTACTTTGTGCAATTTACCGTCCTCCTTCACGCAGCGCAACTTGGTTTTTACTTCAATTGGGGGAACGCTTAAAAAGTTCGGCGCAGCGGATCAATTATGTTTAGTCGGTGACCTAAATATAAATATATTGTGTCCTGCCCAACCTGTTGTTGCTGACTATTTTTGAATCGCTTTCGTCTCACGGTCTTGAGGGCACGGTAAACCTTTCTACGCGTGAAGAAGTGGTAGGTGATAAGCTGGTACATCGTGCTTGGACCACATCTTTATCAGGGTCGAAAGCTTTTCTTTTGCTTCCTACGTCATCACTAAAATGTTAGCTAATCATTATTTTGGGGCCTGTCGCCTTCCAGCTAACTCGGTTTTGTCTAGAGCATATACGCTGGAAGGAAATTCAGACAGGGACGTTCGTTTTTCGTTCGTAAACAAAAAAAAGTTTGATGGTTTGGTGTTTGATTTCAATTGGTCGGCGTTAATGTTGGACGGTTCCCCTGTTACGGTTTATGAACACTTATACGAGCAACTGAAAACTTTCGAACGTGCCAGCATGGTTTTTGTTTCCAAAAAGCGTCTTAAGGATTGCTGCTAGATAACTTCCGAGGTTATGCAGGCTATCTCGTACAGAGATTGGTTGTGGAAACATGTTAAGCGGTCACCTGGAGACCATGAGTTGCGTATAAATTATAAAACCGCACGTAATAGGGTCGTCGCCCTCTTACGAGTGGCCAAGTGCCGGCATTCTTTAAACAATTTAATCAACATTCAAAGAATCCGAGGAAGACCTGGTCTCTTGCGAACGCTTTACGCGGTGATGTGAGCAATAGCTGTTCCATTTTTAAAGACGAGAGTCTTTCTTGGGCTACTTTAACCCAGAAATTTTGGTCTGTCTGTATGTCTGTGTGTCTGTATGTCTGTCCGTCTGTCTGCCTGTGACTCGATTCAGCCACCCGGCCAAAGCAAAACAATGCCTGCGCAATATTCTTATATAGTCAGAGCTAAATCTACCCGTCTTGGTCCGGTGTAATGTTCATACTTATACTTGTCAACATTGTTGAAGAAGAACAAGACATTACGCAAATATGAGACAACAAATCAATACAGAAGTGATATTTGCAGCGTTCCTTTATAAAAAATCAAACCTGCTTCACTTTTTCGAAATAAATACTTCATCAACTTCCGAAAAAGAATTCACTCCGCCGTCGCCTGCTGTCGCCAGCGCCACTATAGCTTCTGGCGCCATTTTAAGAAATCAACCGGCAACAGTTACGCAAGGTTCTACTAGATAGTTTCCACGTTCTGTTGCAACGCACGTGGAGTTGGGAAACGCGATTCTATAAACGTTGAAGTAGGGTGCCTCGATTAACGCGCGTCTTCGCCGTACGGCAGCGTTCGCATCGAGACACCCGGTTTGGAGCAGTGGAACGCGGGAAATTTAAAATGATTTAAGCAAACGTTTGCTGTCTTTACATTGGGAGGAGCGCGACGGAAGAGGAATAACATGAGAGGTGAGCGGTAAAGCGAAGGGAGGCATTTACTTGGCAAAAGTCGATAAGGACTATCGTCTTTTGACGACATTTGCAACGAAAGGAGCAGATACGGGGCCAATTTTTTTCATCGTGCCACGATGATCCGATATATGTAGCAAATGCGTTTAATCGGGCTTTTAGAAATGTACCTGAACCCTCGGAACTTTCTGGTGGGCCCTCCACACCTAAAGACTCCATTCCCTCGTCAGCATTTTTACCTCGTTTATCCAAATGTGACCTAAAACCATCGTATTCAGCTTTCGTTCGAATAAGCCTGCCGGTTAGAACGGTTTGTCTATTGATACACTTCGCCGAAATTTTGAGACTTTAGCTGATGTCGTTCTTTTCATTTTAAACGGCTTCATGAACGGGTGAGATATTCCTATGGCGTTAACAACTGATTTTGTACGTCCTCTTCACAAAGCAGGTCCGAAATGTAATGTATATTCATATAGGCCCATTTATATACTGCCCATCCTGTATCAAATATTACAAAAATTTCTTTTGATATTGATGTCCTCCATTCTTGAAAATTTTTTCGTAATTTCGCCTCGGAAATTTGGGTTTGTTACCGGACGTGGATCTATCACCCTGATGGAAGGATGTGCAGACGAACTGTACTCCGCTTTTGAAAGTAATCTGTTCGCCTGTGCTTCATTTTTAGACATAATAAAAGCGTTTGATTCCGTTTGCCATAAAATATGGTTAAGAAAACTGTACTTATTATGTTTCCGGGGGCCGTTTTACGAATTACTAAATCAATATCTATGCGGTCGATTTCAGGATGTTGCTACAGATAACCGTCTTAAATTCAGCACTCCTCTGCCTTTATTGACCGGTGTACCACAAGGTTCAATCTTATCTCCACTCCTCTTCAATAATTACATGAATACTTTTCCTTCGACAATTGCTAAATGTAAATCTTTCAGTGCGCTGGTGATAGAGTTTTACTCTTAAAGCATCTCAATTATGAAAGAGCGGTCAATTATATACAATGTGACATAAGTAACGTGGTACGTTGGTTTTCTCAAAAGCGCATTACCATAAATTCCAACAAAACTAAAATGATTTGTTTTCGGAATCCATTGAAAACTACACCGAGAAATATTCCTGTATATTTACATGATCATCCCCATCCTTGGCAATTTAATGTGGTTGAATATGTTGAATATGTCAAGTATTTCAGATTTTTTTTGACTGTGCATTGACGTGGCAACACCATTTATTGTATGTCTGTGGTATACTTTGTAAGGCTGCTTGTGTACTATTTAATATGAAAATGTTTGTTCCCATGCATGTTAAGAAAAGTATTGCGCATGCACTCGCATATAGTGTTTTAAGATATGGCATCACCATTTTGGTAGCTGTTCTTCGCGATGGAAAAGTAGAGTTGATTCAGTGCTGAAAAACATATTAAAATCTAAAGCCTATGGTTCTCCTAAGTACAATTCCACAGACATTTTCAAAGCATTGTACTTGCCATCATTTGATAATCTCGTTGTTCGAACTGTAGTAACCACTCACTTTTGGGAGGTTATTTTAAGGTTCAAAACAAGCCTGTTAGAGTTGTGCGATCTCAGCCTCGTTTTGTTATTCCTCGTTCGCGTACTCGGTACGGTATGGCACGAAGATGTGTTTATGTGGCAAAAATATTTAATCAGTTGCCGAAGAAAATTTTTTCGGCCACTTTTAAAAGGCAACATAAAATAACTTGGAATGATTACATGGTACTTTCGTGATTATTTGTAAATTTCGCATTTCTCATTACACGCCTACTTATCTTGTTAGATGGCTGTTTTGTTGATATTTTGGTGACATGATGTACCTGTTTGCCTTTTTTGTCTATCGCTGCAAAAGCTGTGTAAAACGTGTGCACGCAAAGTGTGTGACCTGGCCGGACGATCGACTGGAACTTTTGAGGGCTGGATCGCGCCCATTTTGCTGACACTTGTGCAATTCTACCAAGTCGGGCGCTAAGCCTAAAGACGAGATGGAGGCATCCCCGACGGAAACGTGTTCTCCGCAGCCCAGCGCTCCCCCGACCAGTTCCTCTCTCTCCCCTCCGGGTGACCTTTGTGGTGAGATTGCCGGTCTCCGCCGTCTTCTCCTCGACGCGCTGGAGGGAATTTCTTTTTTGAGAGACGAAGTGTCGCAAATGCGAGAAGAAAATGAGCGCCTCCGAAAGGACCATTCCCGCGTAGCCGAACAGCAGGCTCGAATCGTCGCCTCCCTCCGCTCCGAGGTTCGTTTTTTACGTGAGGAGCTGGCCCACCGTGTGACCCCCGCGCCTGCGAAGTCCCCGACGGTTGTTCCATTTCAAGCTTCCGTGATCCCCTCAACCTCCGACAACCCCTCGCCCTCCGACACCCCTCGGGACACCGAGACCAGTCCTGTTTGCCCTACGCCACCAGCTCGTCAATCCCCTTCTGAGCAACGCGTTGACGATCCTGCCTGACCCCCTTTGACAACAATTGCCACGAAGGGTGAAAAGAATGCAAAGAAGGGAAACAGACCTGCATTCCTTGGAGCCATGGAGTCGTGTGCATTGTCGGTGGTTGAGCGGCCGCAGCGTCAAAGGGCACTATTTGTTTCAAAGTTGAGCCCTGACATGGCCACTGCTGACCTGAAGAAGCACATCGAATCTCAAAATATTTGTCCCATTTCCTGCCGGCGGCTGAAAACAAAATATTTGTCGTACTCCTCATTCTACGTCATGGTTGACGAAGAAAACATGAAGCGTCTAAACGACCCCTCAATGTGGCCGCGTGGCTGCACTTTCAAGCCATTCCGTGGGATTCGACATGATGATATGCTCCATCCTTCAGAGTCTGTAATTGACAGTGAAGGTGTGTAATTTGGACATCTTTTACCAAAACGCTCGTGGTCTACGGACTAAGCCAACTGAATTCTTCGCTAATGCTATTTCGTCGTCGTTTCCTGTCATTGTGATTACCGCAACTTGGCTGTGCAATGAGATTCCCTCATCAGACTATTTTCCATCAAGTTACAACACCTTCCGCAGTGATCGTGACTTCAGTGCAACCAAACAAAAAGGTAGTGGCGTACTTATGGCTGTAGATAATGCTCTGAGATCTGTTCGCCGAAGTGACATAGAAACTGTTCCTGAATCAATATGGGTAGATATTAGCCTTGATCGCTGCGAAAAATTGTTGATTGGGTCCTACTATGTGCCGACTAGCATTACCCCAATCTCTTTTAATGATATCATTTCTTCCATTGAAAATGTCATAGCTTCACATTGGAAGCACAGGATTGTTGTTATTGGTGATTTTAATACCCCTGGTATCGACTGGAGAACACTTAAATATTCTCATTAACATCAATACATAGAGAATAAGTGCAGCCTGCTATTAGATTTTCTTGGTTTTAATTCCCTTTAACAACATAATTCTATTGCCAATCCTTGCGGTAACATATTATATCTGTGTATTTCGAACAATCTGCCTATTGAAGTGTCACTCTCTGACATTTTTCCTGTTCGTCCCGATAAATTTCACCCCCCGCTTAAACTAACACTCTCTCTGTCAGGGGAAAAACAGAGCTTTCAAAATAACATCGACAAATCGCCCTGATTCGCTTTCAAAAAAGGTGACTACGTTGGCTTACACCGTGACTTATCCTCCATTGACTGGTTTATGGTAACTGAAAAAACCAATGTTGATGACCAAGTAGATCAGCTTACGGAACTTATCTTAAGCAGTATGCACAAATATATTCCACAATATACTCCTAAACTCCATAAATATCCCCCTGGTTCTCGTCTGAACTTATAAGTGCCCTAAGCATAAAGAGCGCGCACACAGAAAGCTTAAAAGCACTCCATCTCTCGAGCGCAAGCAAGATTTCCGATGCCTTCGAACTCTCTGTAAACGCCCATATAAACGGGATCACAGTTCATATATTGCACACTTAGAAAAAAGCGCCTCTGACAGGCCGGCTGAGTTCTGGAAGTATGTACGCAAACGGTCTAACAAAAGTGAAGAGCCTTTAATACTACTGGACTCCGATGGAACAGAACTACAAGCCGTCGCTGACTGTTTTGCCACGCAGTTCTCTTCCGTTTATAAAGCCTCTGACTCTAGCATTACTATCGAACAACATTTGGAAATCAACACACCCAATGCTCTGTCGCTAGATGAAAATCTCATCAGCGAATGCATTAGGCGCTTGAAACCATCCTTATCATGTGGTCCAGTTGGTATCCCCTCAGCCATACTAAAAGCTTATAGCAGTATATTGGTCCCCGTACTGACTAGCATATTTAATAATTGTCTGATTACTTCCACATTTCCTAGCATTTGGAAAATTGCTCGTGTTTTTCCAGTATTTAGGTCTGGCTCTAAAACTGATATCTCGAATTATCGACCGATTTCTCTTCTCTGTGCCATGTCAAGGATTTTTGAGCTGGCCCTTCACCACATACTGTCATTTAATGTGAAAAACTCATTGAATAATAATCAACATGGATTTGTCCCTGGCCGCTCAACCGTCACTAATCTTGCCAGTTTCATGACGCAAATATGTACACCTGTATTCCAGAGACGACCGGTCGACACCATTTACTGTGACCTCAGCAAAGCGTTTGATGTATTCAATCACTCAATGCTTATGGTTAAACTTGCTCATTTTGATGTTGACACCGCTGTTGTGAATCTATTGCATAGCTACCTTCGTGACAGATCATGTTATGTTGCCGTCAATGGCCAAACGTCCTCCTTTTACAAAGTGACCAGTGGTGTACCTCAGGGTTCGGTATTAGGCCCACTCCTCTGTTTATTGGTATGTTAACGACGTTGCTTCTGCCATTCGCAATTCTTCTTTCCTTTTGTATGCAGATGATATAAAGATATTTAGGGCAATTCATTCATTTACCGACTGTCGCTTGCTGCAGTCTGATTTGAGTTCTTTTTCAGAATGGTGTAAAAACAATAACCTTTCTCTCAATATTTCAAAGACAAAAGTCATGAATTTCACTCACAAATCATCTAGCGTATCTTTTTTATACTCTGTCAATTATGTGTCTTTATGTAGGGTTTGTGAGGTCAATGATCTCGGCGTTCTCTTTGATAGCACCTTGCATTTTTCAGCTCATACTAAGCGTGTTGCTATGCGGGGTCTTCGTTCTCTCGGCTGTGTTTGTAGAATATCGAGAGAATTCAATTCTCCTATGCCACTCCGCAAATTGTACACCGCAATATGTCTTCCTCAACTTGGGTATGCATCTGTGATCTGGAATGGCATCTCTAATTCCTTAAATAACGTAGTTGAGCGCGTCCAGAAAAAATTTCAAAGCGTTTACAACCATCGCTTCGCTAAAAATGACTCTGGCTCGTGTTCTAACTCCGTTGAACTATTGTCACTGCCTTCACTTCGCTGCTGGCGAAATCGCGCCGATCTCTTCCTTCTTTTCAAGCTCGTTCACGGTACTATTACCTGTCCTATACTGCTCAATAGTATTAATTTTCGGATTCCGCGGAAGCAAACAAGAGAGAGCAGGCCGTTTCTTGTAACTACCCGCCTCTCTCAGCACTCAACCCTCAACAGGGTACAAAGTCTTTATAATTTTTATTTTCTTGACCTCGATGTTTTTGATGGGTCACAGTTATCGTTTTCCTCCAAGGTTTCTACCGTTATAAGATAACATCACATGTGCAATTTGTTTATATCCTTCTCTTTTACTTTATCTGGCGCATTGTTGTATGTATGTATGTATGTATGTATGTATGTATGTATGTATGTATGTATGCATGTATGTATATTATCTGACTTTTCGTCATTATCATTGGCTATTTCCTATACGGTATTAATCTACTTTTCTCATGTCGTCCTAATCTTTCTGTACGCATTGTGTCTCTGATAGTTTTCTTCTGAACAGTCATCCTGTTCTATTGTGTTATTCTTAGTTTTTTTTTTCTTTTTTTGTGCGCCAGCATCAAGACCTCTGGGTTGTTCCTGGGCACGTGAAATAAATGATTGATTGATTGATTGATTGATTGATTATTATTATTATATTATTATTATTAAGATGGCGCCTAGCAAGGATTGTTGTGTTCTTTGCTCTTGCGTTTTTTATGGCAAACAAAAGTTTTTCCGCTGCATTGCCTGTAAAAAACGTGTGCACGCGAAGTGTGTTGTGTGGCCGGACGCTGAGCTTCAACTCCTGAGATCTGGCGCTCGGCCGTTCAAATGCAACATCTGTCAAACGGTTGAGGTGGCGGCTAGGCCTAGTGGAGCCAGCGACGACTTCGGCGCGCCCGCAAGCAGGGCTTTTTCCCCCTGCTCCCTTCGTCAAGGCTCACCGACAGTCGTCAAGAAGGCCCCGGCGCCCCCGCTCCAACCGGGTGACCTTGGTGCCGAACCTGCCGGTCTTCGCGCGCTCCTCGTTGACGCGCTGAAGGGAATTTCCTTTCTCAGCGACCAAGTGGCCGGGCTTCGCGAGGACAACGACCTTCTGCGCCGGGAAAACGCGCGGGCTTTTGCCTGCCTCCGTCAGGAGAGGGAGGGAGACCGCGCCCATTATGCGAAGTTGGTCACTTCCCTGCGTGCTGAGGTTTGCTCCTTGCGAGCTGAATTGCTTCGCCGTCCCGCTGCTTTGCAGAATGGAATGCGCGGCAGCTCGGGGAGGCCTTCTTTCATCCAAGCTGTTAACAATGAAGTGCCATCCTCGTCGGCTACGTCGGCTCCGCTGCAGGCGGTGTCTCCGGCGTCTCCTACACTGCACCCAACTCCGTCCACCCCTTTCCCAGTGCTTTCCGTGTCTGTGCCTGACTGTCACCCTCCCAGTTTTGAGAAGAAGCGCCGAAGCCGGGCATGTGTGGGTGCGTCAGACACATCTGGACTGGTCGTCGTTTCGCAGCCGAAGCGCCCCAAAGCTATGTTTGTTTCCAAGCTTTCTCCGACCACCACCCCTGCCAGTCTCAATGCTCATCTGTCCACTTTAGGTGTCTCGCCCTTGAGCTGCCGACGACTGAAAACTAAATTCGACACCTATGCATCCTTTTATATTTCCTTGAATGAAGAGTGTTTCGAGCGCCTAAATGACCCCGCTGTTTGGCCGAAAGACTGCCTCTTTAAGGAGTTTCGAGGCATGTTTCGCGAAGGCATGCTTCACAGCTCTGAGCGCATCACGTAAGAAAAACAACCATGACTAGTTTAGATGTTTTTTATCAGAATGTGCCAGGTCTTCGAACTAAGGCGACTGAATTTTTTGGTAACGTTCTGGCTTCTTGCTTTCCTTTAATAGCTATATCTGAAACTTGGTTGTGCCCTGATATCCTATCCAGTGATTATTTTCCTCAAAATTACCATGTATATCGTAATGATCGTGCTTTAACGGGATGCAAACAAAAAGGGGGCGGGGTCCTTCTCGCCGTTGACAAATCTCTCCCGTGTGTGCTACGTAGCGATACTGATAACGCCGATGAGTCTTTATGGGTCGAAATTCATTTCTCTAAAACTGAAAAACTTCTAGTTGGTGTTTTTTAAATTCCTCCTGATGTAGCTCCTGAGGCGTTCAATAAGTTAATCTCCTCCATTGAACAGGTGCTTATCACTCATGGCAACCGCAAAGTCCTCCTGCTTGGAGATTTTAATGCTCCTGGCGTGGAGTGGAGCCAGCTAACTTGTTCCCACTACAACCACCACATTGAACAGAAGGGTAATAGGCTGCTAGATTTTTTGGCTTTCACTTCTATGGCACAGTGTAATCGCATAAAAAATTGCAGTGGAAATATTCTGGACCTGTGCTTTTCGAACTTTGATGGCGTTAGTGTGTTGCACTCTGATTGTTCTTTAGTAATACCGGACAGATTTCATCCTCCTCTTTCTATTTCCTGTTGCCTCCCTTCATTGCTCCACCGTTCCGTAAATTCCAACAACACGCAACCTCATTACGCTTTCGCCACAGGAGATTATGCTGGGCTGTATGGCTACTTTTCCGCTGCCCCTTGGTCGACCGTCATTGACCACACTGATGTCAATGAACAAGTCGACCGTTTCACAGAGATTGTACTTTCGGGTATGAAGGAATACATCCCGCAATATTTACCGAGGAGGTTCAGGTTTCCACACTGGTTTTCTTCTGAATTGCGGGATGCCCTGAAACTCAAGGAACGTGCGCACAGAAAGATGAAGCGCTCTGGTGGCAACCAGTTTGCTCAGGAATTCCGGCGCCTACGTGCCCTATGTAAAATATTGCACAAACGTGATCATACTTCGTACCTGGCGTCGGTAGAAACTCAAGCAACTCACCAACCTGGAGCCTTCTGGAAATACATTAATTCTAGATCTAGTACAACTAAAGATTCTATTCGTCTTCTAGACTCCAACGGAGATGAGGTTGTCAAGGTGGCCGACTGCTTTGCTCGTCAATTTTCTTCTTTTTTTGGGATTAGCGGTGGTAGTGACAACAGCAGCGCCCCTTGTCACCAGGGCGAGAACTCCGGTTGTTTACAACTGGACGAGAACATCATTCGGACCAGCATCAAGCGGCTCAAGCCCTCGCTTTCTTGTGGGCCAGATGGTATTCCTGCTGCAATCCTAAAAACATATGCAAATATATTCGTTCCTGTGTTCACTTCAATATTTAATAACTGTCTCCGGTCGGGAACGTTTCCTCGCTCATGGAAAATCTCTCGCGTATTCCCTGTTTTCAAGTCAGGCCTAAAAACTGATGCTATAAACTATAGGCCTGTCTCGCTGCTTTGTTCTGCCTCTAAAATTTTCGAGTTATCTCTTCATACGTTTTGTCTTTCTCATTTAAACATGTCCTCATTCCTAATCAACATGGATTTATGCGTGGTCGTTCAACTTCCACGAACCTTGTATGCTTCATGGAGCAGGCTGTCCCAGCAATCGTTGGTAGAAGCCAACTGGATGTGGTCTACTGTGACATGAGCAAAGCCTTTGATGTTGTCAACCACTCGTTATTGCTTGCAAAGCTCGCTCTGTTAGATGTACACGCTTCGTTGGTGGGTCTTATACGTTGTTATCTCAAGGAGCGATATTGCTATGTAAGTGTTAACGGTCAAACATCATTTAGGTACAAAGCAACCAGTGGTGTACCCCAAGGCTCCGTTCTGGGTCCCCTTCTTTTTTCCATTTTCATTAACGATGTTGCTTCAGCCATTCAAAATTCTTTTTTGTTGTACGCTGATGATATAAAAATCTTTAGAGAAGTGCGTAGTGTTCAGGACTGTAATTCTCTTCAGGTTGATATAGCGTCATTCCATCGTTGGTGCACCAAAAACGACCTTATCTTGAACCCTTCAAAAACTAAAGTTGTCTCCTATAGTAGAAAAACTCAACAGCTGCAATACTCTTATAAAATTGCAAGCACTGCATTGCCGAGGGTGACTGAAATTCGAGACTTGGGAGTACTATTTGATACTTCTCGGACTTTCTCTTCCCACATTGCACAAATTACCCGTCGGTCTCTTCGTTGTCTGGGTGCTGTTTGCAGGTATTCTAGAGAGTTTAAAGGTCCGCTTCCTTTCTTAAAGTTGTATTCGGCTCTCTGCTTACCTCTTCTTGAATACGGGTCTGTTGTCTGGAATGGAACTTGCAAGTCCAATAGTGACCGTATCGAAAGGGTTCAAAATAAGTTCCTTTCTATCTTTAAGCACCGCTTCCGTCATGTGCAAGACGACGCAAACGGCATCATGTCTCTTCTGAAAAGCATTCCTTCCCTTCGATGTCGACGAATGCGAGCTGATATTATCTTTCTCTATAAACTTCTTCATGGTAATATTTTGTGTGACGATTTGGTTACACTTATCAATGTCAATTTGCCAAATAAACTTTTCAGAAAATTTCCAGCTTTCAGACCAGTTGCTTTAAATAGCCGACGCTCGTCCATCTGCCGAATACAATGTGCATATAATGAATATTCCGTTCGGCTTGATATATTCCAGAGCTCCTTTACTTTGTTCTCTAATGAGTTGAAAACTGTTGTAGCTTAAGTCCTTTATGTCATTCCAAATTTATATACCCTATGTATTATGTGCAAACTGTTCTTGCTTGCTTTTCACTTTTTCTTGTTTTGTGTTACGTGAATATTTGTACGTTTTAGTGTCAGTGTTGGTAATGCTGAAGCTTTTCCCCCCCTTTTTTTTTGGAACTTCCTAATATGTTGTTAGAAAACCTTGGTTACATACGTATACTCTATGTCATGTTGATTCAATATTTGCTTGTATAGTTCCTATTTTTCACATCTACTGAACGTTTCGCTGGCCGAGTGGCATGGCTTGCAACACTAAGCCTGCCGTTTCTTTTTTGACTTTCTGTTCTTTTTTTTTCCTTTTTTGCTTTCTAAGATTTCTGTAACTATTTTTACTTTATTGTTTATGTCATACATATAGTTTTTGTGTGTTGTCTTGCCTTAATTGTAGTGTTTTTTTTTGTATGGTGTACCAGTACCAAGACCCTGGGGTTGTTCCTGGGCACCGAAAATAAAGGTTGATTGATTGATTGATTGATTGATTGATTGATTGATTGATTGATTATTATTATTATTATTATTGTCAGCTCGATACCGTGTACTGTGACCTCAGCAAAGCGTTTGACGTAGTTGACCATTCCTTGCTTCTGCATAAAATGTCTACTTATAACATTCCTGTTTGCTTCGTGGAGTTACTCAGCAGCTATCTTAATAATAGGTCATGTTTTGTCTCTGTTAATGATAAAGAATCTGCTGCCTACTATGCTTCCAGTGGTGTGCCTCAGGGATCTGTTCTGACGCCCCTTTTGTTTTCTTTGTTTGTTAATGACGTCTCAGCCTCTATAAATCACTCTTGTTTTCTGTTATATGCTGATGACATCAAAATATTTAAAGAAGTTACTAGCGCTGAAGATTGCATAGCTCTTCAATCTGATGTGGATGCTTTTAGCAACTGGTGCTCCGCGAACAAACTTGCTCTTAGTGGCACTAAAACGAAGGTTATGTCCTACACTCGTAAAACAAACCCCATGCTTTATCCGTACGTTGTGAAAAGTGTGCCACTACCACGTGTGTGTAAAATATCTGACCTTGGAGTGGTATTTGACAGTGCGCTAAACTTTTCTGCTCATGTGGATTCTATTTCTAAGCGCGCCCTTCGCCGCTTGGGGTTTGTCTGTCGAATATCAAGAGAATTCAGCAACCCTGTCTCACTACTAAAGCTTTATTTGTCTGTTGTCCGCCCTATTTTAGAATATGCCTCTGTTGTTTGGAACGGCACGTGCCAGTCGAACAGTAATATACTTGACAAAGTGCAAAATAAGTTCATATCTATCCACAAACATCGTTTCTCCCGCCACAGAGGCAATGGTTCAGACTTTTTTACTTCTAATCCTCTCCAAAGTTTGAAGTCCAGACGAACCAATGCTGACCTAATTTTTTTATTTAAACTTGTACACGGGATTATTTCTTGTTCGGAGTTGCTTGCAAATGTAAATCTTAGAGTACCGTCGAAACTTACCCGTAAGTCTCCAATACTTCATACCCGTAAGACATGCAATAGACACTGCCCATTGTACCGCCTTCAAGAAACATACAATCTCTACTCCCATAATATTGACCTGTTTCATACACCCCTTCGGTCTTACATGTGCGACCTTCTGACTTCTGTCTCTCCCCGACTTGGTTCCGACAAGTTTTAATTCTATTTTCATTGCCCTATTTTCGTTTATGTTGCTCGCCTTTGTTACTGTTCCTACTCATATATATCTATATCTGCCCGTCTGTATTGTCAAATTTTTATGACACTGTGTTTTATCGTTTCGCGATTGTTCAAACTTTAGTGTGCCGAAATCATTGATTTTGTTAAATGACCTTTATTCTTCATTATAGTTTTTTTTCTTCGCTTGTATTTTGTTGTTCTTCTCACGCGTGGATGTATTTGTGTCGTCGTCTGTCTTTTTCTTAAGTGCGCCAGCACAAAGGCTACGGCTGTACCTGGGCACTATAATAAAGAGATTGATTGATTGATTATTATTACGGCAAGATGGCGCCCAGCAAGGATTGCTGTATTCTATGCTCTTGTGTTTTTTACTGTAAACAAAAGTTTTTCCGCTGCCTTTCCTGTAACAAACGCGTGCACGCGAAGTGTGTTGTGTGGCCGGACGCTGAGCTTCAACTCCTGAGTTCTGGCGCTCGGCCGTTCACGTGCAACATCTGTGAAACGGCTGAGGCGGCGGCTAGGCCTAGCGGAGCCGGCGACGACATCGGCACGTCCGCAAGCGGGGCTCCTTCCCCCTGCTCCCTTCGACGAGACTCGCCGCCCGTCGTCGAGAAGGCCCCGGCCCCGCCGTCCCAGCCGGTTGACCTTGACGCCGAAGCTGCTGGTCTTCGCGCACTCCTCATCGACGCGCTGGACGGAATTTCTTTCCTCAGCGACCAAGTGGCCCGGCTGCGGGAGGGCAACGACCTCATGCGCCGGGAAAACGCGCTCTCTTTCGACCGTCTCCGTCAAGAGAGGGAGGGAGACCGCGTCCATTATGCGAAGGTGGTTAGTTCCCTGCCTGCGGAGATGTGCTCCTTGCGTGCCGAATTGCTTCGCCGCCCCCCTGCCTTGCAGGATGAAGTACGTCGTAGCTCGGAAAAGCCTTCTTTCACGCAAGTTGTCTACAAAGAAGTGTCGCCGTCGGCTACGTCGGCTCCGCTGCAGTCAATGTCTTCGGCTTTTCCGACACTGCCTCCCACTCCGTCCCCACTTTCCCCGGTGCAATCTGTGTCTGTGCTTGATCGTGACCCTCCTACTATTGAGAAGAAGCGCCGAAGCCGGGCATGTGTAGGTGCATCGGACACATGTGGACTCGTAGTCGTTCCGCAGCCGAAGCGCCCCAAAGCTATGTTCGTCTCAAAGCTTTCCCCATCCACCACCTCTGCTAGCCTTAATGCCCATCTGTCAACCTTAGGTGTCTCGTCCTTGAGCTGCCGACGACTGAAGACGAAGTTTGACACGTACGCATCCTTTTATATATCCGTCAGTGAAGAGTTTTTCGAGCGCTTGAATGACCCCGCTGTTTGGCCGAAAGACTGCCTCTTTAAGGAGTTTCGAGGCATGTTTCGCGAAGGCATGCTTCACAGCTCTGAGCGCATCACATAAGAAAAGCAATGATGACTAGTACTTTGGATGTGTTTTATCAGAATGTGCGCGGTTTTCGTACCAAGGCAACTGACTTCTTTGGTAATGTTCTGGCTTCGTGTTTTCCGTTAATAGCTATCTCTGAAACTTGGTTGTGCCCTAAAATTCTGTCCAGTGATTATTTCCCTCAAAATTACCATGTATATCGTAGTGATCGTGCCTTGATGGGAAGCAAACAAAAAGGGGGTGGGGTCCTTCTTGCCGTCGACAAATCTCTCCAGAGTGTGCTTTGTAGTGATATTCAGAATGTAGATGAGTCTGTATGGGTTGAAATTCTTATCTCTAAAACTGAAAAACTTCTTGTTGGGGTTTTTTACATTCCCCCTGATGTAGCTCCTGACGCATTCAATCAGTTAGTTTCCTCCATTGAACAAGAGCTTATTACTCAATGCAATCGCAAGGTCCTCCTTCTTGGAGACTTTAACGCTCCTGGCGTTCAGTGGAGCCATCTATCCTGTTCCCACCATAACCACCACATTGAACAGAAGGGTAATAGATTACTAGATTTTTCGTCTTTCACTTCCATGGCACAGCATAATCACATAGAAAACTGCAGTGGAAACATTTTGGACCTGTGTTTTTCGAATTTTGATGATGTTAGTGTGTCACACTCTGATTGTCCTTTAGTTAGACCTGACAGATTTCATCCTCCTCTTTCTATTTCCTGTTCCCTTCCAACAATGCTCCACCATTCCGTAAGTTCCTGCAACACGCAACCTCGCTACGCTTTCGCCCGGGGAGATTACGTTGGGCTGTATGATTACGTTTCTGCTGCCCCTTGGTCGACAGTCATTGACGAACCTGATGTCAATGAACAAGTTGACCGTTTTACTGAGATTGTACTTTTGGGTATGAAGAAATACATCCCGCAATATTTACCAAAGAAGTTCAAATTCCCACACTGGTTTTCTTCTGAATTGCGGGATGCCCTTAAACTCAAAGAACGTGCGCACAGAAAGATGAAGCGCTCTGGTGCGAACCAGTTCGCTCAGGAGTTTCGGCGCCTACGTGCCTTATGCAAAATATTGCACAAGCGTGATCATGCTTCGTACCTGGCGTCAGTAGAAGCTAAAGTACCCCATCAACCGGGAGCCTTCTGGAAGTACATTCATTCAAGATCTAGTAAAACTAAAGAATCTATTCGTTTACTAGACTCCAACGGCAATGAGGTTGCGGAGGTGGCCGACTGCTTTGCTCGTCAGTTTTCTTCTTTTTTTGGAATTAGCGGTGGCAGTGATAACAGTAGCGCCCCTTGTCACCAGGGCGGTAACTCTGGTTGTTTCCAACTGGATGAGAACATCGTGCGGACCAGTATCAAGCGGCTAAAGCCCTCGCTTTCTTGTGGACCAGATGGTATTCCTGCCGCCATTCTAAAAACGTATGCAAACATATTCGTTCCAGTGTTCACTTCAATGTTTAATAACTGTCTCCGGTCTGGCACGTTCCCTCGCTCATGGAAAATCTCTCGCGTATTCCCTGTATTCAAGTCAGGCCCAAAAACTGACGCCATAAACTATAGGCCAGTCTCGCTCCTTTGTTCTTCCTCTAAACTATTCGAGTTATCTCTTCATATGGTGTTGTCTTTCTCACTAAAACACGTCCTCATTCCTAATCAACATGGCTTTATGCGTGGTCGTTCAACTTCCACAAACCTCGCGTGCTTCATGGAGCAGGCTGTCCCAGCAATCGTTGGTAGAAGCCAGCTTGATGGGGTCTACTGTGACATGAGCAAGGCCTTTGATGTAGTCAACCACTCGTTATTGCTTGCCAAGCTCATTCTGTTAGATGTCCACGCTTCTTTGGTGGGTCTTATACGTTGCTATCTCCAGCAGCGATATTGCTATGTAAGTGTTAACGGTCAAACTTCATTTAGGTACAAAGCAACCAGTGGTGTACCCCAGGGATCTGTTCTGGGTCCCCTTCTTTTCTCCATTTTCATTAACGATGTTGCTTCTGTAATTCAAAATTCTTATTTGTTGTATGCTGATGATATGAAAATCTTTAGAGAAGTGCGCAATATTCATGACTGTAATTATATTCAGGCTGATATTGCGTCATTCCATCGTTGGTGCACCAAAAATGACCTAATTTTGAACCCCTCAAAAACGAAAGTTGTCTCCTATAGTAGAAAAACTCAACAGCTGCAATACTCTTATAAAATCGCAAGCACTCCATTGCCGAGGGTGACTGAAATTCGAGACTTGGGAGTACTATTCGATACTTCTCTGACTTTCTCTTCCCACGTTACACAAATTACCCGTCGCTCTATTCGATGTCTGGGTGCTGTTTGCAGGTATTCTAGAGAGTTTAAAGGTCCTCTTCCTTTTTTAAAGTTGTATTCGGCTATCTGCCTACCTCTTCTCGAATACGGCTCTGTTGTTTGGAATGGAACTTGCAAGTCCAATAGTGACCGTATCGAAAGAGTTCAAAATAAGTTCCTCTTTATCTTTAAGCACCGCTTCCGTCATGTGCTAGAAGACGCTAACGGCAGTGTGCCTTTTCTGAAAAGTTTTCCTTCCCTTCGGTGTCGACGAATGCGAGCTGATATTATCTTTCTTTATAAACTTCTTCATGGGGATATTTTGTGTGACGACTTGGTTACACTTATCAATGTCAACTTGCCGAACAAACTTTTCCGAACATTTCGAACTTTTAGAACAGATGCTTTAAGTAGAAGACGCTCGTCCATCTGCAGAATACAATGTGCATATAATGAATATTCTGATCGTCTTGATATATTTCAGAGCTCTTTTTCTTTGTTCTCAAAAGACTTGAAAACTGTTGTAGCTTAAGTGCCTTTAGTCATTGCAAATTTATGTGCTGTATTTATTTTAGGCAAATTATGTTCTTGTTTGTTTGTTTTTCACATTTCCTGGTTTTGCGTTGCTTGAATTTCTGTAGGTTTGAGTGCCAGTGCTTGTAATGCTGAACTTCTTTCAAAGTTGAAACTTCCGAACATTTTGTTATAAAACCTTTGTGTTATGCGTATAACTTTTCTCTGTCATGTTCAGTGAGTATTTCCTGTTTTTCATGTGCCTTGAACATTTCGCTGTCCGAGTGTCATGGCTTGCAACGCTAGGTCTCCTGTTTCTTTTCTTTTCTTGTTATTTTTTTTGCTGTTTTGCTTTCTGAGATTACTGTAACTATATTTACTTTATTGTTTCTTTCATGCATACGGTTTTGTGTGTTGTGTTGTCTTGATTTTAGTTTGTTTTTATGTACGATTTGTATATGGTGTACCAGTACCAAGACCCTAGGGTTGTTCCTGGGCACCGAAAATAAAGGTTGATTGATTGATTGATTGATTATTATTATGACGCCGCCCAGTAAGGACAAGCGCCTCCTCTGTTGCCTCGCTTTCTTCGGCAGGCAGGCGTTTTTTCGATGTTCTGCGTGTAAACGCCGTGCGCACGGAAAGTGCATTGTTCTTCCGGACGAGGAACTGCAGCGTTTGATCTGCGGTGAGCAGCCGTTCGTCTGCAATCTGTGTGTGGCCGCGGCGTCACCCGCTAGGCCTAGCGACCCCGGTGACCAAACCAGCGAAGACGGTGAGCCAGCGAACATCCCGGCCAAACGAGTGGCGTCCCCTGTCGGAGCAAGCTTCAACCCTTCGGCGGACCTACGCGCAGAGGTAGCGGCTTTGAAGAATCTCCTGTCCGAAGCCTGCGACAGCCTCTCTTTTCTTGGGGATGTTGTCACCGAGTTGCGCGAGGAGAACCGGCTTCTGCGACGGGACCATGTGGCTGGGCTTGCCCATCAGGCTACAATCGTCGCGTCCCTGCGTGAGGAGGTTCGCTGCCTGCGAGGGGAGCTCGCCCGCCCGCCGTCTTCCGCGCCTGCTTCCCCGAAGCCTGCTAGCCGTTCCACGCTACCGGTGACGTCACCGCACTCCGGTCTTCCCATGAGGTCGTCGTTCGCCGCAGCTGCCGCCGGTGCAGCGGGCGAAGGCGGCCTCCTCCTGTCCTCGACGAACGCTTCGGCATTCTTAGAACGCTCCAGCGGCAGCGGTCAACCAGGTGCGGTGTTGAATGATTTGAGTTCCCCATCAGACTGCCCTTTGCCTCCGCCTCTACGGTCCGACACTGCGAGTAATGGCCCGCCGGTGAACTTAGTGAAGAAAAGAAGCCCTCCTCGCGTTGGTGCATCGGAAGCTTCTGAGTTGGTTGTGGTGCGCCGGCCGCCGAGCTCCAGGGCCATCTTCGTTTCGAAGTTGTCGGCTAACACTACATCTGGGCAACTGTTGGCCCACTTGTCGAATGTGCAAGTCACGCCATTGTCATGCAAACGCCTTAAAACCAAGCATGACTCCTATTCTTCTTTTTGTGTAACTGTTGACGCAGAGTGTTTCAGGCGCCTGTGCGACCCGTCTATGTGGCCAAAGGGCTGCCTCTTCAAGCCGTTCCAAGGCAAGCTCCACCCTGGCATGGTGCACAGCTGTGAAACTTCTGAGAATGACTAGTAAGAACGACACTCTAGACATCTATTATCAAATTGCTCGGGGTCTACGTACTAAGTCCTCCGAATTTCTTAGAAATGTTGTGTGCTCCACATTTTCTACTATTGTTATTACTGAAACTTGGCTTTGCGATGATATCTCATCTTCCGACTATTTTCCTCCGACCTATGAAATTTTTAGAACTGACAGAAAGTTAACTGGGCCCAAGCAAAAGGGAGGCGGTGTTCTCATTGCCATCGATCGCTCAGTGCAATGCGTGCGGCGTGCAGACCTCGAGACTGAGGAATCAGTCTGGCTTGAGGTAGGCCTCAAGAGGGGCGAGAAGCTGCTCATCGGTGCATTCCATATAACCCCGGATATTTTACCTGCTGAATATAATTTAAAGCTCACATTTATTGAAAATGTTTCCAATTCACACTCCAACCATAAGCTAATTATACTTGGGGACTTCAACACCCCAGGTATTCACTGGAACAGTCTTTCATTTCAGCATAAAAACCATTATGCAGCGCAGAAATGCACCATGTTATTAGATTTTTAATCATTCACCTCCTTGCAGCAGTTCTGCCACATAGAAAACTTCTGTGGTAATGTCCTAGATGTGTGCTTCTCGAACTTGAAAAACGTAGAAGTGTGTGCCTCCGAAGTATCTCTTGTACACCCCGACAAGTTTCACCCCCCTCTTATTGTCTCTGTCTCTGTCGCTGCCCAGCATTGCTATGGTGGTGTTGACGATTGTGCAGTCCCGCGATATGCTTTCAAGCGTGGAGATTATGTTGGGCTCTATCACTTTTATTCATCTGCTGAATGGTCTAGTGTTTTTGATGTCAATGATGTTGACGAACAGGTTCGACGTTTTACCGAAATTGTCAGGAGTGGCATGGAAAAGTACATCCCTTGTTATATGCCTGTTCATTCCAAATTTCCCCATTGGTTCTCTAAAGAACTTCGAAGTTCGCTTAACCTAAGGACAGCGCATACAAAAAGGCCAAGCGTTCTGGGCTCGACAAGTGGAAAGCGGAGTTTAGTCGGTATCGCTCACTTTGTAAAAGCCTCTACCGGCGTGACCACCAGCTCTATATAGAGTCGTTAGAGGCTTCTGCGTCTCAGAAACCGGCTGACTTCTGGAGGTATGTACGCGGCCGTTTTAAGGAGTCTAAAGAACACATTAGCCTGCTTAATTCCGATGGGGAACAGGTTGAGGATGTCGCCACTAGCTTTGCTCAGTACTTTCATTCTGTCTTTCAATTGCCAGATGGTCACGACGAACGCCTGTCGTTTAATAATATGTCTAATTTTAGTACACTTATGTTCGATGAAAAACTTGTCAATGATAGCCTTAAACGGATGAAACCGTCATTTTCTTGTGGTGCAGACGGAATTCCAGCAGCCCTCATGAAGGTTTACGGCAACATTTTTGTGCCTGTCTTAACTTCCATTTATAATAACTGTTTACTTTTCGGCAAATTTCCTCGTGCATGGAAGATTGCTCGAATTTTTCCAATATTTAAGTCTGGTGATAAGTCAGCCGTTACCAACTATCGCCCAATCTCACTCCTTTGTGTCGCCTCAAAACTCTTTGAGTCAGCTCTGCACAACGTTCTTGCTGCCTGCGTCAAGAACGTTCTGATACAAAATCAGCACGGCTTTTTCTCGGGTCGATCGACGGTTACAAATCTTGCAAGCTTCATGACTCAGGCTTCGGCTGCAGTTTGTGAAAACGGCCAGTTGGATGTTATCTATTTTGACCTCAGTAAGGCGTTTGATGTAGTGAACCATAAATTATTAATTAACAAGCTTACTATGTCCGGTGTTGATGCAAGCCTTGTTGCCTTGTTGTCCAACTATCTCCTTGACCGGTCCTTTTACGTAGATGTAAACTTCAAAAGGTCTAGTGTTTACACTGCAACGAGTGGTGTGCCTCAGGGTTCTGTGCTGGGTCCACTATTGTTTTCTGTCTTTATCAATGATGTGTCAACAGTGTTAACAAAATCTTCATTTCTTCTCTATGCTGATGATGTAAAACTATTTAGGCACATTAGCAGTTTTCAGGACTGCTGTGCCTTGCAGAGGAATGTGTCGGAATTATCGGTCTGGTGCAGCAAAAACTGTCTAATTTTAAATCCAGCTAAAACAAAGGTTGTCACGTACAGCCGGAAAACCCATCGACTACTCTTTTCCTACAATATAGAGGGAGCTACTTTGCAAAGGGTTGAGGAGATTAGGGACCTCGGAGTTCTTTTCGACAGTACCCTCTCTTTTTCTTCTCATATTAGGCTCATCACCCGGCGAGCGCTCAGAAGTCTCTGTAATGTGTGTCGGATTACAAAGGAATTCTCTTCTCCAGATCCATTTCTAATGCTATACAATGCAATATGTAACCCCCAGTTAGAATATGCTTCTGTTGCCTGGAACGGCATCTCCAAATCTAGTAGTGAATTAATAGAACGTGTGCAGAAGAAGTTTTTATCCATATTTAAGCACCGTCATCACAATCACAGTCCGGGTCCTGATTCTGACTTACCCATAGTTCCTTCCATTCCTTCGTTGACCTGCAGACGTATGCGTGCAGACCTTACATTTCTTCACAAAGTTGTTCATGGTGACCTTTCTTGCGCGGACCTGCTTAACTGTTTAGAGTTTAGTGTTCCACAGAGGCCCACCAGGTCGCATCGCCCTTTCGTGACCGCTGCGCGCAACTCCAATCATTCTCCAGTGCGCAGAATACAGAATTGCTACAACCGCTTCTCTGAACACCTTGATATCTTTCAAAGCTCCTTTACAATTTACCGTACTGCGCTGTTGAACACAGTATGTTAAACATCTATGATATCTCTGTCGTTCGTTTTTCTTTTTTTTATTTCCGAAATTTGGTTTCTCTGCGGTTCTGTTTAACCAATATAGTTGCCTGTTTTTGAAACTGTTTACTTATCATGCTTGTCTTATCATTTGTCTCTATACTCTTGTCATTGTTTTTGTCGTCTTACTGTCAAACTTTGTTCTCTGCTTGTTGTGTATTCATTACAATAAGCTGAGCCACAAAGGCATCTTCTTTTTTCTTTTTTACCTGTACCCAGGCTCCGCCTGTGCTTTATTTTTGTAATTTTCGCTACTTCAATATGTGTGTGTCTTGTCGCTTGTTTGTTTCTTGCAATATGTTTCTTGTATTTTGTTTTCATATAACTATCCGTGCGCCAGCACTCAGGCCTCTGGCTGTTCCTGGGCACGTAAATAAACATGATTGAGTGATTGATTGATTGATTGATTGATTATTATTATTATTATTATTATTATTATTGTGTACTCCACTGTCTGTCGTCCCGTGCTGGAATATGCCTCGGTTGTCTGGAATGGTACATGCAAATCTGAGAGCAGGGCCATTGATAAAGTGCAGAATAAGCTGCTGTCCATACCTAGACAACGCTTAACTCACAAGTATCACCGTCTTAACTCTGGACCACGGTACTTGCAAGTGCTGCCAGAGCTAAAGGCTGGGCGCGATACAGCTGACCTCTTATTTCTTTTTAAGGTCTGCAACTGCTTTCGAAACTCCAGCTAAGAGTGCCTATTAAAACCACAAGTTAATGTCATCCTTTTCGTACTCTCAGCTGATGTAAACGACATTGCCCGCTGTTCAGGCTGCAGAGCACGTGTAACTTCTACTCTGCAGACGTAGATATGTTTAACAGCTCCCTCAATCAGTTCAGTTCAGACACTTCCACAATTCTCATTCGCTAATATTCTCCCTCATATTTTCTTACATGGAACTATAAGGAGTATTTCTTTGCTCCGTCATACTGAATGGATCTTGTTCGAGTATAGTAACTTCTTTTTACCTGCTTGCCTTACTGTATAGAGAGTATGCTGGTTAGATGACTGTTTTGTTGTTTTCCGTTTTATGGATTGCTGTTACAAGGTTACACTATTATCTGTAGTGTGCAGATGTTCTGTTTCATCGGTACGACGTAATTACCAATTCTGTTGTATCCTGTCAGTTTTTGTTTGTGTTCATTGCATGTAGTGTATACGCTATCTACGTTTTGTAGTGGTTTGTACGGTATACTTTGTAATATACATTCTAATAGTTATTTTTTTCTACATTTTTATGCTGTCAAAGTGTTCTTTCCTTTCACTTTTTGTTTTCCTTTATTCACCTGTATCCATCTGTGTGCCAGCACCGAGTCCTCACGGCTGTTCCTGGGCACAATAAATATACATGATTGATTGAGTAATATAACTAATAATATTATTATTATTAATCTTATTATTATTATTAATATGTGGCTTGCTGACCTCGAGACCCTAGACAAATCAGTCTGGCTTGAGGTAGGCCTCACGAGGGGCGAGAAGCTATTCATCGGTGCATTCTATACATCCCCGCATGTATAACTTTCTGAATTTATTCCAATACTCACATTCATAGAAAATGTTACAAATGGACACTCCAACCATACGCTCATTGAACTTGGGACATCAACACCCTAGATATTCGCTAGAACAGTCTTTCCTTTGAGCACAAAAACCATTAGGCATCGCAGAAATGCAGCATTCATTAGATTTTCAATCGTTCACCTTCATGCAGCAGTTTTGCCGCATGGAAAATTTTGGGGTAATGTTCTTGATGTGTGATTCTCAAACATCAAAAATGTACAAGTGTGTGCCCCCGAAATATCTCTTGTGCACCCCGACAAGTTTCACCCCTTCGTAATGTCTCTGTATCGGTCGCTGCCCAGCATCGCGATGGTGGTGTTGACGATTGTGAACTCCTGCGATATGCATTCAAGCCTGGAGTATAAGCTAGGCCGACCAGTTTTATTCAACCGCTGAATGATCAAGTGTCTTTGAGGTCAATGATGTTGAGGAACAGGTTCGACGTTTTACCGGCATTTTCGGGAGTGGCATTGAAAGTACATCCCTCTTTACAAGCCTGTTCATTCCAAATATCCTCACTGGTTCTCTAAAGAACTTCGAAGTTCGCTTAAACTTAGAGACAGCGGCCACAAAAGGGCGAAGCGTTCTGGGCTTGACAAGTGGAAAGCTGAGTTTAGTCAGTATCGCTCACTTTGTAAAACACTCTACCGGCGTGACCACCAGCTCTAAACAGAGTCGTTACAGGCTGCTGCGTCTCAGAAACCTGCTGACTTCTGGAGGTATGTACGGGGCCGTTCAAAGGCATCTAAAGAACACATTAACCTGCTCAATTCCTATAATGAAGACGCTGGAGATGTTGCCACCAGCTTTGCTAAGTACTTTCACTCTGTCTTTCAACTGCCTGATGCTTACGACGAACGCCTATCATTCAATAGATTGTGTAATATTATTACACCCATGTTCGGCGAAAAACTTGTCAATGATAGCCTTAAACACATGTAACCATCATCTTCCTGTGGTGCAGATGGAATCCCTGCAGCCCTAATGAAGGCTTCCAGCAACATTTTTGTGCCTGTTTTAACTTACATATAATAACTGTGTACTTTACGGCAAATGTTCTCGTGAATGGAAGATCACTAGAATTTTTCCTATAGTCAAGTCTCGTGACAAGTCAGCCATTACTAACTATAGCCCCATCTCACTTCTTTGTGTTGCCGCAAAAACTCTTAGAGTCAGCTCTACACAAAGTTCTTGCGGCCTGCGTGAAGAACGTTTTGATACCTAATCAGCACGGCTTTTTTTCGGGTCGATCGACCGGTTACAAATCTTGCCTGCTTTATGACACAGGCTTCGGCTGCAGTTTGCGAAAATGGCCAGTTGGACGTCATTTATTTTGACCTAAGTAAGGCGTTTGATATGGTTAGCCCTCAACTAATAATTAATAAGCTTATTGCGTCCAGTTTAGATGCAGGCCTTGTTGCCTTGTTGTCCAACTATCTCCTCGACCGTTCATTTTACGTAGATGCAAACAACAAAAAGGCTGGTGTTTACACTGCAACAAGTGGTGTACCTCAAGGTTCAATGCTGGGTCCACTGTTGTTTTCTATATTTAACAACTATCTGTCTTGCCAAAATCTTCATTTCTTCTCTATGCTGATGAGGTCAAATAATTTAGGCACAGTAGCGGTGTTCAGCACTGCCATGCCCTGCAGAGTGATGTGTCGGAATTATCGGGCTGGTGCAGCAAAAACTGTGTAATTTTGAACCATGCTAAAACAAAGGTTATCACGTACAGCCGGAAAACCCATCGCCTGCTCTTTTCCTACAGCATTGGGGGAGCTCCTCTGTGACGGCTTGAGGAGATTAGTGACCTCGGGGTGCTTTTCGACTGTGCCGTCTTTTTTTCATCTCATGTTAGGCTAATCACCCGGCGAGCGCTTAGAAGTGTTGGAAATGCTTGTCGGATTACAAAGAAATTCTCTACTCCATATCCATTTCTAATTCTATACAGTGCAATATCCCTTAGTTAGAATATGCTTCTGTTGCCTGGAACGGCATCTGCAAATCTGGTAGTGATTAATTAAAACGTGTGCAGAAGAAGTTTTTATGCATATTTAGGCACCGCCATCACATTCAAAGTCCGGGTCCTGATTCTGACTTAACCACAGTTCATTCCATCCCTTCCTAGAACTGCAAACGTATGTGTGCAGGTCTTACATTCTTCCAGAAAATTGTTCATGGTTACCTTTCTTGCGCAGACCTGCTTCACTGTTTAGAATTTAGTGTTCCGCAAAGGCCCACCAGGCCGCATCGCCCGTTCTTAACCGCCGCGCGCTACTCGAATCATTCTCGTGTACGCGGAATGCACAATTTTTACAACCGCTTTTTTGGACGCCTTTTCATCTTTCAAAGTTCCTTTAAAATTTACCGTACTGCGCGGTTGAATACAGTATGTTAAACATCTACGATGTCTCAGTTGTTCTTTCTTTTTTTTCCTCCATTGCTGGAATTTGGTTTCTCCACGGTTCTGTTTAACAAACTAATACAAACAAACAAACATTGATTGTTTGATTAATTGATTGACGGATTGATTGATTGATCATGTTAATATATTAATATTACTATCACAGCAGGGTGCCCAGACGGGATGCCTGCTTGCACTGCTCCTGGTCGTTTTTCGGTAAACAATTGTTCTATCCCTGCGAAAGCTGTAAAAGACGTGTGCATGCAAAGTGTCTGACCAATCCCGAAGACCAGCTGCAACTTTTGAAGATTGAATCTAACCCATTTTGCTGCAATTTGTGCAATTCGACCCAGCCTGGCGCTGAGCCTAGTGACGAGATGCAGGCATCCCCGACGAAACGTATTTTCCACAGCCATGCGGTCCCTCGACCGGTTCCTCTCTTTCCCCTCCGGGTGACCTTTGTGGTGAGATCGCCGGTCTCCGCCGCCTTCTCTTGCAATGTCTTTCTTGATGAGCGCCTCCGAAATCACTATTCCCGCTAAGCTGAACAGCAGGCTCGAATCGTCACCTTCCTACGCTCCGATGTTCGTTTTTTGCTTCAGGAGCTGGCCCGCCGTGTGACCCCCGCGCCTGCGAAGTCTGCGAACCTTCTTTGTCGTCTGGCCCAGATGGCATTCCTGCGGCCATAAATAAAGCTTTTAAAGATATTCTACTTCCTGTTCTAATATCTATATTTATTAACTGCTGAACTACTACCACATTTCCAGCTACAGGAAAGATGTCTAGAATATATCCTATCTTTAAGTCAGGCAGCGGAACAAATCCAACGAACTAACGGCCGGTTTCAATCCTTTGTGCCCCCCGCACGGAGCACCTTGAGTATTCATGGTGACGGTGAGCAGCGACACCACGGACACCGAGATCACATACATAGGCTGTGTCCACGTGGCGAGGTGTTGAAAGGTGAAGGGTATAAGCCGTAAACGGTGGCCGTCGGAGCTTTGGTCAAGCTCCAGGCAATGGGCACTTTGCCTGTCTAACAGGCAGGGAGCTCAGGGACCTCCTTGACTACCAGGTTAACGTCAAAGGAGAAAGTACCCCTGTTCCCTGCTTATACTGTGGCGCATGGTATTTTCAAAAACCCCTTTCCAAACTGATCGGACCCCAAAAGGGTTCGCACCGAAGCAACTAAGTTACTGCCCAACAGCCAAATATTATGTGCAAAACAGAATTTTCCCAGATTGCTTGTGATTCACTCTCTTGAAGATGAAATTGCACTCGCAAGCAAGTCCGTGTTCAAATTGGCACGATCTTCTGAATGTATTGTTGGTAGCAATTATAAGTGCCGCTTCGTGTACTAGGAACTCAAGTTTTTGGGCCATGTCATCAATACCGCAGCAGTCCTGCCTGACCCGGCGAAAATTTCAGCCATAGTGAACTTCCAAAGACCGAAAGATAAGAAAGGTGTGCGAAGATTGCTCGGACTGTGCGCATACTACCGGAGCATCCTCGTAAACTTTGCACGCATTGCAGAGCCACTCACACGCTTGACGAAAGATAGCGCCCCTTTCAGCTGGAAAAACGCCCAAGAAAAAGCATTCTGCTAGCTGCAACAAAGCCAGCAAAATGGCACCGTGCTCGCTCATTCCGTCGAAAACGCAGAAACGGAAATACCCACAGACGCCAGTGATGTAGGCTTGGGTGCTCTCTTCGTCCAGAAGCGAAGTGGTTGCGGAAACGTAATCGCCTTTTTAAACCGTGGTCGTCGAAGGAGGAGAAAAACTACTCAGGTTCTGATGAGTGCCTCGCTATCATTTGGGCAGTTTCGAAATTTCGCTCATATGTGTGTGGCAGACCATTCAAGGTGGTGACAGATCACCATCCGCTGTGTTGGCTGGTCAATTTGAAGGACCCCTCAGGCCATCTTGAGCGGTGGACCTTGCGCCTCCAAGAATTCGACGTTACATTAGTCTGTAAATCCGGAAGGAACACTCCGACGCCGACTGCCTGTCCCGCGCCCCCGTCGACCCACCACCACACGACTCCGACGAAGAGAGCGCGTTCTTCAAAGCCGTGACGGAGAGCGACCTAGGCGCCCTGCAGCGTGCCAACCCCGACTTACGCGTCGTTATCGACAACCTCGAAGGACCCAACATGGCCGTGCCTAGGGCCTTCAAACACAACATACCAGCATTCAGCCTGCAACACTCCGTCCTCTAAACAAAAATTTCAGCCCCGGAGCATGAACGAATTATCTCTCTGCCGTCCCCTCATGCCTTCGGGACGACATTTTGGAAGCGTGCAACGACGACCCGTCATCCGGACATCTTGCACAGCTGGCACTTAGAAAATTCAAGGTGAAGTACTATTGGCCCCGACATCCATCCGATGTCTCCCACTGCGTCCGCAGCTACCGTGAAGGCCAGAGACGAAACACGCCGCCGACGAGACCCCGCGGACTTCTGCAGCCTATCGCCGTGGCATCAAGGCCCTTGCAACAGATTGTAACGGACCTTCTGAGCCCGTTCCCCACGTAATCTTCCGAGGACAAGTGGATTGTCGTAGCGACAGACTACATGAGCCGCTACGCAGAGACCGCCACTCTTCCAAGGGGGCTGCACAAGAAGTCGCCAAGTCCTTCGTAAACCAATACACCAATATACTTGAAATCAGTACAAATGAAATGTGCTTACATTATTGTATTTAACCTGACTGGGTGCACGTTTCTTTGTAAAACACGAATATACGGTTTTCCGCAAAATTGTACGCATACCTCACTTTTCGCTCCACTGCAACCCTGTTGAGGTCATCATTCAAGGCAAAACACTCACGCTTGTTGCGAATAACTCTACGTAGAGCAACACAGACAGCCGTCCTCGTGGAAGCGATTTATGTTTCTTTGGGCTAAAACGAAACATGGATAATAAAGAGAGCACGTGGTGCGCTCGTCGGTGTGTTTTCATCACTGCGGTTGTCTGCATTTGCGCAATCACTAGCATAACTCGTTATACCCTGAGGTATAAGGTATAACTCGTGGTATAGGGTATAAGTTATGTATAAGGTATAAAGTATAACTCGTGGTGTAAGGTATAAGGTATAACTTATGAGGTATAACTCGTTATGCCTCATCGAATATACCACCCTAAGAAGACATGTGAGGACTTGTGCCATCTATGTAAGTTAGAAAGAACAGAGGGCCTGAGACACTGCTGCTCGTGATATTATATCTCTCTCATGTGAGTGTTGGCTGCTTAAAACTATTTTCTCGTCGGTCGAGCCAATTTACTCCCGAATTCTTATCAATATCACTTTTCTACAAAAAACTCACGAGTAACAACGCGAAAAGCTTTTTATGAGAAAAACCTGATGAACCGTGAAGCCGTCATCTGATGTGTTGGCTACATTATTATTGAGCTCTCTTACCTGAGTACCGCATAAAACCTTTTAAACTTTGTGTTGGCAATGGGTTAGTAATACCTATCTGTTTAAGTGTATATTATTGTTGGTAAAAACAGTATGCTCAGACGCTATAAGACAATACCTTTCAAGAAATTTGGTCGGCAATTGCAAACTGTTTTTCCCTGTCCCCACTGGTGCAGAGGAAACACACTTGCAAATTTTATTCTCCACGTAAGGTCGTTTTTTCTAAGCACTTGTTAAAAATCACGCAAAGATATTTCAAAATTCAATGAGCGCAACGGGAGTGTATACAACCAGGAAATCATCACGTCAACAAGCCTTCTCTCTATCCAGCCGCTTCAGTATTATTTCAATTCCACTGTTATTTTTTGCAATGCCTACTATGCGTTCGGTGGCCATTTCGCCGTGTCTAAACAATGGTTGTACTTCCCCGCGCCGAGAACGCCGAAGTAGAGATTGAGCTAAAGTTGGTTACTTTAGCGGAATTGCCACAAACAATGCTGCCGGAATGTTCTGGCGGGATAATTGAAAAGTCTTCCTTCTGCTGTGTATATTTATCTTTCTAAAACACTTGGACTGGCTTAGACTGGCTAGTGAAAACAGCTAAAAAATCTTCCTTATCTTGTTTGGTTCCAGTTATCATTTCTTTTGTAAGCAGCTCTATAAAGGTGTTATTGCGGTGAATCAATTGACATTTTATTTCGCGTTAGCATGCTTTCTTTTATGACGACTCTACAAAGTTTTTCTGCATACCGGGGCTTGCTTTTTCTTCGTCGCGACGTCTTCAGAAGAGCTTCCACGTAGCGTTCCCGCATCTTAGACATTTTCCTTTTGAATGCGTACCACAATGTAGTTACGCCACTTGTTTCTGCTGAGTTTTAAAATGTAGTGAAATATCCGGCAAATTGTAGATACATGTGAAAAGTACGGCTTTTTTTGTAAATATACAAGCGTCGTTCGCCGGCATTTAAAAGTTTCTATTCAGAAACGAAAGCGTCGTCATCTCCTAATACGGGCATTATGACAGTAGGCTGCGCTGGTTGTGAATGGAAACGTTTGTTAAAAGCAGGTCGTTATATAGTTGTTATATACTCTGTTGATGTGTGCGTTGACGCAATAGTAGAGTCAAGCAGAATAAATGAGCTATACATATCATTTCTTTAATTTATACATTCACCAAATATAAACAATTTTTTACTTTTACTTCGACCAATCAATTTCACGGGAATTGAAATCTGCTTCGACGACTAAGCAATTGGTGTTTATTGTCGCGATAGAACTTTACAGGTAACTTTCAACCGGTGTATTAGGATGACAATAAAACCAAGCTACTAAAATATATTTTAAATCGTGTAGAATAAATGTAACCAAGACGGACTCGCTTTGGCCGACCTGAATTACGAGACCCCAGGAGTCAACTGTTTTCTCAATTAAAATAGAAGCACTTCTTCTACGACGATGGCGATTTCTACTGTAACAAACCCTACCGTTTGGCAATACTATGGCACTCTCTTTGATTGCCTTAGAGCCACAACTGCCGTCCGATAACTGTACTTGGCTGAGCCATTTTCAGGAGACTAGAAAAATTGTCCGTGTTATTTGAATACTCCAGCAATCTACCTCAAGTATTAAAAAGGCGGATTGTTGTATGTGTAACTCTGAAGTACATGGCAATACCGTGTGAAGCAACTTACAATATTCATGCTTCTCTTTGTTTACGTTTACGGGGTCATTCTAAATGTGACTTGATAGGCGTTTCGAGCACCCCCAGGGAACCAGCCCAATTGTTAGGTTGGGTGGTAAACGCCAGATTTGCCAAGTATAACTTATTTACATGCAGCGTAAACATCACACTTTATTGCAGTTTGTTGCTCTGTTCCCACCCTTTCTGGCATGTTTATGGACTCCGCAATCTTCAACTTTTACGTATGTCACATGTACGTCATCAATTCTCCCCTTATTGTCACGAGGCAGAAATCTTGCAATTGAAGAGCTTTTCCTCTGATTTTCAGTGAAGAGAAGCGTCGTCTACTCAGCGTCAACGTGTTGCGGCGACGCCTTTGAAACATTAGCGCTTCCTGCAGCGAGCTTAACACATTGTGTTAGTGCCTATTTATCTTTTTATTCTATTACGCGCTCCCTGTTAAAGCGCTTTGGCTAGGATTACAAGGCGATGATACGAAGACGGCGACGCCAACGTCTAAGTTCGCAACCGCCCTGCGGCAAACGACACGAATAGGTCGGCCGAACGAAAATCCGCGTGGTGCCGTATAACTAGAGTTGCTTGTTGGCGCGATGTGACAGGCTTGCTGACCGAAGACAGCAACAATACCGATCGGCCGAATGGTCGTCGGGAAGCGATATAGAAGCGAAAACTGCATGCGCCCTGACAACATTTGTGCTGAAATTAATGCGGCTCTGTTTTATTAGTTCTTAGCGTGTAATAAACATAGTAAGGTTTACCAATTTCACACAACTTTACACTAGTACTACTGTAATCTGTATTGCGGCTTCCGACGCTTCGGCTAATCGCAGTGGCAACGATTCGTTTCCCTGAGTTGTAAAACCGCAAATTCTTACATAAACGTAAATAATCAAACTACACCAGACGAAGAGAGAAGATGGAACAATGCCCAACAAGACAATGAGCAATCCGGATTGCCTCATCTTCTTGCTTCATCTTCGTGTTGTTTGAATATTCAACGTTCAAGTAGATATATCAACTGCCCCACCTATACCTTGCTAATTCGCGGGCGACCAGCAACGATTGCAAAACCTACCCAGGCAGCAAAGGACTGTTCGGCCTCAAACAGGCCGGTGTACTTTGGCCGGTGATTTTCTGTCCGGCCGTTTTCCGGCAGCCATGTTCGGCCCATGTCCAAATGTGGGCCTTTTGGCCGTATACGGCCGTACTCCCATGGCTGTCCAACGGCCAGTGTCCGTCGGCCAGTCGACCGGCTTACGGTCATACGGCCAGATTCCAGCCGTAGGGCTCCGGCCATTCCAAAGCCACCCGTGTACGGCCGAAGTACGGCCGCCGGAGGACAGCCGAGATGCGGTCGTCGGACTCCAGCCGGACTACAGCTACCGGAAATACGGCCGTGCTACGGGCATTGGAGTTCAGCCACAGTACGTTCACTGTACTGAGGCCGGTCACTGCATGTCGCGGAAGCAGATGACTCATTCGCGCAGTGCAGAAGCAGCACAAACCCAGCATTTTGTGTCCAATGCAGCCACATCAAAGTGAGCTCGCGCGCAACCACCAGCCGTCAAGCTTTCAGCGCAGCCTTGCCTAATTACCAGCCTCAGTTGACAGCAAAATTCATTTATTAAACAGTGCTCACAAATTGTCGTTCCTTTAATTGCTGTGCCTCATTTACTGCCGAGCACAGAAAATATTGAGTTCTTTGTAGAGCTTGAATAGATGTATTGTCCAGGTCCTGATATCCTCTGTGGGGCGGCTTACCTGTAATAAACGGGGAAAGAGGAGGGGGAGGGGGGGCGGAGGGCGCATACTTTAGTGGGTTGAATTTCAGAGAGATAAATTGCGCCGCTTTTAGCCAATTTCTTTTAGGGCAGTATTCCGGAACACTTTCATGCTATGACTACATAAACTATTTTTACAACAGTTGCTTGACCAATTTTGATGTATACAAAACCGGCGTGTATGCCTTTACGAAGCGTTTTGGTTCTCAACAAAACACTCAGGAGCATTTAATATAACTACTTCACAAAAAAGTATGTCCAGTTTTTGCCCATTTTTCTTAAAAAGACATTTTCTACTCGATCAACTTTTCTGATGATCTTGCGCAGGGCTGATCCTAAGAAGGAGCGAACAGGTACTTTCATTTTCAATCTATTTTAATGTTGTTTTCATGAGTATACGTCCACACCACTTACTAGTCCAAAAGAACTTAATTTTCTTCGAATGTCATACTACCTTCAAAACATTCTAGACGCGTTGCGAATGACGCCCTGTTTCAGGTGGCTGCAGTTGTATCCCTTTGTGTTCACGCAAGGAAATGCGTAAAATTAGACTTACATAATTTGTTTCAGACCAATAACATATTCATTTATTTATTCATTGTTTTATTTATTTATTTATTTATTTGATGCCTGCTTGCCTTTGCATGCATTACAGAAGGGAGATACATAACACTAAGCATTAAATATAAGACAAAATAACAAAATAATTCTACAAAGCGCGCTGAAAATCGTCAATATAAACAGTTAATGCAATCATACGTTCAAGATAATTACACTGCAGTATTGATGCAAAATAAAATGAATCGCGCAAGGCGTCACCTTCAAAGGAAAGTTAATAATTTGCTTTAGGCTAGCGGTCCCGATATGTAGAATGGCGCTTGGACGTACTTCTCCCCTTCTACTACAGTTTTCGAATGATAGATATTACGAAAAAAGTTCAACCTGTGGTTTCGTTTGTGATCTTTCACGTCCTGCAATTTCACTTTACTTGTACTTTCTCTCGTGCTAAGTTGAGCGTGCCAATTACCTAATACGAATTGCACTGACATATTCTGTATGTTTTCGAGCGTATCAACCAGCTCTTTGCTGTAGGGATCCACGAAAACACATGCGTACTCCAAGACTGAGCGCACATGAGTGAAATACGGTTGTTATTTTCAGTTAGATGGAGGTTCACTGAAATTTCGTCTCAGAAAGCCAAAAACATATGCAGCCGTAAATTTTATGGTGTGAACCTGGCCTATTTAACCTCTAACCACTCCCTAAATAAACTCCTAGGTATTTATATTCCTCGGCCGTTGTCACAGCAGCATAATTTACGGTATACGTATTCAATTGGAATGAAGGTTTTCTTGTAAAGGTGCCCTTAACACACTGTTTAACATCCAAAAACTTTTCTGAATCAGCACACCGGGATGTTATTAAATTCGAATAAAGCTGCAGGTATACGGAATCCCGATCATTCGCTATACTCCGGTAAACTACACAGTACTTTTCAACAAAGCTATAGGGCCAATAGTAATAACAATGCAAAAACCGATTCATTCAGTTCATAGGATGAAATGTACTACGCAGAAGGTGATATGGAACATCATCATTTGCTTTTTTGCAGTCCAAGAATATACAGTCAACCACTTTAAGCTTATCTCTTGCAAGAGCCAAATCGTGCGTGAACTCAACAATCTGCGTTGAGCAAGAAATCCTGACAAAATCCGTGTTTGCTAGGATGCTGGCGATTATGTTTAACCAAATCAGTCATATCTCAAGAGTAGCAAAGCTCACCTTCAAACATCGGAACTAAATTAACAGCTAGGCTTCGTCAGTGACAAGGCTCTGTTGTTATCGAAAATTTTAAATAGTTTTTTTTTCTAAATAGGCAGTCGTAAATTCCATGAAGTAACATAGTGCAGGGCATGAAGTTGATCCTACCAATGCACGAGCGAGTCTATTCTACGTTTATCACCAACAACATAGTGCAACATTGTTTGTCGCAGTTTAATTGTAAACCGAATAACTTGCGCTATTGCTCGCACTTGCCATTCTTTGGTGGGGAGTCCTTGACATGGTGGCGGTTTAGCTCCTGCGTGGTGGCCGCTTGCTCGACGCCCTTGAAGGCCAGTTATTTTGGTGAACCATCTCCATCTCGGATCGGACATCTCTGCCTGGTTGATGTCTCCAATGCTCTCCATTTCTTGAGGGGGCGAATAGCCTCGAACTGATGCTCGACGAAGACGGCGGCAGAGGCGTGGTAGCGGCGATGACTGGCGAGGCTTAGCTCACCCGTCGGTGTGGCACAGTCTTCTTGTGGCAATAAATGACATTTCGATGGCCTAAAAGGTTCCCTGCTAATGTTCAGTGAGTCCTTGCACCTTGCCCGTTCACCGAGAACACTCATTACTGTTTGACAAACGATGTTCGTTCATGTAAAACGTAGAAACACGGAGCGGATGAAAAACGCGTCCCCGTCGTTCGGCTCCCTAACGGCTTTTTCTGCCCCCAGAAAAAAACCGGTCGGTCTCCTTCCAAACACTCTGTGCATGAATTCTCGGCGCCCAGGCGCGAGCTGTTGTTCGGCTGTATGCCGTTTGCCGAAAAAAAGGACGTATAACCAGATACCTTACGTAGGCCGGTCTCCTCTTGAACACCGGTTGCCAAATACTCTGTGGCCATTCGCTTGCCGTAATTCGGCCGAGGACAGCTAACCGAATGAAAAACGCATATTCTGGGGCCGTACGTCGGCCGGTATCCTTCATAACACTGGTTGCCCGAAGAAAATGAATATTCTACCGCCGGACGCGCGGTTCACCGTTGAAACAACGAATGCGCGGCAGCCGCGCTCCGGCCGGTCTCCTTTCGAACACCAACTGCCGCAAGAATACGCATATTCTGTGGCCGGTCGCTTGCCGTGCTTCGGCCGATTAGCGCTTCCCGAAGAAAAAACGGATGCCCTAAGGCCGTACTTCGGCCGTTCTCTTTCTCAACATCGGCAGCCGCAAGAGAACTGAATATCTGGCAGCCGGTTAGCTGCCGTTGTGCGTCCGGACATGGGCGGACGGAGAAATGCCGAAGCGCTGGTTGCCGAATGTTGGCCGTTGAACGCATGATCAGTGGCTGCCAGAACCTGGATGCTGGCCGGACATGCCAGAAAGCGGCCATACACGGGCCGGTCTTGGGGCACACTTTCTGTGCCGCCTGGGTATAGGCTCAGTTTAGAGCAGACCAGTTACGGAAAGTTTTTTAGGTAATAAGGAATCAATATCGACCAAAGCTTCTAGCGGAAAGCGTAAAACGAAAGCGCGGCGACCACTATTTCCGCAGGGCGAAATCCTAAACGTATATCAAATGGTGCTGTTCCTGTATGTCAGCTGGGAGTACAGTATACAGGTTATTTCCAGTGCTTTAACCATTTCGCGGGGTCGCAGTTAAACTAACACCACAAACTCGAGCTTTTTTAAAAGTCGCGGGATGAAATCCCGGAGTTGTCTCTCTCTTTTTTTTTCTGCCATCTAAGTGGCATGATATGCGAAATGTATGCGTGAATCCAAACAAGCCTTTGGGACCTAATAAACTTCGACGCATCGTTGAAGCCATACGGAAGTTAGTTGTTTTAAACCCGTGCTTTGTATACATAGAATGGCAATTGTACTTTCCGAGGACGAAATACTGATGTGTGTATCTTGCAAAGTTGGTATCTCTTTACTTGGGTAATGAGAGGTTCCTCCATCAACTTAAGCAAGACAAAAGGTAGGCTGGGGGAGGTGGGTGTAGGGTGTTGACTATAGCACTGAGGCCACCAGGCAAATCATCTACATACGTCAACTGGCTGCACTCAGCACGTAAAAAAATGGACGAGGGGTGTTTAAAGGGAGGAAAGGGGTGCTGGGCCCCCAGGGAAAAAAGCGAGGTTGGAATACCTGTTTTGTGTTACCATCTGCACAGTCGAACAAAGAGGCAGGCGCGCACGGCCCCAAAACCCATGTCAGTCTTCTGAGACAGCTCGTCGTGTCTGTTATGGAGTACTTGTCCAATAGCTAATAAGCACAGGGGCGCGTAGGGTTTTCCCAGAAAGTAAGCTGGTGTCAGAAGAGGGAAATGGAATGCACAACGCACAATAAAATGTCCAAGGTGGGGAAGTGAAATACGCAACGACTCTAAAGACGTCCCTTTGCCGTACCACGTGCAACCGTTCGGCTGCTTTTTTGTTATGTTTAAAATTATAACCGATGCAATAACGGAATGGAATACTAAAGCTGCCAGTGTAAGCGCGTGCATGGCGTCCCCACAACACAAACAACCTCGACATTGGCGAGAACGAGCTGCCAAATTGCCAATTACGCAGTATATAAACCGAAGTTGGTTCAGAACGCATGTACGTTCTCACTGCACCAAATTTTAAGGCGTTGCTCCTTTCATTCGGTCAACACTTTGGGCTCTAATTCAACGTACCAAGACACGTCATCGTTCTTTGTTCGCGTGATCTTTATGTGGTGTGGAGGCATAAAAGGCACGCTCCATTCCTTTTATAAGCTTTTCCAGTCATGAGCACTGTGCAGACTTTAAAAAGGATAAAAAATGGCATAAAATGAACGCGTAAAGTTAGACTGCGCTGTCTCAAAGCGATCCTGTGAGGCATAATATCACAGCAGACAACGTGCGCCAGCGAATGTTCTTGCAGGCATCTGAGAGAAATGAGGCATCATGGGCTTTTACGCTTGCGCGGTTCGAGGGGATGGAGGAAACAAGGGGGAATCACGGCGCCGCCGAAAATATGATGTCTTTTTTGCATTTACTCCACTAATACTGGTCGCTCAAAAAAAATTCTTGAACGATGTGATTAGTAGGACATTGAGTTACAGGGAAAGGTGAACACCCATGTATCTGTAGAATCTCTTTCAGGGTTCCGTTAAGGTTTGTTTTAGAGCCTTCAGTTCAAGTCGCGTACTCGCAAATTAAACTCCAGTTCAGTTCGCGTACTCGCGCTTCCTGTTTCCGCTTTCCTATTACGTTTATGTTGCACAACGCACCCATATTTCTTCGGATGTACGAAGCGATGAACAATCAAAAGCCAAATTTGGCGCTTTGTCAGAAACGCTAAGGCAAAACGACAACCACTAGAAGCTTTAGCCAGGATATTAGACACATATTAGATATGTGATCCCGTGGATGCGACAAAGGTCAAACTCGAAAGTGCTGTAAGATTTCTGAAACCTTATTACGGAGGAGCCATCTCGCAGTCCTATTTCTAGATCCGTGATATTTTAGTTACAGAACTCATACTAACGAGAAACGTCGGTACAATAATTTTTGTGGTTGAAATAGGCTTTGGTGTTTGTTTGTGAAATGCCCTAAATTCGGGCTAAATTTGCTAAAACTAGAGCGTGATTTATTTTACTGCAGAATACTCACTAACATTAAAGGGGCCCTGAAAGGCATTTTGAGCACACTAAATGAACTAGCGCAACCGTTAGATTGGGTCGTCAACGTCCTCTGTGCCAAGTATTATATCTTTTACGCGCAGCGGAAAGCTCACACTTTTGTTGCAAAGTTTGTCATTTTTTTCTCACCCTTTCCTTCGTGTTTTTGGACGCCGCCATCTTCACATGTCTACATCATCAATTCCCAGATGTTCGTCATGAGCTAGACATCCTGCTATTGGGCGGCTTTTTCACGCACTTCCGGCAAAGAGATGAGTCGTCTGCTCAGCGTCGGCTCGCCGGCTGATCTGCCAGCGGAGTGCTGGAGTGCTTGGGCATTTTACGACAAACGAAACAAGTGTAAAACAAACGCTTAACCGTTTGTATTGAATGCAACACGGCCATAACACGACATGGATATTCTCTTACCTGAGTACGTTCCATAAAGAAAGCGTTGAAGCCCCGTGGCACTTCTTTCGTGCAATCGCAGAGAACGCCCTGAGCCGAATGCCCGGGTTTGACGCATACATTTTATTCAGCTTCAAAACAATCCAGAGATGCGTTTCTAACGAATACAACGTCACAACATGCGTTGAAAGTCTGAACCACGATTGACAGAGGATGGGTTGCCTCCTGCCCGTCGTAAATTCGGTACTCACCTCGCGCGCGGTTTGCGGGGACGAACAGCAAGTCACTTAACTCTGGCGCACAAGCCGATGGCTTTTAGCCACGCACACTGCACATACCCCATGCGAGGTTGAGTCGTACGTCGCTCGAGAAAGATTATCCAGACCATGGGAAGAACTATCCACCCGCAGAAGCACAACGTCGCATTTCATCGCGAAACAAAGGCGTCCACAACACACACACCATCGCCTCCGTAATGCCAAACGCATCTCGCACTTCCCAATAGGAGTGGGTGGTACGCCTGCAGTGCCCACATGTCGCGAGGTGGGGCCCCAAGCTGAACCGGGATCACGGAACCGTAACTGACTTCTGGAGCGGTTTGTGCCTTGTTGCCAAGGCAACCGATGTTTGAGATTGTCAAAGAAATGGCGCTCGCTCCAGCGCTAGAAAGCTCAGAGCCGCGGCGGAGAATGTTTTGCCAACGTTGCCGCTCTCCACCACGCGTCGCCCCAAGCTGAACTGGTCTCTGAACTGGTCACATGATTGAAGCGTTTTGTGCACGGGTTCTGTATCGGTTCAAAATGTCTTTTTCACATGCCGCCGGCAGGAATTACCACCGCCGCAAAATAAGACCCGGCACCAGTGGGGCCACATCTGATACGGCGCTTTTTGGATAAACAGTGCGCGGTGCATCAAGGGAACGAGCGCACGACCCTCCCCGTGCGGCTGCGAGTTCGCCGCCGATAAAAAGTCATGTGCCGCCAGCAACGTACACCGCGAAAGGGCAAGGCCAGGCCGCCGCATACATGCGGCCAGATTTTTCGTTCGCTTTTCCAGCCTTGAGCGGAGTGCGTGCGGGATTCATTGTGTCAACAAAGCTTGCCCGTAGCAGACGACAGTCTGAGCAGCGCAATAGCGGAAGTACGTCACCGCTGCGGAGCGCAGCATCATGGGAGGCAAGGCTCGCGCGCCGTCAACAGCGGAGAGTAAGTCGAAAGGAGGAGGAAAGGAGGAGCGACGATAATGCGCGGTTTTTGATTTACGATTTCTCAGCTAATACTCATCGCTTTAACAAAATTCTTGCGGGAGGAGATTGCAAATACATTGCTTTATTTGGGTGCATGTACATCCATGCATCGGCGGAAGGTATTTCAGGACCCCTTTAAGCACTTCTCATTTTCCTTCTTCATTGCGAATATAAAAAAATTACGTGACTATTTCTCATTGTCCTGAGCTTACACCCGCGATCTCTCAGCCAGATATGTTAGTACAGAATTGGGTGAGTTTCTTTCCGGCGTATAGTAATTTTTCACCCGGAACATACGATTCGCTCTTTTGCACATTACAAGGAACTGAGCTTTCTCGTTCAGTTCTCTTTTTACTGCGAAGGACCGCTGGGAGCGTGCTAGATGCACCCGCTTTGTAGGGCAGCAGTACTTTCATTTACGTGTTTTATTGCTGCTACACATATCCTCGATAATGAAAACACGTGCGTGTATACAGGTGTGTTGGATGTTTTTTCCGTGCTTTTCTGGGTGGAAAGGCAAGCTATCATTACATTTCGTACCCGCTCCCGTGAGTAGCCACCTAGCTGTTTTGGGTGGCGTCAGTCATGTAAACGCTGGGAGTTTAAACTAAGGAATGGTGAGCCTGATGAGTTGCTATAAATGTTATATTGAAATGAATGTCGCTTTTGTCAATAGATATTTAATAAGGATCTTCTTTTAGCTTTCTTCAACCTTTGTCAGTGCTGGTATGGTCCAAGAGACGCGTCTGCCTGTTTATTTTTAAATACTTCTCGAAGTTGGAAAGCAAGCCAACGCCGCGTTGCGGCCGTAGAAAACGACGCATTCTGTGATCACTACTTCCAGAAGCGACAAGCGAAAAACTAATGTATATCAAAGCCTGAAGACCTTGGGCCAGTTCGCTATCACAACATACATTCTGCCAAACCTTTACCCAGCGTGTGTAAACTGCGACTTTTCATCCATGGCATGGTATGACGGAAGCCAAGATGCAAATAGGTCGAGCTTAAATGCATTCTCGGAAGCCGCAACCAGTTGGTCGTATAGTCTGCTAGGCTGTTCCTTCTTAAGAGCGCCATCAGATGGAAAATTCACTGCTTCCGTACAATAGGTAAATATTTGGCCGACTGTACACATGGCAGAGGTGCCTGAGGGCTTGAAAACCTGATGTCCAGGTCATTCTACGCGAAATGTATGACGACGTGGAACTCTACGTGCACCTTATATTTGAACAAGCCATGAAGTGACTTGGAAGCTCATGTGTAATCGCTCACGTCTTTTCGCACAATGGCCTCAAACAACAGCTTTTGTGTTACAGAAAACCCTGGATATAACGAATTTGTGAGACATTTGCAACTTTTTCTTACATGCAGGTTTTGAGTTGAGGTTCGCGTGAATGATGGAGAAACGGAACCAAAATGCTGAACATCCACGATGGTGAACTCACTGCACAACAATTTATTTTAGGGTAAAAACCTGCGTGATTTGCGCCTGCTGCTTTCCCACGAGCTTAGGAACTACACGGCCCCCAAAAGAAGCAAGGTCACTTACCCCCGAATTCATTAACATAAATAAAGTATCACTCTCGACACTATTCGGTGCCTTAACCCGTTTCAAGGACCCAAATGATGCTGAAAGAGCACCTTTTCGCGTACATGATGCTCTTTTCCGCACTCAAAATTCTTGAGAGTGTGCTAGCTTTGAGAAGATACCGGGCGGCGACGTTCTTCTTTCTCGCCGGAGGAAATGGTATTTAAAATGGCGAGCGTGCCTTGAAAGGACAAAACTTTCCTTTTTGGCAGCAGAACTCATCACCCACGAACCTACACAACAGATTGCACTTGAAACGCTCGACTACATGCCGACAGGCATGGCTAACACTTAACCGACACTGCATTCACACGTGGAAACGCAACCTAATTGGGGTTGTGGAAGAAGTCGGCTGAATTAGCGCATTTCTCCAGCGAATGTTTCTAAAAAAAGTGCAAAACGCAATGACTCATCAGCGTATCAAATTTGTTACATCCAGGTTAACCGTCTCGACGCCTTCGTTACATAGAAATCGCGAACACATGGGTTTCAATGGGGTTGGCAATGGGAAATCGGAACCTTTTATTAAATCAGAAATTCGTTATATAGAGGTTAATTACATCCAGGTTTAGCAGTATTTCATTAGTAAACCTTTTTTTGACCACATGCATTCATATTTAGAACAGCAAGCGTTACCTTTCTACTCCAACCTGCTGAGCTTTACGTCTATGGAACTTTCAAAGGGAAGCTTTGTACCTCTAGCCCCATAGAGTTCTTTCGCGATGGTTGGTGTCTATAGAAAAACCCCGCAAACAAAAAAAGGAGTTACTGGAGCCGCCAGGAATAAAGGTGTAAACGAATAGAGAAAGCCCCAGCCCGTTGCCTTACCGATCCAGCTATGATCCCACGCGCAAACGTGGGAGACAGACGGTGCTTACACAAAGAACATCTGTGGATTTACACCCGGTGTTTTCTTTGAATGCCATGTAATAGTTGATTCGACCTCTCGCGCCCCTTTGCGCTCCGGCCTTGGCACGTGTAGCCGCCGTGTGGGCGCATTGAGCATGCGCTAGGAGTTAGCAAACATTAAAGGAAGCTCAGACCAACGGATGGCATCACAGTATTCCTTCGTCTGCGCCGCCGATCTCTAGGCCTGTACGGACAGCAGCAAAAACGGAGAAGTCAGATCGTGTAGCACCAGCTTTGAACTAACTTGTATTTCATAAACAAACAGTTTTCACTCACGTTTCGCCAGTACAACTCAACCAACTATCATTCCTGGATCATGCATTTATTTACCTTGGCAAAAAACCCATTCAATAACAAAGGGTTTGCTTAAGCGCATTTTCCTTATCTCAGGTTTCACTCTTTGTAGAGCCGCGTGTGTGAATTGGAGTGGCGCCACATGGGCAATTGTTGTGGGTATCGTTTACAGCTTCGCTTTACAGCCACCTTCACAGGGTGTATAGGCGCGGAATTTTTATTAGAGTTTTAGGCTGATCACCCTCAACAGTATACGTTCCCTACAAACGAGCACCGAAAATCGTGCTCGAAAACCATCATTGCTTGAAACTTAACCTTATAGCAGATCATATTGTAACACATGTATTTCAAGATATGTGTTGACAAGAAGTACGCCACATCATTTGAAGTCAATAGGTGCATAATGACGCCATGCACTCTTAAAAACTTCAGCCATTTCAGATGGCAAGACAAGCGTCATTTTCTACATTACATTTATTTAAACTCATTTTAATGCAATGATTGTCAATGTTAGTAAATATAGGAAATTCGAGCGTAGTGGGTCAGAATAAAGCAGGGTGGTGTACAGTCGGTAAAACGCTTGTCTATAACAGCGATTTCAATTTCAACTAGCTACATCTGAAAAGTGCCGAAACATACTCGTTCTAAACATTTCGGAGGCAAAAGCGAAGTGCTAATACTGCAGAATGTCGCAGTAGTTTTATTCAAATCCCGCTCTGGCGGGGCAGGACAGGACTGAGAGTACGAAACTTGTGTATTAGACAAGCCTTTCACCGACTGTACTAATGCTGACAAAGTTATAAATCACTATTCTCACTCATTCCTTTCTCATTTCTGTGGTAAGGTTGAAAGCATAAATAAATCCATGTTTATTTGCAGCACAGGAGGGAAGTGGTAATAAAATGTGTAAAATATTCAGGACAAGATTAAAAATAGGGCAGTTTTAACATGCAATAAATATTTCAATGGTTTTGATGAGGCGTATAAACGTTTTATGTGTAAGGCGTCTCCGAGACATAGGTATGTGTAATCATTGAGTGTTCCATCATTAACTTCAAGGAAAATATTTGGCGGCAAGAACAGATATTGGCTAACCGTGTCGGCTACACGTTTTTAAACTGGTTGGTAAATGACGGTGCACAAAAGACGTTCCGTTGAAATAAAATCACTTGGAAATAACGGTGATCCGCCACATTCTTTACGCCTTCAGCAGCACACATTTTTGAGCTACATTTCTGTCATACGTGTGAACATAGGTCCCGCTTTAAAACTTCCGCTTTCTTGTATTAAGAATTTTATATCGTTAAGGGTGTATCGTATTATATCACATCACCTTGATTTCCGCTTATTGTTCATCCCGGTAGAGCATTCTTGAAAAAGAGAATTCTGCGTTCAGGACAGCAGCAGTAATAATTATAAAACGAAAATCCTTATATGAGACGGCATGTTCGTATTACCAGATACCCCACTAGAACACACGGTGGACCGAACAGCAAACCAACTATAACGAAGTGCTAGAGAGCGGTAGAAAGAATAGTATGGCCTCAAAGAATTATATATATATATAAATATATATATATATATATATATATATATATATATATTTATATATATATATATATATATATATATGTGTGTGTGTGTGTGTATGTATATATCTATACTTTGGGGAATGGCTGTCTTTGTTTGCCGTATGAAATAGTAAAAAATGGGTAAATGGGTATAGCTTCTAACAAAACTGTTTATTGGTCGACGTTTCGATCGGATGCCGATCCTTTTCTTGAGAGAGATCGGCATCCGATCGAAACGTCGACCAATAAACAGTTTTGTTAGAAGCTATACCCATTTTTTACTATATATATATATATATATATATATATAGTAAAAAATGGGTATAGCTTCTAACAAAACTTTTTATTGGTCGACGTTTCGATCGGATGCCGATCTCTCTCAAGAGAAGGATATATATATATATATATATATATATATATATATATATATATATATGTGTGTGTGTGTGTGTAAATTAATCAAAATTGAGACGAAATAATGCCTATATTGAAAATTAGTAACGATAATGATGAAATCACGAAAGTAAAAAAGCCAAGAATGAAAAACACGCCTTCCATGGCGGATCAGTCGCACCTTAGGTCGTTGGGTCTCCATTGTGATGTGAGGGCATTACAACGAGTGCAGTGGCTTTCAGAGAAAAAAAGCCTGCTGGTATCAGTCACACATGACCGCAGAGCTTTAGGGCGGGTTCTGCAGCTAGGCAACCATGCGTGGCGGTAACACTCGATACTTCTTCTCAATGTACCATATGTTCGTCTGATTGATTGATTGTAGGGTTTAACGCGCCGACGCAACGCAGGCGATGAGGCGCGCCGTAGTGGAGTGCTCCAGATTAATTTTGACCACCTGGGGATCTTTAACCTGCGCCGAAATCTCGTACACACGGGAGTTTTTGCTTTTAGCCTCCATCAGAAAGCAGCCGTCGCGGCCGGGAATCAAACCCGCGACTTCGTGCTCAGCAGCACAACGCCTTAGCCACTGAGCCAGCGCGGCGGGTCAATGTTCGTCTGTCGGGGCGGGCTGCTGTTTCTGGCAGCTCATCCGTAGTGGGCACTCAGACCTCGCCTGTGTTCTCTCTTGGAGCACTCGATGCAGTATCCAGGGTACTAACCTAAAGCCAAGTTTTATGTGTCTTCCGCTACTTTTTATTTTTGCGACTGTTCTTTTTCGTCATGCAATTTTCTCTTTTGTGAAGGCCTTTTTTGTTGTGTAAATTCTTCACATAACATGTGTAGTTTTTATATTTAACTACGGCATATGGTATTACTTTGCAGCAATACTATGACGCTACTGCATTGAAATTTAGACGGGTGTGCTTAGGTACCCACTGGCAACAACACTTGCAAAGCCCTTTCATAGAATATTCTTCGAACCGACTGTACAAACAAGTCTTTCAAAATACGTTTTTGCGGCAATACATTTCTGATAATTATTAGGTTTCATTCAATGCATAAAAAATGGTCCTTTTTCTTGCCGAGAACTTAGTAATTCGCACATTTGTAGCAAAAAAGTTTTCTTCTCTTCAAAAAAGGTATTCACCGCTACAATTGGAATGGCCGTAAGCTGTAATTTCATGTGCTACATTGAACTCATTTCATCATTTGCATAATTCTATACGGGTGCAAACTACAGCTCAATCTAAAATGTCACACAAAATCACCGCCAACTTTTCTTCTAGGTGCAAACGAGCCTGCAGTTAGTTTGACGTAACTAAATATATCTGAGATACTTCTGCAAGCAGAACAGCGTATTCCGGAATGCAGAAAAAAGATGCCTGTACACACACCAAAATACGCTTGTTATTTTCGCATTCTGATGCCCAAAAGAGATTTTATGAAGCGGTATGAATTTACAAACCAAAACATGCACAAAACAGCACCGTAATACAGTTAAATTTTGAAGAAAAGTACATACCTGCTCGCGCAACATGAGAAAAGAACTATAGTTGCAAATAGGCAAAAGCAACGTTTAAAACAAACTGTCTTCCTGACAACACCGTTTTCGTATGTCACAAGGCTCGCAAACGCAAGGCTCTGTCAGAAGGCTCTGCAGCTCAGAAGAGTACCACTTTGTGTTATAACCACCAAACGCCACCTCCATGGTTCGAAAGTCCTGCAGCATGGTGAAATGGCTCCTGCAGTCATTGAGGTATTCAAACACTTCCGCTCAAACAAGCGTCTTCTGTCAGCGTGGTGATGTCGAGAAGTCTTCATCTTGAAAATCCCAACCAAGAAGAGCCAGAACACACGCATGTGCCTCGCCGGCTGCCTTATCGGCACCGCGTCCGCCATTTTACGCTAACACTGCCATTCATTTAAAAAGAAAGCCAGAACAGCCAAAACTGAGAACGGGTGTTGGAAAGCTGGCGGCATAGCTCAAACCAAACAAAAAAGACATACATGCTTTGCACCATGAAAAAAGTGTGGCGGCATAGTCATTCGGGCCATACTGCAGTTAATCCTGGACATAACGAATTCAACAAAAGTCAGCAAGTTTTCGTTACATGCAGGTTTTTGTTACATGCAAGTTTTGATGTAAGGCTAGCGTGGATAAAGCAGAAGAGAAAGAAGAATGCTCGACATCAGTGAAGGTGAACCGAGTCTTCAATCATTGATTTCACAGTGAAAAAGTGCGTGATTTGCGGCTGTCGCCTTCACACGGCGCCTGTCGCTTTCACACGGCACTCCGAAAAAGCTAGGTCACTTACCCCCGTATTCAGAAACGTTCCTTAGGTGTCAGTTTGCCTTTTGACACGTTTGAGTTCAAAACGCGTTTTTTGAATCAGTGTTATGCTGAAAGGGCGCCTTTTAGCTAACTTCATGTCCTTTTTCCCACTCAAAAATGTTAAGAGGGTGTTCGCTGGAATATCGCACTGGGAGGCGACGGAATTAAAAAGGCGAACCTGTCTTGCAAAACCGAAACCCTATCGTTTTGTGGCAACAGGACACATCACCGGCGAACCGACACCACAGATAGCATTGAATACGCGCTACTAGAGGTAGCGCGGAAGGCCTAGCACTTGAAACGGACAGCGCAATTCTACTTGAAAATGCAAGGTAGTTTGCGGTACGGGTGAAAAACAAAATTGACAGGCCGAACAAACTTTATTCAAGTAAAAATGGAGGAAAGGCAACAGAAAAAAAGGACGACAGATGGAGGAAAGAAAGACTAGAGGTTACGAAAGTGCCCCCCCCCCCTTCCCCAAGAAAATTGAAGTATAGTTACTCTCGCAACCTGGTGTCACGCTACAGTATCTCAAGTTGTTGCTACTTTAGCCATGGGATGGCTTGAGCCACTGCTTTTATCGTTATCATTGGGAAGACTATTGTTTTTGGTGATTCTCGACGTCTTCCTAGCTTCTGGCTCCTTAAATAAAGGCTAGTTTTCGCAAAATTTGTTTATTTATCCGGTAAATGTTTTAGTAAAAGTCCACAAAACAATGGCTGGTGAGTTCGCCGACTTCGGTACAATAAAGGGGCACTGACACAAAAGTTTGAAGGCGAGATAACTTCGGAGATAGATTAGTGGGTACACACATACATCATCTGCAAAATATCAGCGGCGAATACAGCCTAGAACATATTTAAAATCAATTTTAAAGTGTGCGAAACGCAACCGAGGAGCCAGCAGAGGACCACGCGCAATCGACATCCCGAGGCCATTGTGTAAATAAACAACATCAAAACACGTCACGAGTTTGTGTTTGCCGCTTCCGCACTCCCGGCGTTTTTCGCCGGCTCGCCCGGCTCGCCGCTCCAAGAGGAGGGCCGGAGGGCGGAGCTTCTGCTCTCGAGAACGAACGACCCGATCGTTGGCGGCGGAGGCGCCGTGATTTCGTCAGCTCATCGGGCAGCTGGCTGCGACCAAAGTTCTACAGTGATTCCAGGCACTCTGTTTCTATTACTGTTTATTACCATTGGATGCGAAAACGCGCCGGAGGCACGAAAAGCCCACTGAGCTAGCCGCACGGTCGCTGTGCAGGCGGCGGCCACGGCCGCGAAGTGGCCCAGGCCGGCGCAGGTAGCTCGAGTGATAGCTTGTTACCGCTGCACGAAATTGTCCCCAAGTCCCAACCATTGGTGGCTTACATGAGGAAGAAGTTAATGATGCGATGGCGGGTTGCATTAAAAATTGTCATCTGCACCGCTTACGATAGCGGCACTCGAATATCCGCCGCAGTGCTAAGCCGAACACATCTGTAGGCGGACCTGTAGGCAGACCGGCAGGCTGCTCCCAGCGCGCGTCTTGCCACCCACCGTCTTGAGCGTCACGCATCGTTCTTTAGCCGCGGTAGCATTTGCACTCGCAGCGCCTGCGTCACATCCACGGTCGCTTTTTAATTAAGCGCCTCACGAGATCAGTACGGGGGGGCATTCGCAGAAACTGCCGTCGATGCGGATTCGACAGTGCTACGGCGGCTCTGCTCTGTGATATCCCTCCGACGGTCACGTGGTCAGCTTTGTTCACACAAAATCCACAAAATCCATCGTTTCGCGGCACTCGCTGAAACCGAAACTCGACTGGCCGCATTGAAAATGCCTCTAATTAAACAATCGTCGCACGCTGAAGCAAATAAGGTTTCTACAGGTTATAAGTAGGTCACTAGCTACTTATCGCAACAAAAAAAAAAACAAGATGCAAAATTTTTGAGTCAGTGCCCCTTTAAGATTACCCTCAGAAACGCGTTCATTATATATAGGTCGCAAATACATCGGATTCTCTGCCGCTGCCAATGGGAAATCAGAAAACTTCGCCAAATCACAGAATTCGTACATAAACATCCGTAACAGCTACGTTTATCCGCATTGCGTAGTATTGGCTATGCCGTAAGTGTACATCACTACTGAGATAAAACTACATTTTTCAATTGTATTTTGATTCTGAAATACTGTTTCTCAAAAGTATATCTGAGATACTATAGCGATACCTCTAATGGTGATACTGATTTGCTCAGTTGGAGACTACACCTTACTGGCACTATTACCCCGAGCATTTCATCCAAAGCTGCGCGTGTCTCGTCTGATTGCGTTGCAATAAACGTTTATGGCGTTTCCTCTTCCCACAGGAAATTTCCGTGGCCCTCGTCTTTGTGCAACTATAGGCTCGTGTCGTGGTCTCCAACAGGTTTTGAAGTGCAGCGATGTGGCTGAGTTTGGCCAGCACGCGCATTTTCCAGCTAGCCCACGGTGGTGGTCCTCAGCGCATCACGCATCGTAGAGCAAATGATATGGCACTCCTGCGCAGACCTAACTGTAAACTCTAAAATCAAGTAATGTGATACACAGACGAACTGTAGATCGCTTGTATTGTCTGCCGGCGGAAGCTTACCCTGTCTTTCTAGGCACTGTGCAAGGCGACCAGAGCCATCTTGCGCTGAAAACTACCGACAGGTAAGTCCAGCGAGATCAAAGCGGTGAACAAGAAACAGGAAGCACACGGAAAAAAGCCTAAACCAAAAAAACGTTTTCTTTGATTAACACAGTTTTCTGCAAATGCGAAAAAGTAATTCACACAACCCAATGTATGTAACGGGCTTTATTTTGTCGGCACAGCATGCGGTGCACCTCTTAATATGTGTTTTTCAAAAGGGCTTTGTAATTCTTATTCGGGTATATCAGGCACGCCTGAAAAAAAACCAATTTTAAAAAGCGGCGCCGTATTTTTCCTTCAGCTCTCTCACAATCGCGTTGTGGTACGTCAGGGGGGAGATATTCACTTCATAACCAAATTTGGAGGGTTCGAAGTAAATACTCTCCGTGTCTTCTCCGATGTCTTCAAGCACGAAACATTTCATTTCAGGCATGTCAAACCATATTTTCGAAATCTGAAAGCAAAGATCCCCGTAATAAATTACTAGCTGTAGTGATGTAAGTGCTCGAGGGGGTCAATACGCCGCGGTGCAAGGCACATAATCACATATTGACTGTTTCTTTTAACTGTTTTCCCGTTGATATGTGCACAGTTAGGAATTCCGGAGCGCAGCCAATAACAACTCTCCTACTGGAGACGCGTGGCTGTATAAAAAGGAAGAAATTTGTGTTTTCTAGGAATAATCAAACAAAAAAATTATGGGGCGTTGTTTTGTTGAAACAACTACATTTGCGGGTAAACTTTATATCAATCGTTTAAAAGAATAACTGGTGTACAACGTTTTTGGGGAAATATTTTTCTGATACAATACAAGGCGCGCAATTCCAGACAAGTGGGCGCCCTCTCAAAGGGGGCGATGTGCGACGTGTGCGAAGACCAGAAAATTTGATGAATGTTTTCTTCGTGAGATAGGCTTTTAAATCATCTGAATAACACTTTCTTGCGTTGGTTACACTAACGATCAGAAATTAGTTTTGGACATTGGTAGCATTTATAATTAAATACATATATTACTTCAACAGGGTCAATAGTAATTGCGAATTGTAAAAACTCACATCATTTACCCCAAGACGTCCGCCGAACGGTGGAGATTCGAGAAAACCTTAGAGCCGTAGGTTTCAGAAATTACGACGGTTACATACGTCAGCGAAACCGTTTGGAAATCTCCGCGCCTGCGATACCATACACAATTTTTTAAAATATTATTTGAACTGTTTTACTCTCTGTGATATGCAGTTATTAAAAGTTAAGAATTTGAAGCTATCAGAAAACATATCAAATACACTGTCTAATTGCGAAGCCCATGAAACCAGCTTTGGTCGGAATGCATTAGCGGTTAGGTGTTTTAAATATGCTATTCGTTTAGTATACCCTTGATTCGGACATTTCTAGGCGTAATAGGGCAACGAAAAATTTTCCAGCATTTGTATGGATACCACTGTCGGCCAAAATTTCTGTTGATGTTCTCTCCAACGCGAATTTGTGGTTGTGTTAAAACACGAGAAATCATTGAAATATCAAATGAGAACGAGAAGTGCTCCTAAAGCCGAAACATGCACAGATAAATCCGAAAATGTCTGAAGGATAGAGACAGTCACAAATACCAGTTTGATATCTCAACGGGCAAGGAACAGTCTCGAATACGCGATAACCCTTCTTACTGTTGCTGTGGTAAACCGTACATTTCAAAACTTCAGGCTTTGTTTAACCCTCTCACATAATAGAAGTTTCCGATGTAATTTTCAAGTGTTCGCTGCCAGCAGTTAGGGCTGGCAATTGCAAATTAATCCCTGGTTCAGTCAGTGGGTCGCTCTGGAGAATCATAAAGAGTATTTTTGGGCATTTCTAAGCTTGGAATTGTTAAGAAAAAAATTGGTATAGTAAAAAGGCCAACCGGCATTCAGGGATGGTCAAAAGACCTTATCCGGCTTCACCCCTTTTGGTGTCTGTACGAGGGGAACCTTGCCAAATAAAATTTATATTTTTTTATAAGTACTTGTGTTAACACAGTTCTTTCTAGTAACTGCATTATTGCTAACAATTAAAAAATTCCTTACCAAAATAGTTTCCTCTTTCGCCAAAACAGGTGTCGTACTTATTAAAAAATTGACCTACTGTACGTTTGTACCGTGTGATGCCAAAGTAATTTATGCATGTTTCATTGCCATAGAAAAAGCAGTTTGTCTGCGAGTTGAGATTTTTAGGCCGGTTTTACTGTGGTAGGGTCGAAATTTCAAAACATTTTCTCTCCTTTAACACCACATCAAGAACAAAATGTATCAATCTGTTTGGGCGCATTTTTAGGGTGACTTGTGTGAGCAAATACTAATTTCATAAATCAAATGTTTTACCATATATTGGTCGGTCCGTAAAATCTCTAAATGTATTCCGAAATGCACATTCCGCCTTTAGGTGTTCTTTAGTGCAAAATAAAAAAAAACCCATACAAGATTTTTTGTCCTACCAATGCAGGCAAAAATCACTTGAAAATAGGAAGCCGAGCCGCGTCACAACTATGTGCGCAAGTAAAATGCGGCAGTTTTTTCCCTTTCTCTTTGACAGAATTGTATAAGCAAAATTTTTTTGTGCTAAGTTTCACAAGTTTCTGCAGGGTTAGAATAAGGAAGTTCTCTTTATAGATATAACCAAGCATCTGCGGTAGCTGTGTGTTTCCAGAAAATAATTCGAAAGGTCCGTCCACAACATAATAAATCCCATCATCCACAGTGTAATCTTCGTCTATAAATAAAAACATGCCGCAGTGACAAAGCACGGAATCATTGTTGATACTAAAATTAAGCCCGATATTGTAGGATGCATTCGCAGCCTGTAACACACAATGAAGCATAATACGTAAGATAAGTTGAAAGTATCCTCCGTGGTGTTCTATCACCGTAGAAACACCAGCAATGGGGCTGAAGATTGATTGTTCTCTGCATACTCGGCTAGGATCTCGCTTAGATCGTCCATCGCGGCTCCACTTCTCCGAGCCAGTCATATGCCTCCACCGTTTCAAATTGGTAGCGTTTATTTGATTGCTAGGGAAGCCTGTTTTTTTGTACAGGATCGATGTTTTCTGTTTATTCTACCAAGACTGTTTACACAAAAAAGTGAAATGGCCCTCGTGAAGACAGACTGCAGCTAATCGATATGTCAATGCTTCATGGCTGCTTGGAATTGTCAGCACCACGTCGTCTCATGACACCCGTCTCCGTTTATCGCTTGAGGTGTGTGAGTCGTAAGCTGAAAATAATAATATCAACGTTTATGATTGCCGTTAGGTTGCTTTTCACGTGGTGTTATACGTTGCTAATTTGATGATCGGTCGGTTTTCCTCACTGTATGCTGGACACGGCCCTCAATAAAAAGCATCGCTGAGTGAATTGGCTGGTTTCTATGGAAGATGGTTCGCAAACTGAAAAACGGTAGCTGTGCGTCCCGTTGTAAAAGACGGAAGGCTGGAATGTTCATGTGAGAGCACGGGAAATTTGCCAAACCTAGCTTATCCGAAGAAGCTCGGCAAGTGTATAAGTGTATAAGTGTATAGGTTATCAATTTGCCGGAAAGGATGCGCCAACCTCGATTAGGTTTTTAAAGGGGTAAAGTGAATACTTATAGGCTATGACAATTCGTACGTGCCTGCATGCGTGCACGTGAGTTGTGTGCCTGCCACGTGTTGGTGTGTTTACAGAAATACACCTGCTGGCTTCAAATTAACCAGTGGCGAGTAGGGCCCGACTCATAGGCGTCATCACGAATTTGTGTTGAAGGAGCGAGTTTGTCGCATCTTACTTACAAAGTTAATTTTCAGTTGGCGGAACACAGCACTATTTTAACAACTTACTCTAAGAACAGACTCCGTATCAACTCCCTTTGAATTGTCATTCGCTTGCTACAGAATTGACCCATTTTGGACTCTGCACCACACTCTCTTTCAAATGGAGTCACCTGACTCTTAGGCTTAGAGTCGTGACCAAGAGTCAAAAGAGAATATATATTTATTGATTTACAATACTGCCAGTCTCCAAAGAGCCCACAGCAGGTAGGCACTACAATATACGGTTACAAAAATACTTCACACTTTAAGGATAGTAAATAGGTAAATAATACGCAAAAAATAAAAATCAGCAACTTTGAAGTTTACAAACAGCAATTATGCACACCATACACAAAATGCTCTAGGTTGAACATAATTTTCACAAAAAAATAGCAATGGTTGTTTACCATTATGCGCTATTTGCACAACTATTCACACCAAGTACAAGTGCATGCTGGTTTGTATGTCACAGAAAAGTAAAGACATATTAAGGAGGCTAAGGGACGTTATTCTCAATTCTTGATAAAAAATCGCACAATCACTGGGCATTACTGGTGAAAGGGGTAAAAAAATTCCCTTCGTAGATGGCAACTGAAAAAAAGGAGTATTTAAACGTGTCTTTGTTACATTTATATTCTAATAGAGTATTTGTATGTTGGTGCAGGGTACCTCGTGTTTGCGAACATTCAACGTACTTTCAAACGTTTATTTTGTAATAATTACGTAAGAGTTGATAAAGAAATTCGGCACCATCGGTGAACAATCTCCCACGCAGCCGATTGCAAAATACAAGAACGTGATTCCTCAATGTCAACAGGCAGGGGAGTGTCTACAGCATTCTGATGTGGATCATAACTGGGATTGTCCTCAGTAAACATGGAGTGGTTAGAGCCACGGAAGGAAACAAGCGGAGAAAAAATGCCGGCCGAATAGGATCCTCTTTCTGTCTTTACAATTTCTTCATCTGTTTCAATTACCTACCACATCCTCGCCTTTGCTTTCCGAGGTTTGCTTGAATGCCATCACTTATTCGTGTCTTAATGCAACGAGCCCCACATTTTCCGATTCTGATTCGCTACATGCATCGCGAGAGCCTCGGTTCAGGCAGTCTTGGTGCCATACGAAGCTTAAGAGGCTTCAGTGCTTGTAGACCACTCTGGACATGTCGTAGACACTCGAGTCACTGCCAGGGGGTTAAAATGAAGGTCCCCTTCACCCCGAATAGTCAGAGTGGCGCTGGCTACCGTCCCCAAGCACTGTAAACAATTACCTTAAGAGAAACGCCCCACAAGGTGGAGTAGGAATTATCTTCGCCTGTACCGTCGTCGTCAGTGCACCAAACGCCTATTTCGGAGGTGGTGTGTTCGAATCAAACACTGCGGGCATGTCGTCTCGGCTTTCGTTCTGTCTTTCAAACTGTTTTATCTGTTTCAATTACCTACAGCGTTCTCCCCTTTGCTATCCGAGATTTCCCATTCTGATTCGCTATATATATGTTTTATATATATATAGCGCTACTCGGAATACTAGTGGTGAAGGGGACCTTCTTTTTAACCCCCGGGCCGTGACTCGAATGTCTACGACATGTCCAGAGTGCTCAACTAGCGCTGAAGCCTCTTAAGCTACCTTTGGCATCAAGACTGCCAAAACAGAGGCCCTCGCTATGCATGTAGCGAATGGGAAATGAGGGGCTCGTTGAAAATAACCCCGAAACAAGAGTTGGCTGTCAAGAAAACCTCGGATAGCAAAAGGAAGGGTGTGGTAGGTCAATAAAACCTATAAAGAATCTGGAAAAAAGAAAGCATGTGGATAAAAAATGACCACCTGGCGGGCCTTCTTTTCTCTGCTTTCTTTATCTGTTTCAATGATCTACCACATCCTTTTTCTTGAGGGCCAACCATTGTTTCTCTCGCTCTCTCTATTTATATATATATATATATATATATATATATATATATATATATATATATATGTATGTTTGTGTGACCGTGTGTGTTTGCGTATGTGTGAAAAACACCGAACAAGGCAGGCAGCACGATTGTTCCAAACGTTTAAGCAACGTGACTTCCCTTGGTCAGGGCAAACACGCGCCTGCTGGTACGTCTTATATAGGTGCAGTTCTCAGGGAGAGAAAGGGAATGAGTAGAGTGAATGGCAATGTAGGATCAGGATTGCTTTTGGTTGTGAGGCGGCAGATATTGGGAAGTAACCTAAGAAGAATATTTTAGCTGCGAAGATGGTAAGCAGAAAGTGAGGTTTCGTGAATGCTTGGAAGCCCAGTGCGAGAAGGTGTTTATTGCCACTCTACGCGGCATTGCGCATGACTCTTGGAAATCGCTTAAGCGAAACAGATGGCAGAGGAAGTCGTTATCAGAAGGGGTCCGTAAGCTAAAGGTAACAAAAAGGTGCCGTTAACTAGGTCCCGACAAAAACACGACAAGCAACTGAAATTTCACGTGTCATAAACAGCAGCATTCTTGGAGGTAGCGTTTTCTGGTTTATAAAAAACAAAAAGATAGAGTTAAATCTATGGCGGGAGCACAAGAAAACGAATTCAGAAAAGGGGGGTGAGGAGCGTTCCAAAGTGATTGCTAAAGGGGTGTATTTGTATACATAACTGGAAGCTAAAGAAGGAAAGCAAAAAAAATTAAGTGATCTTATTTGGAGCTAAAAGAGGCGCGACATGTTGTTCAGGTAAAGGTACCTGCAAGTCCGTGCCAATCCTGTGTTCCCAGTGAATATTGCCGCGAACCATACATTGGGTTTGTTTATGTGTGTTTTGCTTTTACCGTCCGGCTGCACTGGTCTGTGTTATCTCTGCGCCAAGGGAAGCGCGTGTTCCATTCTTTCTTTCTGTGCCGCATGTGTTATCTGTTGTGATTTCGATCTAACGTGAACAGCCCAGAATAATCTTCTTGGATCTACTATGTTCTCGATGCGAATCGACGTTTCGAGAACCACGCGCGCCAAAAGATAAAAAGCCTGCAGTGCGGACGCCGGGGCATTCGATTCGACGACACTCCCCTGTGCAAGCCACTTTGTTGACCGCTGCTTCGCCGCCTCTTTATTCTTTTGAGTTGTTAGGGGAGCCCAAGTTCGCTCCAATAAACGTGTTTCTCATTCAAGACAACTGCATCGTCCTTGTCTCGGTGACATCTGGTGGAGGTGCGGGGTACGCACCCTTCATGCCCACTACAACCTCGCAAAGCAGCCAAGCCAGTCCAACAAGAGCCAGCCTCCGCCTGCAAGATTTACCACCCGAGTTCGGTTTGATGCCAGAAGGGCCCAAGAAAAGGAACACTGTAACCAGCACCATGGTGCAAGAAACAACGTCGCCAATCGTCCTGCAGCAGCCCCGGGAGCCGCCATCGTTCCGGGGAGCCCCCATTGAAGACCCCGAAGAATGGTTGGAGAAGCTGGAGCGCGTCCGCATCTTCAACAGGTGGGACGACGAAGAAACGTTCCGGCATGTCTTCTTTTACTTAGAAGATGCTGCTCGAACTTGGTTCGAGAACCATGAGAGTTCTTTGACCGACTGGACTCAATTCAAAAGGGAGTTCCTGAAGACATTCACTACCGTTGTGAGAAAAGAGCGAGCTGCGCTTTTGCTTGAAACTCGGACACAACACCCCAACGAAGGGGTTGTGATCTTCGTTGAGGAGATAAAGCAACTATTGCGCCGCGCGGACCCCGAAATGACGGAAGAAAAGAAGTTACGCTTCTTGATGCGCGGTGTGAAGGAGGAGCTGTTTGCTGGACTTGTCCGCAACCCGCCCAAGACCATCGCTGAATTTGTGACCGAAGCCAGCACGATTGAGAAGGCTCTCAAAATGCGTGCAAAGCAGTATGACCGGAACTTTGTTGGCGCGGCCAGTGCGAACTACATCGACAACATGCGGATTCCGGCTGTTAGTCTACGCGAGACCATCCGCGCAGTAGTGAGAGAGGAGCTGCGGAACCTTTTCCCGAAGACGCCGCAACCCCAAGTCGCTTGCCTAACTGACGTGATCCGGGAAGAAGTTCAAAACGCTTTCGGAACTTCTGTGGCATCCGAAGTACACTGCGAGCCCCAAGCTATGACGTACTCCGCGGCTCTTCACTGACCCCGCCCTGCTCCAACACGTCGTCAAGAGGCCCCGCCCTACCGCCGCCCACTGTCGCCCGCCCGACCCCCTGTAGCACTAACCCAGGCGCCGAGGAAGACTGACGTATGGCGAACACCGGATAATCGTCCTCTGTGCTACCACTACGGAGAGGCCGATCACATCTACCGTCGCTGCCCATACAACAGACTCGGACTACGTGGTTTCTCCGTCGACGCACCACGCCCCCGACCCGGCTAGCCCCCATCTGAGATTGAAGAATACCTGTCGAACACCAGCCGTGGACCAGCCCGTTTCAAGCGTTCGCCGTCGCCCTACCCGTACAAGTCGCCGGACCGCCGTTGGAGTGCTGACTTCGCACGTGGAAGGTCTCCCAGCCCACGCGGGGGAAACTAAAGGCGGCAACTTCTGGAGGTGAAGTTGCTCTACGGCGAAAAACTGGAAAACCTCCAACGACGCAAGGACGCGCTGAAGACAGTGATTCACGACATGCCCTCATCCCGACGACCCGACCTAACCCTGATGAGACTCCCGAACACGACGACAGCTACACGGCACGGCGCGTACCCGATCTCACCGAGACGTCCGTTGAGAAGACGACGACAACGACGATGCACAGTGCCTGACCATCAACACGTACAAGCAGAGATACGACGCCCCGACGAACCCGGAACTCGAGGAAGACTGCATCTGACGTCAAGGTGTCCATCGACGGCTTTGACGTAGTCGCCCTCGTAGACACGGGAGCTGACTATTCGGTAATGAGCGGACCATTTGCGTCTAAACTGAAGGAAGTTATGACCAGATGGGACGCTCCGCACATACGCACAGCAGGAGGCCACCTCACGACGCCAAGTGCAACGTGCACATCGCGCGTCACCATAGACGGCACAACGTACCCTGTGGCGTTCGTCGTTTTGCCTAACTGCTCCCGCCACGTGATTCTCGGAATGGACTTTTTGACGGACAACGGCGCAATAATTGATCTGCAGACCAAGTCGATAACATTTTCTTCCGATCACTCCACGACGCCCCAGCCGAACCCCGATCACCGTGCTGCTGTCAGGATCGCCGACGATCATATCACCCTGCCACCCCGCGCAAGCTTGATGATCGCCGTCTACTGTGAGGATGCTGCTTCTGACATCGACACTATCGTAGAGAGTGATCGAAGGTTGCTTCTTGACCGCGGTGTCTCCGTCGCAAGAGGCATTGCAAACTTTAAACAACGCCAATCTTACGTTTTGGTCACTAATTTCACCAAAGAGTAACAGCATTTAAACAAGGGAGCTGAAGTTGCGTTTCTCGAAGAAACGCAAGAAGCAAGTGACGTGATCGCGGTCGCCGACTTTGAACGCACACCCGTAGAAACCTTCAGGCTCCCGCAGCCATTCGACGTGAATCCGGCGCTACCGCAAGAACGACGGAAAAAATTATTGGCTTTGCTGCGTCGCTATAGCGAATGTTTTTCCTCGAGCGCAAAACTACGTCAGAACCCTCTAGCGAAGCACCGAATAATAACCAAAGATGGAGCCCGACCTACCCGACAGTCACCGTACCGCGTTTCGTCACACGAACGGGAAGCCACCTGGACTCAAGTCGACGACATGCTCAGCGACGACATTATACAGCCATCGAAAAGCCCCTGGGCTGCGCCCGTCATACTCGTAAAGAAAAAAGACGGCATATTAAGGTTTTGCGTTGGCTACCGGCGACTGAACAAAATCACGAAAAAGGACGTGTACCCCCTCCACCGAAGCGACGGCGCCCTCGACCACCTCTGCCACGCGAAGTCCTTCTCATCGATGGACCTGAAGACCGGCTACTGGAAAATTGAAGTGGACGAGAGAGACCGAGAGAAGACTGCATTTATAACCCCAGACGGCCTATACGAGTTCCAGGTGATGCCGTTTGGGCTGTGCACAGCACCAGCGACGTTTCAAAGAGTCATGGACACTGTGCTAGCTGGCCTTAAGTGGCACACCTGCCTAGTATACCTCGACGACGTAGTAGTATTCGCCCGGACTTTCGACGAACACCTTGCAAGGTTGGAGTCTGTACTCGAGGCCATTCGTACGTCGGGGTTGACGCTGAAGCCTGAAAAGTGCCGTTTCGCATACGGGGAACGCAAGTTCTTGGGACACGTCGTCAACGCCGCGGGAGTCCTACCTGACCCGGCAAAAACTTCAGCCATTGCAAACTTCCCAAGGCCGAAAGACAAGAAGGGCGTGCGAAGATTTCTCGGGCTGTGCGCATACTACCGGCGCTTCGTCGCAAACTTCGCACGCATTGCAGAGCCACTCACGCGCTTGACGAAAGATAGCACCCCTTTCAGCTGGGAAAACGACCAAGAAAAAGCATTCGGCAAGCTGCAAAAACGCCTGCAAAGCCCGCCCGTGCTGGATCATTTCGACGAAAATGCCGAAACGGAAATGCACACGGACGCCAGTGATATAGGCTTGGGTGCCGTCCCTGTCCAAAATCAAAGCGGCTGCGAAAGGGTAATCGCCTATGCCAGCCGTGGTCTGTCGAAGAAGGAGAAAAACTATTCTGCCTCTGAGAAAGAGCACCTGGCTATTATATGGGCGATTTCAAAATTTCGCCCATACGTGTATGGAAGGCCATTCAAGGTTGTAACAGACCACCATGCGCTGTGTTAGCTCGCGAATTTGAAGGACCCCTCTTACCGTCTTGGGCGGTGGAGCTTGCGCCTGCAGGAGTTCGACGTTACAGTCGTTTATAAATCCGGCAGGAAACACTCCGACGCCCACTGCATGTCCCGCGCCCCCGTCGACACACCACCACAACACTCTGATGAAGACAGCGCGTTCTTCGGTATCGTGACGGAGAGCGACCTAGCCGCCCAGAAGCGTGCAGACCCCGACTTACTCGTCATAATCGAGTACCTCGAGGAATGCAACGTTGCCGTTCCTAGGACCTTCAAACGCAGCTTACCAGCATTCAGCCTGAGAAAATCCGTCCTTGTGAAGAAGAATTTCAGCCCCGGAATAAGAGCGAATTACCTTCTCGTCATCCCCGCGGACCTTCGTGACGAAATTTTGGAAGCGTGCCACGACGACCCGTCTTCCGGACATCTGGGCACAGCCCGCACTATTGGAAAAATCAAGGCGAGGTACTACTGGCCCGGCCTTACCTCTGACGTCACCCACTACGTCCGGAGCTGCCGTGACATCCAGCGACGAAAAACGCCGCCGACAAGACCCGCCGGACTTCTGCAACCGATCGCCGTCCCATCGAGACCATTTCAACAGATTGGAATGGACCTTTTAGGCCCGTTCCCTACGTCACGATCACAGAACAAGTGGATTGTCGTAGCGACAGACTACGCTATGCGCTATGCAGAGACCGCCGCTCTTCCGAGGGGGACTGCACAAGTGGCGAAGTTCTTTATAAGCCAAGTTGTGCTGCGACATGGAGCCCCGGAGGTCCTAATCACAGACCGCGGAACGGCATTTACTGCGGAGCTGATGCAAGGAGTATTACGCTAGAGCAACACGGATCACCGAAGAATGACGGCGTACCACCCCCAAACGAACGGACTAACAGAACATCTGAACAAGACAATCGCAGATATGCTGTCAGTGTACGTTGACGTTGAACATAAGACTTGGGACGAAGTGGTCCCGTATGTCACGTTTGCGTACAACACGGCTATCCATGGAGACAACGCAGCTGACGCCGTTCGAGCTTGTCTACGGTAGAAGGCCGACTACGATGCTCGACGCCATGCTTCCGCACATTGAAGACGACGACCTCAACGCCGACGTCCACGGATATCTTCAACGTGCGGAGGAGGCCCGCCAGCTCGCTCGAGTTCGTATAACGGGCCAGCAGCTGGTGGATGCGGGCCGCTACAACCTCCGACGCCGAGACGCCGAGTACCAACCAGGGGATCGTGTGTGGGTTTGGACTCCCATCCGACGGCACGGACTCAGTGAGAAGCTCATGCGACGGTATTTCGGACCCTACCAGATTTTACGACGTGTTGGCCAACTTACCTGCGAAGTGATCCCCGATGGTGACTCCGGCACATCACGACAACGCACGCGGCCTGAAGTCGTCCACGTGGTTCGCTTAAAACCTTTCTACGGACGATGACGAACATTTAATTTCATTTGTTCGGACTGTCGGTTATGTTAGCATCGGGTCGATGCACTCTTAGAAGGGGGGTAAAGCCGCGAACCATACATTGGGTTTGTTTATGTGTGTTTTGCTTTCACCGCCCGGCTGCGCCGGTCTGTGTTATCTCTGCGCCAAGGGAAGCGCGTGTTCCATTGTTTCTTTCTGTGCCGCATGTGTTATCTGTTGTGATAGGGAGAGCATTACGATCTAACGTGAACAGCCCGGAATAATCTTCTTGGATCAACTATGTTCTCGATGCGAATCGAGGTTTCGAGAACCACGCGCGCCAAAAGATAAAAAAATTCCCGCGCCTTCCCGCGAGGGGAACACGAGTAAATGCAGAGCATTGGGGCCTCAGTACTGGTAGAAGGCAGTGTTGCTTCCATCGCTTCTTCCGTGATGCTGTAGTAGCAGACACGATTAAACGTGGGAGCGAGCGTCAACCAAGGAAGGAAGGAGCAACGCAGTGGCTGAAGCACGAGCGTCCGCTAGCCGCTTTTTATTTGCAGCGCGCGCAGTAGAGGGAGAGCTGTACGGGGGGAGAGCGCGCATGCGCAAGCAGCGCGCGCCCTTCCACGCGCCACCGCGCTGCTATCACGCACCTGTTACGCAGAGACCGCGACGGAGCGAACGGGCTGACTACGAAGCATGCGCGCACCTGCTGCGGACGCGGAGCTGTGGACGCCGTCCGACGCAGGAACAGGCAAGGCTAAGAAATGCTCTGCATTTAAAAGCCTGCAGTGCGGACGCCGGGGCATTCGATTCGACGACACTCGCCTGTGCAAGTCACTTTGTTGACCGCTGCTTCGCCGCCTCTTTATTCTTTTGAGTTGTTAGGGGAGCACAAGTTCGCTCCAATAAACGTGTTTCTCATTCAAGACAACTGCATCGTCCTTGTCTTCGTGACAATATCACGAAGATTCCCAGTTGCCTCTATAAGTGTAATTTCAGAAGTAATTTCAGAAGATTCCAGAGAGTTGAATTTATGAAATAAGGTCTGCATTTTCAGTACCCACGAGACCTTAGTTTGGCTGAACTGTATGCTACTTAAGCTTACAAAAATAATGGCCAGGTTGGTTTAACTGCTACACGACAGCTATAGAGGCTTTGTTAAGAGTATCTTCCCAGTGACCATTCAGATGGAAGCTCATAGCTTGATTCATTCCCGCTATATACTGTTTGTGACACACTGAGCATATAAAAAAAGACGCTACATTGTCAGAAGTGCATGTAAAACAGGAAATGTTCGGCGAACCTAATTGCTGGCGGTGCTTTATACAATGCAGTCTGCCTGTACGTACCTGCACTTATTGCCTCTGGTTGGCAGACAGGTGGTTATGACTGGTTGTTTTGAAGGGCCCGTTTTAACACCCAATAAATTATCCTTTGAATTACTATTTCTCCGGTAGCAATTGTTGCCTACCGAAGAAATAGGAATCTGAAAGATAATTTTGAAGTAACTTTTTCAGGCTGTAAGGAGTAACCGTGTAGCGCCCTCTGTTTGGCGCTCCCAGCCGGCGCCTTGGCGGCGGATATGAAAGACGAGAATAAAAAAACGAGCGGCGCTTTCTCGGTGCGCCAGCACGGCAGGGGCAGTTCGATTCCGAAAGCCTGCCACGCTGGTACTCTTTCAGTGGCGCTGCGCTGCGACCCCGCGGTTCCCGTCAGTGGTGACTCCGGACTAAGACATGACCAACCCCAGCAACCTTGCGTCCTCAGGCCCTCTTTTCCCGGACGCTTCCTCGCTGCCGCCGAACTTCGCAGTCATACAGCTCCGTCTGCCCACCTTCGTGCGCAAGAACCCGAAAGTTTGGTTCGCCCAGGTCGCAGCCGTCTTCGATCTGCACCGCGTCACCTCGAAGACTACTCGGTATCGCCACTTGCTTTGCAACCTGCCTCCTGAGGTGACTAATGAAGTGGCAGACGTCATCCGCGCACCTGTGGGTGATGATCCGTACCAGCGGCTCAAGCAGAGTCTTCCGGACCGAGCCACGGCGTTCGAGAGTGTGCGCCTCCGGCACCTACTCACCCACGAAGAGCTTGGTGATCGCCGCCCGTCCCAGCTCCTCAACACCATGCGACAGCTCGTGGGCGCGACCAATGTGGAGTAGAACTGTGCGCTTTTGAAGGAGCTCTTTGCGCAGCTCTTGACACAGTCCACTCGCATCGTCTCAGCAGCTGCAGGGGACGTGACCCTCGACCCCGCCGCCGAGCTTGCTGATAGAGTTCACGAAGCGACTTCTCCCTGAGTCGCCACCCTGGCTTCGATAGCAGAGTCGTCGGCCGTTTCGCGTTTAGAGACTCGGATCGATCAACTCGCCGCTTCCATTGAAGTGCTTCGGCCGTCTTCTGATCGCCAATGCGGCTCCTTCCCACGTCCTAGCCGTCGTTCGTCTTCCCGGCCGGTTCTTGCTCGCGCAGCACTCGAAGCTCGTCTATCTGCTTGTACCATCGTACTTTCCAGCACTGCGCCCGTCACTGCACCTCCCCATGCAGTTGGTCGGGAAACGCGCCACGAGATCACTGATGGCGGCAAGTGACCTCACCTTACAACCTGGCTGCCTTTTCCAGGTCATGGATCGCATTTCTGGTTTGCGCTTCCTTGTAGACACGGGTGCTGAGGTCAGTGTATTACCGGCCACCAAGGATGAGCGTACGTCTAAGTCACCTGGACCTACGCTTCGTGCAGCTAACTCTACCTCTATCACCACGTATGGTCGGCGGTCTCTCACCCTCGACCTTGGTTTGCGGCGTGCCTTCCGGTGGGTCTTCGTAGTAGCCGACGTCAATCAGCCCATCCTCGGCTCCGATTTCCTCACCCACTTTGACCTAGACGTCAGCATGCGTCACCATCGCCTGATTGACAGCAAGACACGCCTTTTCAACCTGGGCGTACTGTCTACTGTCGCTCCAACTGGAATTCCGCACGCTGCTTCCCTCATGCCCGTACGCAAGAATCCTCGAATACTTGCCTGAGGTTACGAGAAACTGCAAATTAAAGCAGCCGCCCAAGCACAGCGTTACCCACCACATCGTCACACGTGGCCCACCTGTCGCCGTTTGGCCGCGCCGCCTCTTCGGTGAGCGTCTGGCGACTTCTAAACGTGAATTCGTGCACAGACTGGAACTCGGTATTATCCGCCCCTCGTACAGCAACCACGCCTCTCCACTGTATTTGATTCCAAAGAAAAGTGGATACTGGCGTCCATGCGGCGATTACGGGGCGCTCAACGCTCAGACTGTCCACGACAGCTATCCCCTACCCCACATCCATGATTTCGCAAGCCACTTGGAAGGGTGCACAATCTTCAGCAAAGTGGACCTTGTCAAAGCGTATCACCAAATCCCCATTGAGCCAGCCGATATACCGAAGACGGCCATCACTACACCCTTCGGCTTGTTTGAGTATGTGCGCATGCCCTTTGGGCTACGTAACGCAGCCCAAACATTTAAAAGGTTCATTGCCGAGGTGACACGCGGCCTTTTGGCTGTATTTGCCTAGATCGACGACATTCTAGTTGCGAGTCCTACTCCACAAGATCCCGAGCGTCACCTCCGAGAACTCTTTGAACGCCTTCAACAATTTGGTCTGGTTGTCAGCGCCCAGAAATGCGTGTTCGAGACATCCGACCTCGAGTTCCTGGGCCATCACATCTCGGCGCAGGGAATTCGCCCTTTACTCTCTCACGATCAAGCCGTGAAGGACTTCCCCGCACCTACCAGCCTCCGCCAGCTTCGTGAGTTCCTGGACCTAATGAATGTCTCGCGACGCTTTATACCCCAATGCGCCGAACTTCTGCATCTACTGACTGAGCTTCTTCGCACAACCAAGAGCTCCTCATCCGCGATTTCCTGGTCTCCCGAAGCTCAAGCCTCTTTCAACGCTGCTAAACAAGCCGTCGCCGATTCGGTGCTTCTTATCCACCCGAGAACCAACGTGCCCACTCGCCTTATGGTAGATGCATCCAGCGTTGCAATCGGCGCTGTTCCCCAGCAGAGAATCGACTCAGAGTGGCACCCGCTGGGTTTCTTCTCTCGGAAGCTCCAACCTGCCGAGACGCGCTACACTGTTTTTGGTCGGGAGCTGCTCGCTATTTACGCCACCATCCAGCACTTCTGGCACTTTTTGGAGGGCCAGTCCTTTCAAGTTCCAACGGACCATACGCCTCTGGCGTACGTTTTCCGTACAAACTCCTTTAAGTAAGTCTCACGGGAACTCCGTCAGCTCGCCTATATTTCGGAATTCACGACGGACATTCGGCACATCAAAGGTAACGACAACAAGGCTGCTGACGCGCTTTCACGCATTACCTTCATCGGCAGTGCTGCATCTGCTGTGGACTGGGAACGCCTAGCTCAGGCGCAGATTGAAAACCTTGAGCTGCAAGCACTGCGGGACCACCCGGGTTCCCTTCGTCAAGAACGTGTGCCTTATCCGGTCGTGCCTGGCTCACTGTGGTGTGACATGTCAGCGGCGGCGCTTCGACCCTTCGTTCCGGCTGCCTTTCGTCGTGCTGTGTTTCACTCGCTCCACGACATCTGCCACCGCAGCATCCGAGCCACGCAGCGCCTCATTACACAGTGGTACGTCTGGCGGAGCATCAACCCTGATGTCCGCCAGTGGGCCCGTTCGTGCCTCGCTTGTCAGACAGCCAAGGTTACCCGCCACACGAAGACCCCAACGCAGCCTCTTTTGCCACATAGCTGTCGCTTTGACCACGTGCATCTTGATTTGGTCGGACCAATTCCTCCCTCCCGTGACTGCCGGTACATTCTCACAATGATTGACCGCTTCACCCGTTGGCCCGAAGCCGTACCCATTCCGGACATCACGGCAGAAACGGTCGGAAAAGTCTTCGTTTCGACATGGGTTTACCGTTTCGGCTGCCCTCGCATTGTTACCACGGATCGAGGCAGGCAGTTTGAGTGTACTCTGTTCACTTCCCTCAGCCGCTTGCTTGGCACTAAACACTGCCGCACCACGGCATACCATCCCTGGGCCAACGGCATCGTTGAGCGGCTCCATCGCCAGCTAAAAAGTGCTCTCACCGCGCGCCTGGATAGAGAGCACTGGGTTGACCACCTTCCTGTAGTGCTTCTTGGCCTGCGTGCCATCCTTCGTCGCGACCTCGGCTGTTCAACTGTTGAACTTGTCTACGGCGCACCCCGGTGGCTTCCTGGCGATTTGTTCGTGTCTACGGCCTCCTCGCCCCAGTCGCTTGACTGCATGCAGCACCTGCGAGCCGTCCCACCTCGGCCTTCTGACCACCGCATCTTTGTGCAACCCGACCTGGCGTCTTCGACACACGTTTTCCTCAGGCGGGACGCTGTAAAGGCGCCTCTTACCACCACCTACGGTGGGCCGTACTGTGTCCTTAACAAGACCCAGAAGCCCGCGACCAGCCTCTTGAATGGCCGCGAAGAAGTCGTCTCGTTGTACCGCCTCAAACCTTCCTACCTCAAGACGCCACCCAACGAACTCCGCGCAGACATCGCAGGCCTAAACAATCCACTCCTCGCCCCCAAACCCAACACCCGCCTGCCTCGCCATCGCGTGACGTTCGACATTCCGTCTGGGCGGGGGGCCCTGTAGGGCCCTCTGGTTGGTGCTCTTAGCCGGCGCCTTAGCGCCGGATATGAAAGACGAGAATAAAGAAACTAGCGGTGCGTTCTCGGTGCGCCAGCACGGCACGGGCAGTTCGATTCCGAAAGCCTGCCACGCTGGTACTCTATAAGTCTTGCGGCGCTGCGACCCCGCGGTTCCCGACAACCTTCTGAAGTAGAAACGTTCGCGGGCTGTGAGGTTTATGCTTTTGGCGGCATAGCAAACGTCGGTATTTCGGCCACGTATAATGTTGTTAAGTGGAGGCACAATAAAAGAGACGCAACGAAGGAAAGGTGAACAGATGTATTTACAAGATGTCGGTGATAGAACAACCTTAAAGTGGCCATCACAGCCCTGCCAGGCGGCCCGCTGCCCGCACCTTCGTTGCACCATTGGTACATAAATATAGAATAAATTATTCTATATGTCATTATTTTTGCATCCTCCTAATACCCTCAGTTCTTACGCACTATTGTGTGTGATGATATGTGTTTTATGGTTATTTATACCAGTTATTGGCGTTATAATTTAATTTAATTTTTTTGGATTGCAATCTTGAAAGCACAGAAGATGTCATACAGTACGGCTAAAAAATGTGCTAAACGCAAAACTATCGCCGGAGCTCGAAAGTGTGAAAAACGCCTCATCAAACAGAACCCTTTAACACGCTGTCACGCGATGGGTGGGGATTCAAAGTGGGAACGCGCGTTTGTATAGTCTCTTTTAGAGATGGGAATATAAAATTCCAAAATATTCTCAACTTTATTACCCCTGAGTTCACGCGTTTGACACACGCATTGTGTTTCACATAGCCTTAAGTACGAAATCTTGTGTCATGCGCCCAACTTTCCCCCTATTCCAATATTCGAATATCCCCACCCTTGGAATGGTGCCTGTCGCACAACGGTATTGCGTGAACATTTACGACATTCTGTACTTGCCTGAGCCACATAAGGTTGGGCCACGTTCTTGAGCAATTCTTGACTGCTACCCTCTCTTGCTAAAGATAATCTACTGTGCCCAACCTTACACTGCTTTGCAGTGAAAACACTGAATGAATTGATATCGAAAACGGGTGTCACGTTCATCAACGCGGAATTCTTTGAGCTCTTCAGTTCGCAGCCATGGTCAATACATGTCGAAAAGGTACCCTAAAAGGTATCCGAATTTGTGGTACTGGGCTTCGTCATGTACTCGTGGCCTGGATTCGTCATGTGTTGCCGTGCTTCACCATGTGCTCGTGCCGGGGCCATCCGGTTGCTCAGAACCTCTGGGTCATCAGCCATGGCTGACTTGGACACCACCGTTATGCTACTCTGAACACTATGGTTAAAAATATGTGTGCCATCGAGTGCATGCGGCTGAATCCGGCTAAGTCTGCCTTTTCATGAATTTGAATTTGTGAACAAAATGGGATTCGCCGTATTTTTGTCCCTAGAAGTACTAACGTTTGACTGAAGTATATACAACCTAAGGTCATGAAAATTGTGGCCTGGTTAGTTGATAGGCTGCGCTATAGCAAGGGAGGATTTGCTAAGAGTATCCGCTCGGTGACCGTTGAGACGTAGGCTGATAGCTTGACTCGTTTGGCCAATATACTGTTTGTGGCACATTTAGCATTCCAACATATGCACAAGGTAGCATGAAGTGCACGCAAATCTTGAATTATTCTTGTGAACATAAAAGCTGGCTGTGCTTTTTACATTGCAGTCGGTCTGCAGGTGTCTGCAAGTGTTGCACCTGGGAACAGAGCAGCTGGTTATGACTGGTTGCTTCGAACGCTCTGTTTTAGCATGCACTGATATATTGGCGCGAACCAAGTATGTGTTTATTTATTGTTTGTTTTTACTGCCCGACAAGGTCCGGCTTTGTTATCTGCATCCAAAGCGAAGCCCGTTTTCCATTCTTTATTTTGATGCAGCTATCACATTCAGATAAGCAGACTGTTTGGCCATGAAGTCACTAGCCCAAAATATTCTTCTTTGATCTACAAGGTTCTCAATGTAAATCGACACTTCCAGAAAGCCTCACCCCGAAAGATAAAAGCCTGCAGAACAGACGCCGCAGCATTGGAATCGCCGACGCAAGCATGAGCACGACTGTGTGTTGCCTGCTGCTTCGCCGCCTCAATACTTTTTGAGTTGTTAGGGAAGCACAAGTTCGCTCTTTTTTCTGCGACACCTGCGTCGTCTACGGCTACTTGACATCTTCTGGAGGTGGTAGTGGTGGTTTCAGTGTTATTTCGGGTACCCACTCAGAGGGATTGGCCAGGAAATGGGCGCCTAACCAATAGAAATTATGTATTTTTTGGGGGAAAGAAGAGCATTTATATATTAGAATGAATTAGCAGAAGATGACTAGAGAAATAAAAGTAAGGAGATAAGAGAAATAAACAAATTGTAAAAACGAACATCATTTAATAAAATTTCGACATAATAAACGCGAAGAAAAAAGTTGTACAGAGAAAGCAGTGAGCTACGCGCGCATATACTTGACAGAGGAATCCAGCAGGGCCAAAGGATGGCTAACACGGCAGACGGCCTGATTCCAGGATGAATGAGTGCAATGCACTCAAATATCCCCGTGACATAATCTCAGTTCCTTCGCCCCGAATGACAAAATAGGTGTAGCAAGACATCGACGTCGGGGTGATGAAGTTGAGGAACTAAGGGCACAACAAACAGAAAAATTCCCTCGCACTTCCCCGAGGGGGAGAGTGTGTAAGTGCGAATGCACGGTTGTTGATTCCGCGATTACGGTGGATATCGTGATCTTAATGAGTGGTCGAGAGATTACACGCACGCACACAACTACAAAGAAAGATATTTCACTCGTTATTGCTGGTACCGTTGCCCGGTCCGCCATCATCGTTATCGAGATGCAGGACCTGCGACCGCTCTCGACGACGGCGCGCGCTCGACTAATGCCCTCCCGCGCCACGCGGCCGCTACACGAGCGCCCTCACACGTCGGAATGCGGAGCGCCCGCTACGCGAGCGAGAGCTCTCCTGCCCGAAGTGGAGAGGAGGCGCCAACACCCGCAGTCACTGAGCAGAGAGAGGAAGAGGAGAGTAGCGCCCGCCATTACGGCGAGGGCTACACGAGCGCCCTCACGCGTCGGAATGCGGATCGCCCGCTACGCGAGCGAGTGCTTTCCCGCCCGAAGTGGAGAGGAGGCGCCCAACACCCGCAGTAACTGAGCGGAGAGAGGAGGACGAGAGTAGCGCGCGCCCATCTCCCCCCGTTGCTAGGGAAGACGAGGAGCGCGCGCACCTGCAGCTGTTGCTATGCGGACGACGGAAGCGGATGATTCAGGCTCGCTCAAGAAGTGCATTCGCACTTAAAATAAAAATCCGTGAGACTTATTGCCTGTTCTGCAAAAGACAACGTGGAAGACGACGACGACTATGCGTCGTCGTCTTCGTCGTACTCAGAGTGGCAGGTTTGGTCATGTTGGCTACGCGTCGCGCCGTTTTGCTGTCGTCGTGTTGGGCAGTCACGTCAGGGTTAGATCAAGTTGTCGGGCTCAGGGCATGTCGTGAATCATGGTCTTCAGCGACTCGCTGCGTCGTAGGGGGGTTTCCCTTTTTCGGCGGTCGTGAAACTTTCCCTCCAGAAGTTGCTGCTTTTAGTTTCCCCTACGTATGCTGGGGGACCCTCCACGTGAAAAATCAGCAGTTATACGGCGGTTCGCCGACTGTTACGGGTAGGGCGATAGTAAACGGCAGAAGCGGGCTGGTCCTCGGTTGGTGTTGGAGAGGTATTCTTCAATCTCAGTATGGCGCTAGCTGTGTCGGGAGCATGGTGCGTCGACTGGGAAGACTAGCAATTCTGGCCTCTTCTAAGTACAGCGACGGTAGATAGGAAGGCCAAGGTAAAGACAGGCCAAGTCTAAAATATTTTCGCCCCCCTCTGCATGACGCCGAAACCAAACTCCGAACACCGTTCTTCTGTAAGGATCACCGGCGATCATGCCACCCTGCCACCACGGGCAAGCTTGATAAACAGCGTCTACTGTAAAGATGCTGTTCCTTACGTCGACGCTATCGTAGAGAGTGCCCAAAGGTTGCTTCTCCGATGAGGTGTGTCTGTCGCAAGAGCCATTGCGCGATTTATGCAACGCAAATCCCATGTTTTGGTCACCAGATTCACGGACGAGTACCAGCAGTTGAACAAGCGCGCTGCTATTGCGATCCTCGAAGAAACGCAAGAAGCTAGTGATGTGATCGCGGTTGCCAAATTTGAACGCCAACCCGAAGATACCTCCAAGCTTCCACATCTCTTCGACGTGAATCTGGCGTTACCGCAAGCGGAACGGAACAAATAATTGGCTTTGCTGCGTCGCTGCAGGCAATGCTTTTCGTCGAACTCAAAACTACGTCAGACACCTCCAGCGAAGCACCGAATAATAACTGAAGTAGGAGCCCGACCTACCCGACATTCACCGTACCGCCTCTCTTCATACAACCGGGAAGCTATCCGGACTCAAGTCGACGACATACTCAGCGACGACATCATACAGTCATCGAAAAGCCCCTTGGCTTCGCCGGTCATGCTGGTCAAGCGAAGAAGAGGGCACATTAGGTTTTGCATTGACAACCGGGTATTGAACAAAATCACCAACAGGACCACGAATCGACGATGCCGTTGACCGCCTCTGCCATGCCAAGTACTAATCATCAATGTATCGGAAGAATGGCTATTAGCAAATTGTAGTGGAGGAGAGAGACCGAGTGAAGACCGCATTTATAACCCCGGACGGCCTTCACGAGTTTAAGGTGATGTCGTTTGGGCTGTGCACGGCCCCAGCAACATTTCAACAAGTCATGGACACTGTGCTAGCTGGCCTGATGTGGCAAAACTGCCTCGTATGCCTCGAAAATCTTGTGTTATTCGCCCTGACCTTCAAAGAACACCTTGCAAGGTTGGAGTCTGCTCGAGGCCATTCGTGCGTCGGGGTTAATTCTGAAACCTGAAAAGTGCCGTTTCGCGTACTAGGAGCTCACGTTTTTTGGGCGACGTCGTTAACGCCGCGGGAATCCTGCCTGACCCGGAAAAAAGTTACAGCCGTTCCACTCTACGTGAAAACTGTTGGAAATGCAGAGCACTGATATTCGCCATAATGGGCTGTAGCGCCGTTATCCGCTCACTGCTACCACACGACGCATTTCAAATTCCTCGTCTTCGCAGTGCTCGCGCGCCCCCTGCCTGAAACTGCGCCAGAGGGAGTTCTGTTCTTTTTGTGCTTGTTTTCCCTCCCGCGTCGCCGCCCGACGTTCACGAATGGCTGCGGCTTCTCGTTGGCGAAGTTCGGCGTCGGCGGCTCGCTTGCTGCGCTTGCGCTCAGCATTCGCAGCACGCCGCCGCGCCGCCTTCTCTTCCCGCGGAGACATTGTCGATGAAGTCGATGGTGAAACGTGCCGTGAACCCCCTGCCGCGGCTATGACGCAACGTGGAGCGGCTATGACGCAACGTGGCGCGGCTATGACGCAACGTGGCGCGGCTATGACGCAACACAATCCAACACAATCCACTTTAATTCAATCCAATCCAAATCCAAGCCAATCCAAGCCAATCCAATCGAATCCAATCCAATGCCCCTCGCGAGAGAGTGTTATAGCGCCGAAATCGCCACCACGCGAACGCGTGATGCTGACGTCAAGATCATGCCACAGATGTTAGCGACCTCAGCGCGCGCGAACGACATATGTGGTTTAAGCGCGAACCGACCGCAGTGAGAGAGCGCGATGCGAGCGCCCCACCTGTTCTTGCGCGCGAACCTAACGCGGCGAGAGAGGGCGTTGCGAACGTCCCCAGCTGTTGTGCGCCCGAACCGAACGCGGCGAGAGAGGGCGTTGCGAGCGGAGAGAAGGCGAGGAGGACGCTGGGGAGAGGGCGCACCTCTGGCCGACGGTTGAAAGAGTCAAGGATATAAGGCACGTTCGTAACCTTCCGTTCTGTGTCGGCTTTGTGGCTCAGTTGGTAGAGTACCGTGCACCTTGCGTTCCTACCGCAGAGTCGTATGATCGAAACCTGGCGGCGGCAAGTATTTATATAGTGTAGGGGGAGGGGTGCAGACGGGGACTACGGACGCCAACGCGTGTGACATCATGAGTTACTGAAATGCTCTGCATTTAAAACCTTCAGCCATTGCAAACTTCCCAAGGCAAAAAGAAAAAAAGGGCGTTCGGAGATTTTTCGGACTGTGGGAATACTACCGCCGCTTTGTGGCAAATTTCGCCCGCATTGCAGAGCAACTCACACTCTTGAACAAGGATAGCACCCCTTTTAGCTGGAAAAACTAACAAGAAAATGCATTCTGGGAGCTGCAAAAACACCTGCAAAGCCCACCATTCTCACTCATTTTGACGAAGACTCCGAAAGAAAAATGTACACGGACGCCAGTAACATAGGCTTGGGTGCCTCCCGGTCTAAAAACAAAGAGGTTGCGAAACAAATTAGCAGTTGCTTAGCTCGGGTATGCCAGTATATACGTGGCGTGAGCTAAGCTTCAGCTGGTTATTCTTAGTTTTCCTAGTTGTCTAGGATTAGCTGATTATCGCACTTACTATTGCTCAAACGAATTCGGAACTAATTCAATCTAATCCAGTTCATTCCAGTCCGGTCCAATCCAGTCCAGTCCAGTCAAGTCACTGCTCCTCGCGCATGGCTCCTCCTGCAGCACGGCTCTCCAGGATCCACGCGAAACGGCTATCAAGCGGCTCCGGCGCAGCGTCAGACTTGGCTACTGCGTAACGGAGGCGGACACCTTGGCAGGCGCCGGCGCCAGTGGATCTGCCGCGGGTATGACTTCACTCCTCTTGAATACGCAGACCGGCGAATGTTCACACTCAATTCTCTACACCCCCGTACTCCGATTGGATTGAATTCCAATCCAACGCAATTCAATTTAATCCAATCCAATCCAAATAAAATCCATTCCAATCCAATCCAATCTAAGCGAAGCCAAGCCAAGCCAAGCCAAGCTAATGGAAGCCAATCCAATGCTATCCCATCCAAACCAATGCAATGCTCCTCGCGCTTGCGCAGGAGGCCCAGTCACGGCCCACGCGAAACTGCTCAACCTCGGCCAGTAAAGCGTACACTACAAAGTAATCGCCTTTGTCACCCGTGGTCTATCGAAAGAGGTGAAAAATTACAGAACGTCGGAAAAAGAGTGCCTCGCTATTATATGGGTCATTTCAAAATTGCGCCCATACGTGTAAGGTAGACCATTATAGGTTGTAAAAGACCACCATGAGCTGTGTCGGCTCGCCAGTTTGATGGACCCCTTGGACCTTCTTGGGTGACAGACTACATGACGTGCTACCCAGAGACTGCCGCTCTTCCGAGGGGGATTGCACAAGAAGTCGCAACGTGCTTTATAGGCCAAGTTTTCTGTGACATGAAGCTCCGGTAGTCCTGATCATGGACCGTGAACGGCCTTTACTGTGGAACTGATGCAAGGAATATCACTCTACAGCAACACGGATCACCGAAGAATGACGGCGTACTACCCCCAAACGAACGGACCAACAGAACGTCTGAACAAAATCACGGATATGCTGTCAATGTACGTCGACGTTGAACATCAGACTTCGGACGAAGTGTTCCCGTACGTAACGTTTGCGTACAACACTGCTATCAAGATAACTACGCAGATAACGCCATGCGGCCTTGTCTATCGAAGACTGCCGACTCCGTTGTTTGACGCCATGCTTCGACATTTAGAAGACAACGACCTCAACAACAACGTCCAAGGATACCTTCAGCGTGCAGAACATACCCGCCAGTTTCCTCGAGTTCGTGCAACGTACCAGCAGCTGGTGGATGCCGGGCACTACAGCCTGTGACGATGAGACGTCGAGTACCACCCAGGGGATTGTGTTTGCGTTTGGACTCCCATCCGACGACGCGGACTCAGTGAGAAGCTTCGGCGACGGTGCTTTGGAGCCTACCGGATTCTACGACTTACCTACTAGGTAATTCCCGATGATGGTTCCAGAACGTCACGACGACGCACGCGGCCTGAAGTCGTCTTGCGTGGTTCGCTGGACACCGTACTATGCAAGATGACGGACATTTTTTGTTGTTTCTTCGAACTGTCTTTTATTTTAGAATCGGGTACAAGCACTCTTAGAGGAGTGTATTGCCACGAACCATGTATTGGTTTTTTTTATGTTTTGCTTTTTCTGCCGGGCCACACCCGGCTGTGTTATCTGCGTCCCAAGCGAGGGGCATCTTTGATTCTTCATTTTTGAGGCCTTACGGACTATCACATTCATCGAAGCAAGCTGTTACGCCCTGAAGTCACTACCCCATTAATCTTCATTTATCTACTATATTCTGGATGTAAAGAGACGGTTCCAGAAACACTCACTCCGAAAGATAAAAGTCTGTAGAGCATACACCGCAGCCTTGGAATCGTGGGTGCTCATTTGAGCACGTCTTCTTAAAAAAATTGATTGCGCTAAAAAAGGTAACAGGGACGAAGTGAGGACAGACACACACGGTGCAAACATCCAATCATCAAACTTCACTTTATTACCGTTTTATTATTATTGTTATTTATTATAATTTCATTATTTTTATTTTAATATTCTAATATTTCTATTATTTTAATATTTCATTTTTTTAATATTTTTTAGTTTTTATAGTTTTATTTGTTATTTTATTTACATTTTATTATTCTTATGCGCAAGCGTAAAGTGTGAATAAACTTCCAGCGATGCGGCGGCCAAAAAAACCATTTCCTTTTCGCTAAGAGCCAGCGAGGGCGTGCTGACATATTTCTCTCCGAGTCCTGCTATCGCCTGAGCCTCACTGATTTCTCGCAAAAGTTGCGAACGACCTCGAGACAAGATTGCACTCTTCTCAAAGATAGGCGTACAGCCGCATCTCAAACAATGCGCTGCCAAGAAACCACCAGTGCCAGATTTTATAGTAATGCAGTGCTCGCGCAACCCATCATTTAGCCAACAACCGGTCTTACACTTCAGCGGGAGGCTGTACGCTACTCGGGTTGCACAGGCAACAAACCTCTTCTCGTGCTTTTTGTGGCACTTCTCAGGGGCGGTGCGATTGGGGCGCATGATTTTGCTCAGTTTTCCAAGCTTGTTGGGCGCCGAAAAAACCACCCTAATGTTCGCCGTCTTCCTAATCTCGTTGAGGTTGTGGGAAATCTGGTGCAAATAGGGCAAAACACCAACTTGAGGGTGATTGCCGGATGCGACCTCTTCACCTGTATGTTGAGCACTGGGTCTCGCCTGTCTAAAAACCTTTTCCGCTGCCGACACCAGCACTGGCTTAGGATACCCTGCTCATGACAGACGATCACTTTGTTGCTCAAAGCTTGTGCCCATTGAGTGGACGATGGCGCGCATTACGTGCTTAGAATCGGCTCACGTATATGGCAAAAGTGGCTTATTGGCTCGTAGCTCATAGGACCCACATGTATGGCTATTACTGAAGGTGAGGCAAAGATAAAAAATCCGGATTGACTCTTCCACCAGAAACTCGTGAGTAACATGAAGTGAAGTTAGGCAATGTTGAAACGTTGATAAGGCTTTGGTCGCCTCCAAAGCAAACAGGTCAGAAGGGCTGTCAATAAAAATAAAAATCATGCACACATCTAAAAGCTTTACAAACAGCGCTACCCTGAGTCTGGTTTTAAATTTCATTGTCTAAAGAGGCTAAAAACAGGTGGCTAAGATTGGGAGAAATGCAAGAACCGATACAAACACCAATGTTTTGCAAATAGCATTTGCTGTACCATGTAACAAAAGTACACTTCAAATAAAGCTGTAAAAGCTCTAAAAAGTGACTGCTGGGCATACCGACCTCGTTCTGGAAGAAAACAACGCCGACCACGTCAATATTTTGCTCTATAAAGGAGAGTACGCTGTCATGGGGTAGGAAACAATACAAGTCCTCAATATCAAATGAAAACGCTTGTCGACGCCGGTCCGGGTACATTTCAAAAAGTCAAAAAAGAGTCCGAGTTTCTAACAAGAAATGGATCCCTAACAGAAAAAAGGCCGGGTTTTGCCTGTAAAAACAAGGCCAAGGACTATTGCCAAGCATCATTTTCTGATACAATAACGCGGAACGGGACGTCGGGCTTGTGCGTTTTTGCACTAAGAAAAACTTTAAGGTGATCCCGCCTACTCATTTCAGTGTCTTTGGCTAGTTTCTGGAGGTTAACATTATTGCACAATTGCTTCGCTTGCGCTTTTACTTTACATAGGGACACACTTTTATGGAAGATAAAACAGCACTGTTTTCTTCGTGAGCTTTGGCGTTAAAATCTCCAACTGGGAACACAGCCGGGTAGTATACAGCCTCCCGCTCAACTGTAAGAGGCAGTACATAGGCAGACCGGGCGTTGCATGAATGGTCGGTTATGCGAGCACTGGAATATTACAAAATCTGGCAAAGGCGGTCTCTTGGCTGCACATCGCTTCAGATGCGGCTGTTAGCCTATCTTTGAGAAGTGTGCAATTTTATCCCGTGGTCATACGCAACCTTTGCAAGAAATCACTGAGGCTGAGGCGATAGCAAGTTTCGGAAAGAAATGTGTCAGCACGCCCTCGCTGTATCTTATTTAAAAGGAATTGGTTTTCTTTGCAGCCGCATCACCGGACGTTTAATCACTCTTTATGGTGTGCATGCGCGATCGTACGTTGTAAAGTGTGTAAAGTTGGCACACTGGCAATAAAATGTAGTTGGAAATTTTCGCCGTGTGTATCTGTCCTCAGTTCGTCCATGTCCCCATTTCTCCCCTTTTAGCGCAATCAATTTTTTTAACAATAGAGTACCAACGTGCCCAGAACGCTAACCTTATTGAGCTCGTGTCTTTGTTGTCTGCTGTTTTGCCGGCTGTGTATCCTTTGAGTTGTTAGGGGAGCACAAGTTCGCTCCAATAAACTTACTTTTTCCCTCAAAACACCTGCGTCGTCTTTGGCTACGTGACGATATCTTTTAGATTCCTATTTCTCCTGTAGGCAGCCCCTGGAGCTTCCCAGAACGTCTTTTAGATGCGAAAGCATCTTATGGTGTCGGCATGTCCCACTCATAATGAGCTTGCACAACTCTCCTCCTTACACCCACAGCTGCGCGACACTACACTATAAAAAAAGAAATAGTTAGCGGTATCCGGTTTTGATCCCACGATTCTCTGGCCGCAATGGGAGGTACGTGGTGCTCTTCCCACTACGCTACAAACCCGGGACAGGAGCAAGTGCTACGAACGCGCCTTATGTCCTTGACTCATTTAAACTACGTCAAGAAGCTACTGATACAACGAAGGCACGCGAAGCTGGCCGTCAAGGAAAACGACAAAATGAAAACGTTAGAGGAGGATGTTGAGTTTCCCGTGGGAAAGCTGCGGCGGGAAGCGCCACGCGCCTTGCAACTCATCCAGACCCGTCCGCAGCGCCTCTCATGCTGATTGTGGCAGGATGCCCCGAGGGATTCGCCAAGCAAAAAATTCATCACGAGGTAGGTTCGCGTTCAACCAACGTCCTCATCTTCCCGTAGGGGAACCGCCGAAGAAGAAGAAGGAGAAGGCAAAGCTGCGAAGAAGGCGAGTACATTGCTCTCAGCCGGTGCACCAATGTCAACAACCTTTACCTCACCAACGCTGACGGAGACTACCGATTCTACCACAGATACAACATCTACAAGAACATGATGGACGAGTTTCGGCGATTCGAGAACCACCGCCTATCACCGTAACCCAACAGTACTTGCGTGCCTTTGCTAGCGGTGTGGACCCGGACGCTGAATTGCCTCTGGCGCTAGTAAAAACCTGATCAATCAACATAACGGCAACAAAATAAAATCACAGGGAACCGCCACAATGCTTCGCATCGTCATCAGGGTTCCCCACAGGAAGATGGTGTAATTTTTTAAGTCGGTCGTAACTGGCTAAAATGGAGTAGTAATGCCGCAGGATATTGTTTACGTTTGGGAGGGCGTTTGCTATTTAGCTACTAGCTATTAAGGCGGCCGGCCTGGCGCTTTCATTTTGTCGCTGTGTATTCAGCTCGTCATCCCTTTTGAGATTAGAAGTATGTTGGTACGCCTGATCGAGCGAGCTTTTGTGGGGGTTCATGTTCATAAAAGTGGGCTTGAGTTTCTTTAGATGCTTTACGTGGTCCCTGTCATCACTGCATACTCTTCCAAGTCTGGTGGCTTGTCCTACAAAGACATCTTGTTTGCAGTTTCTGGGGTGATGGTTTTTATAATCTAGATACTGCTGCATGTCTGTTGGTTTTCTAAAAAGCGTGGATTTAAGTCTTCCATTGTCTAGAATAACGGTAGTATCCAGGAAGTTCACTTCCCTTCCAGAATACTGGCAGGAGAATTTATTAGTCGGATGCGAAGAATTGAGATGAGATATAAACGTTTCTAGAGTCACGTGACCATATTCCCAAATCATGAAGATGTCTATGTAGCGCAGGTAACCCGAAGTTTATGCGGAAAAGAGTTCCGTAGGTTTCTTTAGGCTTTCCCATTAAAATATTGGCAGAGGTCGGCGTTAATCGAGTACCCATGCTGGTTCCAAAAACTTGCCAAAAGTAGAACGGGGCGAATTCTAAATATTTGAGAAATAAAACTAGTTTTAACAAAGTTATGTACACTTCTTGTGCATGTTGGTGTGAGGTCTCTGATACAACTTTTAAAATGGCTTCGATTCCTTTGACGAAAGGGATGTTTGTAATAAATGCGGCAACATCAAGAGTAACAAGGAGCGTTCCACTGGGTAAGCGCCCAAACTTATTTATCTCTTCTGTTATGCGGAGGAAGTGGGGGGCGAGTTTGAACGAATGAAGGAAGGGCCGGAATGTGGAATAGGTATTGATTCAGAAACTGAGATAGTGCTTCGGTTTGGGTATTGTTATTCGAAACTGTGAGTCTACCAGGAATGTCGGCAGTAAACAATAATTCTACGGGGACTTTGTGGAGTTTTTGGAGGAGGTAAAAACGTCCTTCGTGCTTATTTTTCGCTGTGATAAAATTTACCTCAGTTGTCGTTATTATTTCTCTACCTCGTAGCTCTGTGAGGCTCTGAAGGATTGTTAGGCTGTACACCTAGCTCGGATCGTTATCTAAGGCTATGCAGTGGCAATGGATGTTCAGCACCCTATAAGCTTCACCTTTGTATTTCGCATAGGCAAAACAACTACGCTAACACCTTTGTCGGCTGGCTTCTTGACTATGTCGGTTCTGCCTGATAGGCTATATAGAAGATACATTTTTCCAACAGAGCTATGTTCCTGCGCATGTTTGATTGCTTAGTTGTTGTCCATATTTCTCTTGATACTGAATTTAGGTACAGATCTAATTCTGTAGTTTGATCTACATACGGAGTCTAAGTGCTAGTATGATGGAGGGTGCGCTTTTTATGTCAGGTTGGTCTTGTTTTTCCCAAAAAAAATCGCTTAGTCTCATTCTGCGAAAAAAATCAGTGAGAGATATATGTAAGTGATATTTATTCACACAGTTATTTGTGGGACAGAAAGTTAGACCTCGTTCTAGGATACTTTTTTCTCGGCCGTTAGTATTTTGGAAATGTCAATAACGTTGCTGGGGCAGGTACCGAGGGAGGTCGTTTCTTCTATAAGATTATTCGCTGGGTGAGGAGGTTCTACTAAAGCAATCTATGTATCGAGGGGGATGGTACATGATCTATTACGCCATAGTCCTGGTTAGTGAGAGGCTGATGTTCTACGGTTCAAGCTGTATTTCGCAAGAAAATCTAGTCACGTTGAAACTTAACCACTTGCTTATTGCTGACATCATTTTCTTTGCGATTTATAAAAATATTGAGATCTAGTTTCTCCTGCTTAGTTAGCAGTAGAGCTTCAATCGGGTCATTGAAGAGGCTGAGTTGGCTGGTACAATGGTGTTTAAGAATTTCTAGTAGGGAAAGCGAAGCAATATTCAGAATACCTTGCCTCGTGGAAGCTAGTTCAGGAGAACAACACACCAAGAGAACAACTAACTATTAGGCGGACGCCTTTGCGGATGTTTGTGCTCTGGAGATACGACGAGTACATTTTGAGATGAAATGTGTTGGTTTATTTGCCGGCAAGTTTTCGAGCTTTAAGGAAAGAGCGGAATTTAGGGGTTGGGGCATCCGGTGTACTCGGTTGTAGTCATTTGTGTTTGTTTCGAGCAGACCTCCAGGGTGACACGTTTTTGCTTGGAGTCAGTTGTTTAGGGGGGCTGCTAAGGGTGAGGTCCACAGCGATGCCTGTTTGGGTGCTTGTTTGCGTTCTAGGGCGTGTTAGGGTCTCGTTGAACACTGAGCATGATGTCTTCGGTGGGTCTGGTTGTTTTTCGCTTGCGTGCTGTAGAGCTGGTGTTGCGGCCACGTCCATGGTTTGTGTTCTGGCATCACATTTGCTACTCTTAAGTGCGCATGACATTTCGCTACTGTTGGGAATGTTTCGTTGGTTTTTTTGTTCTGTGCTGGCCGCGGACGGGAGGCTGATGCGTGTAGTGGGGAGCGTCACCCTAAATGAGTTCATCAGCCTGTACTTGATTTTTCTGAAATCAGTCGGACTCCTCGAAACCGTGGGTGTAGTCCGTCCTTGGCCAGGTGTCCTAGGAGGTCATGGGGAATTTTCGCGGGGTGGATGACGTCAACGTTTTCTTGTTGGGTTTAAGGTGTACGACGAAGTCGTTAAGCTTAGCTGACCTTTGTGAGTGAGCTAGAGTTTTGTGCGTTAGGCTATGACCCCTTCTTGTGTATGCAATATGTTGGAAGATACTGCTACGTGTTTTGGAACCCTTTTGGAACAAAAAAGTATTTGCTGTGTGATGTACAGAGCTCTTAAATTATAGATTGCCGATTAGTAGCTATGTTCAGTTCTTTTAAAGCTTATGCACAGTAGTTCGCAAAGGAGAGGTTTTAAACATTTATTATTTGCGACGGTGACGCCCCAGTATGCAATGAATGATGATTAGTCAGTGTAAACAAAAGCAACTTACAAACCGGCGTACAAATTCCTCGTTCCGAGCGAAGATGACATTGGTCAGGCTTTCAAACAAATATCCCTCATATTTGAAAAATGCTCCATATTGATCAGTGGGTACTGGAATACCCGTCGCCATCTGTACAAATAAAAAAAGAAGGAAGTATTATTCCTTGATTCGTTTTTATAGTAAGACATAAGTCAAAATTGCAGTCCCTGGTGTATTTCTGTATGGCTCTCTCGTTCAAACTAATTCATACACAGTGAGCATATTTAATATATTTAGCCGTTAGAATACTTCGACGAGTAGGTTTTCGGTTCGGCCTAATTGGTATACCAGCCGTTTTTTTTTTCAAAGGATACATTTTTTCGACTCGTCATTGATTCAGTACTATGAAATACAAACTAGAAATACCAAAGGAATGAATATTATTACGTAAATAGATTGTAGTGTGTTTACGCCAGCACTTACTAGCCACCGGAGCCAAGAATTTACGTAATGCGTAGGAGCCCAAGCCAACGAAACCTTTGAACAAACACCCTCGCCGAAAGTGACGTTCGAAGAAAGCAAAAGAGCTGGCCACCTGCGCGCTGGGAGTGCCATAGGCAACTGCCCCGAGCGCGAGTTCGCGAGTTCGGCCGCTTCCCCCGTGCACGAGCAAGCCGCCTTTTTATTGTAATCTACACAATTCCTGTAGAATTGAAGAATACACTAAATAGGCGGCTCAGACGGGTACTTCAGCACGAGTCTAAATCGTCCTCACAATAGGACCAGTTGCTCAGTATAAGCCCACCAAGCGGCCGATGGGTGCTGTAGCGCTTTCACTTCGTAACTTTCCGCAAAATTCTGGCACCGCAACCCGACCAATCAAAGCCGCAAGCATACCTTATCTGATGCAGCGCGCATGTCGAGGACGCTAGAACCGGTATACCCTAAGTGGTATACGAATCTGCGGTCTTCATCATTGGCGGTACGGGCTCCGTCATGTGCTCGTGGCCGGGCTTCTTCATGTGTGGCCGGGCTTCGTCATGTGAGGCTCTTGCAGGGGCCACCGGATCATTCAGAATCCCTGAGTCACCATCCATGGTCTTACTTGGGCACCACCGTGATGCTGCTCTGGATGCTTTAGAGTAAGACATTTCTGCCATCCAGGACATGTGGCTGAATTTGGCAACATCTGCCTTTCCGTTGCCGTAGCTGCTGACCCTTATGGCAACGACATGCGAAGAGATAAAGCCTCTCACCAGCAGACACAACAAGGCCTTAGTGATTTAGACATCGACTATTATCTGATAGCCTTTTGGGAGTATACGTCAAGGTGATCATTATTCATGCGTGAGTCGAATTTTCCACAAGGTACGCTGCAAATGCTGCACCGAAACTGATGGTCCTGGAACCCGAGATATCACTAAGAAGGCCTTCAATGCAAACCTGGATCACTCAGTGTTGTCTTCCGCCATCGTCGGCACTCGCTTCGCCGTGGGGCTAGTGCTTTTCATCCCTACATCTTCGGGTGACCGGTGAAGCTGTCAAGTATTTCGCAATCATTTCGATGCAACTATTCAGAGCAATGCAGCCTTGCTTCAAACTGAGAACTCGCCTGTAACGGCTTGCATGCCTGACAAGGCAAACACTGCGACAGAAGGCATACGACTCGCGGAGGCAAAGGACGACCTGGCCATCAGTACCTTTACTACTTATACTCGTCGAGGACAACACTGACAGCACTTCCTGTCGTCCTACCGCTGCGGAAAGCCGCCGACGTGGTAGCACTCAAAGACATCAAATAAAACTCGATTGAAAATGGGGTCATGGCAGCAAAGTACATGCATTGGTCCTTCATTGTGTACTCATGACGGCCCGACCATACGATGTTGGTACGCGGTAACAGCCGAGGGTCAAGGATTAGTCTGCAGCAGGGGCCCTGCGTAGGACAGCTTGCTCGAGGGAAAGGAGGTGCAAGAGACAGAGAAATTTCGGCTTCCTGCGAAGCGACGTAGAGGTTAGGGAGGAAGGGCAGGGTAACCTCGTGTATGTTGCGCAGCGGCGCAACGGACACGATCCGCCTGAATCCAAGCTTGGTTGACCATTCACCGTTGCACTGGCCTCAGTTAGTCCCAAAACCTTTAGTTAGGGCCTTAACGTTTGGTTCACGTAGTGCCAAAGTGGGCCAAAATGCTCAAGAAGTGCTAGAACAGGATTGTTATGTTTGAACCAGCCAAACAGACAGGGAGCTGCCACCGCAAACGTGTGTGAACTATGGCTGTGCTTTTTCCCACTACTTCCCAGGATGGCGGGGCTTAACAAACAATGCCGAGTCCCACAGCCTGGACCTGTGTCCTCTGTCGGCAAGAGATGGAGAGAGATAAATAACTTCATTATGTTCATTAGGCATTGCGACGTCATGGTTGCCGGTTGCCCTTAGTCCAAGGTTCCAGTGTCCAAAGTGAGGATGGCTGCTCTGGCCTTCATGCGGCACTGCTCGCCGCAATTAATGATGGACAGTGCCTCACTCCACTCCTATTCTGGTAGATGGTGTTTGTGATTTCTCTGAAACCCTGCTGCCGTTTAGTAGAGGGTCGCTAGTTGATTGCACTTGGTTCTCAGCTTTATTTATTGTGTTTGATTGAGTTTATGTTGTCGGAAGTGGTCGCGGAAGGTGTTCGGTTGGTTTGAGCGCAGTGCTTTGTCTTTGAACCTTAGGTTGACGAGATGGATATTTTATTCGCGTTGATTTGTAGAAGCTAAAAACTTCGGAATACCAGAGCGTAAGAGGAATAAGGAAACTGTAGTTGGGGGCTGTGAGTTTGGGAAATGGAGGCGTGACTCCAGGCGTGATCCTGATGATCGCCCTCTAAAATTTGATGAACAGGGTTCGTTTGATTTTGATTATATTACTTGATCTGTAGCTGATTGCAAATCTCTGGGCTGATTTGCCGATGCGCCCTTTCGCCCAGAGCTTGCAGTCGTTTAGCAAGTAAGATTCAATGTGCATTCATGCATCCTGTTGACCTGGAATTATAGGTACAGCAATTGCTTCTTGTATCAGGTGTACGCTGGATTGCCGCATTTTCTTTTGATATTATGGCCTCTGTATACACATCTGCCGTAGCGGAGTGAAGGGTTTATGTTGATAGGTGTGAGTTCTTCTTAGAGGGCCGTGGATGTGCAACCAAAAACCTCTATGGTGGTTGTGTGCATGGTGTCATGTATTCGGCGGCTTAAACGCTTTAAAATTCCCTGCCCGTGTGGCTGGTTTTTAGCCAACCAAATTGGCGACGTCTATGTGCTACGTCTATATTTCTTGGACTGTGTGGCTGGTTTTTAGCCAACCAAACTGGCGACGTCTATGTGCTACGTCTATATTTTTTGGACTATATGCTGATTCCGAGTTTATTTCTGCCTGTGTTCACGGCCATAGCGGTAATTGTAGCTTTGTTTTGCCTGCCTTTCTAAGTGCTATGATTGATTTTTTTTAATTTTAGTGTCTGTACACATGAGAATTTTACTGAGTATGCTTCTCGTTCAAATATGAGAGCGTTGAAAATTTTTAGAATGTCCCTTTCTTGATTTCCATTTTGTCTGAAAGTTACTCGGGTAATCACTGGTAGTGTTTCTTTTATTTGTTTCAATAAACCGTTTAGGGCTCTTGAGCAGCCATAGTACTTCTGTTGTTTTAGCCCCCAGAGTTTCATTGTTCTTATTGTTGGGAAAGGTTTCCCGTCTATGTTGTGTCAGCGCACTAGGTGTTAAGGATGTTTTACTGGGGTTTCGCGGGATTTAGACTAGCTGTGATTTTTCAACCAATCAATGTAGTCTTCACTGAGAGGTATGCTTTTTCACAGCCGCTGCTAATATTTGTAGGGTTTCGTCCTATTCTCCTTCTAACCCCGTGGATTTATGGGGTTATATCGTCGATGCGTATTGCGGGTCGGGTATTTCAAATTTTGGTTTAGGGTTCCTGTAAGCTGTTGCACTGCTACGTTCAAAAGCATTTGCTGTTCCTTTGTTCGGTGGTTTGTGTGTGTGTCGTGCGTGTTTCTCCAATTTCTATCGTGACCATCAAGTCATAAAAAAGCACGCTCCTGGGTAAATATTCTATCTCCGCATTTTACGTCGTTAACGTGGGATCGAACTTTTTGGTGGGTGATATTGTCGAATGCCATTTTAAATCAACGGACACGATGACCGTTTGATTTACACAAGAAGCTACATTTAAAACGTCTTCTGTTACTTGTAGTAAAATGTCCTGGTTTGACAACTTTGGCCTAAAACCGTATGCTCTGGAAGGGAAGAGATTGCTAGTATATATTTAGTTATGCAGTCTATCCAGGACTACATGCTCCATTAGCTCACCTACACAGGAAGTGAATGATATTGGTCAGATGTTGCGTATTGAGAATTTCCACTTTCTGTGTCGGCCCGTAGCCCGGCTCGGCCAAACTAAGACCGAAGGTCTGACTAATGCACTCGTCAGAGAGCCAGCCCATGTTTAAAGCTTCTAATATTTTTCGTCGGAGCTGAGTAGGATGCTGAAAGAAAACGACAGGTTTATAAAAATTGGCCTCCATGAGTGCGTGCAGCACATTACTGCGCAAGTCCCGCTCTATCGACAGCCCAGCATAGAAACCTCTGATGCGGATACGTTTCAATTGCGCGACCCGAACCCCGGTGCATTACCTATTTAGGCAGCCACATAGGCGAGGCTCTCCCGGGAATTGCAGTTAAGCAAGCAATTTCTCTTTCAGGAAACGTAAAAAAAGACACTGCGAGATGATCCTGTATCAGCAGTTTGGTTAAAGGGCGCCATGCTGTTCAGCTACCAACTCCTTGCCCTTCAATAGCAGCACTACGGGCGACGCGCCGACAAAAAATTCCCTAAGTTCAACTTGGTCTACTTAGCCTCAGCTCTGTGGATGCACTAGCACTGTTCCACGTGATGATCCTGCCCGTGCCTGCTTACAAACCATGTCGCTTGTACTTGCCTCCTGAGTGTTCATTCAAGTGCTCTTCCTGAGCTTCGTAGCGGTGCATCTAATAGCCCGTTTCCTTTAAAATACTTGGTACATTTCTCGTAATGGGCTTACTTCTGGCGATTCTTTCCTCGTGCTGAATTTACGCACTTTGCTTGTACGGGTACTGTGTTTATAATTATAAGTCACAAGCACGGACACGGGGGCATTCGTGCAACTAGCACGTTACACCCAAGCCCTTTCCTCAAAGTCACCTCAATAAACAGGCGAACGGCTGTGTAACTCTTTCCTGCACCGCTTTATGCTAAACACGCTTTAACATCGCTGAGAAATACCTTCCTTGGGTGAGCAACTCAACGAAGATACGTTTTATATGCTGGTGGTTTAAAAATGCGTTGCGTTGCACGCTTCCATGATGCGTTGCATAGGGCTCTCGACAAAACTGCCTATGAGTCATTGGCTGAAATTCTTCAACGTCATTGCTGCGGCACAGCGTGAGCCTTGGTTTCTGTGCAACGGAGGTGCACAGCTTGGTACTGGCCGGCGCCGATGCGTCTGTCGCGTCTATGACGTCACTCCTCTGGAACGCGCAGACGAGCGAGTCGCGTGCGGCAGCGGCTCCGGAACGTCAGATGTGCGCCGTGTGACGTCACTCTTCCTCTCCGTGTGCAGCTCGGCTCTCCAAGATCCACACGAAACTGCTCGACCTCAGCCAGGTTAGCTCATGCTAAAAGCATTTCGTCTTCTTCTCACCATAACCGCGTAAATACAGAACCTCTAAGAGGCCCAGTGTCAAAAACAAGCAAACATTTATTATAAGGGATGGCTCAACGCCGCATGGGGAAGAGAAGGGAGGAGAGATGAAGACCTCAGTAGTGTCCCAACATGGAGGAGTCCAGAACGAACCAAGAAAGTGCGGATAAAGTGCGGACGGTGCTGTTGTCAGGACGACCGCGGTGCTCTGCGCAGTACCATTTGGGTGGTCACGAGAACATCGCGGTTCGTGTGTCGAAGAGGAAGTAATGGTTGGAATGCCTGCGGCAGCTTCCAATTGCTTCTTTATTTTCTTATGCGAAAATAATAATGGGATACTAAAACTGAAAAATGGTTTAGATGAACGCGCCAAACTATAATGATTTTCTTCATTGGGCAAATTGCAAGCGTAAAATTAGGCTGTCATGAGCCGTTCACTAGGATACAAATGACCGTCAAACGTGCTGCCTACTGTGTTCTTTTAAAGTGGCGGCTTTGTCTTCACCTGTAATGTTTATTTAACTGTGGTTAGGATCACCATACCTTCGCAGGAAACATTTCAGGCTAAATAGCCAAAAACCCTCTGCTACTCCAACACGGCGTATTTTTAAAATTTGTAATTTGGCTGCAAGCTCCAAAGTTAGTCTCTTTTAAACAATTTCAAAAGGGGCTAATTGGCACTAATTAATGGGAGAGTCCTTTGCCCTGCAGTGGGCTTAGATATGCTGGTGTAGATGACGACGACGATGATGATGATGAAAAAATTTTCCAGACCACTGACTTGAACTTTTGGGGAGCAGGAAACCAGTATGCCTGAAGCGTAGGCACTTTAGACATTAAGGTGACATTTGGACAGCAGTTATTTATTTATTTGGTTTAGTTATTTATTTCTTCTGCCATCAACTTCATAACTTCTATTGTTTCCTTGTAATGTGCGGGGCTGTGGGGCTTGGATGTATTATTGAGTTGTAGTTTGGGGATATCGCTTGCGCAAAAGCTCTTAACCACAACAGCCGATATAATATTTTTTGCACGTCAAAGGAATCTTACAAAAGATTTCTGGTTCACAGACCCTGTACTCAAGCGCGTGGTTTGCTAGCTGTTTCCTACTAGCTGCGGGAAATGTTGCGCACATGCAGGTTTACCAGAAACTGCCTGCTTTCTTGTTGTTAGAGTTATCTTCCCAGCAGTCACCAAGGGACACAAATTAGAGAACCTGAAGACACCACTTTTAAGGTGAAAGTGTTCGGATAAGGCTTATTTCACTTTTATTTCTTCTAAATGGATGCGAGAATGTAAGCGAAAAATAAGAAAAACGGGGTGAAGCATAACTCGCACCAATAAAACAATTTGGAGCGCTTGGGCTCCCTCAAGGCCTTCACGTATTATTTTATAATATTTTCTTGTTATGTATAAATTATAAACAATGCATAATTCATGTATAAAAATTACTCGTGGATATCAATGAGCGTGACAGCTAGGCTGGTAGCTTGGACATTCGCTTTACTGCTTGCTGTTCCGTTTTGTGGTCTTTGACGCAGAAAGGATGATATGGAAATTCAGCAAGCTAAAGCGTCCATTTCTTTAGAAATCGTACCACTAGGCGCCGGCGTGTGCTCCGCACAGAATACACCAAACTCAGGTACATAGCCAGGATAGCTCGTTAACTAGGAGCGTAAATAATACACGTTACACATTTCTATGTTTTCCCGGCCGAGTTGTTTCCGAACCCATTGGAAAACGTTGTACTTTTGAAGCAAAAGCAAGGCTGGACAAACGTATCTTCAAAATACACAAATCACTATAATTACTCTACCCTCTTTCAAAGACACTTTTTGCTTAGACAACCCCACCGAAGCCTGATAGATCCCTGTCGACCACAACAGCGACCCGTTGTAATGGCTGTTGCTGTTTGTTTAGAAGCGACAAAGAAACCACGGGTGGTCCACAGCCTACCACCACGAACTCGTAAACAACAAAGCAAACTGTTCTTGTTGGTAACAATTAAAAAAACACTGTTCGTTGAGTAATCTTTTTTTATCAGTAGAAACAAATTTTTTATTTGGTAGGATCGCCAATGCCTCATCATTTTTTAGTGACGGCAAAGCACGCGATAAAAAATGTTTGCTGCAGAATAGTTGTAGACCCTTTAGGTTTTGAATTTGCACCTGTGTAGATGCTTTTATACCGTGGTTAAGTATTCGGCACTGTGCTAGTGCATCCTCAAACACTCCGTGAAAAACAAGCGCCTTGCTTCAGCACTCCGAAGCAAAGAAGAAACAAGTTCTTTCCTGCTAGCTATATCTGGGTCGTCGTTTGAAAGCAAAGTTGCTACCCGAAAATATGTGTCTTTCTTTGCACATCGTGCTGAAAATAATTTTTGTTTTCACAAATAGTTCCGTTGGTTGATTTGGTCGTTCTATTTTAGGGCGTCAGCCAAACAAATCACTCGCCTCACCTGTCTTGCTGGGTAAATTATATCCGTACGCGAATTTCATCTCCTGCCCATTTATACACGCGCGTTAGCGGCTTGCAAGAGCACAAGGAAAAAGTTTTTTTTAAAAGGACATATTATTACACAGCTTAAAACTGAGGTACACAAATATCTTTTGTAGAAAAAAAATATCTCAAGCGAGACGTTTTAAGACGTTATAGAGATATCTTGGAGTAGAGTACGCGGCAAGTGTTCTTTTCTCACCTCATATTAGAATCTCTCACGAATAAACTCCTTGGCACTGCTAGCAGTACACATTACCTAAACTTCTTTGTGTAGAAGTAGCTGTTTTTAGATATTTAAACCCATTTCGACGTGCCTTCAAGATTACTTGTTTTATGGTCCCGGAAAAGTTAAATGAACACTATGCAAGAATTTGAGAAGCTCTACTTGATTCGCAAATGAAAAGATGCATTAAGGACAACCGGAATTCTCAGGCAATAAACATATATGCACATCATGGGTGCCAGGTGGACATATACCAACAGCAACCCTAAAACCAGGCCAAATAATGCTTGTATTTCAAAACATTTAGGTGGCGCACCCATGCATTTCACACGAGAGACAATGTGATATTTATGAGTGGACAAAACGATTGCCAAGGAACCGCAAGCAATAGCAATAATCTAACCACTATACATCAAAGAGCTTCAGAAAGAAGTTTTTCAGAAAAATTATCTTGGCTGAAGGAACTTGACAGGCACTACGCGGCGTGCCCAAACAAAGACTCATGACCTGTCGCAAGGACGTGGCGACAGAGCGCGCACGTTACGGGCATTTAGTGCCTGTGAATAAACACAGGCATAATTTTCAAACATCCCGCTTGGTGGGGGCTGAACCGAATGAATGGATATATCTGGTGGACATTGGCAGCCTCAGCGGGCGCTTTCCGAAGCCCCTGAGGCTCATTACTCCTTCTTGCTTGCCGTGCTCTGAATCCTGCCCATATTTTATGGTACTTCCGGAAGTTCTGTCTGTTTTTAGGTTAGTTATTGTGGCACCTAACTGCTGAAGCTTCACCACCTGGAACCCCAAGCTGCCCGTTTGGTTGCTTGCCCATCTTTTTCTCTGAAAGGTTTGCCCATAATTCGTCCCTCCATAAATTTATTTTGAATGCCGAATTCCGGACGGGATTTCCGTTTTCGATTTAATAATTTGCACCGGTCGCTCGGCATGCTTTGTTACGAATATATGTTCTAACCAGAACAACGAGTAATTTTGTGGAAACTGTGAGCTTGGTACTATATATATGGTGATTGGCTGTCCTATCTTTGAAACACTGGCATTACGATGACCTTGTTTTTTTAGCCGCGAGGATTGACATCACCTGGTGTTTCGTCTTAGTCACCCACGAGAATGCTTCAAGGGAGTCTGGTGCCGGCACCTCCTGGGCGGGCTTCAATGCTCTTATTTCTCCGCCTTATTATTCTGAAGTATACAATGGTGATATAAGATCATGAAGAACACTTCAAAACAGTCCCATAAAAAACAGTTCAAAAAATTACATTACACCCCCGCTGTAAGTTTGCACCTTGATGGCGCTGTTTTGATCATGTTTCCTTAAAAACGAGGACACTTTGGCCGTTATTCTACGGAAATGTCCGGGGTACAGTGAAATGCCTGCCGCCCAGTTGTGCTAAGATAAGAGCATAACTTTGTGGTTAGGTGTATTTATGAACTACTTCGGCTTCCACGTAATATTGTTTCACAGAATGCAACGTTGGGCGAGTTGTTGATTCGTCGTGATTACCAGAGCAGAAAATACGTTGACCGAGAAACGAAATACAAAAGAAGCGTGGCGTTCTGTGTATTTTTCCTTTTGGTGAACAACTTCTCACGCCAGTTTTCACGATGAACGTATTATCGGTCGCCTGCATCTAAAGTTTAAATATCGTTTATGGGGCGCAGGCGATGTAGCGCGTCCAACATTAGAGGAGCTGCTTCGTACACCATATATCAACTGTCACTTGTGGCTGTCTTCATTCTGTCATCCCTACAAAAAAAATTAGTGTTAAAGCCTTGCATGCCTTCGGCATTAGTCTACGTAGCCTGCTGTGCATACGCGCATAAACCCCCCAAACATGTTCTAGCGAAGAAATTTGACATCGTTTTCAGGGCGGAAATACGAGCCCTCCCAAATAAAAAAATGTCTCCCGCAAATAGCGGTCGTTTTCGCTTTAGCGTCCATATGCACAACACTCAGTATTGTGCCCCATCAGGTATTGTTAGACCTCACCAGTGAAACTTACAAATGGGCAAATACCAGTATGCTCAGATGAATGCACCTCGATTTCACCATTTTTTAACAAACAATACAAGTCTTCACCGCTGCTGGCAAGCCGAGGAAATTTTTCAAAGCAAAATGGCACATGTCACCAAACATGTGCAGGCCACTGCTGGGAATAGACGTGAGAAGCAACAGTTTCTCAGTTGTGTGGGATAATTGCGTATCACAGCTGGAGGGATGATCAAGCCCTATTTCTGTTGGGGACACTTGGCTGCCCAGTCTCATTGCTTTCATTTGTAGAAGACAGTTTATATAAAAAAATGAACATCTTCCCGAGGGGGAACACTGAGTACTATGCGAAGCAAGCAAGGGTCGATTCAAGTGCCCATAAGTTTTCAGTTAGTCGTTTGCGTGAGGTTGACGTACGTAGCTACAGTTATATATACCGGTTGGTTTCTATGATAACGCCCCCACTTTTTACTTACCGGAACTACGAAATGGGAAATCGCGGTGACCCCATGGCTGTTTCGCATACTACTCAGGGTTCCCCTACAAGAAGATGGTGTAATTTTATTTGAGTGGGGCGGGGGTGTTAGAGTGGAGAGGCATTAAAGAGAGAGAGAGACGTTGTACGTGGTATGAGTTTGTCTTTATTGAGGCATTATCATCATCATGTTCAACGTAGGTGACGTCGAGCTGTGGTTGGTGTTCCGCTTTGATTCTGACCGCCTTATGGCCTGTGAAATGTAAAGTCAAGGGCTATTGTAGTGAATAAACCCTAAAGTTACTGAAGATAAGGTCGGTGCACATTCCGCGGATATTTGTGGGCTGCTTGTAATCACGACCCGCCGAGACTCGCCGACGCACCCCGCTTTCGACGACGATGAAACGTCGAAGTCGTGTAAAGCGTGCTCGTCTCGTGCCGGCCCAGGAAGACACCGGCAACACGGTCTCTCCAGGAGCCCTTAAAGTGGAAGCCTGCTCGTCTTGTGCCGGCCCAGGAAGACACCAGTAACACTTTCGCTCCAGAAGCTATAGAAGGGTAAGGCACCACCCAGAGTTCAGCAAGCCGAGCATGTGCAGTCGGGGTGTGGATGGCGCAACAACGACAACTATGAGATGCTTCGCATCTAAAAACTGAGAGGGATGTGGCTTCTCAAGCGAGTCAACGACAAACGCTAGGATTGTTTCCTCAGGTCGGCATTCAAGGTGCAGTCTCTTCAAATTTAAGAAGTGGAAAATCCCAACATTTTTTGTTTTCAAGACGTGCTGCAGACACTTTATTAGTATTGATTCAAAACGGTTGCGCGAATGGAAGCACAAGACCATATTGACACTTCCTTATTTTTGCTGATGCTAAGACCTCAAAAATCACCTGCGCTTCATCGGAAGGGCTGACGACAGAACCCGAGTTCTAGTAACCATCGAATAAGAACGAATGACTTAAGACTTCCGTATTTTCACGAATGTAACATGCATATTTTGGCTACGTTAGCTTTAGTACGAGCGGGCGTTACAGTAAGGCGCAAATCCCTAATTGGCATCGCCATTGCCTATGCAGTCAACCTTCTCCTAAAATGGAACTCAATCAAATGACAAATATTCCTTCAACCTCACGCAAATACATTTTCGCATAATGTCATTCCTAAGAAGAAATAGTTTTAAAATTTTTATGAGAAAAACTTGTTATGCATTTTAATTGTTGGCGCATTAGAATGGTGCAAACAGGATAAAATTTAACTTCTTGAAGTTCATAATTGTTGTCTCCATTCTTATGTTGATGTTGTAGCGGTGACACCCATCGACAATGTTGCCCGCACCACCGTAACGGTCGTGGTCGGTCCGATGTGGTGCTTTCGAACTGTATAGAAAGCGCACTTGAAAGGAAGCCGCCTGTCAAGATGTGGGGGGTGGGGCAGGTAAAGCATTTGTTCTTCTACCGTCAAAGGGTATATTTTCGCAAATGCGTATTTTCACCTCCTTATTTCTTATGAAAAGCTACCTCGAAATTTCAGTATCTACAGTTCGACTTCTCATGGTGATCCTTAATGCCTTCGTGTTATATTCGCCTGCAATTTTGTAGTCTCTATGCACTTAGCGGTCTCTCGGTTGCAAGAGTTACGAAGGGTCGTGCACTGGTTCGAAGGATTATTTTTGTCGGTATTGTTTGCTCTGTCATAGGTTGCGCAGTATATTGCGCTATTTTAAACAAAGCAATTGTTTCATGCAGTGAGTTCTGAATACGTATTTTCAATGTATGAGCATATTTATTATGAGTGCTATTTTTACGGCGCGTCTTGTTTCCGTCATATATTGGCTTTACCTTTAGTATTGGCGAATCACTTCGACAGGCATGCTTGCTGCACATTGTGCGCCGACCTACCAGAAACAGATCTTTGCGTGACCGGTGTGCATGTTGCATACATAAAAGCAATCACGTACACTTGTCACAAGGGTTGGGGCAAGCTAACTCTTCATAAGTAAAACAGAGGTAGAGCTAGCGCAGTCGCAGTCGTACCGACTGTATAGAAACCCGGGATAATATATCCGATGCAGAAAACGTGTTTTCTGAATGTTTACAGCGGTGGTGAATTGGCTCCATGCATTTTGGGGTTTACGATTGGTACTTTACTCATTGCTGGAGACCAGTACGCACTTCCCTTAGAAACACTGAGATGGTAGAAGATAAAATTGAAAGCAAAAATAGAAGCACTTTCCAGGCTATTCCACAGCAGCTGCGTCAATTGGCATGGAATGGCCGCATAAATCGTGTCATACCCTAACAGAACTAGTTGCTGATTGCAGAAATAGTTTATTCTTTTTTCGCGTTGTCTTGTTTTCTAAAACAGCCTAAATATCTTATTATTCATCACCACCAGCCTATCTACGCCCACTGCAGGTCAAAGGCATCTCCCATTAATCCCCAATTACCTCGGTCCTGTGCCAACTGTGACCAATTTATCCCCGCAAACTTCTTGATCTCATCTGCCCATCTAACTTTCTGCCGCCCCCTGCAACGCTTGCCTTCTCTATGGATCCACTCTGTTACCCTTAATCACCAGCGGTTATCTTGCCTTCGCATTACATGCCCCTCCCACGTCCATTTCTTCTTCTTAATTTCTACTAGTATGTCTTTAACTCCAGTTTTCTCCCTGACCCACTCCGCTCTCTTCTTGTCCTTAATATTACACCTATCATTTTCCGCTCCATTGCCCGCTGAGTCGTCCTCAATTTAAGTTGAACCCTCTTAGTGAGCCTCCAAGTTTCTTCCCCGTAGGTGAGTGCCGGTAAGATGCAGCTGTCATGCACTTTCTTCTTAAGCACAATGGTAGGCTGCTATTCATTATCTGAGAATGTATGCCATATGCACCCCACCGCATTCTGATTATTCTAATTATTTCTGCCTCATGGTTGGAATCTGGAGTCACAACTTGGTTTAAGTAGATATATTCGCTTACTACTTCCACTGCCTCGCCACCTATCTCAAACTGCTGTGCTGTCCCGAGGTTACTGATCATTACTTTAGTTTTCTTCATATTTATTTTCAGTCCCACGGTTTTACTCTTTCGCCCAGTGCGGAAAGCATGCTTTGGAATTCGTCCCCTGAGTTACTTAGCAGGTCAACGTCATCAGCAAATCTCTGGTTACTGAGGTATTCTCCATTACCCTTACTACCACCTGTTTAATTTTTATGCCTAACTTTTTTTCCTCTATTCTGCGCTGTCACTGTTTTGCTATACTAGTAAAACGCTCGAAACGGAGTAGCCAGGTTACTCTCTGGGCTTTTCGAGACGGGTAAAGTGTCAGCCTGCAAGCACCCTCGTTCTGCCTAATTTCCTTGAGTAAGTTTCTTGACGGTTATCTTCTCGATATCGAACCGTCAATCTGCAGCAGTGACACTTCAAGGAAATTGAATGGGCAAAAGTAATCTAGACTGCGACGTCTGGAAGGGTTTATTGAAGATTTCACGCAGTTATCACTTCAAGACACTTATTAAAAGAGAGGAATCTTGCGGTTGAAGTGGCCTTTACGCTGGTGCATTGGTAGCTCCCAGAAAACATTTTAGTTATATGCCTGCTTTTAATGTTTCAAGAAGAACGTATAAAGAGTGAAAACAACATACTAACTGTTTCACATTCTAACGCTTCACTGAAGCGCTGAGTGGAGGGAAAGTTTGACTGCGCACGCGTCCTGCACTTAAACAGAGCGGACTGCCAGGGCGAGAAGCGGTGTCTTTAAACTCGGAAATTAAGCTAAAGGTACAAAATAGCATGCTTCTTTACCTCTTGCATGCATGGATTTTACTTTTTGCGAGATGGCTGCGTGCAGTTTCACCATCCTTCAAGGAGCACTGCCACTTCATGGACAAATAGGCTACGCATATTTCTTTTTCTGCGCTAAGGCGACAATTTTTTTGGCGCTTTACTTTGCCGTATGGTTTTGCAGCATCGAGGGGTCTCTTCCGCTATAAAAACGCCTGACTCAAAGCAAAAAATTACGAATAACTAGAATGTAGGTTAGCCCTAAGCTTGGTTATCAGTGGGATGTCAGAACAATAAACGTATCAGTCTACCTAATGGTACACTGCGTTTGCATTTCTTTATGTGCATTCTAATTCCTGCACTATTTCAGAGTCCTAGAGATTTCAGTTTATAGGAAGTACGAGAAGGCAGGATGCAACTACAGGCAGGAAAAATCTGACAGGTGGCCTATCTTCTTCACTACTTATCTATGGTAGCACGTGTACAAGCAAGAAGCACAATTTGCATAGAAAGCTTTGTGTGGCATCAAAAGCATAAAATAAACCGCAAAAAAATCAAATGAGAAAACCCTGCGTTTTATTCACGTAAAGGAAATAAAATTAAGACAAGGAAGCATAAAGTATAAAAGCACGGAAACCAGTGTATGGAGAAATGGAAATTATAAAATTGAAGTTATGCAAACAGCACCAGACAATTAATTGAAACTGTGATACATCAGTAAAAGTTCAAATGTGTTTTGACCACAGGTACTACACAACCTTTTCATTCAGCAGCACATTCTAAAGAACATCCTGGCGAGAATTACTCCGACCAGCATACCCACCGGAATTAATGATCGCCCCGCCCCCCCCCCCCCCCATTCATTGAAAACTCTCCACAGTTTAGACCTGTTAAACTCCCGTGCCATCATTTTCATTTCTAACGTAGAACACATTAGAAGAATTTTTATTTCTTCAACGAAGTTAGCTGACGCACTTGTTACATCCTCTTCTAACCCGGAATCAAATGCCGCACATCACATGAAGACGGGTTTATTGTTTATTCCTTCTGTCCCGAGATGGGGGACCACAGATCAGACTTTTTTGCGTGTGATGCATTCACATCTTTGCTCTTAAAAGAGGTGGTTGGAGTATTCCCGATTTTTTAACGACCGTCAAAGTTCCAAAGTTATTGAATATAGGCACTGAAGTTTCTGACATGCCAAGCCACAAGTTAGGGTATTGGCTCATTTGAGCTCCAAATCTTACACTGGCACGCAATAGAGCATGCAATTCTCCTTCTCTTCCATCTACTTGCTACCAAATATTACATTCTTGAATTCAAGAATAATCCCATCCTAGCTATGCAGTGTCAAATTGTCATTAGATATCGCATAATGAAGTCACAATTTTGCCCCCCAATTCCCCCCCCCCGGGCGCCAAGCTATTAGGTGTTTCGCTAAACCATACGATCGAAGCACATCAAGGGCCCCAATGTGCGCTTTGGGAGCCAAATTTACCCCAAATTCAAAACCGCAATTTTCTTAACTTCGCGTTACGTAAAGCTACCTATTTTTGTTATTGGTGCCGATTTTATTCAAGACCATTTTGATGTCATGGTGCCTATTGGGCGGCACTAAACGGCTTCTCCGGAAGGCGGCGGTTCATGCACGATAAATAAAACTTACCTTTGGCGAAGCAAGGCGGCAGCACGGCAGACATTACACACAGACAACTACCTCATTAAAGGCCCCTACTGATTGTACTAAGTGTGTTACGTGTACGAGCATAAGAGCTCCTACACAGCGTGCCGTATGCAGGTGATGTTACTACTTTTCGGAACAATACAGGTAAATATTTTTTCTTCGATATATTTTTAACTTCTGCATAATAAAATAATGTGCCAAAATGACACTTTGCAAACACACGTCACGAAAAATTCTGCTTTTAGCCAAACACACCTTGCTTTGCTCTTACATTTACAGAATATTAAAAACTGACACTATACTTTCTCTTTAGGTGCACCAAGTCACACTCTGGTGTAATAAGGTATTTAAAAGCAGAGCTGTTCAGACAAAGCTTTGCCTTTCAGTTGCACCTAAAGGCACTTAATGCTAAAGAAAACGTGGCTACGGATGTCCGTGGAATCAAACTCGGGACCTCAATGCTAAGAAATCGGCAACCTAATTACTGCTTGACCTGAGGGGCCCGAGAGGTACGAGGTTTGCGGCCTTGTGGACAATAACATGTGCACCTTACAATAAATAAATAAAGCCTTTTTTATGGTGGGAATCGAGCTAGAGTCCCTCATGTTTTAAAACCAGTGTCTATCGGATAGAAACGTCACTCTATCCTGGTGCACAGCATTTCTATCCGCTTCGAAGCGCGGGCATTGGCTTTGAATATGGCGGCGGGTTCTAGCCGGTGGAATGGGGTCCACTCTGCGAGAGACATAAAAGACTGCGGACGAAACAATCCGGGCCAGGTAGTCTCATATGAACTTCGCGCCAAGTTTGGAAATAAATGTCAGGTGAAACAGCCGCGTCTCCGATGGAGATAGAGGAACGAAAACGTCCGCTATTTCACCAGCATTTTACCACTAGAGTAATAAGAACCATTTTTAAAATGAAGACGTTTGGTAAGCTTCTAGTTAAGAATCCTACGTCCCTATTGGCTGCTTAAAACATTGCTACATATTTACACCCAACATTTTGTAGCAGCTTCTGTTTTTTGTTACGCCAAAATATCCACCTCTTTTATTTAACAGTGTACAAGGATCCCCCATGAGAGCGTCTAGTCTACTCTGAGCACCCACCACTAATGGATGGCCTGGAAGACACGCCTACTTCCGATAGCTATCGGGCTCTATTCTACTAATTGTTATTAGCGGCTGCCGCATTGTGTAGGCTTGGCCGCTCATTTGGCAGTGACAAGTGGCATATCATATCTATTAATGACCTCTGTCTGACTAATATGTTTTACATTTAGGTGAACATTTTGCCGGTTGTAATATATTGAGGGTAACAGATGGTCGGTATAGCCAATTTTTAAATGCAGAGCATTTCCTTAACTCACGATGTCACCTGCTCTTGGCGTCCGTAGTTGTCCGCATCGCTCGCCTCGACATGCCCGGCTCAGACGTATCGCTATCGGCGCGATCAACATTCCATAGCGCACCCAGGCACGTTTCAAGGACACTCCCTCCCCTCTCTCAGACTCAACGTGCGCCGAGGCTACCAATTTTACTGCTGACGCGCGCTCTCTCGTCAGAAGTTGCCACAAGTGCAACAACATTAACGTAACGCAAACTACCTAATGTCGTGCTCCCCCGGAAATGCTCGGCATTTGATCGTTCCCCTCGTGAGGGGGAGGTTTCACTGCCTCGCCATGCGAACAGTTTGCCACGCTTTAGTTTCAGTTCCGTATTTCCCCGCCGCCGCCGTGGAGAGAACGCGGCCGGCCGCGACTCTCACCACCGCGGCGCTGCGGTTGCGAGTTGCGCTAGGAAAGCGAACGTTGTCTGCTAGCGGTGAGCGGAACGCGTTCCGCTCGGTATCTCCGGTCTTCGCCACTTCTGGCTGCGCACTGCAAAAGAAATAATTTACTCTACTCAACTTTTTATGATATGACGTAGTGTAACAGAACAAGTCCGAGAAAATGTGATCGGTCCATTTGCACTTCATTCACACTACTCAAGAATCGCCTGGAGAAACAAGCCTACAATTAAAACTATTTGCCTCAAATAGTACTCGCAGCTGCCTGAGCTGCTTTTTGCGACGACTGCAGAAACCCAGAGGTGTTTCTGTAAATGGTCTCCTGACAACTTTAAAGAACTACATTTCTCACAACATTTTGTGTCACTCAATGCTATATATTGCCGACAACAACCTCTCGAGCTGGTCATGGTCTAAGAACTACGGAGTATAGAATGCCATCCTGTAATGGTTTAAGATAGAACCAGATTTTGATTACTACGGCGCATTGTCTGCCAACACAAACAGTCCTCTATGTGGCGTACTTACTTCTTTCTGTGTTTGAGTTATCGTCATTGTTTTCAAATATTCTTGCTGCAATAATTCCTCTTAAATTTGTGAAAAAATCTTTATGCGCAAAAATCCGTACGATATCCTGTATTATTAACAGCTTTCTTGGCGTGTCAAGGAAACAAGTTTATTTTATATACAAAATAGGACAATCCATTACACATTAAAATACTCGTATGAAGATTACCGGACTTCAGTGAAGAACAGTAAATGTTTGAAGCCAGCCCCACTACAAACTTCTGAAACCATCGGCACTTAGGAACTGTATTTTTTGCAAGGCCACCTATTCTAGGTTTGTGCTGCTTGCGCTTGGTTCTCACCCTTAGAATAAGCAGGAACAACGCCGGGTTTCAAAATCGTGAAGGTACTTATCATGTGGTCCTCTATTCTTCTGTAAACAACAGTGCTGTTGCAACATTGACGTTTATCATTGTAAAAGAAGCAGCTCTCAACGTTAAAAATACCAGCGGGTTTTTAAAGACAACGTTCTAAGGTTGCTAGCTTTTTTCGCTCACCCGAGCAACGACGCCCCGTATATAACCTTAGTGAGGCGCGTTCTTGGGCGAGTTGGTTCATAGTTACCAAACAAGATCAAGCGTAGCAATTTAAGGATCGCGAACATTGGCGCTTGCGAACTCACTAATGTATTTAATTAAAAAAACGGCAAACATATTCTACTTCCGGCGTAATTGCGCACGTGAGCAAAAAAAATTAAAAAAGGCATCTGTGATGGTGCTCAATCAAACAATAATCAAGAAAAGCGTATTGTTTTTCAAAGACAGCCGTGATGTCTTGTTCACGAAACCCTTAGCTTTCAATAATGTCGAGGTCTTCGACTACTTTATATGCCGTGACTGCTCAACTTCTTTAAAATAGGGTTTTGTTTAACTTCGTGTACACAATGGCGTTCTTTGCAGTTGGACGTCCCGTCACCTGAAGTAGCGGGATCTTTCTACATCAAGTAAAACGGGGATGATTGCGTGAGTGAGCCCTTCTTGATATTTTCTACAAAAGAGTATGTCTTCTTCATTTTTATAGAAAAGCTGTGTATCTCTACCTCAAAAAGGTTTCATCTTTCTAGGGAAAAACGCAAGGTGCCCCGGCCTAAGACAGCGAGCGGAATGTTAAGCTAATCGGGCTTTCAGAATAGAGCTCAAAGTTCGTTTAGGGAAACCACAAAAGAACCATCGAAACCGCATTATGATTAATCAAGCGCCTGTCAATTATCGAAGCCCTCTTCATTAATTCCTTCTAAGGAAGGTTTGTAGAATATCTTGGAAGGCTAGACAAAACTAGCATGACCAAATAGGGCCGTTTTCCGAGACTCGAAGCACATGCATTAGGGTTGTTAGGACCCAGCAGTTGCCGCCAGAGAAGCCGCTCGTAGTGTAAGTAGATAAGGCATTAGTGTAGCGCCACTGAGACAAGCCAATCAGCCACGGCGGCCAGTTTGCCATTCATCAATGTGGCGAGATCTACAGCCTCACTGTTAACTTCTACGCGGTTGCTTGATAACCACAGTACCGAAGAAGTTACAAAACGGCACCTTCGGACATACTTCTGCTGTTGAAATGCGGTTACACGCGTTCGCTTGATTCGCCTTCGAAATGAAGTGAGTCGTACGCAGCCGCAGAGCAGGGATAACAAACTAAGCCCACCGGAGTTTACTGACTAAAATGCGTAAAGAAAACGTCGGCGCCTATGAACCGGCACAGTGTAAACGACTGCCACGTAATGCGAACTGGCCAATGATAATGGAGGCAGCGTGGAACAATAGGAGAAACGTGTGCGATACTCTGTACTGTTATCTTGTGACACTAGTTGAGTACCAGCGACAAGAGCACCGAGAGGACGAGAAATGTTTCATACCCTCGTTCAGGAAGTAGTTAACAACAGCTTTTCTGGACACCCACTCTCGGAGGACTACCCTAGTTTGCGCCCTCAATATTTCCAATCTTTGTCTTTGCTGCGCTAACTCATCTTTCCATCACTCCGTATCGAAATGGTGAAGGTTAATGAGAATTGGCGATCGGTCGTACTGTGAGCAGTAGAATCGAGATACCGATGGTAATGGTCCTCATTATTGTGTAGCGCAATGACTAGGTCCTGCTTTTCCCGTCGTTTACAGCAAAAACGAGTCGTTTTTAACGGCAAAAACTTAGCTGCGGTTTTTTTTTGTTGTGATGCGTAGCTTGGGAACGACGCTACACTGAAAAATGATGATGATACTTACCACTCGCCGATCAATCCTACTATAATTATTGGAGCCGAGAGGTTGTTCATCATTGTACTCATCGCCTGACGCTGAGTGCGTGGCCTTAAATATACCCGTAGATATTGTAGCGCAAATATTCCTTTTAAGATATTTGGCGTACACAGGTAGAATGTATTCATAGTAGTCCTAAAAAAAGGATTCGTGCTTTTCATTAGGCAAATTCACTGAAAAAATTAGTACGTCAAGCCTAAAAGCGTAAGATTCAGTTTTCAACCTAAAGAATACATCGGTACTTCCCCAAGAATACCCCAGCTAATGTGAAGCAAAACAAAGAATCATCACTATGCATGTGCCAACGATAATGAAAGTTATTAAAATAAAAATGAACTCTTGAAAAAAATGTCGAGGCTGAGTTTAGATAACCCCTTTCTTCCCGTTTTGTTGCTTCTTTGCGGCTCAATTATTGAATGGTTGGGGAACAAAAGCCCTGCTCATTCATATTTGGGCAAATAAATGCAGTTTGCGTCCACCCACTTGTCTGCAAAAACACTTATTGTGTATCGCATGCTACCTAACCATAAGACAGTGCAGAAGGAGTACGCCTGCTTCGGTGATTTGGCATAACACGTGGTGATCCCTATTGAATGCAACTGCTCTGCAACTTTGTTTGTGTCACTTTTTCTATTTCTTTGTATGGTCTTTTAGGGTGAGTTACTTCAACAGACTTGTTTTGCGCTACACTGTGTTTTCTTCTCTTTCTTCGCGTACGATTGTGTTGTTTGTGTCGTGGTAGAGAACTGGAGGTAGCCACGCCACATGCAAAAGGCATATGCGGAGCTGGTGGGCACATTTCGCACTCGAGTTCCGTATAGTTTAGGTGCCACGCCGCACGGTAAATTTGATGCTTTTTGTTTTAATTATTTATTACAGCAGAGACGCAACCAGCCAAGGCGTCTTACTCTCTTCAAATTCCCCAAGTGGGTATACTACGAAGAAATGCCAATAAAATTTGTTTCTCCACTGATACCGATCAGGCAGCTCCGCTCTCCGGAACCCGTATCGTTCCAGCATTTGTATAAGTATTTTTTGAGTAATGTGGTCAAAAGCTTCCCTAAAATCTGCAAATAAGCCTAACACAACGTTTCCCTTTTCAAAATATGAATAAACGTACACGTCCCTTCTATCAGTGCATATTCCATACCAAGGCGTTTGATGAAACAATGCTGTGATTCGTGCAGCAACTGAAACGTCTTCTCAAAATTATTCAGCCGATTCAAGATTAGCATTTAATGCCTTCGCTAAGGCCTGCAGAATCGACAAGTCATACCTACCGCCTTTCTTGAAGGGGACTGCAACCAGTGCAATTTCCATTTCAGAGGAAAGAACCGCCGGCCCAAGGCACAAAATGAACATATGCGTTATTTATGTTACAAAGAATATAACAACATGTTGTATAGGTTGTACTTGCATTCCGTCATTGTCAAATACGATACTACTTGTTAAAACTCAAAACTAATTTTTTCACTTTATTCTCACTCATCCGATCAAAAAAGTAGTACTGTCTATAAAGGGGAAATTTATAAGAAGATTACTCACATCACATTTTTCTGCTGCATATGCACAGAATTTATTAAAAGTGTAGGCCAAGGGCTTTCCTGATTTAACCACGCGGTTAAGCTTTAGGCTATGTAGTGAACCCTTAGGAAAATTGCGATTTAAGAAATCATTTAGCATTTTCCACATTATATCAGAAGACCCAGAAATTGATCTACACATATTAATTTAGTATCCTTGCTTTGCCTTTTTCAGGTTTTTATTTTGGCAATTTCTTCTAACTGTGAAGTCTTTAAATAAGTTAGTATCTCATGTTTTAGGGTAGGGACAAAACCAAGTACTTTAATTTTTTTTTACCAAAACAAGCATTATTCCAGAGTTCAGATTTTTTTTCTGTTAAGCTTCATTTTACCCATCGAAAACTATGCGGCATAAATTGCCATTATTATGTTCAGACGTTCTTGATACGCCTCCTTTGGCTCATTTTTTTTCAAGCACATTCCTGTAACAGCGCTCAAAATATCCTCAGAAATTGTTGTCAGAGTTTGTTCATTTATACGCTGGGTGACAAACGCGTCCTGTTTGTTTTTGTAACACAAATGTATCGTAAAAAAATGAATTTTGCCAAATGCTCAATTAAATCCACAGTAATGACACCAGCCTTGATCTTTTCTGCCGGTACATTCATTAAGAACAAATCAATCAAGGACATAGATATTTCTGTGGTTTTCGGAGGAACAGTGATCGCATTCGAAAATCAGTGGCATTTCCACAAAATATCGTTTTTATACCATAGCTTCTTGTTCGGGCAGGTTAAGGTTCATGTCACCGCCACACACCACGTCTACATGATTTGTGTTAGCGAACGCAAAAGAACCTGTCCAGGTAATTAAAAAGAAGGTGCCGTTGCGCCGTCTGGTGGTCTGTTAGAAACGGCAAGAACGAGAGTTGTAGCTGACCTGATAAAAGCCCGAAACCGTCGCAAGACGTGGCGAAGCTATGATTTTGGCTACAGTCACTTATCCTTTTTCCTAGCATACGTACACCCCAACCACGGCTAGAATTTCGATTAAGATAGAATGTATCGTACAAAGGCAGGCGAAACACGCTTTCGTCACTGTTGAACATCTTTTATTTAATATGATGACGGCGAATACGTTATTTAACTTGTTAAAGAAAGACGAAGATCGGGCTGTCGAGTATTTACCGATTGCCCATTTAGTGAAAAAATTAAACATGTTGGAATACAAATTTTCTAAACTTTGCGACAGCCCTTGCGGAAGCACGTAGGAATCGTCATCTATGCCCGCCGTGTTGAGATTATCATCCCTCCTTCTTTAACTTCAGATAAGCAGCCTTGACGATGCGTATCGCTTTATTCCCATCATCTTCGCGGGCAAGAACTTTCCGATATGAATCCAATTCACGCTTGATATTCGTTTATTAACCCAGCTCTTTGTATCAAACAACAACACGCGTTCTTTTGGTCAGGTTTTCCGTAAAGGAGCCTTATCTAGGCTGCTCAGCTTTTCTGTTTTTATAACGAAAAATGTCTTCCGCTAGCTTAGGAGAACTTGAGATAACAACCGGGTTGATCTCTTTTGGGCGGACGCCTAAGAATTGCCACCACATCATTTTCTGCCTTCTACAGAAACTGGTGCTTAGCAGCCAGTGTATTTATCTCTTCTAGCAGATTTTTATTTTTCGTTTTTTTGTATTCCGTGGAATTTCAGGTTTAGTATGCGCCTCCTCAACCCAAGAATATGTACTTCTGCCTGCAGTTCAGTTACTTCTCCGTGCCTCATCTCAACCATCTCCCTACTTCGCACAATGCCCGTGACGTCACGCTCGTTCCATTCCATTTTTTATTGTTTCGTCGTATTGCTCACTTAAGTATTGTACCGGGGCCATAATGCTTTCAACTGTTTCTCTGGGCAGTACATTTTTTCTAGCTTGTGTTTACTAGCTTTCATCCAAATTCGGACTACTTGCATGTCAGCCTCACTGCTCGGTTCTGTTGATTCAGCTGTTCCTTTTCTTCCGGTCTTCTGACTGAAATTTTCGTTTAGCTTGTCTTTCAATCAAGTTAATTAGTCCCGTCTCAAGGTCATTCTATTGCGGTTGTGTTTCGCATGTTTTCAGTTTGCCGTGCAAAATTGGGCAGCCAAAGTCTATTTCTTTTGATAATTTTAACTACAATATCTTCTACTCGGGATTGCCTCCTAATTAAGGTTGCTCGTTTGCTGTTCCTAAGCATTATTCCTATCATTTTGTGCTAAATGGCACGTTGGGAGCGTATAAGTTTGCTTTCAAGTTGGCTCTAAGGCTGTAAGTTTCCGTTCTGCCACTCTGTATGTCAGTCATCACCGGCAGAATGCGTTGAATGCCTTTATTTATAGGGATAGAGTTACTTTACTTGTCATTTTATCCGTGTGCTTGTCAAGTGCACCACAACCCAATCCTATTCCGCACCGGATTTTTTTTACGTGATGAAGGTTATCACTGACCATCTGGCAAAGGTAGTGATACCCTTCTACTTGTTTCAGGGCTTCGTTACGCATCAAAACTAGACGCTTTCAGTTTTTTTTAATTTGCGCAACTTCAGATTTATTCATACTTATCTTCAGCAAAAACGGCAAAACTCTCTAATCGAAGTTTTTAAATTATGTTTTGACTTTTGCTTCGGGTTCACGGAGCATTATTTGAAAACATCAGACGGCCAAAGTGTACCTGTTTATGCCCAAAATAAGGCTTGCCCAGGCAAGTTTTCTAAGTACACTCTCTAGACATGCTGTGAGCAGTATTGGTTAAATGATATCTCCTTGTCACTGCAGATTATGGATCGGGATGTTTCGCTTTGCTTCTCAAGGATTATCCTCCCGGTACATTCCTTCTATATGATGATGGTGATGATGTCCTCAAATCTTTTGGCACGTACCCACAAGGGGGGATTGGACAGGGCTAAACCGGATGAAAACGTGGGGACTTCAAAATACTTATTTACGGAAACAGGCTGTAAAAGGAAACGTATTTGTGAATGAAACCCGAATTACCCACTGATCAGACCGTTTAGCAATTCAAACGACCTGAGCCAGAAAAAAATTTTTGAATGCAATTATATATATCCCTTCTTGCAAACCCCAGCTTTGATGCGCCAATAGATAATATAAGTGTTATCGATAAAGTCAACCATCGTCTAGGAGTCGTTTGGTAGGTATCCTCTATTTTCTTGTCCTTTGAAGCATCGCTCAATGAGGCGGTTTTTACTCAATAAAAACCTCTTTCATTGTCTGTAAATGTCAATAAAAGTGGCCGATTCTACACTGCGCATTGTTCATTTACTTGTTTCATGACATGAATGCAATCCATTTAGAGTATCCTTTTTATACCCACCCTGTTTCTGGGTTGTTAGAAATTGAGGCTCTCATTTATTCGGGTAAATATAACATTGCTAAACAGCTTGTAAAAAACTGACGAAACGCAAATGAGTCTATAATTCTCAAAATATTTTTTCATCTAACGTTTATTAAGTAAATCTATTTGGCATTTTTCAGGCTGTGGCTACCAGCACAGTCCTAAAAATTCTCAGTATAATTTACTAGGTCTATGGTTACGCCGCCGACGCCTGCTGCTTGCCCTCTTTCTATACCCTTAAGCGCTTTTTCTGCTCCCTCTTTAGTTACTGGCGAAACATTGCAAGCTGAGCTTGTAGGGCAAGTGCTCTACCTGGTCCCACGTCACTAGCGTATAGCTTGGTGTAAAATATTTCAGCTATTCTTAGCAACTGCTCCATATTCTGCGTCATGTTACCCTGTTTGTCTCTAAGTGCGTACATTATGTCTCTGCCAAATAGCAATCTTTCTCTTTCTTGTCATCAGGCATCCTACTATATTCTACGTTTTCACGACTACGGCCATCTGGTACAAACAAATGTCATTTTTTTACTTTTGCTAATCAACTTTGATAGCTAAGCTAAATCAATTTGTTCAACTTTGAAGAACATTTTATGTTACGCTTCGTAAGAGGCTCTGTTGTTTGCTATGTTAGTTTGCCAGTTTGTTTCCTGCATGCCGCTTTTGCAATAGCCGTAGCTGCCTCTGTCATTCATTTTGCTAAGTGGTAATTTGGTGTGTCAACCCTGTCCCCGTTCTCACCACATAAAAGTGCGAATCTGTTCTCGATGGGCATTATAAACTCCTGCGTCTTGTCTGTGACTGGCTTGGTGATGGGTTTTTACTTTTTGCCAGATTCTTTGTTCCCCCTTTGAGATTCAGCCTACGGATATTTAATTCAGCCTACGGAGATATATTGAGATTCAGCCTACGAAGATTCAGCCTACGGAAGCCTACGAATTTTACTGTCTGACTGTTCGTCCAAACTGCACAATAAAATATTAGCATATTTGTTCTCACTTTCGAACAGCTCCGTGGTTTTCTAAAGAACTCATGAACATAACCATGGCAAAACCGCCCATAGAAAGCTGGACATGGCGGTTTTGTTTATAAGTTAATCCGAAAATGTTGTCAGGAGAACTACGCTTTAAATTTTTATTGTTTCTAGAAACAACCACGGTTCATACATACCTACCAACGTGACCCTTACACTTTGGGGCAACATTTGATTACATTACTCACTTGCACATAGGGAACATTCGCTATCAGGCACTACCCTATCGTAATATCGCATATCACGACCTGTTATGAGGAACAATTCTTTCTATTTAAATGGGCAGTGAAGTCAAAATGAGAGTTGGTTTACATCCATAGATTAGCTCAAGTGGTACACGAATATACCACTTTTTAGCGTATCTTTTGTAAAGACAACTTAAAAAAAAATCAGAGTCGTGAAAACAAGTTCAGGTGCTCCTGCATATACCACGGTACTGCACCGGAAATTCCAAAATCGCCAGGCGCGCGCTACGTCTTTGCTGCCTTACTATTGGTGACGCTATGGGCATGTACTTGCGGCGGGGCTGCCGCTTTTTAGAAAGGGTGCTAGCTATGCAGGGGCGTTAATTCGAGGATAGAATTTGTGGGGCGCAAAATGGTTTCATGTTTTTTTTCCTAAACAATGCGGAATTGCCCATAGGGGTCCCAGGAAAAAACATTGCTTACTCGTTCAGGCTGCAGATGTTGTGAAAATTTGGGAAAGCATGACACTTTTTACAGAAACTGACCAAACCACCATCTACGTACAACGGAAAGAGGGGTTTGGTTTGTTGCTTCCATGGCACAATTATCTCTGCCTCTATTGATTCTGGTTTATTGTACCCAAACAGGAACAGCAGTGGCTGCTCATGTCACGTTCGGTCAACGTTTTATTGACATATTCTCAGAAATTGGGGCATTTTTTGACACAAAATCAATGCCTCTAACATGCTGCAACAACATCATGTTTTCGTTTAAAACCAATCTAATGGCTGCCCATTCTGATTGATTGATTGATTGATTGATTGATTGTGGGGTTTAACGCGCCGACGCAACGCAGGCGATGAGGCGCGCCGTAGTGGAGGGCTCCGGATTAATTTTGACCACCTGGGGATCTTTAACGTGCGCCGAAATCTCGTACACACAGGCGTTTTTGCTTTTCGCCTCCATCAGAAAAGCGGCCGCCGCGGCCGGGAATCGAACCCGCGACCTCGTGCTCAGCAGCGCAACGCCTTAGCCACTGAGCCACCGCGGCGGGTGGCTGCCCATTCTGTCCCTTCTGTAAATGTCCTGGCCATATACAGATATCAGAATGAACAATATTAAATGTAAAGTTGAAGAAGATGCTCTTTTGGAATAAATTTATCTTCGGAACACTAGACTCACAACTTTTCAAAAATTTTCCTCGCAATAGGAAGTTTAAAACCTTTTGATTGTAAAACACACCTTAGCTGCAAACAATTCCGTCTGTCCCCGTTTTACGGGGAGGCTCCGATTAACTAAGTTCCTCCAGGTGGCACACTGGGTCAACATGCTGATAGCAGCTGGCTCTTTGGAACATAGTGTAATAATTTTTTATAGAGCGATGAATTCGGATACGAGATTTAACCTAAGAATTACGCACCCCTTGATTGTAGCACAGACCATATTGCCGCGAACCATGTAGGGGTTCGTTTATTATTGTTTGTTTTACTGCCCGGCCATGCCCGGCTCTGTTATGTGTGCCCAGAGCGATGCGCGTCTTCCATTCGTTAACTTGATGCCATACGGGCTATCTCATTTAGGTAAGCTGACTGTTTCACCTTAACGTCCCTAAGCCCAGAATAATTTTCTGTTATCTACAATGTATATCGACGGTTCCAGAAACACTTGCGCCGAAAGATAAAAGCCTGCAGCACAGACGCCGCGGCATTCCATTCGACGACACTCGCCTGCGCAGGTCACTTTGTTTACCACTGCTTAGCCACCTCTGTATTCTTTTCAGTTGTTAGGGGAGCACAAGTTCGCTCCAAACAACTTGTTGTTTCTTCGCACAGCTGCGTCGTCTTTGGCTGCGTGACATCTGGTAGAGGTGCTGGGTATGGTGACGCGCGATGTGCACTTTCGAATTGGCGTCACGATGTGGCCTCCTGCTGTGCGTATGTGTCGGTCATAAGTTTCTTCAGCTTAGACGCAAATGGCCCGCTCATGACTGCGTAGTCGGCTCCTCGTGTCTAGAGGGCGACTACTTTGAAGCCGTCGACGCACAGCTGAACGTCGGACGCTGCATTCTTCGAGTTCCGGGTGCGTCGTAGCGTCGTATCTCGGCTTCTGCGTGTTGACGGTTGGGCACTGTTCGTTGCGGTCGTCGACTTCTTAGCGGAAGGTTCGGTCAGGTCAGGTATGCGTCGCGCGGTGTGGTTGTCGTCCTGTTCAGGAGTCACGTCTGGGTTTGATAGGTTCGTCGGGGTCGGGGCATCTCGTGAATCATGGTCTTCAGCGAGTCGGTGCGTCGTTGGAGGGTTTTCATTTTTCCGCCATTGTGAAACTTTACCTCAGGAAGTTGCTGCTTTAAATTCCCTTGCGTTGGCTGGGGGACCTTCAATGTGACAAGTCAGCATTGCTACGGCGGGTCGGCGATTGGTATGGGTAGGGCGACGGCGAACGGTTCAAACGGGCTGTGCCACGGCGGGTTTGAGATAGGTAGTCGTTGATCTTACGTGGTCGTTTCCCAGGGAGAGGGCGAGGTGTGTCGATGGAGAAACCAAGCAGTCGTAGTCTCTTGTATGGGTAACGATGATAGATGTGATCGGCCTTTCCACTGTGGTAGCACAGCAGACGATTATCGGCGGTTCGCCAAACGTCGGTCTTCTTCGGCGTCTGGTTTTGGGCTGTGGACGGTGGTACGGTGGGCGGCGGTGACAGTGGGGATGGTGGCGAGAGTGGATGGCGGTACGGCGGAGATTCTTGTTGATGGGATGGAGTAGGGTGGGGTCGACGAACAGCCGCGGTGTACGTCATTGCCTGAGGCTCGCGGGGTGCCTCGGATGGCATAAAAGTGCCCAAAGCGTGTTGAACCTCTCCGGGCATGACGTCAGTCAGGAAAGCCACTTGATGTTGCGGCATCGTTTGAAAAAGCTTCCGGAGCTCCTCCCTGACCACTGCTCGGGTGGACTCGCGCAGTGTTTCGGAGCTTGTAGCCCCGGCACAGATTGTCTCGGAAGTCAGCGCGTTGCCCGGGCGATCGTACTGTCATGTTCGAACATCAAGCGTCTTCTCCATCGCGGCCGCCTCAGACGCAAATTCGCCACAGTCGTGGGGCGGTTGAGGACAAGTCAAGCAAAAAGCTCCCGCTTTACCTCTCGCATGAGAAAACTAAGTTTCTTTTCTTTGGTCGTCTCCGGATCCGCAAGTCGAAATAACCTCTTCAACTCCTCAAAAAAGATCACTACCCCTTCGTTCGGGTGTTGCGTGCGCGTTTTTAACAAAAGTGCAGCTCGTTCCTTTCGCACGACGGTAGCCAACGTTTTAGGAACTCGCTCTTGAAGAGAGTCCAGTCAGTCAAAGTCCTTTTATGGTTCTTGAACCAAGTTCGAGCTGTATCCTCCAAACAGAACAAGACATGCCAAAACGTTTCTTCGTCATCCCACATGTTAAAGCTCCGAACACGCTCCACCTTCCCCAACCAGGTATCAGGATCTTCCGTGGGTGACCAGATATCGCGTTGGCCAAACCGATGCGATGCAGATGTTTTCAAGAAAAACAAGTGTATTGGAGCGAACTTGTGCTCCCCTAACAACTCAAAAGAATACAAAGGCGGCGAAGCAGTGGTCAACAAAGTGACTTGCGCAGGCGAGTGTTGTCGAATGGAATGCCGCGTCTTCTGCTCTGCATGCTTTTATCTTTCGCCGCAAGTGTTTCTCGAACCGTCGATTTACATCCAGAACATTGTAGGTCCCAGAAGATTATTCTGGGCTTAGTGATGTTTGGGTCAAACAGTCTGCTTATCTGAATGAGATAGCCCATTCGGCATAAAGATAAAGAATGAAAGACGCGTATCACCCTGAGCACACATAACAGAGCCCGGCGTGGCCGGGCATGAAACCAAACAATAAATGAACAAACCCATACATGGTTCGCGGCACCGCGGTGTCTCCGTCGCAAGAGGCATTGCGCGCTTTACGCAACGCCAATCACAAGTTTCGGTCACTAATTTCTGCGAGGAATACCACCATTTAAACAGGGACGCTGCAATAGAGTTCCTCGAAGAAACGCAAGAAGCAAGTGACGTGATCGTGGTTGCCGACTTTGAACGCGCCACCCCAAGATACCTTTAAGCTTCCGAATCTCTTCGACGTGAATCCGGCGTTACCGCAAGGGTAACGGAAGAAATTGTTAGATTTGCTGCGTAGCTACAGAGAGTGTTTCTCCTCGAACTAAAAACTACGCCAGACACCTCTAGCAAAGCACCGAGTAATAACCGAAGATGGAGCCGGACCTACACGACAATCACTGTACCACGTTTCTGCACACGAGGGGGAAGCCATCCGGACTCAAGTCGATGACGTGCTCAGTGACGACATTACACAGCCTTCGAAAAGTCCCTGGGCTGCACCGGCAGTAATGGGGAAGAAAAAAGACGGCATATTAAGGTTTTGGGTTGACTACCGGTGACTGAACAAAATCACCAAAAAGAACGTGTACCCCTCCCCCGAATCGGCGACGCCCTCGACCAACTCTGCCACGAGAAGTACTTCTCCTCGATGGATCTGAAGACCGGCTACTGGCAAATTGAAGTGGATGAGGGAGACCGACAGAAGACTGCATTTATATCCCCGGACGGCACATACGAGTTCCAGGTGATGCCGTTTGGGTGGTGCGTCACGCCAGCAACGTTACAACGAGTCATGGACACGGTGCTAGCTGGCCTGAAGTGGCACACCTGTTTTGTATACCTCGACGATGTTGTGGTATTCTCCCGGTCTTTCGACGAACACCTTGCAAGGTTGCAGTTTGTAGTCGAGGCCATCCGGACATCGGTGTTAGGGGTTAACGCTGAAGCTTGAAAAGTGCCGTTTCATGTACGAGGAACTCAAGGTTTTGGGCCATGTCATAATAAGGATAAGCAAGGCAATGTCATCACAAATAGGGATAAAATAGTCACAGTGGCCGAGGAGTTCTATAAAGACCAATACAGTAGCCGGGACATACAGGATCATGCCGAACCAGACAGTAGTTCAGAGGAGATAGACATCCCACCAGTAAGGACCGAAGAAGTAAGGAAGCTTTGAAAGAAATGAAAGGGGGCAAAGCATCTGGTGAGGATCAGATAACAGCAGACCTCTTGAAGGATGGCAGAGAAATTGTACTTGAAAAGTTGGCAAACCTGTATACGCAAAGCCTAATGACCGCAATGGTACCGGAATCTTGGAAGAACGCGAACATAATCCTAATCCATAAGAAAGGCGACATGAAGGACTTGAAAAATTATAGGCCCATCAGCTTACTGTCAGTCGTCTACAAGGTATTTACCAAGGTAATCGCTAACCGAATCTCTGCAACCTTAGATTTCAGTGAACCTAAAGAACAAGCAGGGTTCTGTAAAGGTTATTCAACAATGGACCATGTTCACTCGATCAATCAGGTGATAGAAAAGTGCGCTGAGTATACTGAACCCCTATATATAGCCTTCATAGATTATGAGAAACCATTTGACTCGGTCGAAACCCTAGCAGTCATTCAGGCATTACGGAACCAGGGGGTAGATGAGCATTATGTAAGAATACTAGAGGATATCTACAATGGGTCTACAGCTACCATCATCCTCCATAGGAAAAGCAGTAAAATACCTATAAGGAAGGGTGTCAGACAAGGAGACACAATCTCCCCAATGTTTTTCACAGCATGCTTAGAAGAAGTATTCAGAACGTTGGATTGGGAACAGTTGGGAGTAAGGGTCAATGGAGAATACCTCAGTAACCTCAGATTTGCTGATGACGTTGCCTTGCTAAGTAACTCGGGGGACGAATTGCAAAGCATGCTTTCCGCACTGTACAGAGAAGAGCCATGGGCCTGAAAATTAATATGCAGAAAACCAAAGTATTGATCAAAAACATCGCAACATCACCGCGGTTTGAGATAGGTGGCGGGGCAGTGGAAGTGGTAAGCGAATATTGTCACGAATGACACTCGGTACTTCTAGCGATCAAGGCTATAAGGAAGATTTAATGCGTCTAAACTCAAAGCTGCAGCCCAGAGCCCGTGAGGACAAGCGTTTTCCCGAGAGTTCTCGTCTTCTTTTCTACTTCGCTGATGGTGATAGTCGCGGCATTTCTTCCCTGACTTGCTGTTGATGATAGTGGCGGCATTACTCCCCCCCTTCTGAGAGGGCATCGACTCGATGCTACGGAAAGCGAAATGACATTGTCCAACGCGGATCAACATCTGCAAGACGGAACACTTCCAGTTCTATACGTGGGTGCGTAGTCCGTGCCTCAACGTTCGTAGTAAGGCTTGAGCCGCACGACGTGTACCACTTCGGATCTTGGCCTTCGACAGGAGGCTGTGCGCGCTGTGTCAGGTTTCACTTCATAATTGAGGTCACCAATGCGGCGGAGTATTGTATAGGGGCCGAAGTACCGCTTCATAAGCTTCTCGCTCAGACCACGGCGCCGTACCGGTGTCCAAACCCAAACTCGATCACCAGGGGTGAAATGTATTTCTCGTCGACGGAGGTTGTAGCGGTTAGCGTCGATGGATTGTTGATTTTGAATCCTGATCCTTGCGAGTTGTCGTGCTTCCTCAGCGCGCTGTGAGACAACTTCCGCATCTTCGTGGGTCTGGTCGCTGGGCAAGTGGGGCAACATTGCGTCGAGCATGGTGTTTACGTGCCGGCCGTGCGCCAAATAGAATGGAGAAAATCCCGTCGTTTCTTGGATCGCGGTGTTGTACGCAAAGGTCACGAATGGGAGCACTTCGTCCCAAGTTCGGTGCTCGACGTCTGCGTACATGGCTATCATATCTGTCATTGTCTTATTGAGGCGCTCTGTAAGTCCATTTGTTTGGGGATGGTACGGCGTTGTTCGACGGTGGCTGGTGTTACTCAAGCGGAGTATGTCCTGCGTCAGTTTCGACGTGAACGCCGAGCCACGGTCAGTTATTAACACTTTGGGAGCCCCATGCCGCAAAACAATTGACTCGATGAAAAATTTCGCTATTTCAGCGCTTGTTCCGAGTGGCAGCGCCTTAGACTCTGCGAAGCGGGTTAAGTAATCCGTTGCTACCACAATCCACCGATTGCCTGAGTTGGACATGGGGAATGGGCCCAGAAGATCCATGCCAATTTGTTCGAAAGCTGTTAGTGGGGGCTGGATAGGATGTAGGAATCCGGCCGGCTTTGTTGGCGGCTTCTTCCGCCTCTGGCATTCTCGGCATGTTTGCGTGTAGTGACGGACCGATTTCGGAAGACGAGGCCAGTAGTACTTTTCTCGTATCCGGGCTAGTGTGCGGCTATATCCGAGATGTCCGGCGGTGGGGTGGTCATGAGAAGCCTCGATGATTTCGTCGCGAAGGCTGTCTGGCACAACGAGAAGCCACGACCTGCCGTTTGAGTCAAAGCTCTTTTTGTAGAGGACGCCCTGTCGAAGACTGAACGAGGACACGTTACGGGAGAAAACTTTGGGAAGGTCAACTTGTTGGCCTTGAAGGTATGCCGTAAGTTTTTGAAGCTCAGGGTCCTGTTGTTGCAGTGCGGCCATATCAGAGCCATGTAGCACTCCCAGGAAGGCGTCGTCATCATCGACTTCCGGCCGAGCGCTTTCCACGGGGGCCCGAGACAGGCAGTCCGCATCACTGTGTTTGCGGCCCGACTTGTAAATGATGGAAAAATCAAATTCTTGAAGGCGTAGTCCCCAACGAGCGAGTCGTCCGGATGGGTCCCTCAGGTTGGCAAGCCAGCACAGTGAATGATGATCTGTGACTACACGGAATGGACGACCATACAGGTAGGGACGAAACTTTGTAACTGCCCAAATGACTGCAAGGCACTCCTTTTCGGTGGTTGAATAGTTTTGCTCCGCTTTGGTTAGCGTACGGCTCGCGTAAGCGATGACTCGCTCAGCTCCATCCTGCATTTGGATGAGCACAGCACCAAGTCCCGCGCTACTTGCATCGGTATGAACTTCAGTTTCAGCCTCCTGGTCAAAATGGCCTAAGACGGGCGTCGTTTGCAGAGCGGATTTTAAGTCCTCGAATGCGCGATGTTGTTCTTCATTCCACTCGAACGGGACCCGTTCTTTTGTAAGGTAAGTCAGTGGGGCAGCTATCTGGGAGAAGTTCTTAATGAAGCGGCGATAGTAAGCGCACAGACCCAGGAACCTTCTCACTGCCGGCTTGTCAGACGGCGTTGGGAAGGCGCGAACCGCGGCTGTTTTCGCTGGGTCAGCACTTACACCTGCACTACTAACAATGTGGCCTAGGAACTTCAGCTCATCGTACGCGAACCGGCATTTTTTTGGATTGAGCGTAAGGCCGGCAGTTTCTAGAGCCTTCAGTACCTCTCTAAGTCGTCGTAAGTGTTCGTCGAACGTACTTGCAAAGATGACGACGTCATCGAGATAAACGAGGCACGTCTGCCATTTAAGGCCGGCGAGAACGGTGTCCATTACACGCTGGAAGGTCGCTGGTGCTGTACATAGACCGAAAGGCATCACTTTGAACTCATAGAGCCCATCTGGGGTAATAAAGGCCGTCTTTTCTCGGTCCCGCTCGTCAACCTCAATCTGCCAGTACCCACTCTTCAGGTCTATTGACGAGAAGAAGCGGGCATGGCGGAGCCGATCGAGAGTGTCATCGATGCGTGGAAGCGGGTACAGGTCCTTCTTCGTTATTTTGTTTAACCGCCGATAATCTACGCAAAACCGCAGTGTCCCATCCTTCTTCTTTACAAGCACCACTGGTGCAGCCCAGGGACTGTTAGACGGTTGGATGACATCGTCCTTGAGCATGTCTTTCACCTGGGTTTGTATTGCCTCTCGTTCTTTGGGCGAAACTCGATACGGCGGTTGGCGAGTTGGATGTGCGGCGTCATCAGTCAAAATCCGGTGCTTAGCAACGGTGGTTCGGCCAACTCCGGACGGCGTAGCAAAGCAGTGACGAAATTCGTCGAGCAGTGAAAGCAACTCACTCCTTTGTTGACCCGAAAGTTTTGAGTTCACGTCGAGTTCCAGACTTGCTGCCGTTTCCGGCAGAGACGATGTATCGGCGTCGGACACCACGTCAACAGCTGAGATTTCCGCGATGCCTTCCACGTGGGCTACGGCCATGCCCTTGGTCAGGTGCTGCGACTCGTTTCGAAAATTTGTCACCAGAACTTCTGCGCATCGATTTTGAAGCCGCAGTAGGCCTCTGGCGACCCCTATTCCCTTCTCCAGAAGAAGCTGGATACTTCCTTCTAAGAGTGCTTCCCCGTCTGGGAACGTGTCAACTTGCACCAGCAAGAAAACACTGGCCAGCGGAGGCAGCTTCACGTGCTCCTCTAACACCCTGGCCGAGGCGAAACGTGGCGAGGAGTGACTCCGTGGTGCATCCGGCATCCGCAGCGTGAGGCTGTTCGAGCCCAGGTCAATGACGGCACCATACTCGTAGAGGAAGTCCATACCTAGAATGATGTCTCGGGAGCATTTCTCCAGAACGACAAACTTCACAGGGCATGGCTCTCCGTGGATTTCGACGCGGGCAGTGCACAGTCCAACAGGCGTCACCAGGTGTCCTCCGGCGGTACGTATATCCGGGCCATCCCACGCTGTCATCACTTTACGTAGGTGACGGGAAAGCCTACCGCTAAGAACGGAGTAATCAGCACCAGTGTCAATGAGCGCCGTCGCGTCGTAGCCGTCTATAGTGATCGACAGGTTGTTCGATGGCGCCGCAGTACGGATGAAAGGGTTGCGGGAGTCGGAGTGGGAGCTTCGCGGCGTTTGCGGAGGTTCTTGATGGCTTTCGTCGTCGGCAACACCACCTCCAGGCGTTGCCGTACTTAGTTTTCCCGGCGAGGTACGGGCGAAAGGCTTTCGCGGCGAGACGAGCGGAGAGGCGAAGGTGGGCGACGGGGCGACGGCGAACGGGGTCCACGAGGAACGGCTGATAACGGCGGCGTTGAGCGTCGAAGGTATTCTTCGATTTCGCGGGGTTTCTGACCGTAACGTGGGCACGGATCGCTTGGACGGAACCCTGGAAGTCCAAGCTCACGGTAGGGGCAGCGGCGAAAGGTGTGGTCTGGCTCCCCACAGTGGAAGCAGAGTGGTCGGTTGTCCCGTGTTCGCCAGACATCCGTTTTTCGCGGGCGGAGCTGCTGTGGTCCCGGCGGGGGAATATTCGACGACTCACCGGCCACCCGCTGTGGTACCAGGTTTGAGTAAGGAGCGGCGACTGACGAGGGCGGCTGGGAAGCCGGCGCGACGTACGTCACAGAGGGACGTTGGGGGACAACGTCGACCGGAATTACGGGTGCAAAGGTCCGCCGCACTTCTTCTCTGACAGCCTCCGCAACCGATACTGAAGCAGGCCGCTCGCGCATTGGGAACAGCTTTTGTAGCTCCTCTTGGAGCACGCCGCGGATGATCTCGCGGAGACAACTATCATTATTGGTGTTCAGGTCGAGGCGAGAAGTAGTAGTGCAAGCAGCAATTGTGGGGGAAGCCACTACCCTGTGGTAATGGTTACTCCTCGCCGCTAGCACCTGTTCAATGTTGGTGGCTTCCGTCACAAACTCATCGACAGTTGTCGGTGGATGGCGAACGAGCCCTCCAAAAATGTCGCTCCTCACGCCTCTCATAAGTGCCCGCACCTTGGTTTCCTCAGTGGCCAGCGGATCCGCCCGTGTGCTCAATTGCAGAACGTCTTCCACGAAGCTCGTCACGCTTTCGGTAGGCCCTTGGGCCCGGGTTCTTAAACGTTCCTCGGCCATCTGACGTCGAAAGCGGTTAGGGAAGGCTCGCCGAAGGTCCTCCTTGAAGGACTCCCATGACTTCAGGCCCGCCTCGTGGTTATTGTACCAGATGCGAGCAGTCTTCTCCAAAGAAAAGTAGACGCTCTTGCGGCACTGGTCTTCCGTCCAACCATTGTGGCGAGCTACACGCTCGTACTGCTCAATCCAGTCTTCTACGTCCTCGAAGTCTTCGCCATAGAACGGGGCAGGATTACGGGGCGCGATCGGCCAGAACATAATCGGAGGCCCGAACGCGTCAGTCTGCTGCGACTGCGACGTCATGCTAACTGCACGTGTCACCTGTGTCCTTTTGGGATTCGCCGTCAACTGCCCGTATTCCGGTGCTTGGCCTTGGAGACGTCGACTGGTGCGGACACCGGGCTCTTCGAGGAAGGCTCGCCGGCCCGGACTCAGTATCGGGCTTGGCTTACGGGGCCTTGAGGGGGTACTCAGCATTAAGGGGGTGTACCCCGGCTCCTCCACCACAAATGTCACGAATGACACTCGGTACTTCTAGCGATCAAGGCTATAAGGAAGATTTAATGCGTCTAAACTCAAAGCTGCAGCCCAGAGCCCGTGAGGACAAGCGTTTTCCCGAGAGTTCTCGTCTTCTTTTCTACTTCGCTGATGGTGATAGTCGCGGCATTTCTTCCCTGACTTGCTGTTGATGATAGTGGCGGCAATATATCTACTTAGGCCAAGTTGTGACCCCAGATCCCAACCATGAGGCAGAGATAATTAGAAGGATCAGAATGGGGTGGGGTGCATATGGGAGACATTCTCAGATAATGAATAGCAGCCTACCATTGTCACTGAAGAAGAAAGTGTATGACAGCTGCATCTTACCGGTACTCACCTACGGGGCAGAAACTTGGAGGCTCACTAAGAGGGTTCAACTTAAATTGAAAACGACTCAGCGGGCAATGGAGCGGAAAATGATAGGTGTAACATTAAGGGACAAGAAGAGAGCGGAGTGGGTCAGGGAACAAACTGGTGTTAAAGACATATTAGTAGAAATTAAGAAGAAGAAACGGACGTGGGCAGGGCATGTAATTCGAAGGCAAGATAACCGCTGGTCATTAAGGGTAACAGAGTGGATCCCTAGAGAAGGCAAGCGTTGCAGGGGGCGGCAGAAAGTTAGATGGGCAGATGAGATCAAGAAGTTTGCGGGAATAAATTGGTCACAGTTGGCACAGGACCGAGATAATTGGAGAATAATGGGAGAGGCCTTTGCCCTGCAGGGGCGTAGATAGGCTGGTGATGATGATGATGTGATGATAAATGACGCTGGAGTCAGGCCTGCCCCGGGGAAATCTTCTGCAGTAGCGAACTTCCCAAGACCAAAAGACAAGAAGGGCATGCCGAGATTTCTTGCCACTATGCCCATACTACCGGCGCTTCGTCGCAAACTTCGCCACATTGCAGAGCCATTCACGCGCTTGACGAAAGATAGCACCCCTTTAAGCTGAGAATATGGCCAAGAAAAAGAATTTTGCGAGCCGCAACAATGTCTGCAAAGCCCACCCGTGTTCGCGCATTTCGACGAAAACGCCGAAACGGAAATGCAAACGTACGCCAGCGATATAGGCTTGGGTGCTGTCCTCGTACAAAAGCAAAGCTGGTGCGAAAAAGTAATCGCCTATGCTAGACGGGGTCTGTCCTAGAAAGAAAGAAGCTACTAAGCTTTTGAGAAAGAGTGCCTCGCGATTATATGGGTCATTTCAAAATTTCGCACATACGTGTACGGAAGACTGTTCAAGATTGGGGCCGACCACCATGTGCTGTTTTGACTCGCAAATTGGAAGGACCCTTCTAGCTGTCTTGGTAGGGGGAGTTTGCGCCTCCAAGTATTCGACTTTAAAGCAGTCTATAAATCCGGGAGGAAACACTCCGTCGCCGACTGGCTGTCCCGCGCCCCTGCCGACCCACCACCACAAGACTCCGATGAAGACAGTACGTACTTCGGAGTCAAGACTGTGACCGACCTGGCCGCCCAGCGCATACCGAACCCGATTTACGCGTCATGATCGACCCCCTCCAAGGATGCAACGTCGCCCGGCCTAGGGCCTTCAAATGCAACTTACGTGCATTGAGCTTGAAAAACTCCATCCTCGTGAAGAAGAATTTCAACGCCAGAACGAGAGCGAATTATCTTCGTGTCATCGCGGCAGATCTTCGTAACAAAACTTTTGAAGCGTGCAGCGACGACCCCTCTTCCGGACCTTTCGGCACAGCCCGCACAATCGAGAAACTCAAGGCGAAGTACTACTGGCCCCGCCTTACATCCGAAGTCACCCACTACGTGCGGAGCTGCCGTGACTGCGAGGGATGAAAAATGCTACCGATGAGGCCCGCCGGAGTTCTGCAGTCGATCACAGTCCAATTGAGGCCTTTCCGACAGACTGGAATGAACCTTCTGGGCCCGTTCCCTATATCCTGATCCGAGAACAAACAGATTGTCGTAGCGACAGACTACATGACAGGCTACGCAGAGACCGCCACTCTTTTGAGCTGGACTGCACAAGAAGTCGCTAAATTCTTCATAAGCCAAGTTGCGGTGCGACTTGGAGCCCCTGAAGTCCTAATCATGGACGCCGAACGGCCTTTACTGCGGAGCTGATGCAAGGAATATTACGCCACAGCAACACGGATACCAGAAGAACGACGGTGTACCACCCCCAAACGAACGGACTAACAGAACGTCGGAACAGGACAATCGCGGATATGCTGTTAATGTACGTCGACGTTCAACATAAGACTTGAGACGAAGTGCTCCCGTACGTCACCTTTGGGTACAACACGGCTAACCAGAAAACCACGCAGATGACGCAGTTCGAGCTTGTCTAGGAAGACGGCCGACTACGATGCTTGACGCCATGCTTCCGCAGGTAGAAGACGACGAACTTAACACAGAGGTCCAAGGATACCTTCAGCGTGCGGAGGAGGCCCGCCAGCTCGCTCGAGTTCGTACAACGGTCTAGCAGCTGGTGGATGCCGGGAGTTAAAACCTCTGACGCCGAAACGCCGATTATCAGCCAAGGGATAATGTTTTGGTTTCGACTCCCATTCGTCAACGTGGACTAAGTGAGACGTTTCTGCGACGGTATTTTGGACCCTACGAAATTCTACGACGTGTCGGCCAACTTACCTACGAGGTGATCCCCTATGGGGATTCTGGAACGTCACGCCGACGAACGCGGCCCGAAGTCGTCCACGTGGTTCGTTTAAAACCTTACTATGCTAGCTGACGAACTTTTTTTCTTTTTTCAGCTTGTCATTTATTTTTGCATCGGGTCAATGCACTCTTAGAGGGGGGTAAGGCCGCGAACCATGTATGGGTTTGTTTATTTATAGTTTGTTTTACTGCCTCGCCACGCGCGGCTCTGTTATGTGTGCCCTGGGCGATGCGCGTCTTCCATTCTTTATCTATATACCACACGGGCTATCTCATTCAGATAAGCAGACTGTTTCAACCTAACGTCACTAAGCCCAGAATAATTTTTTGTGACCTAAAATATTCTGGATGTAAATCGACGGTTCCAGAAACACTTGCGCCGAAAGATAAAAGCCTGCAGAGCAGACGCCGCGGCATTCCATTCGACAAAACTCACCCACGGAAGTCACTTTGTTGACCGCTGCTTCGCCGACTCTGTATTCTTTTGAGTTGTTAGGGGAGCACATGTTCACTCCAAACTACTTGTTGTTTCTTCAAGACACCTGCGTCGTACTTGGCTGCGTGACAATATGTTGCCTCTGTTACTTATTTGTTCATCTGCGCTTTTTCGTCTAATTTGTTATGGCACCTTACACTTTAGCCACCTCTCACCGTTTTTCAAGGAAGTCGGAATGGTATTTCTTGCGAAACCCAGTTTCATTCTGCAAGAATTCGTCTCATTAAACTTATTACACCAGGTCTGCCAGACAAACATCAGCTATTTTCCGTGCCCTCTGTCGCTCTACCGAATAGAATACGGAACTTGGACGATACGGAGTGGTCGAGAACTGTTTTTCAATGTCTGTTATGAAGTACTGAATACGACTAGGTTACGTCGCGGTTGTCAAGAATAGCATGCAAATATATTGCAGTAAGCCACATTATCGCAGCGGCCGCCGGCTTAGTACCTATTCAGCATGTTGTCTCCCTTCTGGGACTCAAGCGATTCAAAGTAATATAGCTGAGTTCACCTTTTTGATGTCATCTCTCCAAGCTTCCTCGACAACTATCAAGGCGTATTAGCCACACAGATGTTACTGTTCCTGCGTACCTGATTGCCCTTAATTCTTTAAGCTGTCGTTGCTGGAGAAGCGTAAGACATATAAACATTCTCGAAACTTACCGCATGCACGCCGAAACTTACATCCTCTAAACAACAATCATGTCCTGCACTAAAACTGTACTCCCGACATTCTGTGGCTACGTGCCACTCAATTATCCGTGAGAATGAATTCAGGCACCACCCCCAGAAAATTAAGGCAAAGTTCTGTACTCATTTCCAATAAATAAGCCGTAATGTGGACGTTTGCCTTTTGCGTCAGTCAAAGATGCTCGGGGGAACATGCTACGGTGAATTAAAAAGCATGTGACGGGAACGAATACAATTGCGTCTCAGAGTTCCCGGGTAAGAAGGAGCGTGTGGCATTACTAATCACAAATGACTTACACAAAGGAGGCTGACGCAGAATTACACAGTCGTACCTCTTAACAAATCATTGCTAAATGGTGCTTGAACGATCCACGTTTGAAACAACAACTCCATATCGCAAAGGCCAGCTCCACCGGTTTTTATATAGGGCAGTGTAAACGCTAAGATTCGTGAGGGCGACAACGCTCTCAGTTCCGTTTATGACCCCTACGCCGTTCCCATCAGCGGGTCTGATAAGTGCCTATCCACAACCTGTATCTGAACTGAACCGTTATTTTTTGAGCACGCTGAACCCGAACCGGAACTGAACCGGAAAAAGAAATAACGGTTACCGGTTCATGCTGAAACGGTTCGACCCTTTGTTGTTGAAAATGCAGTGAATGCAATTCAGGCCTTTTTTCTTTCACGTACCATCAACTTCCTACTTGCTCGCGCACTTTTCCCTCCAGACAATTAAACACTATCACGCTCGATGTAACAACAGGGGAAATGAATGAGCCCCAATGTAGCATTGGTCTGTTGCTGCTGGAGGCGCGAGCGTAGTGCAAGCTGACCAAATGAAATGTCATTCTCGGCAGCTTGCAGGGGATATACAATGACTTTGCCCTTCCCTAGCTGCGACTTCATTGGAGCAATCACGATGCAGGAGTGCTCCACTGCGCAACAGCGAAAGCTCAGATCCTATGTGAGCAAACTTTTTGCGTTTCATAATTTGTTTAAAAGCTCCGACACCTGCAAATTATAATACTTGACAAGTGTTACCACAGGAGCTGCTCAGTGGCTAAGCCGTTTGCTAAGCCGTTTGCCCAACTCGCTACATTGCTTCTACTGCTACTCGTTCCGGAGGGGAGTACTGCTGTGGACGAATTAAAGAGCGTCTACCCAAAAAGTCCCATCTCATGCTCCACGTGTCAACTTTCCCTTTTAAATGCAGAGCATTTTTTTACTCACATGTAGCGTCCGCCGTCCGTCCGCAACAGCTCAGCGCGCAGGTGCGCCCTCTCCCCCACTCCTCCTCTCCCGCATCACGCTACCCTCCTCGGTCTCAACAACATGTCCGCACCCCTCCCCCTACGCTATATAAAAAAATAATAGTTATCGGCGCCTGGTTTCCATCCCACGACCCTGTGGGCGGAACGCGAGGTACATGGTGCTTTTCCCACTGCGCCACAAAAGCGACACAGAATCAAAGGGCACGAACGCGCCTTATATCCTTGACTCATTCAAACTACATCAAGAAGCTGCTGATACACGGCAGCAGTTGCATCTATCTCGTCTTCACCAGTTGCTGCAACGCACGACCACTGCCTAAAGACCCCTTAACTGTACACTTTAGCGACCACGAAGCCGTCGTTCTCAGCGTCCAATACAACGACAACAGCAACAAATAAATAAATAACGACTTACAACAACCTACTCTTTGCCTTCACTTCTTGCGTCACAAAAAAAAAAAATTGGGCCCATCTTTCCACGAGGGGGGACTCGAGTCGCAAAATCACGAAAGTAATAATTATTACATGAAACAAATATAAAATATTTATAGTAATAAGCTATAATAGTTACACATTCACTACCCCCCCCACCACCACCCCCCAAACACTAACGTTAACGCCATACACCCACTCCCTACGCGACGCATTTACTCGAGTCCCCCCTCGTGGGGAGATGGGCCCAATTTTTTTCATTTTCTAACCGCATTATCTGTTATAAGATTCCGCAATGTAGCACACGGAACGATGGCAGGGGTTCAGCCGGTACGATGACTTACTGATTGTAAAGCACACTTTCGGTATCGCAAAAGCGATTGCAGTTGTCAGAGCAATAATGCAGTCACTGAGCGTTAACTAAAGATTACTTTTAACAAAAATGCGGCTAACACATTCGATAAGGTGACAGCTAACAAATTATCCAGGGTGACCAAATATTCTAATGCATTGGTAGTATTTATGTGCCTGTTGTAGGATTTTTCTGTTTTGTTACAAATATAAAAATGTGCGCCATTGGTATTACCCGCTGTTATTTGAACACGCCAGTACGCAGGACTAAATTTAAGGCTTCAAGGTTAGCGTGATGGGCGATTGCATAGCGACAATAGCGATTTCAACAAAAAAGGAAAGGACAGAAAATATATCCCACCATCATATCTCGTGGCGTTGGCTTTGTGAATAGTTGCTAGGACAACGTAAAGTCTGAGTGATAAAGAAGGCATTAAATCGTCGCCACTTCATGTGTTTTCCTAATATCTCCTAATTGTTTAAAGTTTCCTTTGCAATTGCGCCACTGCCCTAGGGGAGCAGCAGCATTTTGAATGTTGATTAGTGTTTTGATTAGACGGTCGTTTTAAACTAGTAAATGTTTTCTTTTCTAATTTCAGTGATAATATTTAACTCACATAACCCGTTCCCGAACCGGTTCAAGCTCTCAAACCGGTTCGCGAACCGGTTCGGTACGTGATTTTGTCGAACAGGAACTGAACCGGAACGAAATTATGTCACTTGAACCCGAACCGTAACCGAACCGGTATTTGTTTCGGTTCGACACCCTGGTTTTTATATATATTTATATAGAAATAAATATATATAGATATACAACACATATTGTAAAACGCCGCTACAACAAACCCTCCTATAAAGACTTCGCAACAACTTCGAAGCATGCCATATAGCCTGGCCGGATTTATACGATTTCTGTGTATTTTGACTGCCACTAGAGCCAACGCCACTACGACCAATTTATGTGTTTTGAATATCTAAATTAATATTTTACAACCATTAGGCCAAGCCTCACAATAGGCAACACGCAGCTGAAAGGTTTCGCGACAAGCGTGAGTCATCCAGTTCGGCCACGGATCTGAAATTATCGACTAACACGTTCAGTTGGTGTTGCGGCGCAGTATCGGTTGTGATTGCCGACGACGCAGTCACGGTGCGCGACTTGTCCTGATTTCCGATCACTTGACAACTAAAGACATTGTGGCTGCCACCACAAATAAAGGGGATGCCACAAACGATCAGGCCAGCAGTGATACATAGCTTGCAGAGAAGACATGTGTTATAAGGACCCACGAAGGGGCAGAGGCTTCCGACACAGTTCAGATACATATCTCGTCACACCCTGACGTCGCCCCGCCGCACGCCCATATCCTTGACTGCATTGTGTTTGTAGTGCTTCGTGTGATGTCACACTACTCTGAATAAGAAACTTAATTTTTTTGCCTACAGCAGTTTCAATGTGATGATTGTTTCTCTCAGTGTGCCTATCTGCTTTACATGGGGTCAGTGAAGTGAGTGACGCATGTAATGAAGTAACTTGTAAAGGAGACAATTATTGCGTTTTCATACAATTTGTTATGCAGGCGTTTGACTTTATTTACAACTATGTACATGTACATATCTTGAAAACAAGATAAAGAGCCTCTAAACTATGAATCTGTATGTACAATTTCTGCAAGCCCCGTGCAACAGTGTACAGCAGATAAGAATGAGATACCACTGGGGGCGGGTTCAGTTTGGTCGTAAACAACTTTCTGATGAATGATCATTGAAAAAATTGCGATGAGGAATAAACAATAAACAATAAAAATAAACAAAAGACGTGCGCTAAACAAAAACACAAGGACACTCGTATACAACGCGTAAAAAGATTCGTGCTTCAAGGACAAGAATTTTATAGCAAAGCAGTGTACCTCTACCTCAAAGGTTTCATCTTTGTTAAAAAACCTCGAAGGCGCCAAGAGTACATTTTTCACACTGCGTGCTTCACCCTTCCCAGGTTTCGCGTTAGTAGAGATAGCACGGCCTTTTTTGGTGACATCAAGGCTGCATTCAAATGTGTGTAAAACTGCATGATCATTAAACTTTTGGAGATGACACAAACATAGAAAACGATCATGATCTGGGGTTAGGATTACATCGAGAATGGTAGCTGAATGATCTCTAATTCGCCTGATCTTCATGTATGTTTGCGACAACCTAAAAGTGAGACATGTGTCAACAAACTGAGACGCAAAGGTTTTTGAAGCTTACGTAGGCATAAGTTATCCCCACAAAAGTACTGAGTCGTTGTATAATATAACAATAATAAACATACCAGTGAAAACAAGACAAACGGTCAAGTAGCACGAGAAATAAGTGTCATAATTCTGATGCTCCAAAAATTTATAAAGAATACCGAAAAAGTGCAGCAAATGCAAGCATTACGTAACTAATTATATAGCATCAATATTTGATTTTAAATAAAGTATGCGAACAGGGCACGTATACTTAAGTAAAATTTAAACGATGTCTCAGGAAATAAAATTGACATTTGGAGTGACAATACGTTGCGTAACTCGCAACGAGCACTACCACGCACGAATAGTAACGTAATACAAGAGTAACAAAATCAAGTCGACGAGTAATGCCTTTACGGTAAGTTCACGTATGTGAGTATTCAGTCTTTACATGAAACCAAAAAAAACATATAAGATAAATGACATTGGTGAAGCAAACCATACACTTTCAAGTCACTGAAAAAGTATAATAATTCACAGAAGTAAGGTGAGTCCAAATTCCCTGTGCAATATACTGTATACATAATTTTCAAATCCACACTTCATCAACAATAAAATTGCAGGTTTCCGTTCCTGATATATGACATTGTTAGTGATTCTCGAGAAGAAATCGTTTAGTGAATCCGTGTTAGTTACGAATGGCCCCAAATGATTCCTGTCTCGGAAAGCCAGGGGAAAAAGAATATTTGAAGGCGTCGTTATTGCCACAATATTCATTGAAGGTGTGTACGTGTTTTTGCATGTTTGCCGGGATTCTGAAAAGCGGAATATCTAGTGTGCTTCACTTTTTATTAATGGCTGTGCAGTAGTTGAAGCATATTTTAGACCACCTCACTCAGCACTAAACTCTGGTTTATGAAGTTCACAGCCCAATAGTATATCTGTTGCTGTGTGTAAACGTTTATATGTTTCGATCGTAAATATAACGACGTGCCTCTGCACCTTTTCTTGTGTTTATGTTAGTGACAGTATACGGAAACCATACTATGCTGCCCTCCCCGAATGAGGAACCTTGATCAATCCTGGTGACAGTATTGGCGACACTGTGGACCCCGAGCCCCCGAAACTAAGCTGGATCCAACCAGGGTGATGTGTTTATAGGTGGAGTGTTAGAAAACACGAACGGTGGCCATTGGAGCCCAGGTAAAGCTCCGGCGGGGAGCTCCGAGACCCTTTCAGCTGTCAGGGTGAGGCTGACGAAGAAAGTCTCCCCGTCCCCTGCTTTTTCCTATGCGGTATGGATATATCAAAACCCCCCTCAAAACGTGAATGGTGCATAAAAAGGGGTACACCAATTTTTCCTTCCCCTCCATTCCAACCATCTACATTCCGAAAACTCACAACCATTTTCGTTTTTTGGTCCTTGAATCAATAGATAAACCCAAACCCCTCTCCTCCGAGTCTGTATAACGTCTCCAAGTTTCTTGAAGAAATCATTGCAAATCTTTGGAGGCAAAAAAGTACGTACAGGCGAAGTGCTGGTTGAAGTCAAGACGCAGCAGCGAGCTACAAGTCACCTGACCCAAACCTGCATGGCAGTTCTAGACATCACTGTCACACTCCAACGTCACCTCAGCAGCTTGCAGGGTGTGATATCTGAGCCAGATCTGCTAAGTGGAACAGAGGCTGACCTTACGGAAGGCCTGAAAGATCAGGGCGTTTCCGCTGTCAGGAGAATCACCGTCCGTCCTGAGCATGTAGCAATACCAACAAAACACACATTCTTGACATTCAAGAGATGAAAACCTAATGAGCACATCAATGCTGGTTTCAATAGGAGTGGTGTACGTCCGTGCATACCTAACCCGCGCCGCTGCTACAAGTTCCAGCGATTGGGGCACGCTGCAACTTCTTGCCGCGGCAAACTGACCTGCACGAAATGCGCCGCACATGACCACCCCACCGAAAACTGTGACCCTACGACCTTCACCTGTGAAAACGGTCAGGGGCCGCACGCGGCATGGTCCCGCAGCTATCAAAAGCTTCAACAGGAAAAGAAGATTAAAGACATGAAATTCACCGAGAACATATCCTTCCCAGAGGCGCGAAAGAGGTTCGCCTCTTTCGTCCTGGGGAGGTACGCCGACGCAGCTTGCTGGGGGGCGGAGCGGCGTCTGGTTTCGGCTGTGACCCAGTGCCGCGAGTCGGACTTGAACCCGCCCCCACTTCCCTCAGGTTGCCTCCGGCAGCCCAACCTGCTTCCACCACCTGCTCAGTCAGCAGTGGCTCTGGTGGCAACTCAGTCAGTTGTTGTCGCTGCTCTATCCACAATTTTTTCTCCACCTGCACAAAGCTCAAGTAAGGGACGGTGGAGGTGGAGATGGGGGAGCCCGCGGCAGCACCCGCCGTTGCCGCACCGCCTGTGCCACTTCTGGCAGTGCCGATGCTATAGGTTGCGGCGGTTGCAGGAAACAGCACCCACAAGGCGGCCAGGTCCAAGGAGCCCAATCCCTTGGGCACTCCGAGGACGTCGAACGAAGACGTGGACGTAGAACCCTACCGGTCTGCATTGCAGCGCAAGGATAGGGGATCATAGTCTAAATCATCCGATAAGCCAAAACAATTAAGAGTCTAAGGCATGAAACACAATACATAAACATTCATTTTCACACAATTCCAGTCGCTATTGCAAATATTGCGAAAGGAAAATATTCTACAATGGAACTCTAGAGGCCTCTTAAAATGTTGAGGATGTATATGAGATACTGCACACTAAGCAACCAAGTATAGTTTGCCTCCAGGATACTTTTTGGAGCAGCAAGAATACAAACTTCCTGAATAATAAATGGTTTTTAGAAAAGACAAAGATGGATGCACACACTCTTCTGGAGGTGTGGCTATTGTCGCTCAAAAATGCATTGCATGAAAAATCATCTTCTTAAACACCGTCTTTGACGCTGTTGCGATTCGTTCAATAATATTTAATAATATTAATACCAGTGTGCTCCCTTTACATACCGACTGACTTCCAGCTCTGGAGCTCATATTTCGAAGGGCTGGTAGATCAGTTGCCTGAACCTTACATCTTGATAGACGACCTGAATGCCCATAAATATCTTTGGAGCTCTTCCCGCACCGATGCCAGAGGTCGCCTAATTGAGAAATTCTTAACATCGTCGGGAGCATGCCTTTCAAACAAGAAACAGGCAACATATTATAATATAGGACACAACACTTACGCACACCTTGACCTGACTACAGGATCGGCAGTACTTCTTCCATCTCTTGAATGGGATGTACATACGGTAGTGACCACTTCCTTACTTCATTAACATACATCGGCGAAAGCCTTTCCAGTTAACCTTCCCAAAATAGGTTCAATAAAGCAAAGGCAAACTGTAATACATTTACAGAAATATCCAAACTACACTACACATCCATAACACACCTACACATACATGAAGTAGCCAAACGCCCCATGACGCAGGTCCTCGACGCCGCCGAAAAGTGTATTCCCCACGCCTCTGGTGCCCCGCGCAAACGGAGGAGGCTGTGGTAGAATGAGTACTGTATGCGGGCGCTAGAAGCTTAGAACAAGGCATGGGGTATCCTCCGCCGGTACCCAACGTCGGGAAACCTTCTATTGTCCAAAAGGGCAAAGGCGATGGAAAAACGTATGCGCCGTGAGGCAAAATGAGGGAGTTGGCCCTCATTCATAACACTCATAAACTCATACACTGACAATCGCAAAGTCTGGACACGAATACTCAAACTAAAAGGTCAACCAACACATAGCCTGCCCGTGTTTAATAAAACACCAAGCTAACACACTCGCACAACACTTCTACCACGTGTCCATTTCTGCACACTACACTAACACTTTTATGCAACACAAAACATCTGCAGAAAAGAAGCCCTTACGAGACCAGAACAAGTCCAATATCCCTTACAACTCTGAATTCACACTTCATGAGCTGAAGGTTACTCTGGCCACTTGAAGCCTTCACATACACCAACATACAACACTTACATGCAGGCACTCCCGAGACACTCCTACACCTATCAAACCAGATATGGCTTTCGGGGCAGCTTCCGAGGTCTTAGAGGGAGGCCACAGTTGTGGCCTTTCTGAAAGAAGAGGAAGACCCTTCCTCTCCCGACAGCGATAGACCCATTGCCCTGACAAGCTGCCGGTGGAAGCTCCTCGAGAAGATGGTAAACCGTAGGCTCGTCTTCTTTCTGAAGTACAACTGTCTTTTCGAGGGCTGCCAGGCAAGCTTCAGGGTGGGGCGATCTACCAATGATCAACTTGTTGCACTGGAATCTTACATAAAAGATGATTTTGTCCATAAGCAGTTCTGCCTTACTGTATTTTTGATATAAAAAAGCCTATGCTACAGCCTGGCGCTACGGCATCCTCAGGGCCCTTGAGTCACTTGGTGTCTCAGGCAACATGATGAAACCCCTTTGTAGCTATTTGTCCGAAAGATTCTTTCAATGGAGGGTTGTCAGTGCGCTTTCCAATGTATATCTGATGAAAAATGGTGTGCCACAAAATGGAGTTTTAAGCTGCAAGTTGTTTATAGTTAAGATGAACTCCCTCTGAAAGGCATTGCCGCCAACAATTTCCTTTTTCATCTATGTAGGCGATGTGCAAATATCTTTTAAAACATGTAACCTGTCAATTTGCGAATGCCAGGTACAGCTTGGTATTAAGAAACTTGCTGGCTGAGCGAACTTTAGGGGTTTTAAACTAAACGCTGGCAAAAGTACTTGTGTTGTGTTCTCCCGCAAGCGCGGAATTAATACCGACCATGCGATTACCATAATAGTGCATGTATTCCCGTTAAAAGGGAGCACAAGTTTTTAAGTGTCATATTTGATGTCAAGCTCACGTTCATCCCACTCATCATAGCACTTAAACATAAATGCCTCAAAACACAAAACATTCTCAAGGTCCTCTCCCAACAATACTATGGTGCAGCCAAAGAACTGCTCCTCCGGGTTTTTACTGCCTTAGGCGGTTCTCGGTTAGACTACGGCAGTGCGGAGTATGCGTCGGCATCAAAAACGACACAAAAATGTTTGATCCAGTACTCAACTTGGGCCTCCAACTGGCGTCGGGTGCGTTCCGCACTAGCCCGGCCCAGAGTTCATAAATTGAATGTAATAAGTGGTGTGTTGAGGACCAACAAACGTAAATGGACTTGCTCTATGCTTTTAAAGTTTAACGTTGAATAATCATCCTTTTAAAGCCGTTTTTAATGATACAGCCACATCACCACTGTTTTTAAATCGCGCGTCCGTTCCTTTGCCGTTCTCACTTAGAGTTAGACAGAAAGCTTCAAAATTCAACATCTCCTTTCTAGGCGTTTTCACGTGTTGCTTTACTGAGGTTTTACCACCATGGCAGCCTCAACCTGTGTGCTGTGAGTAGCCCTTCGTAAAAATTGATAAATCCAGGGTACCATAAACTGCTATATTGCTGCACTTCGTTTTCTGCAGTTTAAGTATTAATTTGCACAGTTTTATAGCGACGCATCAAAAACTGCCCTTACTGTGTCGCGTGCAGCGCACACACCAGATTTTAGAGTCTCTAAGACCCTGAACTCGAAAACCAGAATTTTTACGGCGGAAGCCCGTGGAGTTTTGCTTGTTTTATATCACATACTCTAAGATGAAATACTCAAGTCTATCATTTTCACAGATTCACTCAGTGTTGTAAATGCATTATCATTCAACAAGTCTTCTAAAAAACCATGTTCTTAATGTGGTTTATAAAACCATTATGCCAGCGTATGCATTAAATCTCGAGGTGATCATGTGTTGGGTTCAGGACACTCTGGGAAGACCGCGGACCAGATGGCCGCTGCTGCTGCACCTACAAATACACCAAACATGCCAACAGTACCCTACACTGACCTTAAGCTAAACCTCAGAAAACACTTTCGAGAAACATGGCAAGCACTCTGGAATCAACAGGCAGACAACAAACTACACATAATAAATCCACTCTTGGGACCATGTACCACTAACACACACAACCAACATACTTAAGTTGCCCTTGCTAGGTAATGAATAGGTCACACTCATGTAACAGACTCCCACCTGATCACAGGATCTTCAAGACCCCTGTGTAGCGGGTGTGGAGAGGGCCTATCTGTAATCCACGTACTACTCCTATGCAAAGCACTCGACACAACACGACACAAACACTTCACCCAACTTTACAGACAACACACCCAGTTACAACCAGCGTTTTTTCTCTTTTATATTCCTACATTTGCTCTAACGCGCGTTCTTAAATATTTAGCAGAAGTTAAATTCTTAGACTTAATTTAATACGACACATGATCACAACCTGGCCTTATACACCAGCCATACTCACTGTCTTTTAATGATTTTACTTCTGTTTTTGCTTGCTGATTTTAGTGTTTGCGTTCTCACCTCTCATATTTAACCACTGTTTTGGCGCTCGTGGCCCCAGTTGGCCTTGCGCCATTAACACCCAACCATCATCATCATACTATGCTGCCGAATTCGAATATTGGTCTGATATTTGTGCTGTAGGCTAAACGCTTATACTAAATAATTTGCGCAAGCCACAGTATTTATTGTGAGTGATGTCGGAGTCCTAGTGGGGGATGGCTGCTAAAAGCACGCCTTGGTATATATTTCTCGTGTATTTTTGCCGCTTGTGTACCATTAAAATTGCAAGGAGCACTCATGCGTTCTTTTTTGCTTGTGACAGTCATACACAGTGTTTTGCTTATGTTAATCTTTTTTTTACCGCGTATTGCGCCAGTCACTTACATGGTTTAGAAATCACATCCCTAATCATGCAGATAGCGTTACAGAAGTCATAAACCTCTTGGCTAGTGGCTACCCTACCTTAAACACGCAGGAAAACGGCGCTGCCTGTGTAGCAACTCAAACGACTTGGGAGAGCTGTTCAACATGAGAATGGTGTTGACTGCGCACACCATTTGATTAGCAAATTCAGAGCTTGGTGCAGTGTGGATGCAGTAATATTCTTAATCCCAAAGTTCATACTCAGTTTGAGGCTGCTGATACTTTTCTTGCCTAACTTTGCGGCGCATCGGTACACCTCTGCGACCTTCGGAGCAGTCGCAGGAGATGGTCAATCTTGTAACATACTCAAAGTTTAAAATGTGCACCATGAATGTGAACGTCGGCAGCTTAGTGTATTTTTTTGTTTGTAGCGGTTACAGTGAAAAGCTCATTGTTTGGAGAAGTGACCGATGCGGAGAAGATATTCGAAAAGGTTCCTCCCACCATGACGTAAAATCTAGCAGCGGATGAGATTCCATCTCCTTGTTATAGAACATTGTGGTTGCATTGTAAACACTCAGGGCACTGATGGGGCATCTTTCCTAATCTGCTGCATCAAAATTTTGAGCAAGTTCTAAGTGATGCTTACAAGAAAGGGCAACGCTGTGTGTTCAAGAATACTCGTTTTTCCAGCGTCGTCTACGACACAATTCTTGCTGAAGGAGGGGCGAGGGAAGCGTGCATGTGCGCAAACCTTAGCGACATTCCCTCTAGTTCGCCAAATTGTTTGAGGGATCAACTGGGTCAGACGGATGTTCAAGCACGACGTTCGAGGTGATGACTTCCCTAATTATGTTGGAATATCTTCTTGAACTGTTCCATCTAATCAGATTACGGACCGAGGCACCAGCATATAAACATTTCATGTCGCAATGTCCCTTTACATGTAGCGAGTAGAAAAAGTAGTCAGGTGCCGTACTCCAAGTGGTGGAGAAAAAAGTGAGTTTGTAAAATTCCTACTTTTAATACATAGCTCGTGAAGCATGTTCTGGTTGAAATATTATTTGTGGTGGTAACCCCACAACTTGTATTTCATTTTACCTTCGGGGTTAGCGGCGCGTTTTTATTGCCTGCTTCAGGGAACTCCAGCAGCTTTTCAAAAACTTCCTTACTTTATCCACCTTTATATTCAAGTGTGGGATGAGCTGTTCCTGCTTTCCCCCGGTAGACGTTAAGGTAGTGGACCGCTCACTGCAATGATATTTGTACGTCAGGACCCGGGGCCAGGAACGTGCCATTAGAAAGTTCACACGTAGCTTAAAACATCGGTTTCTGGGATTCCTCCTCATACATTCGATTTTCCCAGCGTGTTAGTACGTGGCAATATAGCTTTGAAATTGGCGTGAGGTAAGGTTGAGGCGAAACTTCTGCGACATCGGTTATTGCCCGCAGATAAGCTTGCGCATAAGAGCCTTGTGGCGAACCGCGTTTAGGGTATTTTACTTGATTTGTTGTACCGGACCTCTTTTATGACAAATGAGTAGCCTAGAATGAGTAAACACCAATTGCAGGCGGGTAGTAGGGAAAAAAGGGGAAGTGCTAACAACCACCACCTATTTAAATACCGACTTAAACGATTGCTCTTGGCCTGTAGATACGTTATTGATAGATAACCAAAATCTAGGTGGGAGTCAAAACCACCAGCTTCATCCAAACTACACAAAGGAGAATAAAGTAAAAGCAACAATATAAACCCGAGTATTGCAAAAAAATACTTCACGCGAAAATTTGAAAAATTCATTCTAGAGTTTGTAAGTTTTGCGAGTAAATAATCAGCAAACTTGGTATCAGCAAACTACGATATTGAGATAGCACAGACGTGGAAACCTGAAATCGAGGAGCTATAAAATCGGGCGACATAATCACGAGAGATACTACACAGCATACCATCGTTAACGGAAGCAAGGTTTCTGTTTTCGCTAATCGAGGTGAGAAAACCCTACATTCTCCTGCCATTCACCATACCTGGTTAGCAGAATAAGTGAGGGTTTGAAAGCTCATTTTTGTGAGAACTAGTGTATTATCATAAAGCCACCATAGCGCCGGCTACAAAGTATGTAAGAAGAACTTCCATGGATATCGCACAAGAGGTGAGATTTACTACTTATATTAGGCTTATACGGGTTACCAACATGGCTGAGGAAGCCTTGCAGTCAGCGAAAGTTCTACATTTAGATTGCTTCAATTTCAATAGGGGCAGATGGAACAAGTGTACACACCTACACGGCACGCTCGGAAAACGTTTATTTAGCCCAACTTGACACCCCAATTCAATCAATCAATCTTGTGGCAGTCGAAATTTTTCCTATGAAGAAATGAAATAAAAAAACAATCTTTTTCGCTACGAAAACAGTTGAATTGCGATTTTCTTCTTAAGGCTAAATATATGCACTCATAAACTACATGGGTATTGATTCATGGACGACTATAGCCACGACCCACAGTGGGCTAGCTTCGTTAAGGCTAGGAGGACACCGTAATTCTTGCCCCTAATGAAACATTACTCTGCTGCTCTATCCTCTCCCTTTACGGAGGGACACCGTACTCCCTGAAAAGCAGACGTTCTCCTGCACATGCATGAATTCAGAAGAAGTCGAGCTTAAAAACAAAATGTCTCCTTCTAACGCACACGCCACCATACTATATTGCAACAGGGCATATACAAACTCATTAAATAGCTTCACTTCTGCCCAACCGAGCTGTGTCATCAGGGACTTCACCGTTGCCATGGTAGCAATTTTATATACATAACAAGATTACGAAGCCGCTAGGATTTTCATATTGTAGAAACTCCAACGGGTCTCTTACAGAGCCACGAGAGATCCCAAGAGAATTAAAAGAAACAAACACCTGCCCTCTCGCCAAAACCTTTAGCGGCATTTTATATAAACAATAAACGTTTGGACATTTATAAAGTGCAGCTACGTAGCGACACTGTACTCAAATAGACGTCTGCATCTCCCCACACTGAAAACCTCCAGCCTTTAAGCAACCCCAACTTCTTTACTTGCAACACTTCCACGGGATAGAACAGAAATGCCAAAATTAGTGCACCAAACTATATATTTATGCAAATAAAAACAACAGGACACTCTTCTAAGGTTGCCCCCGTCAGCTCACTAGACCGGCTAGTGTGTATACCACCTACACCTCGCCTGAGGCTTCGTTACCGAAGCTGTCTCTATGATTTAGGAAATATTCACGGTCGGTTGAGGGAGGGAAGCCACAGAAGATGTTTTACCTTTAAAATATGTACTGGGGATCAACTAAATCCCCCTCCCTTTTTGTCTTCCCATAATAAGTAGTCTTGCTAATGCACAATTAAAAATTCCAACTTCCATCCGACATGGTTAGAAATACAGGGTAATGTGCATTATTCAACCGCATTTAAGCAAAAAACGTCACCGTTTTCAGGATTTCAAGCGCAACTTGAATGCATGCTACTTCCGCAACACGGTGCTTTACAATGCAAGTTACCCCGCCGTACAAACTCCGTGTTTTGGCGATGCTCTCTTGTTGCAGTCGGCCGTAGGAGAAAAACCGAACAATAAATAAATATAGGGTGGTGATTTGCATTTTATTCAAAACATACGAATTAGATGGCCATCTGTTATCATGCCTAGCTGCCTCAATCATTTTTCAGACTGTTAGCTGTACAACACAATTTCTGTACTTGGAATGGAAACTTTTATTACTTAGGAAGTATACTTTCAACATGTATTAATTATGACCAAATAAAATGCTACAAAAACCGACAAAAAAGGCCGCAAGAGTTCAGTTGTTATATTGCCTTCTGAGCCTCCACTTTCAGTACTTTAGTCCGCCACGGCGGCTGAAATAACTAATGGAGTTACACTTTATTACAATTGTTCGTTAACAGGAGTAAAATTTGAAGCTATATTTCCGAGCAGACAAACATTTATATAAACGTCCGAGATTTTGTTGTTTTGTTCGTTTCATATCAAAAGCGCTGCTTCCCAAACCTCGCAGACGGCACGCAGTTAGATAGGACCGCTTCTCTAAACCAAAGCCGTAAAAATATTGATTATAAATTTGCCTCACCCCACATTTATCAAGCAAGCATCGTACATCGTATACTCTTCCGGTTCCGGGCCACGTTAGGTGATTTATTAGGGCTACCCCAGGCACGTCTGCTTCCCTGCAACAAAGTAGGGAAAAAAAAGTTATCATCATCCTACAAAACGTCGTTGGTTCTTTGCGTCCCCAAACATGTGTTTGCTGGAATTATCCGGCCGATAGGGATGTTTTCTTAAACAAGGCACGAATTATTCACGCTCGAAAGTGTTCTATGTCACTTACCGGGACATCCTACTCAGACAATGCATTCTGGTCGGCGACACAGTGCCGTCTGTGTCTGTTTGTTTACACTTGCCACAGAATCTTACCATTGGTTATCACTTCTAGAAACCACAGACCCACTCGTCAATATTTGTACCCTTTGCAAAAGAATATTTGGCAACTGTGGACTCCTATTCCACAACACAAATTTTGTACGCCATCAGCGAAGTAATTGCTATACGCCGTTGTGATAGAAACCTTGTCAGAGTAGGGTTATTCGCCTTGCATTTACGCCTTCAACATAAACACACATGTAAGCATAGTCTACTTCGTAGCTGCCTTATATTATCCGAAGAAACTTAAGAGAATAAAAAACTTCGTTCTAAATTGCTGAGTGAAGTAAAAAGACATTAAAAGGCAATAATTTTTACCGATACAGTTCATCTACTATCGCTCTTTGAGGAAGTGATTTATAGCTTTAATGAAAGGGCATAAAATGAATTTCTCTAAGAAACACCAGCCTGCCACCCTTTCATCTCCTCCTCGAGGCGCCTCGTACTTTGCAAACTGAAGCCGCCAGCTTGGCGTACAAAGTTCCCTGTAGAATCGTGCATACGTTTTTGCTGTTCAAGCTGCATGCGGTGTTGTGAAAATTTAGAATGCGAGACCACAAAGGGTGAGGCGGCTGTTGTGTAAATATCTGGTTTGCAACAGGTTAGCGATAGCATAAAACACACAAGTCAGTGGCCGTGATTCGTGTTAACAAATACCCCGCACGGGGCACCTTGAGCAATCTTGGTGACGGTACTGGCGATACCGCGGACCCCGAGCCCCCAAACATAAGCTGGATCCGACCGTGGTGATGTGTTTTTAAGGTGAAGGGTAGAAACCTCTAACGGTGGCCGTCGGAGCCCAGGTCAAGCTCCGGCGGATGGGCTCCCTGTCTGTTTACCAGGCAGGGAGCTCCGGGACCTCCTCAGCTATCAGGGTAAGGTTGTGGAAGAAAGTACCCCCGTCTCCCTGCTTTTATACTATGCTTTATGGTATTGTCTAAAACCCCCCCCAACCGTGATCGGTCCCTGAAAAGGGGCCGCACCGAAGTATCCTTTCCTCCGTTGCCGTCGTTAACCTTTCCTGAACCGGACCATTTTTCTCGATTTCTTGTGATGGAATCCCTCAATCCAACCCACCCTCTTGCATCTCAGTCAGTCTTCTTGATCGCCAAGTATCTTGAAGCCATAGTAGGAAAATCGTATAAATGCAAAAAACAAAGGTCTGGTGAACTCTTAATTGAAATAAATGACAAGCAGCAGTCTGCAAAGCTTCTAGCTCAGACTAGACTGGCTGATCTTGACATCCGGGTCACACCCCATCGGAGCCTCAACAGCTCGCAGGGTGTGATATCCGAGACAGACCTCCTGAACGAAACCGATGCGGATCTCCTTGCCGGCTTGAAGGATCAGGGCGTCACTGCCGTGAGACGCATCACCATCCGCAGAGACGACAAGGAGGTTCCCACCAAACACATTATCTTGACTTTCGACCGCGCAATTCTTCCACAATACATAAATGCAGGTTTTATCCGTTGCTCCATCCGTCCGTACATCCCGAACCCGCGGCGCTGTTTTAAGTGCCAGCGGTTCGGGCATGGTACGAACTCTTGCCGTGGCCGAACGACGTGTGCAAAGTGCGCGGCGCACGATCATCCGAGCGAGAACTGCTCAGCCGAAACTCTCACTTGTGTAAACTGCGGGGGGCCGCATGCGGCATACTCCCGCAAGTGCGAAAAATTTCATCTCGAAAAGAAAATCATCAACATCAAAGTCACTGAAAACATCACCTTCCCAGAGGCGCGAAAGAGGTTCGCCTCTTTCCCCCTGGGGAGGTACGCCGACGCGGCTCGCCGGGGGGCGGAGCGGCGTCTCGTTTCCACAGGGACCCAGTTCAGCGAGTCTGACCTGGTCCCTCGCCCGCCCCCCCCTGGGTTGCCTCTGGCAGCCCAACCCGCCACCACGCCGCTTGCTGAGGCAGCAGCGGTTGTGGTGGCAACCTCTTCCGTCGGGACCGGTGCCGCTCCCGCCTCTGTCTCCCCGCCCTCCAGTGCGTTGGAGGGTACAGAGGTGATGGACACCACGGGCCCCGCACCGGTTCCCACCGCCACCGCACCGCCTGTGCCACCTCTGGCGCCCCGGACGCCCTCGGCGGTGGCGGCTCAAACAAAGGGCTCCCGAGGGGGGGCCAAGTCCAGGGGGCCCGGTCCGTCGGGCACCCCTCGGACATCCGACGACGAGATGGATGTCGGGCCGTTCCTGCCTGCAACGCAGCGCAAGGAACGCGTCCCGACGCCAAAGCCTCCTGACAAGCCAAAAAAGGCGAGAGTCACAGCCCCGAAAGACGACACATAAACAAACACACACACTCCAGTAGCTCTCACACTAAATAATGGGAAGAGAAAACATAATTCAATGGAACTGTAGAGGCCTTCTTAAAAATCTTGACGATGTATACGAAATACTGCATGCTAATCAGCCAAGTGTGATGTGTCTTCAGGAGACGCATTTGAATTCCAAGCACACAAATTTCTTAAATAGGTACATGGTCTTCAGAAAGGACAGGGATAACTGCACACACTCTTCCGGCGGTGTAGCCATAATAGCCCGGAAATCCCTAGCATGCCATCCTGTCGCTCTCAACACCGTCCTTGAGGCTGTAGCAATACGCACAATAATTTTTAATAGGTTGATAACGGTATGCTCCATATACATTCCTCCTGATGTCACACTTTTGAGCTCTGACTTCTAGGCGCTGGTCGACCAGCTGCCCGAACCGTACATCCTAACAGGCGACCTTAATGCACACAACTCTCTTTGGGGCTCCTCCAGAACGGATGCCCGAGGTCGCCTGTTGGAGAAGTTTCTTACATCCTCCGGAGCATGCCTTTTCAACAAAAAACAGCCTACATATCATAACTTAGGACACAATACATACTCTCATCTTGACTTGGCTATTGGTTCCGCAGTTCTCTTTCCATGTCTTCAGTGGGGTGTGGGCACGGACCCATATGGTAGTGACCATTTCCCCACTTCATTAACGTATATAGGTATAGGCCCGAGCAGTCCATCTTCCCATAACAGGTTTAATGAATCCAAAGCAAACTGGAGTACATTCACAGAAACATCTAAACTACACCACACAACCATAAAACACCTACACGTGGAGGAAGCCGCCCAACTCGTCACGGCGCACATCCTCGACGCCGCCGAAAAGTCCATTCCCCAGGCCTCCAGTGGGTCCCGCAGCCCAAGGAGGCCCTGGTGGAACGAGGACTGCAGGCGGGCGCGAGAGGCCCAGAACAAGGCGTGGGGTGTCCTTCGCCGGTACCCCACGTCAGATAACATCATTTCTTTTAAACGGGCAAAGGCTTTTGGAAAGCGAGTGCGTCGTGAGGCGAAAAGGGAGAGTTGGCGCACCTTCCTCACTTCCATCAACTCGTACACTGACACACATAAAGTCTGGACGCGAATACGAAAACTAAAAGGACAACAGACACACAGCCTGCCCCTGGTTAGTACAACAGGGGACACACTGGAAGACCAGGCTAACACACTTGCACAACACTTCGAACAGGTGTCCAGTTCAGCACACTACACAAACACTTTCATGAAACACAAAACATCTGTAGAAAAGAAGTCCCTGCGTGATAACAACAAGTCGCACACTTCTTACAATTCTCCTTTTTCAATTCATGAGCTGAAGGTTGCTCTGAGCACATGTAAGCCTTCAGCTCCAGGTGCAGACAAAATCACATACACCATGATACAACACCTACACCCAGACACTCTTGAAACACTCCTACATCTATACAACAACATATGGCTTTCGGGGCACATTCCTCGCTCTTGGAGGGAGGCTATAGTAGTGGCTTTCCTGAAGGAAGGAAAGGACCCTTCCTCTCCCGCCAGTTATCGCCCCATTGCCCTGACAAGCTGCCTGTGCAAGCTCCTCGAGAAGATGATAAACAGGAGACTCGTGTACTTCTTAGAGTACAACGGTCTTCTCGAGAGCTGCCAGGCGGGCTTTAGGGCGGGGCGATCTACGAATGATCAACTCGTTGCGTTAGAGTCGTATATTAAAGATGCTTTCCTGCATAAGCAGTACTGTATGACAGTATTCTTTGATCTTGAAAAGGCGTACGACACTGCTTGGCGGTACGGCATCCTCAGCGATTTGAAGTGCTTTGGTATGTCGGGTAACATGTGGAACACGCTTGCCAGTTACCTCTCTGAAAGAACGTTTCGCGTGCGAGTTGGAACTGCACTCTCTAGAGTTCATGTGCAGGAAAACGGTGTTCCGCAAGGTGGAGTTTTGAGTTGCACGTTGTTTATTGTAAAAATGAACTCTCTTCGGAAGGCTCTGCCACCAACCATTTCCTGCTCAATATATGTAGACGACGTGCAATTATCCTTTAAGTCTTGTAACCTGTCTATCTGCGAGCGCCAAGTCCAGCTTGGGGTTAACAAGCTAGCTGGCTGGGCAGATAGCAACGGTTTTAAATTTAATCCAGTGAAGTGTACTTGTGTTTTGTTTTCGAAAAGGCGCGGCATTCGGCCGGATCCAGACATCAAACTCAATGGTGTCTCAATTCCAGTCAGAAATGAACACAAGTTTTTAGGTGTAGTCCTTGACGAAAAGCTCTCGTTCATTCCACACATAAAAGAACTTAAACATAAATGCTTAAAGGCCATGAATATACTCAAGGTTCTCTGCCACTCTTCATATGGGGCTGACAAACAACTTCTTTTACGTGTTTTTACCAGCCTGATAGGTTCACGATTAGACTATGGAAGCGTTGTTTATGGGTCAGCAAGTAAGACATCCCTCAAAATGCTGGACCCAGTGCTTCATCTGGGGCTCCGGTTGGCATGTGGCGCCTTCCGGACTAGCCCGGTCGAAAGCCTCTATGTGGAGTGTAATAAGTGGAACCTACAACGTCAGCGAGCATACACAGATCTTCTTTTTGCTTTTAAAATTTCATCTATGCCACACCATCCTTTTAAATCGGCTTTTTATGATACGTCTCAGACTGCACTACTCCTAAACCGACCATCGTTCTCTGCGCCCTTCTCTTACAGAGTTAGAGAGGAAGCGTCAGAGCTTTCTGTCTCCTTTTTAGACACCATACAAAGTTCTCAAACAGATTTTATAGCACCATGGCATCTCTGCCCTGTATCATGCGACACATCCTTCATACATGTAGATAAAAACCGAGCTCCCACATGTGCAATTCTGCAGCACTTCTTGTATTTGCAGCAGAAGTATCAATTTTCTGAATTTTATACGGACGCCTCTAAAACTGCCACCTCTGTGTCCTGCGCGGCGCATGGGCACGGCCTTAATGTCACTAGAACTCTTAACAGTAATACCAGTATCTTTACGGCAGAGGCTAATGGTGTACTTCTTGTTGTTAATCATATCCTTCAAAGTCACATCCCACAATCCATTATATATACAGACTCCCTCAGTGTCGTGCGGGCGTTGTCGTCATCAACGTCTTCAAAAAATTACGTTGTAAATCTAATAGTCAAGGGTATTATGTCTGTGTATGTCCACAAATTTAAACTAGTCCTTTGCTGGGTCCCTGGCCACAGTGGTATAGCCGGGAACGAAGCAGCGGACAGAATGGCTGCTGCTGCTACACTCTCGAATACAGTAGACATAACCACATTACCCTACACCGATGTGAAACCACACATCAGACAACAACTTCGCAAAACATGGCAAACACACTGGAGTGAACAAACAGACAACAAGTTACACGTAATAAAACCACACTTGGGACCATACACCACCGACACACGCAATAGATACACTCAAGTCGCCTTGGCCAGATTACGGATAGGGCATACTCATGCAACACACTCGCACCTTCTCAGTGGGTCTCCAAGACCTCTGTGCAGTAGGTGCGGAGAGGCCCTATCCGTGATGCACATCCTCATACAATGTAAGGCACTCGACACTACACGACGCAAACACTTCCCTCAACTACACACACGACATATTCCACCACACCCGTCACTCTTCTTAGGAGACGAAGCCCTGTTCTCAATCAAACGCGTTTTCGAGTTTCTCACCGACGTAAAATTTTTACATCTCATTTCTTATCATGCTTGTTGACAACCTGGCCCTTTACACCAGTCATCTTCATTACGTTGTGTTTTACTTTGTTTATTTTTACTAAAGTGTTCTTTTACTTCCATGTCACTTTCATGTAATCACTTTTGTTTGGCGCTCTTTGCCCTTAGTCGGCCTTGCGCCATTAAACTGTAAACATCATCATCATCATCATGTTAACAAATAGCGATGTGGTCAGGAGCCAGGGTCAGGACGGAGGTGCAACGGCGGCAGTGATTGTAGCCTTCTTCTGTTTACTAGGCAGACATGCCAGTAAATTTCCTGAAGCATTTCACATAAGTAAGCTGTGACACGATTGTGTATGCCAAACGTTCATAGTGCTGTGTCACAAATAGTATGCTTACTTAATTAGCACGTGCCATCATCTTTATTGTTCGTACATTTTGTAGCTCAGTTATCAGGCCGGGAGACTGCCTTTGTTCGTTGTTAACAATATTTAAGTTCAGGCTTTGAGTGTTCACATTGTGAGGGAGGGGGTACGGGGAAGTTTGTTTGGTTTAAATGCCTTTATTTCTATATCTCTTTTTTGTCACAAACGTGTATATTCCACACGCATGCCATAAAAACTAGTTGTGAGTCACCGCTCACTCGGTCCTTTTCCTTCGTTCACGTTTATGCCGCGCTGTTGTCCGGAATGAAGCCACACCATCTTGGCCAGCTCGCGACTCAGTTACAGTATTGAGTCATTTTGTACTTGTCCTAATGAATTAGTTTACCTTTGAGTTCGACACAACTAGGATAGCCACCTGCTTTCAATTCATGGGCTTCTACCAGAGCGGTGTGTGTACCTGCGGTAAAAAGGCCACGAGGCGATAAGTATGTTGGCGTCTGAAGAAGACCACTTCGTTCGCAGTAATTTCCTTGCCAGTACGCGGTGGACCTCTCGGCCAGTTACTATGATGAAGCTTGCTACTCGAGCGGCTGAAGTCGTTTAGGTCCACAAAGCGGCGTCTGGCGGGCCCAGTCCTTTATATTAAAAGGTTGTTTCTTTCTCTCTCTACCCAAGTGACATGTTATCAAGGCACTTGTGATCAAGAACAATCACTAGCCGTTTATAATAAAAACATAGGGTCGAAGTGACGTGTGTCGTTTACGAAAGCCCCAAGAGTTGAAGCGCGATATTCGAACTTGCAAAGATTTACATCCTCAGAGGTGCAGTTTTAAGGAATCCGCCTGTCCAGTTGGAACCTTGATAGCACCACTCGTCAAATTTTATTGGTTCGATTCGTATGGCCCACATGTGAAACTAAAACATCACAGAGTATTTTAACGAAGTCAATAGTTCGCGAGCAGTGCATAAAGAAGATATTTTTTCTTAAATCCACATTCACCTTATCAGGATGCTGTAATAAGAATTTTTTTTAAACGATTTTGGTTAGTTTTAGGGGCTACCTATATCCAAAATGTGTTCAATATATAAACGGGCCTTCCATAAACGAAAGAAATGGGGAAACCGTCTAAGCAATTTTCACTCTACGTGGAGTGTAATGTTCAGAAAATTCAGTCATATTGAGCTAGTAAATTGTAATAAAAATGGGTGACTCATAATTTTTGTTACGGTTTGGCCTATAAATTGTTCAATTTACAAAAATTCTTGTTCTAACTTTACGGGCGTCACCGGGCAAAATATTTAAAATTAGTTTGGTGCATTTGTATGGCACGCGAAACCAGTTTAGATGTATCATGCAGAAAATCTTAGAATGTTGATCCCAAATGCACCCAATCTGCATCGAAATCCCTTTCCGCTGCATTGGTATTTGTGCAAACCGTGAAATAAATTTTGGTAAATATTCAAACGGGCACATGTACGAGCCAAACCACTTCAATATCTCAAAGTTTGGCGCAAAATTCACAAATTTGGGGTAATGATATTCAATTTCCCGTTGTTTCCTAGTGTGGCCATGTGCTTCTTTCCAAAAGTCCCGCGGTGCTGTGACCCTTTACCATGAGATAAATGTTTCCCAGAAAGTTCATATTAGGCGCAGAAAAAACAAGGACACAGAAGACAACGATAAGCACTTGTCCTTGTCTTCGGTGTCGCTGTTTTTTTCTGCGCTTATAATAAATGATATGGAATACCAACTAGCCCGAACGCAAGCCCTTGCTCCCCAGAAGCATCAACTATCTAGGTTCTAAAGTTTTTAACGGGCGTTGATGAATGAGTGCGTCAATCTTTTGGTCACTGTGGAGGATAAAATAGCCCCGCTGATAGCGCAGCGGTCATCGAAGCAGACGCATATTTCGAAGGTCGTGGGTTCGGATCCCACCCATCGGGCATTTTTTCTCCACTTTCGTTATGTCTTTCCAAATTTCTTATATGTTTCAATTACCTACCACATCCGCCCCTTTGCATAACGAGGTTTTCTTGATTGCGAACAAATTATTTACGTCTTTTTCAAAGAGCCCTTCATTCTCAATTCTGATTAGCTATACGCAGAGCGAGGGCCTCAATTCTGGCAGTCTTGGTGCCAGACCTTTCTTGGTGCCAGAACAGTCTTGGTGCCAAATGTATAGAAGAAATGAAAATACTAGTTAACGCTAATATTCAACCATACTAACCCCACAAATATTTTGTCACAATTTCACTCACACGCAGAAACAAAGTCAGCGGCAAATAACGCTATAATATCCTTTAGATCTTTTGTATTTACCATTGTTCCTTAGTAAGTCATTTTCTGCGTAATTATCTTGTTTAATTACCGTTTAAGGTATTTTTTTATTTTAAATCTATACATCCATTTTCAATGTATTTAATTTACCCGTTATACCTCGGTGGAACGGGAAGGGTTTCAGTTATTGAGCCCGTTATAATAAAGTCTTGGTGGCATAGTTAGCTTAAGAGGGATCAGCGCTGGTCGACCACTCTTCACATGTCGTAGAAAGTCGATTCATGGCCCTGGGGTTAAAAAGAAGAGCCCCTTCACCCCGAGTAGTCCGAGTTGCACTGGCTACAACCCCAAGCGTAGGAAACAAAAATACCTTGACATAAATACCCCAGAAAGTGGAGGGGAAAATAGCCCCGCCGGTACCCTGGCGGTCATTGACACAGCGCGTATTCTGTGGGTCGTGGATTCGGGTTCCACGGAGCGGGTATTTTTCTCCACTTTATTTCTGTCTTTCAAAATTTCTTACCAATTTCAATAGAGTACTACATCCGCCCCTCTCCTTTTTCGGGTTTTTTTATTGCAAGCGTTCATTTCTGTCTTAATTTATTAAGCCCGTAATTTCCAATACCTCTTCACAATATATATACAGATTTTAAATATATATATATATATATATATATACATATATATATATATATATATGTGTGTGTGTGTGTGTGTGTGTGTGTGTGTGTGTGTGTGTGTGTGTGTGTACGCAAAAGTTTTCGACCACGGTAAAAAAAGAGGACAGGTTTATTAACGTTTCGGCCAAAGGACCGGCCTTCGTGAGACTACACTAATGGCAGTTGTCTTTCAGCTTATATATGTTTCAAAACTACAAATTATCAGCGAAAAGTAAAAAATGAAAAGCATGTTCAGTATTTTTAATGGGGAGAGGGAAGAAAAGGAATGAGGCAAACAAAAGATACAATCGCTTTCCCTAGACGCCATGGTGCCCATTATTATCAATGAAGGTTTTCTGCACGATGTCAATGCTTTTATAAAAGCAAGGCTATCTTTACAAGGTTGTCTTTATAAACACCAAGAACACGAGCAACGACCCTTAACAGTGATAACATCAGCCATTGCCTATAAATATCCAGTTCAACAGCAGAGCACAGTGTTATCACATTACTGCGCATTCAGGCAGCTTAATTTTCTCGGACCTTTGTTTAAACCAGATGCTAATGTGTTCAATTTGTAAATTAGAAATGACTCGCGAACTGCTCTATTACGGGGGGTACGAAAACCAGACTGAAGGATAGTGGCTTTGATATGGTCAAAGCAATGGGCTGTAACGTTCAGGTGTTTGTATAGCGGAAGCTACAGAATGGAGGTTACATGGGCCCTGTGGTTATTGAAACGTTGTCCAAATGATGGCGCCGTTTGACCAATATAATGCAGGTCGCAAAGAGAACACTATAACATATAGATTACGTTTTCACTGTCACAGGAAATATCACTATTTCTTTTTAGGTAGTACTTAGAGGCTGAACTGGTAACCGATCGAGTAGTAGTCTTGTGTGCGGAAACCTTGCAACGGCGCTTGTTGCAAGGATGGCACCCAGATGGAACCGCACGTATGGTTTCTGATAAAGTTTAAATATCGCGAGGGGTTCTAGCTCTGCGGTATACTGCTCGCGGCTGTTCGGGAGAAATGTTTTGAGCCGATCACTCTGCGCGCGAATATTGTAGTTTTTATTCAAAGTGTTCTTATTGTTACGCATTGACGCGTTGTACGTAAAAAGAGGGTAGTTTTTTTGTGGGGTGAAGGCCGCGCTTGAATATCGATCAGGTCTTTACGATCAAGAGCATCGGCGCGCCTAAATGCGTCATCAAGAATTTCAGCAGGGTACTTTTGTCTAGTAAGGGCGTCGCGAAGTTCTAGGCAGTTGGACTCGAAGTCAGATCGTTTAGAAAAAACTATTTTGAAACGGATGGCCTGACTATACGGGATACTAGTTTCGGAATGCTTAGCGTGGCTGCTGTCAAAACGGAGGTACTGTTGCCCGTCGGTTGGCTTGCGGTAAATATCAGTCCCTATTGCACATTATCTACACTCAAGGCAACGTCAAGAAAATTGATGGTTGACTGGGAAAAAAATGGGAAAATGATAAAGAAGTGTGATCCTGAATAAAATTATTAATGAAAGAGAAAAGGCGGCCTCTCCGTGTGTCAAAATTAAGATGTTGTCAATGAAACGTTACAGTACAAAGGTTTAAGAGAACAACTGGCTATAAATTCGTTCTCAAGCAAGCCCATGAAGATATAAGCGTAGTTAGGACCAATGGCTGTACCCATCGATGTACTGCAAACCTGAAAGTAATGGATTCTATCGAAAGCAAATTTCTTTAGTTGTAATATAATGTTAAAAGAGTAGCTGATATCAGATAAGAAATGATTGGTGTCTTTAAGATATGAAGCAAACGTTGCAGGAATGTGTTTGATTTCTGTACCGACAACACGGGAGATTACCATGTTTATGCTTCGGTAGGAGAGAGAAATTGCCTGCTACGGGGCTTAGAGGAATGAGACCTAAATAATGAGCTATCGATCTGTTTGTCGGATGGGAGTACGGTTAGCGTACTTGCTATGAGAGACTTAAAATGTTTAGTTGGTTCTTCATACAAACGTTTATAAAACGACTGATCGTTAAGTTGGCTCATCACTTCTTAAAGATAGTCGGTTTTTTAGCTCTACTATTGTGCCCCCCTTATCCGCGGGCTAAAGAACTATGCTGTCACGGGACTCTAGTTTCTTGATTGCTGAGGTTTTCTTTGGGTTAAAGTTATGTTTGAAACATGCTTGCTTGCGGGATGCTTCTAGGACGTCTCACTGTACTGCGTTAATGTACAAATCTAGATATGTCACGTTAGGTGGGAGGCGTCCACCGCTAAGACGAAGGAACTTTCTTGGATGTATGGTTAGAATCATCTCGGCCATAAAAATTATCTGGTATTCTTAAACTGCGGGCAAAGTTATCTAAGTCTTTCATTAGCTTAAATTCACTTAATCCGCCTGTGGTTGGACAGAATTGAGTCCTTACGACAGCACACTCCTCTCCTCGTCTGGCAACACAGTTGATGACAAATTTACAATAGAGCTAGGCGCGATTGAAGACACTTAACGCGTTATATTTAACAGTTCTCAGGAAATTCCAGAAATGCAGGGAAGTGGTACACCACGACGTAAAAGTTTTTTGTGCTTCGTCGCTTTGGCTTCGCTTATCTTTTCTGCTTGTAAGCCGCTAGAAGCGGTTCTCGTCAACCCTTAGGTTGCGATATAAAGATGTTGTGTTTTCTTGTTGCGCAACGACTTCAGGAAAAACTCGTAATGCTTGAAGATGATGCGGAGGAGGTCAACTGAAGCGTTTTTAGCGCATTATTTTATTCGGACAGAATATAAATTTGAATATACAGCTAAACTATTATGCACAGCTATAAAATATATTATACAGAATATATTAAACAGCTGGTTTGATTGATGTTTTCAGACCCTTCGGCACAATAGAAACCTCTAAGTAAGTGTGTAGAGTTAAGATATGCTGGTTGCAACGAATACGCTTTTCAACTGCTTTCCTAATTTTCAAGTAACCACTAGAAAGCATGTCATATTCTGCAGTACTGTTAGTCCAACACTCTAGTCACTTTGGATCGTTTCATTTTGCACTCCAGAATATATCTTTTGCAAGTCATGACTGCGGACTCCAGGTCCGGTACAAAGTGGATGTGAAGATTTTGAGGTGTTGCTGCGGGCACGTAAATAAGGTCCAGGAGGATGGGAAGGCAATGAAGGGGGGTCCTGATTTACCACCGCCAGCGTAGTCATCGTCGTCGTCGGTGCCGCCGTCGTGGCTGTCTTTCTAACTGCAGCCATCGTTGTTGCTAACGTCGTCATCCCTGGCGCCGCCGCCGCCGTCGTCGCCGTCACCGTCGTCATCGCCGCCGCAGTCGTCGCCGTCTCCGAAGACTGGACCAACGCCGCCACCCGCGCCATCGCCTCCGCCGCCGCCGCCGCTGCCGGAGACCGCACCGCCACCGCCAACCGCGCCATCGCCGCCACCATCGCCACCCACGCCACCAAAGTCCCCGCCGCCATCGCCGTCACCACCCTGAGTCCGCCGCCATCTGAGACGCGACCGCCATGTCAAACAAATTGTCGGGAGCGTGGTCACTCTACGACATGAAGGAATCGTCACTAACCCTTGGTACGAGTAGCTTCCTAAAGTGGATCGCGAGTAAATCTTTGCCTTCAAAACTGAAGCGAAGACCGTCCGCGCCATGTGCCCAGATGGGAGGGACGGACTTGAAGACATGATCCAAAACGTAGCAATGCCAGGAGAGAAAGGAAAAGTTCCGCACGAGGCCGTTGAAATGGTATGCGTTTTCGTTGAAACCTTGGATAAATTGCTAGTTGTGGTCGCCCCTACGCCGGTCTCCAGCTCTAGGCAGATGAGGCTAATGTAGATCCTCTTGATTCCAGGACATTCTTGTGCGACACGTCCGAGAAGCGTCCGGTGACTCTGAAATACGACAACAGCCATCACTATAATCTGACTAAGGCCAGTCGCTCGGCCGAAATGTTGTTATACCTGTTCTCTTTTTTAGCGTGGTCGAAAACGTTTTGTGTATTTTAAACCGGCGTTCTTGAAAAAGTTGTTCCTATATATATATATATATATATATATATATATATATATATAGAAATAAGGGTTGGCAGTCGAGAAAACCTCGGAAAGCAAAGGGGAGGATGTGGTAGATCATTGAAACATATTAAGAATTTGGAAAGAAAGAAAGAAAGTGAAGAAAAAATGCCCGCCAGGTGGGATCCGAACCCACGACCTCCAGAATACCGGTCTGGTGCGATAACCACTACGCTACCGGCGGGGCGATTTTCCCATTCACTTTCTGGGGTATTTATGTTAGGTATGTTTGTTTCCTGTGCTTGGGGGTGGTAGCCAGCGCCATTCGGACTAATCGGGGTGAAGGGGACCTTCTTTTTAACCCCCGGGTCGTGACTCGAGTGTCTACGACATGTCCAGAGTGGTCGACCAGCTTTGAACCCTCTTAAGCTCCCTTTGGCAACAAGACTGCCAGAACAGAGGCCCTCGCTATGCATGTAGCGAATCAGAATAGGAAATGAGGGGCTCGTTGAAAATAACACAGAAATAAGGGTTGGCAGTCGAGAAAACCTCGGAAAGCAAAGGGGAGGATGTGGTAGATCATTGAAACATATTAAGAATTTGGAAAGAAAGAAAGAAAGTGAAGAAAAAATGCCCGCCAGGTGGGATCCGAACCCACGACCTCCAGAATACCGGTCTGGTGCGATAACCACTACGCTACCGGCGGGGCGATTTTCCCATTCACTTTCTGGGGTATTTATGTTAGGTATGTTTGTTTCCTGTGCTTGGGGGTGGTAGCCAGCGCCATTCGGACTAATCGGGGTGAAGGGGACCTTCTTTTTAACCCCCGGGTCGTGACTCGAGTGTCTACGACATGTCCAGAGTGGTCGACCAGCTTTGAACCCTCTTAAGCTCCCTTTGGCAACAAGACTGCCAGAACAGAGGCCCTCGCTATGCATGTAGCGAATCAGAATAGGAAATGAGGGGCTCGTTGAAAATAACACAGAAATAAGGGTTGGCAGTCGAGAAAACCTCGGAAAGCAAAGGGGAGGATGTGGTAGATCATTGAAACATATTAAGAATTTGGAAAGAAAGAAAGAAAGTGAAGAAAAAATGCCCGCCAGGTGGGATCCGAACCCACGACCTCCAGAATACCGGTCTGGTGCGATAACCACTACGCTACCGGCGGGGCGATTTTCCCATTCACTTTCTGGGGTATTTATGTTAGGTATGTTTGTTTCCTGTGCTTGGGGGTGGTAGCCAGCGCCATTCGGACTAATCGGGGTGAAGGGGACCTTCTTTTTAACCCCCGGGTCGTGACTCGAGTGTCTACGACATGTCCAGAGTGGTCGACCAGCTTTGAACCCTCTTAAGCTCCCTTTGGCAACAAGACTGCCAGAACAGAGGCCCTCGCTATGCATGTAGCGAATCAGAATAGGAAATGAGGGGCTCGTTGAAAATAACACAGAAATAAGGGTTGGCAGTCGAGAAAACCTCGGAAAGCAAAGGGGAGGATGTGGTAGATCATTGAAACATATTAAGAATTTGGAAAGAAAGAAAGAAAGTGAAGAAAAAATGCCCGCCAGGTGGGATCCGAACCCACGACCTCCAGAATACCGGTCTGGTGCGATAACCACTACGCTACCGGCGGGGCGATTTTCCCATTCACTTTCTGGGGTATTTATGTTAGGTATGTTTGTTTCCTGTGCTTGGGGGTGGTAGCCAGCGCCATTCGGACTAATCGGGGTGAAGGGGACCTTCTTTTTAACCCCCGGGTCGTGACTCGAGTGTCTACGACATGTCCAGAGTGGTCGACCAGCTTTGAACCCTCTTAAGCTCCCTTTGGCAACAAGACTGCCAGAACAGAGGCCCTCGCTATGCATGTAGCGAATCAGAATAGGAAATGAGGGGCTCGTTGAAAATAACACAGAAATAAGGGTTGGCAGTCGAGAAAACCTCGGAAAGCAAAGGGGAGGATGTGGTAGATCATTGAAACATATTAAGAATTTGGAAAGAAAGAAAGAAAGTGAAGAAAAAATGCCCGCCAGGTGGGATCCGAACCCACGACCTCCAGAATACCGGTCTGGTGCGATAACCACTACGCTACCGGCGGGGCGATTTTCCCATTCACTTTCTGGGGTATTTATGTTAGGTATGTTTGTTTCCTGTGCTTGGGGGTGGTAGCCAGCGCCATTCGGACTAATCGGGGTGAAGGGGACCTTCTTTTTAACCCCCGGGTCGTGACTCGAGTGTCTACGACATGTCCAGAGTGGTCGACCAGCTTTGAACCCTCTTAAGCTCCCTTTGGCAACAAGACTGCCAGAACAGAGGCCCTCGCTATGCATGTAGCGAATCAGAATAGGAAATGAGGGGCTCGTTGAAAATAACACAGAAATAAGGGTTGGCAGTCGAGAAAACCTCGGAAAGCAAAGGGGAGGATGTGGTAGATCATTGAAACATATTAAGAATTTGGAAAGAAAGAAAGAAAGTGAAGAAAAAATGCCCGCCAGGTGGGATCCGAATATATATATATATATATATATATATATATATATATATATATATATATATATATATATTTATATATATATACAGATATATATTGTTACGTGGCGACAGGACCACAAGACGTGTCATGGCAATGAAGGGGATGTATTTAGAATTTGCAGGAACGAAAATAGACGGGATAGTAACTACAGACAAGGCAGCCGCGATATCCCAGGTAATGCACGCACACCGACATCAGCGAGCGTGTTCTTCTTCCCAAGCCTATGGGTTCACTCATCACAGAGGGCGCATACCCACCGAGCGGGGGTTGGCCACTGGTTTCGTTAATGGTAAAGAGCCAAAAGAGCGAGCCTGTGACATGACCCGACGCGGTGGCTCAGTGGCTAAGGCGTTGTGCTGCTGAGAACAAGTTTGCGGGTTCGATTCCCGGCCGCGGCGGCCGCTTTTCTGATGGAGGCGGAAAGCAAAAACGTCCGTGTCTACGAGATTTCGGCGCACGCTAAAGATCCCCAGGTGGTCAAAACTAATCCGTAGCCATCCACTACGGCGCGCCTCATCGTCTGCGTTGAGTCGGGGCGTTAAACCCTACAATCAAACAATCAATCGAGCCTGTGACATCACCCCCGGAGGTAAGAGCAACGTACCGGTGCTGAAGACGGTAGATTTTGAGGGCTGAAGTTAATCATGGATGAAGTGGGGCTTCAGGCGGGACACATGAACAATCTGAGATGCTGGTTGCACAGTTGACAGCGGGGGCGTACTGGAATAATTTCGTACGTCACAGCAGTACCCAGCGAATGATGCGGTAGGGTCCTGTGAAACGGGAGAGTAGTTTTTCACGTAGCCTATAATGGCGTGAAGGCGTCCAAAGGAGAACCAGGGAGCCAGGTGGGAAGCACATGTCACGGTGGGTGTTGTCGTAGCGGCGCTTCTGACTTGCCTGTGACGCCGTAATCTTGGCGCGGGTGATCTGGCGGGCCACATCAGCATGGGAAATGAGAACGCGTGCATACTCTGTTTGTGGCGTGGTCGAGTCAGGCGACATGGTATCCAATGGCAGGGCAGTGTCACGGACGAAAAGGAGGAAGAAAAGAAAGAAGCCGGCAGTGCCGAGGCGCGAAGAATTGTATGCGAAAGTAATGAAGGGAGAGGAACGTCCCAGTCACGGTGGTCGGTGGACACCTATATAGCGATTAAATCCGTGAGCGTCTTGTTAAATTGTTCAGCGAGCCCATTGGTCGGCGGATATTAGGCCGTGGGGAGGTTGTGCTTAATACGGCAGGACCGAAGAAGGTCTTCAACAGACCTGAGATAAGAAGCATCGACCACGGTTCGTAATCAGCTGACGAGGAGCACCTGGATGATGAATGACGGCATGTAGTAGAAAATCTGCGACGTCCGTGGCACAGCTGGTAGGAAGGGCACGCGTAATGGCGTAATGCGTGGTGTAATCGGTGGCAACGGCGATCCACCTGTTACCAGAGCGGGATAAGATAAAGGACCGAGAAGGTCTAATCCAACCCGGAAGAATGGTTTCGAAGGAACCTCAATTGGTTAATGAGTGCCTGCTGGAAGTGACCGGGGCGTCTTGCGGCGTTGGCAAATGTTACAAGCCGTGACGTACCTTCGCGCAGACCGGTAAAGGCCAGGCCAGTAAAAGCGTGCCGCACGCGGTCGTAGGTTCGAATGACACCAAGATGCCCAGCAGTCGGAACGTCAAGAAGCTTGTGGAAGATGTCGGGATGGATATTCTGAAGTTGGGCTAGAAGAGAGCCAGGGGCATCCGCCCAGAAGTTGTGGTGTAACAGGATGTAACAGGGCAAAAATATCAAATTGCAATGTCGTGCAACGTCGTCAGAAGGCGGCACCAGCAGACACCTGGAAAGCGCTTCTACGTCGAGATGCTTGCGACCCGACCTATAGATCACCGTGAATTGATATTCTTGCAAGCTTAAAATCAAGTGCTAAAGTCGTCCTCACGAGTTTTGAAAAGAAGGTACTCAACACAGGGAATAGTGATATGTAACGGGTGTGAAACCTTTGTACAGCACACACAACAGCCAGACACTCTGGCTCTGTAATGGGGTAAGTCTTTTATGCGGATGTTAGTGAGCAGTTTGCATATGCAATTATTTGTTTACGCCAGTGAGCATCGCATTGCAGCAAGACGACACCAATACCATGCCTACTTGCATCGTTACGAAGGAAGGCTGTCTGCGTGTCATCGAAATGACAAAGTACTGGCCCAGAAGTTGTGTTGGATTTAGGTCTTAAAAAGTCTTCCCGCAGTCCTCCCTCCAGACGAAGGGGGTTACAGAATGCCACACATGATTGAGGGGCCAGGCCAGGGTGGCAAAATTATGAACAAAACGGCTGAACAATCATGCCAGAATAAAAAAAACTGCGAAGGTGCCTTTTGCTCTTAAGGTCGAGGGAAATTGGTGACGTCAGAACATTTGTTTGACTCAGGTCCCATACCATATTTGCTGGCAATGTGACCGATAACTTTGATGGATTTGCGGGTGAAGTTGCATTTGTTTGTGTATAAAATCAAACCGTCTTTGGCCGACTAGCGAACACTTATCAAGAGAGGAGTGAGACAGATGGAGGAGAAGCGGTAATAGGAGATAGCAAGGAACAAAGAACAGCACCACATCACGTAAGGCGAATGAGTGCCTTGCACACATGACAGCTTTCAGGTTTAGTGAAACTGCTTTCATTTAAAAGCAGATAATGAGAGCGGAAGTGTATGGCGGTAATAAGTGTGTTGTCCTATCTTCCTCACCATGTCATCAGGAATACCTTGTGCTCCTGTGGAAAGCTCATGAAAAGCATCTCCCACAGCTGTTGATAATGAGAGATATGTGTTTAGGGGTGTTGGACTGTGTTGTGTGCGCTTTCATAGAATTATACGTTTTGTACTGTGCACTGAACAGTGCACTGTGTTCGAAAAAAATAATGCATTAGGATTTCTTTTACCTGACCTTTCAGTATTTTTGTATCTCTACGGGGTGCAGCTTAGAGGATGCCAAGGTGGGCGAAAGAGCGACGAGGAGACCTAAGGACGTTATACCGGCTGAGAGGCGAACGAGTGAGACACTACTGGTTTATTGGGAGATCTACCGTGCCCTGAAGAGGAGGCCATGTGGAGTAACAGTGACTGCACATCACAATTGTTTCTCCTACGTATGCTACCAATGAATGACAATGGACCCTTTAGAGCGAGCATTATTGACACAAATCCAGGGATAATGTGTACCCGGGACCTAGGAGCCCCGCATTTGCAAGCACAAAATTTTGACCGCCAGGGTTATATTGACAGAAAAATTTCAAGCATCCGCTATCGGACCTAGCTTTTATATAACCCGACCGAAGCTCAACTTCCGTGTACTAGGAAAGGCGATGAAAATGTTCAGAAGCGGATGGTTGTTGGCAGAAGGAGAACACTCATAGACGCCTTGCTATCTTAGCCTATAAACCGGCACGCTAGGGAAAACAGGGCCACTGATAAATCAAACTGCGCTTCTACCAAAGACGCCCACGAAAATACAGGTCATGTTTCCAACGAGTTGAAGGAGCTGATGAAACCACTGAGGTACTCGATCCAGTTACGAGAGCACACTTAAACTCACCACCTCTTGAAGGGGGGCCGAGAGAAGTTGAAAGCCTACATATAGAGGTTCGTGAGCGTAGTCGAAAGTGAGGACATCTTTTACTTCGGTTGCCAGTAAAAGCATACACAGCGGCAAATGAAACAACCAATCCTCAACCCGTGCCTACCTGTGTATAACGGGTGTATGTGGTCCCAGTCATTGAAATAAATTGCTAGAAATGCTCGCAAAATCAGTTTGTTATAGATATAAAAGCAACAAATACAGTAGGATGATATATTTATCGAAGTTTCTTGACTAGCAATACATTTTATAAATTTCCCAGTTTCTTGCTGGTGTCATTTTTGTGGTGAAATTGATATTGGCAATTGTGGACTAGCCTTTTTACGCCTGTTTCCAGTTGATTATTTTTCTTTGGGGATTTTATTTTGGGGAATACTATAGGCCATATTATTCTTTAAAAAAGTCTTGTACAATGTCAATAGATGCTGGGTAAACTCAATTTCCTCTTGTGGATTGGGTAAGCATAAAACTGGTCTTCATTGTTCAGCTTGTGACACGTGAGGGAGGCGGCTGTGGCCTTTCGAAAATTGCGCACTGATAACGCCTTGAATTGCCCGAAAATCCGGTGGAAGTTCTCCTAGCTCTCCCCTCGTGATAGAGTATATTCGCCTAATGTTCCCAGAAAACAAATATTTTATAATATATGTATAAATTTCTCTGTTTTTTCTGGGGTAATTTTTTGTTGTTCAATTGATATTGGCAAATGTGAACCAGTCTTTTTACGCCTGTTTTCTGTGCGTTATTTATATTTGGTGATTTAATTCTGGGCAATAATATTGTAGTTACCTGCATTAAAATTGTTGTGCAATGTCAATAGATGCACGATAAACGACAACTTTCTGTTGTGGTTCTGGTAAGCCTAATTTATCTATTTTGTTTAAAGAATAAAAACTGGCCCTCATTGATGAGCTTGTGCCTCATGAGGGAGGCGTATAGCGCGTTGGGATGATTGTGGACTGAACGAGCCATGAACTACGGCAAAGTTCGGCAGACGCACTTTTAATTCCTCCGCTCTACATAGAGAATATTCGGCATGCGTTCAAAGAAAACCAAATCTGTAAAATGGAAACAACCTGACAGTCCGCAAGTCTCTGACACAGCTACTGCGGTCCCAGACGTGAGTTAATGAAAAACAATGAATAGCCATAAGGCCGCCTAGAACACATGGTTGCCAGCCTATTTCTGAGGTGGTGCAAAGAGGATCCGGTGATTTCTCTGCCAGATGACTCCTACAACAAACGTAGAAGTGCTGGTAGAAGCAGGCAATGTGTACTTCTAGTTCTCAACATTGATCAACATTGCGGGCAGGCAGCTAACATAAACAGACTTTGAAATTACTGCGTAAGGAAAACGGCCTTATTAGCTTAAAGTGTAATCAAAGCCTGTTTGTTCACACGCGCAACTGGTGCACCGTGTATCCAGCAGGTACGAAAACTAGGCCTTTGGGAAGGAAACAGTATGCCGCAAGAGAAGCCCAAAACGTTGGCCCGATTATGACGCATCTACAGCTCCCTGGGAGGGTAATGGAACGTAAGCGTCATGGTTAATATTATTACCGTCTTGCAATGCGTGACGGTTAAAGCCATAAAATTGCGAAATTTCTTAGGAACAACCGCACACCTAACCTGAGAGCCGTGGCAAGCTGTGCAACCCGGGTGTCAATTCTCCGAGACCGTAAGAAGGCCCAGCCCAACACTGTGCTTGGAACAAGGTATTCGACTCATTGTTTTAAGGCAATCCCACGGTACCAAAAACACGAACGGGGAGAAGCACTCAGAACATCCACTTCTTCGACCAGATAGCGCTGTTATTACTGTAAGCGGACCACACTAATCCTTCGGTATTCCTGGGTGGGAGGGTACTCATCGCAGGGCATGCCCAACCCGTTCTGTGAACTAATCGTCCCAAACGCCGACTGCTCAGGGTCGACAGTTCCAAACCCGCAAAAGTGCCTTCCTAAGTTCCCTACTCCTGACGAACACACATTATATCTCCGTAGAAGGCTCGACATAGTACCCAGACTTGCGTTGCAGCCCGAATACCAAATCAGGCCGATGGCCTGGTGCACCAAGCTACTCACAACAGATTCGGAAGGACAAATTGCGGGCAAACGAACGGGATAATCTTACTCTCGGATAATTCGTTCATGACCTTGCCTGAGTCTGTAGAAAATGGTTGGATATCGTAAAATTTGGGGTTAGCGCCTTTTTTTGTTACATGAGCGCTGGCGAGCCCTAAGGAATGAAAAATTGTTGCGCCGGTTCGCTTCCATGAAACTGCATTCCCAATGTCTGGAGAAGGTAGAACCACCACAGGGAATGGTGAAAAGCTTTAAACTCAGACTACCGAGGACCTTTTATTCTCCAAATTTGAAAATTATCTCGTCTGGATTGCGAAAGCTTGGACGATATACACAGGTTGTCACGAGAGCAACTTCAAAAGCAACAACGCACAAGCGACTCCACCCCCAAAGAGTGTGCACCCCACCTTGAAAGTATTCACGTGTGGCGATTTTCAAATCATTTCAGATCATTAAGTGAGCTGCTACCTGGTAATTTCATCATGTGTCGTAGGTATGTTATAATACGTTCCGACAAATCACCATTGTAATTCCGCATATACCACATTGCCACTTTTGCTGTGTTCTTCGAAAACTTCGCTTAGACTAAGCTTTGCTGCTCGTGTCATTTGCCATTGTACTATCTGGAAGTAAATTCCTCTCTTACTGATATAATTTTTTGCAAGAATTTAAGGCACATTAAAAAAAGTCGATAGGGTGGCTGGAACTAAAACGAGCGGCCCAGACGTCGAGATCCCGGGAAAGACGTAAGTGGCCGAGCTACCATTCTCGAACTGCTATAGCTACCATGTCATTAATGCCAACTAGGCGGAGCAGCCCTAAGTGACGCTTCTACTAACTCATTCGGATGGGTCTCCAATACCAACTGAAGCCGCACGAGCCACTGAGAGCTAGTTTAAAATGACTGGGTGCGAAGAATTTGTAAGTGTCGCTTCTCAGTGGCCTCTGTAGGACAACGAACCTTTTTGCCCCAAACTAAACGCCATCGCTGATCTCATTATGGTATGGACCACTCGAAATGCTGGGCGTGGTGTTTTTTTAATACTTATTGTTCGCCAAAAGCGTACTATGTGCCCGTTCATTGTAAACTGATTTCGTTAAGGCTGTAGTGTTCCTATTTTTCGCCTGCGCCAAAAGTACGAGCAGGCATGATGTTGTCTACACAGCGGACAATCGCGTATGCATATAGTTCACTCAAGTAACAAAGATAGGGACGTTCAACAGAAATTAATACAAAAAATGATGAGAAAGTGTATTGTCATGCAGAAGTTTAGGAAAAAGTACAAAAAATATTGAGACAAGCGCATTCACCCTTCTCTGGATTGTTTTTGCACTTGAACATGCTCAACGTATGAGCAAAATATACACAAGTATTTATGCAAAAGCACGCGCTGGCCATTAAAACAACGTGGTAACTGCCCGTGAATGTACCCTAACTGCTAAGTCATTTGTCGTCTCGATGTTTGGGTGTGCTCGTCAAAATAGAATACTAGTCTAGCAGTGGCACGGAGCTTTTAAGCAAGCTTTATTAGCGTTCTAATGAGTGCGAGGTTGCATAAAACGGTCATCTGCCCCCATCGAGTTCCAGTTTTTGTTTCAGTTTGTTTATTTTGCGTAATGAACAGTACACACGGTTATCAGGAAAATGCTGAGAATAGTTCAAGTCCCTCATTACGTGTATTTTGGGCACGCAGAGCACAGGACATCTCAAAATCACACCCCAAAATAGGCCAAATGACAAGATACAACCACTTGGTTAAATGTTCAGTGCAGCAAAACGGCGCCAAAAAATGCAACACATGTTGCGTCAATGGTCAAATGGTATAAGTAATTTATCATAGTGGGGAGAGAGTATGTAGGCTTAGTTTTCCTTGGTTTGTTCGACACTTGGAGAGTTTCATATTTCAGGGTAGCGCTTTGTACAAGAGATTCTAGTTTCTGGTTAATTTACTAGCTTGTTTATAGTTTGGTTCCTGCTATTTAGCTCTTCTATCAAAACGGCCAAGCCAATATTCGTATTGGTTATCGAAAATTATGGCATTGTTTCTCATAAAGAGTTTTCTGTTGGGTGCAATGTGCGGAATTTTGCGTACTATGCAGTGTGCTCATGTTTTCCAGTTGTAGTGTCCCTAAGAAAGGCAGTAAACTTCATAATTAAGACAGAGTGAGTTGTAGAATAACAGGCAAACAAACGTAGATAAAAGAAGGCAGTAGCGAGGCAGAAAATTGTTAACAGTGATAGTTTCCAGGTAAGTTAACTGAAAGGATGCTCCCCAGTCAAATCGTGGGAAACTGTTTTTTTAATGCAGAATATTTACCTTACTGTTGTCAAGTAAAATACATGGTTGATAAAACATCCTAATGCGTGGTTGAAATAACATTGCTTTTGTTTTGGCAACAATTACTATTATATTATTATTTTAGCCCATTTATAATCGGATGCTGCAGGTGAATTTGCATTATTGGCTAAGATGCTACAAGACTCGCCAGGGAAAAACAGACTAGCATCGTACGCATTATATAGCGAATACTGTTTTATGTGCCTTGCTGCCTGAGCCACACCTATAAATTATTTCCAAAACATCATCAGTTTTCTGATTCGACTTTGGAATGTACCAGTTTGATGCATGACATTTTGGTGGGCCTTGTGGTTGCCGCACTCATGTACCATGGCGAACCTTTATACTTGTATATAGGTGCGCTACAGTCCGTGTCCAGCTGGTTTCTGTTCTCTTGGTCACAGATATTCTCGTAAATTAGAGGGAATGCCTTTGGCGTAAAAAGACTTCTGTTTCAACAGCGTTGTAAGCTTAAAATGGATAGTGTTCGCCATGTTATGCACTTCAAAACGGGCAATTCTCTACCCCGCACGGGGCACCTTGACTAATCTTGGTGACGGTACTAGCGCCACTGCATACCGTGAGCACTCAAACATAAGCTGGATCCAACCGTTGCGGTGTGTTATATGGTGAAGGGTAGAAACCACAAACGGTGGCTGTCGGAGCCCAGGGTAGGCTCCGGCGGATGGGCTCCCTGTCTGTTTAGCAGGCAAGGAGCTGCGGGACCTTTTCATCTATCAGGGTAAGGCTGATGAAGAAAGTTCGCTTCTTTCTTATCATATGGCATTTTTTAAGCCACCCCCAAACGTGATCGGTCCCTGAAAAAGGATCGCACCGAAGTATCCTTTCATTCTTTGCCTTCTATCTCACTCCCAAAGCCAGATAACTACCCCCGTTTTTTCATCATTGAATCTGAGGACAAATCAAAGCCGGTTTCCTCTCAATCTGTGTTTCTTGTTTCGAAATACCTTGAAAGTATCATCGGAAAAATATACGACCTCAAAAAGCTCAGAGCTGGTGAAGTGCTAGTTGAAGTTGTCGGGTACCGCGGGGTCGCTGCGCAGCGCAAGAGAGAAAGTACCAGCGCGACAAGCTTTCGGAATCGAACTGCTCGTGCCGTGCTGGCGCACCATGCACCCGCCGCTCGTGTCTTTATTCTCGTCTTTCATAGCCGGCGCCAAGGCGCCGGCTAAGAGCGCCAACCAGAGGGCGCTACAGGGCCCCCCACCCAGCGGAATGTCGAGCGTGACGCGACGGCGAGGCAGGCGGGCGTTGGTTTTGGGGGCGAGCAGTGGAGTGTTTAGGCCTGCGATGTCTGCGCGGAGTTCGTTGGGTGGCGTCTCGAGGTAGGCCGGTTTGAGGCGGTCCAACGAGACGACTTCTTCGCGGTCATTCAAGAAGATGGTGGCGGACTTCTGGGTCTTGTTAAGGACACGGTACGGCCCATCGTAGGAGGGGGTAAGAGGCGCCTTTACAACGTCCCGCCTGAGGACAACGTGTGTCAAAGACGCCAGGTCGGGATGCACAAAGATGCGGTGGTCAGAAGACCGAGGTGGGACCGGTCGCAGGTGCTGCATGTAGTCCTGCTGGCATTGGAGGTACTCAAGCGGCTGGGGCGAGGAGGCCGTAGGGACGAACACATCGCCAGGAAGCCGCAGGGGTGCGCCGTAGACAAGTTCAGCAGTTGAACAGCCGAGGTCAGGCAGGCACGCAGGCCAAGAAGCACTACAGGAAGGTGATCGATCCAGTGCTCTCTATCCAGGCGTGCGGTGAGAGCACTTTTTAGCTCGCGATGGAGCCGCTCAACGATGCCGTTGGCACAGGGATGGTATGCCGTGGTGCGGCAGTGTTTATTGCGAAGCAAGCGGCTGAGGGAAGTGAACAGAGTACATTCAAGCTGCCTGCCTCGATCTGTGGTAACAATGCCAGGGCAGCCGAAACGGCAAACCCATGTCGAAACGAAGGGTTTGCGACCGTTTCTGCCGCGATGGCTGGAATTGGAACGGCTTCGGGCCAACGGGTGAAGCGGTCAATCATTGTGAAAATGTACCGGCCGTCACGGGAGGAAGGAAATGGTCCTACTAAATCAAGATGCACGTGGTCAAAGCGATAGCTAGGTGGCAAAAAAGGCTGCGTTGGGGTCTTCGTGCGGCGGGTCACCTTGGCTGTCTGACAAGCAAGGCACGAACGGGCCCACTGGCGGACATCAGTGTTGATGCTCGGGCAGACGTACCGCTGTGTAATTAGGCGCTAGGTGGCTCGGATGCTGCTGTGGCAGATGTCGTAGAGCGAGTGAAACACAGCACGACGAAAGGCAGCCGGAACGAAGGGTCGAGGCGCCGCCGCTTACATGTCACACCACAGTGAGCCAGGCACGAACGGATGAGGAACAAGTTGCAAACGAAGGGAACCCGGGTGGCCCCACAGTTCTTGCAGCTCAGGATCCTCACTCTGCGCCTGAGCTAGGCGTTCCCAGTCCACAGCAGATGCAGCACTGCCGATGGAGGTAATGCGTGAAAGCGCGTCAGCAGCCTCGTGTGTCGGTAGCTTTGATGTGCCGAATGTCAGTCGTAAATTCCGAAATATAGGCGAGCTGATGGTGTTCCCGTGCGACGTACTTGGAGGAGTTCGTACGGAAAACGTACGCCAGAGGCTTATGGTCCGTAAGAACGTGAAACGACTGGCCCTCCAAAAAGTGTCGGAAGTGCTGGATGGTGGCGTAAATGGCAAGCAGCTCACGACCAAAAACGCTGTAGCGCGTCTCGGCAGGTTGGAGCTTCCGAGAGAAGAAACCCAGCGGGTGCAAATCGGATTCAATTCTCTGCTGGAGAACAGCGCCGATTGCAACGCTGGAAGCATCCACCATGATGCGAGTGGGGAAGTTGGTTCTCGGGTGGATAAGAAGCATTGAATCGGCGACAGCTTGTTTAGCAGCGTTGAAAGCGGCTTGAGCTTCGGGAGACCATGAAATCGCGGATGAGGAGCTCTTGGTTGTGCGAAGAAGCTCAGTCAGTGGATGCAGAAGCTCGGCGCAGTGGGGTATGAAGCGTCTCGAGAAATTCACGAGGCCAAGGAACTCACGAAGCTGGCGGAGGCTGGTAGGTTCGGGGACGTCCTTCACGACTTGAACGTGAGAGGGTAAAGGACGAATTCCCTGCGCCGAGATGTGATGGCCCAGGAACTCGAGCTCGGACGTCCCGAAGACGCATTTCTGGGCGTTGACAACCAGGCCAAATTGTTGAAGGCGTTCAAAGAGTTTTCGGAGGTGACACTCGTGATCTTGTGCAGTAGGTCTCGCGACTAGGATGTCGTCGATGTACGCAAATACAGCCGGAAGGCTGCCCGTCACATCGGCAATGAACCTTTGAAATGTTTGGGCTGCGTTGCGTAGCCCAAAGGGCATGCGCACATACTCAAACAAGCCGAAGGGTGTAGTGATGGCCGTCTTCGGGATATCGGCAGGCCCGACGGGGATTTGGTGATACGCTTTGACAAGGTCCACTTTGCTAAAGATTATGCACCCTTCCAAGTGGCTTGTGAAATCCTGGATGTGGGGTAAGGCTTAGCTGTTGGGGACAGTCTGAGCGTTGAGCGCCCGGTAATCGTTGCACGTACGCCAGTCTCTACTTTTCTTAGGAACCATTAGCAGAGGAGACGCGTGTTTGTTGGACGATGGGCGGATAATACCAACTTCTAGCATGTGCTCGAATTCACGCTTAGCAGTCGCCAGACGATCACCGAAGAGGCGCCGCGGCCGAGCTGCGACTGGTGGACCACGCGTGACGATGTGGTGCGTAACACTGTGCTTGGGCGGCTGCTTTAAGTTGCAGGGTCTCGTAACCTCAGGGAAGTCTTCGAGGATTCTTGCGTACGGGCATGAGGGAAGCAGGGTGCGGATGCCAGTTGGAGCGACAGTAGACAGTACGCCCAGTATGGAAAGAAGCGTCTTGCTGTCAATTAGGCGATGGTGACACATGCTGACGTCTAGGTCAAAGTGGGTGAGGAAATCGGAGCCGAGGATGTGCTGATTGAAGTCGGCTACTACGAACACCCACCGGAAGGCACGCCCCAAACCAAGGTCGAGGGTGAGGAACCGCACACCATACGTGTCGATAGAGGTAGAGTTCGCTGCACGAACAGTAGGCCCAGGTGACTTAGAAGTACGCTCCTCCTTGGTGGCGGGTAATACACTGACCTCAGCACCCGTGTCTACAAGAAAGCGGAAGCCAGAAATGCGATCCGTGACCAGGAAAAGGCGGCCAGGTTGCAAGGCGAGGTCACATGCCGCCATCAGTGGTCTCGCGTCGCGTTTCCCGACCAGCTGCATGGGGAAGTGCAGTGACGGGCGCGGTGCTGGAAAGTGCGATGGTACCAGCAGATAGACGAGTTACGAGGGCTGCGTGAGCGAGAACCACGTGGGGAAGACGAACGACAGCTAGAACGTGGGGAGCAGCCGCATCGGCGATCAGAGGACGTCTGAAGTGCTTCAACGGAAGCGGCGAGTTGATCGATCCGAGTCTCTAAGCAGGACACGGCCGATGACTCTACTGTCGAAGGGACTGGGGTGACTGAGGGAGAAGTCGCGTCGTGAACTCTGTCAGCAAGCTCGGCGGCGCGGTCCAGGGTCAAGTCAACTGCAGCAGCTAAAACGATGCGAGTGGACTGTGGTAAGCGCTGCAGAAAGAGCTCTTTTAAAAGTGCACCGTTCGAGTTCACGTTTTTCGCGCCTACGAGCTGTTGCATGGAGTTGAGCGGCTGGGAAGGGCGGCGATCTCCAAGCTCTTCGTGGGTAAGCAGGTGCCGGAGGCGCGCGCTCTCGGACGCCGTGGTTCGGTCCAGAATACTCTGCTTGAGCCGCTGGTACGGAACATCGTTCAAAGGTGCACCGATGACATCTGCCACTTCATCTGCCACCTCAGGCGGCAGGTTGCAAAGCAAGTGGCGAAACCGAGTAGTCTCCGAGGTGACGCGGTGCAGATCGAAGACGGCTTTGAGCTGGGTGAACCAAACGTGTGGGTACTTGCGCACGAAGGTGGGCAGACGGAGCTGTATGACTGCGACGTCGGGCGGCCGCGAGGAAACGTCAGGCAGAAGAGGGCCCGAGGGCGCGAGGTTGCTGTGGTCGGTCATATCTTAGTCCAGAGTCACCACTGTCGGGTACCGCGGGGCGCAGCGCAGCGCTAGAGAGAAAGTACCAGCGGGGCAGGCTTTCAGAATCGAACTGCCCGTGCCGTGTTGGCGCACCAAGCACCCGCCGCTTGTTTCTTTATTCTCGTCTTTCATAGCCGGCGCCAAGGCGCCGGCTAAGGGCGCCAACCAGAGGGCGCTACAAAGTAAAATCTCACCAGCAATCTACAATCCCCGTGAAACAAACCCGCATGGCAGATCTGGAGATCAGGGTCACACACCACCGCAGTCTCACCAGCTGTCAGGTTGATATCTCTGAGGCGGATCTCATGTCCTAGACTGAGGCCGACCTTTTGGAAAGTTTAAGGGATCAGGGTGTCACGGATGTAAAGCGCACATCGATACGCCGTGATAAGAAACAGGTAGCAACTAAACACATTATCTTGATTCACTCTTTGATTCACCCTTCCAGAATCCATAAATGCTGGGTACACACAATGTTCTGTCCGCCCATACATCCAGAACCCTTGGCGCTGCTTCAAGTGCCGACGGTTCGGGCATGGCACAATCTCTTGCCGCGGCCGGCTTGCCTGGGCTAAGTGCGACGAGCATGACCATCCTTCAGACAACTGTGAATCCGAAACTTTCACCTGTGCAAACTTCTAGGGACCCCATGGAACGTACTCGCGATAATGTGAAAAGTTCAAACAGGATAAGCAGGTAATCAATGTTAAGATCACCGAGAACAGCACCTACCCGCAGGCGCGGAAAAGGTTCACTCTATTTCCCTCTCGGCAGGTACGCCGGCACTACTCGCGGGGCGGGGTGGGGCGGAGCACCGTCAGGTTTCGGCGGAGACCCAGAACCCCGAGTCCGACTTCGTCCCACCTGCGGCCGCACCTGCCCTCTTCCCCCCGTTTGCCTCGGGCAGCCGAACCAGCCTCCGCACCGCTCGCTGAGCCAGCAGCGGTTGTGGAGACAACCACGTCTGGTGGGAGCGATGCTGCATCCTCCACTTCAGGTCCACCGTCCCAGACCACATGGGAGTGCACTAAGAAGAAAATGGGGGAGCCAGCGGCAGCTCCCACTCCCACCGCACCCCTTGCGCCATGCGAGGCTTTTTTGAAACCCTCGGCTGTTGCGGGCAAGTAAAAGCACGCCCCAAAGGGTCTGCGATCCAAGGAGCCTAATCCCTCAGGCACTCCGAGGACATCCGTGGATGAAATTGTCGTCGGACCGTTCTTGTCTGGAGTGCACCGCAAGGAACGCGTCCCGACGACAAAGCCTCCCGACAGGCAAAAAATTCCCCGCATTTCCCCGAGGGGAAGAATGTCAAAGTGCGAATGCACGAGTTGAATTTGCGCGGTTCGGTAATGTTTGCGAAAGAGAGATCACACACACACACAACTACAAAGAAAGAAAGATTCACAGACACCTATTTGTGTTATCGTTGTACTTGATTGCTAGCGCGGATCTCAGCTTTAAAATTTCGTGTCAGTACTCCTTTAAGCGGGTGAATGAGCCCTTCTCACGCCCGATTCTTGGCCAATCCCCCACGTGGGTATGTGCCATGTCAGCGGCCAGGCAGCGCGCGCCCATCTCCCCCCGTTGCCAAGGAAGACGAGGAGCGCGCGCACCCGCAGCAGTTGCTATGCGGACGGCGGCGGACGCTTCAGGCTCGCTTAAGAATTGCATTCGCACTTAAAACACGAGTACAAGCCGCGAAGGACGACACATAAACAACACAGTCCACTAGCTCCGAACACTTCTTATTGGGAAGAGAAAACATAGTCCATTGGAACTGCAGAGCCCTCCTTAAAAATCTTGACGATGTATACGAAATACTGCATGCTAATGAGCTAAGCGTGATGAGTGTTCATTAAACACATTTGAATTCCAAGCACACAAATTTCTTGAATAGTTACACAGTCTTCAGAAAGGCCAGGGACAGCTGCACACACTATTCTGGCGGTGTGGCCATATTGCCCGAAAATCGTTAGCCTGCCACCCTGTCATTCTCAACACTGTCCTTGAGGCTTTAGCGATTCTAACAATTATAATAATTAGGTTGCTAACGGTATGCTCTATACATATTCTTCTTGATGTTGCACTTGTGAGCTCTGACTTCGAGGCGCTGGTTGACCAGCTGCCCAAACCATACATCTTATCAGCGACCCTAATGCTCACAATTCACTTTGGGGCACTTCTCGTACGGATGCGCGGGTTCGCCTAATAGAGAGGTTGCTTACATCCTCTGAAGCATGCATTTTCAACAATAAACAGCCTACATACCATAACATAGGACACAACACATACTCATATATTGAGTTGGGTATTGGCTCCGCAGTTTTTTTTCCCCTTCTCGATTGGGGTGTGGGCACTGACCCGTATGGCAGTAACCACTTCCCCACGTCACCAACATATCTGGGTAAAAGACCACTAGTCCATCTTCCCATAACAGGTACAATGAAGCCAGAACAATCTGGAATATATTTACCGAGACATCCATGCTGCACTACACACCCATAACACACCTACACGTAGATGCAGCCGGCCAACTCCTCACGGCGCACATTCTCGACGCCGGCGAGAAGTCCATTTCCCACACCTCTGGCACCCAACGCAACCAGATGAGGGCGTGGTGAAATGAGGACTGTACGCGAGCGCGACATGCCCAGAACAAGGCATGGGGTATCCTCCGTCGGTACCCCACGTACGGTAACCTCATTTTGTTCAAACGGGCCAATGAATAGATTAATTCATACATTCATTAGGACATTCAGGCATTCATTAAGACCTTCATTACTCATACACGGACACACACAAAATAGGAACACGAATACGAAAACTCAAAAGAGCACATACACATAGCCTGCGCCTAGTCCGTACAACAGGGGACACACTCGAAGACCAGTTAACACAGTTGGGTAGCAGTTCCACACGTTTCCAGCTCCTCAGACTGCACAAACACTTTCCTGAAACATCAAACCGCTTGAAAAAAACTTCCTACACTACAAGAACAGGTAAAAATTTGGTTACATTTGTGAATTTACACTATGAGTTAAGGGCTGCCCTGAGCACATGAAAACCTTCAGCTCCAGGGGCAGATAACATTACATGCACCATGGTACATCACCTGCACCCAGATACCCTTGAAACACTCCGACACGAATACAACAAAATATGGCTTTCTGGGCACATTAAAAATCTTGGAGGAAGGCCATTGTAGCGGCGTTCTTGAAGGAGGGCAAGGATCCCTCTTCTTCTGCCAGTTATCGGCCCATCGCCCTCACAAGCTGCTTGCGCAAGCTTCTCGAGAAGATGATTTACAGGAGACTCGTGTACTTCTGAGAGCTGAATGGTCTTCTCGAGAGCTTCTGGGCGGAGCGATCCACAAACGACCCACTCATCGCCTTTGAGTCGTATATCAAGGATGCATTTGTCCAGAAACAGTTCTGTGCTACGTTCTTTTTTGGTCTTGAAAAAGCCTAAGACACCGCTATGCGATACGGGATACTTAGTGACCTGAAATCATTCGGTGTTTCGGGCAGTATGTTTAACACTCTTTAGAGCTACCTGGCGGAACGAAGGTTTCGTGTAACAGTAGGCACTGCCCTTTCAAATGTTTTTCATCGGGAAAAAGGTGTGCCTCAAGGCGGCGTTTTGAGCTGCACGTTGTTCATAGTAAAGGCATCCATATTTCTTTAAATCGTGCAATATGTGAATTGGCGAACGCCAAGTCCAGCTTGGGTTTAATAAACTAGCTGGCTGGGCTGATCAGAACGGTTTTAAGCTGAACCCAGTTAAGAGCACCTGTGTTGTGTTCTCCAATAGGCGTGTTATCAGGCCAAATCCAGAGATCAATCTGAATGTTGTCTCAATTTCGGTCAAAAAAGAATACAAGTTTCAAGGTATCGCCCTTGAAGAAAATCTTTCCTTTATCCCTCATATCAAACAACTAAAACAAAAATGACTTAAAAGCGTGAATATTCTCAAGGTATTGTCGCATCGCTCGTATGGTGCTGACAAACAACTTCTGCTGCGAGTGTTTATCAGCCTGGAAGGCTCCCGGTTTGACTATGAGAATGTAATATATAGTTCTGGAAGAGAAACTTTTCGAAATGCCGGACCCAGTGCAGCACTTGGGCCTTCCACTTGCGGCTGCTCCTTTCTGGCCTGTGCAAAGTCTCTACAGCTCTAGCCCTGTGCAAATCTGTACGTCCAGTGTGAGAAATGGTGCCTATGGTACCAGCGGGAGTATGTTGATTTCCTATATGCTTTTAAAATTTCATCAATGTCTCACAATCCCATTAAATCTATAATCAACGATACATATACATCGCAACCGTTTTTAAATCGTCCATATATTTTTGCACCTTTCTCGCTTGCGGCGAGAGAGGAGGCTTCTGAACTTTCTGTGTCGTTTTTAGACGCTTTCAAAACATCTCTCCTTGATTCTATAGCACCATGGCATCTTTGTCCTGTATTGTATGATTTGTCGTTTACGGAATCTAAGAAAACACGGTGTCCACAACTGCCATTTTTTAAGATTGCATGTATCTCCAGCCGAAATGGGGGGCGCCAGAATTTTTTAGTGATGCATCAAAAACATCAAGTGTGGTATGTTCTGCTGCACATGGACCCAAATTCAATGCTTGCAAAACAATAATTGTGAATTCCAGAGTCTTTATTGTGGAAGAATGTGGTATATTTCTTGTTTTAAATAATATTATCTAACATATTGTTGCTAAGTCCATCATTTTTACAGATCCACTTAGCGTCGTGCGCACATTATCATCACAAAAGTCTTGCAAAAATTACTTTGTAAATTTCGTTTTTAAATCTTTGATGTCAGCGTATGCGTCACATCTGAATGTGGCCGTCTGCGGGGTTCCAGGCCACGCTCGAAACGCTGGCAATGAGTTGGCTGATGAAGTGGCCGCTGCTGCTGCACTCAGATACACTCTAGGCATAGCAACAGTACCCTACAGTGACCTCAAGCCACTCATCAGACAAACCTTACGTAAGACATGGCAAACACACTGGAGTGAACAGATGGACTACAAACAAGATGTAATAAAGCCACACTTGGGACAATACACAACTCACTCAGACAACAGACACACCGAAGTGATCTTAGCAAGGTTGGAGATAGCCCACGCACACGCAACACACTCGCACCTGCTCACTGGATCTCCAAGACCCACGTGCAGCGGGTGTGAAGAGGCCCTATACGTAATCCACATATTCATTCAATGCAAGGCACTTGTCGCAACACGACACCAACACTTCCCACAACTATAGAGACAACACGTCCCACCTTACCCATAATACTTCTTAGGAGAAAAGCGCATGTTTTCCACCAAGCGTGTTTTTAAGTTTCTCATCGACGTCAATTTTTTACATCTCATCTCTTACCATGCATCACGAAACCTGCTTCTTACCCCCAGTCACCTTCATTAGCTTGTGTTTTACTTCGTTTTTTTTGCTGAAATTCGATACTTTTACTTTCACGTCACTCTCAACAAATCATTTTTGTTTGGCGCTCTTTTTCTTTAGTTCGCCTTCCGCCATTAAAATTCATATATCATCGTCATCATAACGATCACCACCCCCACCACCACCACCATCATCATCATAATCAGGCAATTCTCTTGTTATCGGTGTTCCGCCATGTATTGAACGGTTTGTAAATATGAACGTAAATGAAAGGCAAGTCGTATTACCTTCCCACGCTTTGTTTTGCAATAGATAAAATGAGAATTCTCCTGTCTTATTTTTAAACAAATATACCCCAATACTCTTTTGAACAGCATCAACGGAGAATACGAACACCAGCACTGTTTGCACAGTCGTTTTGTTAAGAAAAAAGTAGAGAATATATGCATGCCGCCACAATTACTTACAGTGAGTTGTTCTGCGTAAACATTAGATAAAAGTTATACTTGACGAATTAGATGTGTCTTCGGAATTTCTCGGCAGGCTTGCGTGTACTTCATACTATGGATTTTGCTATCGTCGAAGGCACAAACAGTGAGAATGGTTCTGTTAGAAATTTGCCTCGTCGCGTTTGAGACGATACGTAGGTTGTACGAGAGAATATTTTCATTTTGTCTTCCTGGGAGCATTATTTTTAGAAACAGTGGAATATGACCACTATCCGCCAACCTGAAGGTGTTTTGGGCAGGCTGGTATTCGCGCAAGCACAGATAATAGAGTCATGATATAAAACAGTTACCTTTTGTCCACTACTACTGGCTTTCATACGTTATAAAATGGGTCACAAGAACGACAACAGCATGAAAATGGTAAATGCGAAACCTTTACACCAATGTACTCACCTAAGGTATTCCATTCCTCTGTCAACCAGCGCTAGTAGTTGCCGTTCTTCGTCCTGGAAACTATAGGTATTATGGTACACCGTGTGAAGTACAGACCACCCTTCGGGTAAGATGTTCCAAAACTGCGAAGGAGTACAATTTCTTCATTATTATATGGTTTCAAATATTGTTTTTGGGAATTCATGATGTTTTAATTTCTACATTCAAATGTTATTATTATTTTTTTCCTTTTTTTTCGTCTCTGACATCGCCATTTCATTAAACTCTCTCCCAAAGCGGGTTTTAATATTTCTTGCTTGAATTACAGACACTAGTGTTTATTTAGCTACTTCAATACAAAAAATTTTGTCTGTCTCTTTGTCTGTCCGTCGGTCGGTCTGTCGATCAGACTGTCCTCCATCCCAATGCAGTGGCTAAATTAAAGAAATTAAAGTGAAAAGATTATTTGGCCACGATTTCGTGAACTTATTATGGTGGAAACGTCCATACTTGTACACATTGATGAGTGAACACCGCCACTGACGAGGCATATTTAGGGTAGATAATGGGTAATCAAGTATATGTGCGGTGTTTGTTTAATATACATACGGTCCTGCTTTATGCTTGCAATAGCAAAAATGCGAATTAAAAATGTTTTGATCCAAAAATCGAAAAACCGTTGGGGGCGCCACCAGGCCGTGGTATATTAGCATTGTATCGATGCGCCTCGTACGTGCCTAAATGATTTGTAAGTGGCCTCACAGTGGCGCCGCCATGTCGAGTAAAAGGTGCTGGAATGATCATGGTAACAACGAAAGGAAGCGCATGCCGGGGTTTGGGGCAGGAGTTAATGTCATTGTCATCTGACTTCTCCTTGCAGTGTCCGTCCCGTCTCTGGTGGGGCCCAGCGAGACCGGCGCGCAGTCATGCCCTAGCTTGCATCTTGACACAGAAGACGACGGGCGAAATTCTACATCAGCACTTTATTCATGTACAGAGAAGACTACTGGGTGCGAGCCCGATGTGCGGCCAGAAACACTTATGAAGAATACCAAGTATGAAATGTTGACATCACATTACACAGTAGATTTACTGCTCTTTTGACAACACCAGCCGTGGTGTTCAATGTAATTTCACAATACACGAACGGGTGTATTGGTTTTAGTTACCACGATACTTTGTTGGTGCGATTCGTTGGTGCACGATTTGTTAGCCCGATTCGTCCTTGTGTATTTGGGAACCTAGCTTTTGTAATCGCCACAGCGCTTGCTCGAGACCACATACAATGCTACGACGCGCCCGCGAGGCTTTGCAACTTGCTTTCGGTGAAAACGTTAAACGTAGTGGCGATCTTTCTGGAGCACTCCCGTCTATATTCGGGGTGGGGAGAGGCAGATATACGGAGATAATACACTGTATTCAGGACGAGCTGTTTGTGCTGATGTTAGGGGCACTTGCCCTGTGGGGTATCTTCCTTAGTCTGGAAAAACAAGGCCCTCACTCTTCTCTCGCTCTTCGTACCAGGTCTCGTCGGTCGGAGAGGTCTGAGCTGGTCAGCCGGGCCACCCACTCCTCTAATGTGGGGTTGGGGAAGGCTAGGGGTCTGCAAACAATTCCACACCTTATGGTATAGTGTCCTGGGCTGGGTGCAGAATTTGCAGGTGATGGGATAGAGGGTGGGGTGAATAGCGTGTAGAATGGTGCCGTGTGGATAAGAGTTCTTCTGTTGCTGGCGCAAAGTGGTGGCTTCGGTGCGGGTTAGTTCAGGATGCAGGGGTGGGAATCATCGGCGCTCTTAGTGTTCGTGAGCCAAGATGTCTGAATGTTTTCGTCGAAATTCACGTATCGAATTGTTGCCCTTTTTAGATTGATTGATTGTAGGGTTTAACGCGCGGACGCAGCGCAGGCGATGAGGCGCGCCGTAGTGGAGGGCTCCGGTTTGATTGTGACCACCTGGGGATCTTTATCGTGCGCCGAAATATCGTACACACGGGCGTTTATGCCTTTCGCCTCCATGAGAAAAGCGGCCGACGCGGCTTGGAATCGAACCTCAGACCTCGTGCTCAGCAGCGCAACGGCTTAGCCGCTAAACCACCACGGCGGGTGTTTTTGCCCTCTTGAGAAATGGCCCGGAGTGTAAGCGCGCAGGCCGCGGCATGCGCAGCTTCATTTCCCTCCAGGGACTCGTGTCCAGGGTTCCAGACAAGTGGGATTTGGGGTACCCTCTTTGCAAGATGCAGGATGTGATGTGCGGAGGGGCATATTCGTCCAATTTCTGCATGCGGACGGGAGCCTGTAGTTATGGTGATAAATTCCTCTTCATCCTGGTGGGGGGGGGGCAGTTGTTGCGGCCAATGCGATGGCTAGTTTTTTCGCAGTTTCTCTGTTTGTAGTGCAAATCGTTGCTGCTGTTCTGTTCCGTGGGGGGTCAATAATAGTAACGGCATGAGGGGGTTTGTGCGCGTACGGGCAGGCGTCGCAGTATCAGGTGTCAGACTGCCAAGCATAATATTTGGAGGTCTCTGACACGGGTGGCGCGTCGTGCTTGATTGTAGACGGGATGCCTATTGCGTGGTAAAGTACAAACTTATTGTTTCCAAACGTCGAGAGGGATGCGCTATTTTTGGTCCGGCCGTGGCGGAACCGTGTATCACAAGTGGGCAAGGGTAGTCCTTACAGTTGTAGTCAGTTTGAGGCGTGACAGCTGGGCGACATTGTGTGCTTCTTGTAATTCTTCTCACGCGTCGTGAAGTCCGAGTTGCAGTAATTTGCGTGTGGCCGTTTTCGGGGGCACACCAACGGCAGTTTTGTAGGCTTGCGTAATCATATTGTTTAGCTTCTCTCTTTCCGCATTTTACGGCTAGGTATAGTGCACCGTAAGTCATCAGACTAATCAGGAGAGCTCACAGGAGATCTTACATAATCCGGAGAGCTTACCGGAGACCTTACATATTCGCTTCTTTGAGACCGTATTGGAGATGAGAGAACACCGGAATACTGCTGACCAACTCAACGAGAGTTTGTTTTAGGGGGCGAATGGTGTGAGTGTCGGAACCGAAACCCTGGGTGTTTATTCCTACAATTCCAAGGTGCGATACTTTACGGACAGGTTGGTCATTTAAGTTTAGATAAGGATCCGTGATTCCTTGTTCCTGTCTTTTGTTAGTTTGTTCGCATAGCGTGTGGAGTGCAGATTTTTCAGGGACGAATTCCAAGCCACGAGATTGCATGTATTGTAGGGCGATATATATTGCCTCTTCCAGAGTGTCTTGTGTGCCTCTGTAGACAGAAGATGTCTACATTGTCCGCTCATCTGCGTAAATTGTACGCTTGAGGTTAGGGATGTGTTGAAGGTGGAGTGGCAGATACTTAATGTGTCCGATGCCAACTGTTGTGGTGTGGTTCATGAGAAAAGAGGATACGTAGTTGCAGGTTCGTTGGACACAGTTTCTTGAAGCCAGTCTAGCATAGAAGCCTTCGTGGGAGGTTTTGTGGAAAGCTCCCTTCACGTCTAAACCCAATATAAATTTCTTGTTTTCACTGTTTAGGTTGTCGATGACATCTTCTTTTAGTTGGAGCAAGATGTCCTGCATAGGTAAAGGTGTTTGAAAGCCGTACCTCGTGTCGGCGAAAAAGCCATTCTCTTCCATGTGTGAGAGTAGGCCGTTGTGAACTAGATATTCAAAAACTTCGCCAATGAAAGACGTCAGTTATATTGGGGGAAAGTTTTTTGGGCCAGTGGCTTGCCTTGTTTCGGAATTAGTGTGGTGGCAGCATGTTTCCATTGCGGAGATATGGTAGCGGCTAGCGCCATTGTTCGTTGATATAGTTGAGTAGGTTTTTTTGGCTGTGTAATCCAGATTGCAGAGTAATTTGTTGCATATCTGGCCGAGAAAAAAAATAGTCAGAGGAGATTCGAAATCAAAACTTCCAGAAGCAGCATTGGCCTGCCAAACTAGTTCTTCTGGCGGCATTCCATGAAGTACAAAAGTAACAAAAAGATCCGTAGATGGTGCGCGAGGAGTAATTATTTTAAAATAATTTTACTGGATCAAACAGCCAAAGTGGTTACCCACGCTAGAGACTATCGAAACAGCTGTGATAACAATCACAAGAGATAAGTGCATAAGTGCCCCGCCCTAATTATTGTAAAAAAAATCAAATCAGATAATAAAGCACCGAATTGTAAACTTGCCCAGGACGGGTCCTTTTGTGTTATTTTTTGTCACCTGGTTTGATGGCAGCCGACAGTCGGTTTTAAACTGTTTTATACACGTGGCTGTTCTGCATGTATGGTATCTGCCATAAAATTGTAATAAAATATATAGGTATGAGTGTGTTTCTTTTCATTGAAATTAGTTGCAAGTCAGCGCTTGCTTCTAGTCCGTGTTGGTAGTCCGTTTTTTATTCGTCCCCGGTCTTTTTTAGCGTGGTGTGCCTTATGCATTACACATGCCGGAACCCTCGTGCTTTTAGAATGCCACGCCGCCACTTCCGAAGAACTCGGCGATCGCGCCTGGCTCTTCAGACGTCACAAGCATCGCCAGCCGTCGACAAACTTGGCAACCACGCCGGTGCCTCCGGTGGAAAATTAGCGCCGACCGCTAACCAAGAAGCGCATTAGGCCCAAGCGTACTAACCGCAAACTGCACTTGACTTGCGACCCCCTGCCCATCAATGATATCAATGTCCTAGTATGCCCGAAGGGTGGCCTAGCGCTCCGCAGCGTGTCAACTGCCCAGCTCGCCGATGCCATTCACCCAGCTCACCGATCGAAAACACCCTCGAGGATAAAATTTGCTTCCACTACCGTTCGAACTTTTTTATCGGAAACACTCCCCCCAAAACCGCGCCCAAGACTACCTGTCGCTGATATCTCTTGCATTCAATTACACTGTATTCCCGCCGATGAACCACATTCCACCTTAATCGAGCGTCACCACTCTGGTGATTTTTGAATCCCTCCTACGGACTACACAAAACAACATCCAGTGCAGCCTCATTGAATACACTCCAGTCCTGCATATCCTCGACGCTAAGCGTCGCCACAACTCCATCTTAGTACAAGTCCTGTTTAGATGCACCATAGTTTCATTTGGGTTCTATAAAGGGTCTCTCTTCTGCACTGCCACCATTTCAACCGGAAGCTAGAAGCCGTCTTCAACTCCTGGACACCAGGACATCACAAGGAAGTATGTCCACATCTTCGGCCCGCCCCCACGCTCCGCCACCTGCGGCACCGTCGCCCATACAGACCCACACCCATGCACCACCACGTTCGTGTTATGCGGCGAGAATCACCTCACGGGAGCTGGCTGCCTGAGACACCAAGCGATTTAAACCGGGCCGCCCGCAAAAACCACCTTCGTGGCTTCGCGACGCGCAACGTCTGCTATGAAACCCTCTGCGGTCATTACCTGCAGCTAGCCACATTCCTCGCATGTCTCTTTTACTGGCAGCAAGGCGTACACCAAGGCACTGCGACACCATCTAAACACTGCATCATTGATATCTAACGTACAGGTGAGCTCCAAGGTCCGGCTCCCACAGTCCCCCTTGGCCCCCGTTACTAAATGCCCCCTCGCCGAATGTCCACCTTACAGACGCACCCATGTTAGCTAAATTGCACAATCTTCGCGCGGACGTTATCAGGCTACTCCAAGAAAATGAGACTCTCCGGCACCAAATCAAGAGCTTACCCATAGGAAACCTTCCTCCCCAGACGCTCACATGACATCTACGGACAGCAACGCAAACCCACCGCCTCCCACCAAGCAAAAGGGCCGGAAGACAACCCTTGCACTACTAAGACACCCCTACCCGCTGTCCTAACAGACGCCATCCGAGAACAGACGAAAGAGTACCTACACCTTAACAACTCGCTCATTGCCTTACAAACAGCCATGCCGGACTCCATTGAAGCCTACCCAATGAGCTTATCTTGTATCAAGAAACTGCTCCCATCCAACTCTCCGTTTTTTGCGTCTGCTGTGGCCTCCAGTTTACATTTACCCATTCAACCGGGACCTGATGCTGGCTTCTACGTTTGTCGTAATAACGCAATGGAACTGAAGGGGTTTCCAAGCCAAACGCGCTACCTTCCAGGTATACATCACCATTACCCCAACACCCCCAGCTGTCATCGCAAGGCAGGAAACTCGCCCCACCACCAAACTCTGCGGGTATCAATTCCTAAAAGATCCCCGCTTTATCGAAGTAGCCACCCTGGTACAACGCAACTTGCTAGCTGGCGTCACATCACTTCCCGTAACCACCTTACCACACCTCGCAAACCCTCCCAACCGTAAATACATATCCTAATTTACAGAACACCCGTCCAACACCACACTTCCACACCCTTCTCGGACACACTCTTGACACTGCCGTCCGGCACACCTTATATTGTTGGCGACTTTAAGGCTCTGCACGTACCCTGGGGCTAAACTCATACCACACGCTAAGGTCGTCTCAATTCTGAACATTTCACACAACCTCCACCTCACCTTAGCAACAGTTCCCCAAACCCCCACCCTCATAGGCAACAATGTTCAACGGGACATAAACGACGACATAACAATCTCGGATCGGCGCCAAAAGTGACCCAGAACACCCTTTCAGACACACTGGGTAGCCATCATTACATCGTTCAGATCACACTTCATCTCATCCATGAATATACACACACGCCACCAGCCGACACAACACTGAATGAATGCGTTCCGTACTGAATGTGCTACCCTACCTGCCCTGACTATCTTCAAATAAAGCGCGCTCGAGCAATGAAATCGTGACATGACAGACATAAAACAGTCATGACAAACCGGTTGAGCCAGAGCTTCCCTGCTCGTAAGCGGATTCCCACCTCTTCCATCTAAGGAAAGCTTACCGTAGTATCGAAAAGTGCTGGGCTTCCGCAAAGGCCCAAGGGCGGTAAAATGCAAAACTACTCGCCTACAATTAGCCATGCATGCTAATGCCGCAACACTCACTCGACGCATTATTAACATATCTGCGACGACATGCGGAGGCGCATTTCATGATAAGGACGCGGGCCCTCCTTCGGCGCCCGTTCGCCCTTACTTCATCAAAAATCATAACAACCACGGGACTGCTCTGGCTTCTACACAGTCACACAGCCACGTCCGCTGAACTTCTTGACAAGGTTCGATCCATGTACATGCCTACTTCCTCATCGCGGCACCCTTCCCTTCCCCTCTACTCTGGATCACCAAACATTTCTCTCGGACAGCAGATCTCTGTCGCTGTGGAAAGGCACGCTATAGCTCATCCACGATGGCAAACAACTCCAGGCTCCGACAAGGTAACCAGTAATATCTTGCGACAACTGACCGACCATACAATAGATTCCCCCAGAGCCCTCTTCAATCACCACTAGCCTCGAGGCACGCTCCCATAAACGAGGCGCCATGCTAACATCTCAATAATTCAGAAAGCCCACAAAGATACTACATTGGAGCACCTCCGCCCGATATACCTCACATCTTGACTTGGAAAGCTGCTCGAGCTTATCCTCCACACGCGTTTCACGACCTACATTGAAACACATCACCTGCTCGCACACACTGTCACTGGATTTCGCCAAGGGCGTTTGGTACAGAATACGCACCACCGCCTCTATCATGACGGTATACTAACCCTTCAAATGCAGACACCTCGGTCATTTTGACACTTCATCTCCACAAAGCATTTGACAACATATCTCACATTACCATTCAAAACTCTATAAACTCGCTTGAACTTTGGTGGCGTGCGTACTTCTACATCTCCTTTCTTCGTAACCGAATGGCCACTCTTCGTTTCGGACCCCTCCAAACCTCCAACTTCCCCTTCCCCTCAATAGGCAAACGTCAGCGTACGGAAATATCTCCGCTTCTTTGCCATGAGGCTATGATCCCCGTGGCCACCGCCTTATCCTCAATCACGAACATCCAAACCTCTTCTAATGCAGACGATATTACGTTGTGGGTCAAATCAGAGAACGATGCTCAAATTGAACACAGACTCCAGCAAAGCGCTGCGATTGTCCAAGCAACTGCTTCTCTGTTAAGAATTCAGTAATCCTTGCATAAATCCGAGCTTCTTCTTTTGCACCCTGTCGCAAACATCCCCCACGAAACCACCACCACAGTCTACGTTGACAACCACATCGGCCCTCACGTTATTTCAATCCACGTGCTGGGTCTCCTCATTCAGGCCAATCGGGGCCACGCGACCATATTAACTAAACTGCGTTTGTACGTACTCTAAACTCTCAACCTTCTAAGATGAATCACCAAACGGCGTTACGGCATTTTCGAATCTGAACGCTTGCGACTTCTTTATTCCTTCGTACTCTCTCGCTTTTTCTTTTACCTCCCGTACTGAAAACTCAGCGTATACCGCATTGTGCTCCAAACATCCCTCATTGCCCCGAACAGCCGCCTGTCTATCTGGGGCATTTTAACAGCGTCGATAATATCATCGAAGCACACGGCACAGTCGAGATAACCAGGCTAAAGCACACACATCCCAGCCGCGCCATTCTCGCTGCCGCCCAGATGACGTCCCCTTCCCCTTCTTATCGCCTGCCTTATTCCCACTCCGTTACGTGAGCTCCTGCAAGTAAACCCACTGCCAAGCAATGCGTACCCCAACCACCACGCCGACCGCAGACTGACTGGGGCAAGACATTTGCAGTGCACATTTCTTCCTTCCCACAATTATTTATACGTCGACGCAGCTAGGTACCTAGACAAGCCGGCTTTCGTCACAGCCGTCATTTTTTCGCTCGACAGCTTGCCCTTTGTCGCACTCACAATACATACTTTATCAGCAACCACTCCGGAGCAGCCGGCTACCGGCCTCGCCTTACTACAGTCTCCCATACCCGGAGTCATCCTTTCGGGCTCTCAATCGGCAATTCTCAACTTCTCCGCGGGGCTACTTTCTCCAGTAGTTGTGAATACACTCTCCCGGAGTGCACAATTCCACCCTGTGGCTCTGCTGTAGACCCTCAACACGGGAACAGAATCGAATGAGGCGGCCCACCGTACAGCTCGAGCTCTCCCCACGCGAGCAGTCCTTTTTTTCTTCTACCCAGGGTACCCCAACTTCCGGCACGCTATAGTCTCACAATGGGACCCCGCACTCCCGTATTATCCGCAGGATACATCTTCCACCACGCCCTTCCCTCACCAAGGCAGTCACCCGCCAGGGGCGGCTACTGCATACCCACATAACCCCCTGCAGAACAATGCTTAGCCACATCAACCACAATCTCTGCCCTTCGCCTGTATGAACGCAATTTCTCGCACCAGATTCCCGCTACGGTTCCCTCTGCGAGTGTCCCCAAAACCCATGTTCCCATTTTCCTCCCCCCTTACACTGGGAGCAGGTCCTGGCGATTTCTAAACCGGAAGTGCAGTTGCTACTAACCAACCGGACCGCCCAAGTAGCAGGGAACATTGCATCATCCGCTACTCCTCTTCCCTAGACCCAGTTTTTAAATGAAGAGTTGGTCTTCCTTCAGCACTCTTTCCCAGGGAGGTCTGCCCCACGCTTTTTCAGTGACTTCCCCCAATTCACCCTCCACACTCCTGTTTACCTTATAAAGGGATGCTTCTGCGGTTGCAGTGAGGGCCGTGTCGTAAACAAATCGTACTGCATGAAAGCCCAATTATGCAATAGGAAGCTACATGATACTGATGATGCTTAATAAAAGCAGCAACATGTCTGTGGGTTAGCTCGGCTGTGCCCGCTTAAGCAAGCAAAAGCAGCTAATGAAAAGATTCCCAATGGAACGATGTAAAAAGGCGACACTGTGAGAAGGCGCCACTGTTAGTAGTTCAAAGAGATTGTGTTTCGATTTCGTCGCTGGTCAGAACGTTTGGGCTTTTGCTTAGACAATACAGAAAGAGAAAATCTTAGAGCAATGAGAAATGCAGGAATCTTAGGTATAGGAAGGGGGGGGGGGGGCTCGATCCATGCCCTCTCTATCAGCTCCGGCTGATGTGGAGGTATGAGCAGGTTAAAGCTGCCTCCGACAACTGTACCGATATGGAATTATTCAATGTTTCAGTTTTTCTCGCCTGAGCATGCACATTTCGACACGGCTTCGTTTAGAGGGGGAGGCACATTTTCCGCATTTCGCACAGTTTTCAGGTTACGCTGAATGTTCCTTACCTAACATCTCCGCACATCTGTATTTGGGAATATAAAGAATATACAGAGTTTCCAATTCTTCAGCCGTGAGAGCCACTTGCGGCGCGGGATGATAATTTTTCTGTATAGAACGAGGCGCTGTTCGTCATATTTTTGGAGGAGGGAAGTATGGCAGTCATGGTCACATGGAGTACGGAATACAGAGGCTGCATCTTTGTGAGCAGCCTCTAACCTTTCCACACCACGTATGCGGGTTAATGGAATTTTACCTTCTGTCATTGTTGATTAGGGAAAGTATCTGAAGCGTTCAGGTATCCGCCAGTAATGAGTATCGAATAATGTTTGTCATTGTATTTGATAGTGGGGCTAGCTAGATTACCAAGACGAAGGGCATAAATTCCGTTTCCTTAGTTGCTGCGCATAGTCACAAAAATTGCCGTAGTCATCCACTGCGACGATTGTCCGATAGGAAGTTTCCTACCTTTAGGAATCAGTCTATACTGTTTTTAGAGGGTTTCTGTTTTGTATTGGTAATATTTTGGTCATTATTTCTTGCCTGTCTTTCTGAAGGTAAGGATCAAATGGTTTCGGTAGCGAAAGTGTTTCTTAGGAGTCCCTGATTTGGGGACGTGTTTATTATGGCTTCAAAGTTATTTTGCTGGAGGGAGGGTGTTGAGTACTGTATGGCATACGATTTCCCAAATAAACTTCGATTAACAGCGGGGCCGTTCTAGAATAGTCAGTTTGGTTTAGTAGTACAGAATAGCAAGTAAAGGCGAACGCTCATGAGCCTTTGCCACGCCCTCACCACCGAGCGTCCGTGGAACGCACTGCGGCTTTAGCAAAAAAAAACCGGAAAAAATTTCAAGAAGCGCGAAAATGCCATGTGTGCGTGAGCGCGTGCTTCCAGGCAAATAACGATTCTCCGGATCACGCTGTGACTTTAGCAAAAACAATCCGGCGCAGTCACCGAGCGCTAGTACGCATGTAGGCAACATTGTAGCGCTAATGCCACGACACCGTGGTTGAGAGATGGCATCGCATGTGCCGTGTTTATTTCAAGCTGTTATGTATAACTGAAGACATGGATATGAGTGTGCCAGTCCTTCAAGAGACGAGCTGGAGGTGCCGCCACCGCTACCTCAAGTCAATTACGAAGAGCTGGTGGAAGAGTACAGGCTGAGGGTAACTTTGCATCCACCACTCGCCACAAAGACGACAACCTCTTAAATATCTCAGGCGACATTTTTTTGCACCACAACCGCGCAAATAAACAATGATACTGATACTCGAGTATGTATGAAGCAATGCTAACACACAACAGCTTCGTGATTCAATTCTTGAGAATGAGAGCCAGATGACGTAAAAGTTTTTTATAGCTGTTTCCTTTGGCCTATTAGAGTAACATCTTTGATGCCTTCAAACGCCAAGTTGAATACCTTTCCGTGAAGCATAATTATATTGTTAGACGTAGGGCGGGAATATGTTGTCTTGACGGATAATTTATTTGCTTTCTTGGGCGAGGGTATGTTTGTCGTACGACTGAGCGTAGGACAACCGGCTCATTAGGGCATTATTATTGCCTTCTTAAGTCTTCTGGTTTCCTGTTGCACTCTTCCTCCGCTTGTTTAGGTATGTTATATAGCCGCCTTATTTGGTAAATATTTTCTGGAGATATGCGGTTGTGCGAGCGGCTTTGCCGCCTTTCAGCAAGGACATGTCAAGGATTCCTGCATGACTGTTCTCTGGGAGGTCATCCTTAATTTTTTTTTATATTTCCTTTGTTTTCTTGATAGCGTGGAGCCATCACTCATGTTAGCCACAACCTTTCAGCAGTGACGAAGCAGCAGAAATTTATAGGAACTAAAACAATAATGTATTACACTCCATATATTGGCGAATATATACTCTATATACTTGCAGCCAAAGACGAGCGAAAAATAACACAAAGCTGACGCACAAGGCGCTACAGGAAGAATACTGAAGAACGGGCCCTATTACTGTAAATCATCTTTAGCAGAGTAGTGGTTTGTGCAAGTTTGTACATAACAACGTGTTAGAGCGAAGCAAGAAATGAAAAACAAATACCACAGAGAATACACAGTACACAAGTTGTGTCTTGCTTCTGTTATTTGGCCCTTGGCTTTGTAATGCGGTCTATTACTTTGTTATGTACCAACTAGCGTAATGCACTAAACTGCTCAGCCATGTTCCGGGTTTCATTTCCCACTAGGAGTTGTTTTAGTTCATTTCTGCTCACAATTTAGACCTAGCTTTTGAAGACACTGGACATACTTTTCTGGTCCCTTTTGAGTTCTCTGACAGAACATTTGTATCGGCATTAGTTACAATGTCAGAGCCCCTTTGGTGTGATGGCACCAGTTGCGAACGCGCGGCTGGCGAGATTGTGCCGGGTATTATACCACCGTCAGGGCACACAAACAAGTCCACTGCAGAGGCACGGAACCTCCTGAATTTCCGTATTGCTTCTCTCGTATCGACCGCCTTATCATTGCCCTTTCCGCGTGCCGGTTGTTGCTGAGCGTCTTGCTGAAAGGTTGTTGCTGAACTCATACCTTCGCATCTGCCTCACTCGTAGTTTCCGGTTGGCAGCGATAACGCATTTTCGTAGACGTTTGATGAGCATGAGTTATAGCGGACAGCTAGCATTCAAGTAAAATTTAAGCATCGGTCTAATAACGCTATCGAGTAATGAATTACGCAATGCTTCCAACTGCCTCGTTTAACCTCATTAACCAAAGTTTGCTTCTAACACATAAAAGCTTTCCGCTCTCAGACCCGGACAACATTACGCATACAATGATACAACACCTACATACACACACTATCGAAACAGTCATAGGCGTACAAAATAAAGCGTTCTGGCTTTCTAGAATATGCTTGCAGAATTATAGGAAATAGCCTCAAGTAAAGCGCCAAATTTACAAACGCGGGCTCTATTGGGCACCAATGAAACCACAAGAACACACCATGCAGGTATGACGCTGACTTTGAACGGGAAAATTGTGTTCATTGCAATCCTGAGTGGCCAGAAGATATTTATGAAGTACAGGCAAGGAAGTGCCTTCGATAAAACGTTCTCCACATTTACAGTCCACCGTAGCACCACACTGCTATAAACAGTCAATACACAGATGAAGTCATGTGTAGACCGTGGGAGCATATTGAACTCCGCCCTAAATAAATACCAGGTTTCCCAGCTTGTCCCCGCCGCGGGGAAATATCTGGCATCCTCAAATTGCTGTGACCTACTTGCTGTGGAGGCGACATCTTCCGGCTATGTGCCTCCGTCTAGACGACGCGAACACATAGACAGTGTGGACAGATATACCCAATAATCCTCCCCTGTTATACTTCATCAGCGAAGCGAACATTTCATGTTCATTCAGTCAACTTTTTTCATGATCACCTGATACTTCCTCAGATATGTCCTGGCGAAAATCGGCGCCATAAAAAGGCCGTGAAAGGAAACGTTCACTGCGCATACTCCAAATGAGTGCAGCTACTCGCCATCCAACCCACTAAATGTAAACACCTTGTCCTTCGTAAAGTTAACCTTACACATCAGCTATTTTAGAAATCGAATCTCGTCATACACACCATGGTCCCTGTCTACGAAGGCCGTGGTTTAAAAACCATGAAGTACAATAAGGTTTTCAGGAGGAGTACGGGCTAAAGAAATTCTTTTTGATTTACAACATATCTCAAGAAAATAATGAAGCCCAACTCAAAGCCCAAACTGAGAGGCTGATGCAGACCGCGACGGGTAGGATGTTCCGGCAACAGCTGGGTTATACCGAACAGATTCGAGAAATTTCCATGACAACAAATACCCCTGCTGACATCCGCCGGACGTTTCATGTGGCCCCCATACCTAGAACATGGACCCCAACCCCCATTAAGGTAGGCGCCAAGCACGAGCGGATTACATACACCGCACGTTCTCCTCCAAGAACAACACAGTGTACGTGGACGCAGCCACCCAACATCCAAAGAAAGGACGAAGGGTGGCTGCAGTCATAGACTCAGACGCCCATATGATCACCTGTGGCTCACAACGTCATTGTAGTGTAAGAGACGCTGATGAGCTAGCTGTCGCTGTGGCTGCGGCGAAGGGCATCCGGACGGGCCGGTCATTTACAATATTGCAAGAGGCCTCTCGGCACTTTTTGAAGGAACGAATAAGCCATTGCGCTCTGAGTTTACTCCGACCTCAAGGTGGCGTACCTCAACACCCTGAGCATCCACCTAAGATTCACCACAGGGTCCTGTAAGCCCCAGCGCGATCGGTAATAGAGGTAAACACTGAGGCGGAGAGGGTAGCTCGAGGCTATACTACCAACCGAGCCCCCCATGATTCCGACCTCGAAGAACCCACATCAGTCCCATCGGAATACTAGGCCACATTGACATACTACGGAGGTATCAGGAAAAGGTACCCTCCTCCACATGAATCCCTGAACAGGGCAGAAGCCACTTTATCCAATTCGATATGCCGACGCATGCCCATTGTGCCTTCAACAAAAAACCCACCTTCTACCACACCATATGGGAATGCCAAAGCACAACGGCTCTCCTTAAAATCACAAATCCTAATGAGAAGCAAAGGGAGGCACCGCTGGCTATCACCTGCTGTGAAGACCAAATCGGTCTGCTTCTACGGGCACGCAACGCAGCAGAGGCAATTGGAGCCCTGAACCAAGGGTACCACCCTTGCTGACTCTTGCGAACTGCGGCACGTGGCACGAGCTTTTGCTGGAGTGCCGATCAGCCACTAAAAAATAAAAATAAACGTTTTTCCTCCTCTGAAGAAGAAACTCCAGAGGGAGACATTTCACAAGTGGTTTACTCAGTACCGCATTCCACTTCCTCGGGAACTGTTGTTTTCCGGTAGTGGCGACCTGTGCGGAGAGGTAGCCGGATGTTGGTAGAGGAGGGAAGAGGGGGGGTGTGGCACCGTCGTCCAAAGATTGTGAAATATTGCATACGGGCTGCTGTCTACCAGCAGAATAGCTACTGGATCACTGGCCATTTTAGCGCGACTCACCAGCGTCATAGCTACAGAAAGTGCTTGGTTGACCATACTTTTGATGCCAGGAGTAGGCGATGACAGTAGTGAAACATCTACCCCTCAAACCAATATGAGTGGTAAAGGTGGCCTTCGCGGTAGCGGCCGGTGAGGTTACTCATTATACGCGTCATAGAAACGTGCAACCTAATGGAACTGCGGTGCTGGCCGATGAAAACTGTCGGGGGTATTCCCTCCTAACTCACGGCTAGCCGAACTTCGTGATCTGTGAATCCGGGCAGCAAAGTACCGGTCATTGAAGACAACGCCCGAGGGCTGTAGAATGTTCGCATGCACCTGTTCTACTAATCAGACTTTGCGTTTACGGCCGTAGTCGGCTTGCATTGTGCTCATGTTCTTCCGGTTGCACCATTTTTTCGAGCCCGGACCGAGTATGATGTCAGTATATTAAGGCGATGGGCTGTCGTCTAAACCGACGCCGGTGCTTCGTGACCCAGGCGACCAAACGTTGGCGTATTGCTGCGCATATTCGACTCCCAGAATGTACCACAGTGGTGAATGACTTCCGCTTCAATTTACAGTTTCTCCCAAGCTATCTGAAAATGATGCACGCAATCTGGTATTCCATTCAACAGGTGGCCTATTGTGTCTTTCTTCGACATTTCTGGATTCACAATTTGGCAAAGCTTCAGCATTTCCTCTTTATATATTGTGCATGCCCCACCAGATATTCGTCATCACTGAACCAGCGTAACCTCAGTGCTGCGTCAATTTCTTTCAAAAAGGAACACAAGATTTTGCATGCACTATGTGACAAAATGGTAACTTTCATCCCGCATATCAAACAACTTAAACATAAATCCTAAAAAAAACAATGACTATCCCGAAAGGTCTCTCATACACTTGTTAGTGTGCTGAATACTTCTCCTTCATGTAGTACTAGCAAAATAGACTCGTGATTAGACTAAGGCAGTGTCGTTTATGGGGAACCTACTCAAACATACCTTAAGATTTTGGACCTAGCGCTGCCCCGCGAGCTTCGCTTAGCATTTGCTTTCTACCGTACTGGCCTGATCGGAAGCCTCTATGGTGTTTGTTACAAATAGAGCCTAGAACACCAGCGGATGTGCATGGACCTGCCTTATGCGTGTAAAATGGCATTCATGCCTAACGTTTTAGTAATTCTTTTACGATACATCCTGATGCTATCTCATTTTGAATCGTGTGTTCATTTCTGCTCTCTGTTCTTGCAGTGAGAGGAATAGTCCGAACTTGCTCTATCGTTTTTCAGTAGGATTAAAACAACCGTCAACGATTTTTTAGCAACTTGGCATCCTAGTGCCTCTAATGTTATGTACATTATCAAATTTTGAGCAGCACCAAATGCCCAGAACGGTGGTGGCTTCATTTCTTTTCTCTGCACCACAAATACAAATGGAAGAATTTAACACTGATGCCTCAAAAAGTTTTAATTCTGTAACCTGTCCTTCACACAGACCCAACTTCACTGTCTCTCAAATTACGACTACAAATACATTCCTTGTTGCAAATCATATTCTTCACAGTTGATTTCACGAATGCCTAATTTAAACTGATTTACACAGTGTTGTGCGGACATTGTTTGTCAAAAAGCTTACTGAAACCATGTAGTGAATCTACTAAAAGCACTAGGCCTTCATATGTGTTACAACTAAAACTCATCCCATGCTTGGCTCTAGGTCAGCCAGGGATAGTCGAAAATGAGGCCGAAGATGAAGTGGCCGCTGTTGAATCTCTGAAAATGCTATACATAAACAAAAGTACCGCACACTGACCTCAAGCCACACTTCTGATGACAGACTCAAGACTCATGCCAGGGATCTAGACTCAGCAGACAGAAAACAAGTAAAACCACTGGTGTGACCAAACACCCTCGACACAGGCAATAAATACACTGTACTGGCGTTCCCTACACTACTAGTAAGGCAAACATGCAGCACACTCTTATCTGCTTAAGGGATCTTCAAGACCCATGTGTAGCAGGTATGGAGGGCCCTCTCTCAAATTAACATGTAGTACCATGCCAATCCCTCGGTACAACACTAGGATAGCACTACCTAGAACCCTACCGACAACAAATAGCACTACCGACATTATTTTGTTGCACGCCGTTCACACGATCCGTTTTAACGTGTTTTCAAGTACCTTTGAGAAATTAAAATTTTTCAGCTCATACAATATTGTTCGTAATTTAAATTTGCCTGATAAACCACCTATCGGGTTTTTATTCGATGAATATTACATTTGTTAGTGCTCACCCATTTTTAGTACTTCCCGTTCCATCTCTGCCATTTAACCATTTCTTTTGACACTCTTTACCCTGTGGGCCTCGCGCCACAAACGCGAACCGCCATTATCATAACTGTACTAGGCAGCCTAGCATTTCCCCGCTAAGAGTCTCTGTACAATACATCATTTGACATATTCCACATCGCTCCGCGGAAGCAATCACTTTAAGCAAGATTACATCGTGAAATGGGTGTTTCCAACTTCGAAAAATACTTTTCATAGAAGCAACATGCCGTGGCTCATTTAGTTCTTCCATATATCGAAAAATTCCGAACCAAAAGTCAGCTTATTTGGAAAAGTACACATAGCATCCCTATCGGCGATTCTTTACTTTATAAAATCCCTCCTACTGTATAGAGCACAAATAATGTAGTTCACAAAAAATAAGAGTTCTTCCTATATTGATTGGTCACGTATTCTCGATTGCCAAATACACAATGTAAAAAGTGTCCTAGCTAATGACCACAGCCGTTCGCAGAAATTGCCCATGCCTGCGTTTATAGTGATCCTAGTGTGCACGAAAATGTTTCCTCGTACGATGCGTCAGTATTACGGCCTACATATCAATATAAATAGATAGTAGAGTCTGTTATATAGCATATAAATATTTTCTGTCACCGTCCTTTGTACAAAAATGTGGTCACAAGTTTTATGACGTCGCGCGGCTGGGAAAAAATTACTGAGCTCTATACCGAGTTCGGTCTACTACCCAGCTATATGCTTCCTATGTATTTCTTGGGTGTGAATGAGTGAAGAATTTTCTCTGCGGTCTGACACAGTTGGAAACATGAAGTGTTTGTAACCACACCACGAAATACGCCACGCGGTATCATTCGCCTTCTTGTGATTCTTATGAACTTGAAAACATAAAACATCGATGAAGATGACTGAATCAGGGTTATAGGACGTCCGCACTGCCCAGAGGTGGGAGAAAACCTTCTTTTCGCAATATTGATTTTAGAACAGGCACTTCTATGGTTGGGGTTGAAGCCCTCACTGTGTGGTTGCAGTTGAGCCCCCTAGCGATACTAGCAGCTTGCCACGCTTCTATAACCATACTGCATGGTAATTGCTGGAGCACCAATGATGCCACTGGCGTCGTTTTATTGGGGCCATCGTTTTTAGACAGCTGTTAGAAACAACGTCATACCGCCCCCGGTTGGTGCTATACAGTCACCCGTACAGGTGAAATGTCGAATGGATCTTGACGGCAAGGAATGGTTGTTTTGGATTCCGAAGGTAGGAGATGAGAGTTTAGGCCTTGAACTTGTGAAAGGAGTTTGTTTGGAGGCCTCTTGATCACGAAGGTGCTGCTTTGGGCCTGTTGGTATGACATGACGAAAGCTTGAAGCGCTAAGACACAGAGACAAGCGAGTGGGACACACAAGGCGCTTGTCCCTGTGTCTTAGCACTTCAAGGCTCCGTCAGGTCTCTTGATGTAGGCCGGTATGAGGCAATCCGACGAGTAGACATCTTCATGACCATTTGATGGGGTGCTGGCAACACTTCCCGCTTGTTCTTGCACAGTTGAGGCCGTTGTAGTAGGGTGTGACTGCCGCCTTTACAGGGCCTTGATTTGTAAAAACGTGAGTGGAAGACGTGACATCGGGGTGTGACACCGGGCGTAGGTACTGAAGAGAATCCTATAGGCATTGGAGGTACTGAACTAACTTCGCCGAAGAGACAGCAGTCTAGGAGAAATGACGGCACTCAGGCCAATACGCACAACATTTTTGTGCTCATAGTGCTCTCAAAAAGGACGCGCAGTGAGGGAAATTGTTAATCAGCAATGAACCCCGTCACCGGTACCGCTAGAACAGGCCTAGTATGCAGCCACGCTGAAGTGTTTGTATAGCAACCAGCAGGCGGCTGAGGGAAGCTACTAGAGTATATTAAAATGGTCTGCCTTGAGCACAATCAAACTGCCAGTCTGAGGAGTGAAACTACTGGCCTACCCAGAAATTTTGGGAAGTGCTGAATGGTGGAGCAAGTGGTGCGAATGTCATCGCGAACACGGTGTTTTTGCAGGATGAAACTCCGGAGTTAAACCCAGTGGGTGCGACTCGGAGTTTATTTTCTGATCCTATAGCACAGCTAGAACGATCCACCATGATTGTTTGATTAAAGATGTTTAATACGGCAACGCTACACAGGCGATGATGTGTGCCGTTGTCGAGGACTCCGGAATAATTTTGACCGCCTGGAAACATATAAATGCACCGAAATCTCAAGCTGATGGGGGTTTTCAATTTTCGCTCCTTCAGAGAAGCGGCCTCCGCGACAGGGAATCCAACCCGCGTACTTGAGCTCAGTAGCATAACGCCTTAACCACTGAGCCACCGCGCCGGGTTCCGCCATGATGTGTTGGCGCAGTTGGCGCGTTATTTATCAGCTGGATGAGAAGCACCTAATCGGTGACGCCTTACTTAGGATCGTTGAAACCGGGTTGAGCTACGGGAAACAAGACAATTGCGTACGACATCCTTTGGGTTGCACGAAGGAAATTAGCCTGTGGATGCCGATTTTTGGCCCAGTGTGATTAAAAACTTCGTGCGAAATTGACTACAACCATGTACTAACGAAACGCACGGAGCCTGCAGGTCCTGGGATGAGGTTGTCGGCCTCGTTCTGAATGGTAAAGACGAATTAGCTACGCCGAGATGTGGGGGCACACAAACTCCACCGCAGAAGACCGTAAAGCTCAATCAGGGTGCTGACAAGTCCAAATTCCGGAAGTCATTGAAGAATCTCTCGGAAGTTGCGCTCGTAAAACAACAAGGTTTTCGTCAATGTAGGCAAGTATAGTTGGGAGGCAGCGCGTGAAGTGTTAGTAGCCCAAAGGGCACGCGGTCGTACGCGGTCGTAGAGACAAAACGGAGTAGCTATAGGCGTCTTCGGGATAATGGAAAGCTCTACAGGGATTTTTTTTTCATTTGCCTTGAAGAGGTCCAATTTGCTCAAGATATAAAGTATTCAAGAGCCTTTGAATGTCGGTATTTTTCTTAGGGTGTAGCTGACGAGGCCAGTCTGAGCATGTAACGCCATGTAGGCGCTGCTCGGATTTGAGTCACCAATTTTTATAGAGAGCATGGGCAATCTACAATTTCGGTTTTGCGTAATTGGCGGGTAATTCCAGTGCACGCTAATGCTGGGATTGAAGTTCAAACTCGCCAGACGCTCACCTAAGAGGCAGCACGGCCGCGCAGCGACTTATTCACCAGTGGCTATACTGGGTTAATACTTTGCTTGAGTGGCTGATTTAAATTGTATGTCCTCGAAATCTTAGAAAATATTCCGGGTATGCTTTTAGGGTGGAATCAAAGTACGGACGCCAGTAGGAGTGGCAGTAGACAATGCACCCAGAATTGAGTGGTGCACTTGGTGAGTACTAATAGGCGCGCTAATGGGTGAGTACTAATTCGGTTGTGTTTTAAGGGGTATTCCAAAAGGCGAAAGAACCAACTGGTTTTGAGAAAGAGCGTATACAAATGTTCCCTTAGCTTTCTCTTAATTCTCGAACTTACTAAACTATCCAGTTTAAATTGGTATAAATGGGAGTCAGTAAGCTCACATGCCGGATTGTTTTGGTGTCTGCCCTTGTGTCATGCGGTGGTGTAGCCTCTAGCTAGCACATCAGGATGGGTTGGTTTCGCTGTCTCACCCTACAGCGATGACGTACATTGCTCTATCCCTGCCGTGACACACACTGCGGCGTTCAGGATGCCGCCCCCGTGAATTCAAGATAAATTCTAAAAGAATCTCTGGTGTTACTTATTGTCGATACAGGTGTTTGAGTTCAAGTGACATCCCGTGGGCAATTCTGGGTGTCGTTTAAAGCCTTGTTTTCCAGCCACCTTCACAGATCGAATTGGAGCCAATTTTTATAGCTTCCGGCTCTTTCGAAGGGGGTGATAGCTGCCGTCATATAACGGAGATGAAAGTACACGACAAAATAAGTTTTGCTGCGCCGCGCCGTCGACAAATCCGAGGGCCGGATTGCGAATCAGGACGTAACCGCTTTGCTCACCTCTATTGATTGGGGTTTTCGAAACTGCACAGGCGAGATTTAAATAATAAATGAACCAAATAGGCTATTGAGACCCAAATATTCCTCCGCATTGTCATAAAACCCACCCTTGGGAAAATATAATTAAAATTCCCAAAGTTACACTTCAGGACAGCGGCTTGACTCACGGTTGACGCACAGACCAACACAATGACTGAACTCCAAAAATAGTTCTCAGGCTCTCAAGAAAAAGGAACGGCATAAGAAAAAGAAGCACTCAGGGCCTGGTTTAAAACTCTTATTAGGCTGCATTACCTTCAGACCACGGTTCTACATTTTCACCAGATCACAGCACGAATGAGCTAACATCACCTTATTGGCACGAAGCCAGAGACGACCCAGTGGTCCTGAAGGAAAACACGTTTATTGCAGCAAACTTGTGCTCTCCTACCAACTCAAAGAATATACAGGCGGCGAAGCAGCAGTCAACAAAGTGACGTGTGCGAGTGAACGTCGAGGATCGGAAGGCCATGGCGTCTGCTGTGCACGCTTTTATCTTTCGGCGCGAGTGTGTGTGGAACCGATGATTTACATCCAGAACAATGTAGATCAGAGAAGATTATCCTGGGCTAGTGACGTTAACACGAAACAGTCTGCTTATCTGAATGAGCTAGCCCGTGCGGCATAAAAATAAAGAACGCAAGACGCGCTTCGCTTGACACAGATAACAGAGCCGGGCGTAGCCGGGCAGTAAAAAGAAAACATAAAGAAACAAACAAACGCATACATGGTTTGCGGCATTACCCCCCTCTAAGAGTGCAACGACCCGATGCTGAAACAAAAGACAATCCGAACAAGCAACAAAAAAGTCCGTCATCTTGCATCGTAATGTTTCAAGCGAACCACGTGAACGACTTCGGGCCGCATGCGTTGTCGTGATTTCCCAGAATCACCATCGGGGATCACCTTGTAGGTAAGTTGGCGGACACGTCGTAGAATCTGGTAGGGTCCGAAATAAAGTCGCAGAAGCTTCTCACTGAGTCTGCGTCTTCGGATGGGAGTCCAAACCCACACACAATCACCAGGGTTGTATTCGGCGTATCGGCGTCGAAGATTATAGCGTTTGGCATCCAGCAGCAGCTGGTTCGTTATACGAACTCGAGCGAGCTGGTGGGCCTCGTCCGCACGTTGAAGGTATCCTTGGACGTCGGAGTTGAGGTCGTCGTCTTCTACCTGCGGAAGCATGTAGTCAAGCATCGTAGTCGGCCGTCTTCCATGGACAAGCTCAAACGGTGTCATCTGCGTAGTTTCCTGCGTCGCTGCATTGTACGCAAACGTGACATACGGGAGCACTTCGTCCCAAGTCTTATGCTCAACGTCGACGTACATGAAATGCATAACCGCAATCGTCTTCTTCAGACATTCGATTTGTTCGTTCGTTTAGGGGTGGTACGCCGCCGTTTTTCGGTGATCCATGTTGCTCTGGCATAAGATCGCTTGCATAAGTTCCGCAGTGAATTCAGTTCCGCGGTCCGTGATTAGGACTTCAGGGGCTCTGTGTCACAGCGCGACTTGGTTTATAAAGAACTTGGCGACTTCTTGTGGAGTCCCCTCGGAAGAGCGGCGGTCTCCGCGTAGCGCGTCATGTAGTCTGTCGCTACGACAATCCACTTGTTCTCTGATCGTGACGTAGGCAAATGGCTTAGAAGGTTCATTCTAATGTGTTGATAGGGCCTCGATGGGACAGCGATTGGTTGCAGAAGTCCGGCGGATCTTGTCGGCGGCGTTTATCGTCGCTGGCCGTAACGGCAACTCTGAACGTAGTGGGTGACGTCGGATGTAAGGCGGGGCCACATGTACTTCGCTTTTATTTTTGCAATAGTGCGAGCTGTTTCAAGATGTCCGGAAGACGGGTAGTCGTGGCACGCTTCCAAAATTTCGTGACGAAGGTCTGCGGGAATGGCGAGTAGATAATTCGTTCTCGTTCCTGGGTTGAAATTTTTCTTCACGAGGACGGAGTTTTTGAGGCTGAATTCTGGTAAGTTCCACTTAAACGCCATAGGCACGGCGACATTGCACCCTTCGAGGTTGTCGATTATGACGCACAAGTCGGGGTCCGCACTCTGCTGGGCGGATAGGTCGCTCACCTTAACGACGCCGAAGAACGCGCTGTCTTCATCCGAGTCTTGTGGCGGTCGGTCGATGGGGGCGCGGGACAGGCAGTCGGCGTCGGAGTGTTTCCTGCCGGATTTTTAGACGATTGTAACGCCGAACTCTTCCAGGCGAAAACTCCATCGTCCAAGATGGCCAGACGGGTCCTTCAACTTGGCGAGCCAACACAGCGCATGGTGGTCTGTCACAACCTTGAACTGTCTAACATACACGTTTGGGCGAAATTTTGAAGTGGCCCACATGATAGCCAGGCACTCTTTTTTGGAGGCAGAGTAGTTTTTATCCTCCCTCGACAGACCACGGCTTGCATAGGCGATTACCTTTTGGCAACCGCTTTGCTTTTTGGACGAGGACAGCACCGACACATATATTCCTTTCGAACGTTTGCATTTCCGTTTCGGCGTTCTCGTCGAAATGAGCGAGCACGAGCAGATTTCGCAGGCGTTGTTCTAGCTCGCTCAATGCTTTTTTCTTGGGCGTTTTCCCTGGCGAAATGGGTGTTTTTTTTTCAGGCGCGTGAGTAGGTCTGCAATGCGTTCGTAGCTTGCGACGAAGCGCCGGTAGTATGCGTACAGTCCGAGAAATCTTCGCAAGTTCTTTTTAGCTTTCGGTCTCGGGAAGTTCGCTATGGCTGATGTTTTCGCCGGGTGAGGCAGGACTCCAGTGGCATTGACGACAGGGCACCAAAACTTGAGTTCCTCTTACGCGAAACGGCAATTTTCTGGCTTCAGCGTTGACCCCGAGGAACGAATGGGCTCGAGTACAGACTGCAACCTTGTAAGGTGTTCGTCGAAAGTCCGGGAGAATACCTCAACACCTTCGAGATATACGACTTAGGTGTACCACTTCAGGCCAGCTGGCACCGTGTCCATGATACTCTTAAACGTTGCTGGCGCCGCGCATAGCTCAAACCGCATCACCTTTAACTTGTGTAGGCCGTCCGGGGTTATGAATGCAGTCTTCTCTCGATCTCTATCGTCCACTTCAATTTGCCAGTAGCCTGTGTTCAGATCCATCGATGAGAAGTACTTCGTGTGGCAGAGGTGGTCGACGGCGTCATCGATTCGTGGCAGGGGGTACACGTCCTGTTTGGTGATCTTGTTCAATCTCCGGTAGTCAACACAGAACCTTCGTGTGCCGTCTTTCTTCTTTACCGACCAGCGCAGCCCACGGATTTTCGATGGCTGTATAATGTCGTCGCTGAGCATGTCGCCGCATTGAGTCCGGATGGCATCGCGCTCGTGTGAAGAGACGCGGTAAGGTGACTGTCGGGTAGGTCGGGCTCCATCCTCGGTTATTATCCGGTGCTTCGCCGGAGGTGTCTGATGTAACTTTGAGTTCGACGAAAAACACTCGCTGTAGTGACGCAACAAAGCCAATAGCTTGTTCCTTTATTCTTGTGGCAGCGCCGGATTCACGTCGAAGGAATGCGGATGCCCTAAGGTATCTTCGGGTGCGCGTTCAAAGTTGGCGACTAAGATCATGTCACTAGCTTCTTGCGTTTCTTCGAGGAACGCAATTGCAGAGCCCAGGTTTATATGCTGGTACTCCTCGGTGAAATGGGTGACCAAAAAGTACGGTTTGCGTTGCTTCAACCGCGCAATGCTGCTTGCGACAGACACACCGCGCTCGAGAAGCAGCCTTTTGTCCCTCTTCACGATCTCTCGACGTCGGGAGTAGCACCTTCGCAGTAGACGGTGATCATCAAGCTTGCGGGGGGTGGCAGTGTGACATTTTCATCGGCGATCCTTGCAGCGGCACGGTGTTCGGGGTTCGGTTTCGCCGTCATGGAGTGATGGGAGGAAAACGTTATCGACTTCGCCTGTAGATCAAATATTGCGGTGTTGTCCGTCAAAAAGTAAATTCCGAGAATCACGACGCGTGAGCAGTTAGGCAAGATAACGAACGCGGCACGGTACGTCGTGCCGTCTATTGTGACGCGGGATGGACACGCTCCACTTGGCGTCACTAGGTGGCCTCCTGCTGTGCGTATGTGCGGACCATCCCATTTGGTCATAACTTGCTTCAGCTTAGACACAAATTGTCCGCTCATTTTTGAATAGTCGGCTCCGTGTCTACAAGGGCGACTACGTCAAAGCCCTGGATGGACACCTTGACGTTGGATGCCTCCTTCCTCGAGTTTCTGGTGCGCCGGGGCGTCGCATTTCGGCTTGTGCTTGTTGACGGTCGTGCACTGTGTGTCGTCGTTGTCGTCGTCTTCTCAGCGGCTGTCTCGGTCATGTCGGGTACACGTCGAACCGTGTAGCTGTCGTCGGGTTCGGGAGTCTCGTCAGGTTGAGGTCGGGTAGTCGGGATGAAGGCATGTCGTGAATCACTGTCTTCGGCGCGTCCTCGCGTCGTTGAAGGGTTTCCAATTTTTCGCAGCAGAGCAACTTCACGTCCAGAAGTTGCTGGTTTTAGTTTCCCCCGCGTGGGCTGGGTGACCTTCACGTGCGAAATCAGCATTGCTACGGCAGTTGGGCAGACTGGTATGGGCAGAGCAACGGCGATCGGTTGAAACGGGCTGCTCCGAGTCTGGTGTTGGACAGGTATTCTTCGATCGCCGATTGGTGCTGGCCGGGACAGGGGCGGGGTGCGTCGATGGAGAACCCTCGAAAACCGAGCTTCTTGTAGGGGCAGCGACAGTAGATGTGCTCGGCCTCTCCGCAGTGGTAACAGCGGACGATTATCGGGGGTTCGCCAGACGGCCGTTTTCCTCTGGTCCTGATTTTGGGCTGCAGCGGGTCGTGCGGGCGAGAGTTGGCGGCGGTACGGCGGGGACTCTTGACGACGAGTTGTATCGTGGCGTTGTTGACGAACTGCAGCGGAGGAGGTCATGGCTTGTGGTTCGCGGGGTGCTTCCGACGGCGTAGAAGTTCGCAGTGCGCTTTGGATTTCTTCTCGGACTAGTTCGGTCAGGGAAGCCAGTTGAGGTTGCGGTGTCGTTGGAAAAAGCTTCCGAAGCTCCTCCGTGACCTCTGCTCGGATGGTCTCCCGCAATGTATTGGAGCTTCCAGATGCGGCACCGATGGTCTCCGAGAACAGTGCATTAACAGGTCGGGCGCACTGCCTTGTTCGAATTTCTAGCGTCGTCTCCAGAGCGGCAGCTTCAGACGCGAATTCGGCCACCGTTTTAGGGGGTTCCGGACAAGGCAAGCCGAGACTTTTTGCTTTACTCCTCTCATCAGAAACCTTAGTTTTTTTCCTCCGTCATTACTGGGTCCGCACGACGAAAAAGTCGCTTCATCTCTTCGACGAAGATCACGACCCCTTTGTTGGGGTACTGCTTTCGAGTTTCAAGCAAAAGCGCAGCGCGTTTTTTTCTGACCACGGTAGTGAAGGTCTTAATGAACTCGCTTTTGAAGTTAGCTCAGTTGGTCAAGGAGCTCTCGTGGTTCTCGAACGAAGTGAAAGCTGTATCTTCCAAGTAAAAGAAAACATTCCGGAACGTTTCTGAGTCGTCCCACCTGTTGAATTGCCGGACGTGCTCCAGTTTCTCCATATATTATGCTCCGTCTTCTGCGGGGGCTCCTCGGCATGATGGCGGTTCCCGGGGCTGCTGCAGGACGATTGGTGATGTTGCTTCTTGCACCATGGTGTTGGTTGCAGCATTCGTTCTCTTGGACCCTTCTGGCAGAAGACCGAACTCGGGTAGTAATCCTTGCAGTCGGTGGCTTTCCCTGGTTGGACTGGCTTGGCGGCTTCCAGATGTCGTAGAGAGCATGAAGGGTGCGTACCCCACCCCTCCACCAGATGTCATGAAGCCAGAGACGACGCAGTTGTCATGAAGGAAGTCACGTTTTTTTGAGCGAACTTGTGCTCCCCTAAAAACTCAAAGAATACACAGGCGGCGAAGAAGCAGTCAACAAAGTGACGTGTGCAGGTGAGCGTCGACAATCGTAATGCCATGGTATCTGCTCTGCGGGCTATTTTCTTTCGCCTCGAGTGTTTTTTAAACCGTTGATTTGCATCCAGAACATTGTAGATCAGACAAGATTATTCTGGGCTTTTGACGTTAAAGCGAAACAGTGTGCTTATATGAATGAGATTGCCCGTGCGGCATAAAAAAAGAATGCAAGACGCGCTTCGCTTGACACAGATAAAAGGGCTGGGCGTGGCCGGGCAGTAAAAACAAAGAATAAATAAACAAAGAAACGCATACGTGGTTCGCGGCAATATACAAGGTCCACAAGGTAACTGTAACCGTTTTCTGTCCCCCCACAAAAAAACGCACCAACCAAAACCTACAAACACAGTAGCAGAAATAAAGTAGTACATTAATGGCATTGGAGCATTGATGACCAAGCGGAAATAAAACAGGGTTTCTGGACGAACTCACCTTTGAGGTACGAAAAGGCAAAGAAATCGCCCTCTCTAACAATAAACAGCCAGCGCTCTAAAAAAAGACAATAAGATAGGAGGGAATCTTTTGGTATGGTGCACTGTGCAATCGTAGACTGCCGCTACTAGAGAAATACAAGTATTAGGAAGGTGCATAGGGAGCAATTCGTTTTGCCAGTAGAATTGGAGAACAAGGCTAAAAATATCTAAGCATTGTAATGAGCTCCAAAGACATTGCAATGCAGTCTCTCTTGGGACAATGCCCGACAGCGGAGGGATCTACTGCCACATAAAACAGGAAAGACCCGAGTAACAGAGATCCCTGGCCACCAATGACTAGTAGAAAATAATGCTTCCAACGCAACTGCTGGTGCAATTTCGG